>NC_140146.1:5776880-6983308 GCF_964035555.1 Netta rufina
AGGAAGTCTTCTGCAGCTGACAGCAGCTCTCGCAGAGTCTGATGACTTAATCTTAAAATCCTCCTCCTTGTGTGCAGGTAGTAGGGATGGATAAACTGCTTCAAAAGACTTCTCTTCCCTCCTTTTCCATCCATCAGCTTGTTTCTAAATTTAAATGCGCGCCCCAGTAGCAGGGATTCAGGTTGCAGCTCCCTTCCCAGAGCTCGTTTGGAGCACCTTTTGCAGATGATGTTGACAAGATGGTGCTCCCTCTGCTCAACAATCAGCTAACATCTGTGTCTGACCTGCATTACCAATCACAAATTACTTCTTCCACGCTAAAACCCATAAAATCGTGGTGCTTATCTGCCTCTATTTGCTGCTAATTATTGGGGGAGTTTTCTGTAAATCTTGCTGGAAGTTAATTGTTGGCAGTTTGGATCCCTTTCATATCCTATGCAGTGGAACTTAACAGTTAATCGCGGCCATATATTGCAGGACAAGCAAAGTTGGTTTTTACCTCTTGGCAAAAAACATATTTTGGGCTTCCTTCTTCGGTTTCCAACCCCAGGGACCTGAGCCTTCATCATCTTCCCTGCTAGAAAACGTGCAGCCGTCGTGCAAGGATCCAAGCTGGTAGCAGACAGCTTGGATTCTTTCTCCAAGCCATCTGTGCTAATTGTCATCCTCGCTGCAGATCGCTGCGATGTGTGTATGTATTTCACTTCCAGACAACATATTTAAA
This sequence comes from Netta rufina, assembly GCF_964035555.1. Taxonomy (NCBI): domain Eukaryota; kingdom Metazoa; phylum Chordata; class Aves; order Anseriformes; family Anatidae; genus Netta; species Netta rufina. Next base: position 5,777,605 of record NC_140146.1, read on the forward strand.
ATTGGAACATGAGGCGCACCCGCTGCAGCTCAGCTCTCTCCTCCCCCCCGGCTCCTCTCGGCACTGATGCAGTGACTGCTTTGAAGTTTACAAGATGACTGACGTTTGGAAATCTGAGTTTCATCTTTTTTAATAACATTTGAATCCTTCTATTTGTCATAGCTCGCAACTTTGATCTCGGTGTCATAGGCAGGCCTGATTTTCATAGGGGAAAATGTTCAAGGGAGGATCTGCAAGTCTTTAGCTGCTGCTGACTTCGGCTGCCCTGGGAACTCAACGCACACTTAGATTAGCTCTGGGTTGGAGTCACTGCTCCCACGGAGACATCAGGACCTCCTCCCCAGCCCTCCTCTGCCCTTGGTTTCCTTACACGTTGTCCTTTTGATTTTGGGCTGTTTTGTTTATGAATCACTGATTTGGGGTGGAGGGCTGCTGCTTACTAGGTTTATAGTTTGCCTTTTCGGTGGTGGACCATTAAGATTCTCCAAAATACAGAGACTGTCATTAGTTCTATGTCCCAGTCCTTCATCAAGGAGTTATTAGCTACAGCCTTTGCTGCTTCCTGGGCAAGATTTAGCAGCCGGTGTGATGGTGGCTGAAAAAGCAGCCAGCACTTGGGATGATGGAATGAACTGAATCGGCCGCCGCAATGAGTTCCACATTTCCTTGTTAACTCCCTCCAGGTGAGCCGCACAGAAGACATCCACATTTCCCTCTGAACCGATTTTGGTGCTTTGGGGTGCAGCTGGTGCACAGCCCGCTGGCGCGCTCCCGAGCTGCACGGCGTAGGAAAAGGAGCGCAAGAAAATGCTACTGCTGCTCAGAGCTTCGGGGGAAGCTCGGTGGGGGAAATATATTTACCAGGGCTGGCTTCTGCCCAGGGAGCTGGGGATAACGCCGCTTTTCTTGGGGAAACGCAGTGAGAATCCCGTGCATGCAGCCAGGGCCCTTGCAGCGAGGTGAGTTCAGGGAAGGAGGCAGCACCCCCTCAAATCCCTCCCCTCCTGCAGGCACCATCAGATTCATCAAATCCAAGGCATTTTGCAGCCTGGAAAGGGGCAGGGCTGCTGCCTCGCTACGAGGGCTCCAGCTGAGTCCAGTTCCTGCTGGGTTTGGTGCTGCGCTGCCTTCCTGGTCGCTGGAGTGTTTGGGGAAAATCAGCTGGGTAGTGCAAGCTGAACAATTGGGCTGCACGTCCTGTCTTCCACTGCATGTTTTCTTTTCTAGCACAACAAAAGCATTCCTAATGCTTGTTGCAGTGTCTTCATTAGTCTGCTCTGCAGCCTTCCAGCTCTGCATTTTTAGCCCAGTGCTGTTGAGCACAGCTCGGTGAGTCAGGACCGGGAGCTGTGATGAAGGGTGAGTGCTCCGGCTGTCACCTGCCCTAGATCTGGCCAGCCCGTGTTTGGCTTTAACAACTTAATTGCTTCCAGATCTCCTGCTTAAGTCTCTGAAGTCAGGTCCTCCTGCAGGACCTCCCAGATCCCGTTATCACGGGCAGGATCACGGCGGGGAACCCATCTCACCGTTAGGCTCCTGTTTGTTTTGCTTTTTCTTTGTTTGTTTGTTTGCTTTCATTCCTCGGGGGCAAGTTCTCACCCCGGAGGATGCGGCTGGATCGCAGTCAGCGGATTCAGGTCTGAGGTGGGGTGTTCCCAGAGCGCAGCCAAAGGATGCATCTCTTCCCTTTGTGGTGGTGTGTCCTTGGGAATCGCAGCCCAGCCTGGCCTGCAGGGATGGATGCAGTTTAGATCTTGCCTACGCTCTGTTTCTTTGCTTCTTTTTATCCCCTGGTTTGATTTTGTTCCTGAAAGCACTTGCCCAGAGATTCCACGTTTATGGCATGTGCTCGTAGGAATAACGCACCAGTCCCTTCCTGTAGCCTCCCCTCTCCTCCTCCATCCCCTCCTTTAACAGCTAGCATCTGTCTATAATCAATCTTTGATAAATGAACTGATCACAACCGGAATCCCTCGCACAGGGCTAGCTCTTCGTGGCTAAAAAGGGAGGGAAGCCCAGACCTCGCTGCCTCGTAGTCAAAGGTAATGATCTGCATCGGTCCTTGAGCATTTACTTAATTAAAGGCCTTATAATCATATAGTTTAGAGCGACTCGGCAAAGGGATGAGGTGGCTCAGGGGACGGTAATTGGATGGGAACCTTTCCACCTCCAGGCCATGAGTTCAGGGCTGGTTCTGGTGGCTGTGGACAGCGAGGGGTGCGGGCTGAGAATGAGTGAACGAATCGCTTTTAGCTTCCCTTCTGCTTTGCAGGGTTTTCCCCCCATTCTTACCAAAACATTTAACATACATAGACAGAAGGAACTAGATGAGGATGTGCAAAGTCTGCATTTGCTTTTAGGATTCCTCCTGAGCAAGGTGAACAAGTTGCTTCCTTCTGCCTCCATCTGTCCCGGTGCAGAGGTACCACCAGCGCTGCTTCCCCGTCCTCACTGCCTCCTTGCCCTCCTGTTTGAGGCCTGGACAGTCCTCGGCAGTCTTTCTTTTGCACAGGGTGCCCGGCTTAATGCAACACTCACTCATTTTCATCCCAAAATTTCAAGTACTGAGTCTCTCAGGTGGTGGAGTTCTGCTTTCACTTTGGACCAAACCCTCGTGTTGGTCATCTATCTGCCCTCACCATTTGGGTAGGAGGGGACAGCTCGTTAGGGTTGTAATAACAACAAAGGAGCAACGCTTCTAGGAGGTGAAGCTGAGTTAGAAGTGGAACAGAATTACCACATTTTGTTTGCAGAGAGCAATTCAGAGGAATCTACAACCGGCACACCGTGGTGGGTTTTCTGCGTCGATGCTTTCTGCAGTGTTTGGTCCTTCTGCCCCAGGGTTCAGATTGCATTTATGCAGGTTAATTCTTCTGATCTACATTTTGCAACACTGATAGTGTCGTGCCTTTCTAGAGGAAGCTGAGGCACAGATGCTGTTTTCCTATCAGAAATTTACTGAAATACTGACAGCAAAGTCTGGGATTTTTTTCCAGCGTTAGTAGGGTTTTGACAAAATTGATGCAGAAAGCCACTTTCACCCAGGCGTGTAAAAGGATCCTTCAACACAAAGCATCTCTGTCCTTTTTTTTAAAAAAAAAAAAAAACAGAAAAATAATAAATGAAGTGGATAGAGTCAGGTCTTACTAAAATGTAAGAGCCACTGTCAATCAGGGTATTATTATGAGCTACAAATGAGGAGGGTGGGGATAGGGAGACAGACTCGTTCTTCTTTCTCTCATCTGTTTATCTGCTAATTAAAGATGTCACAACAGGCATGGAGATGGCCTTGCTGTCCTGCGTTTATTGGAAGTGAGACTGAGCCTAGAAAACCTCTCGTGTGCCGTGTCCACCCATGGCTCTTGAGACGGGTGGATTTTGTTTTTAGTGCGGATTCCTCATAGGGGTGGGGGCAGCTCTGAGATACGGTGCTTGGTCCAGACCAAATTTTGAATTTTTCTCCATTTGAGGGTCCTTGTGGAGGAAGATGCAGTACTGGGGCGTTGTGCTGTCAAGTTTTGGGTCTGGGTTTTTATTTGTTGTCAGGACAAAACCAGGCTGAAAGCACAGCATTGCAACGTGCGTGCATTTTGCAAGGAATGCTGACGATTTGCAAGCTTAGGAAACTCCGAGCGTGCTGTAATGACAAGCGACACGCACACGTGCACTCCCTGCCCCGAGTGCTCGCTTGTTCCAAGGGGAGGAAACTTCTGGGGTGTTCCCTGCGTGTCCTGGCTGATGGAGTTCTCGTGCCGAGGCTGAATGCAACCTGATTTTGTGAAAGACTGGCAGGAATCTGTGCAAGTATGCGCTCAGCACTTCCTCTCCTCTCTTAGATAATCACAGAGCACACAGCAAAGCAGTGGCCGACACCTGTCGGAGCGGAGAAACTCATACAAATGTGGGTAATTCTCTTTTTTTTCCTCCTGACAGCTGGTCCTGGCTGAAAGCTCCCACTCTGACACAGGCTCGCAGTGCACCGAGAGCCATGCAGACCTCCCGCCTCCCATCGAGAGAACAGGTGGCATCGGAGACTCCCGGCCTCCGTCCTTCCAGTAAGAGCAAGTTGACTTTTTTTTTTTCTTATTTAAACCAAAAAACGCAGTTCCTGGTTGTCTCTTCCCCACATTCCTCCTTCCTTCTTCAAGCTGACCTTGTACAGGTTTTCTAACACTACCATTTATTGGGACTGTTAGAAAAATAGAAAAACTTGCTGGAACTGAGGAGTTAAAAGGGAGGGGGTAAGAAAAGGAGTCTGTCATTGTTAGAAAGAAATGTGTATCCTACGTGTCTTCTGTGTTCTTAAACCTCACACACACCAAGCCTATACGTTGCTAGACTTCAAGCAGTCCAAGTTCTGAATTTCACCACTTACCATCATTTCAAAACGTGGTGAACGTGGAGAGAAACTTCGAACTGGGCATCAAGCAACAGAAAATAACGTGAGCTGATGCACAGCGAGTAGAAGTGATGGATATTCAAGCTTCTGCAGGGGCTGGTACAGCGCTGGAGCGCCCACATCAGAGCTGAAACCAACCTTCCTGTCTCCTGTGCTAGCTGCCAGAAAGCTCTGCTTATTTTTTTTTCTCCACGGATAACCAGATGGTGGTATTCTCTGAGGCTTTTGTGCATCTGTTGTAAATTTGGCGCTAATGTCCAGAAGCCCTCTTTCTCTATGTATAGTAAATAAATCTGCCCCGTCTTTCCTGCGGCATAAAAAGTGGCGTTTGCTGAGCTAAACTGAGCTTTTGGGGCCTCTCTGGGCTTCAGCTTGGCAGAGTTTCTCGTGCTCGTCACATCTGTGAGTGCTGACGCTCGCTTTTGAGCCCTTTTTGCTGCGGGGATCAGAGTGTCAGGCAGCCCTAGGATGTAGGGATTAACATCTGCTGCATTTTCCAATCTTGGCTGGCACCTTGCGTTTCGCTCTGAATCGCTGACATGAACAAACAGCCAGGAGGATGGGCTGATGCAGGGAGCACAGCCCTGGTGCTAGCGAGGCAGTGGTTTGCATGTTTTGAGAAGGAAACCCAGCCTTGATGTGCCCCTTGTCGCATGTTTCCACTGCTTTCTGAGATATCGTGTGCCTGGAAGGGCCCTGAGTGTTCTCGGCAAGTCTTTTACAGATAAATGGTTTCTATGGGGGACGAGAAATCTTGACAAGAAAGAAATACAAACCCTGCCTGACACCGGGCTTTTTGCAAGGGTTTTACTGCCCTCGTGCGTCCAGGAATTGCTTTGTGTTGGCCAGGGAAGGCTTCAGTGAGCGTAGTCACATGGCTTGCAAGCATAAGTAGTTCTTTGTCTTCCTGACCTGTACCTAAAGGTAAAAACTGCAAGATCTTTTGTAAAAAAACATAGTTATATTGTAAGTCAAGCACAGGAGTGTGCTTGCAGAACCCCACTGCTAATAATTGTGTGTTTCAGAGCGGAGAAGTTTAAGCTGAGGTGTGGTGCACCTGCTGCACTCGCACGTTACACAGCAAACGTGGGAGGCCTCAGAGAGGTGAAGTAACTTACACAGGTCGTGCTGAGTCAGGAGTAGCAGCACAGGAGGTCGTGTTTCCTGGCTCACATTCTTGTTCCCAGATGAACCGCCTTCCTTCTTCCTCTCTCCTCCACCCCTCCATCTTTTCTTGTTTCAAAATGCAGGACAGAATCCAGCTGGTGGGTCAGCCTTCTGGTCAGAAACTTGTTCTCCCTCAATGCTGTTTTTGATTCTTCTCTTCCCACTTGAATCTCTTAACATTTCGTAGTGTTTTCTGTTCTTGGGATTTTTTTTTTCAGTCCAGAAATGAGGCTAACAATGCTCTAACCTTATTTCCATAGCACAGGGCAGAGTGTCTCACTCGGTTATCTGGCACGAAGCCACTTCATTCTGTTCAGCTATTAGCATTTCATCTAAAAAGGCAGCTATTTGAGATGTAAAGATTCCAAGTGATAATGAATTCACCGTATTTTGAAATGGTTTGTTTCTCTTGGATAAATTAAGTTGAGCTGCTCAAGTTTTTCATTGCAAAGCGTGGTTTCCAGAGCTTGCATCATAACTCTAGTTCACTCCTTACTCACAATTCTTCAGCATTCTTCTAAATGCTGGATCCTGGGCTTGTGGTGTGGCGATTCTGCAATTCTGTGTGTTTAGAGCCATTTCTGCATGTGGTGTGCTTGGAAAGCGTTTCCTGGTAAGAGATGATGAGTGCAACCCTGTAACTTGCATGGCCCAAACCTGAGTATCACTGTTTGTTCACCTATCACGTTCCTTTCTGAGAGAGACTCACCTTCCTGGCTCCTAAATCCCTGAGGGGATTTTAAATGCAATTAAACCCAGCAGATCTGTCGTCTCCTGTCTTCCTTCTTCACTGATGACTGAGGCCTTATTTATATAAGAAGCCCCGACCAAGCTAGGCGTTGTGTAACTGTACAAACAAAAATGTTCCTGGTCTACAAAGCCTACAAGAAATGGATGGAGCAGACAGGCAGGCAGGCACAGCCATCGCAGGGAACGAGATAATTACCAGATGCGAAGAGGTAATCTCAGCTAAGCTGTCTGACAGCACTGATGCTTCGCTCCAGCATTGCTTCAATGCAAAGAAAATTTACTTTTTCCCTCCCCGGTGAGGGTTCTGAAGCTCAGCCTGTATTTCGTGCTCCGCCACTTCTGCTCAGCGGTTGCCAAATCTGCGTTGGTCTGAATGGGTGAGGCAGCTCCCGGGTTAGTGCTGGAGGTGCAGGACTGAGCTGAGCAGTGACCTCAGAGCTGCCTTACTGCCCCCGGCCCCCAGCACTTGGGCACGCGTTTTGGAAATTGAATTGAACTGAATTCACTCGGCAATGAGAGAGAAACAAACCAAGGCTCTTTCCGGGCCCTTTGTCAGGCTGTACACCACCTTCTGGAAGCAGGTTTAGCCTGGGGAATGGTTTAGGGCTGGATAGTAACAGCAGTAGTCACGAGATGGTGCTGCTGAGATGGCTGGGAGCCTCGCCGGCCGGCTAGCACAGCTCCCAGCTCCCTTCTTTGTGTGCAACACTGCCTTAGGAAATGGTCAGCCCCTTTCCCTTTCAGTTTTGCTGGCAGGAGACATGCAGAGGTACTTGTGACAACACTTCCATACCTGCTCACATGTCAGTAGCCTCATCAGGGCTTAAAGCGTGCAGTCAAACGTCTTCTTGACTAACAGCCTCTATTTCCTAACTGCTGTGGTGGGCATGTCAGCACACCTCATTCAGACAAGGCAAGCGTGTGGGTGTGCAGTTGCAGAAGGCTTTTCAACAATCCTCTTCGATGCAACGCTGTGCACATGTGCTCGCTCTGTTCCAGCTGATGTTCACTTGTCCTGGATGATCTCTCAGTGCCTGCCCAGCCGTCAGGGTGTGCAGTAAGGAAATGCCCAGGATTAGCCTTAAATAAAAGACTGTTGGTCAGCACGGTGATGTTCTGGTGGAGCTGAAAGGGAAGAGGGCAGGGATAGCAGCAGAAAGATGTGCTAGCAGCCAACTTCTTGGTGAGAACATCCTTGTACGAGGTCTCAGAGGTGCTGTGCTCTGGTTTCATCAGTGAAGAAAGCCGCCAAGGTTCAAGTGAGTTCCCCGCGTGCTTTACACCGTTCCTGTGCCTGAGCAATGAGGCTGCAATTTGTAGATACAAGCAAATAATTCGGGGGAAAGAAAGCCTCTTGCCTAACCTCTTCTAGTTTCATGCTTAAGAGCAAAAATGAAGTACAGAAGCTCTTAATGAATTAGCGTGCTGCCCAAATCCCTTAATCTTTCATCTCGACTGTCACTCGGTTGACACATCGCAGCCGGCAGCGAGCCAGGACCTGAACCAGGAACCTCTGTCTGGTGCCACTGTCAGGCCCTGCAGACTCACCGTACCCACTTGGCTGGGGCTCACATGCTCCAGGAGTCTCTTCTGGGTTTGGTGCCAACGTTCCTGCTTTCTCAGTTTCTCGAAACCGAGTTCAGAAGGGCTGGGTTCTCACTCCACCTGACGGGGGGAAAAGAAGCTGCAAGTTCTTGGGGTGTATGCTAGGAAGGCTGTTTTTTTTTTTAGCTCTTCCACAAAAAAAAACCCATGGGGCCAGTTGGTTGGATCCTGGGCAGTGGGTGTGCACAAGGAGGGCCTGTCGGGTGTAAATTACAGACGTGAGGGGCAGATGTGATCAGGGACTGCTTTTCGGTGGGTTCTGCTTGCAGGAGAGAGAGGATGAGCATCCACAGCAACTTTTGAAGAGAAATCCTTCACAGCAGGGCATTAGCCTACGTCAGATCCCAATGGCCCTTCACAGGGACTTGTTAGGTTAAGCTTTCTGCAGCACTGGCACTGTGGAGCTTTCAGACAGCTGAGAACACGAGGAAAGGATCAGGGTCTCTTTGAGTGTTTCACAGACATGCACTTAATTATTTCGAGCTTTGCCGTGACTTGCAACACTTGAGCCTTCAAGGTCAGTGCTCAATATTAAACGTGGCTGCAGTAAGGTAAGGCTTCTGCCCTTTGGCTGACAGCAAGCCACAGGGGCAGCTCAGGTTATGGTCAGGGAAACAAGCCTGGCTGAGGTGAACAAGCACTTCAGGAAGTGTGCTGAAACACAAGGATTGGCTTAAAAAAAAATAATAAGCCCCTGGTAGAGCATGTCCTCTGCTGGAGGAGTTCATGCATATTCCCACGTGTTTCTTGGATTGTGATCTTTGGAAAGCCCATGGGAGGATTTGAGAGAGGCGTAGGAACCTGGGGGGGTTTGGAGGCTGAGTTTTAACATTGGCAAGTCTTCTTCTTCCAAAAAACAGCGTTGTGAGTTTGTCCTTGTTAGGCAGGTATGCTGCAGGTGTGTGATGCTAAAATTGTCATGATGGGGCTGCTGAATTCCCATGTCCTGCGAGAGTACCAGCAGCTAAAGCTGTTTTGTCCTTGTCATCTCAAAGCCTGCTAAAATGATCCCTTTTCTTAGCCCACCAGCAGGCTTTTTTTCCTGTGGAAATGCCATGCAACAGGCCTGTGGCAGGCTGCAGCTGATCCTCAGAACAGTTTTCTGGCTTCTAAACCAATATGCTCACAAATGCAACTGTTTTTTCAAAAAACAAAAATCAAAAAGAAACAAGAAATAAAGAGATGACTCCATTGTTTTCTTCCTATGTGTTTTCTAACAGCCCAAATGCTGCCAGCAGCCGGGATGGACTGGACAACGAAACAGGAACAGAGTCAGTTATTAGCCACCGGCGAGACAGACATCGACGGAGGAACAGAGAAGGGCACGAGGATGGTGAGTCCTGTAGCATTTTCCCCTTTTCCATTACTTTTTGTGTGTTAAGCTTTCAGATCAACAACTACTTCTGCATGGGTACCGCAGAAGAGAAGTGTGTATACATTCCTGCATACTTTCAGGGACCATTATTATTATTGTAATGGAAGAATTTGGTAATTGCTTTGAGACACTTTGAAGTTCAGCATTTTCTAAGAGGTCTGGATAACCTGCAGTAAAGTGGCAGGGAGGTTCTTTTTGACAATATAACACAGAGCTTTCTGTAGTGTTAGAAGACAATTAGCCTGGAGAAGAAAAACAATGTAGCTGGTGCTGAGCTACGTATTGCCATGGCTTGACAGCCTTATCCAGGTTTGCTCACTTAAAGGAAGAACACAGCACCTGTACGATGTGTTGGGAGCTGGAGGGTCTTAGTCGTAGTATTTTAGAATTGCAAGATCTGAGCCCAAATCCTCAGAAATAATTTCTGTCGATTTCTCGAGGCTTGGATCAGCAGTAGTGTTTTTGCTTGTATAACTGCAGCACATTGGCTGGAGATCCGTTTTTTAAACATATGTGCAGCCAAAGCACACACATAAACTGCAGAACTTCATCTCTTGCCTCTAGTCTGTACATCAAAGTAAGCTTGTTTGTTCATTTGTTGCCAGACAAGAATTTCCAGGCTTAATTAAGAATTAATAGATGCCACCCAGTGAGTCTAAAACGGTCCAGAATATGGAATACTTGGGCCCAAGAGATGCCATCACAGCCTTTATTCACAGCTCCACCCACTGAAGTATTTGCCTCCAGTTAGAAAAGCAGAAGTCGCCTGTGTGCTGTGTGCTAGAAGCAGGTGTCTTTCTGCTCCTTTAACCCTTGCAGCCTGTAAGTGACTCCGGGTGAATGAGAATTACTCAAACAGTGGGTGGAGCAGAGAGCTGCCTGCATGGTACTGACTGCAGATTCCTGTGGGAATCACAAAAAGAAGGAGAATCTTTTCATAGTGTTGTGGCAAAAGCTTGTTACTGGAAGAATGTTAAAAGGTGAATTTTTTTTGAACATTGGTTTGTTGCCTGCCTCCTTTCTCGCTTCCTCCCACTCTTCTTAGAAGTGCCTTTGTGAGCCTGATAAAAGGGAAGCGTAGCCAGACAGACTTCTTGGTCTCGTTTTTTCTTCCCTCTACCCCTGGTTGTTCTCCCTCATTCTGCATTCCAGAAGAAGAGAAGGAAAGTGCTGGGATCCTCCCTAGGTTGTCTGCCTCCTTTTCTTTTTTCTTTTTTATCTGTCTGTCTAAAATGCAGGATTTTTGGATATATTCCTGTACACTTTGATCTCGTAGGTTCTGTAGCTCATGACGTTGAAAAGAAAGCGACTCAGCCAAATGTCCCCAAGCAAGGATGCTCTTGTCTTGCCTTCCTGTGCATTATGATTTCTGTGTGTTATGCTCAGTTCTGGCCTGGAAATATAAAAATATATCGAAGTTTCTCCAGAACGTGATCCCATTGTAGGATCAAGGTTATGTCAATTTACCTCAAGACCATTGGCCACGTTTGCTATAGGCTGTCTTAGAAGTTGTTACGGTTAATTTCTTGCTCTCTCTGCAGGGTTTCTTTTGGTAGAGGCTTAATCCTTTAAGGTGCTGAGTTACACTTGACATTGCTGTTCGCCCTTCGTTCCTGCTCCAGCTCTTCCATGCTCATTCGGTGGATGGCAGCGCGAAGCCCCGAGGGCTGCTCACCACAGAGCTAAAAATACGCTCGTCTTCACATCTGCCTACCTGTCTGAAGTGCATTATCCTTTGCATTCGTGTGTGTCTCTCCCTCCCTTGCTAGCTTAATGTGGGCAGAGCACGTGTTGAAGGCTGCCTTTGGCTTCGGTGGGTGGCTCTGTGTTATTACAGCTGAAACTTCAGCTTTGGGAGAGGCAGCTGAGAGATGGTGCACCTCCTCTGCTCGGTTTTGGGAGATGCTGCTCCTTTCTCCTGCTCTAAGGAACGTCGCGTGGACTTAATCAACATCTCGTTTGCCTGTGTGGGTCTCTGAGTGGAGAGGAGCTGCAAGGAACCTGTCTGGGTTTGTGAGGCTCTGGGCAGTTTCTGCTCCACCTCAATCCCCGTGTGTGCTTTTTGGTCTCAGTGAGACCTGCACGCTGGGATTTCAACCCATGCTCTTCTTTAGCAAGACTCATATTTCACACCAACTTATTCAGTGATAATTCGTGCTGAAATAGGGGCTTGCATCTTGAGAGGGTTTGGGCGATCTTAACTGGTTACTAAATGGTCATTGCCAACCCCTTAGGAGACGGATGGATTGGAAAATCTGCCTGGTTTACTGATGGCATGGAGTTTATGTTAGGTTTTTATCCCGCTCAAGCTAATGCATGTTCTGCCATGGACATTTATGGCAGCAGAGCTGGTTTTGGATGGCAGCAGGGCCATAATCTTGATTGCTTTTATGGCATTGTTGTGGCACGGGAGTTTGTGGCTTCCAGCAGCCTGAAACTAGTGCATACTTTTCCCTTTAGCTACAAATGGAATAAAATTTCCTCCTTTTCCTGTCAGTCTAAGCAGTGCTCAGGCAAGAACATGTCACTCAGTTATGCAAACATTACCTGTTCTCAGAACAATTTAAGCCTCTAATCTGAGGCAAGCTGTCCATATGAGCTTTGTTAGCATGCATGAAGCAAGGACAACTGTATCGTTTTGGTCCCATGAAATATATATTTTTAATGTCCATAATATTTCTGTGGTTGTAATAAGATTTTATTTAAAAAGCAAACCCAACCAGTGTGTTATTTTCAGTTGAAAGCACATCTCCAGAATGCGTAGTTCAGCACTTGTATCCTGACTGCTACTTCAATAAAATTAGAAGTGGGAGACCCTTATCACGGAGGAGTTTAAGGCCTCGTTATAACAAAGGTCATTATTAGCAGAGTTGTTCTTTTTGTGAGCCTTCATTTCATCTTTGCACGGAGCACAGTTGGATGTAAAACGGGAAAACAGCGATAGGAAAAGGGGGACAAAGGCAGAGGGGGGGCAGCAAGGCTGTGACACCTGGTTCACGGCCAGTTTCGGGGGCAGGAGCTGCGTGCATCGCTTGTCGTTATGCAATAGTGTAAATCCTCCTTTCCCTGCAGAAAGAAGGAAATGCAGTTTGTTTGATCTCGTCCTGTAGAGGCTTGCTGAAGTAACACTAAAATTACAGCTCTAATAATTCATAGAGAGGTAGGATGAGTGATCTTCACTGGGGCACTGCATTACTCATGGGTTTGTTCTAAGGCTATTAATTATGCAGAGTAGCCAAGACGTATGTACAGTGCTGTCAGCTACAGCCCCATGTCGTGTTCCTAACTGAGCTCGTTAGTGGTGTAAAGGGAACGACAAACAATTCCCCATCCACTGCACAGCTCCGTCAGGAGTAGATGCTGAGTTTCCTCAGCATGTTACTGGTAGCAAACCCACTTGTTCATCTCCTTTTCTGTAAATTTTAATAAATTGTTCTCTGCTAATGGGAACACAAATGGTTAATGAGGTTGTGTATGCAGAGCACACACTTATCCATGGGTGCTCAGTAAGGCTGGGGAAACAATGAAGGATCAGCAAGCAGAGTTGTATTTTTTTTCCCAGTGAATTGCCTACATTTTAATTTGCTGTATTATTCTCATTTTTCAAGCATGAGGTTTCTCCCCAGGTGTGCAAGAGGAAAGAGTTTTAGCTCTGATCCTACTGTTCTATTCTTAACGAGGTTAATAATGCAAACTAGCTGAGAAGGATGAGCTCTGTCAGGTGAGCATGGACAAAGTTACCCTGTGTGTGTCTATATATATGTATGTATATATATTTTAAGGCAGAATGGTGATTAAGCTGTGGAGGCTACATGTGCAGAGAAATGATTTTTTTTTTTTGGAGACACTTTGTATCCAAAGCAGCTGTTGTCCAAGTTGGGAATGTGTCTTTTCCTGATCACCTTTCACATTAATTAGTAGCAAAACAATCCTTGGCATTAGCTTCAAATAAAATTAGTCTGAAAGGGCTGAGCTGTCACTATGTCAGGGCTCCACTTTCTCTCTTAAAACAACAAGAGTCCATGTTGCTTTGGAAAGTTGACAATGTCCTATTAAGTGAAAGGAGAGTGAGGATCTTAATTAGGAACATGGGAGGTCTGGCACATGTTCTGGGGACCCCTCGCTGATTGCAGCAAAGCCCCCCCAACCATTTCCTGACGAGGAGTGGGAAAAGGGACCATGAAAGTTCTAATTATGGGGGTAATTAAGGGACAAATTTTCTTTGGCATCGGAGGATGTTTTATAGTTACTGCTCATTTTTTATTTTTTTTTTGACAAGTCTGCAGATGTCAAGTGTTGACACTGGTGTTTCAACACCGAGCTTGCTGTGTGGTGAACTGAATTCCTGTGCAGCCAGCTGAAAGATGCTGGGCGGGGACCTGAGCTTTGGGAAGCTCCTGATGTGTGGATCCCCAAATGTTGGGGAGGAGAAGCAGTTCCTGCTATAGTATGGATGTACCACACCATGGTAAAGGACTGCAGCTACCAAACAGGTGCAATGGGAACTTGAACAGTGCTAGCACAAAATAGGGATTTCTCAGAAGTTGTTTCTCCGTAAAGACTTTGCACGGATGGGGTTGCAAGTCTTCGTTAACAAAGCGGTAACATGTTTCATGTTAATAATTGGTAAAGACTCTCTGTATTGGTGAGGATCGGAAGCTCTGTTGTTTTTTATCTTAACTGCGAGCTTGGCTGTGACTTCCTCCTGAAACACTCTCACCTTTGTTCTTCGCAGGGTTACGGAGCCCTCTTTACAGCTTCCTTGAGCAGATGCTGCTCCACTGTTTCCCGCTTTCAAAGCTTATTTGATTTTGTACTTTGATGTGCTTTTGTCCCTCAGGCAGGACCATCTCTGCTGTTGATAAAAGTCAAGGAGGACATACTTTAACCTCCTAGGCTATGCTTTATTCTAATCTCTGTGACACTTTGAAAGGCCTTTGTCAGACAGTCTCAATGGACTCTGTCATCCCCTAATGAAGAAACAGGAGCAGGGGGTCAACAGGGCAGAAAGTCCCTGGTTATTAGTGGGACAGGCATCGAACCAGAGCAGAGAGTGAGTCTTGTTTAGACTAAGGGCGTGGATAGCTGGGAGTACTTTGTGAATAAAACACACGATCGTGGCTCATGAAAGTAGCTATTCAAGTATAATAACTGATCCCCACACCCCGAACAGCTAAATTAGAAAAAAAAAAATAGAAAAGGGATTTTTTATTAGCTAGAGAGATTTCAGAAACTATAATGTTTTAAATATGCACCTGAATTACGCAGGAAGACCTTTCCTGTGAATTCAAAACTATCTGGTGCTGTTGGGGAGGTGTAAAATGTTGAAACTGAAGTGTTTGCATACTGCTAAAGCCACTTTCATCTATTGGAGCTGCGTATAGGAGCTTCTCTATACAAGAAATTCCAGGTCAAACAGGAAATAGGTGAAGACGAACCCTTCTGTTTTGTTTTGTTGAACATTTAACAGAGAAGATAGAGCTGGAAAAAGGAAATGGGAAAATGTAAACAGTACACTGAAATCGTCTGATCTAATAATAAAACCAGGGGTGTTTTAGTTTGAATATCTAGAAGTGTGGATGTTGTTCTCAACTCTCAGTGCCCCTTCAGATGTGCAGAATGAGGCTAAAAGCCCTTCTCTGCACATCGCAGCTGTTCGCCCCTTCCAGTTCCAGCTGCATCCAGCTGGGCACTGGCTTTTTGGGAGGCAAGGGAGTGAACCTTGGAGGGTGCTCAGAGAACAATTCCCTTCTATTTTTGGTTTATAGCAGATGATAACGAGACGAGTCATGAACTGAAGTTTTAATTTACCCAGGCAGGCCAACACGATGCTAATCAGAAGCTTTTAAAGGTATACGTTTATATTATGAATGTATTTAATAATTATAATAACATACTACCAATATAGTAAATTTATATTTGATAAAAGAAATCACTACAGGAAGTTTAAGTGTTAAACAGGGAAAAGGGAGGGAAACTGTGTTTAGTTACAGGCCTTTCCTTTGAACCTCTGTAGTGGGACATGTTTTGGCTGCCTGGATGTGGCATCTACGAAAGAGTTTGCACATGCAGATAATTGGGGGCTGACACCTTGCTTCCCTTAGCCAAAAATTAGGGATTGAAGGTCCTTCAACATCTCATTCTGTTAGCAATTTTGGCTGTTGCTTTTGCTGTTTGGAAAGGACTTGAAGGTACCAGTGAGCTTCTGCTGATGCAGCGTTCGGATCTGACTGCTGCCCTTCAGGTGCTGCCCTGCTGCCAGCAGCAAAATCACATTTCAGATCCAGTCATGGCAGGCAGACATGTTACCACCTTCATCCATCCAGTGCAGCCTGTCTGTGCCTTTCACTGTCTTTGTACCGGTGCTTGTGAGGACTGTGTGAAATGGCCTCATGGCGGCCTGCAGCTCCCTCACGAGGGGAGTGGAGGGGCAGGCGCTGAGCTCTGCTCTCTGGGGACTGTGACAGGACCCGAGGGAACGGCTTGGAGCTGGGACAGGGGAGGGTCAGGCTGGGGGTTAGGGAAAGGTTCTGCACCCAGAGAGTGGTCGGACACTTCAGCAGGCTCCCCAGGGATGTGGTCATGGCCCTGAGCTTGCCAGAGTTCAAGAAGTGTTTGGACAGTGCTCTCAGACACATGGTTTGATTTTTGCGGGGTCCTGTGAGGAGCCAGGAGTTGGACTCGATGCTCCTTGTGGCTCCCTTCCAGCTGGGGATATTCTGTCATTCTACAATCACTTCTGCTAGAAGCAATTTGTCACAAGCTACTCCAGGAGCAGCTGCAGCCTGCCCAAGCCCCAGAGGAATTCATCCCCTGCAGGGGCGTTTTGTCTCCAGGGGTGGTTTTCCAGCAGACCTCTGAACCGGCCACCGCTCGATAAGTGCCTGCACAGCGCTGAGGTGACCCCAGGCACCACCACAGCAGCACCCCCGCGGCCTGCTTTGCCGCTGGCAGCCACCTTTGGCCTGGGCTGGCGGAGCCCATGCTGCCCCTTGCCCTGAGGGAGATCCCCTAAAGGGAGGGTGAGAGGCGGCTGCCATCAAGGGGCCTTGAGGGCTAAGCGAGGAGCTGCAGGGCAGAAACGGGGCTGCTGCTGCCCAAAAACTGGAGGAAATGCTCTGATGGTGAGGGGAGGATGAAAGTGTTGCTGTAGATGGGTCACGGTCTGAGGGAAAAACAAGGGGAAGAAGATTACTTCGATGTTAGATGGGGATTTTTCTCAGGAGAGAAGGTGTGCTTTCAACTTGTTATTCCATACAAGGCATTTAAACTTCATGGAGACTTGTTAAAAAGCACTGCTTCGTTCTTCCCTGAGGAAGAAAGCAGTCTGTAACCCCAGGAGAGTCTGGTCGTGTGGCGAAAACATCCCGGGTGAAGTTAGTGAGTTCTTACTCTCTGACGAGCTTGGATCAAAACCTTGGAATAGTTTGGTAAATATGTTTTAAATTTAGCATCTGAGGTGCTGTGTAGTAATACGACACAGGAATGTTGAGAACGTTGTAGTATTAAACCTCTCTGCCATTAATGATGCTAGAAGTGAGCACTAATTCCATCATCATACCTTTGTCTGAGCTCCCTGGGCTTGTGAGGAGCACCCAGTGAGACGGGCTGGCAGAAGAGCCCAGGGAGAGGGCAGTGAAAAAGGTGTGTGACAAAATCACAATATCCCTTACAAGGACCATCCTTTTAAGTGTCCTGTCTTCATAAATTAATACCATACCGTGTTTTATTTGTACTTGTTCTGAAAACCCAGTCAAAGAATGTGAATGTCACAAAGAATGTGATTGACACCGCTGGAACGAGTCAGATGCTATCCAGCAGCACAGCCCTGCGTGTCTCGCTGGAGGTGTTCACATTCAGCTCAGCTGAAGTTCCTAAGCAGCCAGTGCCCTTATTTTGTGTGGTGAAACTGAGGAACTCGGTATAAAAATGAGCTAATGCACACTGGATCTAAACAACGTGAAAGTTTGGGTGGTTATTACTACATTTGGGGAGTTTATGTCCATATTAATATATTGCAGCATTGATAAGATCCCCAGATGGATGCTTCCCAGTCTCTTGAATTTGGATCCTGCTGCACTTGAGCCTTCCCTGGGATTCATAGGCTGCAGCACTGCCTCCATCCTTGACCTCTCGGGCACAACCTTTGCACAGAAATGGGACCTTGCACCACTGTTGCCTGAGGCTCTCAGGACTGGTGCTGGCATTTACTGCTGAGCGAATTTTGAGTCAACCTTTTCAGCATTCCAGCCATGTGAGTCCTCAGAGTTAATAGTGCATCCTTTGGGGACGGCCAGGCATTCAGACATACCCGATACACAGGCCACGGCCTTGTTTCAGACTGCAATTTCGGTGTTGCTTTCCTGACACAGGAAATGTGCAGGCTGAGGGGAACATACCCATGGATGCCATTTCCACACCCTTGGTCTGTTGGTATTCATGACTGTTCTTTTGATGCTGGAAAATCCTCATTACGCACTAAGTATTGCTTGCCTTAAATTTTCTCTGTTACTTTAGTTGAAAAGCAAAAGAACGAAAGATCGATATTTTCACTGCCAGATGTAGGTTATCTAGCAGAGCAACACTGCCCTACGGAGGTATTGCTATTCACTGGAAGGTGATGTGCTAAGGAAAACACTTCGGGTGTTTGCACAGCATGTTTGAGGCAGCAGTCAGCTGGTTAAAAACTCTGTCTGGTCAAAAATTGTATTCTGCATGAAAATTCCCCCTTGAGAACTAACAAGCGTGGAATGTTGATGTGTGTGTGGACCATGAATTCTTCATAGTGGTGCAAACAGATCACGTTTATGTCTGGGATAAATGATATGCCTGGTAGTGAATGAGGAAGGTGTTTGAGTCTCCATATGAGACATGGGATCAGCAGTCCCAGTCCGACTGATAGGAACACAAGTCAGAGCTCCAAGAGCTCTATTCCAGCTCTTACTTCTTAGAAGAAATGCTGATTAAAACAATACAATACAGTCAGAAAGCTTATATGCGAGCCCAGTACTAGGCAGTCAGAGCTGGGTGACAGCTAAATTACTTTATTCCTCAGTGGCATAAATATAAAGTTAAATTTTGAATAAAGTTTGCTTAGAGACAGCATGAGAATAGTCTTTTGGGGATGCTACCAGGAAATAAATTCAGATTTGGGGTTCGGAAGCTTCTTACTCATAGTGAAACACCAGACAGCAGGTGTCCAGTGGTTTGGAACATGGAAAACAAATCTCCTGTGCAAATCATCTGACTTACAGACAGAATTTCATCTACTGGATGTATTTGGCAATTCACTCTGAATTGCAAATTCAATACAGCAGCAATCTGCTTATGTTAAGGACAAAAAAAAATCCTGTTATGGTGACCCACGAGGTGTGAGATGTGACACATTGAGGGATGTCCTAGTTTGGACATCTGTGATGGGGGAGACAGCACTGGCCATTTCCAGTGGGCCCTTGAGACAACTGCTGATGAGCAGAGGTGCCCCCAGTACCCCGCTGCTGCATCAATAGAGAATAGTTTTGTGGACAAAAATTACAAATATGCTGGCAACTTTCTTTCTGGGTTGCATACCTGATAGTGATCAAAGCCAAATATAAGTAAAGGCATGCTGCCTAAGAAATTGTTCTGAAGTACCTTATGCACGTGGAATGGTTTCTGTGCTGCTTGGCCTGCTCATACCAAGCTCAAATTGTGTTGTCTGCTGCTTTTCCAGGATCTTTGTGTGTACCTTTCTTTTGACATCAAGTGCTCGAGGCCAATCTAATTCATTTTCTAGCACTATTAGAGTACTCGTTCGTGCCTACTACTTCTGCCTTTATCTGTTTATGGCATGCCCACGAACTGAGCCATAGGCAAAGGAAAAAGTTAGGAAAAGGGGAGGTAGGCAGGCAGGCCAGGGTGCTAGGTTTTCCGGCAGTTGAATGAAATCAGGTGCTGCAAAGAGCTTGGTTTCTGCATCAGGATCCTCCTGCAGAGTTGGCTGCAACTCACAGTATGACTTCAGTGCTCCTCGCAGTGCCGTTTCTTCCTTGCTCTTCCTTTTTGCCTGGTAACACTATTTATTTCCTTTTCACAGTCCCTCGGATCAATGGCCATCCCAAACTGGACAGACATCGCGAGCACCCTCCTGGTTATGACAGCTCTTCTACCATGATGAGTAGTGAGCTGGAATCCAGCAGCTTCATTGACTCCGATGATGATGACAACACGAGCAGGTAGGGCATTGCCATAGTGACTGAGCTCTTAAATACTGTTTGCGTCTGTTTCCCAGCCACTAGACCGTGTATCTGGGCCTTTCTGAACATGCTGACTGGCAAGATGAAAAGAATTACGTATTTTTTTCCCATTTTTAAATTTTATTTTCCTGCTAGGTATGATTTGAGGACTGGTAATTCATCAGTAGCATGTTGAATATAGTCACTGCTCCAAGAAAAAAAGCTAACTTACTGGGATCCCTATCCAAGCTGCCAACAGGTGCTGTTCCAATTAAGAGAAAAGTTCTGTTCTTCCTTTTCTTTCTTTTTAATAGCAAGAACGATTACATTTTAAAATCAAAGCAATATGCAACTGTCTCCCTATTTGTGAAATAATGATGTGAGTATTGTAACAAAATACCTTCATCGTGGATTCTGAATAAGTATGCACTTAACTAAAGCAGAAATGTAGAGGAATTCCTATATAATTGCATAGTCTGAGATCTGTGAGCTGTAGAGGAATTCATCAAAGCTAATGCTATTGCAGAGGCAGGTTGTGATGCCACATATTTATGACTTCTTAATTAAGTTTTTCTTTTCATGCAGACAAATAGTGAGGCAAATTATTCCTTGTTTTTTTCCAAGAAAAATCCTCCGCATTTTAAGACATCCTTGTTAATTTTTAAAGAATACTTTTGTTCTTTAAAACGTTTGTGGGCCGATACGTTTCTCAGATTCAAAATACAACTTTTTAAAAATGCAAAATCAGTCAAAACTAAGGTTGTTCATTTTCCTGGCCTCAGTGACAGCATTCTCTAAACACTGTCCTTAGAGTTGTTAAAGCATCCCATTCAGCCAGGTGGGCTATGAAAGCCCCTTACAGATCTCTATGAGCTGTCAAACAGATTACAGATCTGGTGGCTTTAACTACAGATGTCTATGAACAAAAAAGGTGCAACACGATATTCTTAAATTTTAGGTAGAAGGGAAATAAACAGCAAAGAGCAACTAGTCCTGGAGATATTTAAACATTTGCCTTGTTTACAAACAGCTGAGTGGCTTATTGAACTCGGTGCATCTACTTGGTCTTGCACTTAGTCATAGCTTAAATACCTGTTGAGGAACAGCAGTTCCTTCAACCTCTGCTCCAAGGGTGGGTGTTTCCAAAGGGTTGAAAGGGTAACTAAATGAATGTTTAAGGTTTGGTTCAGAATTAGGTTTCAGAACTTATTTTGTAGTTACGGTGAAGTTGCCAACACTTGAAGACACAGAAAGGCAGTTATCTGCATGCTTTGTAGTTCACGTGGATATTTATATGCATAAAGGGTTGGCAAGATCAGTAATGAATGTGAATGCACTCAGAGCCTTCCCAAAGCCTTTAGGGCTTTTAACTCCCCCTGTTTTGAAAAAAAAAAAAAAAAGCAAAACACAAAACAGCACAAAACCAACAACAGCCCTGCAGGTGATTTTGCTTTTTTATCAATAAATTAATCATTTCCGTGGCAGCAAGATATGCAGCGGGGCAGGGTTAGCGCAGTCAGGGTGGCCGCTGAATTGCATCGTCTTGAACCCAGCTAAATCCTTCTGTCTGTATGAATAACGAAAAGCTTCCTGCGTCTGACCTGTGAAGAAGGAGACTCTTCGAAGCTGCTGCGGAGGCCTTTTCCTTTCTAGGCTAGGGCAGAAGCTCTTGGCACCCAGAAGAGCTGCCAGGCCAGCTAGTCAGGAAGAGCAGCTAAATGGAATGCTCCGAGGTATGCTGTTGTGTTACACCGATGATGTTCCCGAGCAGATGAGAGATTGTGCTGGCAGGGAGAAGTTTTCTTTAGAGGCAAATCCAGCCAAATAGAAAATCGGGCATGCTCCAGATCTGCTGGAGACACGGAGGCCTGGGGAAACAAGGTTGAAGGGGGTAAGTCTGTTTACTAACAGCTGATGAACTTTAGGGTCAGGACCTGCATTGTAAAGGAGGCTGTACGCAGGGGAGGTCACTGAGAGAAGTTAGCTGTGAAGGATGTTAATGCCATAGAAGCAACGAGCTTGAGGATGCTTTTCTAATAGTGTGTGTTTGTAGTTGTTGTGTTTTATTTTTAACTTGGAGCAGTGCAGCTGAGTGGGTTAAATTCTTGTCCAAGAAGCCCTGCGTGCACTAAGGGACATATTTTGGTGATGGGACTCAGGGTGATGGTTGGACTTTATGATCCTGAAGGTGCTCTCCAACCTAAACAATTCTTTCATTCGTTTTCTCAGAGAGAAAGAACAATTTTTTGTTCCACTGAGTCAATTTACTCACAAAGATTACAGGACAATACAGCTCTTCACGTTCCTCTTGCTTCTCTGTTAAATTTGTACTTTTAAGCTGAGTTGTTTTTAACAAGATTTGTTTGACACATTTTACCTGTATGGCATGAGACATCCTACTTACAATACAGGCAAATCTCTTGTCAGAAATCCTCTAAGTACAGTGGCAGTTTAATTGTCTTCTCTAATTGTGGGAACAGAAACTGGGTGTTTTGATTAATCTTTTCTTTTGGGATGTAGGAAAAGAAACAAAATGTTTCTTCTTGAAAGGAATCATCCAAGGAACATGATTGCAATAATTTTAATTCCTTTGTCGTCAGAATATGCAGTAATTGAATGTTAGTCTTATTTGCAGGCACTGGGTGGTATTTTGAATACAGATTGATGTAGAGAGCTTAAACTTTTCAGTCCCATTTCTGTCTTCTGTTAAGCAAATAAATGTCTAGCGAATGTGAAGTGCGAGGCAGGAGGATTATTGTCAGCAACTTGCAATTAGTGTTCTCAGTTCAATGTAACTAATGGAATTAACTGTGAAAAAAATTGATTGCATTTATTTCTCATTTCAGAGATTAACGTTAGTTCTTTTAAAGCTGTATGGATAAACTTTTGAACAAGTTATTTTTTTACATTTTTGCCTTCCTTTGGAATTATTTTCAATAATCATAAGCAATAGTCATTTTTTCTGTTTTAAATCTTTCCTGTGGGACTTATTAGCCTTTGTGTTAGAAGTGTAGTTGGGGTTTTGGCCAGCTAGAGGAGGAAATTGGTGGTTATGATTCCAGATTTTTTTCATCTTTTTTTTTTTTTTTCCCAAAAAGCTCAAGTATATCCTTCTTTACTCATCAGTTTGTAGTAATTATTCAGTGAACCATTTGCTGAAACTCTGCTGTTCCTATCCCTTCCTATCCTTCATTTCCATAATGTGCTATCCGGATAAAACTCATCCTCTGGAAAGTAGAGGGAGAACTTTGCCACTGGGTGAATTTTGTGATCTCCTGCTGCAGGCAGGTGTGACTTTCAGTACAGGTTTTCTCTCCATTTTCCTTCTCTACCCTATGGAAATTGCAAACTGAAAATTGCTTTTTACAATAGGCCCTGTTAGCCAGAGGCATTACCCCTTTCAGGGACGCGGTAATGAGAAACTGAATAAATGAAAAGATGTGTATGAATTTTAATGAATTCTCTTTATCCACAGTAAGCAGGAGAGGGTTCTGTTTTGGCAAAGCTGGGGACAGGCAGTACTGCACACTCTTTAGGTGACACCCACTGGGATAAACCCCATAAAATACGATACGGCAGTAGGCGAAACACGTGTGTAAGCAACAGCCAAGGCTGCTGTGAGTGACTCTGAAGCGTGATTATAGTAGCCAGAAGGACAGATAAAATTTTATGGCTTTGTCCTTTCTGTTACGAGCTAGCCCAGCTGTTTCTGAAACGAGTGGCAAGTTCTTTGGTGTTAGGGGAAAGAGCAGGGCTTTCATGCTCCTGTCTGCAGAGGGAACAGAGTGCGAGCAGAGGGTTTGTTTGCAGGTGAGAGCACTGAATTCATGCTCGAATCGGTGGAGGGCTGGCACTCCCATCTCCCTTACAGCCTTTGAAGACATCTTGGTGCCTGGCTTGTGTTCAGGCAGGAAAGCTCCCCCAGCCTTGTGACTCTTTGGTTTTTGCTGCCCTTCTCAAAGAGCAAGCAGCTTCACTGGGATGAGGGCAGCGCGCGTTGCCTTTCTTCGCATTCTCCATAACTGGTGTGTGCTGGAAATCTGTAGCTGAATCCTACTGATAATGAGAGGACCTGGGAGAGAAGAGGAGGAGAACGAAATCAGAGAGGAGATAGGAAGAGGGAGAGTATTGACAGTAAAATATAAGAGGGTTTTGTGTCAGTCTTTGCCAGTCCTTTCAAAAACAGTGGTGAGTATTGAACAAGTCCGATTTTGGGAGCCCAGCATCTGAGAGACCTCTTTATTTTCCCTGTTGAAAGGGGTAGGTCTTAGAAACCAGGTGCTGTGAGCTGTTTCCATGGATGGAGAATTACCAAATCTTTGATCTCTTTTGAAAATCCCACCTCTTGGCTCCTTACATTATTTTGCCTTGCTGGGAGGGGAAAAAGGAGTGTGAGGTTAGCATGCCTGAAATACTTTTGTGAACTCAAAGGGAATGTCAAGATATTCACGCCCTCCAAGCAGCCTGTAACACTCAGCTGAGCATGTTTGACTAAAACATACCTACTTCATGCAGGCTGGGCTTCCCAGTGTGTTGGGGTTGTCGTCTCAAGACAGCAAGCTCCTTTGTGAGGTTGCTGCTATCGGGTTTTGCTCGGGGTGTTGCAGCATTCCTGCATGCAGCTAGGGCTTTGAAGACAGGGACGTGGAAAGGGGGAAAAAGACTGGCACTGTTTTCTTTGTGCCAGTGCCAGTTCAATTACTTACGTTGTGTAGGGTTGGATTTTTTTTAATCTTGGTTCGTGGTGGAGCATTACTTTGTCTCTTCTGCCATTCTTAACACAATAAACAGGGGAGAGAGGGATCTGTGGTGGTGCACCTCTGAAAGCTAGGCTTTGTTCCAGGCTTCTGAAATTAATTTGGGCAAATCCATTTATCTCGTTCTGTGCCTCAGTCGACTATCTATAAAATGAGAATAATTAACTTGCCGAACTCACAGGGAGAGAGAGCTTAAGGATATATGTGTAGGATGTGATCCATTTAGGCTCTACACATCTGAAAAACCTTGGGGGGATAAAAAGACACGAAGGACATGGAGTCAGGACCACCACTAAAGTAGCAGAAGATGGCCACCGCTGTCCTTTGGGTGGTCAAATCAGGGTGATTTATGCCCGTTGCATTCAGCCTTGCTGCCAGAAGGAAGAAAGCTGGTAAATTACACTCCCTAATCCATGTTTAGATAGCTGGTAACTTCTCTGTGCTCCTAGGAAGAGGCTAAGATACAGCACATGCTGGGATTGAGCAGCAATTGAGCAGCAAGCAGAGCAATGCCTCGTAAGCTAGCTGTCGGTGTCTCAATTATTAATCTCTTCTGTGTTTGTGGGAATCTGCCTGGTTTTGGCAGGGGGCAGAGAATCGCAAATGGCTCAGCCTTACAGAGTTGACATTTGCTCTGAATTTCCCTCAGGTTGAGTAGCTCCACTGAGCAAAGCACTTCGTCGCGGCTCATACGGAAGCATAAACGCAGGAGGAGGAAACAAAGGATGCGGCAGATTGACAGGGTAAGGCTGGCATCATCATTTCCCAAAGAAGGTGAACCAGGATTTTGAGTGCAGAGTGTGAATTAGGAAGGGATTCAGAACAGAGCTGTGCCCAGTTGAAGGCACTGGAAAGAATCGCTTTGGCTCCAGTCTGCCCTGGACTAAATCTCTAAGGTTTGAAATTCTGCAGCGCTAGGTTCAAAGTCTTTTTCTCCTCCCCCTTCCTCCTTTTACTGTGGTGTGGTCACGTTGCTTGTTGTCTCTTCCAAGCCCATCCTCTGCAGGACAACTTCCTTCTGCTTCTGGCTGGTGTGGGCGAGGGGTTAATGTGAAGGTGTCTGCGGTCCTGTCCTAGGCTGATGCACAAAGTGCTGAGCCTGGCACCCTGCTGAAAGGAGAAACCCAAGTTTATGGGAAATGCCAAATCTTTTCTCCTGTCCTTTCCTGTGCTAGTCCCCTGATAACAGGACAAGGGTGATCCACACGACATAGTTCTTAAAGTAGTTGTTTCATTCTCCTGTAAATAGCAGTCTTCACAGATTAGAGAACAAGTGTGTAAGTATTTTATCACTAGAACTGGACGAGTAGTGGGGAAAAAGTATGGTAGAAAACAAGATAAGCACATTTGTATTTTCTTGGGGGGAGGAGGTATTTGTCTTGCTCACTCTGAAGGATCATGTGTTGCTCACTCTTTAGGGAGGAGCCCGTGGACGTAATAATTCACACTACAGTGGGCACTTAATGTTTGAATGTCTGCCTGTCAGTCGTGTAGTCAGGATGCAGAAATGATTCAGTGTGAATTTCAGCTGAGGAACCTCAGTCTAGGAACTTGCGTTGTGTGTTTTGTAGAGAACCCTTTGCAGAAAGTGTGGATTGTGTTCAGATTTTTTTTCCTTCCAGATTCTAAATGAAGAATAATTTTGAGGAGTCCATAGAGGTTTCTGGGTGCCTTCCATATGGAAACCTATTAATCAGTTCCCGATGAATTAGTCCTCAGTAGTTACTTTTATTGCCTTATTTTGAGCCATTTAAAACCTTGAGAATTTTCTGTTATATTTTGCAGTCATCCTCGTTCAGCAGCATCACTGATTCTACCATGTCCCTAAATATCATCACTGTCACACTCAACATGGGTAAGAGGATGAGCAGTGTTTTTTTATGATAAATTTCAAGTGATACTGATGTATTTTGTCATGGTGTAGTAGCCTTTGGAGCACATAGAAAGTTCCTTGATTTGAAAGAACTCCAGCTGAACTAAAGGGAATGGCAGCTGGGAGTTGCTGACTGTTGACTGTGCCTGAGTTCCTAGTCCCATACTGGATAATTGGGAGCTGTTTGCACAAGCAGATCAGTTTTCTTCCCAAAAAGCCCAGGGAAGGAGCTGGAAATGCGGACCCAGGATTTGGAGTTCTGCTTTTATTTCTAGGAATGGTAAGGGGTCAGATATCGCCCTTCTGTTCTTGCTCCTAACACTGAAGGTTTGCATTTCTGCAGCTCACAAGTTTCATTGTTTAGCCAGGTAGAAAAGTGCAGGACTGTCAGTTCAGCACCTTTCAGTAGCACCAAATTTTTCCTTCCTCTCTGAGGTGTGGAAAAACATTGCCTGATGCTGATCAGCTGCCTAATTCCTAGGTGGAGACACATCTTTTCAGTGTTGCTTCTCTTGCTAATTTTTGAACGTAACTTTTCACTTTTTGTCTTGTAAGAAAAAATGATGGGTTTAGCACCTTTTCCCTGAACATGCAAGAAAAAATGATGGGTTTAGCAACCTTCCCCTGAACATGCCAGGCAGAATTATCCCAGTAGGGCAAACTGAGGTATTGTAAATCAAATGCAGCCCAGCTGTTGTGTTGAGAGAAAGCAATGAACTGATTTTTCAGGACTGAAGTAACCTGGTGTTAGCTCTTCACTACTGTTTCAGTCACTTTGTTTGCTTTTCTTCCCCCCATCCTCCCCTTTTTGCCTGTATAGAAAAGTATAACTTCCTGGGAATCAGCATTGTAGGACAAAGCAATGACCGGGGTGATGGTGGCATATACATTGGCTCTATTATGAAAGGAGGGGCTGTGGCAGCAGACGGCCGAATTGAACCAGGAGACATGCTTCTGCAGGTTGGTCTGCGTCCAGAAATATGTGCTGCTCTCTTGTACGTTGGTGGCTTCAGCTCTGTCATCCCACCATGGGTTTAGTTAACCAGAATTCATCCATGCTTAGAGAAATGTGTCGCAAAGACTGTTCCCACTTAAATGTATAAATCTTAGTGAACCCTGTTGGATAGTTGATGTTCTCTGAGAAGCAACATCTGAGAAGCAGATGATTCTGCTGAGAAGCACCTGCTCAAGGGAATGGAAACAGAAGGCAAATAAATTTGGAAACAAATAACTAGAATGTCTTTAGGGTTCCTGTTGCTAAGCCTGACCTCTGCTTTTTTGCAACCTTTCAGGTGAATGATGTCAATTTTGAGAACATGAGCAATGACGATGCAGTACGGGTTTTACGGGAAATAGTCTCCAAGCCAGGGTGAGCATATTACAAAATCTCTCGCTACTTATACTCCGTACACAGTTACTGGTGTTGGGCAAACCTCACAAATCAATGTTTTGATCTGAATAAGCAGCCAATGTGACTGCTGATTTCAGCTCTGAACTTCTCAGTGTAAGTGATGGGTAGATGAAACTGGTTTCAATGTGCCAGCCAAAACCAACACAAACTGGGAGTTGTCTGGTTTCAGTAGCACCATTTGTTTATATGATGAGAGTTTTAATGTCTCAGGAGCTGATCATTTGACAGATTTCACCAGTAGCGCTCATGATACATGGAAAAACAGAAACTGATCTGATACTGGTCTGTGCTGACAATCCTTTGACAAGCATCTCAAAAGCCTTCTCAGAATGCACCTGACAACTCTCTGATGGGACTAAGTTTGTTTGAGAGAATTCACTGTGGTAGTCACAACTTCTTTGGGAGAGTTGAGAGTCACCCCTACCTGTTTTCTTTATTCCTAGACCTATCAGCCTAACGGTAGCCAAATGTTGGGACCCTACTCCCAGGAGTTATTTCACCATCCCCAGGGGTGAGTACGTATTTATGCTCCGTGCTGAGTTCCTGTGGAGCCAGGAAGCTCTAGAACATTTTTCAGCAATTTTAGCATCTGATTTCCTTTTCCTACAAGTTCCTTGCTTCTAATTTGAAGTTTGGATGTGTTGTTTGGTTGCTTTTTGTGTTAGGAAGCAGAGGTTTAAGATATGCTTTCTGAGACTGCTATGGCCACTGAATACATGGGAGTTTTTGTTTTGATTCATGTGCCTTTGGGTCAAGCTCTTAAACTTTTGGTGTCTGTATCCGTCTGAACTTAACCTTTTTATTGATAGAAGTTTTAGAGGAAATATATACTTAGGTGTTAAAAAGCCTCATTTTGTCATGCATGCACTTGTAAGAAAGAATATAAACGGAGTATTTTCAAAATTTGAGGCAAACAACATTGTCTGATATGCATAAACACTCTTGAAAGTTATCTAATTGGAAAGTTCTGATTTAATAAATAGTTCAGGAGTTGCAAAAGATCTGTGCTCATGTGACAAACACAGCTGCCTCCTGCTGGTGAGTGCAGTGCTCAAGATCCTGAAGCCAGCTTGTTACCACTCCTGAGATGCTGTGGATAGCATAATCTATTGAAAGAGTACAACAGACTCCTGCAGACTACAGGAACTCCCTTGGTGAAGTCTTCAGGAAAACCAGCATCAACAAAAGAAAAACCCACAAATCACGTATTTCAGATTTGCTACAGGGCGAGCTTGTGTTTCACTTGGCCCTTTGTTTATTGAAGATATACCCATTGTGACCCAAGGCAAATAAGCTAAACTGGTTGCATTAACATATGGGATATGTTGAGGAAATACTCGCCATAAGCAGAGCTCGTTTATCATTTCTGGTTTTAAGAATTATCTTACAAGGCAATGGAACAACAGCTACTGTAATTTAGAAGAAAAGTAATCCAGGATAAGGGGAAAACTCAGTTCTGTTCCCAGCTTTAAAAATGTCTTGCTTTGTGGATGTTCTTAAGGTCTGGGTGTAATTTTCATTCCTCTCTGATTCCAGTCTCTTTGAATGCTCTTTTCTATTTATTTTGCAAGATTATTCTAGCCCTGGCAAATTTCATTATGGCTCCTGAAAACACTGAGAGAGGAATTCCATGATGCCTTATTTCTGCACAAACAGAGCTCTGAAGTTACCATTCTATTTCACTTACAACAGAAAATTCTCTGAGTGGTTATTTTGGGTCCAAAGCTCTTAGAAGTAGGCAGAGACCTTCTTGTCTGCTGGGGCAGAACACTTGGTAGTGTTTCACATCATAGCAAAATGAGAATCTCTCACCGTGCAGAATAACAGTGAAATATTATGAGTGGACTGATAGCTTCTTTCCTACAAGTAAAAATATTTCCTGCATGTAAAAATACAGCAGTTGCAGGAGCATGGCGTGGTTGTGTCCTGGGAGGCTGGTGCAGCAATTCCTAGATGAAACTTCCACTGCTGTCAAGATGTTTTCTGTTCCCTTCAGCTGGGGTTGTCTCTGTTGTGAGAACTGAATGGCAAGGACTTGGGCTCTCAAAATGCATTTGCTCTTACTAGGATTGTGCTGCTTAGTGCAAATCTGATTCAATTTGCCTTTTTTCCCCTGTTTTGCAGCTGAACCAGTGAGGCCAATTGACCCTGCAGCGTGGATCTCTCATACCACAGCCATGACGGGAGCGTACCCCCGTTACGGTATGAGCCCCTCCATGAGCATCACCACATCTACCAGCTCCTCACTAACAAGCTCAATTCCCGATTCGGAAAGTAAGTCACACTGCGGCCAGCACAGGGCAGGCGTCTTCTGCTCGGGGCCAGCAGTGCAGAGCTGTGTGCAAAAACGACCCCAGCCACGAGCACGATGAAAACGACAGCCGTCACAGAACTCTTGAATGCTTTTTTTTTTACATTTGTAATTCCTAAGGGGAGCATAAAGCCTTTTTCGAAAGGTCAGAAGCTAATGCAGTGGTGTTTTGCCAGGGTTTACGTGCAGGGAGAGGTGGCTTCTGATCCCTTTTAAAGTTACAAGTCAGGCCTCCAACTTTACCCCCTCAGAGGAATGTGAGGGCTTCCTCCTTGCATTTGGCTGCTTTTTTAGAAATTGAAATCATTCACTTCAGATGAATGTCACTGGATAACGATGTTAGTGTATCATTTAGGAAGTCTTAAGTGATATTTGCATAGCCTTCTTTTATGCTTTTATACTTTTAGGATTTAATGAACAGAGAAAAAGCAAATGTCCCATGTGAAATTAAGGTTAGAGTTCAGCCTTCTCTCCTGGTTTGTCTATCTGTGGCAGCCTCCAAAATAGTCATACCCATGTAACCAACAAGTAGTCATGACTCCTTATCTTGGAAACTCCTGTTTAAAGAATATAAACTCTTCCTTTCTTTTACTTTTCCTTTGCTTTCTGATATGAATGTGGGATAAAAGGTAGCATTTGGTTTGAAATGCATGGCACCAAGGCAAGGCGAATAGATGAGGATCACACATCTCTGAGAAAACTGTCCACTGAAATCCTAGTTCATATTTAAGTGTATGTGTTAAGTGTTCGTACTTAAAACAGCTTTTAAGCTTTGTTACTTGACAGGAAAGCACTGAGGCACTTTATACCTCAATAATATGTGTTTATTTCCTGTAATATTAATATGGAAGGGTTTATCTAGAGATGCAGCCTTTCTATCAGATTTTTCATCTCTAGTGAGGAAATTTGTTTTGTTTATATATACATGCAAAACTTGAAGTGGCCTTAAACTTCCCAGGAGATTATCTCATTTGTGGAATAAAGCTCATTCAGTATGTGTTCACTGAAAGCCATCTAAATAGTTGTATGTTTATCAAGGAAGGGATACTTGAGTGTTTGTCAGATTTGGAGTCTAAACCAGAAAGACTGATTTTTTCAGTTGGTAAGATTTTTTTCCAGAGAGAAAGGGAGGGTATCATTAAAAAGAACAAAAACCAAACCAAACGAAAAACAACAACCCTTTGAATACTTTAAAGACCAGTGTGGTATGGATGATTAGGGACAGAACCTTTCCTGGACAAAGGCATGGCTGAAGCATGAAAGTTGCATTTGCAGGCCCCAGTTAAGTCCTAACAGAGAACATAGGTGTCTGCCTCTTTTTCTCTTACTCTCTCTGTTATTTTACAAGTGGATTGTTCTTGGGATTATGCCTCACCATGAACTGAAAAGGGGGTTATCCTTTCTGTAGGTGTAGTAGCAGTTCCTCAGTTCCTCTTCAGGCAGTAGGCAGCACCACTGGAGGGAAAATACATCTGCAGTAGAAAGCAAGTGAACCATGTAGATGATGACTGCTTTATCTTGAGATGTGTTTTCAGCCTTACAGGTACTAAAGATTGCTGGAATCAAATGTATCTACTGACTGCTGTCAAACAAGAGCCTGTTACTCTATTTACATTCCTCTTGAAATATTCCTGTATCGTGTGCCTTGGTATATATAGTAATGGGATTGGGAAGTATGGAATGTAGACACCCTCTCAATCATACTTCTAAAATAAAGGTTATTTGGGAGCAGAACCATGTTTCTGGAGACAGCTTCTCATTTCTATGTCAGTGACTTTCCCGAATGCAAGAAATCGGGGAGTACCCCTGAGCTTTATTGCGACCTGTTTAACACTGCTGGCCTCAGTTCAGTCCTGTGAACCCCTCTGAGCACAGCAGGCAACACCTCAGGGCCCTAAGTACAGGGAGCACCTGTCCCCAGAACCTCCTTGCCAGGAAAAACAAAGCTGGGGAAGAAGGGAGGAGGAGAGAAAGAGAGAGAGAAAGAGGCTGTGCATTTACATCTCGGAGAGCCTTGTGCATGATGGGGCTTTCTCACTTCTCAAGTTCTAGTCCAAGATCCTCTATTTCAGTTCCTCTGAGGCTAGAGTCACTGGTATTAGAAGCGAATTTAGTGTCTGTTCTACAGAATCTGGCTGTAGAAGTGGAAGCAGTGAATTAATGGAATCGTCTTAGACAAAGCTGTTTCCTTGTTTTAAGTCCTGTGAATGCCTGCTGTTTTACTCTGTTTATACAGCAAGGCCAGGACTGGGTAATTCTAAATGGATTGAATAACTCCGCTTTTCTTCTGATTAGCATTCCTTTGTTCTCTGTCCTCTGGATCAAAAGTGAAATTCCGATATCTGAAGCATTTGCACAGCCACCATCACGTCAGTGCTAGTCATTAAAGTATCCAAGATTTTGGGGCCATACAAATCACCACCACACAGTAGGAATTACTCGGTTAACTCTTTTCTCAGGCATATTCCTTCAAAAACAGGGATATCCGAGCCAAGGCAGACTGAGTTTTTTCACAGTAATTATTGCCTTAAGAAGCATCTTGTTCTCCAGCAATGTTCTGGCTGATGCAGGAAAATGTTGTCTCACAGTGGTTTGTGAGTGTTGGACTTGGTACGCCGGTCAGGGCAAGCCCTGGTCCTTGTTTGCTCTGCTAAAGATAGAACTTTCCAGCCCCAGTTCTGCTACTGCAGGATCCCTTCCTGCAAAGAAGTGCTGTTCCTTTCCAGGAGATTAACTTCAAGTGCTGCAGTGTTCCTTGAAAGTCCTGCTGTTTTGAATGAAGCCCACTGACGTTGTTGGGAAGTGTTCTGTTTCTCTTCCGTGGACCTTGAAGTCTCAGCCCCAAATCCCTTAAACTATTTCTGCTTAATGGTGTTCAGCCTGAGGTGCTGTGAATTTCCCGGGCCCTTTTGGTTTGGGCAGATGTGTACTTCCTCACTCGAATAAGGATACAAACCAGGGGTGCTGCTGCACGTGGTAGGACTGCATTTTCCTGGAGCATACACCTCTTTTCTTAACAGGATCTACCAATGGGAAAAGATGCCACTTCAAATCAGTAACCAAAGCCCTGAGAGAGAGTTCTGTAGTAGATCTGCCCCCCCTGGAAGGAGTCTGTGCTGTTCCTCTGATTTTCACTGTAGCCAGGCCCACAGTTGACTGACAAAGTTCAGACCAAAGTGGGTACATTTTTAGATGCATCCAAGAAATTTTCACATTTGGACAGCAGCTAGCAGGCTAGAAAATATTGATGAGTATTTGGCTAGTGTTGTTTGTATGCAGTTCACAGGTTTTCAAGAAAAAAAAAAAGATTTATTGCTCCCCACATACTTGAATATTGATTGAATATTGATTTTTTTTTTCCAAATGAACATGTTGCTTTTTGCCACTAACCAAACTAACTTAAAGCAAAAGCAAAATGTTAGCGTTTGTTCACTTGATAAGTATTGAAACTGCATGCATGGATGGCATGGGGTATTTTCATGCATATTAGCAGTGCACGCACTGAAGGAAGCATTTTCAGTTTTCATTGTTTCATGCTTGTACTTGTTATCAATATTTTGACTTGCTGGAAAAGAGCAAACTTGGTTCCCTTGTGCTTTTGAAAGGTGGGTGATACGGGGAGCTGGGAGAAGGGAGGGAAGAAGGGCTCTGGATTCCTGTTGGAGGGTTTGAACTGCAAACACAGAGCACAAAAGCTGGATATGAATTTGCTAGGACCGAGAAGATGGGAGCAGGAAGGCGGGCTGAGTGCTGTATCCAGTGATAACAGGATATCTTACTGTGTATAGAAAGGGTGATGGAATTCCACATGTTTAGCACAAGGCTGGTAAACTCTTAGAGACAGATTCACTCCCCTGAGCTTTCATTATTAGATGCCAGTTTGTCTCCATGTATGGTAGAAAGGAGCTTCTAAAGGAACTAGACTCTCAAGTCTAGTTTTAGTATAAAAATTGCTCAGGAAACTATGAAGCCTCTGGTAAGTCAGCTCTGCCCATAAGAATGTGTGAAATACGAATGGAGCTGTGACAGCTGCTGAGGCACTGGGGAGCAGCATTTTATTTATTTATTTTTAAGTGTTGTTCCAAAAAAAATGCAGGGCAAAGTAATGCTTCTGCTGGGCTAAGGGACTTCGTAGATGACAAGGCTGCCATCATCAGAATCCTGGGAAGTTTTATTTATTTATTTATTTTTTAAAGAAACCTCTAGCCTTATCTTGATGATGGAAGCTTTCTTTTTTAATGTCAGTCCTCCCCAATTGCGCTGATGTCCAGACCTTAAAAAGACAAGTGGAGGCTGATATCCATGCTGAAGACATGGTCATCATCTTTCTCCATGCAGAAGGGCATCATTCCTGACAATTCAGTCTCTGAAACGCTGGTAAAAGCTGTAATTTATGCCATTGATAGGGGTGCATTTGGGAACCTTTGTGGTTTTGCATCTATCTGTTGGTGAAGCTGTATCTTGAAATGTTGCATCCAGGTTGGGAACTGAGAAGTTCTTTTCAAACCGTTCATTTCAAAGAAGCGTGTAACCTTTTTGCTTCTAGAATTAGAAGAATCTCCCTTAACTGTGAAGAGTGACATGGCTACTATTGTCAAGGTTATGCAGCTACCAGACTCAGGCCTTGAAATCCGGGACAGGATGTGGTTAAAAATTACCATCTCCAACGCAGTGATAGGTAAGCAAAAAAAAAAAAAAAAAAAGGCTTTTTAGAAGTCAGATGCAGAAACTATATAACCTTTTTTTTTAAAATCCTGTTATGATCTGGATTTTAATCCTGCTTATGAGTGAATTAGGTAATATGAAGGTTACAATTCAATAAAGATTAACTTGTTTTTGGATGTTCCCGGGTCTCCTCTGCCTTTTTCTCATTTTAGGAGCAGATGTGGTTGACTGGCTTTACACGCATGTGGAAGGCTTCAAAGACCGACGGGAGGCTAGAAAATACGCCAGCAGCATGTTAAAACACGGCTACCTCAGGCACACTGTGAACAAAATCACCTTCTCGGAGCAGTGCTATTATGTCTTTGGAGACCTCTGTGGCAGTAAGTTCACCATCTGTGAAGGGCAAAGCTGCGCGTGTGTTGTCTCTTCTGTGCTCTCAGGGTGCACAGAGGAGTCCTACAGGATCTCACAAGTGAATGTTTCAGAACAAGCCATTATTCAGAAGCTGCATGACAAGTGGTTGATGTTTCCTGCTAGGCCAGCAGTTAGGCCATTTGAAAAATGATGGACTCATCGAATAGCGCGTTGCACTGGGGCTCGAGGAAGCTGGCTTTATTTCTGGTGATGCCAGCCTCCTGCTTGTCAGTCACGCTCAGTTTGTGATCTGCAAAACGGGGATCATTCCTCCCTGACTTACAGAAATGCTACAAAGGTACCTTGGTGCTCAGTGGTGAATATTAATGTCTGTTCCTGCCATGTGTGATATCGTGAGTGAACTCTGGAGACTGAGCCCCTTGTAGGCACCCGAAGTGCTGTGTAAGCCATTAGTAACATTCAGGAATCAGCTGCTAGGGAGGAGCACAGCTTTCACCTTCTGTTTTGTTTTTGTTTTTTTTTTCCAGATATGGCTGCACTGAACCTCAACAATGGTTCCAGCGGAGCCTCGGATCAAGATACCCTCGCTCCACTTCCACATCCTGCTGCTCCCTGGCCGTTAGGCCAAGGATACCCGTATCAGTATCCTCTGCCCCCTCCGTGTTTCCCACCAGCATACCAAGACCCAGGCTTTAGCTATGGTAGTGGCAGTGCAGGGAGCCAGCAAAGTGAAGGTAAGCTGGTTAATCGGGTGTATATTTCTGCGGCTGCCATTATCCCTGACCATTTGCTTGACTTCCTT
Organism: Netta rufina; assembly: GCF_964035555.1. NCBI lineage: Eukaryota > Metazoa > Chordata > Aves > Anseriformes > Anatidae > Netta > Netta rufina. The sequence continues at coordinate 5,813,309 of NC_140146.1, forward strand.
AGTATCCTTTGTGTTCCAGTCTTGTGGTTCTGTGCGCTACTTGCATGGATTTGGTGTGACTGCACTTAATCGAAAGCGTTTGTGTGTGTGGTGGGGTGGGTTAGCCTTTCAGCTCTGTATTCAAGCTGCCAGCTGTGTTTTAAGTGAGTCAGTGCTGCATCCTCTTTGTAGTTGTGCTGTAGTTCTGGACCCCATGCAAAGTGCCAACTGGGAGCAACCAACCTTAAGGACTCAATCGTCCACCCTGTTAAATTAAAACAAAAATACAAGTTTTGACCCTATTTAGAGGTTGGAGCCACTACCAGCAGTGGGGGCTGCAGCTGCTTGGTATCGCTAGAAATTAGGCCACTGGGTTGCGGATGGAACAGGGATTAGAACCGTAGTGCTCTTGGCTTTTTGTTAAAGCTCAGTATAATCATTCCTTTTGCTTGTGTGAGACAAGTGTCAGGTGGCCAGCCAGCAGGTTTACAGGGCTGAAACACTGCTCACAGGGAGGAGAGTCTATTTTAGAATACATGATAGGGGAAAAAAAGATAATACTGCATGGATTAAAAACCTGACCTCCTCCTTTCCTGCTGTAGGTTCGTTTTGTCATTCATTTTTAAACCTTAGTAAGTAAAAATTACGTATTTTATGGCTGTACAGACAAGGCCCTACTGCTTTCTGCTTTTGTGCTTTTTTTAATCACTTCCAAAGTGAATTTTGCTTTTGGAAATGCTGCCAGTAAAGAAAAGGTGAGGATTCCCTGCATTTTTATGATAAACAACCAGTAAACCTGGATGCATCTTCATCCTGTTTATCACAGCCAGTTAGATTTTGCAAAATTGCACGTAAGGATTTCAGAACAGGAACTTGCTCATCAGATTTTAACACTATGGCTTCTCACCTTACCTCAAAATAAGTGTCTGTGAGGGTGCTCGCAGTGGTATCCAGAGATTTTAGAACTGCAAGCTGATTGTGCTGGAAAGAATGTGGGCATTTGTTTTATTTTGGCAGCTGGTTCTGTGGGTAGCAGGCCATTAGATCTCTGCCCCTGGAATAGGAAAGGTATGGTATTTTATCCATGCAGCACATGTTACTGGCAGAGAGCCTTACAAAAGGCAGCAAGAGTGTTTCACTTTGAAGAGTTCCAACTCTTTCCCTGTTCTTCATTTGGAAACTACACTGCTGTGTTGTTTCTTGTTTTGTAACCGTTATTCCCTTGTTTTGTTCTGAGCAAGCATTAGACTGAAGGATTCATAGAGGAATGGCTGACTCTAGGGGATTGGTAAGCTTCAAACGCCTCCATGATAATAATGACTTCACAGCATGACCATTTAGACTCTTGTGACCCAAATGTTTAGCTGTATTTTTTTCTTTTCTTTTCTTTTGAATTGTCTTGGACGCTCAGCCTGTCTCGATGCACAGTAGCCCAGTAGTGTGACATTAGCATATCAAGCTGCCTGCCCCCTGTGTGACTGTGCTGCAGCAGCCACAGAGAGAATGGCATCAGATAGCTCGCTGTCGGCTGAAATGGGAAAATCCCATCACCGGTCTCTTCACTGCCCTTCATAAAAATAAATGAAGCCTAGCTCCTAATTTATTAGTCTGATGTCATCAGTCTGGATTGGACATATCTGCCAGTGTCCTTCCAGTGCGGGTTTACTCAAAGACATTTGAGCATTGTCCAGATGTTTCAGGCAGGTACAAAGAGCTTTGGGACACAAGATCGCACTGGTCACTCTCAGTGTAGAGTTAGAATTGGGTTTCACGTGTTCTCTCTGTTATGTGCTGAATTCACCTGGTGAATGAGGGTGCTGCTCCAGAGCCCAGAAAATGCCACGTTTCTAAGATGAATGCAGTGCCTTTGCTGATAATTCCAGACAAAAGATGAAGATTTGGGTCAAAGGACAGAATGAGGTGTGTTTTGGGAAGCAGGGGAGGAAGATCTAGCAAAGTTTTCTGTGTTCAAGGTTCTGTTCTAATTTAGGCTGCTGCTTATTTCATCTGACTCTGCTGGTGGTACCCAGGGCTTAGGGTATTTAGAAAGTCACAGGCAGGCTTGCTGCTGGAACAGCACTCATGTGAGGACCGGCTCCTCTGCAAAAGGTCACTGCTGTCACCACAGTGTTTAGGACAAGGTCACATCCTCGGTCAGGTAGGCACTCACTGTGTGGAAGGATAGTGAGAGATCATCGGGTTACAGTCTGAAGAGATGGAAGAAGTAGTAAAGATGGATTTGGTCAAGCTCCAGGTTGTTGCCATGAAATGAAGGCTGAGGCAGCTTGAGTCTCTTGGTTTAGGGGCTGGAGCGATGGCTGGAATTTGTGTCTGGCAGTAACAGAAGGAAGGCTGATGGCAGTGTGTTGGGGCAGTGCTGAGCACGGCTTTTCTAGGCACCTCAAATGCAGATTTTTAAAATTCATTTTAAATTCGCCCTCCAAGACAGGCCAGTCCCTAGCTGCCAAGAAGGTGATGCTAGACTGACTTTAGAATCAAGGACTAGAAGGATTTCTTGATTCTTCTGTGACAGGCTTAAAAGGCATGTCAGGGAGAGAGTGAACCTTAGCATAACCAGAAGATAACAGCTGTGCTGCTGGTTCCCAGACTGTTGTATTAGAGATGTTTTTTCTCTTCTTTCTGTTTGCCTGCCCTAAGCATCAGCTGTGGCAGACAGAAGGTTGTGAACATCTGTAGTTCAGGGTTGGAGCAGGTCTGAATCATTCTGCTTCTCCTGTTTCAGTGGCCCTAGAGACTCAGTGGCTCATCCAGAGTCAAAAGCTGGTCCCGTATTCCATGGGCTGGGGATCCTTGCTGGCAAGAAGGCAGTCTTGCAGTAGGGGCTTTGGCTTAAGTCATTACTCAGTTCCAAAGGGCAGAAACTTAATGAGATATTATGTAGGGTTCTTTGTTCTGTTTTTAAAAGAATGATTAACTTGGGAACATCTCCTGACATCTATCCTACCTCTGATGGTAACAGAGCATGACCTTCAGCTTTCACGTAAAATCAGTTCCACGGTTTAGTGAACTCAGTTTATGTACCAGCAGCAGTCCTCTGGTTTTCTGAGTTGGTTTAGTGGCCTCTGCTGGGAATATCCTGCATGGTACTGATTCGTTCCATAAATAACTGGTTTTGAAGAGCTCTCCAACAACAAAGCACTGTAGTGATGGATTTCAGAAGGATCTGTCTACTGAGACCAACAAAAGGACATCTGGTAGCCTCAGGTGATTTAGCCTTGAGTGAGCATCTGCCCGGTGTGACCATACAGGAGAAGTCAAAAGGAGTTTCCTTTAGAAAAATGTCTGCCAATAGAAGATAGCAAAGGCGCAGACAGTCATAATTAGCTTGAACCTTGTTTGCTTGCGAGTCAGAACCCAAATGCCTGCTCCTTTCTTCCATTTTTGCCGCTGCCCTCTCAGGCAGCGAGGCAGTGGAGCAGGTGCCTTCAGCCCCTAGGTGTAAGCCAGCTGCTGCTTTCACTGTGCGAGCTCTGAAGGTGTCTCCGTGTCCCTGTGCATGGCACAACCTCGTCAGCTTCATTCCACCATTTGTCACCGCGAAATGCCATGAGCCACCGACAGCACGTTCAGGCCTGGTTGTGTCAGCATTGTCGCCATTCCAGCGGTCGTACCCAGATCCTGGGTGCTGTGGGAGGAGCTGGTGCTGGAGCGGGCAGTGAAACGGAGCTAACTCTGCTTTTCTCTCTGTCCTTTCCTCCCCGCCTCGCGGGCTTTAGGAAGCAAAAGCAGCGGCTCGAACCGAAGCAACAGCGAGAACAGCAGGAGAGCTCTTGGCAGGGAGAAGGACCGCAAGTCGGCGGGCAGCGGCAGCGAGTCTGACCACACCGCCCGCAGCGGGGGTGGCGCCAGCGTCGTGCGTCGCGAGCGGCCCGTCAGCCAGCTCAGCCACCGGAGCCACGTCTCCGCCACCCACAGCGAGAGAAGCCACCACAGCCATCATTCGTACGGGCCTCCGGGAGTGCCACCCCTCTACAACCTCCCCAAGCTGGGCTCCAAAGTCTACGGGACGAGCGGCCCCCCCGGAGGGCCCCCGGTGAGAGAACTGAGCTCCGTGCCTCCGGAGCTGACGGGGAGCCGGCAGTCCTTCCAGAAGGCTATGGGCAACCCTTGTGAATTCTTCGTCGACATCATGTGAGAGAGGAAGTGCCTTCAGACTCTGCTCGGGGGAGGGCCGGGGTGGGTTGTTTTGGGGTGCGGGTGGGAAATCTGGTCGTTGCCGAACGCTCACCAGAAGAAACTCGGCTGTCTTGCATGTCACGCCTTCCTGGTTTGCAATTGTGTGTTGCAGAAAAACCGACAAAACAAACAAACAAACAAAAAAAAAAAACAACAAAAAAAAAGAGACAGAAACGATGAACAAAAAAAACCTCCTGGGATTGCTAAATATCAGCAAACTGATGGCATCTTTTTTTTTTTTTTTATCCTTTTATTTTTCTTTCTTCCCCTCTTGTTTTTGATTGTGGTTGGCTGGTGTATATTCACATCTTAATGAGCTTTGGTAACTGTGGCACCTACTTTCAGTGCAATTAGTGTATCTTTTTGGCTGATTCAAGGACTATTATTTCACATAACTCCTGGATTCCCAGTAATGCATAGTAGCACTTTTATTTTCCTCTGCTTTTTGCCCTACAAGGAAAAAGAAAAAAAAGAGATTGTTGGCTGGTATCTGTGATACTGCCTCGTAACGCTGTTTCCTGGATGCATCAGCCAGCGAGCTCAGCAGCCGTGGCACCTGCGAGCGTACAGACAACACGTGCTTGGAAAGGAGCAGGCTCAAACCAGTTCCCAGCAGAAAGCAAAGTTGTGACTACCTTCTTCTACTGATTAGGGAGTACAAATCGATCTTCGTTTTTTTTCTTTAGGTATTATCCTGTCCAGGAAGTGGTGGAGTCTTGCTGCTGTTATGTGTTCCTCGTGCAAAACGTGTAGTGTTATTTCATTTGGTATCACGGTAGTGACTTTGTAGCTGCAGTCTGTTCCTGGGCATTTCCGTCACATCGCCGCTGACAGATGTGTCTGTTCTTTCTGGTTATAACGCGCACTTGCTTCCTGGTTTTACAAGTTGTTCCCACAGAAATAGGATGATTGCTGCTATGCAATTGTTAGTGTAGCTGCAGCTATTCCCTACTGAAGGGAGATTTATCCCGTTCTATCAGAGACAGAGGTAAATCCTGGCTCCCACTGGGACGTGGCTGTTCATCTCGATCACCTCTTTTTCCATTCCTCATTTCTGAGCAGTATCTTCCTCTTTTTTCCCCAGCTTAATCTCTGCTTTGAAATAGAAACCCGGATATACCAAATCCCAACTGCAGTGTGGCACAAAGGAAAATGTTCTAAGCAAAGCTGGGGGCTAGTTGTCAGCAGAGAGGCCAGAGGGTGTTTGGAGAGCAGCTCGTAAATGGTACAATGAGTACATCGTACACCTGACACGGAGTGGGACCTGAGCTAAAACTCCTGCTGGGGAGCTTTAACTTTGCTGCTGTGTATCCCCAAGATTTCATGACTGTGCATTCTTCGCTCTTAGGCTATGGACACTTCGTAAGTGTGTTCAGGAACCTTCTCTGATGTTTAAGAAGCTTTTTAAAAAGTATCTGAATGAGGAGATGGGAAGAGCACACCCACGCTCACTTAGGGGGGCTCATGTAATGGGAAATGGGTGTTAATCTGCAGTCACTCAGTGGCATTTGACCATGGGGCCATGCCTCAGTTAAATCCTTTGTTAGCTACCTGTTTCTGGCAGGCTTTAGGACAGGTGCTTTAAAATCAGTCTTTACTGTATATAAGCATTTTCTTCACTGATAAGAAGCTTTTTGTTATGTTCCATGCTTTATGGGTAGTGTGACTACCCAAGATGAATGTTAAAAGAGAACGTGGCTTTCTCACTAAATACATGTAGTTCATGTTCCTTTGTCACCTTGAAAAATTGCTCTTCAAATGCCATTTTTATATTGTTCATTCTGATAGATTTTTTTGTCACTACTTCTTTTCTTACGACAGCTCTGTGTGTAAACACATCCCTTATACAGAAGTCAAGTAACATTTACAAATGTCTGTGTTAATCAGAGACTTAAGTCTCACTTTCAAAAGGGAGCTAGGCAGTTAGGAAGCTGTGTCACTCAGAGTAGATACCCAAATTACTGGGCTTCTGAACTACCTGAGTGCTTTTGGACTGCTTCATTTCCAAAAATCTCCCCCAAACCCGTATAACATTTCTGACAGTGGTGCTTTCTTCATAATCTATCTGATGGGCTAGTGTAGATTGCAGACTTGGTGATGACTTGTTCAAAAGAATGGCACTACCTGAAGCTTGACTGTGCGAGAGAATCCTTTCCTTTCCTTTCCTTTCCTCCTCCCAGCAACACAGCAAAGACACTAACTAAACAGAGAAAACCATTTTGAAAGATTGACATTGGAAGCAATGAAATAAATCAGGGTAAAAAAAAAATCTGTACTTCTGCTATGTCTCCAGGAGACACTGTGAAGGAGTCTGTGACTTTCCTGACAATCACTAGTGGTTCTACTTTTAAATCAATTTTAACTTTCCTGGTCTCTTATATATTATGATTTTTCTGGCCCGCTTTGTCTTAAGGCAGAACTTGCAGGGCCAGAGGAAAAGACTCTCATTGTAATAAGATAATTCCAAAAGGGATAAAAACGGGGGGCTGAGCTTTTGCCCATGGAAGAAACATGTTTAATTTCCTCATGTTTTTTCAAGAGTTGCAGTTTACACACTCGCTGTGTTGTTTTTTTTTTTTTTTTGTCTTGTTGTTGTGCTGTTTGCAGAAACTGTTCTGTGTCTTGCTGGTCTTGGCTGCGCTGTTGAACTGCCCGTGTTAAATACTTCTGTGTTTGTGGGTAACTCTGGAACGAGGCTGACAGTCCGGAACATAGGTGTGGGGAAGCATTCGTCTGCTGAGGAAACGAGGCTGCTAAATCCGCCTGAGTTAGCTTCACCCGAGCCCAGGCATCCATTTCAGGCAAATAGGAATTGCTCCGAGCGTACTGCCAGGTCTGCGAGTTGCTTGATGCTGCAGAGTGTAGAGCCTGCTATTGACAGAGCGGTAGGAGAATGTAAATGACCATGTTGTGAACAGTGCAATACATAGTGGCCACTGCGTGGAAAAAAAAATAAAAAAAAAAATCTTAAGTGTGTCCCCCCGTAGCGTACAGTAGAGGGGCTGGCTTGACTTCATGGAAAGTTGGGCCTGAACCATTGCTAGCACTTAATTTTCACAAGTGAATGAAGACGGAAGATGTCCCGAATCCCACCCTTGGCTTTTGCTGCATGTGCATTTCTCTTTGTAATAGCGGGGGGCTGGGGCTGAACTGTGCAAGTTTCTCCTGCTGGGTACAATACAACGTGCAGAAACAAGTGCTGCTGGTGCCGAGGAAGCTACTTGCAGTAGGAAGTACTGTGCCAGGTGGAGGAAATTGTGGAGGCTGCAGTCCCACGGAACTGTCTTTTTCTCTTATCAGGGCCTGAAATTTGTCTCTGATTTTAATTGTCAAGTAACTGGCACTGACTGGGCTCTAGAATGTATGGCCTGCCCTTCCAGCTACACTGAGAAGCAGTGGGTTTGTTACACGGGGCACTGAGACAACCTCCCGACAGGAGCCTTAAATAGCTGACATTTTTCTGATTCTGCAAATGAGACCTTCAGCATCTGCCCGTGCCCTGCAGCTGGGCTTAATGTTCACGCATACCTGCCGGCGGCTTTTAGCAAGGACTGCCAGGTATGTTTGGAAGATCGGAGAAAACTTTGAGCAAATAGTTTGGGATGACGTCTCCTGTCCAAAGGAGGTAGTATCTGTGGGGGCGATGTACCCACCCGATGTATTAACTCCGAGGAGTAAGGGTTTTTTGGCAAATAGTCTTAAAAGCACTGCTATTGTCTTTTACCTCCCGTTAATAAATTTCCTTTTCAAAGGTAACAGTCCCCTTGACACTTTATCCAAAGGTATATTGGATGGCAAGCAATGATGCACAGACATTGACTTTTGATATTATTTTTGTTCTGTTCAAATGGGCAGTCCCATCGTGAGACTTGACAGCTCATGAGTTGATGTAATTGTTTTTGTTTTGCATTTAACTGGATTGTAATAAGATTGACTTAAAATTATTAATTCTAATCAGTGATTAGAAATACATGTAAAGAATTTTATGTACAGTAGAGGAACAAAGTTACATGATTTTAAATAATGAAAACCCAGACTATCACCTATTCTAGAATTGGTTCTACTCAAAGAGTGACCTCTTACTAGCATGGACTGCACTGTTCCTGTTAAATGTCTATTGCATAATTGAATTCTTTTTTGTAGATATTGTATTAAAACCCAAGTGTCTGTATAGTTAATATATAGCTGCTTATGTGTAAATGCTATTTTAAACACTAAAAAGCTTTTAATTTTATGTGATAACTGCAGTGTATGTCTTCAGTTCTTTGCACTACTTTAATTCAAGAATGAATTACTGGTTCAATCTTACTCTTTTGTTTTTTCTTTCCCCTGCCCTCACTGAAGTTTCGTCCTCTCTGCAAAAGGTTGCTCAGGAGCTAATGATAGGGAGCAGGATTCTGTGTTTTGATGGTGCTTCAGAAGTGCTGACAGTTCAGGGTATGACGGGAGCCCTGTAAATGTTCACAGCTAAACTGGGTCACAGCCGATTGAAATGCAGAGGTCTTACTTCTAATGACATCCGACTGGAAATACAAGACCCTGCCATTCATCAGAGGTGCTGTAGCTTTGAGGTAATGACTAATACATCAGTGCAAAAATAATGCTCACTTCATTAATTCCCCCTCCTCTTAATTACCGGGCTTTTCCCTCTCTCAGTTTGGCAGGACTAGGTATGCAGGAAAGGCTGCAGAAAGTTTGTGGAAGTAAAAGCTGGAACAAGTTTTTCTGCCTGCAAACCCAGGAGAGGAATCTGCTGGTAGATCCCAGCAGTGTATTCAGCTGGTTCATGGGACTATTCCCCTTCTTCTGGACTCTGCACGCAAACTGCAGCAGACACAAGCTAGGATCGTTAGGACACCTCTTGCAGACTAACTGGTAAAGCTGAAACTGTGGTGTATTTACAGCATAAGGACACTCAGCCTCCCTGTAAGGTCAGAGGGATTCACGTACAAAGAGCCACCACAGCTTGATGCGAGGCAGATTCCCTCTCGTTAGCTGGTAGAGATCCAGCTGATGGAGAAGATACAAAGAAGGAGACACCTATTACAAATGGCACAATTCTGTAATAGAGATATATAAGAGCCTATGAAATGATCTTGCAGAATTTCCCATATTCTCATTTCCAAGCCATGTTTGTTTGCATAGGACATCAAATGATCTAGCCAGCATTTTCCCAGTTAGATAAATGTTAAATGATCAGAATTTGCACATGTGCTTGCAGCCTGTTACTGCAGGAGCCTGATGGACTCCAGCTGACCTAGTCTGAATTGTCTGCAGGTGACTGGCACTGGCTGAACACTTTAATCAGGTACTTTTCCCTCTTCTTCCCACTCCCCTCAAAAAAACAAAAAGAAAAATCAGGCTATTGTGGCTCTGGCTCTGTTGCCAGAAAGAGAAGTGGTAAAGGTAAATCGGTTTTTTCCTTCTTTATCTTTGGAATGGCGATCAAAAGTTACTGCTGCTCTGCTACAAAAAAATCGCAGCACTGAAGTGAGGAATGCTGCTGCGATCCTCAGGTGCTACAAGATGCTTACGAAGACTTGCTGTGGTCTCCAGACACAAGGACTTCCAGTCTCCAGGTCAGATTTTTACTGTCTTTAATAATGCTGAGGAATGGTTTCGTGCAATGTTTGACGTTTTTCAGGTATACCAGGAAAATTTTTTGTGCAGGTAGCCACAGAAATGCAGGACAGCTAGGTTTGCAATGCACCCATTTATTTTTTTTTTAAAGACTGAAAATATTCTCTGGTTTAGATTCATTTGATTCTTTAATTGAGCTGAATTGATGAGTTAACTTCTAATAAGACTTAATGGATAGGTGGAAAAGCTTTATGTCTAAAATGGGGAGTAAAAGAGCAGTGTAGTTGCTTGTCAAAGTAGATGGGGGAAAAAATCCTAGAGAAATTTTACTCTCCTGTTTGGTAATAATATCAATTAATGATAAATTTGTTCTGTTTTCAGTTCTCGTGGTTCGCCACCTCTACACTGATGCAATTTATTGCAAATGAATGTAGAATAAAGGTTGTTTAAAGAATACAAAACCCCACCACATACAGACTTTACTAAAATCCTGGGTTTTACTTTGAAAAAGCACTTTTACTTTGAAAAGCACAAACTAGAATAGTTGCTTAACTTCAGTAACATGAAATCAGCTTTTTAACAATTGCATTAGAGTCCAGTTGCAATTTTGCCAGGTTTATGAACAGGTAGGTATGGTAGCATTGGTTAAAGATGTTAGATGGAGTTGTATCCTTTGCTTTTGAATTGAAGTAGAGATGCTATGATATGGCACAGCAGAATATCAATGTCTCTACTGCATTGCATTAAAACTTTAGGGAAAATAGCACCAGAGTGAGAGCTGCCACTTTTCTTGACTTTTCGGAGAAAGAGACTGAGTGGGTAATATTTAATAATTATTGGCTCACAGGGGATATTGCAGGATATCTATCTAACCACCTCAAAATAAGAGGAGAGGTAAAACATAGCAGGCACGCTGAGGAGAGGGCAGGCCTTCTTGTCAGCTGTGTCAGGGTCTGCAGTTCTAAGCTGCTTGTCTGGAGACTTCAGCGTTTGTGGTGATCCCTGAAGCTGCCGAGTCAGCTCTGTCACGCCGAAGGTGCTGCAGTGTTGATTTTGCAATGCCTTGGAGCTGGCAGGGTGGACCTGTAGGCCAGGGGAGTTTGCACACCTACAAGAACAGACAGGAATAACACCTGCATGTGAACCAGTCCTACTGGCCTGTAAAAGAAGGTTTCGGTACAAACGTATTCTCCTAGCAGGAGGAAGGTGAGGCTTTATGCAATTTCCCTGTATTATGAAGTTCTTTATACCCTGTGCATGGAGCAGGAGGTCTAAAAAAGCTCCCTATTATGTGATACTGGCAGATCCTTCATCTATTTCTTGTCTTGTGCCCAGGCACTTACGTTGTCTGCAGCTTTGGCACTTGTGTATTTCTGAGGAGCGAGAGAAGGGAAGTGAGGGGCGAGTCCTGCTGCCTCGAGCCTCTGCTCTCACAGGTTTCATTTTCTGGCATGCACACATTTCTGCAACACCTGCATGCCCTGCTTCTGCATTATCTGCACCCTTTTACCACAAGGTTTTGGCCTTCTGTATTTTCAGTGTATTTACAGCAAACTCGAAAGCTATCTTACACTTCCCATCACAGGAGACAAACCAGCCCCCGTACTAGGACCAGCGCAGAGCAGTTTTTCCTTTAGAAGTATTTATTTGTCATGTAAAACTATCATTACTACCTGTTCTGGTAAATTTGATGCTGAATGGGGTAAGCTGCTAGCCTTTCTGGATATGAGAATTCTCCTGCTGTCCAGTGAACTGGGGATGTGCTACATATATGAGCAGAAGTTAGAGATATTTCTTACTACTCCAAGTGTTTGACTGACTTTGTCCCCTTTGCAGAATGTCCCCGTGGGTAAGAAATGTTTCTCCCTGGTGATGTGTGTTTTTTGAGATAGGAGGACCTTTTTGCTATGATTTTGGATACTGTGATTTGCACTCCAGTGTGTCTTGTCCTCATTTCCATGTTCTTTGCAAACACATTAATGCCATGCAAATGAGTGAATTGGTATTTGAATAGGTAATATACTTTCCATATCACACGTACAGCTGCTCTTACGTCTCAGAATGGTTTCTACAGATTTTGTGACAAAGTCAAGAAAATTCCAAAAGATTTTTTTTTTCCACGGTAAACATTACTTAACAGAAATTTAAACGTTTATTTTGGAAGGTTTAGCTTTTTGTTTCACAACGACATTAAGATGACTCGTACAATATGAAATTTAAACAGAACCATCTTGTTGAAATATAGACAGCTCCTGTTGAGGCTACAGTGGGTGTCTGGTTTATTGTCTGGTCATTGGGAGTCTCCCTCAGTCTCCTCTTTGATGGAATTCTGGAAATAATTCACGGTATTCAAGTCAGGCTTGAGCAAGATGATGTAGCACTTAGGGATGTAGTAGGTCCCCAGGATACCCAGGGTGAGCATCAGGATGGTGCTGATCTGTGTAACAGCCCTGAGAACTGTCTTCAGGGTGGCAAAAATAGCGACGAAGAAGATCCAGATGATGAAGTAGATGAGGAAGGCAAACGTGATCCCCCTGGCGACGTTGTACTTCTTACTAGGAGTATCCACCATGAAGGTGCAGAGGAAGCAGACGATGGCCAGGCAGCTGTTGTAGCCGTGCATCAAGGCAAAGGCCAGCCAGGACCTGGTGTCACACACCAGCAGAACCTCGCTGCGCAGCGACTTGTAGTCGGACCGCAGGCCGTCAGGGCCCAGGTGGAGGTAGGAGAAACAGAACAAGCACTCGGTGAGGAGGCACAAGGCGACGACGAGCCAGGCCCTCCTCTGCGTCACCCAGGGCAAGAAGGTGGGGGCCCAGCGAGGGAACTCGGTCAGGAGGGTGATCTCGAGGGACTTGGTGAGGAAGGTGGAGAAGCAGGCGTTGAGGCACAGGGCGTAGACAACCTGCTGCGTCGTACAGAGCCTGTCGCTGGGCTTCCCGATGTAGAGGCAGGAGCTGAGGCACAGCAGCGCGAGCGCGGACAAGGCGAGGAGGTTCCGATCACCTCCAGAAGCCTGCACGACGGGCGTCTCGAGGTTCTTAAAAAAGAGCACCGCTGTCAGGCACGTCAGGCATAAGGTGATGGACGTCAGTGTCAGCAAGGCGACGGTGAGCGGCTCGTTCCAGAAGAGGTACCTCTCGCTGCGGTCGTAACACTGCGTGCTCCGCACGGGGGACCACTGATGCTCCAGGCAGGGGGTGCAGGTGGAGCTGTCTGCAAAGTGGCAGTGAGGAGGTGATGGCCGTGCAGGCAGTCCGGGAGGAAGGCTCAGCTATGCCTACTTCCCCCCTTCCCAAGTGGATCAGATCTCCAAAGCTTGTGATTTTTTCCATCTCCTTTTCTCTCTACTTCCCCACCCTCCCCACGAAAGGATCCACGTATTTCTTGTCTTTGTTTCCTTTCCCCAAGAAGGATCACCGCCTTCCAAAAGACCCCAGAATTTCATCATGTGCTTCTCTACTGGCTAAGACCCCAGAATTTCATCATACCCTTCTCTCCTATACCTCTGAGATAAAACATACACTTCCTTACATATTCTCTTTGGGATCAACAGGGGAAGGTCCCACACAGAAGGGAGACACAAATTGTGCCCTGGCACTGCTTTGTGGAGGAGGAGCCCACAACTGGCCCTGTTGAGCTCTGTGAGCCTGTGTGACCTCAAGTGGTAGGAAGACATAATACAGGTAAAGCCAGAGGGCCGTTCACAGACCTCACCTTTAGAGCTGCAGAAGGTGTTTTCTGGACAGTCTCTGCAGTCGTAGCAGCAGAGGTGGAACCCTTTTATTTGTCTGATTTGTCCTGGTTTACACTCTCTAAAGCACTCCGATGTAGGCTCCTAAACAAAAGGGTAAATAAGTGTCAGCCAGGCACCTTGAGAAGTACAACATCACCAAACAAATTGAAAGACTTTGGCTCTGCTTTGCTGGTGTCAGATCTGTGTTTGAGCCCTAACTGGTGCTGGGAAAACCTTTTTCTAGTTTGGCATAGTGGAGATAGATTACACGTTTGCAGGGAAGCAAGAGTAGCATGAGGGCTAGGAGCTCCTAGTTAACAGTTCTGATGAAGTGGGAAAAAAAAAAAAGTTTATTTAATCTTGTTATTGTTTGTGCTTTTGCCCACTCTCTTTACCTTTTGATCTGCAGTGTGAAAATGGATCTGGGACTTGTTGACGTACAAGGACTTTTCATAGTCTCCCACAGGCAGATGTGTAAAGGTGCCATTTTTCCAGTCCCATAATATAAGCTTGTAGCCAGTGTTTGTGCCGTGGGATTCATCAAACCTGAAACTCTGGCCATTTACTGTGAACGTGAAGGTATTCATGAAGTGCAGCAGCTGAGGAGAAAATGAAAAATGATAATAGATACCAGCACAGCTGATACTTTTGCTTGGAGTATGATAATGCAGGAACCTAATTGCTGGCTGGTATCGTTGTCCCTTACAGGGGCTGAGATCACAGCTATCAGCCTTCTGGTGAATGTTCCCCCCCTCTCTGGCTGTGTGCAGCTCTGATGGCATAAACTGGATGAAAAGCTGGATGAAAAATTGCTCCTCGTCCCCCTGACCCTCACTCACCTGCCACGACCTGATGGTTGCTTTGGGACACCCTTGGTGGGTGCAGCCCAGGGCCCGGTGCAGCGCGTGGGCCACACTGTGCACTGCAACGTGCACTGGTTGGATTTGGGAACGGCTCAGTATGGGCGAGATGTCGTGCAGAGAGATGTGGTCGCACTGGTTGCAGGCCGTGCCCAGCCCACCAGAGGCCATGCGGTGGTAGGATTCCATGGACTCCTGGCAAAATTCATCCTGCTGGACTGAGGTAAAGAGGTCGGCAACGTATTCCTGGAAGCCAGGGACTGGGCTTGCTTTCATAATGAAGCCTAAAACCGTTCCGATGCTCTGGATGTTTGAGGTGGAGGAAGCTATGTCAGACAACAGCCAGGCTTCCGTGCCAATCCAGACTTTTTTGCTTAGTCCCATGCTGATGCTTTGTTCCAGCAAGGCCTGTGCTGGCTGCGTGTAGGCAAAAAGGACAATGATGTTGACTTTGGTCTTGTTAATGAGCTCAATTGTCTCTTTCAGTTGGATTTTAGCCTTGGGGTCTGTGAGGTCTGTGGGAATTAGCCCCTCGTAAGCGACGCAGATGCTGTAATTTCCAACGATGCGCAAGAAGAGCTCCTGGGCTCCTCGGCCATATTCATCGTCGCTTCCAATGGTGGCAATCCAGTTCCATCCAAACTTGTTGAGCAGCAGGACCACGGCTTCCACCAGCTTCTTGTCACTGGGAACAGTTCGGTAAAACGAGGGGTACAGCTCCTTGTTGCTGAGCTTCTCGCTGCTGGCCCCGTAGCTGACCTGCAGGTTGGAGGATCAGACAACATGAAGCAAAGAGGAAAGCTGAGGAAAGCGTTCCCAGTCCAGATCACTCTTCCCCCTTGCTCGTTCAGTCTCAGTACTCCAGATTTTCAAGAAAGGTGGGTCAGGATCGTGGGAAGGAAGAACTCACCTGAAGGGATGGGTCCATTGTGGCTGAATTTCCCAAGAGATCTCTAAACTGGCCCTGTCGCCTGCCTCTGGTAGTGCTGTCATGCAGGGCTGTCCCCTTCCACTGCCCTTTGTGTCCATCCTCACAGCACCCTTGTCTTTAATGATAACGGTAATTAGCTACTTCCAACGAAAAGTGACCTCACTAGGATTCAGCAATACCTTAACTCAGGGCTAATTTTACCTGCCTGCTAGAGCTCTTTGTTGTGGTAGCTGAGTACTCACAGCCACAGATGTATTTTCCAGAGATCCTCCCAATTTACACTGGGAGCTCTGCTAATTATAATTTTACCTGGATCACAGAGCAGTGAGAGTTACCCCTCTCTTCTCTGGGAAGTGAGACACTGAAGTGTGTGCCAGGCAGGCAGTTTATTGACCTACCCAAGATCTCACAGGAAATCTATGGCAAAGGCTCCAATCTGCACTTTTAATGGCCCAGGTTCAAAGGCAGACACTGTTGTTGGATTAGACGATTTCTGAAGGTACCTTCCGAATGAACTATTGTATTCTATTCAATCCCTTCCCCGCCAAAAAGAAGAATTCTTGTTTTTACAGTCTCTTTACCTGTGGGATCAAGAAAAAGCTGAATAGCTTGGCCGTCACCAGGCAGAGATCTGACTTATGTGGTCCAATGACAGCAGTCACGCGAGGCTGGTAGTTGGTGTAGTTGCACACTACTCCGATGCCTGTAGTGCCGTTTCGGGTCAGAAATAGCAAGCTGGGCTGTAAGGCTGCCAGGGGCTCAAAGCAGGTGTCATAAATGTCATAGCCCAGCTTTACTCCCGGCAGAAGTGACGTGGAGTTGTTGATCTGATCAATAGCAAACTTCATCCCGAGGGCCCATATTAGTCCATCTACAAATAACCTGCAAGAAGAGGAGACAGGGAATTACACGATCCACCAGTGCTGTTGTCATGGTGGTCAGCTTGTTCCACATTCTCTGACATTTTAGCATCCTGTCCGTAGCGTCGGCTCCATCTGAAGTTCGTCTGCATCAAGACAACATATGAACTTTTTCCATTTCAAAATCAGAAATGGCACAGTGATGGCACAGCACACCTTAGAGCTACTCTTTGGTTCCATCTCGTCCCTGATGTTAGCCTGCAAGACCATCAAGTGCTATCCAAAGGACTACTTCTTCCTCTCCCCAGCCCAAGTGACCAAATTTAACACGTACTAATGAAGCTAACGTTCCTCTTACCTTTCACACACAACTAATGTGGGCTCTGATCGTGCCGTCAGGTTTATGGTGTCCATTCCAAAAGGGAACAAGCCTCCTATGATATAATCGCCAGGCCTTCTGAACTGAGTTGAGAGGCATGTGGGTTTGAGAGCTACCGCGTAACCGAAGCTCAAGCCCAGAAGCAGGTAAGGGACCATTATTTGGCTATTTTGGAGAAAATGTTTCATGGAAGTGATAAAATGTGGGAGAGGGAATAGGGGCAGGGGATCCAGTCTCAGTAGGTCCTGGGAAATCATTTTAAATAGAACCCCAAGAGATGAAAATCACATGGAGAAATTTGCTTAGCAAACTGCGTTAGATGTGTAACTCTATGCTCAGTGGGCAGTAGTCAAATAGGCAGCAGTACCCAATGCGTGTCCTTGGTTGCAAACCGCTGGCCTAATCCTGCTTTCCTTTACTCAGTGCAGGTCCTGTGTGATGCTAGAAAAACAGGAGATATTTTCCCTTCCTCCCCCTCTTCTCATTTTTGTCAGAAGACTGCTCCCTACAATGAGAACGTTTATTTAAAACACAGACTATCTGCATGCGCTGTTGTGCATTCTCCCATCCACCTCATCCCTTTTGACAGTATGGATTGACTGAGATCAGTAGAAGTGAAATAGCAGCATCAGAACTTAAAACAATTATTGCTAGAAAGACAAGGAAGACATTAAATGCTGCTGTTAAATGCAGCTGCTTCTCCGGGGATCTACCAGGAGCTTCTCCCCAGTTACAAATGCTCTTTCCTGTTCTGGACTGTTCATTCTCGCTAGGACTTGCTATCCCTCTACAGTGCTTCAAGTTCCTGCTGTGGTACAAATTTTATTCTCCACTTTCCTAATTCTTATTTGAGCCTTTTAATCCAATAATTCCTCCCAGCAAGTGACACATGCTTTAACCCTCAATGGTTTTCAATTCACGGTGGGAAAGCAAGCTCTGTCTTACTTAGACTCTCTTCCCAACTTTGAAGTGCCCTGCACTGAAAGAATGTCACATAGTTTATTTTTAAATTAACTTCAGAATGATAGGTTGAGTCGCCTGAGCTGTAGGGTAGTGGTAAGTGTCTTACACAACAGTAATTTATATATATATATTTAAATTCAAGGTCACCTCATCATGGAAATTCCCAAATCTTTCTCAGGACACCACAAGAACTTAACAGGTGTGAACCATTCCTCGGCTGCCACTTCAGTGAGCTATTACTCACAGCTACCCTGCTATTTTCAGAACATATTTTCAGAAAATAGCAGGATATATATAGCAAAATGTTGTTGGCCAATCTAATTTTTTCTCACACTGAGCTGTGACGTTAACCTCAGGTTGCTGATGTAGGTACCAGTTCCCTAGCATGGTAATTTAAGTTGGTTCATTGTTTGCATTTTTTCTGTCAAGTGTGAATTTTAGAAAGCAGGATAGTTCCGAATTGAAAAGTTCAATTGAATTGAAAGTTTGGGTCACTGCATTTTGATAATTTATTTGTGCTGTATCACAGAAGCTGCTTATACCACCAGTGGTACTACTTTTGCTACAAGGCTAGGATTTTTTTCATGTATCTTGGAGAAGCAGGCACATTATCAAAAGCTAAGTATATGTACGCAGGTTTTGAGCAAATGACAGTTGTAGATACCTGTGTCTACGCTACATAGTTTGTATCGACGTTTTTGTTTGTTGTTTTTTTTTTTTTTAAGGATACCTTACAGGTTTCCCTAACTTCTTAATGGAGTATTTAGGTGTTAGCTTTAATTATAAAACTTCATTTAAACAGTTTAAAATAGCAATTCAACTGCATGGAGTGAAAAAAACAGGTTGCTTGAATAGTGTAAGTGTTGCATATAAGCAGTTATTTACACCCCCACACATTTTCAGGTGAAATCAAGTATGCTTACTGTGGGGTAGGAGATTATGGGATTCAAGCTCCCTCTAGTGAATCTGCATGTTGTTGCAGCTTTCAAGTACAGCAGTTAATGTAAGTGAAGGAAGTGAAGGTGTGGTGTGCTTGTTGGCTTTTTTTTTCTCCTTCTGGATGTGGCTGCATTAGTGAAAGCAGACGGACTCTGAACGTGTGCAAAGTGCAGGACCTATTTTACTGAGTGTTGACTACCTGGGGCTGTTTAAAAGCCTCCTGTCATTTAAAGATGGGGATTTCCTAGAGACACCAGGAAGACAGAATTTTCACTAGGCAACACCTTGTTTAAATGTGAGCATGCAGACTGATAAAATCTGTATTTTACTTGAAGCACACTTAACACAAAATGACTGGCAATAAATGTACAACAGTTTTTCCCTGCTAAGAAAGTTTTTGATTCTTTAATTTCATTTTAAGTTCATTTTCAACGTTAACTTTTATCTCACAAGAGGAATAGACGAGAATGAAAGTGACAGGGAAGAAAACGGAATTTTTCCACATGGTCATCCTACCATTTGTGTATTAAACCCACGAGAAATCAAACTTTTTTTTCATTTGACACATAACACTATTTGACATAATTTATGGCATTTAACACATTACACAGATGAAATACCAGCTCCATCTTTATCAGAAAGCAAGGAAAGCCCAGCAAGAGGTATTCTGTAGTTTACAACATGGAATTGCTCCATTTTAATGCATGAATTTATCCTATGTAAACATGTAATCATTTTAAGGTGGTTTTAGCAGAAGAGGAATTTTCACAGCATAGCAACTAAACCTCCCTTTAGGATGTGAGGTCACATGTAGTGTGAATGTGTTTGGATATCCTATTAGGAAGTTACACCAATAATTGTGAGAGCACCAAAGGCTGTAGCTGCTCAGAGGCTGTTGGTTTAGCTTACAAATAAATTAAAGCCCCGCATTCCAGCCTAGCTGGAGAGCTGAAGGTGAATCCAGGGAGAAAAGAGAACTCTCTCAAGCATGTGCATAGACCTTTTCTCCCCCTCCCTGTAGAGCTGAAGCAATGACATATATACTTATGTATGTATTTCTTAGTGCATTTTTGTCTTGTTATAGCATGAGGCATCCTGAATAGCTTTATCAGCTCCCTGGGGGAAGAGGAAAGGGAGAGTGACCAAGGGACAGAGATTCTGATGCTTCTGTGCACAGGAAAACACATTCTGTGCACAGGAAAACACAGTTTTTAGTTGGTTCATCTGTCAGGACATGGCATTGCTGTTTAACCTCCTCCTGTCAAGGGAGGTTGAGCAGCTTGTGCTGGGCGTAGAGCTCCTCGGTGATCCCGTAGACGCTGGAGATGTGGGGCAAGGCATCGCCCAGCATGACGACGGCTTCCTCAGGGGTGCCCACGTTCATGATCTCCAGGAAGGCGTTGCGCGAGGGCAGCGCGCAGAAGGCCACCGTGGCGGCCTTGCGAACGACCCAGGGGTGGTAGGCGGCCAGGGAGGCGTTGTAGGAGTCCGTGCAGATGGTGGACGTCTTGGAGTCCTCCTGGGCAGTCCTCAGCCCCTCCAGGAACAGCTGCAGCCACCGCAGGGCCCGGTGCAGGCGCAGCACGGTCCGGCAGCCAGAGTCGGGATGCTCCGACCGCCTCTGGATGTCCACCAGCCCGCTGGCCAGCTCGTAGGCCACCATGGACTGCAGCGTGCGGTACTCCTCCTGCCTCTCTCCGCCGCAGTAGCTCTCCATGATCTGTATTTTAGCCACGGCGTCCTTGGAGATGAAGGAGAAGATGGCGCCCAGGCTGTTGAGGAACCTGCCGGCGGGGGGTAAAAAAAAAAAAAAAAAAAAAAAAAAAAACCACGGGGGCATCAGCGAGCGGCTCCCCCCCCAGCCCTTCCCCACCTCCTAACTCACCGGACGAGCCCCCTCCAGCCTCGCAGGTAGGGTCCGAGCAGCACCTCCCTGCGCTCCGTCACGGCCGCCTGGAAGGCGCTCAGCACCTCCCTCAGGCTGAAGGCGCCCGCGGCCGCCGCCATTTTCTCGCCCGGGCGCCGCCGCCGCCGCCATGGGCTGGGCTCCGCCGGGCGTGCGCGGAGCCGCTGAGGCGCCGAGCCCCGGCCCTGCCCGGCCGCCCCCTGCTGAAGGAGGGGTGATTTCGCCTTCAGTTCACTTCGTGCTTTCCGATTTTATTTATTTATTTATTCCTCTCTAGGGTGAAGGCCGGCCCCCGCTTCAGCCTCCTGGGTGAAAGGCGGGGGGAAATGGCGGCGCTGAGGCTCGCTGCGGCTTTTTGCTGTGCGGATCCTGTTGTCGGCAGTATAATTCCTGCATAGTTTGGGATCTAGAGGTGGTTAAAATGCCTGAGATAAAGGTCACGCCCTTGGGTAAGTCCAATCTGAAATAGGCCTGAAATAGAAGAACTGAGAGACGCTGGGTGCCGTGCTTTCCTTAAGGAAGGGAATCGGTTGTTAGCATTTGTAATTAGAAATAACACGTCCTAGGCCGCTAGAGACACATTCAGTGCCTCTCCTAAGCTCAAGGCCAAGTCAGCTCCCATCTGCTGACAGACCTGCTTGCTTGGAAGGAAGGCTGTAATCCTTTTCCCGCATCAGAAGTGGGCAGAGGATCTTGTACAGTGTGTAGACCTTTAAATGCGTGTCCTTTGAAGTGACCAAACATTCCCAGAGGTGTCTGATCTGTCTTTCTGTTGGTCCAGGGGCTGGCCAGGATGTGGGGCGCAGCTGTATTCTCGTGTCTATTGCGGGGAAGAATGTTATGCTTGACTGTGGGATGCACATGGGCTACAACGATGATGTGAGTATGATGGGGAAGCCTGAATGTTGTACAGGGATACCTGCAGGGTGCCTGTCCTCGCTCAGCAGGGCTCCTGCTTTGTTGTCCTGCTCTCTTCATTATTATTTGAACATGACCTGATTCATCTTGTATGATATGTAGGTAGTGTTAGCAGGGTGTACGTTATTGGGCACATATGTCAGCTGTTGCTGAGAATGAACAAGTGTCACCCCTTCAGAATCTTGCTTTCTTGTGCAAGAGGTACATCCCCTCAAGTATTCCTGGTATAGGAAGTTCCCCCATCCAGCCAAGCCTCTTCTTTGCATGGGTTGTGGACTCTGAAGGAAAAAAATATATATATTAAGCAAGCTGTGAACGTTCCATTCCTGGTGCTTTTGGTCTTCCATATGGGCAGAGTATCTAGCAGGTACACTAGTGTAGTCTCCGACCTGTTGCAGTTTTGTCTTGAGATGAATTATAGCATGTGTTCGGTACTGCAGATGGTTTATGCTATTGTTCTGGTGAATTAATAATTTAATATTAACTGTCCTTGTTTAGTAGTGGATAACCTGCTTTTTTTCTCTTTGCAGAGGCGTTTTCCTGACTTTTCTTACATCACTCAGAATGGAAGACTGACTGACTTCCTAGATTGTGTGATCATCAGGTGAGAAGGCTTCCTTACCACAACTGAAATGGGAAACAGGAAAGTTTTTTTTGTTTGTTTGTTTTTGGGTTTTTTGTGTGTGTGTGTGTGTTTCTTTGTTTTTAAAAGAAGGGAAAAAAACCAACATGTTGCAGTTCCATCATTCATATTCTGGTCAGTTCCTCTGTGTTGTGCAGTGCTTTGAAATTCTGAAGCAAGATGTGAGAACCAGGCAAGCTAAATTCCCATGTAACATTTCTTTTATCCTTTCTGTCTTTTTGCAGCCACTTCCATTTGGACCATTGTGGAGCTTTGCCATATTTCAGTGAAATGGTCGGATACGATGGGCCCATTTATATGACACACCCCACTAAGGCCATCTGTCCTATTCTCCTGGAGGACTATAGGAAAATAACTGTAGATAAGAAGGGGGAAACTAACTTCTTCACTTCCCAAATGATTAAAGACTGTATGAAAAAAGTGGTTGCTGTCCATCTTCACCAGACAGTTCAGGTAAATGACCATTTCTGCATAGTCTTGGATCAGACCAACCGAATCGTTGTGGAAGGCAGAGTAATTTTATTTTTTAAAAGGTTTTGCACTACTGCAGTGTTTGTTTGCTTGTACAGGTGGATGAGGAGTTGGAGATCAAGGCGTACTATGCAGGCCATGTGCTAGGAGCAGCCATGTTCCAGATTAAGGTTGGATGCGAGTCAGTTGTATACACTGTAAGTATGTGCAACAGCATTTGTGGATGCTCACATCTCCTTTTAATAGCCTGCTCTCTTACCTTGAGAATATAAATGGATTTCTCTTCTTTCGTTAGGGTGATTACAACATGACACCAGACAGACATTTAGGGTAAGTAGGAAGCTGGGTTTCTATGAATTGTATCTCTTTCAGACAGGACAGTTTTACCATAGCTTCTGTTAATACATAGGGGCTTATCAGCATTGATTCTTTGTTGTTTGATGGGAGACTGGAACACTAACTGGTGTCTTTGCTGGAAAGATAAATGCAATTTTGAATTCTGAGAATGAACAGATTTAAATTGATTCCTCAGGATAGACCTTAATGTAATCTTCTCCATTGTACTCATATTAATCCATTTTTAAGGCTGCGTAATAATTGGATTTAGGTGCTTGAAATGCCTTATTGCTGTGGTATTCTCTAATGTGTTTACTTTTTAAGAAAGTGCCAGTCACAACCTTTAACATTCATTTTATTTTTACTGGCATGTATGATAGATTTTCATATTTGTGATATTTAGAATAATATTTTAATGCATTTAAAATAAATAATAGACTGGAAAATTTGTTTTTCAAAATCTGGAGTCGGTGTCTATTCTGAGCTGTATTAATTTAAAGAAAGCACAGCCCGTAAAGAGGAGTCCTGGTGCTGCCATGGAACTCGGAGGTGACTTTGGCCAAGCCAATGCACATTGGTGTTCCTTTGTTCAAGTGGAGTTAGTGATATTCTGCACCCAGGTTGGAGACCTGCAGATGAGAAATGAGATACTATCCCTTAACTTGATTTGCTTTTTAAAAATCCCTTTTGTTTTAGTGCCGCCTGGATTGATAAGTGTCGCCCAGATTTATTAATAACCGAATCCACCTACGCCACAACTATCAGAGACTCCAAACGTTGCAGAGAAAGAGACTTCTTGAAGAAAGTTCACGAGACCGTAGAAAGAGGAGGAAAGGTACAGCATTTTAATACAAGTGATGTGTTTTTTCTCTATGAAGCTTCTCATCTCTGTAGCGCTGTGTAACTTTTTAACCAACCCGGGCATCTGTGCATGACCACAGTGAAAAACTGAAGGAGTTTTTATATTGCTCCATCAGTAATTTAAAAGAGAGGGTATTAAACACTTAAACTGTGTCAAGAAGGAAACCAAACTGCACGAATAAGGCAGTAAGGGAAATGCTCTGCTTACAGTTTCCAGATACAGAGGATGAAGGCAAAATTAACTTTATTTGTCTCTTGTATCTGAAGCGTCCTCTTAGTCATATAAACTAAGTAATTGAGAATGACTGCTCAAATTACTGCTTTTAAGCTTAATCAAAACTGATTTCCCATGTAGTCAGTCAGGTCTGTCTGTTCAGTATTCTCCTTTGTGCTGTTCAGCGTTACGCTGCCTGTTACCATAGAAGTCCTCCAAGTGCAATTACCACGCAGTAAATGATGCTTCAGTGCCTTGCGTGTGGCTGTTTTGTCTGGGTAAGCCTGTTCCAGCCTTGTGTGATTTGATGTGAACAACTTTAGCTAGTCACAAAGCACATGGAACAGATAATGAAAGCATTGCAACACGGGTGTGAGTTGTATAGGTCCCATTATTGTTTTAGGATTTGTCAGACTTCTCTGTTTCTCAGCGCTTAGCCCCTGTCTTTGCTAACATAAAGAAAATGTCTGGGATTCTCTTTTTCATTGCCACCCCATTTAGAGCATGCCTAGTAAAGGACATTAAAAAAGTAATTTTAATCCCTCAGAATCTGCAAATAGGAATGGGAGTTTGCAACACAGGAAAGTTTTACTGATTTAAGTGTAGCTAATTCACTGATTTCACAGACTAAATCATACCTCAATTGCAGGTTCTTATCCCAGTATTTGCCCTTGGACGTGCCCAGGAGCTTTGCATTTTACTGGAAACTTTCTGGTGAGTGCAGACTGTTCAGTGTTTGTTCCTCTTTTGTGTCCTCATGCTGTGGTCCTGACAGGTTTCTATGATTCTTTCATATCTGTTTGGTACAAATATTCTCCTTAGTTTTCCTCTTCATGTTGGCTCATGGTGGCAGTTGCAGAACTGTTTCTTTCCATGTATCACTTATTCCCAATGCTTCTGATTCTAAGCAGTAAATTAAACGTTGTCTTTACAAGGATCATTCACTGCTCTGTCCCCAAACACTCGGTACCAACTGTCCTTCAAATAATTTGATTGCAGCTTTGCCACATTGTAAAACTGTTTTTATGGGAGGGAGATGGGATGAACAAGTGAAGTATTAAACTTTCTTATAAGCATTGTGTGGAAATGGGTTAAAGGTGACTCCATGGTAAGTTAATGCCCAATGATACAGCGTTGTCCTGATACTGACTTAGTTTGTTGGGAGTATGTTCTGTGCAGAAATCTTTGGTGGCTATGTGGGTTTATGGACTTAAGCATGAAGAGCCAGGATTCTAATGTGGTTCTCGTGGATCTGGATCTCTTCTTTCTACAGGGAAAGAATGAATTTAAAGGCTCCAATTTATTTTTCCACGGGACTGACAGAGAAGGCTAACCATTATTACAAGCTCTTCATCACGTGGACTAATCAGAAAATTCGGAAAACATTCGTGCAGAGGAACATGTTTGAGTTCAAGCACATCAAAGCATTTGATCGGGCCTTCGCAGATAACCCAGGACCTATGGTAGGTGGGCATTAACGAGGGGGTAGAGCAGATCTGTGGTGTCAGGGAGCTGTTTTTATACCGCTCTGTTCCTGGTTTAGGCAAAGCAAGCAACCTACAAAAGCCTAAGCATCTTCTACCCCGTTAATACAATAAAATAGCAAAAAGCTCTGTTGGAGCCTTGCTGTAGTAAGTGTGCTGTAATGGGTATTAGTGAGTTCTCTCTGCAGTTCTAGGATATTTATATAAGTAATGGTATTTTTTTTTTATTTTTTAAAAGGCAACTTTTCTGTGGTGATTCTTACATCTTTGAATTCCAGGTTGTGTTTGCAACTCCTGGTATGCTTCATGCAGGACAATCCCTTCAGATCTTCAGGAAATGGGCAGGGAACGAAAAGAATATGGTAAGAAATTCAGTTTAACATGTAAGGTTTTGCGTTGATGTCATATATAAGATGGTAAGAACAGAAACTTCTATCAGCGTTGTTTTTCTGGTTTCCCTCTCAGGTCATTATGCCAGGCTACTGTGTGCAGGGAACTGTGGGCCATAAGATTCTGAGTGGACAGCGCAAGCTGGAAATGGAGGGAAGACAAATAGTAAGTTTTGTTTCCAAGGAGGCAGATCACTGGGGAAAGCTTTTGGGAATTTGAGGTGGTAGTTAGACAGCAGATACTTGTAATGGGAACATGCTGCATGCAACATGGGAAATACCTGAGTAACATTTTGATCAGAGTGGAACTAGGATTTCTTCTCTTTGTTCTTCCTAACGTTTTATTGCTTCAAAATTCACTGGCCTCAGCATTTTGCCAGGGGAGTATTTATAGTAGGCTTGATTAGTCAGATAGATGGCAATGATACACATTCATGCAGAAGGGGATTTTGAAACTGATCCCAAGTGTACTTTAGTATTGATTTCTTTTGGCAAATGTGCAACAAGTGTTTTGCTTTGGAACTCTGCAGTTTAGCTTTAAAACTTATTGAGAACTTTTCTGTACGGTATTCAGGCTGCTGATAAGCAGGTTTCTCTCCAACATCATTTCCCAGTGCAGCTGATCTGCTTCCTTCTTTAAAATAAATATGGTCTGTGTCTGTTCATGTGGGGTATACAAGCTGTGACAAGCCAAAGTGGTTGCTGATTCTCAAAGCCTGTGCTCCCCACCTCTTTCTCTTGCAGCTGGAGGTAAAGATGCAGGTGGAGTACATGTCCTTCAGCGCCCATGCGGATGCCAAGGGAATAATGCAGCTGATTCGCCAGGCTGAGCCACGGAATGTTCTGCTGGTCCACGGTGAAGCAAAGAAAATGGAGTTTCTGAAGCAGAAAATAGAACAGGAATTTCGTACGTACAGCGTTGGTGCTGAAAAGAGTAGAAAGAAGAAGAAAGAGAGCTTTAAATTCCCATAATTAACCCAAGGGACCTCAGCAGAGTTAGGAATAGTGCAGTGTACAGCACAGTCTGGGATGGGAAATGCTGCTGCAGCCCTTCTGACGTTGTTTGTTTATGTTGCAGATGTCAGCTGTTACATGCCTGCAAACGGAGAGACCACGACAATATTCACCAATCCAAGCATTCCAGTAGACATATCCCTGGGACTCCTGAAGAGAGAAACAGCAATAGGTAACGCATTTTTGGCCAGGAATTCCAGCTTTCGTGCCCTGCCACTGCACTGCAGTGTGTTTGTGTAGTACTTGTGTTAGGTGGAAATGGTGCTGCAGGAGCAGTGGTGATTAACAGCAGTGCTTCTTTGTAAGAACGTTTTACCAGTGCTTGGTGGTTGAGAAGGGCTTTCTGGGAAATGAAAGGGCTGCTGTGCACATATGTAAAAAACGCCAAAAAAAAAACACCCGAAAAGACAGCACAAAACTAATGGAACTGCCTTTTTTGCTGTTTGTTCGTTTGTTATGAAAACAAAGTCCAGGTATGCTTTTACTAGCTAGGTCTGTGAAAACTGGAATTCCTTTCATAAATCCAGTGTAAGAAAATTCTTAAAGCCTCTCTTACCAGGAAGTGACGTGGGGAGAGGCAGCTGATCTGTATTACTGGACGTTGTTTCTTACCTCTAGCTGGAGCACTGACAGTGATGTAAGCACCGTGTGCTTTGTTTTAAGGGACAGGAGAATGAAGATGTGAAGTCTTAGTCTGTGAACCTCAGCAGGGACTTGGAGATCTGATCCATTAAGTCCCATAGCAGTTGTCTAAAATGTGTGAAAAGCAAGCACAAATGATTAACCCTGTTGTCTTTCTCTTCCATTGGCCTTGGTTTAGGGCTCTTACCAGATGTCAAGAAGCCAAAGCTCATGCATGGCACATTAATTATGAAGGATAACGTAAGTAACGTGGACCACAGAGGAAGAATAAAACCTCACAGCATGCACAGAGAAGTATCTGACAGTGGATTTGTGCTCTTCCTCTGCAGAGCTTCCGGCTGGTTTCTTCCGAGCAGGCTCTGAAGGAGCTGGGTCTTGCAGAACATCAGCTGCGTTTCACCTGCCGCGTTCACATTCAGGATCCAAGGAAAGAACATGAGACAGTGCTTCGTGTATATAACCATCTCAAAGGGTAAGGCCCTTCTTCACTGGGCTTGGCTTTTTTTCCTCTAGGGATGAATGATTTTATCATTCTTAACAGGCAGAATGAGTGCGTCCTTCTTTCTGCCCTGTCAGCTGTGCCATATAGAGTTAAGAGAGAGTTTTTTTGCAGCCCAGAAGCCTTAACTGCTGTAGATTTCAGCCTGTTTAACAAATATAACCAGAACAGAGGTTACCCGTCAGTAGCAGAGGCGGGTAATCAGCATATGCACTCATGGTCTTCGCCAAACTAGTGCAGTCCGCTGGAAATGTTTGTTCCTGTTGATTTGCTGCTGTCACTGCTGCTTCTGTAGCTGAAGTTAGCCCTGCTTTTGCAGGGAGACCAGTAAGCACAGGATCAAGACAACTAAATTAGCCCCTTCTGTCTTGTTTGGGTGGGGGTGATGCTCAGAAATGCAGCTAAAAGCAGTAACACCATGCTGCTTGGGGGGATTTAACACACAGGGGTGTTCAGCGTGTGTGCACATCCCCTCCAAAATAAATGGAATCCCTTTTATCTTACCAGGGTCCTGAAGGATTACTCAGTGCAGCATCTCCCTGACGGTTCGATAACAGTCGAGTCCATTCTTATCCAAGCTACAGCACACTCTGAGGATCAAGGAACCAAAGTTCTGCTCGTATCCTGGACGTACCAGGTAGGAACACCCGCGAACACACTGTTCCAGCAACTCTGACTAGTCTTAATGTCTTACAGGCCAAAACTGGCCTAAAAGGTAGGTTGCTACTGCAAAGGTGTTGCGATGCAGTGTGTGGGTGTGTGTTATAATGCAGGTATAAAACGTAAACAACAGGCAGAAAGCCAGCTAGCACTAATTCATGGTAAAATTAGACATCGTGTTTTCTTTAAAAGCAGAATTTCTATGGCTGAATTTTAAGTGTTTTCAGTGGTTCTTTATTCTTTGCTTTCATGAAAAATTTATTCTGAAAAGAGATCTCGAAGAGGTTCTCTTTGACGAGGGGAGACTTTACAGTGATAAGTTTGAAAGAATGCCTCGAAATGCATTTCCATTTTCAAACACTGATTTTGCTGGGTGCAGGAATTATTTTAGTCTATTTCTAGGTAACAGAGTCTAATTTATTGCCCCAGATAGGAAAGAGTCAACTGGAAGATGTCTTTCATTCTGTTTTTTCTTTTCCTTTAGGATGAAGAACTAGGCAGCTACCTCACATCCCTTCTGAAAAAGGGACTGCCCCAGAGTACATCCTGAGCAACAGAGCAGCAGGCAGAGTGATGCTTCAGAGAAATTCAGATTTTATTTTGTTTACATTATAAAATGTTTTTCTGGTTTTGTTTTAATAAAGGAATTACAGTGATTGTTTATAGCTGCAGTGAGTGTGTACAGTGTTCATCAGTGCTGCAGTCCTTCCCTGAGAAACCTGTCCCGGACATCGCTGCAGCCTCTTTCAGAGTCCTGAGGAACAAGCTTCGTGCTGCTTACACAGTAAGGTAAGAGAGATTCAGCATTCCTTACTCCCACAGCTCATGTTCGTCAAAACCTCAGCAATGCTGTTCCCACTGGGATCACAAAAATAAGTGGAAACAACAGCCACGCACTGACCCCACTCCTGCACTCAACTAAATCCTGGACCATGTACACGGGACAAAACAGCTCCCTGAGCTTGCAGGTTTGTGGGCAGGGAGTCCCTGATGTGCCACACAGGGTTATCATCAGGCAGCCCTACACCTCCCTGATAGGGGAATAATACAAACCCAGAACTTGAGTAGGCCTGAGAGGTCAACAGGTGGAGCTTTCAGAGCTTCACAGCTGCAATACAAAGCACAAGTTTAATGTAGACAAGAGTAATAAAGCTCTAAATGTGCTTTTTACCAAGCAGCTTTACTTTCATTGTGGGAAGTATGGATAATAATGGCTGCGAGGCCTTAAAGAAAACTGCACTTCCTAGATGCAGTCTAATAAATTCTCCTCCTCTGCCAATACCAAAAAATTTGTACTTAGAGAACCTCCCTTAGTGCTAGGAAGTTCTCCCAAGCCTATGAATGGGACAAAACTAATAGTCTCTCATGAAAAACACAAGATAATTTATCAAGATGCTCAAGAGCAAGGATTTAGTAGCAGTCTTACCAAGCCTTGCCAAGCAGATGAATACAAAATCATTATGGGAGATAATCTAAAAGTTTGAGCAGGTTTTCTTGATGATATTTAAAAAAAATTCTCCAAGACGAGCAAAATCCAGAGAGGGAGAGGCCTTGTTCTAGCTCAGTTGTTGCTGCATGTTGATGGGCAGTGGCTGGCCCACCACTAACGGGTGTGTGTGCGACCTGGACTCAAACTGCACGTGGCAATAAGCAAAGCAAGCCAGCCTTAGTGTAACAAAGGTAATACTGCACACACAAAGCAATCAATGACAAAGCTCTAGCCCTATTACAACATTATGCTATCAGAGACCACTCTCCTTGATGCCATTCTGCCACACCAACCCTACTCCCTACCTCTTTTGAGGTCTGTGCCATTTCTTATTCCATGTCCAGCAGTGCAGCGTAAGTTGGCAACCCAAGCTGTGCAGTGTGCCAGGGCACTGTGCGACTTCGTGTGATTTTGCACAGCTGAAGTGAAACACGGCTGTAGCATTGCTGAGGTTTAAGCACACTGCTGTGAAACAAGGCCCAGAACCATTTCCATTCCACTCATTTCTGCTCAGCAGTCTTGTGTGCCTGTAGGCCGGTAACGCATACGTACTGTGGTAATGTCTGGGCACAGCATGGGAAGGAACAGAGCAGTGAGTCTGTGTGGCTGGTACCAAAATCGCATCCTTTCAAGTCAACCATTGGCTGTTGGGCCAGGCCGGTGGCTTTCTGGTGACTGATAACCCCCAGATGATGAATTCTTTCCAGTCATGATGAAGTCTCATCCTTCACAGGGTGGAAAACTGCTGTTCTCTGAAGGTGGGTGATGCTGTTAATAAGTGAGAAAGGGAGAAACAGGTGAGGTGTATCATGAAACGATACAAC
This sequence comes from Netta rufina, assembly GCF_964035555.1. Classification (NCBI taxonomy): domain Eukaryota; kingdom Metazoa; phylum Chordata; class Aves; order Anseriformes; family Anatidae; genus Netta; species Netta rufina. The sequence continues at coordinate 5,844,083 of NC_140146.1, forward strand.
ACAATCACTTTAAAAAAAAAAAAAGCAAAAAAAAAAGCTTTGACCTTTAACCAGAATTGCATGGCATAAGGAGTTTGGCCAGCTCCTGTGTTAACTTTACTCATCAAGTTTTTAGGGAGAGAGGAGCCTGTTTACCAGTGGTCCTGCACAGGCTTCGCTGCTAAATACTTGTCTATCATCTTCTAAAATTGTGTGAAGAGAGGTCCTGCCTGACTCCACAGGCACGTGACGCTAAAAACCCTGTCCTCAAACACTCAGGAAGCCAATCAACTTATTCACAAGAAGGGAAGAAGAGGCCCTTATTTGGCTGTGGAATGTAGGCATTTGTGAACACAGCTGACTGCAGTGTGCAGCCAGGGCGAAATCACAGGATCCCTCCAAAAAAGGGAAAAGCCAAGGAGGCCTGCAGGAACCCTCTCAGCTTTCAGGGTTAGCACCAGGCAGGAGGCTGGTTTCCTTTATGTAACCATTTCCCTGTGTTCTACCAACCCCAAAGTGAAACAAAAGGAGGCCCCAACTCCAACGTACGTGACCACAGTACGTCTCACCACATCCAGTCTAGGACTACAGGCACATACAGCTCCTCTCAGTATTGTCCTAGCTGGATAATAAAGACACAGCTGCGAGGCACTTCCCTCCAGTGCTGCCCTGACAGAATGGCAGGTTTCACAGGTTTGGCTTGAAAACAATTGGAAAGACAAATGCTCTACTTACCTCAGGTAGGTCAGTTGACAGCAGTTCTGGGGTTTTTATTTCCCTGTGTCTCGTGCAGTTTGTAAACGTAGGAGTACTCCCCCAGTTTCTGGTCGTAGATGGTGTACACCATTTTAGTCCTGAATCTGAGCCTGAAGTTGAAGCGCCAGTGCTTGCTGGAGGAGGTGAAGTAGTACAGGAAGGGGTTGAGGCAGCAGTTGAAACTCACCAGGGCTAAGGTGACCCGCCGCATTTTGTAGATCAGGATGGTGAGCGCCTCGTTCTGGATGAGCTGGATTCTCATCAAGAAGTGGAGCAAGTGGGTGAGGTGATACGGGAGGAAGCACAAAGCACAAATGAACAGGATGATGTAGATGGTCCTCAGCGCCTTCCTCTTGCGAATGCTGTGCTTGATCCGGGAGATCCTCCTCGCGATCAGGGGGTAGCAGATCAGAATGATGGAAAAAGGGATCACGAAACCAAAAACTAAGGCCAGGATGTTGTAAGGCGCCATGCGCTGAGTCCAGCTGCTGGTCGCGAAGTTCTCAAAGCACGCTGTCACGTTCCCTGCACCCCTGTTGTGCAGGGGCCCGCCGAGGACGAGTGGCACCATGATGCTCACGGCCACCAGCCAGAGGACTGCGACCACCACCATGTAGTGGGCGGCCTTGATCTGGATGTAGGTGAAGGGGTGCAGCACCGCCACGTACCGATCGATGCAGATGCAGGTGAACAAGGCGATGCTTAGGCAGATGTTGATGTAGTACAACGTGCCCGTTACCCTACAAGCCACATCGCCAAAGATCCAGTCGTTCCGATGCAGGTGGTAATTAATTTTAAAAGGCAGCACGCAAACAAACAAGGTGTCTACCAGGGCTAGGTTAATCATGTATATGTAGGAAGGAGAGGTGTGCTTCACTTTGCAAGAGAGGAGGTACAGAGCTAAGACATTTTCTACCAGTCCCAGCACGAACACAACGCTGTAGATGACAACAAACAAGGGATACTGGAAGTCTGCTTCCAAGCTGAATTTGGAACTGCTGTTGCCAGCTGTCTCATTGGAGATTCCTTCAGTCCAGGCAATATCTGCCATGATTTCTGTTGGAGAAGGGGTGTAAGAATATCCAACACCAGATGAAATCTTAAGCCATCCCTTACCTCACGAGGTTCTTGAGTTTGAGGCTTTATTTCATCTCACGTGGTTAAGAAATAACACTAATCAAAGCAGAGATGGTGAGGCTGGGGAAATCTTGGTTTTAAGCAGCTGTGCTTGGTGAAGTCAGATGGAAAGCGGTGTTGCTGAAAGAAAGAATATTTTTTGAAAACATAAGCATTTAAAATTACAAAGCAGCCCAATTATTTACTGGCATTTAAAATCAGCAGAAGATGGAAATGCTGAATGAACACAAGGGAGCCCCTGCCAGGTTTGTGTGTGTGTTACCAGTAGGGCGCCTCTCAGCCAGGTCACTCGCATCACAAACCCAAGACCTCTACTCCAGCAGTGTGGTTTTTTTGGTCATGTATTTAAAAATAATCCGAGCAAGTAATCAAGAGATAGACAACTTAATAGAAGCCCTTAAAGGGAGTGGAAAAAATTAATCCCAGCTCCAATACACAAGAAGTGTCTAAGGGTGAGCCATTAAAGATGAACACAAAGGTCGTTAGGTACTTTCCAAAGGAAATGCTGAAATTGCACTTCCTCCCAACACTTGTTTATGTAGTGCAGTCAGAAGCACCAGACACTGTAACTGGAAGGTTAGAAAGGCAAAAAACAGTTTCACTTCAGGTAGGCAACCCTATGCATCTTCCTCCATGGTCTTTCACCAAATAGAAAGGGATTTGCATACAAAGGAAAACTAATATAAAGCCAGGCAAACACTAAGCCACCACATCAGGCACAAGAACTTGGAACAGCTTTTTTCTCATTTTTTCCAGAGCAAAAGCCCCCAGACATCTACCTTTTATAGGTTCAAAGGAAAGTGTTGCAACTGGGGAAAGATAAGGCAGAAGCCTGTAAAATGGGCAGAGGGGCCTGATTGACTGCTTCTTACAAGACGAGGACAGCCCTAGGCATTATCAGCCAGCAACTCCAAAACAAACAAACAGGACTTTTTTTCCAACTAGCACCTGCTGGCATTATGGAGATACGTCACAAGATTCTCTAGAAGCCAGGCAAAATGAGTTTTTGCATGCTTTGTACTGACCAAGTGCTGGAGGATGGCAACATCAGATTGCAGAAGGACTGCCAAAACCCAGAGCCGCTCGCATCCTCTGCAGAGCGGTCACACGGCCTCACAAAGAACGTGTTTGCACAGTGATACAGCACTAATATGCTTCCTTTCAGCATCTGTACCCTCACTAAATCCCCTAAATAGGCTCCTGCCTTACGTGCTTGTCAGCAACTGATACCTCAGCTGCAGGGAAGTAACAAGGAAGCCTGTATGAAAACACCCATACCCCCCAGTACCCACTGCACCTGGATGCAGCCCATCAGGTAACAAGCACCCGTTTGAGCTTAACTGCACCTGGAGTCAGGAAAAGGGAAAGAAAGAGGAGGAGAAGAAAATCACTGACATAAAATACTTCACAAGTTGGTCTTCTACCCATTGCTAAGCAAGTAGGCACTGCAGGACACCACCCTGCACATCTGTCTGGTTGAAAATATTTCCCATGAGAAAGGTTAAAGACGTGACACAGTCTCAGGGTACCCATGTGTTTTGCAGGCATGGAGCCAATTTCATCTCTTACAGCACCGTACCACTTCCTTACCTACAATTTTAAAAACCAGGAGTCTAACCAAATTCCAATGCCAACTTTGCTTCACCTGAAATAAATTATTTTTTTTTCCCTGTTTTACTTCTGATATTTCTTCTAGACAACCCAGAAGCACCTCTGCTCCTCTACAAAGTTACTTGATTTACAGAAATACAGCAAAGCATACATGAAAGTTTACACTGGATGTTGGGTGCATTGCCTTGACTATTCTTCTTATAAAAACAAAGCTTTTCTTCCCTCTGAACTCTGAGTCAAGTACAGTTTTTCTGATTTTGGCTTTAAAGTGTCACTGCCAAACAAACAGACAGAACTATCCCCGTATTATGCGGCCAAACCCAATCAACTGAAAACAATTGGTAATACAACAACAAAAGGAAAAAAAAAACACAAAACACCCCTGATCATAACACTCAAGTATTAACAATGGACCCTAAAGAACAGATTCAGCATTCCAGTTTGTACAGACATATCTACGGACTGCATTTTACGATGTTAATTTCAATTAAAAGTCTTCTGGATTGTTTTTTTAACAGTTGCTCTGGGATTTAGGGAAAAAAAGAAGCAAAAAAACACTGCTGTTCTTCGTGCTAACTGCAGGGCCAGCCAGTGACCACCACCTCCAGCCTGCTGCCTGGGGGCTGTGCCTGGGTTGCTCAGTTAACCGGCTTAGATAAATAAGCCCATGGGCACGACAGGTTTTTAACAGAACCAAAAGATGGGAAACATTTGCAGAAAACTCAACAGCAGGTACTTCTGTTCTGCAGCTTAAAAAAACGCCGTGGTACCTGAGCCTGCAGTAGGAGGCAGCTCACCTAACACCTGAAATGTGAAGGCTGCTTCAGCCTTCTGCCCTGTAAAGCCTCACAATCAATTTAACTGCAAAGGCAACTTACCAGTGCTCAGCTCAGGCCATCGTCTCTTGTGCAAAAGCTGCAGTTGAGTGAAGCTTCTCCAGAGTCGCAGCTCTTCGGTGTAATTTTAACACCAGAGCAACCTGCCCTGCCCGGCACACGGCGGAGCTGCAGAGAGAAACCACAGGAAGCGCAGATGAGAAGCCGTCACTGACATCCCGGGCAGAGTCATCCCTCTAGCAAAGCGTTCCCACACACAGCGGGGCTGAGGGCACAGCACGGGGCCAGCGCTGGTGCGTGCTGGGGTTCTCTCCACCTACCTGCTGGAGGGGGATTTAGGGCCCCAAGCTGCACCCCAAAGCCACCCCCGGTCACCCCCTGCCCCCCGGAGCAGGTACCAGAGCTGCAGCCCAGGCGAGGCCCTGACGCAGGCCGGTGGCTGCGCTCTCACTTCCCCTCGCCGGGAAGAAGAACAAGAGTGAGTTGCCATTCCCTTTCAGGCAAACTGGGTTCTGAAAACGTGGGCACACGTCAGGGTTTGGAGTGCAGCTGGGCGAGCTCCACGGCTTGTGGTGAGAAGCCCTGCGGCACGTTACCCCACCCCGACCCCTGGCAAGGCCTTACCAGAACGGGCACACCAGCAGCAGGGCAGCCTCAGCTCTCTGTGGCAGAGACCCCGGATTTCCCAAAGATGCCAGAACTTCGGAGGCTCGGTCCCTGAGCAAATAAATCAGCAAAGAGTCAGCATCCTCCACAGGGAGGGAGTGAAAACTGCATGGAGGTTCCATAATCTTTCGCTCAGTTGTCAGTGTTCCTCCCTCCTTTATTTCCCCGAGTGCAGGAGCCTGCATCACTTTGAATTGCCACACAAAGAAACGTCCTCTTACCACTAATAGGGCCGTCTGCTCTGACAAACTGCTTGGCTTTCTCTAGTTCTCCTCTCGTGGATGAAGCAGAGACTAATTATGGTGGTGCCAGGCATCCGAGCTGCGCGTTGCTTCCACTGCAGGGCAGTGTTTGAATCAGGTATCGTTTCTTCTGGAAACTTCACAAGTCAAGACTTTCATCCTCTTTCCTGGAACCCACCACTCTGAGTCATTTTAGAACCCAAACAGACAGAATTCTGGTGTCATTCACGATTAAAAAAAAACACAAAGCACATTACTCAATGCACATTTTGTTGCTTGGGCACAAAAAAAAAACCCACCCAAACATAACAAAACCAAAGAACAAACAGAAAAGGACACAGCCCACTCACCAACCAGCTCCCTCTGCCCCTGCCCTGCACGAGACCCCACAGCCCGCAGGGCACCGCGGGATGCTCTGCACCAGCTGGGGAAGACCCGAGAGTGGCAACCAGCAAACGGAGCCCACGGGGCTCCAGCAGCCACCTTCTGGCTACTGTTGGCCCCTGATGGGGCCGAGCCACCCCGATGACTGCCCCAGGCCCTGCAGCCCCGGCTGTGACTATTTCCCTTGGTGAGACAGCTCCGTTCCTGCTAAAGACAAAACCGGCTTGAGGTGACCTCTGAAGCCCGTCACATCCAAACCGCGCAGACGTGACTGTGAGTGTAGTGGGGCGCTGTGAAAACCGCCGTGGTTCAAGGAAAGAGTGACAGCTGAGGGGAGGAAACGGCTCGTACTTTCGGAGGTGGTTTCTGTAAGGCACTGCGTGAAGCAGCAGCCCTCGGCCCTTCCACCGTGCCGCTCGGAGGCAGGGTGACAGAGGTGAGGGGCAGAAAGGAAACGCGACGTCCGCCTCCGTCCTCAGCCTGCATCCTCCCCGCACACACACCGCAGAAGAAAACAAATGACAGGGAGCAGCCCCGCTCCTCCCACATGTTTAAGCGCTGGGCCTGCACCAGAATTACAGGGGAAAAAAAAAAAAAAAAGACAAAAAAGCAGTTAACTGAAAGCAGAACCGAGTTGTCCTTCCTTTCCCCTTGGCAGTCTCGGAGAGTGAGAACAAACGATGGCAGATGGCTGCGGGCAGTCAGGGATGTTTATTGAGCCACCACCACACTGTGTGCCCTGCAGACCTCAGCGCCACCTCCACACCAGCAGTCCTTCAGACACTTGTATCCGACACAGCTCCTACTCTCCTGGGGCCCTTGTTGTGTGCAAATCTGAGAAAAAAATGAAAGAACAAATAAAAAACATTGATTTAGGGAGAAAGATGGCACGGGAAGCACTTCAGATCTGTGGTCTTTCCCTGCCTGGGCTCCCTCCACACCGCTGGGGAGGTGTTTGTGGGGATGTGCAGGGGGAAGGGGGACGGCAGGAAGGGTCACTGCTACCACAAAGCAAGCAGCAGAGAAATGAGATGTCACCCCCAGGGGGACGGGGGCGTTTCTGCTCCCTTGGGCATCAGGCCTGCCTCCCACAAAGTCCCCACCTGCCGTTCCCAGCCGTCACCCACCGGCTTCGTTGTACTCCACGCATTTTAGGAACAGTCCAGACGGTGGAGCCATGGCATGCGGTGGAAGAGCCCGTGCATCTCTTAGCTCCAGCAACTCCTTTATCTGGCGAGGCGTTAGCTTCCCCTGGCCGACTGCCACTAGAGCCCCAACCATCCTGCGGACCTGGAAAGACAAAACGTGGCTGAGAAGGTTCCTTCCTCTGCTGGGGTTCCTCAACTGTCCCCCCATGGGCAGCTGTTCCCAGCGCCACTGCTTTGCTCCTGCTCCAGATGGAGCAGGACACACGAAGGATGCTTTGGCCCTTCTTTTAGATGCCACTGGTGGATCCCAGTCACTGCACAGGATCCCAATCACCACGTTCCTAGTCCCTGAGCACGCCCCAGCAGCTGTGGTCACCCCACAGGGGTGGATTTCTTTCCACTCTGAGCAGGGATTGCACGGGCAGCTTGGGTCTTGTGCCTGCAGCGGGCGCTGCCACAGCATCTTCTGGGGACAAAGCTGGTGGCAGGGAAGGGAAACAACAGGCAAAATGACTCTGCTTGTTGTAATTCTTCCCTCCCTACAGCTGTGGGCATTGTAAAGGATGGGATGAGGGCCTGGAACACAACCTCCAGCACCACTGCTCTGCCCGGGAGGGAGGCTCGCTCGCATCGCACGTGGGAAGAGCTGAGCAGGGGCCGGCTGCTTTCAGAGCCAGCAGCAGCACCCACGCGGCCGGCCGAGGCAGGAAGCTCACACATGCCTGCCGGGTTCACAGCTTCTTAACACATACGTAACTCTTTCCAGGTGGGGGGGACCGCGGAGGGGCCCGTTTCTCTCTCAGAAAGCCAAAAATGTAAAAGAAGAAAAAAAAAACCAACACCCCGAGTGAGACAGCCCACCCAACGCCCCCAAGGCATTGAGGTGGGGTTCTGAACACCTCTGCATGTCCCAGCTTCCCTTCCCTGCAGCAGTTCCAAGCCTTGGCTTAGCACAAACTTGGCACCTGCTCACCTGCTGCACGGGGTTGTGCCAGGAGCCCACCTTTGGGCCGTTCTGGTGGCACAGGGAAGCAGCGCAGATCCCTGATGTGTTGTTTTACCCACCCCTCACTAGAGGTCATTGCATGCTGTGCCTTCAGCTTTGATGTCTCAGTGAGCTACACGCAGACTAAGGGCAGGCAGCTGAAATGACCACGGGCTCGGCTAGCCCTGCGTGCAGGGAAAAGCAACACCCACAGGTCCTGAGGCTCTTTAACCCTTTTCTTTTTACAAAAGCCTCCGGATGGCACCACGTAAGGCAGCAGCTACACAACCAGCCTCATTCCCCCTCGGTGACAGAGCGCAGAAGCAGATGCCCAGGTAGAAGAGGGCGAGCTCACCAAGCACAGCCTGTTCCTGCTGCCCCGACAGGCTGCCAGCTGGCACCAAGGCTGCTGCTGTGCTCGCAGAGGGCATCAGGCTCCGTGCTGCTGGTAGCTGTTCCCTTCTGCACAGCATCGCGAAGCAGCATTTCCAGTCTAATGCATTAAATGGGTTAGCAGCCTTTTCTCCTTGTCACCAGAGCATCTGATGAAGCAAATCCCTGCTGCACACCCAGCCTTCTCAAGCATGTTGTCGTCCTTCCCCTGCTCAGATCCAGACACCCACTGTCAGAGAGCCTACAGAGCAGCGCTTGGCACAGGATAAAAACGAACTTGGTTTGTCAAAACAGAATAAAAAATAGCTGCTCGCTGTTCCCACAAAACACCCCCTCTCTCCTCCAAAAACAAGTCCTCCTCTTGCCTACTCTGTCTCCAGAGTGTGACCGTGGCCAGGCCAGAAACAGCCAGCTCCCGATCCACGAAGCTGCGGGGACAGCCACCTCCCCTGAGGACAGCAGCGAAAACCCCACGGGAGTTACTTCAAAGGAATCCCAGCAGAGGCCAGTCAGCATGACAGAGATCCTGCAGTCATGCCTGTGTCGCTGCAGCAGGTCTGCCCAGCTCTCCTTTGTGCTACGCCGAGGGCTGCTTCATGCTCTGAAGCCAGAAAGTAAAATTCCAGGCGGTCTTTGCTGGGCCCGGTGCCACGCGGCAGAGCAGGAACATATGGCTCTTGGTTTTACCACTCAGCCTGCAAGGACGGAGGTTGTGGAAAACAAAAAAACTTTCCACCCTCCCACACGGTTCTGTGACTTTGCTCCTTTCAGACACGGGCCTGAGATGTTCTGGTTCTGCTGGGGCAAACAGCGAACGTGGAGCCTCGCCTCTCTGACGCCAGGTCCCTGTATGGCACGAAGCCCTGACAGAACTGGCACTAAACAAGGATGTGACACTAAAAAAACGACCTAGGTACAGCGAGAGTGATCCTGTGGATGTTGGAGGCAAACACGGAGCTGAACAGTACCTGCCGGTAAAGAAACGATTTGCTCCTGAACTTCAACTCCCAGAACTCCAGTCCCCTGAAGGAAGAAACAAAAACAAGCGTTTAAAATCACATCTCAGATGTGAGACCTTCTCATGAGAAAAGTACAAACCGCAGCGGAATGCAAGCGAGCAGAGCGAGTAAGAAGCTGAGATCTTCCAGGCCTGCTTCAAAGATCAGGAACCTGCAAAACCACCCACGGGCAGCTTCCTTTGCAAAATTCAACTGCAGAACCAAGCTGAAATTGCAAGCAGCCAGCAACTCGATGCACAACTCATCCAGCCCCAAGGCTGCCGTGCTTCTCTGCTGGGGACGACTGCGTAGGGCAGCTATGGCTGAAATGGGGAAAAAATAAATCATTGTTCTGTAAGGGAGAAGTAACAATAGTGAGAAATAAAATAGGCAGAAACCTTTGTCAGAGAGGGAACAATGCAAGCGGATGAGAAAAGCAGATTTGCTGTCCCAAGGGTGAAGAGGGCCACGTGAAGCAGGCGCTGCAGGAAGCCAGGGGCAGTCATTCATTTCCTCAGGCTCGCTCCTGCCCTGCTGGGACAGCCAGGAGTCAGCTGCTGTAGGCAAATCTGCCTGTCAGGGCCAGCCCACCGCATACCCCAAGGCGGGCAGGATGACCCCATGGCCCCAACACCCCAAAACTTCAAGTCCCAACAGCCCTGCTCGTGGCAGAGGCCCCGTCTTTGCTCAACGCTGCGTGGGGAGAGAAGCTTTGACAGAAGCACAGCAACATACTCAGGCCCTCGGATGCTCTGGGCACAAATCACATTTTCCTCACCCGAATTTCAAACATTTAAAAGGGGAGTTTAAGAGCAGCAAGTGACGGCTTAGTGCCACGGCTAAGCTGCACCCAAGCTCCCCGCAATAAAAAAAATAATCAGTTTAAACTAACAGGATTTGGAACAAAAGGCAGTTATCGATAGGAACACCTCCAGGATGGAAAAGGAGATTAAGGAGCAACAATTCAGCTACAAATCCGAAGCCTTCAGATGAAGGAGAAGCTGGTAAGCGCGACTTCTGCTCCAGTATTTGAAGGCCCAGCCTGCCAGATGGGCCCTCGAACTGCTGCAAACACCTCCCTGTGAGGACTCTCCCAAGGCCAACGAGCCCAACACTTCACTGACGTTTCCTTCCTTCACACACAGAAAAAAAAAATCTGATACAGGCATTAGGCAGCCACGTAGGAACTTCCCCACATGTCAGATGTACCAACAGAGCCCCAAAACAAGCAGGTTTGGGCTTCAGAAGCTGCACTCCCAATCTTCCATGCCATCAAGCAATACCAGGAGCCACTTGGACCAAAGCACAATAAAACGACAACAAAAACTAACTTAATTAACAGTTTTTAAGCCCTCCTTACATCCCACAGCACTCCTAAACCAAAAAGACACAAGTTTACCTTGTGCACCCCAGAACTCTCCTCTCCTCCTCGCTGTGAGCCCGGTACCTGCACCACGGGGCTGCAAAATTGGGCACAGCTGTGGGGAGGGCACAGCCACACGGTATTTGCCTCGGGGGGGTCACAAGGACAGGCTGGGCTTACTAGGGACACCTGGGCATCACGGGCTGCCCGTGGCCTGGGAGGGGAGAGCTCTGGGAAGGGCAGGAGGATGAAGCGGGGACAATGGGGTGGGAGGTGTCGGAGCGGGGCTGGCAGGAAGAGAAATCCTGAAATTGTCACCGTAGGGAGCGGCCAGGAGCTGTTTTTTCAGGATTCACAGATAAATCGCTGCTTTTCGCCCTCCCTGCTGTGTGTGTTGGCAAATGCAAAGGCGGCTTCTGCCCCCGGCTCCCTCTGTACGTCGGGGAATGACAATGCTCTGTCACCTCCGTGCGGTTTGCTCTCCCTCCAGCACGATGTATGTGGCACACGGACACGTGCGGCGCGAGGCACGTGCACACAGACCCAGCACGTGGAGGTCACGGTGCTGCTCAGCCCCAGCAAGGCACAAGAGGCAGGTTTCTTCCCAAAGAGGGGCAAAGGCCCCCCTCCAAACTGCACCCACGGCCTCTAGCCAGGGTTCTCCTCACTTGGCGGCCACCAAGCTGTGAGAGGCAGCTTGAGATACTCAGGAAAAACACCACGGAGGCTTTGAAAGAGAACAAGGGGGTTTTCTTTAGGAGGGAAACTTTCTTTTCCTTGTCAATCTGGCTGATAATTTTGCTTACGAGCCAAACCTCGGGCTGCCTTTTCCACTTGGCAGCAGAAGGCAGCACCTTGCCATGAATAATGCATGCTCAGCTTCGAGAACAGGTGACAGCAGTCACTGCCCAGGAACGGGGCTAAGGCTCCCAGCACATCCTTAGCATTCAGAGGCATTCTGTAGGGCAGGAACAGCGACTCCACTTCCACTGTTGCTGAGCAACTGAGGTTGACGGAAGGAATCATTTGAACAGTCGGCCTTTTAGGCAGACAAGCGCTCAATTCAGAAGATTGGGTGAAGTTCAGAAAGGAAAGGAAGAATGGCAATGAAAAGCTGCATTATTTCGCTAAGAGACCGTGGTTTATCGTGCTGCGGATTCTCCCCTCCGAAGGAGAAAATAAAGCTCCTCAGATTAGGCTTTGAAAAAAAAATCTATTTATAAGCTTTTAATGCTATCAGAGCCTTTCACTGCGGGGATGGCTCATGCTGCTCCTGCAGGGAGAGATACACATGCACCTCGGGCACGTTTGCTGTCTTATTTGCAGAGTGGGCAGAGAAACTCCAAGCTCCACGGCTGCAACTGTCCCCCCAGGGAGTGTTTTACAGATCAGAAGGAACTGGGATGCTGTAAAAAACCCCAACCCAACCAAAACCACCCACCCAGCCTGCCACAACCACGCTGACCCCAGAGCATTTTTCTCGAGGTCAGAAAACTGGTTTATATTGTTTAATACCTCCTTTGTAACGCTTTGTTAATTAAGTGCTACTTAAACACGTTGAAATGAGGCTTCTCGAAGCCACCCTCGTCAGCCTAAACATTCATTAAATCAATCAATATCGACACTTTTATAAAAACGCCTTGTTACAAAACACAAGCTCGGCTGCGTGTGTCATCAAGCAAAAATACCCTATCAGCAACAGCTTTGCTGCTTTTCAACCAATTTTTAGGGTTGCTTTCTCTCTCGTGAGTTGTTTTTGGCCTTGTGTGGGATGGATTTCTGCAGCAAGTTATGCAAGGAGTGGCAAATTCGTTTTTTTACATGAAAATTGAAGGCATAAAAAAGGTGATCTGAGCCGAATCTCATTGACTGGCCAATTGACAACAGCAGGTCGGGACTGGGGAGGTAACCTGGCCCTTATGCAATCACAGGTGGCCTTGGTGAGACTTAACGACTTATTTTACTTAATACTCACCTTGTTTTCTCTGCCACTCACACTGCTCCTCATCACAAGGGACAAGATGAGCCTGGGGGTGAAGTCCTGGGCTGTTACTCGTGCCCCTAGGTATGACCACCCCAGAGGGATGGAGGCCACGTTCCCCATCCCGCAGTGGCAACCCAATAATGAGCAGCAGGAATGCAGCCAGGTGACAGCCCCCATTTTCCCCTACTTTTTCTGTCTTCCCCTCCTTTTCCCCTGGGGACAGTGCTGCAAGGAGGCAGGAAGGAGCTGCTGCTGGCTGCCCATGTGCCTGTCCAGCAGGGAGCACCAGCGGGAGCTGTACCCAGCTGGGTGCCCCTTAACGAGGCTGTGTATTGAGAGGCAGCAGCACCCAGCAGGGAAAGCAGGGAGCAGACAAAATGCCTTTTTCTTCCTGACCCTGAATAGGGAGACTGGGAGGAACTGAAAGGCTCCGAGCATACAGCTCTCTCTGTTTTTTGCAGCTCCCTTTTGGGTTTTGTCCCACACTGCTGCTGGCAAAACACGCCAGTCGAAGACAAGAGCGGGCTATTTGCAAACTGCAGCGAGGCCCAGCTGAAGCTTGAAGCATGGCACTCACTGTTGCAGCCGGCTCAGGAGGTATTCAAATTTACCGGAGGGAAAACTATGAAGAAAAGGGTTTTCTACTCAGAAACAAGGAAAACGTGGTTTGGAGGCAGACAATAGCAACTTTTGCTCTCAAGCTGAAGCACAACGGCCACACTTCTCCGAAAGAAAGAGGCATGAAAGCAGGGGCCATGCTCAGATGCTAAGTACCCATGATCTTCCTGGGAAAAAAACTTCACTTTCTGCTAGGGAGAGAGAGAATACATGCAGCCACTTCATTTCAATACTTGCAAGACCTGGTCCTGAAAGAACCTGACACGCAACAATCTGTTGTTTATGTATTGACTGAGAAATATTGGTTTTCCTTCATCAACATCCCCTGGGAAGGAGGCAGGAGCTGCTGGAGTGAACTGCGTGGACCTGCAGAGCTACAGCTGTGACCTAAGTGTTAGGTGGCTTTTTTTTTTTCCTCCTATTTGCAGCCTGCAGGCAAAGCTAAGATAGAAACAGGAAAAAAATAATCCTGTCCCCTGGCTGGGCTGGCTTTTAGCAACCAAAACGAGTGTAAATGCTGGAAGCACCTCATAGGATTGCTCCGTGCCTGGCTCTGTACATCAGTTTACAACATCCTGCCTTCCTGCACAAACAACTGGCCCAGCTCTTCCACCCTCAGCCCTGTTCAGCTTTCTCCATGAGGACATTGGGCAGGAGAGGGAAAGAAATGTCCTTTCCATACCGTCACCAGGCAAAGCCCTGCTGACACCACCCAGGGCTGGGAAGGCGATGCAGGAGGAGGAGGAGGTCAGTTCTCAACACAAAGCTGGAAAGCAGCTTTTGGGACAAAGCAAGCACCAGCTGGGCAGAGCAATCCCCCAGCCAGGGGCCCTGTTCTCACCTGGATTCATAGTGGTGAGCCAGGAAGCCAGAAGAGGGTTGGATTTCTGCCTGGAGGATGGTTCTGATCGGAGACTGAAAGGGTGTTTCAGAGTTCAGCGAGCGAAAAGTGCTGAAGTCGTGGGTTCCCAGCAGGAACCGTGCTGCATCCTGCATGGCAGGCACATCCAGGTAGCTGAAATTAAACATGCAGAGCAAAGAGAGAGGAGTGTTGAGTGGGACCAAGTACGTTGTGTGCGTCAAAGTCTAATTAATTGATGAGAGGCTCAAACCTAGCATGCAGATTTAACGTTGCAGAACTGGGGAAAGACATTTTGCAAGAGGAGTTTCTCCAGGAACAGCCCAAACCACAAAGCAAGATGCCAAATGACCGGAGGTCTGATGGTGTTCAAAAAAACCCCAGGCTAGGTCAGGGGCTGGCAGGCACAGACTTCTTCATAAACCTTTATCCTGCTGTGCTGCAGGATCTTTAATTTAATTCAATAACAACTGAATTAAAAATAGCTCTGTCCAAACTGTTGGCTAGAGCAGAGGACAAGAGAACCAAAATCCTTTGCAGTATCTTACAAATTCAAAAGGAAGGTGGCAGGTAAGAGAGTGTCAAACACTGTGATGGTTTTCCAAACCTTTGAAAAGATGAAATTAGGAAATAATAGGAGTGGAATGGGTGTGCAAACTGGACGTGAATGAAACCAGAATGTTGTGAAAAAGTCCAGTTTTCTTGAACTTTTATTTGTCTCAGTACAACCTCATCTAAAAGACAATTACAAATTTTCTTCTGGGGTTTGTTTGTTATTTCCTTGCCCGCTGTTTATCGTGTCCTAAGTGTTTTTAAATGGCACTGAACTTGTTTTTCTTCCCTTCCATATACAAGCCCTAATTTGTTATGACTCAGTGGCTACTCCATGAGCGCTGAGCCAGACACACCGGTTTGTTATCGTAGGGCTGCTCAGAGTCATGGGCTCTCACTTACTATTCAAACACACAAGCGCCCAGATTGGGAAGGAGAAAGCTGGCCTACATGCAGCCATCACCAGGAGCAGGCCAAGAATTAGAAAAAAACACAAAAAGAGCTCTAAGTCCCAGGTCTCACCACCCATAACTCAGTGCAGTTCCACTGATTTCAACAGAGAATCCTTTCCAGTGTGAACTGGGGGTCTGGTCTTACACGTGGACATCACCTCCTCCCCAAATGCTGGGGCAGCTGCCCGGGGAGGGTTTCTGGAGCCACTTACCCCCCCGGAGGAGCCCAGCACAGGTCCCTTTCAAACACGGGTACTTCAGACCAGTGAGCGCAGCCCAACAGCAGCCGGTAGATGTAGGTTCTTGACAGCGCCGAGAAGCGTGCGTGGAAGTCACTGGTCACTCGGTGGGCACTCAAAATGCTGGTAGAAAAGAGAAAGGGATGGACAGAAACGTCATGAACCAACGCACAAACTTGTGCTGGTCTCCACGTGTATGGAATTGAGACATGCAATGGATGCTTTGAGGAACTGCACTTACAAGACATCAAATATCACAGAGCTGACTGCTACCCAAGAAGCGCAAGCGGAGGCTGCCCCAGGTGTCTGCCGACACCGTGCCCTTCTAACACACCCCAACAGCTCCTGAAATAAATGCTGGCATGCTGTGGGAGTCGTCTTTGCAGGAGACGCTGCTGCTGGTGGAAACCCACACGCTTCCTAGCGATCTCACCGGTGTGACTCCGAGCATCCTGGCCCCAATTTCCAGCCAATAATCGAGTTCAGCTGCCAACAGTTTTTCCCTTCAGCTGAATGTCACGTTTGGGTTCCTGTTCTTGGGGATGGCACGGTGAGGGGGCCGCGTTGTTCCCACCCCGTTAGGTGCTGAAGGCACACGTGTGCGTGCTGGCTCTTTGGAGGCATTCATCTGCGTGCACGAATGCGAATCACTCGGGGGAAAGTTCTCCAAAAACAAACAAGCAGGGCAACGGTTGAGGTTTCCCAAGATCCTGGGGATGAAATCTATCTCACATATGGAGGACATTATGCTGTGCTGCACCACGACCACAGCAGGTCGGGAGCCTTTCAGTGGCTGTTCCAAATGTCAAGTGTGTATTTCACAAGAACCCCTACCAATTTTTCCGTATCCCCACTACGCTAGAAGAACAAAGAAAATCGTAATTAATCCTCTTTGCACCAAAGCAGCTGTGGAAATCATTCCCTTTGGACTTTTCATCCCCTACCTTCCCTACCAGGCCAACCAAAACAGAAGCAGAGTGCCGGTCTCCTTAAAGCCCTGGAAGAAAACATCTCCTTCATCGTGCCTGTGGCCCTCACCCAGCCATGCTCAAACCTAACATTTTTTCAAAGATTTGACTGCCTTAATGCACAGCCATAAAGGGAATTTGCTACGCCGAGTCTGATAGGCGAAGAAATGTTTCTTCTGTCCCTGCTCTAGGCTGGCAAGCTAGGAACTAATTAATGCAGCATCGTTCCCAAGCTGCTGAGCTCTTCCAGACCTCTTTGCTTGGCTCAGAACTGCCCTCGTGCAGCTGTGAAGCACTGACTCAAAGGACAGGCAGTGTGTTTGTGCCTGCCTTCAAAAGGCTGCTTACCATAACAGTAATATTTCCAAAGCCCTCTGAGTCTAGCCCTCAAGTCTCCAGGACAGCATCAACTTAGCTGGAAGAGAAGCTTTGTAGATGATAAAACCAGATGTCCCAGCCACAGCTACCACCAAGAAATGTCTCTTCCCTCTCCAAAATTGCTTCCTTTCAGCTAAATGTCTCCCTCTGACCTTCCTGCCTCTTTCTGCCCTGGCACACGTGGAGCTCCCAGCAGCCTTGTCCCATACAAGAGGCATTTTAACACACACTCCCTCGGCATTTCAGCATTCGTTGATAGTCCTCTGGCTCACAAACCATTATCCCTTCAAGGAAAACTGGGGAGAGCTGAGATCACCTGAGCTGTATTCCATCCAGATGCTTCAGCATCTTCCTGGAGGCAAAAAACAGCGCATACTTAAAGCACATTTCAACCTCGGTTTTGCTAGAGAGAGAGGTAGAAGAAAGTCCAAAGGTTTTCAGCTTTTCTTTGTGACAAGGATGTTCGTGCCCTGAGAGGTGAGAGCAAACAGCCACCTTCCTGTTTTGCTCGTCAAACCCATCCCAAAAACACATCAAGGGACATCGGGCTGGAACCACTTCTACTGGCAACCCATCCAGTCCTATAAGATACGTGGGTAAGAGGAGCTGTGAAGTCAGGCAGCCTTAATGAGCCCGTAAGAGAGAACTTACAGCCCAGGTACTCTTGTTTTTCTCACTAATGAATCCCTTTCTTGGGCCAAGTGGCTGTCTGCAAACACTAAAACACAATCTGACATCCTTGGGGCTTCCTCTGCATTTCCCATTAGTTGTGCTACCCACGAGCAGGGCTGGCATCGCTCTCGTGGTGCACAACACCCGGATGGACAGGACTTGGACGGCACTAAAACCCCAAAAACAGCCATCAGGGAGTGACCCCCTCACAAGGATAAAGCCCAAGCCTTTTGCAGAGCCCTGGCCCCCCACACAAGCGGGAAGGACACCCCAACAGCAGATACCTGCACGCCCGAAGCAGCACCCTCTGTGCTCCCTCTTAAGGCAGCTTCACGGCTCACTGTAGCAGATGGAAATAGTTGAAAGTAGGTCACTTCCCTCCTGCCTCCCCCCACAACCTCCAAGACAAACAGGACTTTGCTGCAGCAGCAAAAAGCAAGGAGCATCCCAGCACCAGCGAGCCTGCAAAGAGCAGGATGCTGCGGGCAGGAGAGCTCCTGGGGACCCTCACATCTCACACGAGCAGAAGATGGCTTCGGGGAATGGTTCTGTCTGCTCGTCTTCCAGCGACTCTGGGCAGTTAATCCAAGGAGCTTGCAAGGCTGCTGGACTCCTCTTTAAAAGAAACTGGGAGAAATCACCTGGTTTCCCTAAGGCAACGCCACTATTAGCATCGAACAGAGACATCCTTTAGAGGATGCCCCTCGTGAGAAGGATTGCTGCTCTCCTGCCGTGTGCCCTCCTGGTTTTGGAGCTGGCTCTGTGGAGAAGAAGGGATCCAAAACAGACAAAAAAAAAATAAAATTGATACCATTTGGGAGCAAGCAGCAGACAAACCTATTTATTTGCTTTCAAAAGGCTGGGGCTTCAGGGATTTCTGCCAGCCTAAGTGCCTCTGGCTCGTACCCCTTGACTGCAGAGGCTCAGGCCACAGAAGAAGAAATTAAAGCTGAGCTGCAGGCCTGCACACAGATTTGCAATAACAAGCCCAAAGACCTCTCCACTGCTATAAACTCCCAGAAGAAATGCAAACTACATCCTCCAGGCCTGTAATGGAGTTTGAACCTAGGACCTCCAGCCTCTTCTAAACACAGTAATATAATTAAGTATTCCATTTATTTTCCTCTGTCTACATGTCTCCACAAGCATTTAATCTCCCTTGAGCTTCTCGTGTTAACGCTTATGTGATTTTTATTAAATAAGCGCCCTTTTATACCCTCTGATAGAGTGCTTCCTTCAGAAAAACCCATTTATGCTCACATGATTCCTCACTGCAGGCATCCTCTCCTGACTCTCCCAGCAGATGCAGTTCCTACCATAGGCTCTTTCAAGCTAGGAGTGTTTTCCCAGTATTTATTCCACCCGTTCTTCAGGCATGCCACGTTTCAGGCCTTGTTAACATCCCAATTTTTGCAAGGCTGCTGGTGAATAAACACTCTTAGCATTCTTCAGCTTTTTTGACAGAGCCTACATTGCAGAAGGGTCAGAAGGAAAAAAAAAAAAAAACACACAACCAAAGACATCTCAGGAGAAACACCAACGTGTGAAATACAAAGGTGTCCTCCAGCAGGACATCCCTCCCTCTCCTCTGACAACAGAAGGTGAATGTCTCTTTGCAGGAGGTGGGAGGAATCCCAGCTCTGTCTTGCTGCCACCCAGACAGCTTTGATGGTGTACTTACAGAACTGGAACCAGAAATAGAAGGTGTGAATCTGCCGCTCTATCCTGCCCAGGTGATAGCAAATCCTCCTCAGGTCGCCCCACCTGCGGAATACGCTCTGATCTCTGTGGACAAGAGCCTTTCAGATACGCTGCACAGATCTAAAGGCAGATCAGCTGATAGAGGAGCCCCGTCTGCAGCAAGGCTACAAAGAAGGTCATTACTGCTGACGATACCGCCAGCCGGCTTGGAATCTGGTTTCCCTTCCAAGCTCTATCGACAATAACGAGTTCTCACAAAGACGTCTCTCTCCATCACCCCCTGCTTGCAACCACATAAAAGTGCTGAGCTTTCTCCCCAGCATTAGGAGAGAATTCTTCTTGGCAGAGTAATATTTACAGAGGGAGGGGCTGGCTGCTGCATGCACTTAAGACTCATGCCCGGCACCAAGCTCCTTAATGGAAAGCAGCTGAACGGTTTTGAAGAGGTTCAGCCCAAGGGAGGAGGGAGAAGTCAGAGCTGCCTGCACCCTGATAACCTCAGCCTGCCTACCTGACAGGGGCTGGCCTGGATTTAGCAGGAGACACCACCTCCTGGCACGTCCCTGCCAGGTGTTAGCTCTTCTTCCATCTGTGAGATCCCACCACTGCCTCCTTCTGAAGATGCCAGCTAAAAAAATTCTCTTCAGCTGCAACCCCACACACGTGCCACGGTCTGGTAGGACGAGAAGGTTCGAGGATGTGACAAGCCACAAGCCTAAACTCAGGGGAGAGAGGCTGAGATTCTGCAGCCGGTGACACATGGCACAGCCTATGGCAGTGGTAGCCTCTGGCTGGAAAATCAGCCAGCTTTGACTCCCAAACAACTGTTTGAGTGTTTTAAGGAAGGTAATCAGGACTGTGACCTACTTCAGGTTCCTTCTTATTGCTAGGGCATCCATAAAGTGTTCGGCTCCCAGGGTGTGCAAATGCTGACCTAGTTTTCAGCCTGAGCAAAAATAATACCCAAAACCTCACAGAAGTCAAATTCTATTTCAGAATCTTTTAATAGATGCTGCAGTCTGAAAAGAATTCATCTCCAGCTCTCCTACACAGCAGCTACATTAAACTCTTTGTATATATGTCAAAGGTGAAAGCTGTCAAGGGATAGTACCTCCTAGGCATTATTTAAACATGCAACGTGGCTAGCGTGTGAGAGAGACTTGCTTGGCAATTCAGGCAAGTGAGAGGCCAGAACACAAATCTGTCTGAATGGATGGACAAACCACCAAAGTTGCAAAAAGGTGTTTCCTCATCCCAACACATGAGACACCTCCAAATGGGCAGTGTAGTTCACACACAGCCCTGTGTTTTCTTTTGTACCATTTATGTTCCTTTGTATTCTGTCAAAATTTTCCTTTGTTGTTTTTTTTTTTGTCCTCACAAAGCAAGGGAATCTAGCTGCTACTTCAAGGGGCCGGAGAAGTAACTCGATTTGTAGGTGTAGGACTGTCAAGTGGTGAGGTCCTTATGCTGCTCCCAAAACCCCTTCTGAAGGGGTTGGAGAGGAGCTGGAAGTATTCGGGGGAAAAGTTCGGTTAAAGCAACAACAACAAAGAAACACCCAGCCAACAACAGGAATTCCGTGCCTCCAGCAACGAGGCCTTTACAGCGCCTTCCTCCCCTCCTTCCTCAGCTGAGATTCCAAGGATTTTACTGACAATTCCCCTTTACCCTCCAATGGCTCCCCTGGTGCTTGTTCAGGGGTGAAGGAAGGCAGCAGGCTCTGAGCCAGCTGCTGCAGCTTCTGCTCCTGGCACCCTGAGCTGAGAGCCCCCAGAGAAAAGGTCCCACTTCTAAATAAATGCAAAGTGCCACACACCTCCAGGAACCCTGCAGGAAAAGGGTGCAAAGCTCGGTCCTGAGGCCACGAGAGCTGCAGGCACAGGCAGAGGGCACCAAGGTGGGATCTTGTACCGAGTCGCCGCTGTCTCAGGCACTCGTGACCATCAGCATACGTTGGAATTCCTTCCCTGGGGTTAATGTGCCCTCTAGACATGACACAGCAGAAGTCTGGAGGTGGGGGATAAGCGCTGCTTAACGCTGCTGATGCAGACGCAGCATTTCTGCAACCTAACTGGAGCCTGCCCAGCACGGCAGCGCCGTGGTACCTCGGGGGATGCTGCAACGTCTCGCTGCTGTCACATCCGTGGGTGAGCTGCCTACCTCTGGCAGGCAATCTGATTCCCTGCTTCCAAAAGCAGAGGCACACGCCTTGCAGAGGTGCCTGAACACCCACCTGAGCAGTCCAGGTTAGAGAAGACTGCAACTTGGGATTGCTTTCCTCAGGCTCCTACCTCAGGTGAAGGTTTGAGCGCTTGCAGTACGTTCTGAAAAAGTCAGAAGCTGATTAAATTGCAGATCGACACCTTCTGCAGAGAGCACACAGCTTCAACCAACCAAACCATCGCACTCTGCCATGGGGGACACGCATGAAGGACCTCCTGGGAGAAAACAAACATCATCATTCATCTCTCCTTCCCTCAGACCCCAAATTGTCTGAGTGCCTGCAAACCTAGAGCTGGGTTCCCTGCTCCACAGGCCACGGAGAACTGGAACCCTCCCTTGCAAAACGAAGGACAGATGCAAGTATGATGTCAGCCCTCAAATCCCAGGCCTTGCTGCGTTGGCATTTGGGTCAGGCCCTGTTTCACAAAGAGGAGATTAGAAAATAAAGCAGGCTGGGTGAAGTGGGAAGGGGGAGGGTGCTTCACAGTCATGCCACTACTCTTACAGCAATCCCATCGCTGGGGTGGGGAGGGATTTGCTTTTTTGTCCTGGGTTCTTGTTCTGGCATGGGGAATTTGTCTCCATAATCTTCCTTTATGTTGATGGCACCAGAGAGCAGTAACGTGAAACGGAGCAGCCAGGTCCTCTGAGTAATTACCACCTGGCATCTTGCATCAAGGTGCTGCTGCTCACCCAAAGAGTCCCTATAAAACACCCACCTCCTCGTACAACACTCTGAAGTCCTCTGCCACACTCCTCGTAAGGGACAGTCCATGCCTGGAACAGTTTTCAGTTCATGCAAATAAGACAAAGTAACACAAGGAAGAGTAGAGAGCAGCAAAGCAGCTGCTGGTAAATGGCATGTTGATTGTATGACACCAGCCCAGATTTGGTTTTCAGCCTAAAACCCCAATATTCCATTCGATTTACACTTTAACCATAAAAACGCACCCGTGCCTGGGGAAGAACACAGCAACTGTTTGGCAGCTGACAGAGAAACTGCACGACAGCTTGGAAAGGAAAGCAAAGAAAATTAAATTCAATCCACCTTTTGAAAAATTCACAAGGCAGAGCAATTGCTTATCTAATTGATGCAAGCTCCTGGCAAAAACTGCTGATTCTTTGCCTTTGAGGGTGGGCATTTAGACCTGGGTCTCACGCAGAATAAGTCCATTCTGAGATTTTGCAAGAAGAAGCAATAACTCCAACAGAAAGAAAGAAAAAAAAAAAAAAGAAAATAGGAAAAAGAAATGGCAGCTGTTCTGTTCTCTGTAAATTGTTGTGCCAACCCCCTTACTAAATTCACATGCAGCTCTCCCGAGTCTTTTACAGCTGGGTACAGGATAAGGAGGACTGGTTATCTACCCCATTGAGCAAAACCAATCCAATTTTGTTATAAAAATATTAAACTGGAGCTTGTCATGCAACTTCTTTAAATCATGTCATGTGGTGGCTGTGGTCTAGCTGGGAAGAAAAGAAGTTGATGGCGATGGAAAGGAGGAGCAGAATGCTGACACTAAAAGCAATTTTGTCTGTTTTTCATCGTTTTGCACAGATACGAGTCAGATGCGATGCTGCAGCCAAGCTTTTGTTAGGTGCTAGTTCAGCAAGCAAAGAAAATGAGTTTGGGGAATAAAGCATCACCGAAAGTTCATGTATGGCTCATGGAAAATGAAAGTCACTCCAGTGGGTTCACTGCTCGCATGGTGACCCTCGTCTCTCACAGGGTTTTTTGTTTTAGTGGTGCCAGCATAGACGATCTCCTAAGAGCAACAGTATAACAGCAGCAGTCTTGAATGTACGAGCGGTCTGGCAGTAGTGGAGAGACGTGCATGGGAGTGATTTGCCAACACAAAACAGGAAAAAATACATCTTGTGAGTGAAGATGGGAGATCACTGCTGCATTTCCCTCTCCTCCAGCAAGGGTGAAATAAAAGGTTTTGACTTGCCACTAACTCACCGGATTGGTTCAGACTTCAGGTGGTGATTTAGACCACGGATGAGCTCTCTCTCTTGAAAAGCTGGCTTCCCCGGTGCCCGCTGGATGTCGAGGTGAGCAGCGTTGCAGAGAGCATGAACGCCACTGTCTGTTCGGCTGGAGATGTGGAACTTGATGGGAACAACGGGCTTCAGGTTCTGTGCTGCCTTCTGCAAGTCAACGTGAGACAGAACCATGAACAGGAGAAGCAGTGCCCTCCCCCTTGCTAACCACAGTCCTCAGGATCTCCACATCCTTTGCTTTATATCATTAGGTGAGTAGAAAAGAGGACAGAGAGTTACCCATTCACACCCAGACACAACCCCTGCAACCCACAGCTAAGCAGAAAGGTGTAAAATAGTGCAGCTATTGCTGCAGGCAGGATTTCTTTTCCATCCCCAACAGGAGCAGGGCTACAGGAGGCAACACGCTTCCATTAGTTGTTACGAGTGGAGGAGGAGCCAGGGACCAAGCAAGAAGCAGCACAGCACTGATGTGACGCGGTTATTCGTCCCACTGAGATATATAAATGGATCTAAGAATCAAGGCACGGCTCTCATAAAACACACCAGCAGTGGAGGAGCTGATGCTGAGCCATCCCAGCAGGTGTAAAGAACCACAGGACAACCACACGCCACCAGCGGTCACGGGACAGAGCTTCCTGATACTCCCTGCTTCTACAGTCCCTAAGAGAGTGTCTTCTAATTAAGATGGTCAGAAAATGCACACAAAATGGAGTTAAACAGTTAATCGGCTGCCAAATATTTCAGGGTCTTCCCAGACAGGTCTACATTTAGCAAAGGCAGGGTGGGTTTTGGTAAGGGGCAAAGGTAAACTCTGGTGGGTCAGAAACCTTGGGACTGCAGTAACTTCCTAAAACAATGTTAAAACCACAGCAGGTCTTGCACACAGCAAGGTTGGGAAGTAGGTTACCAGAGCTGCAAAAGAGTTTTTGTCTTTGCGACGACAGGCCCTGAGACAGAAAACCCGATGTGCTTTATTAGGGTCTATGAATGAAGCATATCTGCAAGACTGGGAAAAACAGAAAACAAAGAAAAGCAGAAAAGCAGATGAATGGCTAGAAATTTCCTGCTCTTCCATCTCCCCTCCTGAGCAGCGAACCCAGCAGTGGTCTTTATTAGATTTCAATTTGGTACCAAGAGTCAATAAAGCTTGAATTGCTGACTCACAAATGCCTTCCAGATTCCTACGAGTTGAGCAGACAGGATTCTGGGCTCTCAGAAACACACCATTAACAAGCACAGGGAGGCAAGGAAAAACGTAACTGAGCGGCAGAGGAAGGCCTGGGAAACAGAACAGAAACGACCCCAGCCTCTTCCCCTTCCTAATCCTTCTATTTGGAGTTCACATGTGGTTACAATTAACAATGAAAATCTTTATTTATCGCCCTTAAGCAGAGAGAAGCAGACAGAAATCAAATAGTTTTCTGCAGCAGACCTTGGCTTGTGCCTCAGCAATTTGTCTTCGAGCAGAAGCTGCTTTTAAGAGCAAAGTTTCTGCACAGATATGTTTGGGTTTTGCAGGCTCCTCTTCCCCTGGCCTCGTCTCCCCCTCCTTTGCCGCCAGGCACAAAAGTGCCAGTGGGAAGAGAGCTGAGAGGAGGCAGAGGAAGAGAGAAGAGGGGAGAACATCCTCCTTTCTTCCTGCTATGGCCTCGGGGAAGTTTGGATGCAGCACTCTGGATCCCCGCACTGCATCCAGACAGAGCTGGGTAACGGGAACACCAAAAAGCCTGGATCTCTCCTCTGCCTGCGAGGGTTGGGCCTTTTTGGAGAGCAGACTGGGGAGGAGGAGAGGATTGCAGGCTCCGAGGTGAATCTCGTTGCTTCTCTGCTCCGGCCACAGAACCCAGAGAGGCAGCTCCATGGTGTTTTCACAGCTGCCCTTCTCCTGCACGCTTTTCTCCTTACAGAGAGAAATAATCTTCTTACAGAGAGCACTTCTTGCTGAATTCGTCACAGGCAATTTCCTTCTGACCCCTCCCCTACGTATGTCTGCTTTCTGTGCCATCCAGAGGGCCTGGGCACCTGGAGGCAGCTGGTACCGTCCTCTGCTGGTTCCTGTGTGCCCTGAGCTGCCAACGTAACCCACGCTGAGCTGCAAAAAGAAGATGCGTTATTTACATTTAGTAACTGCTTGAACGGCAACCAGGTTTTCCTGCCCTTAAAAAAATAAAATAAAAGGGCTAAAACCAGCAGGGCTGTCACCTGAGGAACTCAAAAATTGCTGCTGTTAATTCAGGTCCCATCCATCAGCTCTGGATTCCAGCGGGGGAAGCTGAGGCAGAAGTTAAGCAATTTACCCAGGGGTGCTAAAAGGCAGCAGAGGAGATGCAAGAATCAAGGAGCTGGGTTCTCCTCTCGTTTTCTCAAAATTCACAGGTCTCTGCTCCCTTCCTTAGGCCAGACAGCACGCAAGTGTCCTTCTCTTCAGCAGGTGCTTGGTGACAGGCACTGAAATCTTGGCTGGGCACCTGCTGAGCTGGATTGCACCCACTTCCATCCTGCCTTTACTTCCTGAGCCAGAACTGTTCCAGACAACCATGTTCCTGGGGCAGCAACAAGCATCCCTGGGTGTCCCTCTGTACCTGTACTGCCCTGCAGAGCCGTGGTGCAGGGGGAAGCATTACTTGCATTTAGCAGGCCTGTTCTGCTAACCAGATTCATTCACTAAGCACTTCCATATTTTGAATCCTACTGAAATTTCCATTGTTGTGTGCCAGAACAATACAAATCCACATTCCAGATTGCTATTATTATTCACAGCTCTGTTCTCTTCCCCCCCCCTGTACAAATGCTGTAGAGGGGAGATGAAGAACAGGCCTGTTAACATACACCGGCGATGGCTGGGAAGCAAAAGTTCATCCACTTCTCTCCCTGAAGTCTAAATAAAAAACTGCTCAAGATGCTCAGCCACCAAAGACCCCTGCAGAGCATCTGGGAACCACGAAAGGAACCTGACAGATCAGTCGAGGATGGGTGTGCTCGAGAGAAAGATGTGCATTAGGAATATTTTGGAAAAAATGTGTGTGTGTTGCTCTTTCCCAGCAGCTGGATTGCTTATTGGTTTCGTCGGTGGAAGACATCCACGGTGGTTTTAGCTGCACAGACACAGGAATCGCATTGCACTGCCAGGGATGCTGCACAATTTATAAGTTGCTGGGTTCTAATAAATAATAATGTGCAAGCTTCTGGTTGCAAGTCATCGCAGCCCTGCTGACTCAAGGGGTGCTATGTCAACTGAAACTAATTAAGAGCCTAATTCATTCTCACAGGAAGAGCGAAATGTAGTGAAAGCCAAGAAGAAAAGGCTGAGAAAGTGGCTCCTGCTGCAAGGAAAGGTTTCCAAAGCAATCTTCCATGCTGCTGGAATGATTATACATACAGGCAATGAAGGTAACACTTCTGAGTCAGTTTTCCTTTCTTTCCTCCTCCTTTTTTCTTAACTGAGAGAGGGAAGTTGTACCAAAGCTGCTTTGCATAGCACAGAGTTCATCTATGTTCTCGTTCTCCCTCTCTTCCTTTCATGAGGAATAATATCTGGACTTAGCACAAGGCTGCTGGCCAAAGCAGTGCTTCATGTGGGAGGATTAGTTTTGGGCAGCATTCGCCAGCACAATGGGAAACAGCACGCTCAGGAGATGCTTCAAACCCAACACAAAAAGGAACTTCATTCTGTAGATCCGAGCAGGCCTCACACACGGTGCCTGTGAGCACAAGCAGCAGCTGCTCACTTCAGCAAAAGGTGCTGCACGGGAGATTTTCCTTTCCAGGAGGGGCATCTGTAAGAATTAGGACTAGAACACGGAGCCCTGCAGCACGTGCACTGCCCTCCTTGTTGCAGGGGGACAAATCACAGGTCTCCAACATCCTGATTTGGGAAAGCAAGGTCTGGAATTCTGCTCTGGACCCACCGCAAGCAAGCTGGGCTTCCAAGTATTTCAGGTCAAATATATTGTCTCCAAATATATTTGGCTGCAAAGCCTGCCTCGAAGAGATATTAAAAAGCTCCTTCAGGCATCTGCACGTCCTGTATGATACAGACACGGTGACAGAGGGTTACAGACAGGCCTCCGGATCAGCCACGGTTCAGCAGCTCTACCTTGGCACTTGGAGGACTGCAGAACACCCTCACAAACCAGTCCTCTCCACTTCTAATGACACCAGCTGTTGGTACACACAGCCTACACTTCACAGGTTATTTGCTTGCCTCTAATGGCAAACAAAACAAATGTCTGAACATACATAGAATGGAATAAGGATCTCATTACAGATTTAATCTTGCCCTTCCCTTCAGTTGCCTTCCTGGCTTTGGAAACGAGTGTTATGAAGTTCAAGGCTGCACAGAAATGGAGGAAGGAAGATAAATTCCTACAGGCCCCAGAAGTTTTCTATTAAACTTGCTTTAAGACATCTCATGTGGTTCTAATAGACACAGCCCTGCTCAGCAGTGCCCAGCATCAATACCACCACATGAAAGCAAAGCACATATCCCAGAACTGGCCAGCAAAATGCTGATACTGTGAAAAGACAACACCAAATAAGTTTATCTTTTTCTTTTTCTTCCCCTTTAATCACCCATCCTACCCATTCGCTTGTTAAAACAAAGTGACTTGGGTAATGCAAAACAACTGCTGGGCTCACCCAAAGTCCGGCGCCTGGGGCTGAGACGCTGGATGGTTCAGAGGATTAGATAAATGATAGAAAGTCCTTTGGGGCTCTTCTTTCAAGATCTGCACAATATTTATACACTTTCTCCACAATGGTCTCAGGCAAGGAGCCATTCAAATACATCCTGAGAACTCCTCTTCAAGCTATTAACTCATCACACTTTCCTTCTGTGGGCTGCTTGGCGAGGCAATGCAAGAACCATCACCCAGTAAAGTCAGGCACAGCACGGAGCACTGCTCCAGTTTGTGACCACAGAGTCTGACTGGTAATGAGAACAGAATCATGAAAATGTTGGCTATTAATACACAGGCAGGGCCTGGCCTGCCAAATGTTGCCCCAAACGTGACCTGGGCAATACCATGAAGTTTCATTTTAATGACAGTATGATTAGCAAGGACATACCTCCAAGCAGTTCTGGACTCCAATCCCTGACTGGTTAGCTGAAGTTTCCATCACCCCACTGCAGAGCAAAACAAATACAACAGTTAATGATACATATCACGACCCTGCATTTTCTACACAATGTCTTAACACAGAGTCCACCAACAAATCCAGAAGTTAATGCTGGGCACTCACTATCAAATTGCTTGCTGCCGAGCAACCTACATCTTTTTACACAACTTGCAGGGACAAAACACTTTGAAAAATGGACACAAAAACAGGTGGCATTCTGGAAAGGTGACTGGACACAAAAATCATCCTGCCAGTGCTACCTCCTGAACTGGTCCTTCTGATGGGTTGAGAAGATGAGGCAGCCAAATTCCACTAGAGAAGGGTTTGCAGGGAAAGATTTTTTCAGGGCCTAAGTTAAATGCCACTGTAGGACCCCTTCTTGCAGGCCCTGTGGATGTGAAGACACGATTTGGGGTGAGCTTCCTTCTCTGTTGCAGGAGTCACAACCACTCACAGAAGGCACTGAAGTGCAGAGAGATGTCCTGAGGCCAAACTTGGCCTACCTGCAACCACGCAGGGTAATTTAGGCCAGTACCCACAACGAGACAAACTCCGCTGTGCAAGGGAAGTGTGGGTTTTGGCTTATGGTGGTGTTATTCTGGAAAACCCTCATGTAGATAGGCACGACTCCACAAGCTGGGGCTGCAATAATTCTCCCACACACTCTTTTTTATGTAAACAAGCCTAACGACGTATGTGGGATGTTTAAGGCCTGGGGAAAGGCAGTCCCAGCTCCCTTTCTCCACCAAGGAGCTTTCCACCTGCATCTCCAGGGCAGCGCGGGCAACCAGCTCCCCACACCGCTGGCTCTCCCAAACCACACCGCATGAAACATAATTACCTGCACTCCCACCGACTTGTATCCACGTTCACCTTCCTCTCTGCCCTTTCACGTTTGCCCTTTGCCCATTTTCTGCTTTTCCTGTCTGAAACATCCTCTAATATTTACCTGTGGCAGTAGAAAAGTGCAGCCCAATTCCCTGCCCATGCTCACCGACTTGGCACGTGTAGCAGCTCTCCCCCAGTTCACTGTTCTCCCCCAAACCTCTGCACTCCCCCAAATGTCCTCAGTGCTCCCCCAAACCCTTGCACTCTTTTTATTTTTTCTTTTTCATTCTCTCTCTTTTTTTTTTTTTCCCCTCAGTCGCCTCCCTGCAGCCTCCCCATCCCCACCCGGGGCTCCCCGGGCACCGCCTCACGTGCAGCACGCGGGGGCAGCGCCCGCACCTACCTATATTTAGTGCCAAAGTACTGAAAAAACACTAAATATCGCGTTGGGGGAGAAACCATCCTCGCTGGGCCACCGGAAAAGCTCTCCCCTCCGCTCCCAGCTCCGGGGGGGGCGCCGCCGCCGCCACCACCACCACAGCACCGAGGCGACCCCGGGGGCTCCCCCGGCGCCCTGCCCGGCCTCACCGCCCCTCCTCGGCCGGCTTCCCCCCGGCAGGCCCGCCCAGCAGCGCCCGCTTCCGCCACCGGGGCCTTCAGGGAACGGCTCCGGGCCTTGTTGAGGCCTCGGAGCTGCTCGAAAGCGGCCGAGGGGCCGGGGGAAAGCGGCCGGGGCTCGGCAATGCTCCGCCGCCGCCGCCCGGCGCCGCCTCAGCGAGGCTGTGGCGGGAGGCGGCCGCCATCACAGGGCGCTGCAGCCCCGCGTCCCCCTGCAGCGAGGGGGAAATTCAGAGAAATTCAGTCCCTGAGCGGCTCCCCGAGGGCCCAGGCGGTGATGGTGAGGGAATAAACCCTCGGAAATCCTCCGCCTTGGCTGCTCAGCTGCTCTCCAGCTTGGACAGAGTGACTGCCGTTTCTTAAGTGGCTTCGTTTGCCTCAGCATTCGCTGTCAGAAGCCGTCTGAGAGAGCTTCTCTTATTTATTTGCTTCTTTTTTAGAAACCTTCTGAACTTTATTTATTTATTTGTCTCCTTTTTGTTGCCTGATGATGGAAGCTGAGCCCTTGGGGCTATTCCCGAGCATAGTTCAGGGGGGTTTGGTCACCCCAGGAGTCAGCAAAGCACGTCAAAAAAGTGCCAGAAAAGGAATAGCCCCCACAGAAAAATGAAAGGTTTTTGGGGCAAGAAGTGTACAAGGTGACGCCTGGTGACTGGTCCTCAATGCTCTCCTTCCCTGCGTTATTTTTGGGGTGGGACTGTTGACTCCATGGCTCTGATGTTCTGAACCCACCCTGTGTGAAGCCGTTCCCGAATCTGCCAATATCTGTGTCAAAATCCCCATAAAAAAAAAAAAAAAAAACAAAAACAAAACCAAAAAATATGCAGACATTTCAGGTAGGCCTGCGTTTGTCTTTTTCAGCCTGCCTATGAAAAGATGTGTTCAGGCTACCATTGCTTTGGGTAAATTACAGCTACAGTGACAAAAATAGGGGAAGACAGTGATAAACAGGGGCTGCAGATGTTCTTCGTGACTGTGTTGTGTATTTTAAAATGTTTATTCGTCTTTATAAAATACTGAGGTGCGACATCTGCATGCACAGTAAATACCCTAGCAGTATAAAGAAAGAGCAAAACAGCGCGACAGAAAAATCCCTGGCACCTCGCACAAATCCGCGATCTGTTTTGAATGGAAAAATCCAGCGTGCTTTCAGTTCTCACAATGGCATCCAGGCTCCATTGTAACAAAACTGATGAATCTCAGCTTTGAAGAGGATGGCAATTCCCAATCCCCGAGCCTGTGCATGCACACAGGGGCAGAAACGTCCACATGCCTTCGTCTGTGCTGGAAGAGACAGAGAAGAGAAAAAATGAACTGAGTGGACGTTCATGGAAAACAAGGTAAAGCAGAGGCCACAAGAGGTCACCTTGCCCATGCTGGACCGAGCTGATCGGCCAAGCAGATGCCTTCTGTGCTCCTCAGAGCCCTCCGGTTTGTGTTAAACAATGTCAGACGTTTATTCGCACACCAATACTCCGGACTGGGGCTGGCAAATCAAGCAGGTCTGGGAGCTCAGACAGGAACAAGAGCCTGGCCTAGAGGTGAGTCTTAGCTGCAGTCTGTATGGAAATGGCACTGAGCATCTTCCTTCATCTCGTTTCATCCTGGCGCTGCCCGTGGCTGAGGTAAGGCCTCGATGTGACATTTTGTGACAGATGCGCCTGGCCCCAGTGTTCATTTCACTTCTGGTTTTAGTTCAGGTCCATATTACGCAGAAGGCATTTTCATAAAACACGGGGATTTGCACTCTGGGGACTTCCCAGCCTTAAATTCCTACAAGACTTGCAGTGACTGGTGCAGTTTATGCTGTTCTCTGTGCGGTGCTCGATGGGTGGAGGATCCAAACTAAGCTCATTGTAATTAGTCTCATTTATCCATGCCACATTACATTGCCATGTCCTGCAGCAAATGTCATCTGTTCCCATGGACCCACAAGCCCAGATGTTGCGTGATTACATTGGCTTCGGCGGAGTTGCTGCAGATTTCCTGCATGGCTGATGGCAGCAGCAAATCCACGGTGTGCAGAAAATTAAAAACTAGATTAAGCTGTAACAGGATCGGTGCCAATCCTTTTGACACTCCTGGTATGGGATTGCTGCGTGCATCCTGTGCAGGTCGATCTGTTTCTGCAGCACCCACAACGTGGTGGCAAACCCTATGTGCAGCTGGGGGGCTGCACCTCTGGCTGGCTGTTTATTTTTTTAGTAGTTTTCTGCCTATTTGGTCATTTGGAGATCTCCAGCATCTGTTTGGAGTCCCAAGCTGGGGAAAAAATAAGGAAACCTTGAAAAAAATAGGAAGACTTACAGCTTGTATAGTCTTGAGCTGAGAAAACGTTCCCTTTGGTAGCTGATCTTTTAAATAGGGGATTTCTTGAGATTCAGCAGAATGTTTTTGTAAAAAATCAAGATCATTCTGGACAGAAATGATGTTTAAGCACTGAATTAGCACGACTCGGTGGCCAGCGGTAGGACCCGAGGGAGCGGGCGTGCAGCCGCCGCAGGGGAGGCTCGGGCTGGGTGGCAGGCACAGATTTTTCACCCAGAGGGTGGCCCAAGGGGGTGCCCAGGGACACGGGCAAGCCCTGAGCCTGCCAGACTTGACGAAGGGCTCCAATCCTTTTGGGGCTGGGATTTTGGGAAGGCTTTAGCGGGGGGAAACCAAGCGTTTGGCAGCCGGGCGCTGCGCAACCCCCCTAGAAGCGGGCAACCCCCGCAAGCTGCGCAACCCGCCGGCGGTAGCCAAACCCCTAGGAGGTAGCCAAACCCCCCTGGGGTTGAGCAAACCCCCGGGAGCTTTGCAAAAAAGCCGGGACCGGCTTTTGGAAGAGCTGCCCGGGAGCCCCCCGGCCGGCCCTTCCCGGTGGCGGCGGGGGGGCGGGCGCTGAGCCGCGCCTTGCTGCGCCGCCGCCGGGCGATGCGCTTCCTCCGCTGAGCTCCGAGCAGCCAGGATGACGGTGGAGTTCGAGGAGTGCATCAAGGACTCGCCCCGGTTCCGGTAAGCCCGAGGATTTGGGTTTGGTGGAGAGGGAGAAGGCGGCGTCGCCCTAAAAATGAAATTAAGGAGAGGGGGGGGGACCCCTGCGCTCGGCGCGCCGGGGATGCGGAGCCGCCGCCGGGGCCGCTCCGAGGAGCGGGTTCCTGCCGGGGAACAGCGCTGGGGAGCTCGGCTGGAGACATCTCCCCCCTGGGAGCACCCAGGGAGCACCCAAGGAGCACCCAGCGAGCACCCAGCGAGCACCCAAGGAGAGCCCGGGGAGCCGCGGACATTTTCCGAGCGCTCCCAGCCGCAGCTCGTGGAGGGTGGGGGGGTTTTGTAGCGGGTTGGAAGGAGGGATCCGGGCTCTGCCAACACAAAGACCCCAGCCTGGCAGCGCTGCCTTCAAATTGGGTGCTCACAACGATGCCCCCGGCTGGAGAGGAGCCTCCACGGCCTGGGTGCGGATGCCAGGAGCATCCTGGCAAGGTGTTGGGATGGGGCAGGGTGTGCTGCTGCTCGGAAAGGGAGCTGGCAGCTTCCACAGCTGGAGATCTGCTGCTTCCCATCCCCTGCTTGGCTGGGGACAGAAGGGAAGAGACAATAGCCGGCAGAAGCAAGTTGCTTGGACGTGTGGGCAGGGGTAAGAGGTACCAAGGGAGCTCCCCTTCCCCGCAGACCGCGTCTCGTTGCAGCCTCTCCGAACGCTTTTGTTTATTAAGCGGAAGGTTTTGCATTTTCCTCCCGTTTAAAAATAATTTCCTGGAATGCGAGCTCCGTACAAAAGGCTGCGGTGGCCTGGTGCCGGGGCGACTCCCAGCAATCGCCCTGCGTGTGGCTGTGTGCAGCTGCAGGTAACGCAAATACCTGGGCAAGTGCCGCCTGTGGGGCGAATTTCCCCCCTGCTATGGGATCTGCAGGGCTGGGAGAAGGGTCCTCCCCGCGTTTTAATTTTAATTGAGTGCTGAGAGCCTGCTCTTGCTTGCTCCAGAGCTGTTTGTGAAGGTGTAAAGGCCAGTGCCGTGGGAGGTGACGGGCTGGTCGTATTTGGCTGTCCTGGGAGCTTTTTCTGGGGAAGAAGTGAGACGCATGGACAGGTTTGCAGGAGGTATGAAGCTCCGTCTTTAAACCGATGCTCGCTCAGCATCAATCAGAATTTATTCCTTTTTTTTTTTAACTGTCATCTTATCCCATTGTGCTGCCGAGCATGTGAACTGCTCGGTGGCATCCTTCCAGCGCGGTGACTTCACTGTCCAGATGTCTGGTTCCACATGGCAGTGACCCTTTTCCCGCTGACGTCAGGATTGATTGAGATGTTTATTTATTTATTTTGCCTTTGGTGCGCGCGCGTGGGCTCGGGGCCAAGTTTCTTAGTATGCAGGCAGCATCATTCTGCTCTGTCTGCTCCATCCGTAAAAACAAACCAGCCCTCAGAGCGCTGCGCTGGACCTTTATCAAAAGGCAGTTATTTAAGCCCGGAATTATGAACTATTTCCCCAATGGCTAGACACAGTCTGCCTGCTACAGGGAGAACAAGAGATTAGGCTGCAGAAGGAAGCCTGGAGGGTTCAGGAGGGCTGTAGTGTGTGTAGCAGGGGAATTTGTAACCACTACCACTTGAAACAGTGACAAAGTACTGACATTTGCAGGCCTGTAGCAAAACCAAAACCAAAATACAGCTCTTCAGACTTTCTCAAGGGGTAGAGGGTTTAGTCTCCTGCTGTACTTTTCTTCCTCCCAAGTCTTTAATTAGTTCTGTTACAATTATTTGTTGATGTGTCAGGGACAGGCTCTCTTCCCAGCATGGGGCAGAGATGCTTACTAATGCATCCCTAAAAGCTTACAACTATCAAAACCTAAAATACCATGCAAAATGAGCACCGTATAAAAATGTAGATAGAAACGAGGAGAGAAAAGGTAGCACATTGCCCACCTCCTCAGCAGAGACTGAGACAGCAGCAGGTAAAGTGACCTGTCCCTTGCCAGGGGAAGGCTCTGGGGATGAGGCAAGAACTGAAACGGGTTTCCCATCGCGGTCCTCATCCGAGAGAGTTTGTGTCGTGGTTTGCAAGAGCCTCGTTCCCCTCAGTGCTGAGCCCTGGGGATGACCGGGTCGTTGTACAGAGGGGAAAGAAAGAAACACCAAACGATTACACAGAATAAACACACTCTGTATCAGGCATCCCATAATAAGGCGACTAAAACTAAAGTCTACGTTAGCAATCGGATCCAGTCACACCTCAAAACACCCAACGCAGCAGTCGCCA
Source organism: Netta rufina (assembly GCF_964035555.1). Lineage (NCBI taxonomy): Eukaryota > Metazoa > Chordata > Aves > Anseriformes > Anatidae > Netta > Netta rufina. The sequence goes on from NC_140146.1 coordinate 5,879,041, forward strand.
TGCAGCGATCCATCCCAGCCTCCTACTTCGCAGGGCCCAGTTGCTGCGAAGGGAACTTTCCTTTTCCACCCCTTAGCTGCGTGCAGGTCTGCAGGCTGGCAGGGAACCTGACGTCTCTTGGGCATCTTGTAGAGACACGTAGATGCTGTTCCAGTAAACAAATGTAAGTACCTTGTAAGACCAGTTCCAGCACATCTGAATGCAACCCGGCCGTGCCGTGGCTTTCATCTCCCCGGAGCCCTCTGGTTAGCAGCAGTAGCCTGGGAAATCTAGGAACCCGTTTCTGCCTGGCTCCAGCCCTCGGGGTGATGCAGCGATGACCCCATTGCTGCCCAGCCCCGTGCTGAGTGGATTTGCTGTGCTACCATGAGCACATTTTGTGAAACGGATGGCCTTGGGCAAGGTCCTGAGCTGTGCCCCCAGCTTTGTCCCCTCCTGGCTCTGAAAAGATGCTCGTGGTACTTGGGGACAGCCGGGGACATCGACGCCGGACCTGGGTGCGAGGAGCACTCGGGAGGACGAGGGTAGGGGAGGAACAAATCGCAGGGGTCAGGCCTGGCTGCAGCGCTCTGCGGGTAGGAAACCCCAAATGTCTCTGTGGTAATTCCCACGGGGGAGGGAAATAAGCGGTTATGTCCTCACCGAGCGCCGCCGGTGCCGTTGCTATTAACCAACACTATTACTTGCTGCAAGGGCAGGGGATCCAGCGGGCTCCGTGTGCTCTCAGCCGCTGGCGTCTTCTCGTGAGGACCTCCTGTGGCTGCCACGACCCCAGGGGCCAGCCAGCAGCAGCAGCACCCCGTGGGCATCCAGCCAGGCCACCGAGGGACCTCTGCGCCTCTTGGGAGGGACAGAAAACCTGGCAGTGAGGCAGAAGCTCCACCAGAACAGGTCCATGCCCTGGCTGAGGGCACTGCCTGCATGATCTCATGGCTCTCGGTAGGCAGGGGGAAATTCAGGCAAGGAATTCCAGCTCCTTGAAAGGTGCCAGAGGAAAAGAAAGTGAAAGAAAAGCAAATGCATTGAGAAAAGGCTTCCTAACTCCCACCAGGGTGTTTCAGAGAGAATGGGAAGAATTAAGAGCACTTATTCAAAGTGTTCTTGCTGGCTCTGATAACAGATTGAGTTAGAGGAGCTTAGAGCTGGCGTAACCAGTTTGAAGGCGTCCGTGCTGTGTGAGCATGTGGTAGTGAAGGCCTCTGCAGAAAGATCTTCAGAGCTTGTGTGATTTTCGGCTGGTGTTAATTGCCTCTGCACACCCCTGACATGCAGCTTGATGGCAGCCAGCCTTACTGGTTGAAGTCACCTAAAAGCAAATTGAAATCACACCCAGAGTGGCCACCGAAAGACTTCCTCTGCTTAACTAAACCCAGGTGAGCAAAAAGAGCACAGGCATTGATTTGGACTTGTTTTTTGTTACACAAGGCTCCTTATGTAAGCAGGAGCCCTGCTACCGACTGCAGTTGCAAGAAGATAACGCCCACAGAGAGCTTCTCTTTGAATCGGAGCCTAATGAGTACAATTACCATCAGCGCTGCCTTACATGCACGAGAGAGCAGATACTATCAGTCTGTATCCATCATCACTCCTGCCTTTATCTGTTTACTCCATTTCTCACTCTTTGCCATTGCGTTTCTGAAGTCGCAGGGCCTGAAGTACGCGCAGGGAAGAGTCACAGCAGAGGTGGCAGCGTCGAGTTGCTTCCTCTCGCAGCCGTGAGATGCGCTCCCCGTTTCACCCGTCCGTGTGTCTGGCCAGCCCCCGAGTATCTGTGCCTCAGCCTGGTGCTTTCCACTCGCAGTGAGACTTCGTGGTAGCATATGGGAGCAAAATTCCCTTGATTTGAGGCCCCCTGATATCACAGCTGCCTTGGGAATCCTGAAGTGCTAAGGAAAAGCTGCAGTCCAGCCGGCGTTAGTGCGGGCAGATCTGAAGGTGGTTATTCATTTATTCAGTCATCGCCAGGGAGAATCCCCAGGGAGCGGAGAATTGCCGGGGTGAGAACTCAATTGAGATCTGGGTTGGCGTCCTTAGTGGTATTTCGTGCCAGATTTTTGGCAGGCAGTTTCCTGAGCAGCTTTGACTTGTGAACGGCACGAGCAGAGTATCCCAAAGGGCCGAGGGTCTGAAGCTGGAACCCCACGGCTTCATCCCAACGCCCCAAATCAGCGAGGGAATTTTTTTTTTGTGTGGTTGCCAGGATAAAATTGGCAGAAGATAGAAGCTGGGAGCTTGCAGTGGATAGCATTAGAGTCCAAAATGTGGTATCTGAGCCTGCTCTTGGGAGATAGGGCTCACAAATTTCATGGTGTAGCACACAGACGAGGGGAATTTTGGTATTCCATAATTTGGCAAGTTGTCTTTATTAGCTTAATGACCCCCGTGGAGCGTGCTTTGCTGTGTGACTGTGCTTAGAGAGGACGTTTGCAAACCGAAATGTTTCTGGTTGTCTGACAGATCAGCGTGGGAGCTGGAAGTTGCTTTCCTTTTCAGTAGCTGTTCCTCTCCGTGTCCTTCTGCTGCCTGGGATGCGCGTGGCTTTGCAGGGGAATGCAAATCACCTCTGCAGTCACTCTTCTGACATTTTTCTCTCTCCCCAGCCCTTCTTCTGCTTGCCGTGAGATAAGTGTGAGGAGCAAGCTCTGAGTGATCCCACGGAAGTTTGGCCGGGTGCGAGCTCTGTCTCTCACATGCTGAGAGTGGCTTTGCCTCCTGGGATGGCCAAAAGCCACCGAGAAAGCCGAGGTCAGAGTTTCCCCAGCTGCTAGCTCTCTGGCTGTAATAAGGAATGTGAGAGGGCTGCAAATTGGTCGGCAGAGCTTGCTACAGGGGGTCAAAACAAAAGAGCAATCAGCCTGTGGTGGAAGGGGGGAATTAGCCCCAGAGGTAACGCGGCGGAGAGATGCTGATGCCAGCTAATCCGTGCGCTTGGGCCGATCCGTGGGAGAGCCATCCCTTCGTCCTCGCAGAGTGCCACACGTGGTAGGAGCCGAGCTTTGCAGGTCGCCTTGGCACCACGCAGCGCCTCCAGCTTCCAGTCCTGGCCCTCGAAGGACGGCCGCGTGGCTCCTGCTGGAACGAGTGTGAGTGCACAGCCGGCGAGCTGCGGCGCCAAGGGATAGCTCCGCGTCCTTTGCCTCACACACCGCTGAAGCTCAGGAAGCTGAGAAGGAAGCTGAGGTGCTGGGGTATGTGGTGCACAGCCTGGCTGCCCTCCTGCAGATCCGTGGGGCCGGTGCCACAGCCGGTGTCCCCACCAGCTTGCGTCTTCCTGGAGTCTTTGTAGGACAAGATAGCGTTAATTGCTGCACCTCGAGGTGCCCGAAATGCCCAACCACATCACGACGCGAAGCCACCTACACTGCCCTGTTCTCCAGGGGCACTGCAAGAGCAGGGACAGGGAGGGAGGAAAGCAAAGCAAGCCCAAGAGCTTTGCAATCCCAAGCTCTTCTGAGCAGGCGGCGGTCTCTTTAAACCCTGCTTTCATAACACTGAAATTTCAGCCACAGCATTAATTTGTTGCAGCAGGAAAGCCAATGCAACCATGAGGTTTTCTGGCTTCCCAGCACTGGCTTTGCTTAAAAAAGCAGACTGCTGCTGGCTTGGGGAGTCCGGGTAGCTGGGATGAAGAAAAGAGCCCTAGAAACAGCCCTGCAGTCCACGTGTGGTTGAATTTTGGGGACAGGTCGTATATCCCTGGAGCCGAGGTGCTGCTTGCTTGCAGCTCTGAGGGCTGTGTGCTGATTTCAGACGTTTGTAGAGATTCTTGGCTGCTGTTCCCCAAGTGCTTGGTGCACGCACAGGTTGCTAGCTCCTCCCGGAATGATCAGGGGGTTCCTGCCTGCTGCAAGGCTTGTTTCAAAACGGGGTGGAGAAAAAGCAGGAAAAAAAAAAGAAGGCAGAATCAGCTCGGTGCTGACTCCACACCGTGCAAACTTCTGTGCGGGAAGGAAGAGGAAGCACGAGCTCTTTGACCTGCAACTGCGGGCTTGGAGGGTGAGGGGGAGGCAGGCATCCTGGCCAGCACAGAAGGTTGGGGTTTTTACCTGCCAGTAGCTCTCTAATTGCTTCTTCCTCTTCTCTGAGGCACTGCCGAGCCTGCTCTGTTAAGATCTTGGAAGCAAGGCCAGGAGTTTGAGCTGCAGCACGCCCTGGGTGTCGGAGCACTGGGCAAATGTGTCTCGGTCCCAGGCCAAGGGGATGGAGGCCACGGCTTAACCACAGCCCCGGGAGGTGGTGTATCTGCCTGGAGGTGAATTGTGTGCACAGCAGCTGCGGTGTGAGCTGCCAGCCCCGCTCCCTGGAGGACCCCAGAGGGCTGGGAGCAGGGCTGGGATGCTGAATAATAATTATTCCTGTGGCCCGGGAGGGTGGAGGCTGATTTCCTGCAGCCTCACCGCGTCCAGGCACAGCTCCCATCGTGGCTGGCCATGGGAAAAGCATCGTGTGTAATGTTCTGCCCCTTGTGTGGGCTGCTGGCAGAGAGGGAAAAGGTGTTCCTGCCTCTGCTCCGGCATCAGAAAGAGGGAAGGGTCTCCTGGAGCCCGTGCTCCTCCAGAGGGCTCAGAAAAGGCTCTTTTCGGGGCTGTTTGTGCCGGGGCTGATCATCCCCGATCGGTTTTGCAATGGCAGCTAGGCGGTGGGGAAACTGGCTCTGCCGCTGGCCCCGTGCGGGTGAGCAGAGCCCAGGCATGCAGGCATCTGCCCCGACAAACCAGGTGAGCCAACGCCGGCGCAGGTCGAAGAAGCCGTGAGTAATCTGCACGTGTTACTGCAGGAGCCGAGCGCTCCTCCGAGCTCCCAAACGAGGAAAATACCAAATTGCCCCAGCTCCGACCTCGTGCCCCGACGCGGTTAGCCAACGCTTAATTTTTTGGGGTGAAATGAGCGATGGGGGGGAATGGCGCGGAGGCGAAGCAGCACGTTCGTGGCCTGACGTCAGAGCTCACGGGTGGCCCGCCCCGCAGCGCAGCGCTCGTTCATCCCCTAAATAAGCACGAAGTGGCGCAGGCTAAACGGATTATCCAATATCGGGGAGGGAGATGACCCCTCCTCTGCGTGCCCGCTCTGCTTCATCACCCGGCAGCAGGGCTTAATGAGCTTCTTGCTCTTCGTTAGGAGGAACGACACAAATGAACACGGCTGTGAGCGCACGCGCAGCGTGTCCAGGGGCTGGGTGCATTGCTAGGAGGATGTTTTATGGGGGGGAAACGGAGCTGAATGGCCGCCACGGACGTGCGCTCAGAGCCACGCGGAGCCAAATCTACAGCTTGCAGTCCTTTGTCAGCATCCGAGCAGCTGTGGCAGCCTTTATTTAACGCCACGCAGAGGAGACAGACATATGGTTGTGTCTGCTGAATCGCCGAGCGGCGGGCCGAAAATACAGTTCCCTCCGCGTGCAGATCCGACAGATATTTATAGCTCCCCAAAGCGTGGCTCCACGGGCACGGGGAGCAGCTGAAGGGGGGCTGTCGGTGCTCCTAGGACAAAGGGAATTATGCGGGTGGATGCCCTCGGGGCTTGCTTTGAGGTCCCTTTATGCCCACGCACGTGAGGGGAATGCCCGCGGGGCATCGCTGCGGCCCTGCTGGGCTCAGGTGGGCTTCCTGCAGCTCCTTGCAGGATGTGGCCGTTCCCTCTCCCTTCCAGCACCCCCGAGACAATGCGGTTCCCACCGCTCGGTTTCTTTGCAGGACGCCACCCTTTTGTCCTCCCCGCTAAACCCAGATTTTGGCAGGAAATGTGGATTTGTCCCCACCCCGCGACCTCGCCCCAGGATGTCGGAAACGGCCGCGGGGACAGCGCTGACACAGCAGAAGGCCCCTTCCCCTTCCCCTTCCCTTTCCCCTTCCCCTTCCCACACCCTTCCCGGCTCCCCTCCTTGCGGGGGCTGCAGGCTGCCCTCATTTCGGAGCCCGACGCTGGAAAGGAGAAGGCAACAAGCTGGATTTGGAGAGCGACACCTGCCTGGAGCGCTCCTGGGGCGTCATGAAACCATGAAAGCAGTGCGGCCAGGAGGAGCTGAGGAGCTGGGACTACAAACGCTGGCTCTTGCTGTCCCACTGACTCACCCACATGCAGAGATAACGCACAAAAAAGCCACGGGACAGCAGCAAAGTCGACGGCACCGAGACACCGGCAGGCTCCAAGCCGATAAATTGTGTCAGGTGGTGGCTGGGAAAGGCTCCTCTCAACCCAAGCTGCTGGAGCCTCTGGGCTCCTCTTTAATCTTCGCTGGTGCTCACCGCGATTATTCCCGCTTTAATAGGGCAGCCTGGGAAGGTGACAGTAAAAGAGCAGTTTCTGTCCCACCCAGGGGAGATGGGATTTGGGGAAGTGCCCTTTGAAAAGGTGCCTGGCCTCTCCCCGCGCTTCTGGTGCTCCACATTTCTGCCCTACCTGCAGTGCTGATGGGATGAGACGGGACGTGCAAGGTGAAACCAAGAGGGGTTTGAGGTTTCTAGCTGGATTTCCAGTCCCCACGGAGGGAAAGGATGGAGGACGGGTATCTGGGAGCCCTGCAGGGCTGCCCGCTGTTGTTCTGACCCTTGACTTTGTGCCTCGATCCTTTTTCTGCTGCTGAGCCCTGGACCCTACAATGCCAACTTTGTTCTCCCTTGCCTGGACCACATGATCCAGCACAGAGAACCTATTAATTTTTTGCTCCAAGCAGCATTGGGTCCCCATTTCCTGCCCGGTGGTTCCCTCCACCCCCAACGCTTGTTTTTTTTTTGTGTGGGCTGGGGAATTTCCTCCCTTATCTCCGGGGCATGGCCCAAGATGGCATCGGGTGCGCAGCAGGACGATGAGATCCTCCCTGCAAGGATGATTTGTTAGCTGAAACCCCATGGACGTGGGATTGCCCACGGGGAGCTGATAAGCAATCTGCAGCTGGTAAAAGTCCTGCCATCGGGAAAGATTTGGAGGGTGCCAGCAGCACCCAGCTCTCCGGGGCGAAGCAAGGGGCGAGGACCCTCCCTCGGTGCCCCCAGCAATTCTGCTGCCAGCCAGGGCGAGACCTCTGGTGCCTTTGGCAGGCAGCAGCACAGGAAAAGCCTTTCAGGCAGGGACAAAGGGAGCGGAGGGGTTGGGGAGCTCCGTGGAGAGCCAAGGCCCTGGGGAGGGGGAGAGAAAAGGAACAAGGAGCGGGCAGTGCTGGGGGAGGGCGGGATGCCGTACGCAGTCGTGCTGCAATTCCCATGTTGGCACTGCAAAAGCTTAACCCATGCGCTCGGAAATGGTTCCTGGTGAGCATTACAAGGCGCTGCTGCTCTGAAGTCACTCAGCGAGCTGAATCGAAGCGTGAGGACACAAACCATCCCTCATGGGGAAGTGCAAACGCCCGACCTGACGATTTCTTGAGGGTGGCCGACGCTTGGTCATCACCATGCCTGGCCCTGGGCGTGCATCTCACTTGGGTCCTGCTCCTGGAGCTTGCCAGATGGAAGAACTAGCTCCAGAGGCTCCAATAAGGCGAGTTACCTCTCTTGTTCCCTGCTCTCGACAAACAGCTGGCCAGCTCAGCACAAAGCAGGAGCCACAAATGGGTGCTGAGGAGAAGCCTGCACGCTTTTTCTGGGTGATGTTCCAGGAACTGAAGTGCACCGCGTGCTGCTCACAGGGGCCTGGAGAGTGCTGGCCTGCAGGAGGGCAGCTGTCCGTGCCGATGGCAGTGCAGGGAGTTGTCTCTCTTCCTCTGCTTTTCCTGAAGTGCATTAGGGACGGGGTGCTACGATCTACTGCACGCTTAAGAAGAAGAACATTCACCAGTTTTGCAGCTGACATCTTCTGCAAAGCAAATATTTGGAACAGAAAGGGAGAGATCCTTCCGTCTGGCAGCCAGAAGCATTGCTGGCTGTCAGCAGAAATGGTGCTGAGCTCTCATCAGCACGAAGAACAAAGCTGCAAAACAGAGAGCCTCAGGTAACTGCCACAGAGCAGCTTCCACCTTTGGATTCTTCCATGGCTGGGGTATTTCTCCTTGCATTCATGCCTGGTGAGAGCTCCTCGGTGACTAATTAAGAAGGAGGGAGGATGCTGCAGAGAGAGTGGGCACTAAAAATGACCTGGGGCTCTGCTTGGCTGCCTCCTACGTGGCCTCTGCCATCCTTGGGATGAGCGCCTGTCCTGCTGGCTGGGAACTGGCCAGGGAGTGCTCAGTGCTGTGAAAATGAGCAGAATTTTGTAGCATGAGTTTAAGGTGGTGTCGATGCCTCTTGGAGTTGGCAAGTTGTGCAACAGAAAGTGCCAGGTCCGAGCTGGAAGGAATTTTTGTGCTTGTTTTAGTAAGAAGTGATGAGGGGAAGGTGCTTACCTGTCCCTGCAGCCACACGGCTTCCTTTGTGACCAACCAGGCTCAGGACGGAGGTGTCCGATAACAAACCAGGTTAGCTGAGAACCCCCTGTGCCTGTAGGGTGGTGGCTTTTATTTTTATTTATTTTTTTTTTGATTTACTGTCAGCCTGTGGAGCCCCGGAGAAGTAGCTGTTCCCCGGGGGTTTTACCAGAGGTTGAGCAGACATCTGCGGGCTGCTAGCAGGATCGGAAGGAGATGCTGGGCCATCACAGGGCTGCTTCCCTTTGGTTTCAGCATTTCAGAAGCTGCCCAAGCGCTGTGGGCAGAGGTAGGAAACGGGCTGCTGCAACGGCAGCCAGCATTTCCCCCCCAGGGGAGGGAACGACGAGTGGTGAGCAGAAAACTGCCGCCTGCACCGCGCTTCCTCTCTGCTTCATGTGCGAGTTCTCATCTGCACATCAGGCAGGGCTGGACGGGGAAAAGCCAGATGCTGGAGCGAGAGAGCCAGATGCTCAAGGTGCTGCCGTCTCCTCCAACCCTTGGCTGTGGGTTACAAAAGGGAAGGAAGCTGAGGGGGAAACCTATTATCATGAGATACATTACATAAGGAGTGCATTAAAGGAGCTAAGGGGAGATTTCGTCCTTAAGCCATTAAATCCCAGAGTAATTTAGGTTGGAAGAGACCTCTGGAGGTCATCTAATCTGATGCCCTTCTCAGAGCAGGTCCGATAGATCGCGTTGCTTAGTGCCTCGGTTCTCCAGGAGCTCAGACCAGCTGCCAGGAAGCAGTTATTCAGTGAATGGAGAAGTACTCAATAAACTCAGGTACGTTCCTAAATACTAAGAGGCATTTTGGTCCTTTGAACGTGAAGGAGAAGCAGTGCTGGAAGAAGCCTGTCCTTGTGTATACGTAGCAGAGTGCATTAAAGCCACATCTGTCATTGTCTGGCTCTCGAAGACAGACAGTGCCAGTTTTTGCTAAACATTACTGCACTAATTTCGCGTTTGCGGAGCACCGTGCAACCAAAATATGAAGTCTTATTCATCTGGCTTCAAAACTCTGTCTAAACATACACCTCCAGCCACTCAGCAGGAGTTTAAGAGCCATAAACTGACATTTAGCATGGTTCAGATGAAGAATGGGATGCTTTGCTGGTCGTGCAAAACATGTACAAAACATGATGAGCATGACTGCCAAAGCTAGAGCTCAGCTAAGTGGCACTGAACCCATGAGGAGACGTACTGGAAACTGCTTGAAGGGACTGGGTATCCACATCTAGCCTCCTTGAAAAGACACCAAAATAAAGCACGGAATACCAGGAAAACATCTTACATAAATGTAAACCGAAGGAGGGCTTCGACGACAGAGGGTTGGCAGCAGAAGTGCAGGAAAGCGACGCCTTCATCCTTTTTTCTTGCATGTTGGCATGTCAAAGGCAAGCAACAGAACATACCGGTGGGTTCAGTGCACTCAAGAGCATCAAACACACTCCCAGCCACCACCAAATGCCCAAGCTGGGAAGTAATTAAGGTACAAATTCCCCTTTGGTTTCCCCGCTTACCAGGCAGGGCAAACCTTCCACGGTCGGGGAGCGAACCAAGCTCAAAAAATGTTCGTGACAAATTCCCCCCCGAGCTCCAAAGCAGAAGAGAAGCGTCACGCTCGCCTGAGATGACACAGCACTCTTCATATCAACGCCAAGATTTTCAGGGAATACCAGATGAGTCAGAAATGAAATCGTCCCCAGATCAAAAGGAACGTCATCAGCGAATATCCGATCGTTTTTCCACCTGTGTCTAATGCCAGCGACTAACTGAGGACTGATGGCTTTGTCCCGTTAAAGCCATCCCATTCCCCACACGAGAATGAAGCCACGCTCTGCTGCAATTGCCCTGAACATAGCAAAGCGTAAAGGGTCGTGACCGAGCTCGTTTAACTGTACATCACCATCTTCACCACATCTTTTTTTTTTTTCTTTGCAGGAGGTTTGTAGCGAGAAAACTGCAGAGAAGGCTGCACAAAAAAAAAAAAAGTTTAGACTAACGGGAAAAGCTTTAAGTGAGGGCTCAGCTCTGGCTCTCTGCTGTGTTTATTTGCAAGTAATATTTATGTTCGCCAGCAGGCAAAATCGGGAATTTGGGATGCTGTGACTGCATGGTTTTCAAGTGTAGGACCGAAAAATGCTTACAGTGAGCTGTTGTTGTCCGTGCTCCCCATCTGACTCCGATGGGAACTGCCTGCCCCGACATCCCCCCTGCCAGGCAGTGCTTTGTGCTCACATCCCAGTGAAAACCAAATGTGAGCAAGCTGTTCTTCACGTCTTAATGCATATTTTAATTGTTTATCTCTCGGAGGTTCTTGTAGCGTTCGAAAGCTGGGCTGAGACCACCTCGGGCTGCTCGTCTCCACGGGCTGGTGGCACGTGCTGGCTGCAGGAGCTGGCTCTTAGCAGAGGGTACAACAAACCCCACCGTGCAGCAAGGAGCTCGGAGCCGAGTCAGCTTCTTGCAGCTCTCCAGCAGAAAGGAGCTGGAGCTGGTGGATTTGATGACAAGTTCAAGGGTTGGAGCAGATGTCGAGCCCAAAAAGGCAAAGAATTTTTTCAGTGGAGCCTTTGGGTAAACCAAGTGCGAGTAAAGCAAGGAGGAGAGGGACGAGGAGCCTGCATCTCGTAAGCATTTCAGTTTCACTTACAGCAGCACAGCTTCTGCTGCCCTACCTCTGTTTTTTAGGGCAGGAAACTCTCTCCTGCTCCTGGGATCAAAGGGCATTGCCCTGGCCTTCCACATCTGCATCATGCTTCGAGCCATCTGCAGAGAGATTTTACTCAAGATTAGAAATACAGCTTATTCCATTATCCCAGAACAAAAATAGGAGACTCAACCCGCTAAAAACAGCCCTTCTCTTGCCATTTTCTCCATTAAGCAATTGGTACAGTTTATCCCAAAGACAGATGCGTTTGAACACTGAACAAAATCCCCTCCACGCTCCTCAGTTCACACGAGTGACAGCAAACGAATTGCTATTTACAAAACATAACGCGAGCCTCGGATAAGGTAATAAAAGCAATTCAGTTCGTTTAAAACGACTTAAATGTGAGTGCCTTGCATAATCTGTTTTTACCCAGGTTTTCTCTCACTTGTTCAAGGCACTGCTTAAACCTCAGACTGAGCCAGCGATTTCCAGAGGGAGATGTGCAGGGCTGCAGGAAATAAACCCCTCGGGTTCGCCAAAGAGGGAAGCAAGAGGAAGAACACAGCTAGCGTGTGGCAGGAGCTGGTGATCCGAGAGCAAAACAGCTGCAGGCTGCACTGAAGTGGTTACAGGAACAGGTAGCAGCCAGCACTGCACAAATGGATCAGACCCGAGCGTGGAATTAGCATCCCACCTGGTCCCATCGCGGAGCCGGGGACGCGTCCCAGGCAATTTGCTTCCCGTGACCTGGCTGTCCACCAGGTCGCTCAGCGAGGATGCAGAGCTGTAGCAGGCTCTTTGCAAAGCTAAACCGAGCCAACCACAGTTTCCTGTGTCATCCAAAGTCCCACAACAAGCCAGCAAAGGACACCGAGGCTGCATTGTTTCACTGTGCTTAACGGGTGGTTTTGTTTTGTTTTTTTCTTGTTTCACTGCCAGGAGAAGTCTCTGCTTGCCCTGAGGGGCAGGCAGCAGCGCTGTGGTCCTGCTCCCAGCAGAGCCAGGCTTCTTGGAGGCCAACAGCCATCGTGCTCATGTCCCTGAAGGTCGCAGTGGCTTTGCACGGTCTTTCTGGAGCACCCCAGACTGCAAACACCGACAGCTAAAGCAAGTTGTGCCTCCCAGACCCAGTGCTACCCGCTCACTGCCTCCAAACCCCGGCTCTTCTCAGCCTTTTGTCCCAGCCCACGGCTCCCCTTCAGGGTGACGCTTGGCAGGGTTTAGCCCTCTCCTGGTTAAAGGTTTTTAGTTCTTATTCTGCAATTACAGGAGAGGCAACGGAGGGGTTGGAAAGCAACGGAGGATATAAATACAGATGAATGGATGTATTCCTTGAAGGAGGGGAAGAACTTCAGGTGCCCTGACCCTCAGTTTCCCCTCGATCCCATGCCTTGGAGCAGCTGAGGTGGAGACGTGGGGTAGTACTGGCTTTGGGGCCGCTTTGACAGGTTCCCTGCTCCCTTTCCCCAGCCCCTCGGCCCATCCTAGTGTCTGGCCTTTTGCGAGTCCTCCCTGGCTGTTATGCTTTTCGTCTGATTTACGGCTTCCTGTGGGCTCGGAGGAATGCGAGGCAGGAGCGGCGTTCTGCCCTGTCACTCGTGAGCAGAAAGGGAAACGCAGATCAGCAGCAGCAGGTCTTGGGTTTCGTGGAGCTTTTCGTGGTCTGTGCAAGAGCACAGCCCCGGGTCTGTGCCATCAAACCCAACGAGCAGCCATCCCTTTCTCCGTGCAGAGGATTTTTTATTTTAGATGGTCTGAATGTGCAGAAACCCGCTGCGAAATAGAGCGAAGGCCACAGCGAAGACTTGGCCAGCGAGCAGCACCAACCTGCCCTTCTGCTGCAAACAAAGCACTCACCGCACAAAGGGAGCCTCCGAAATGCAAAGATAAAGGACACAGAAACCGGGATAGCGCCTGTTATTGCTGCACATCCTCCAGGAACGTGTGGTGTTTTCGTAGCGCCCTTGGCTCGTCCCGGTGTCTGAGGTGGAGGCCAAAGCCCCGGTGGAGCATTAGGTGGTGAGGTGAGATGGTTTGGGGTACAAAGTGCTGAATTAGAGCCCCTTTGGTTCGGGGTCGGATGGAAGGGCGAACGGAGCGGCGTTTGGGTCGGTTGGTGTGTCACAGTCACCGGGTTCGACGAGGTTTCTGTCGGTTGTTTTGCAGCTCAGCCCTGCGTGATCTCAGGGATTGAGAATCCAGGGCTGTGGCTTGGCCTTGACTCAGGCTCAAATGAAAGCCAGGCACTCCTCCCCACGTGAACCCTGGCTCCTGGGCCTGCCTCTGGCCGGGACAGCTCATCCAGGACCCCACAATCTCACTGTGACGTGCCCTCATCTGTCAGACCCATTGGGCCTTTCGAGGCAGTGCGGGGAACACTTCCAAGGGGATCTTTGTAGGTTCCCCCACGAGCTGTGCGTAGGTCAGGCTCTCTGAACACAGCCTACCTGCTCTCAGAGGCCGCAGACCCATCATTTCTCCACCCGTTTCCTTCTTACAGGCCCAAATCCAGACGTGGTAGGTGCAAGGTAGGCAGGGAATTTGGTTCTTCCCAGCCTTGCCTGAATCATTTTGCCACCCTGCGTGTGCAAGCTCCTTGCTGGGACCATGATGTACCAGCTTGAGAACATCTGGCTTCCTTCCCAAATTTCAGGGCAAGACATATTACTTCCAGCTTGCTTCCGTTCATCACCTTTTATTTTTTTACAGAGATTTGGAAGTATCCGGCAGGCAGTGCAGAGTGCTGAGGGATCGGGAGGATTCATTCTGCTGTTGGTTTGGGCACCGTGCTTTTGCTTTGACTTCCTTGGGTCACGTTCCTGCTCCCGTGCCTCGGTTTCCTTCCCTTGCTCTTTACCTGCCTCACCTATTAAAACTCACTGCAGGTACGAGGGGCTCTTCTCTATGGCATTGTATAACCTCAGATATGTAGGGGTTTCTGTATGCCTGCAGAATGCAGGTGCTGCTGCAAGGAATGCCAACCAGTGTCCTTCTCTTCCCCTGCTTTGCAGAGGGTGTGGCATCCGCGTGTGTTTTGCAAGCATTAAGGAGTAGCCAAAATGCCTGCAGAAAAACATAGCCCGTGGCCTGACTCGGCATGTGAAGATATTAATAACCACGCACACAAAGGAAATGATTAAGGAATAGGCAGGGCTCCTAATTGAATGCTTCTTCCCCATTCACGGGAGGAAGGGTGTGAAATCCTCCTCGTGCTTGCCAGCTCCTGTTCCAGGAATCGGTCGCCAGCCCCGTTTGTGCGCCAGGTGGGTCTGCAGCGCGGAGCCAATTCACAGGGCAGCCCTCCTGTGACATGCATCTCCAAAGGCTTTTTATTTTGTTCATTTGGAAGCCGTCACTGCGTTTCCAGCCGGGTTCAGATCCCGTCGTGGAACTTCAGAGGCAGCAGAGCTGGATTGCAAAGGTGTGGAGGCAGCAAAGGTCAGTGCAGCTCTTCCCTCCATGATGGACTGCTCCTGGTCCCAACACCGTCCCATGAAACGCTTCACTCTGATAAATCAGCACTCTGTAATGCTAAGGCATTCGTTCAGAAAATACATTTTTCTCCAGAAAACTCTACATTTAATGGAAGGCTTCAGGAAGGCGGCGGTGCAGCGCGGTAACTCTTGGCCCTACTGATTGCATAAGCAACGCAGCCGGCGGGCTTTGATGTGCGATCACTCCTACGCAGCCCCGAGCAGGAGAACCTGCTTCGCAGGGAAAGGAAGCGTTTGGTAACTCATCAGCTATATCCAGAGCTTGTCAGAAGTTTCTTCAGGCTTTCCTGCTGATTATTGCAACGCCGAATGCTCACACCTTGTAAATGGGGACTGACAGAGCTCTTCCTACGGTCTTTGTCGGTTAGGGAATTAATTAGGGTGTGAACAGACGGACTCCGGGCTCGTGGTCATGTCTCTGTCCTCACATCGAGGTCAGGGTGTTGAAAGAATGTGTGGAGGTTAAGTTAAACCAAGTTAAGCAGCATCAGACCAAAGGAGAGGATTTGTGTTTGCCTTCAGGTGTCGGTGTGACTCCCGGGGCTCCTGCAGTGGTCCTTAAACCCCAGGCCAGGTTCTGGTTGTGTTCACGCTGGTGGAAGCTTGCTGAATTTATTGGGCTGGTAGAAATGAGAGGGTTTGGGAGAGTGGGGGTGGAAGCGAATGTCCTAACAGAAAGCCAGAACATTCACAAAAACAAGTCTCATTCAGGCCTGAGTTTGCTTTGTGGTTTCCTTGTGAATCAGAGAAGAAAAAGGGAGTGGGAGGAGGGGAGCGAAAAGATATTCAGAACCCAGTCCAAAAGCAACCCCACGCCCCCCGGCCAATATCTCTCGTGTAAGACGTTTGTTTCTTCTGGCACTAGGAGGAAACCTTTCCAGACATTGTCCTCCCAGAACCGCTCGGCCCTTGCAGTTCCAAAGGCAGGCACACGGAAATACGTACGCACGGAGAGCGAGCAAGGAGGAGGAACAGCAGCTACCCCAGCACAAAGGGCAGGTTTTGTTTCTCAGCCCTAAAAGCTCTCTGCCATGCAACAGTTTGATTTCCTGCAGCCCTTCGTGCTCTGCAGGGCAGAAATGGCAGAAAGTCGCCCCAATTTCTGTGCTGATGGAGGCTGCGATGAGGGTTCGGTCCTTAATGCTTCGGGGCTGATATCCCCGAGGCCCAAAACCGCTGGATAAGCAGAGCGATTATTTCCTTCTCTGTCTTCATGCCTCGGTAGCAACGTTTCTGGAAAAGCAGCCGTCATCCAGCCGTGGTTTTGAGGCGTGTGTGCTCCTACAAGGCGGGCTGAGACCTTCGTGGCCTCTCCATGCAGCTCGCTGTCGCGCCTCGAGCAAATCAGTGCCATGCGACGGGGCAGGGATGCAGCCTGGCACGAGGCGACCCTGGCACGAGGGTGGGTTTGGCTGGAGCCCCGTCTGCCACAGGGCCGTGGCGTGTGCCCTCGTGGCTGTGCTGCTGTGAAATCGGGGCATTTTGGGGTGTTTTGGGGCTCAGGAAGGGACGTGGCCTCGCACAACCGGCACCGTGCCCGGCGGCGCAAAGCGAGGCCGGGGCGAGGAGCAGGGCGGCGAGGCTCAGCCTCGGTGCGGGCTGGGGACATCGCGGGGAGCAGGGGGGAGAATGGCTCCTGTGTGCTCCTCTGCCCTCAGCTCGGTGGGAACAAGGGCCAAAGTGTGCGTGGTGCTCGAGCTTGGGGCTCGGGGGCTGTCTGTCACTGCCACCGCAGCGAGGGGACACCCGCTGCTGCTGAAATGCAATGTTTGAGTTGCTCCGTGCGGCTCTCTTGCCGCCGTCCCTCCTTTTCTCTCTCTTATTAAGCACTTCTGAGCCCGGCGAGGGACAAGGAGGCTGCAGGGCCAGGCCGTGCCTGGGGGTGGGAGTGCGGATATGGAGGGGTAACACCAAGTTTGCTCCGTGGCAATAACCGAGATAGACTAAACAAAATCTTGCACGCATCTGCAGCCCGGCCATTTCTGGGTCGAGGCAGAAGGCTCGTGCGGCGTAGCAGCATCCACCTAACATCTGTCAGCGGTGTGTTTTTTTTCCCCAAAAACATTTTTTCTGTGAAATTCTAGCAAATGGTGAGCCCCGAGTCTACCTGCCGCCCAGACAGCCACCAGCCAGGTGCAGGGCTGCGTTATTTTGTGTAGGACAGATTCGTTTTCTAACCAAAACCTTGATTAATCCCTGCTATGTCAGAAGGAGGCTCCCCAGCCCTTTCATCTCCCCGCTGGGGACACCGAGGCAGCTCCAAGCGTTTCCTCCCCGCTTTAACTCCTTGCTGGGCATATCTCCGGCCCTGGCTCGCCCTGCTGGCTGTACCAGCACAACTGGCTCCACAAAGGCATTTCCTCACTCCTGCAAGCTGCTCCAGCTCACCGAGCGGGGCACGGCGTGTGCTCAGCACTCCTGAACTCCCATTGAGTTTGGTGGGGGTGAGAGGCAGCTCTAAAATCAAGCCCCTGCCCGAGGGCTTTGCGTATGCGTGACCTTTAAATCGGAGCTGGGGCGCATTTTGCCTCCAAGTCCTTGTCAGTGGAGGCCCTGATGTTAACCCGCCTCGGTGGCTTGCTCGGTGGGCAGCTCTTGCTGCTTGGCTCCCTTTTGGGGAGCAGAACCCTGGTTTCTCAGGAGCTGTGGACCAAAGCCAAGCAGGTAAAGGATGTAAAAAGACAAGTGGTGCTCTCAGGCCAGCCCGTTAGTGAATCCAGGTGCTGAATCTCACATCCCGATGCTCGCTGCGACTCCCTCAAGCCAGTAAGATGCTGCTGGTGTGTGTT
Organism: Netta rufina; assembly: GCF_964035555.1. NCBI lineage: Eukaryota > Metazoa > Chordata > Aves > Anseriformes > Anatidae > Netta > Netta rufina. The sequence goes on from NC_140146.1 coordinate 5,896,315, forward strand.
GTTCAGTGGAAACTGCAGGTCTGTCAGGTGTCTCAGACCTCATTCTGCGTGGAGCAAGCAATCTGCTTTCGCTCGAGCAGCAGACCTCAGTTTGGGATGGAATAAGAGAAAGAAAGCTGTGGCCTCGCCTTGCTGACGCTATGAAACACGGAGTGGCCGTGGGAAGGGGAGAGCTGTGAAAAAAGGCAGCTCTTGATTCTCCTGAGTGCTGCTGACTTAAAAGCCAGAGAGCAGAAGCATCACATGTGCCAGTTTCCAGCGTAATTACTCAAAATCTAGGTCAGCGTTTGCACTGTAGCAAGCATTTCTGCTCGGCAGGGCGATTGACTTGTCGTCGCTGGGGGTGCGTTAATAAATCTCCGGCAAACGTTATCAGCGATCTGCTCGCAGCATCTTTGATCTGAAGGTCTTTGGGCGCAGCTGTCATTAAGGGAAGTTCCTTGTGGAAGCTTTTTGGAACCCTTTTCCAAACGGGACAAGCGAGGGAAGGAGCGAGTTGTTTGTGCTGAGAGGGCCAAGGCACTGCCGGAGGTAAGGATGCGACCCAGGAGCGCCGGCTCCCCGGCTCCTGCTCCCAGTCCCCAGCCTCCTCACGCCCAGCCTCGTGCTGTGATCTCCCCAGACACGCGGCTCCAGCTTCAGGAAGAGCTCGCCGTGACGCTGGAAGGGTGGTGCACAACGCGGGTAGGGAACAAACTGCATTGCCCAAGCATCTGAAGCCCCCGAGGAAGGAAATGAGGCTGCTCAGAAGCTTGGTAAGGATGGGTAAGAGCAGTAGCAGCAGGCTCTGGGGCTGAGGGAGGAGCATTTCCCTCACTGTCACTTTCTCCGGATCCAAACCACCACCAGGAGAAACAGAAACCCCCCAGGGATGAGAAGGATGGGATCTGCACAGCCTCCATCCTGCTGCTGAAGGCAGTTTCGCCATTGATCCGCAGGAAGAAAAATGAACATCTTCCTTTAGGAGCCGCTGCTCTGAACTAGGAGTTAGGCGTTTCTGAAGTCATCGATCTTCCTTCCACCCAGCAGAGTTTGGTCAAAAGCGTGTCCTGATCTTGCAGAAGGAAAGAAAACAGACTCTGAGGGCCGAGGGACTGGACATCAGCTGCGTTGGCTCCTCTCTGGAAGGAAAGAGGGAACCGGTGGGACAGCTGAGGACAGCCCTGTCCGTGTGCTGAGACAGAGCTGTGCACTTCGGCTCCTTTCCACCATCTGAAACCCAGGCAGCAACTGGAGAATAACACAGTGGGTCCCGCTCTCAGATGCACGCAGAGCTTCCAGTTGTCCATGCTGCTCCTCCTGGGCTCCCCCTCATCAGAGCCCGGGGTTTTGATGAGGGTGGCTGCAGGGGTGGAAGAGCAGGAGCTGAGGATTGGCACACGCAGGGTGGTTTGATTGGAAATCGGTGCGCAGCGGGGCTGGGAAGCCGTGTGGCTGCTGATTTCGAAACGCAGAGCACAACGGGGCTGTGCCTGGCCCACGTGTGCCCAGCTGGGGCCGAGGGCTGGTTTGGAGAGCTAACGGAGGAGGAGCAAGGAGAAGCAGATGGCAGCAGCGCTCGCTAGCCCGGCCATCACCCGCTGAGCCTCTAAAGCCTCAGGTACGACTTGACCCCAAATTATTGTCCCTGCCATCTCCAGCCCAGGGCTAGGCTGACTTCCCACACGAGTCCAGTTTGAGACTGGGACCAGCACGCAGCGGGCACTGTGCTCATTTGCCTGGTGGGGTTCAGCACGATGAGCTCCGTTCTGTGCCTCGATGCTCCCAGCTGAGCCGTAAGGTTCAGGGAAGCACATGAGGCTCCGTTTGTGTCTTCAGGGTTGGTTCAGGATGGGCTGGCACTGCTGGAGCATTCGAGCTCACCCGGGGCAGCTCTGCAGCCCCTGCAGAGACCCCTCTGGGACGGGCTCCGGCAGCACCGTGCTCATCGACCCCTCTCACCTAGAAGAAGCACCTCACCTTGAAGAAACATCTCAGCTAGAGGAAGCATCTGACCTCGAGGAAGCATCTCAACCCTAGAAGAAGCACCTCACCTAGAGGAAGCATCTCCCCTAGACTCTCCTCCTTCTCCAGCCCCCGCTCCAGCAGAGGTGGGACCCTGCGCTGCCATTTAATGCCACCACCCACCCTCAGTGCTCCGTGGTCCTTGCCTCTCCCACATTTCCTGCATGCTCTGCTCAATTCCTAAGAACCCTTTGGCTCCTCTTATCTATCTCCCAACCGGTCCCAGGAGCGAATGCACAAAGCCGTGCAAACGGCGCTTGCATTTTGTGCTGGAAGCCGTGCGGTTGCAGGGTTCCTATGGACACAGTCACCGTGGAGCTGTTGCCATGGTGCTGGCTGCTCCCACTGCTGGGAGATGCAAAGCATTCGTCTTTTTTTTGAAGCAAGGCAGAAAAGCAGCGGGTACCAGAGGGCACAGCAGCACGGAAGCTTTCCGAGAGGTATTTAAAGAGGCTGATAATGACTTGGCTTTAGAGCTGGGCCAGCTCTGCCAGCTGTCTTTGTCAGGTTCCTTATTTTTTTCCTTTCTGCATCTTAAGGTACCAGCCAGCAAAAGGAAGCCAGACCGACGCCCTCACTGCAGGGTCACCCACAGCAGCATTTCGCCACGCGACGGCTGCAGCACGTCCCAAATAAATAAACCCAAAGAGTGCCCACCGTAAGCAGTGCGTGGCTTTTACCTCACCTCAGTTTAAACCTCCAGAAATAAGGCTTGCAAGAAGGCAGGGATGTGGAGGTGGAGCATAACATCCCATCTTCTCCTGCGGGCCCCCTTTCCTTGGAGGCACGCGCTCAGCTTGTTTTAAACTTGTTTTAAAATCAGTGCTCCTCTGGAGGGAAGCTTGGCAGCTCTTGGTGACCCTGCCAGGCTGCTGATGATCCTGGAAGAAGGATTTGGAGGAGAAAGGCTTGTGGCTGTGCCAGCCGGCCTCGTCTAGGTAGGGGCAGAGCTAATCCCATCAAGGCAAACACCACTTTCCCTTTCATTTCAAGCAGAACCCGGTCAGATTTAATGAATACTAATAGCTGCTCCGCACACCTACAGCTCCTGGCTCTGAGCGTTTCGCCACCGCCATGCAATCAATCCTCCAAACACTCCCGGGAGGGAGGGAAGGATTTGTTTCTCGGCCTCTGATTAGCGATACGGGGGCGTGGAGTCGGTGATAAGGGGCCTCCATCGATGCTGGGGCCATCGGGAAGGACATCGAGGAGTTCCCCTTGCCTGTCCCGAGCTCTGGAGAGCCCGTGTTGAGCAGCACCGGGTGACACACAGCGTAGGGCCTTGCAGCCTGATTTAGAGCTACATTTTAGTTCTTTTCCCCGTCCTGAGAGTCCTTTTTGTTGTGCACACACACACAACGTGCACACACACAATGGGGAAGCCAAGGGCTGCCTTAGGTGGCAGCTAATGATAATAACAGAGTCGGCAGGCCTCCGACCCCGTTCTCTAGTCAGATAGGTTTATTAGTACTATTATCATTATTATTTTGCATCCCTTTCCCCAGGGGATGCCCAAATGCTTCTGGGGGAGGTTTTTGTCGCCTGCAAACCACGCTCCCCAACGGCTTCTCTAAAGCACAAAGGAAAATCCCCCGTGGAAACCCCGCAGGGCGGCGGGGGGGTCGGGATCGCGGCTTTCTCTGAGCAAGGAAACTCGAGCCTCGGCCCCGCAGCTGCAAGGGCTTGCACTCGGCAGCTCGCAGATTTGCTGGCGGGTTGTTTGCCCTTCCCGCAGGATGGAAATAGCCCAGGGCCTGGAAAAGCATCAGCAGGAGGAGCGCAGCACCAGGAAACGCCAAGGGCGCACGGCCAGGAGGTGACTGCACACAGCTTTTAGCTGCCCCAGTGCTGGGGACGTTGCTTTTTTTTTGGGGGGGGAGTTCGGTGAGTTGGTGTGCAAGGGAGCCAGAACTGTTACCTGCAGCAGATTTTGCCCATTGGCTTCTCACAAATTCAAGTCCAAGGGCAAGAAGAGGAGGTGCAGCAGAGGAGACGCTGCAGGGTGGGAATTGGGCTCTTGGTTGAGGGCTGAGCCCCTCTTGTCTTGCACGTAACAGCTCATCTGCCTCACAACTCATCTCCCCAAGGCCTTCATTCCCACCACGTCCCTGGAAGCATGGCCAAATGCCCCCCCGTGCCTCCTGTGATGCCTCTGGATCCCCGTCAGAGCCCTGGAGCTGAGCAGACCCCAAGATCGCTGCCCTTGCCATCAGCCACCCGGGACCTTTTATAGCAAGCCCGCGCCGCAAACACAAAGCTCGAGTTTCACGCTCTCCTAGCCCCAGCCAACTGTGCTCGTACCTTCGTGGATTCCAGACCCCAAAATGCCTTCCTCCTCCACACGGAGGCCAAATATAGCCGCTCCTTTTCTTAGGGCCCGATAAAAATGGGGAGTAAATTATAGATGCTCTCTCCACCTTCTGGCAGGAAGCATGCTGCCAGGCTGCCTCGCTGTATTAGCTTCGAGCTGATGTCTGCAGATTAAACAATGGCTGCTGTTGCTTTCCTGGAAAGAAAAGCAACCCCAGAAAACCCATCTCTCTCTCTCTTCTCTCTTCCTCTCTTTTTTTTTTTTTTTGCTGGTTATTGTGTCCAGCTATAAGGAGCAAGGAGAAACCGAGTGGAAAAATTGAATCTGGCAGTAAGAGGGTGATGCATGAAGGCACACGACTTCCAAACCCAGAGAACAAAAATAGCTGAAAGGGGGGGAAAAAAGAAAAAAAAAACCTGAAAGAAGCTCTTTAATTATTCCATTTCTCTCCAAAGCTTTGCCCCTGGCACAGCCAAGTTGCCGTTCCTATAGGGCAACCATATGTGTGGCAATAAAGCTCGAGCACCGCATTAGGAGAGAGAAAGCCCAGCTTTTTCGGCTGGGCTTTCAAAGAGCTGGTAGCAGATCGATTGTAGCCAGAGCCCTGGGCACGGGGAGGGCAGGAGGGAGGCTGTGCTCCCGTATTGAGCCACCAGGATTTCGGTTTTGGCCCAGCTGATGCGAGGGAGGGCGCTCAGCTCCCTGCCGGGGGGCTGGAGGCTGCTCCTGGGAGAGAGTTTGGGAGAAGAGCTGGGGAAAAGCAGAGGGTGTTTTTTTATTTTTTTTGCTTACTTTTTCAGTCTGCAGGAGAACCCATTCCCTCCTGTGCCCTTCACGTCCTCCCCTCTTTGTCCAGCACTCTCCAGCTGCCACTTTTATGCCTGTGAGGAACTCTGGGGATAAATCCCAGGGGCATTGGTTGTGCTGGGGCCACGCTGGCATCCCAGCCTTCCCTCCGGAGGGAGCAGGTACTCGGTCAAGCATCTTTCTTTGGGATTAGCTGGCAGTCGTCCTGCGAGCCTCCCTGCAGGCTGGGGTGCAGCTCGAAGGAATTCTGCAGCAGGACTGAAAACGAAAGAGTCGTCTCACCACCAATAATCAATCAGCTGCAATTTGCAAGCTAACGAGAAGACCTCTGCTGCATACACAGACCGCAATGCCCTTTTCTGAACCATTCGAGGGGCTTTTTCTTTTCTTGCCAGCTTCCTCAGAGCTACAGCAGGCCGGGGGGCAGCTCCTGGCCAGCACCGTGGTATCGCTGCGGCTTCAGAGACCCAGAGGAAGCAGCGGAGCCGCTGGTAGGCAGCAGCCGGATTTCTTCTATCCGGCACTTCTGAACGAAAGCAGATCCCGGGCTGTCTTCTGTGATACTCAGCGGTGATCGATAACCTCGCCTGCTTGCGCTGGATCCGCTGCTTGGCTTGGGCTGAGCCGCAGCAAGCAGCCTTTGGTGAGATGAATCCTGTACACAGGGAGCAGAGCCCCGGCCTCTCCTTGCACAGCTCCGTCAGGGCTTTGGTGCTCTCCCTGAGGTACATCCCAGGTAATTTAGGAGCAGCACAGCTCCCTGCCTTCCTCTTCAGCCTCCTGGTGAGGAGCAGTGAGGCTCTGCTCCCGTGGTGCTGTCACTGCGAGGCGCGCAGGGAGCGCGCTGCCCGTGGCCGCGTGACATCAGCCGGCCTCTGCTGTCACTAATTAGTGCGTGACGCAGGACAGCCCAGTCAGCTAGCTGCTCACGAGCCACATGAAGCTCAGGAGGGTGCTCACGGGTGCAAGAGCCGCTCTCTCACGCGGCGTTGGTCTGAAAATGCCAAAGATCTCGCGGGTGCTAGGGAAGGAGCTCCACGCCGCTCCTGCGCGAGGACAGGCTGGCTGCCCGCTGCCCCCCGGATTACACGGGCCCGTAGGAAACGTCGGCTGCCTCGTGGCTGGCAGATGGGGACTGCACTCACCTGTGGAAGGTATTAGGAACGTTTCCTGTTGAGGAGTGCTTGGGGTGGATGTTGCTGAGTGTGCTGTGCGGGTCTGGTTTAGGTGTAAGCTTGTGAGGGGTGTGCAGGTGCCATGCTGCTGGCCTCAACCCTCCCTCAGCTTCAAGTTTCCACTTAGGATTTTTTTTTTTTCCCCAGCTTTGGGACCTTTGGGGCTTTCTTCTCAAATGTCTTCTCCTTTCTCTTGGAAGCACACCCCTTAGTGAGGACAGTCACTGCCTTCCTCGCTCCCTTACTGACTGCAGACACCGCCAGGCACGGGGTTCCTGTGTCCTCCGGTGTCTCCCCGGGACTTTTTGCTGTTCCCTTTGGTGCGTGACCATCCTATCCTTTCGCTGCTCTAGCAGCACTGATTCACGTGGCTCTAAACCACCTCTCTCCCCTCTCTCTCTCCTTTCACCCAGCAAACGCTCAGTGCCGGATTTTTTCAAAGCCTGAGCGTGAGATTTCGGGAACCAACACTTAAAGTTACGAGCCCCCAAGCTTGAGAAACTGCTCTTAATTCTTAAGGAATTGGGTTTGTACACCCTTGGTGCAGGGGGTGCTGTGAGGCTCGCCACATCACCAGCTGGGTGGTTAAAGCAAGAGCTGCCCAGCAGCGAGCAGCTCTGGATGCTGGCCTCAAAGAAACTCATTTCGGACACACGGCTCAGGCCGGGAATGTTTTTTTTGATGCCTGATGGCCACATTTCACTCGGGGAGGGAGGCCGGTGACCTTTGCAGCTGGAGCCCTCCAGCCTCTTGCTGTCACAGCTGCCCGGTGATGTGGAAGGAAAACCGAGCGGATAATCGTGGGGGAGATTTGTCTGTGTGCGCCCGGAGAGCCACGGGTGGGAGAGGGGCTTGGGGTGCTCAGTGCCAGCAGGACCGAGATGGGTTTGTGCCCGAGTGGTGGCTCCTGAGGCCCAGAGGACAAAACTCGCCGCGTGGCTGCACTTCAGGCACGGTCGTAGCCCAGAAAATCTGTTCTGGTGGTAGGGAGGCAAGCAGTTTGGGCCTGCCATGAATGGCTGGCAAATTACTGCCAATTAACAGTGCCTGCAGAATCAGAAGGAGGCTATTGCAGCACACCTGAATGCCTCCGTGACGCTGGCAGAAGACAGCATCACCATCCCTGGTGTCAGCCCCGAGGAATTCATTCTCCATCAGGTGGGGTCCTGCTTCCTAGGAGTAAGTCCCGAGCTTATGGGGCAGCAGGAAAAAACCAAAGTGGGACGTGTGAACCCCTCCTCCCGTCAGCCACCAACACACATCTCAGGCCCTCGGATCTTTCCTTTTCTTGGCTTCTCTCCCAGTCATGACAAGCAAGCAATTAATTACTTCTTTTTGCTGCTCTCGTTGCAGGGCGACCATCGATGAAGTGGAAACAGATGTGGTGGAGATAGAAGCAAAGCTTGACAAGGTAAGACGGAGCTCCACGGTGGTTTGAAGTGGGGCTGATGGGTTCCTGCTTGGGAATATGGCCCCAAAAGCCTCCTCTGAAAAAGGGAGCCCAACACAGGCTGCCAGGAAACTGATGTGAAACACACTGAGCTTGTGCACAGGACCATGTCTCCCTCTACTGCCTGGCACCTGTCAGGGCTCCTTCGTGATAGCCGAAGCTGTCGGGACAGGAGGTCCAAGACTTGGGCTCCTAACACTGCTACTGCCCAGCCCAACCCTTCATTTTATTACAATATCACTGCAACTGGATGTGATTCGATTTTAATCCTGGCCTCTGAAATCCCATCCTGGTTTCCTGGCCTCGTCGCCCTCCCTGACAGTGCATTGCCCTCCTTTCCCTGCCTCCTTTCCTAGCCCATCGTGCCCAGTGCTGGCTTGTTGCTGTGTGACTGCACATCCGTAATTATGGTCTGCAGATAACGAAAGGGCGCTGGGCTGAAATGCTAATTACAGATCCTCTGAAGGTGGGGTGGGCTCGGTGTTCAGCCTCTGGCTGCTGGGACTGGCGTCGGTGGCGAGGGACGCAGTGAGGGTGGATCCTGCAGATGTTGCAGGGAGCTGGGCAAAGGGCGTCCCTTGCTTCGAAGGTTTTGAGGACGAGGGGACAGCAGGGCAGGGAGTGCCAGGGTGGCGTGGATCGGAGCCGGAGGCTTTTTGGTGGCTTCTCCGCCTCCGCTCATCCTGACATCCGAGGCATCAGCCAAGTCGTTTCTCAATGAGAGCAGAGAAATGAGGAGGAGGAGCCAGAAGGGCTGCTGGCTTTTTCTCTGTGAGATTTCCCAAAGCTAGCAAGGGAGAAAAAATCCCGTGTCTGACAGAAAAACGGGCTCTGTTGAAGTCACAAGCCCTGTCCTATAAAACCCATTTATTCCTCAGCTAGAGTGACTTCAGCTTTTCCTACCATGTCACCGACACGTTTCCTAGCGGTGCTGTCCCAGCTCTCTGATGCTCCAGGAGTTTTTCGAGGGCTAGGAAACGCGACTGCAAGGCGGGCTTGTGCCGAGTGGCCTTCAGCTACCAGCAACACAGCCTTGGCCACAAAGTGGCTGCACAGAGGTAGTGTAGAAACCGCCACGTTGCAGAATAAGCTGGATTTCCTTTCCAGAGGATCCGTCCAAACCCCTAGTGTCCATCTGGGCTCCAGATGTGACAGGAGCTGCCTCTATTCGCTCTCCTCCTCTGGGCTTGGACGGGATAGTGCGAGTCTGCTGCCTGCCAGCGCTCTGCTGTCAAGCTGCGTGGACAGGGGAGCCTGCGAGTGTGAAAGAGCCAGGTCTGCACACCCTGCGTGTACACAGCCGTACCCTGCGTGGCTTTCTGTGTGTTTATACATTCAGTTAAATCCTTCCGGGACTGCAGGGAGAGGCCGACAGGCTCCTTCTGCAATGCACGTGTATAAACGTGACTCAGCACGCACCCCAGAGCCTGGTGGCTGCGTGGAAAGAGCACCGAGCCCAAATCAGGTCAAGGCAAACCTGAGCGCTCCTCACCGCCAGCCTGGGGTGAGGCTGGCTGCCAGGGGGAGATTTCTAAAGCCATTGATCCCTAGTAAGATGAACGGCCCTACAAGCTCCTGGGTTGTGAGAATGGGAAACTCCAGTTCCAAGTGTTGGTCCCTGTCAGTAGCTGAAGTTTTTCGCTTGGATAAAAAGCCTGGAACTGTGATGATTTAAAAAAAAAAAAAAAGCTCTGTGGTCATCCTTTATTGTTGCAAGTCTCTCGGGCCTTTGGTTTATGGATTTCTCTTGTTTCACTTAACCTTTTACAAGCAGCTTTGGCTGAACGGAGATGTGCCAAAGGCCAGGATGCCGCAGCCTTTCCAGCCAGTTCCAGGCCTGCGGAGGCAGTTTGGTGGCCAGGATGTCTGGGAATGTTCCCAGCAGCTGTTAAATTATCACAAGTTAATCAGGGCTCTCTGGAGACGTATGCCCATGCTGCAGCAAGCCCCTTCCAAAATGAGGAAGCTGCCCCGTTTTGGTCCAGGGAGCTTCACTGGGGTCATAACACGGGTGGTGATGGGAACTGGAGCGCGTGGCTTGCTGTTAACACCATGTCCTGAGAACACGGCCCCTTCTAGGACTGTCTGACAGCACAACAGACCCCGAGAAATGAGATGTGCATCCCCATTTCTGCCCCGTGCCGTCGGGGCAGCTTGTGGAGCCACAGCAGTAACGTGAGCAGCATCTTGTCCTGAAGGTCCTGTGCCACGGTGCTGGTGCAGAGGAAGCCCAGCCTGGCTGCGGTTTGTGTCACCTGCCTCTCTGCTCTCTCCTCGTGCAGCTGGTGAAGCTATGCAGTGGGATGATTGAAGCAGGCAAGGCCTACATCACCACAAACAAGCACTTTGTCAGCGGAGTCCGGGACTTGTCGCAGCAGTGCAAGAAGGATGAAATGATTTCGGTGAGTCGTCCTGCGGGACGGAGCGAGTATTGAGCTTCGTGGTGCTGTGCCTGGACTGTATGTCCAAGACCTTTGTGCTGTTTAAAAAGCCATTTGGCGTGAGATTTTATACTTGGAGGAAAGTAGAGGCCCTCTGACAGTGCAGTGTCGAGGCTCAGGGTGACATTCAGCATCTGCAGGGAGAGCTGAGCTTTTAAGAAGCCGCAGTGCTGGCAAAGTAATTGCAATCTAGGTCAGTAAGCATCGGTTATTTGGGAAGCACAGGGAACCAGCCTGTGGAAGAAACAACTGGCGTGGTGGTTTGAGCACTAACCTGGAAAGGACGGGGAGCCTGTGGCTTCCATGCCAGCTGTTTATTGAAGCACCTTGCCAAGTGCCAGAGCGGCTCTTCAGCGGCTTCATGCGAGTCCCTCACAGCCCCCTGAGCCCCTGAGGATGCAGGGCAGCTGCTTCTGTTCACTGACAGTTCTCTTTACCTTTCTTTTGCAGGAGTGCCTGGACAAATTTGGAGACAGCCTGCAGGAAATGATCAACTACCACATGGTAAGTCAGCGCCTCCTCTTATCTCTCTGTGTGCTGATGGCAGCCTCTCACTCCAGGCCCTGCTGAGCTGTCTCCCATGGTTGGCTTTCCAAGGTGGGATCCGTGAAGGCAGTGTTTGCCACGTTGGGTAGCCAAGAGAGCTGCAGAGGGCCAGGAGATGTTGCCTCTTGCAGCGGTGTTGAAAGGGATGAGCTGTGAGCCTGTCAGAGCTCATGGGTGATCAACACCGGTGCATCCTGTGCTCTAGGAAACTGGATTTCCACAGGCTTGCAGAGCAAGTGGTGCTTAATGAAAGGACACGTGCAGTTTTGCACGGGAGCCTTTTGGTTCATTGCAGATCAAGGATGTGCAGCCAGTAATGGAGGGGTGAGGCTGGAGACCCCTTCATCGAAGGAAAGTGCAAGCTCGCAAGGTCCTGCAGCGCAGGTGACTTGTTCTTTGAGGATAGCACGAGGGTTTGTAATGAGGCAGGGTCCTGAGGAGCTCTGGTAACTCAGGGCTTCAGCTACGAACAGCTTGCACGCACAGCCTGCTGGCTGCAGGTGTGGAACACGCTCTGGAGCCTGGCATTCGGATCTGTGCCACTTGGACACCGGCAAGGCTGTGAATGGGCTGGAAGAGAAGGGCTGCTTTGTTAGCTGGTGCCGTGAGCAGACTTGGGGAGCTGTGTGCAGCTCTGTGCTTAAGGACAGCACAGGACAGATTAATGCCACAGTAAAATGAAAGGAAGGAAACGTCCAGACAATGGCTGAGTTAGAAGCTGCCCCCCCCAGCCATCCAGCCGCGGCATCTGTAAGCCTCGTGGAAGAGGAAGGTTCTTCATCCGTGGTGGCTCCGTGCCAGAACCACCGTTTTTAAGGCTGTAACTCGGTCAGAATTTAAAGCACAAGTGCTTTAAAGCCGAGGAAGCTTCAGGGTGCCAGCGCTGGCCTGACCCACTTTCACACCACGGTAGCCCTGTCGCAGTGCATCAGGCATGGTGCTTGCGTTTGGGATGCTGGCTAACCCTGCACAGCTGGAGGAGAAGCTGCAGCAAGCCCACGTAATTATTTCCTGCAGCAGGTGGGAAGACAGGCTCCTAGTGAAAAATGCCAGGGGAGAAGAGGTGCTGCACACGCGGCTCTCTGAGGACTGTCAGAGGTGGGAACAAAGAGCTGTACAGCAGTGCTGGTGGGGAGGAGAGGTTGAAGAAACCAGAGTGAGCATTGGCACAAAGGGCTGATTAGGCCCAAGCAGAAAAAGTCAAACCCTGCTTCCCTGAATTCTCTAAATTTCCCTCTGAAGAGGTAAGGCCTTTCCACCACGGAGAACGTGAGCCCCTCAGCATTTACCCCTCCGTTCCCGGGATCATTTTGGAGCTGCAGGGCCCAGCCTGGAGGCAGCGGCCCCAGCCAGCAGGCTCTGGATGCCGCCAGCTGCGCGGCTTCCCCTGGATCCCTGCTCGCTGCCAAGAGTGGCACTTTGGGGATTGCTCTTGCCTCAGCCAACTAAGAAGCAGAAGGACTCTTCCCGGGGCTGCCAAATCCCCAGCTGACGCCGTGTAAACCTTCCCATGCACCCCACCCTGCTCCAAAGGGGTGAGCTCCCCGCTGCAAGGCTGTAAGAGGCGATATTTCCCTGCCACCAGCTGCAGGGAGAAGGGGAAACGTGCTCCAGCCCTCCCTCCCCCAGCTTTTGGAGAGCATCTCCTGTCAGTCCCTCTCCAGGAAATGGCTTTGGAGTGACTGCTGCATCTTCCGCCCTCTCAGACCACGGCTGCTCAATTAGCAGAGTTATTTTTAGGGCCTTCTGCCGTCTCCTTTGTGTGCGTGTGTGTGTGTGTGTGTGTGTGTGTCTTGGCTCATCTGTGTCTGAGGAGCTCAGCTCTGAAGCAGTTGTCAGTGCTTCATCTAGGCACGTGGCCAGGGCAGTATGTACCACTGGAACAAGTTAAAAAGAAGGGAAAATGTCCCAAAAAATCGGTTGAAAAAAAAAAAAAAGAGCTTGTTCTATAATTTTATTGCTAGAGCGCTGGGCCAGGAGATATCCTGCTTCCAGTTCAGCAAAATCCAAGCATGAAATCCTCTTGAGTGCAGCGGATGAACCCACACAACATTTCCACCTTTCTTTTAATGCACAGAGGGGAAAAACATCAAAGCAGCCTTTGGAGACAAACGACAAAAGAGCGAGTTGAGTTCAGAGGATCTGGAGTCGGTGTCCTGTGCCTTTTTTGTGCTCTGAGCCACGTCGAGGCACGTACAGGAATCAGAAGGCTCAGCTGGGCTGTTGTACCTTTGGGCCTCAGTGCAAAAAAGCATTTCAGGTGCTTGCCTGCCCCTGAGGAGCTGCTGGGAGGACACGCAGAAGCTCTGCTGACGCGTGCCAGGGAAATACCAGGATTGCCAAAGGTGAAACAACACCTCAGGTAGTGGATTTTTTGCCCCCAAAAAACAGAAAGGGGTGAAAGCAAGGAAAGCAGGCAGACGGAGGGTGAAGAGGACGGGTTTAATCCTGAGATTAGAGGTGCTGGGGTTCAGGCTGTGCTCAGCCACACGAGAGGAGCTGACACGGAGCAGCAACTCCCCCGCACTCGCCGCCAAGCACGGTCCGTGCAGCACGGGGCCCAGCTGGGCTGCTGAAGGATGCAGGAACGTATCACCCCGCCGGGGGAGCTTCCCCACGTGGGCTGGAGGTGATCGGTGACAGGCAACACCTTCCCAGCTCCCCGGGTGAGATGTGGGAGCAGTGGGTGGCAGACGGCAGTGCCAGAGCCTCGCAGCATCATTCCCACACGGAGCGAAGCGTGGCCTTTTTCAGGAGCCTGAGTGGCACGGACTGGAATTTCGCTCCAGGGCCTGAGGTCTCCCACGTGAGCCCTCCTCCTCGCTCCATACCACACGGCAGTCAATAAATTGTGACTGTGCCTTTGCCAAGCTCTCCCGTGCTGGAAAAGCTTCTTGCTTGTCTACAGACAGACGCTGTGCTCGCAGCTCCAAACCCTGTGTGTTTGTGGGCTTGCCTCCTTCTTCCTTATCACCCTCCCCAAAACCCAAAACGGGTTGAAAAGCTTTATAATCTGCCAGGCTATTAGCTGGGAGAGAACAGCTTTCCCTCTTCTTACAGAGTTTGATGGATGTCATTAAGTAGCTGAGCCTAACGAGATCTCCCCGGAGGTAAAGCAGCTTGAAATTGCCACCAGGTCCAGAGCAATCCCTTATAATTTTGGGCTCCTGGACTTCTCTTGTGAGGCCAGCTGGGGGTGTTTGTAATTCCAGCGGTGCAGAAACCCCTGGGGGTTTCCACCCCATGGCCAAAAAGTGTTAAACCATAGGCTTGGAGGGGATTGCTGCTTGCTGTCCGGATTAAGAGAGATGAGAGATACCCAACAAGGGTAACTCAGAGCTGTCAGCACCCACTTGCAAGGAGCTGAGGAAGGGGAGGCTGCAGGTGATGCATGGGCAGGAGTGTGGGGATGCACCAAAGCGTGGCTTTGCCCCACAGAGGGAGCTTTGCCACCAACCCATCGCCCTGCACGAGCCTTGGAAGGAAATACCGGGGTCTGCAGCACAGCCTGGGCACATCAGGTCAGCCCTGGGGGAATGGCTTTCCCTGGGGAGGTGAAATCCGAGGTGAAATGGGATGGCGTGAGGGTTTTTACTGCTAATTCCTGATTGCTGTTACGTGGAGGGAGGAGCTGGGGGCTGCGTGCTGGCGAGCTGGAGGATTTCCTACTCACATCCTCGGATGAAAGCACCTCGGGGCGGAAAGGAACGGGAGCAGATGTCTCGGGGTGTTGTTTTGCCTTCCTTTTGGGGGCACATTTCCTTCCTGAGGGTCTCCTGGCTATTTACACGGGAAAAATTCCTTTCTATTTCAGGAACGTGGGACTCCCGTGCTGAGTTGGGAGTCTTTTGTGGAGTCTTTGTCCTGGAGGCAGCCCTCTGTAGCCCATGGAGCAGGGAGGAGATGCTCGCTGGATTCCTCTGGACTAGCTTGTCCTGGGGAATTCCTAGGGGCAGCCCAAGCCCAGGGGAAAGGCCTGAGTCACCAGAACCTGGGAGAAAGATTTACTGAGGGAATCGCTGCCAGGATTGCAGGCAAACGTGGAAGGAGCCTCCCGAACGGGATCCTCCCAGCCACATCTCCATTCACAAGAGCACTTTTGTACCGTGAAGCCTCTTGGGCCATTTCAAGGCCTTGCAAAAGCATCTCGGGGCGTTCTGTGTTAATAGCCCACATTCCAAAGCAGTCTTCATATCAGGGGCATGAAGTAATGTGGCTGGCTGCACTGACACGGCTCGCTGCGGGATAAACAGAGCGTGTGGGACACGGGAGCCGCGTGTGGGGACGGGGTTATGCCTTGCCGTTAGAGTCGGTTAAAAAAAAAAGTGGAAAAAGAGGGGGAAAAAATAAACTTTTCACCGAAAAAATAAGTCAGTGGGAATCAAAACACCGAAAATCCTCCAGCAGCTCCCACCTACAAAGCCTCCTTCCCTTTCATCTCTCCGGCAGCAGGGCTCTGCCAGCCTCCGCGCCTGCTTCCTGCCATCCCTCCCTGCCCGCGCTTTCTTCTTGCTCCTTCCCATGCGGCTCCCCCTCTCTGTCTGATCAGCCAGATAAGAAAAGCAAAAGGAGGTGGGTGAAGGTGTTGGGAAACGGCTCCGGCTGAGCCCCTGAAGTGCTTCTCCAGCAGCACCAGGTATTTTTTTAGCTCAGGAGATGCGATGTGAGCGCTGCCCTCGCCGGTACCGCTCCAGGCAGCCCCGCTGAGACCTGAGCATCCCTGCCTGCCCCAAAGCACCGGGCACGGGGATCCTCCAGGAGCAGGAGCAGCTTGCAGGGGGGATCGGGCTGTGCAGGAGGCGTTTCCTGCTGCCGAGAAGGAAAGCCACCCAGGCTGTGATGAGTCAGGGAGGTAGAGGTGGGTGGAGGGCAGGGGAAGGATGGGGGAAGCGAAAGCAGAGTGCTCCCAGCCTGCCCGTGCTCCCCGGGGCTGGGAGAGCACCACCTGCACTTGGATAACACTTGGGAAGGGGCCGGGTGCATCAGGCTACCCGCTAAGGGATGTCGTTTGTGGCTGCAGAATCCCTGGCAGCCTTTGAACTGAAAAACTTGGAAGTTTGGAGCTTGTTTTGAGAGCGACTCAGCTTTAGCTCGGATGGGAAGCTGGGCGCAGGCTGTGTTGACATCCCACAGGCGTGACGGAGGTGGTGCTGGTGGTTGTTTTCCAGAGCACACGGCCTCCAGCGAGCCGTGTTACAGAGGCATCACAGGTGGAAGCTCTTCCCGGGTGGCATTTATCGGGTGTGCCATCGCTCGGGAGGCGTAGGACCAAGCCACACAGCCAGCCTGGGATAAAAGGCACTGAGGCATCCCTTGGCAGGCAGAGGATGCTCAAAATCTGCCCCGTAGGTTACTACATTCAGCTGCGAGAGCTGCAGTGAAAGAGAATTAAACTATGGGAATGTGAAATCAGGGAAAAATGCAGATGTCATCGCTGAGCTTGATTCAGGCAGCTGCAGTGCTGGTTACGTGCTTTTTCCAAAGCTCTCTCAGGCACGCCCTGGACTCAGGACAGACCGAGTTAGCACCTGGGGCCTGGCAAACCTCTGTGCAGTTCTTCAGCAGGCGAGGTGGTGGAAGAGAAGGGGATGTTCCCCCAGCAGCAGAGCATGCAGCCTCTTTAAGCTATTCCCATCACAGCACCGAATCGGGATGTCGGGGGCTGTTGTAAGGACTCTGGGTGATCAGCTTCTGCGGCATGGGGTCACATTCACTCCCCAGGAGATGCTGAGAGCCAGACAACAACCACAGCCCCCTCCACAACCCCCTGAGCTCTGCCAGCCCGGCCACGGCTGCCACCCTTCTCTTGCTCGCTGCAGTGCCCCCGTTTTGCGGGACGCTTTTGGGGTCAGCAGCCCTGAGACCAGACCAAAGGATCAGGCTCTGGTTCCCCAGCCACCAGCTCCTGAGGTACGGGCTGACTTCCCAGCTTAGCCTCGGACCTGCTGCTTATGCTTCTCTTTGGCAATTCTTGCCACAAATACATGGCTTCATTCTCTGCCACAGCCCCGTTCCCTTGTGCAGCCGCGATGTCCTGCTTCGGGGCTGTAAGTGCTGAGAGAAGCAGCCCCCAGCCCGGTGCCCCCACCTTCTTTTTAGCTCCTGCTTTGCCTTGGAGCCTGCTGGGAGCTCCTCTCGTGGGCTCTGCTGGGATTAACGTGGAAATAGCAATAGCATCCCTTTGGGTGTCTCATCTTGTGTGTCGTGATTTAGGCTTGCAATTCCAGGAACACGAGCCTGGCCCCCTGAGCTTGCTGTCATTTTGGGGGGGAAAAGAAGTTGCAAATATGGGATTTCTTATCCCCTTGCCTGAGAAGCTCACGCTGGGGGAGTGAAATGCAAGACCCAGCCCCTCGGTGCTGGGTGAGAGCTGTGTTACCTCCCCTCTTCCGTGCTGACCCTCCCCGAGCCCAGCTGTGCGTGAGTCACGGGCTGGACTTCTCGTGTCCTGCCGCAAGCTGCGAGAGAGGGTGGGGTGGTTTTTGGTCTGGAAAATCTTAACCCAAACGATTCGTTCCAAGTACGTCTGGGAGAGGAGGATCAGCCAAGGAGTGGTTTTATAGTTGAAATTCTAGGTCTTAAAGCCCCGTCTGTTTGGCCTTGGAAATCAGGTGGAGGACCTGCTTGCAGATATTCCCCTGGGGAAATGAAAGGAGCGATAAGAGGGGCGCTGGTATCGCAGGATGCTTCTGTCCCTGCTCACCCTGGTGGAAACCAGTGACGGCAGACCTCCAGCTGGAGGTGCTGGTGGAGGCCAGGAGGTTTTCCTGCAGTTTGCCCGTTCCTTTGCGGTGTCACAGGTCAGAGGGAAATGTCGTGGATGCACAAACGGCACTCGGGGAAGCTGCTCCATGGGAAACGGTGCGGGCCAAGGGCTCTTGGAGCGCACCCTGGGAGGGCAAACGGGTGCCAAGAGGAGCGAATAACTTACACTGGTGTAAAAACGCAAAGCTGGGTGGTCTCTGGGTTTCCTTTCTTTCCCCCTTGCTTTGCATCTGTTCGTATTTAGAGGCCGTTCCTGGCTGTTTATGCTCAGCCAGCCCTGGCGTGTTTCTTGCTTTGTCCTTGGCTGCGGCGCTGCATGGGATGAATCTGCGTGAGGCTCTGCAGCCGCTGAGCCCTGGCGGTGCTGGAGTGGTACACCTGGACAGCATCAAAAGCATGGCCTGCTCGTCTCCTGGTGGGAGATGTTAGGTGGGAGGGCATCTGTGGATGGACGAAGGAATGAGCCTGGGGGTTTCGTAAGGTCCTGGTATCACGGGCGGAGACTGCTCAGGCCGAGAGCATGGACCGTGCTCCAGTGGGTGAAGGCAGGAAAAAAAACCCTTCCCCAAGGAAACCGTCACAGTTTCTCAAACTACAGAATAAGGATGGACAGAACCATCCTCCCGGTGCCTCTGATGGATGGAGGATGTTAGGGCTCTGGGCATTTAAGGAGAGGAAGCGAGGCCGAATGCTGGGTTGGGAAGCGCCGCTCCTTTCATGAGAAAGGCACAATCATTGCTGTGTGTCCTCCCTTCAGCTGCTGCTCAGGACACGATGCTAAGCTGGAGCCAGGGTTACTCGTGCCAAACAGCTGCGATGCCAGACCCCAGCACTGATATTTCAGGGCTTCCTTCAGGTTTGGGCCAGTGCCCAGGTCTTGTGCTCCTGCTGGGGGGGATGAAACGGGGTCCCTGTCGCTCCGTGAGCCACTTTTGCTAGCTGCAGCGTGCCCCAAAGGCTTCTCCGTGTCACCCTGGGATGCTGTGCCCTCCCTGTGTGTGGTCTGGGAGCCTGGCCCTCTGTTCCCAATTAGCCAAAATGCTGTGCATCCCGAGCCCTGCCTGAAATGGGGAGTTGCTTGTAGCCATGGCCAGCGGAGACGTGGAGAGGGGGAGCTGAGCAGACCCCGCTGTTGTGGCATCTAACGGGGAACTTCTCGTGAAGGTCTGGAGATGGTAAGGGCAGAGGGTGTAGAGAAATGGTCCCACGTTTTTTTGGTGAGGGATAGACAAAGTTTAAAAGATTTATAGGAACTAACTCTTTTACTGCCTTATACTTGGACTTCTTACCCATGCTTGTCAGCGTGTTGTCTGATGGACCTTCAGAGGTTGCTTCTGTCTCCTTCCCAGGGGTGACAGTGCCCTCCTCTGGCAAATTGAGAAATCTGGGGCTTGGGAGAGACTTCAGAACAGACTGAAGGCAGCTGCTCCTACAAACACTCACTTTTCCTTTTTTTTTTATCTTTTTTTTTTAGATCCTGTTTGACCAGGCTCAGAGGTCTGTCCGGCAGCAGCTGCACAACTTTGTGAAAGAGTGAGTATGAGTCCTATCAGCTCGGTCTGCAGCTTCTATCGCACCTCTCCTGAGTGCACTGGAGAGAACACGACCTCTGCCCAGCTCCCCAGGGCTCTGCTTGGGGCAAAAGAGACACAGAGGGGCAGAGTACAGGACCTCTTGGTGGGGTGGCTGTTGCTGTCATCTCACTGTGATATAATTTGGTTGCTCTGCTGTCAACCAGATGGATTTATCCTGTTCCCAAGTCCTATTTAAAGCAGGACGTGAAGGATACCTGCAGATCAGAGCAGCATCCCAAAGCCTGGCAGAATTCAGCTGCAGAGCTCATCTCTGCTTCCCCTCACTGAGTCTAGAGGTGAAACACCTCCCAGAGCTCAGATCCGTGCAGAGCAGGGCCAGCTCTGCATCTGTTCCCTTAGGATAAATGCAGGATTTTCTCTGCGGCTTAACCCAGTGCGTGCTCCCAGTTGGGATGGGGACAGCCTGGACTTTTGATGGGGTCTCAGCTTTCCTCGCTGTCGCTGTGTTAAACGCTTCCTCTGCGAGCATCTCCTCCCCGGGGCAGGTGCCACGTGCAGGGATCCCAAATCAGCTGAATGTAGGTCAGAGGCAGCCCAGGCCTCCAGCTAAGCAGGAGCTGGTTTCCATGGGAACTGGGAACTGACCGAATCCCTCACAGCTGGCTGGTTTGGTGCAGGGGGGCCCCCAGCTGACCCCCCAGCTCCCCAGCCCCATCTTCTTCCCTAGCCCTCCCCCTGCACCTGCTTTCTCTATAATCATTTCTCTGATGAGCTCAGATTTAATCTGCTTAAGGCTGGCAGTCGGAAGGGGGAATTTCACCTTTGGTTTGGGGCTGTCATCCTTTTAGCATCTTTCCAACTTACTTTTTCCCCTACTTGTGCCCCTGAGCCTCTGCACTTGCAAGGCCTGGTGCCTGGATCTCTGCACTGCTCCTGCCCGTGGTTGGGGAAATAATTTTGACACCTGGGAATAAAGGAAGAATAGGAAAAGGAAGAAATCCCTTGTGTGGTGATCCATAAATATGAAATATTGTTTAATAATATTTGCAAATTATAAATAGCAATATATTTATATGTATTTTTATATATAATTATAATTATATTTTTATAAATAATATGCAAATATTATTAAATGAGCCTAGTAAACAAGGGGAAAAGGAAAAGTCCAATGTCTGGAATTTGTCAGACAAGACAGAATCAGCTAGAGATGCTCATGGATGGCCTGGTTGCCCTTGTTGAACGCCCTGAATTTGAAAAGTAGCTGGTTTCCTTCTGTTTCACATCATGGAATAGGAAGTTTTTACAGGCAGGCTCTGAACCGTTCTGCTCACTGCTTATTCCAAGGGCAGTCGTGGGCTGTCTGTAGGGCTGGATGTGGTCTTGCCTGGCTTTCTGGATGCTGTCCTTGGAGGATTTCCTTCAAGATTTAAAGGCAGCATGGAGAGCCCAGTGTCTTTCCTGGCCAAGTTTCTCTGAAGACTGTCTAGAATTAGTCTGGAGTCAGTCCAGCTAGACACAGTGGCACTTGGAGAGGTCATTAACATGCCGGTGACACTTGAAGCAAGATCTCTGAGTGATGGCAGTGAACCTGGCTTCGCCTCTCCCTGCTGTGCTGTCCCAGCAGTGTTGTGGCTGCTCTGTAACGATGATTCCCACCATCTCCTCTTCTCTGGGTTCCAGTGACGTCCGGAAATTCAAGGAAACCAAGAAGCAGTTTGACAAGGTACGAGAAGACATGGAGATTTCGCTGGTGAAGAACGCCCAGGCACCTCGGCACAAGCCCCATGAAGTGGAGGAGGCAACGGGCACCCTGACCATAACCAGAAAGTGCTTTCGGCACCTGGCCCTGGACTACGTGTTGCAGGTTGGTGTCTGCCCACGGCTCTGTCTGCGCCTCGCAGTGCAGAACAAGACCTCACAGGCAAACTGCTAAATCTGCTGTAGGGAATGAAGACATTGACAGGTGGAAGGAGACAAAAAGGGTCTTACATCTGCATTCAGAAGGGTTTGGGCTTGCTAATTCATGGGACGTTTTGCCCTCTGTCCTCAGGGGCCAGAGAGTCTTTGGGACTGGTGTGTGAGGGAGTGTGAAGCCATCAAGGTTTGCTCCAGTTGTAGGCACTGGTGGAGTTGTCTGTGCACAGGGTGCAGATAACTTCTGGAGGTCTCTTCCAACCTATATTATGCTACGAGTCCATGCTGAAATGTGTTTATACATGTTTCTGCCTTTGCACGGCACTGACCTGACTCCACAGGTCGATGTTCTCCTTCCTAAAAATGCTACAGCATAGACGAGAAGGGAAATCTCCCTCGCTTTTCAGTGAGAGGAATTAAACAGACTGCCCTAGACTGAATTCCTCTTCCCAGTGGGAGATTTGCTGCGTCTGAAATGGTGAAGGATTTTTCTCTGTATCATTCACAGGCTTCGTGTCAGGTCTGTCCTTCCAGGCAGTGGGCGTATTGAGCAGCCAAACTGTGTTAATATTGATCCGTGTGTGTCTCCACTAGCTGTCACTCCCGCAGCACCAAGCAGAGACCATCTGCCAACAGGCTCTGTGTGATCATCAGGCAGTGCCTGATGGCACAGACGCTCTGACAGTCAGCCAGGCACTTTTGTCTGAAAAATGGGTGTGGAAAGGGTGTGCACACACTGAACATAGGCCCGCCACGAGTACCACAATTTCATGGCTGGTTCCACAATACTTATTGGATAAGCCCGTGGTGCTACAGCGCTGCCTCTCAGCCTGCTAAGGGAAATCAAAGCAGTGTCCTGGTGGATTAAACATCTCCGTGTGATGCCAAATGGCACTCTGGGGTCACTGGTTTCAGCCTGTGTACAGCCATGGGGCCAGCAGGAACCTCAGTCAGTAGGAGCCTCCAACAGAAAATGTCTCTGCTCTTTTACTTTTCATTCCACCTGGAGCTTGCAAGAACTGCCTTTTCAGGAGCGAATTTTCTGTAACTGTACTTGACTAGTCCGGTTTGCTGCTAGGGGCATTGCAACAAGTTGCTCCTGCTTAAATCCCCGTGTTGGACTGCCTAATGCTGCTGATGCTGAGAGTCTTATCTTGATCCCTTCACAGATCAACGTCCTGCAGGCCAAGAAGAAGTTTGAAATCCTGGATGCGGTAAGGACCCTGTTTTCTGGGGCTGCTCTCAGTGTCTCAGGGAAAGGCAGCCCTCTCCATTCCAGGCTGCACGGGTCAGCATCCCAGCTCCTTGGTCTGCCACGGAGATGCTGTCTGAGGCGGTTTTGGGGGCTGCAGGGATGCTAACAAGAGGGGAGGGTGAAGGAGCAGAGCAGAACTCCCCAGGCCAGAACTGGAAGGGACTTTCAGGGGGGAAGGATGATGCTTGTAGTGCTTTCTGCTCAGAACAAGTGGAATCATGGCCTTGTGGAAGGATTTGTGAGAGGAAGAAAGAAGGAGAGTCACCTAGTGGATAGGCTGCTATGGGAAAGTGGTAGAGCTGTGCCTTGAGGGGCTGTTTTATGGAAAATAAAGGATAAGGACTCTTCACACTGTCCCAGAGCCTGTTCTGACCTTGCTTTTGTTCCTCTCTCCAGATGCTGTCCTTCATGCACGCCCAGTACACCTTCTTCCAGCAGGGCTACAGTCTTCTCCATGAACTGGATCCCTACATGAAGAAGCTTGCCACAGAGGTGAGAGGCAGGGAATTGTGTCTTTTCTCCCCTCTGCCCTGAGAGGATGTCCTCGTTCCCGTTCACCTACTGAACCTGGTAATCAGGGAGTGTGGTCAGAGCATCGTGCTAAGCCCTGTGCTTGTTTGAGCTGTGCCCTGGGCTGAGCACTGTGGTTAGCAGCCAACAGCTGCAGTTATTTGCAGTGCGCACCAAAACGAAGCCCAACACACTTTTCTCCTCTCGTGGGGACTTGCAACAAGGGGAAGGTTGGTGTAACGCTAGAGCAGGGAAGCAGAAATGGATTCATCAGCTTGTAAATCTCCTTCCTGACTTCCTGGTGTCCTCCTCCCCACCTTTAGCTCGACCAGCTGGTGATTGACTCTGCAGTGGAGAAGAGGGAGATGGAGCATAAGCACGCGCTGATACAGCAGAGGGTGAGTCCTGCGGCTGAGTCCTGGCCAGAGTCCCTCCTAAATCACCCAAGAGATGAATGCATGGCTGCATTCCCTTGGCACACACGGACAGGGCTTGCTGCAGGGCCCTTTCTTCATTCACAACGAAGCTCACGCTGCACCGAAACGATGCGGAGGGTTGTGGGAGAGAGGGGGCAGGACTCGGTGCTGCTACTGGGAGAGGAGCACGCTGCAGCGAACTTTTATGCAAGTCTGCTCCTAACTGCTTGCTAAGTGATTCAGCTGCTATAATTGGGAATAACCACCATGATCTGGCAAGCTGCTAGGATCTATTATCAGACAAGTCGGAGCTTTCAGAAGAGAGGTAACTTTGGCTAATGTGGGCTCTGATTTTCCAGACCATTCATCTAGGCAATGATCCCAAATCCTTGTAGTAACGTTGATTTTCTTATTTTCCTTCTCTTAATGGATTGCTGACCTGCCCGTGCAGACCCTCCTGCAGGTGAGTACCACAAATTTCCTTCCTCCAGCACCTTCATTTTTCAGAATTAGCACTTTGTTTCTCTGGATATTTACAAAGTCCAGCCTTTGAAACCCCAAAAAAAAAGAAACCTTGCAACATAGTGCTGCAACATAAACACTAGAAATGTAATTTTAAAGCCCAGTTTCAAGTGAATTTGGTTTCATTCTCACCAAAGTTGTTTTCCATCCTGTGCTGAAATAAGATTTCAGTTTCCTCTGTTCTCTGTGATGGTCGGTCTTGACTCAGAGCAGTGGCAGCCGTGCTTGGCTGCCACATTTTTGGCTTTATTTTTGGTGCTTAGGATCTTTGAAGACCGTGGGTCTGGTGGGAGGAGAATTGGCTGTACAGGCTTCGAACTGAGGGCAGTGGTGGGCTTTCAACACATGCAAACGTTTGTAAAAATACAAAATGATGGTCCCCAGCCCACAGAGCACTGTGCAGGGGGGGTGTTGTGTCCTGTGTGGGTAGGGAGGGTTTGACTTGTCGTGGTGGATGGATGACAAGTGTGCGATGCTTTCCGTGCTGTGCATTTGCTTTCTCCCGTGTGTGCTCCCTGGTCCATTAGCCAGCATCATGTAACATAACCTCTGCAGAGAGAGATGGGCTGCAGCAGCTTTTCCATTCAAGTCTGTTTAAAAGCTGTCCCGCAGGAGATGACAGCAGCAATGCTGGGGAAGCCAAGGGAAGCCAAGCCGTCCTCGGGGAATACAAAAATGCTTGCCAAGGCGTTGATGGCTTGCTGTCATTTTCAGACCCAGAGTTTAAGCCCTACCAGGGTTTTCACTCGCAAAGAATCCTTTAGCAGTGAAATAAGAGCTAGAGAGGTAGAGCAAAGCCAAAGAACGGCGAAAGATTCAAGCTGCCTGTAGATAGCTGACAGGATGAATTAAAACCTGGCTTGTTGCTGGAAAGATGAATGTACAGGGCAGGTACTTGCGTGGATCAATACTCCTTAACAGGAAGGAAGCAACTGGCCATTTTTCCCCTTCTAATGCTCTCTCAAAAGTGTCATAACGCATGAAATGGAAACGTAACTGGATTTGAAAGTTAATGACAGGCATTCCCTGGGAAGCGTCCTGTGCATGTGCTCCCTGCGGTTAAGTGTTCCGAGGGAGGGGAAGACCCATCTGTGACCTCTCCCTTCCCCTGGGGACTCTGCAGGAGTGATGACTTCATTCGAGGGACTGCGGAAGGTCTCTCTGGTGCCGTGCATTTCGGTTAAAACTCTTTCCACTGCATGGCTTTCAATGGGCTAGCAGCAAATGAAGCAGGGGTCGGGCTCCAAGAGGGAGAAGGAGCAATTATTTTTCACCGAGATAAGGTATGCGTAGAGCTGTGGCTCCCTGTGTGCATAGGCTTGCAAGAGAGCTGAACATCCCTACTGCAGTTTAGGGTTTAAAGCTTCCTGCCTGGATGCGTTTTGAGGCTGCTTTCTGGCTGCACTGGTGTCGCTCCTCACCGTGGAGCGTGGCACCCTGCATCTGCTGAGCATCTCGCCATCTCCAAAGGGAGCACAGCACACGTCTGAATTCATGTCTTCCTGCTCAGCCTGTCCAAACCCAGGGATATCCTCTGGTCTTTGGAAAAAAAAAAAAAGGATTTAGTAGCACTTAACTATAGAGGAATGGGGGAAACATCTTTTTTTAATCAAACTGGTGTCTTCCTGAACAGCCTGCCAAGGTACAGCAGAAAAGGGAGGGAATCCAGTGTAAAAAATGCAGTTTGGAGTGTTCCTTGGGGTCTGGTGGCACAGTTTTTCTCACTGAATTACCTTAGGGTAGCTTTGTGAGGGCAGCCTTTTAACAGCCACGTTCCTAACAAAGTGGTCTCTTTTATTTTTTTAATAAATAATAATAATAAAAAAAAAGATAGGAGGGAAATTCAGCATCAGTCTCAACTATTTTCTTTGATACTGGAATTCAGGTGCCTTTTCTTATGCCTCCCTCTCCCCCACCTTCCTGCATGCAGCATCTGCCTCCTTTTGTGTCGATTCCTAGGGCAGCTATCACTTCTGGCTGTCATTTTAACTGCTGCCCTCTCTGCCTTTCCAGCTCCAAAGCCTTCAAGAGCTCCACTTGCAGCTTCACGCTGCATAGCAAAATAACACTCCCTTGTACAAAAAGGGTGCCAATAAAACTAGCGGAAGGATGAGTCTATTTTTATGGGCTACAATAAATATTTGAGTTATCCTTCTGGTGTGCAAAGAGAAGAGAGGCTTAGTGGGAAGGGTAGGGGTGCCTCTCTCCTGTGTGCATGGGCTGCTTGTGTGAAAGGAGTGCTTTATGGAAGACATTTGTGCAAAAGGCTGTAGAGAGAGTCCTGTTATTGGCCGTATTTCTTGTGCATTGAGCTGATCTGTCTGAAATCACACACATAATACATTTGTTTGCACGTGGGCTCAGTTGATGGATGCACAAAGGCACGTGGGCTGGTCCAGGTTGGACCACGTAGGTGAAACAGCACCAGAGCGCAAGCCTGGGAAGCTTTTCCAGTGTGAAAAGGGGGAAGAAATGGTGGCACTTAAACAAAACTGCCGGTCTCTGGAAGTGGAAGAACACAGGGCTGTACAGAAGCTGCTTTGCAGCCTCATACCTATTCCCCGGTCCCTGGCAGAGAAAGCAATTGTGCTTCTGCTGCCTGTTTGCATGGCAAGGGAGGAAGGAGTGCCAAGGCAGAGCTCTCTGCCTCATTTAGCCCAGCTGGTAAATAACAACCCGGGGGCCATCTGGCACTTCAGCACCCCGTGTCCACGGCTGCAGCGGAGCAGGGCTGGAATTGCTGGCCCAAAAGGTGGCCCTGCTCCCAGGAGCAGCCCCTACTGAAGGCAGAGGAGCGTGGTAAGGTCAGGGGACAGGCGGGGAGCATCTTCCTGTCAACCCCGCTCTGTGCTGCCTGGCTTCTCCCACTCCCTCCTGTGCCTCCCTGACAGCTATATGGTAATTAGCCCTTGCTCTAAGCTGATTGCCTGTGAATAGGAGGCATGGGGAGGGGGCAAGCAGGTGGTCCCCAGGGGCCAGCCAGCTTCCTTCGCCTGCTGCCCCTCGCTTTGACAGGAGCCAGCGGCAGAGCTTGCAGCCTCCCGAAAAGGAGTAGGAGGGGTAAAGGAGAAGGGGCTGAAAAAGAAATCCCTCCTTCCCTGCCAGCCCACGGTGCTTAGCAGAGATGCTACTCTAGAGAGCGAGCAGAGAGAGGAGAGAGAGAGAGAGGACAGAGCTGCTCCCTGCAGAACCTCCCCGGCAGCTGGCATCATGAAGATTTTCAGCAGGCTTGAATACCTCCTGGTAAGGAGATGGTTCCTACAGGGTTGGTTCTTGGGGAGAAAGTTTAGGGGACGCTTTGCCTTGGGGGAGCAAGGAGGGTGCCTGTAGGAGCGTGTTTGCTGATGCGACCCTAAAGCAAGTACAGCTTTGTTGCTGTAGGAGAGCAACCGTGTTTGGTTTTGTTGGCGGGATGGAAAAGGGCAGGGCATGGATCTCTGAGCATCATCTGCTGGCAAGCTGCAGAGCAGGGGGATCGTTTGGCATTAGGGAACTCCAGAAACAAAAGGTCTGTAAATGGGATTTTGCTGGAATGAACAAAAGCTGTGCAGAATGGGAATGCGTGTGGGGGAGCCCTCCTCCGAATTCCATCTGCTTCGGAGGGTGCCTTGGGCTGTGCAGTGTATACACAGGGGTAAAAATAGCCAGATAGAGAGAGGCTTGAAATCCAGTCAAGCACCAGAAGAGAACAGAATGTGCGTGCAGCAGTGTTTGTGTGGAAGGGGGCGTGTGCCTCCGTGGGGAATGGGAATATTCCTCTGAATTAGGTTCTGCTCAGCATCGGAGCCAAAGTAGGCACGCAGTGTTGCACTTACCTCGGGAGAAGCTCTTCTCTGCGCTCGGGTGTGCATAATGGTAAATGGTGAGCATCATTGGTTACCTAACAAGTGAAGGAAAGCACTTTGGGGTAAAGCCTTTGTTTTCTCTGAAGGCGAGCAGTTGTCACGCGTGCTGTCTGTTGTCTTCAATGGTATTGATTGGAAATAAAATCCCGTGGAGTTTATTTCTCTGTGTTCCTCTGGGTATCTTCAACTGTACTGAGATGATCCACTGGTCGGGATTGCCTGGTTTGGGGAGCTTTTCTATCACTAAAAATCAAAACATGCAGAGAAGTGCAGTCACAATGTCTACATCGAAGTGGTACAGTGAGGTGTTAATGCTGTGGCTCCTCAGGGAAGGCCACTGCCATGATAAGAATATTTTAAAGAACTGCAACGAAGTTGATGTTTCACAGAAAGCTTCTCTCTGTTCTCAGCTAGGTGTTGTGCCCTTTGGGACTGGAGCAAACCTGCACCAGGTGGGCAGAAACAAGACCTCCCTACTGCAGCAGGTGCCTCTGAGGCAGGGCTCCTTGCCTGGCAAACATCCCCCTGCCAAAAATATCCAGGGGATGAGGGCATCTTCACCCCTCGTGGTAAGGCTGCTCACTGAAGCTGTATTTAGTCTGACCAGGCATCTCTCTGCATGAAGTGCTGGCTTCACAGGAGCAAGAGGCAGAGCTTGGCTGCCCTCTGCAGCGTGCAGTCCCTGCGCATGCTGCGTGCAGATGGACGAGGGAGTTTGCAGCCAAAAAGGGCAAGAGATGCCCTCTAAATAGGGTTCTCTTTTTTTCTTTCCTGGATCCGTTTGTGGCTGTGCCTGCGTTGGGTTTTTCATTTCGTTTTCTGGTTCGAGTGTCCCCCTTAATTCCTTTTTCACATCCCTATGGCCGTGTCTCTTGGAATTTGTTAATTCATTGTCATTTCGGCAGCAGTCGGCGTGCTCCCGTGGAAACCGTGGTGGCATCCTTTCTAAAAGAATATCCGCTCCTGGGCAGCCGTGTGTGCAGCCTCAGGGTGACAGGGCCAGCGAGGCCAGGCCGGTTTGATTTATTGGAAATGGGTGACACGGGGAAGCAGATGATGGCAGAGATTCGGTTTCTTGTTTTGGGAGAGAAAGGATTTATTTAACCAATGTGGGATCCAACGTGTCACTGCTGTTTCTAATCGCACGCACAGTTGTAACCCAAGCCATGCAGACCCCAGTCCTAGGAAGCCTTTTCCATGTCGAGCATTTTTCATGCAGCAGAGACAATGAGCTGCTAATTGCAGACTGAATAAACGGGTCCAAACCCACTGAGAGCAGACTCGTCCGATCCGTGCACACAGCGGTGATGGGAAGGAATTGGTGAAAGGAGGTCTGTGAAAACCATGTGTTAGTGTCACACGTAGCAGGGAAGGGAAAGGGGGCTCAAGAAAAAGCTTTCCTGTGTGCCCTTACCCTGCTTGTCAGGCCTTTTAAAGTGAGGTTTGAACGCAGAAAGTTGCTGGCTGTTGTGGAATGGGCGACACGTTCCTTCACCAGCAGCTCTCAGACACAGCTGGGAGGGCTTGAGAGGCTGCGAGTTTCTCCTTCCCAGTTCCCGAGTCCTGCCATGGTTTTACCTTTTGGCTGTATGAGCTGTTCCTGCACCTTTTGCTTTCAGTCTTTGCCTGGCTGAGAAAGCAAAACCAATACTGATCGGGGATCATTGCTGGATTTATTTTTTTTTCCTTCCCTTTTCCTTTAGTTTGTCCTTCACTGCATAAGCTGGTAGCAAAGACCTCAGCAGAGAGCAGTGAACTGGAGCAAACTGCCCCTGAGGATGCCCAGGGACAAGAGGCAGGCTGCTCCTTATTCCTCAGCTCCCCCTTGACTTGAGCCTACTTTACAAATCCAGCTTACAGCCCTGGCGGGCATCCTGCCCTCAGCTGCCCTGCAGTGGCTGCGTTGACCTCAGTGGAGTTGCTCAGGGATTGCAGCAGCAGAAACACGTGCAGGATTTGGCCTGGGGACGTTTCCTAACCAACGAGGAAAAGGGAGAGAGAAATAGCATCCAAGCAATGTAGCACCAGTCAGCCTTTCTAGCAATGTGGTGCTAGGTTTGGGCACCATCCAGATAGCTCTGCCTCCTATGAGCTGCGGGTGTGCTTGGTGTTTTGGGGTTAATTCCTTCTAAAACCGGGTTTGGTGCGGGTCAGGGTTCCCTCAAAGGTAAGGAACAGCTCCATGTGCCTTCAGCTCCTCTGCTTCAGCCCTGCGGGCTGTGGAGAGGGGTAACACAACGCAGGCTCCACGAGGTTAAACCCACACCTGGCTGGACTCCGCTGGCTTGCAGTGGATTTACTCTGACGCACGTGGCCCATCTGTTCCCCCTGCTCTCACCACGCAGCACCCTTACATAAGGGCAGCGGGGGGTTGTTCAGACCCTCACCTCTGCTTTTACAAACCCCTTCCACCAGGTGTCATTTCTAAGAAGCCCTTGGAAGGGTTTTTGTGCTGTGTGCTTCCCAGCAAAGTCCTTATTTTGGGGTATTTGCATGATTTTTATCATTGACCTGTGCAGATTCTCACCAAATTTAGCAAGTCTCGCTTTGGAGCAGCTCTATGGAAATCACGCACTCAAACGGCCACGGGTTAGAGGCAGATTTCCTCTAGCCTTTGTTCGCAATACGAACATGAAAGGCGTCTGTGGAAGAGCCCCCCCGTGGGAATCACCCTCTTACAGCAAAAAAATTTGGGGCAGGGCAGGCTCGTTTAATTGGGTGCCTTCCAGCCGCGTTCCCGGTGCTAATTGGGCATCACGCTGGCTTTCCGAGGCATGACTCAGCCCTGTCCCATTACATCCCCTCCTCCTGCATCAGTATTATTCTGCTGATGACACCTCCCGGGCGAGCTGGCATCTCCAAACGTGCAAATAACTCATCCTAATGAGGGCCGAGCGCGCGTTGCCAAGCGACACAGCATCACCGGGGTCTTCGTCTGCAGAGCTCGAAGGCACGCACATTAATGGGGCTGCTCTTCGCTCTGCTCGGTCTTTGAACCGAGCCATGCAGGGAAAAATACTTGAACTCAAGAGAAAGGGAAGCGTGGGTGGGATGCATCGGGAAATGGGTGGGGGAAGAGAAACGCGCCGCAGCTCCCCAGGTTAGGGGGAAGTCAGGTTTCACGACCCGGTTTCTCAGGGGAAGGAGGCAGATTGATGCCCAGGGAGGGTAATCCCATGTTCTGCGGGAGCAGCTGCTGTGCTCCCTGCTCCGTGTCGTGCTCGCCAGCTGTCAGAGTCCACGAGGGCTGTGGTGAATCAGGGCCAGCCCTGACAAATCGCCGCTGACTGGTGGCATACCAGAGAGACTCGTGCGAGTGCAGATTGAAGATGGCAGATGATGATAGCTAATGAAAATGGGATTGATCCGTCTTCCTTACCCTCTGGAAACCATCGTGCTGCCTTGCCTTGTGTGAGAAGGTTGGGATTTGCTCTGTTCCTGGCCCCCTGCACGTAGAGATATGGCAGCAGCACCGCTGAGTCGCGTGGCCAGGTGAAAAGCACCTCCATCACCTTCCCATTGCAGGCTGCCCCAAACGTAGGGAGCTTTTAATCCTCACAATTACAAGCTACCTGCCTTTCTACTTGCCAGCTACTAGAGTGGGAAACACAGCACATATAGGACGTTCTCCAAGCAACAGGGACAGATAAGCTTAGGGCAATGAGGACAATTCCTACCTGCAGCCCCCTGAGGCAACGGGATGTGCTGTGAGAGACAGCCCTGCCTGGATGTCAGGGTCTTGAAAGAGTCTGGATCAGGACAGAGTCTGTCTCTTTCTCTTTGCAGGACTTCTCCTACGATGACTCAAAGGTGGAGTTCAACGTCGATGCCCCAAATGGAGTGGTAATGGAAGGCTACCTCTTCAAGAGAGCCAGCAATGCGTTCAAAACATGGAATCGGTGAGTAATGACTCGTAGTCCACCTGATATCCGGGTCAAGGCTCTGAAGACAGCTAATACCAGAGGAAAACTAAATTCATCACAATTCAGAGGAACATCGAACAGCAGGACGTGTCTGGTTTTCAAGAGCCACAAGTATCAAACCTGTCAGTTGTGGGTGGGGGAGATATGAGAGTGGGAACATCAGCTGTGCTGCTGAGAGCTGAGATGGCTTTTTGTGCACTGGCCCTGCTCTTAATTGCTCATAAATATTTCATCTGATAGATCACCAGGAATGCCAGTCTCATATGGCTCCTTCAGTAGTTAGGAGTCTCTACAGCTGCCAGAGACCTTGGGAAAGTGGAAGCAAAGGTTTCATGTTCTTGCCTTGTTCGATATTTATGTGTTTAGTGTCCCTCGAGAGTGCCGTTGGGTTTCATATTTGGTTGTGCAACCCTTCCAGTGAGTTTCTAATGCAAGAAATCGATGCCTTTTTGGCCCACATTTCCTCCTCTCATTTAACAGAGAAATGATATAATATTATGAGACCTGGTACTTGGCTGTGGGGTACACTCAGAGTATGTGCCACAGCAGGCTTGAAATATGCTGTCATTAGACTTTGAAATAAATAAACATGGAGTGATTCAGTGAACAGTCTGTGGGATGCACAGAAACTGCCTGTGTTTGCACAGAGAAAAGATCTGCAATTACTGGAGATCTCTGACTTGGTTAGACCAGGGAGTCCTCTCTAAGCCTTGCCCTAGTACTAAGGAGAGTCCAGTCACATTTTAGCAGTATGGTTTTGCCTCTCAGGCTCTTATCCCCTGACATTTCAGCACTAAGCTTGCAGTTGGAAGAACCAGAAACAACAACAGCAGCTCTGGCCTGGTGCATCATCTGTTTGATTTCAGTGCTTGCCTGGAAGGTATTGCAGATGAAATCTTAGCAGCCTTTTAGGATTTTCCTGCTTGGTGTTTCATAAGCAGACTACAGCCTCTGTCCCTAGACATGCTTTCACTGCATGCCATGTGTCTCTGCAGAGGAGGTCATCCTGAAATGTGTCAGGTTCGTGTCACAACCTGTACATCAAGAGCTTGGTTCTTGTGGAAGAGGTGAAGAGTTCTGCTCAGCTCTCTTCTCCACCTGGCTGTGAATTCAAGGGGCACCCCCTAAGGCATTTACCCTGGAGGGAACGTGATCCTCTGAGGCTTCCAAATTTTTCTGGTGTCTGAAGTACAGCTAGTGGCAAGGGCTCCAAGTTTTCCCAGGCCCCCCAAATCCGAGCTGTCCTCCCCCGTATCCTCCTACACCCTGGTGATACACAGCCTGTATCTTCCCCACAGCCTCCTCCATCCCACCCACTCTTAGCCACAGCTCCTGGCGCTTACTCATCGCCCTCCTGCTGTCACTCCACCGCTTACCGGTGCTGCCTCCCCCTCGTGAGCAGGGGGCAGGCAGAAAACAACAAAATCCACGGTTCAGCTGAGGTTAGGAGGCAGCACCAGGCAGCAACGTGTGCCCTGGGGTGGCAGAGCAGAGAGCAGAACCAAGACAAGCTTTCTGCTCTGCTTTGTGTGACAGCAGCATTGCTCCTGGCGCACAGATCGTTACTGTCACAGCAGCTCAGAGATGCAGAACCACACGAGCTCATCAAACGGGGCTCCCACGTAGGTGGGATGGCCTCCAGTTACCTGTATTTTGCCGTTTCTCCGCAGACATGTCAAGTCCTTTATTGCTGTTGCCTTTTATCTCCCCCTTTAATGTTTCAGCAGTGACGAAAGAAAGAGAATCCTGTCTCATCTTATTTTCCTAGGGAACCCAGTTCCTTTGCAAAGCGAGCGTGATACAGGCTCAAATGACAGCCTGCTGCAAGCTCTTTGGCTCTTTGTACTCAGATGTTTCTTCCT
This sequence comes from Netta rufina, assembly GCF_964035555.1. Lineage (NCBI taxonomy): Eukaryota > Metazoa > Chordata > Aves > Anseriformes > Anatidae > Netta > Netta rufina. The sequence continues at coordinate 5,929,596 of NC_140146.1, forward strand.
CAGGTCTGGTGGTGGTGGCCATGGCTTTCGTTGCCCTCCGGGATGAGGATCAGGTTGCTAAACCTTAGGCTGTGTTTTGGGATGAGGAAATGGCTCAGGGAGTTGGATTTAGCACTGGAGATTAAGCCACCAGAGACTTACCCCTGGTATCAGCATCACATGGACCTTCTCTCACTTATATTTTAGTGGAAAGCTGGCCCTAAGGAGGCAGACTCCCTCCCAACACACGTGTCCTTACTCTAGCTGCAGCAAGCAGGAGCTTTGGCGTCCAGTTTGACCTCCCATAGTCTGTTGTGGCTACAGAGAACTCAGCATATCCTATACCAACAGCCAGGTGTGCAGCCTTTTCGATAAACACCAAGTATGCCAGGTCCATCCAGCCCCAAGCAGCGCACCGTGTCCCACAGGCACTGCATTTACTGCCTGCACCAGGGTCGCTGGACACACACAGGCTTCTGCCCCGGTAATCCTAGGCAGCAAGATGGACTGCCCTATTCCTGCCCTTGCTTCCTCCTTCATATACACTGACATATCTAGGGCACAGCATCTCGATGCCAGGAGTCATTCCCTAAGGCTGTAAACCCTTTGTTTATCCTCTGAGGGAGGGCACCGGGAGAAGCAAGGGTTTATGACATTAGTTTTCAGCTGCTTTGAATAAATCAGACTTAAATGCAGAGATCTTGTTCTGCTGCAGAACAAACCACCCGTGTAGAGCTCTGCCATTCATTTCTCCTGTTGTCTGTCTTCCTGCAGGAGGTGGTTCTCCATACAAAACAGCCAGCTGGTGTACCAGAAAAAGCTAAAGGTCAGTGAGGCTTCCCCAGGTGACCCTGGCAGATTGGCCACCTTGTGTCCTGGGGACTTCTGCACCATGGTGGGGAGCATGGGGTTGGCTCAGAGGGATGGCAAGCCCATTCAGGCACTGTTATGCTCCAGAGTTAGATGGTGCTGAGAACGAAGTGGCAGCAGATGGTGTTTGCAGTGGTCTAAATCTCCCTGATCGACGGGGGAAGATTGATGTCCCCAGTCAGTTGGCCCCTGCATGCGCTTGTTGCCCCAGTCTTTGGTGCTGTGCAGCCCCTTCCTGTTGTCCTGGAGCTTCCCCATGGTGGGCTGGCTCAGTTCTTTCTGGCCCCAGCGTATGGTAGCCAGCAGGGTTTGGGGAGGAGTGTTCTGAGAAGCCCAATTCTGACAGATTCAGGGAGCTGACGAAGCTGCTTGTTCTCTCCCTTTCAGGATGTCCTCACGGTAGTGGTGGAAGACCTGCGGCTCTGTACTGTCAAGCCATGTGAAGACATAGAGAGGAGGTTTTGCTTTGAGGTCGTCTCACCTACCAAGTAAGTTTGGTGGATTCCCTGGCTCATCCTTATGGCAGCTGGAGTGTGCGTGGAACTGCAGGAGATTCGATTTGAGCAAATGCTGCCCTGAGTTATTCAGTGTTGGCTGGGATTCTCCAGAGTCCCCATAAAGATTATCAGATACCAGCACAAGCCAGATGTGGGACACACAAACCTAATGTATATACAGACTGTGAAAATGGCAATGCTCAGATTTCCAAAACTGCCTGGAGGCTTTGAAGAGGGAGCACCTCTGACAGTACGAGCATGTAGGATTAATTTTTGCCACTGTGTCTGCCAAATTAAGGTGCTGCCCCCATTGGAAAGGTTATGCTGTGGATGAAGCAGGACAGTTTTGACCAAAACACTCACTCTTTTTGTTCTTCCAACTCTTTCCTTTCTCTTGCAGGAGCTGCATGTTGCAGGCTGACTCGGAGAAGCTGCGTCAGGCCTGGATTCAGGCTGTTCAAGCCAGCATTGCTTCTGCATACCGGGAGAGTCCTGACAGCTACTACATCGAAGTGAGTGAGGGGTCAAGGAAGGTCCCTAATGGTGTCTCAGGGCCCTAGCAGTGGGCTTTTGGGCTGTGGCAGGTCCAGTGTGGGTGAGTGAACATTTGGACCATGGCAGCAAGCTGCTGGCTGCCCTAACTGATGGGCAACAATGATAATGAGCTGCATTCCCAGAGCAGGGATGGGGTGAAGCACTGTCTCGTAGCACTAAGCGATTAATGAGGCCCTATCCTTTCCTTTCCTGGACTAGCACCAGCTCATTCCCCTTCAGATATTGCAGAGGCATTGAGAGGACGCACTGCAAAGCTCCAATTCCTTCCTTGCAGACCCTAGACCCCTTTTTGTTCCCTGCAGAGACTGGACCGGACTGCTTCCCCATCAACGAGCAGCATTGATTCCGCTACCGACTCGCGAGAGCGCAACGTGAAAGGAGAGACCATCTTGCAGAGGGTGCAGAGCATCCCTGGGAACGACCAGTGCTGTGACTGCGGTCAGCCAGATCCCCGCTGGGCCAGCATCAACCTGGGCATCCTGCTGTGCATCGAGTGCTCTGGCATCCACAGGTACTGTGCACGCGTGTGCTCTGTGGCACCAGTCAGGGGTGTAGATTGCAAGCTCCTAGAAAAAAGGTGGGTTATAACCCACCTTAAAGCATGGGTTATAACTGAATGATGTTGGTACAGATGGATTCAGACAGTTGCTTGCTGTGCAGGTACATCTCTGTGTGCAGCCCAAGCCCTGTACTTCCCACACAGCTGCTGTAGTTGAGGTTGGCAGCCCACGTAGCAAAAGTGCAGAGTCTAGCTCGAAGTACATCAGGAAACAGCCTGAATAATTTGGCTGTAGTGATATTTAGCTCTTGCTTGCAAAGCATTTCACAGACGTCAGCTAATTAAGTTCACACAGCTTTAGAAGGCAGAAAAAAAGATTAATTTACACAGTCCACTTTTAGCACTTGTGAAAAATTGAGCTGTTGAAACAGGAAGCCTGGCTGTTTTTTCCTGCTGTACTGCATTTGTGTTATAGAGCTGAGAAATTAACTGCCACACTCTCTCATTCTTCACTTCCCATGCGTTGCAATTCCACCTGTTTCCTGAGCCTAAAATGACAGATAGCTGCACCCATGAGCATGCACATAACTGCAACCCTGAGCAATGCTTCTGCCAGCAAACTGACCTGTTCCTATCAGTAGCTCGCAGTATTGAGCCACCAGACACACTAGTAGTGTGCACCTCAAGTAGGAAAACCCTTCTCGTTAGGGGTCTAAAGACAAGGAAAGTGAAACAGAATGTTTCAGAGACAAATAGTACAGAAGAATAGCTTTTAATGTGAATAATGTTGTGGCAGGGGATTTTTTTATCAAGCTTTTGTGCTATAGTTATGTCTGTGTAGATGAATACATAGGAATTGGATTTCTATTGCTCATCTTATGATACGGGATCTGTTTTGAGGCATGTAACCATTTTGTTTTCCTTTCTTTTGGATAAATAGGAGTCTGGGCGTTCACTGCTCCAAAGTCCGATCTCTCACGCTGGACTCCTGGGAGCCAGAGTTACTGAAAGTGAGTGGTGGCTTCTGACACCAGGAGTTGGACAAATGGTGGGCGTGGAGGGCCTCTTGGTGGCAGAGGTAACTCCTCACCTGAGCATTTCATTCCCTCCCTGTTGTATTGCAGCTGATGTGTGAGCTGGGGAACAGCACCATGAACCAGATTTACGAGGCGCAGTGTGAAGAGCTGGGACTTAAGAAACCCACAGCAGGGAGCTCCAGGTGAGTCTGAGCGCGTGGCCTGGTCCTTACAGCCCCGTGGGGAGGTATCCACCTACACCAGCCCCTGAGCTCTCTGGAAAGCCAGACTGAGTGGGTCTGGCATTCAGTGGGGCCCAAACTCTCTTCCTTGTGGTGCAAATGGCTTGGGGAAGGCTGGCATGTGATGTGGGCTGGGGCTGAACATCCCTTTCCACTCTCAGCCACATGCTGCGTTCCTCAGCTATGCTTTGAAAATTTTGAAATATTTTTAGATTTGAGAACATTTTTCTGCTCCATTCAGGCCTCGGTGGCTTTTAGGACTCAAAGCCAGGTTGAGAAAATGACCCATAGCAGCCTTATCTTCTTGTGGCTGTTTGCTTTAGGTGAATCTTGTTACCCTGTGCTCAGCTTTATGCTGTTCTTCTCTTAGGCAGGACAAAGAAGCCTGGATCAAGGTGAAGTATGTGGAGAAGAAATTCCTGAAGAAGCTGCCAAACGGGGAGGCTCTGGCAGAAAACGAGCGGAAACCTCGACGCTGGTGTGTGAAGAAGTGCCAGAGGCACAACAGTGCCACGAAAGCACCCACAGCTCGTAGGAAGTACCGCCATGAAGCAGGCAACGCGTCGCCAGCCATGTTGTCATCAGGTGGGAACTTCCCTGCCCCAGACAGAGCTGTGTTGGCCTGGCCACCACTCCGTAGGTGTGGGCACAGCTGCCATAACACGTGGCCCTGCATCTCCGGGCTCTGCAGCCTGCTGGGGGTATAAGCAAAAGTGCTTTTGCACAAACCTTGATGCAGATCTTTAGAGCCGTTTCCTAACACTTCCCATGTGTTCGAGGAGGTTCTTCTGGTTAACGGAAGAGATCTTTCAAGGCCAGGTTGGGTGGGGCTTTGGGCAACCTGAGCTAATGGAAGGTATCCCATGTCAGCGGGTTTGAAACGTGATTTTTAAGGTCCTTTCCAAAACAAGCCATGCTATGGTTCTATGATCTTTTATATCAGGGTGATCTAGCAACTTCTAAGCTGTCTTTGCCTTCCTTTGTATTCCAACTTCCTGCTTTTTAACAAAAGAAAGACACAAATCCGTTTAATTTTACCTACCTGGTCTGTAATGGAGGCCACATTTATGAAGGCTTCTGGCTGCTCAAAATGTTCTGGTATGACTTGGTCTGCAGTGTTAGCACCAGCTATGGTGGTTGTGTTTTGGTGCTGTATGTGAGCATGGTTATGGCACTGAGAAACTCTGGGGTATGCAAGTTCAGCCCGGGTAAATACAGCTGTGGGACTTTGCATTTGTTCATCTGCCTGTTATTGACCATGGACTTCAAAATCTCTCTGTAAAACAGCAGCCACGCTGGAGAGGAAGTTCCGTCGAGATTCCCTCTTCTGCCCTGATGAACTGGACTCTCTCTTCTCCTACTTCGACACTGGTGCTGGCTCTGGCCCACGCAGTAAGTACAAAGAAAGACAAAGTGCCCCTGCTTCTGGCACCCTTTACCTCCCAGCTGTTCTAGGGCGTGTGCATGGCACCAGACTTGAGGCAAGGTATCGGCCTCCCTAGAGAGGCAGGCAGCTGACCAAACCACACACACCTTGGGTAAATGTCTCAGAAGAGTGATGGGGAGTTACTTGCACCAACTCCAACCCATCACTCTTTTTATTGCACTTATTATTTTAATATCCTATCAGTCAGTCCCCGGTGTTTGTATTCTGGTGGATGGGATTTTTTTCCCCACATCTTTTACTCCCAGACTGTGCATTCCATCGTCCTTTTCTGGGTTGAGTTTCGGCTTTTCCTTTTTTTTTCCCCTTTTTTTTTAGCAAGCGTTACTGCGGACAATTTTTCTTTTTGTGTTTTGTGACGATGAACTCCCCTCATATTCCGTCCACCTTCCTCTAGGTGCCAGCCACATCTCTATGCAGCATCCGCTAACAGGTGGCCCATGGAGTGGCAGTGGCATTGGTCCCGGTGGGAGCGGTACGCCGTTCCTCCTGGACGGAGGTAAGGTGACGCTCTGGCAGCTAGCAGCAAAAGAGACGCCCAAATTTTACTTGTTCCAAACCAAACATCAGAGGCAGCTCTGTATTTTCTTGCAGCCAAACAACTGGAGCACGTAAATGACCCGGGGAAGGCAGGCGGGCAGGCTTTTGAAAGGCTAAAAAGCATCGTGAGGCTTCCTGCAGTCAAGTTGCTGCATCTGAAAGGAACAACTCTCTCAGATGAAGGATCCAAGCCTGCACATGTGGGCAGCACGTGGCAAATGGGATGTAAGAGGTGTTGACCTCAAACGCCCTGCATCTGTCACAGACCAGGAGCATGGCCTGTTATACTCTGATGAGGAATAGTAACTTTTTAAAACAACTCAGCCACTTCACGTTATTCAGAAGCTCGTACGATAGTTGAAGGTCCTGTGTCAGCCCAGCAGAAAATCGCAGCCCTTTGTACAAGTGCATTTTACCTCTTGAAGTCAATGAAACAGGTGCTTTAATGCTTGTCTGAGTCAGTGCCTTACAGGCTGTCCCAGTTTCAAGGAATTCAGCACTATTAGTCAAGCAGAAACAATAGTTTGAGCGTAGGACTTCAGAGTTCAGCAGCCTTATCTGGGTCCTGTGGAAGAAAATAGGAGCTTTAGCACCGATTCAGTGGGAGCAGAACTGGCAATTTGACACATTAATATTCATGTGCTATGAGCCAGAGCCTCCTTTCTTGCTTTGATGTAAATCTAGTGTAGTGCCATGTAACTCATTGGAGTCACTCTTCACTTGTGCTGCTGTAGTGGAAAGCATGGTCTCACCAAGGATTGTTTGCTGTCTACAAAAAACCAGCAATAATTTTCCCAAATTATTTTGGGAATAATATCAGCAAATCTAAAAAGGACAGGCATGATGTGTGCTGCTCTAAGCCTTTCCTGGGAGCTGCATTCACCAAGTCAAGAAGTTCCTCAGTCCTATCCGTAAAACTAATCTGTTGATTACTCACAACTTGCAAAAGCTGTTTCAAAACTGGACAGTCTCCAAAATTCCTGAGTGAATGAATCTGAATAACAGAAAGCATAAGTCCAGAAAAATCCATCAAATTCATGTGACAGGAGTTTCTTTGCTGCTTGATCCGTGGCCAAGGGACTCTGTCTTGAGTCTGCTCTCTAGTTTCTTGTATAGTTCTGCCAAGCAGCTTTGTACAGATCAGTGACATCGAAAGCTTTTGCCCAGTAATTAACTGGGACAGGAACATGTGTTTGTCCATGGCATGAGCAAATATACTAGCAGGGTAAAGGCTGGCTGCTCGTCTGCGTCCAAGCCCGGCTCTGGATGATGCTATTGCCATTAGTATTATGAATGTTTTGGTTTTTATGCCAGAAGAGAATTTGGGCTCCTTTTTGGAGGTGATTAGGACACCTCGTGTACCCTGAGCGTGAGTGCATGATGAGATAATCAACGGTGGATTGACAGTAATTAACACACCGCTCCAAATAACTCATTCTTTCTCTTAAACAAGTAGGAGATCAGAAGGCACAGCTTCCTGAGGCGTGCTAAGGAAATTACTCATCGCTCTATGCAAAACACAGCAGTTACTCTGAAAAACGACCTATAGTTAATTGTCAATCAGTGTAATAATGACACCACGCAAAGAGCACTAGCAAAATATTGGAGGCTGCAGATTCAGCCACCAGCCTGTTCTTGTGTGGGGGTGGATACCCAGAAGGTGGGAGTGTAGATCTGATTACAAAAGTGGATCTACACTAATGCATTGTATAAGAATCTGGCCCCAAATGTTTGTTATGATTTGACTGAGATTTTTTTCTTCGCTGTTTTTTTCCACCAGTTTTAACCAAAAAAGGATTTAGAAAGGATTTTGCTTAAAGGTAGGAGCAGTGACTGGCTGGATGTAGAGCCCAGCCAGTGTTCCCAAGGACAAGGCATCCCTCAGGATGAATGTGATGTCCCAACACCTTCTGCAGGGGCACTGCCAACACTGCTTTTTCCTTCCCTTCTGTCATTTTCTTGACTGCTTTTGGATCCAAATTGTAGAATTGCTCAGCCACTTTGCACAGTGTGTCCTTGGACAAGTTGTCTCCTGTCTTCTGACTCCACTTACATGTGATCAGCTGCCTTGTAACATTCACCAGGGAAGGTGGGAAGGACTATAAAGAGGAAAAAGGGTGAATAAGTGAACAGATGCTTTAAGAGTTTGGCTTGAGATAAATATTATTGATATTATTTGGCCCATTCGTGGTCAATAATCTACTCCAAGGGCAATGCATTTTGCAAATGCCCCAGTGACAACTGAAAAACTTTGGAGAAAGCTCAGATAAGAGTGGAAATTAAGCTTATTAGTGGTAAAAGCAGAGGGGTGTCTCTATTTGCTAACGACACTGCGTAACCTGCTGCAAAGCTGTCTCTGCTGCTGCTCTGCTCCAGTCTACGTCACGGCGTCCCTCATGGATTGCAGCAAGTGCTGTCCTCAACAGCCCAAAGTGCCATGGCAATGTTGGAGTATCCCTGCATGAAGGGCAGCGTGGGGACACGGACACCATAAGGCTTTGCAGTTTTTCCTTGGGCAGTTTTACTGAGTGGGGCTAAATGGGGTAGCAGCGCCCTCTCCCTTGCCAGCAGCGCCCGGTGCAATGTGTGTGTGACGTTCTGCGCAGCCCTTTTTCCCCTGTGGTCTCAGCTGTGCCTGGTACCGGAGTGCCCGGGTATTAAAATGGCCTTGGTTTGTCTTCTGTTGGCCCTGCAGGTCTGAGCAGTGACAGCGGGCTCGGGGGAAGCACGGACGGCAGCACCGATATCCTGGTGTTTGGCTCCGTGGTGGACAGCGTGACGGAGGAAGGTGGGTGCCACGCAGAGGCTGGTGATGGAGGTGGCATGGGGAGCAGCTAGAGCCGAGGCAGGAGGGATGGCCAAGACTATTTTGTGTACCAAAACCAATGGGAAATATAGAAAAATGGAAATGCCAAGCTTTTGGGTCATGTTTCGGCATCCCTTTCTCCCCCTCAGAGTGCGAGGTGTCAGAGGAGTCCAGCGGTGAAGCAGAGATTGAGCAGGAGGCATCAGATTTGGAGGACCTGCGGGAGCTGCACCCTGGCTTGTTGGTCTACAAGGCGGCACAAGCCCGAAACCTGCCGCTCATGGCAGAAGCCCTGGCTCATGGTGCTGAAGTCAACTGGGTGAATGATGAAGATGAAAACAAAACTCCTCTGATTCAAGCCGTGATGGGGGTATGTTGTGCTTGTGGCCGGGAGGTTATGTGTGGGAATGGGCGGCCTTGACTCCAGTTTGGAGCACGCTGACAATAGGCAGCTCGCAGGCAGGTATGTGCTCAGTACGGCAGGGTGAGTTTGAAAATAAAATTCCTCTTTGCTTTGCCAGGGCTCCTTGATAGCCTGTGAATTCCTGCTGCAGAACGGGGCAGATGTTAACCAAAGAGACAGCCGAGGCCGGGCTCCCTTGCACCATGCCACGTACCTGGGGCACACTGGGTAAGTCCTTTGCATGCCAGCTTGCTCCATCACCCTGGGCTGCAGCTTCAGAGTTGCCACAAAGTCATGGGATGGGAAGGGGAGCTGTTTTTTGGGTGGATTTCCATCCCAAACAGCAGTTCAGAGGGGAATCTGCCCAAGCAAGGAGAGCTGTGACTGCCCGTGGGGGGACTGTGCTCTGTGCCCACTCCAGCATGGAGGTGGGATTTCTGCTGATGGCCTTTTCTTCCCTTCTGCAGCCAGGTCTGCTTGTTCCTCAAGCGAGGGGCGAACCAGCACGCAGTGGACAGCGACGGGCAGGACCCGCTAAGTATCGCAGTCCAGGCGGCCAACGCAGACATCGTTACCTTGTAAGTGCCACAAGGACCCTCCTTTCTGCCTGTAAGTAGCAGAAAGGAAGCCAAACCTCTCCCCCTTTGCTTTCTCTGTTTCGCTCTAGGCTGCGTTTGGCTCGAATGAATGAGGAAATGCGAGAAGCAGAGGGCCCCTTCGGACAACCAGGTCAATATCCCAGCAACAGCCCTACTGAGCTCCAGTACAGGAAGTGTATACAAGAGTTCATCAGCCTTAACATAGATGAGTGTTAGTGACAACTCCCCCACCTCCCCTTTGCAGTCTTGAAGTGGGGCCGGATTCCTGGAAGCCCCGAGAGCCCCATCCTTGGTATATTGGTGTTTCTTGCAGATTGGTCTGTTTTTGATGCCTGCACCTATAGGTTGAGATGCCTGCAGGAAGGAGGAGGGATCTTTCCTGCTAGCATCAAGTTCTCATGCTTGACTACTGGATGGTTGGTTTTGTGTAGGAGATTCTTAGGGCATAACCACAGACCATGGCGTGTGGACTCGAGTGAGTGAAAAGTATGGGAGAAGAGTTTAGCATTAAACAAAACAAAACAAAAAGAAAAAAAATTAAAAAAAAAAAAAAAAGAAAGAAAGAAGAAAAGGAAACCCTCTATCACCAGGAGAAGCCCGCCAACACTAGGATCGGACGAACCTCTCTTGTCTCTGTTTCGGTGCAGTCACCACGCGCTGAATTCTCGTCTGAACCGTTTGGAAGGGATTCTGATGGGGAGCCCTCTCCTGGCAGTGCGACCAGCAGCCTGCTCTCTCCTGGGACTCTGCAGCATCTGGGAGCTGCTGGGGCCAGTTTAGAAAACTCAAATGCAACCTCTAAGTCGGGAACAGGCTGTTTCGTGGGGCAGATGCTTTGCTGCACAACAGAAGGGGTAGAATTGAGAGCCATGGCTACCCACCTCACTTGCTCTCAGGACTATTACCAGCCACGCTCCCCTTTTTTTGGCCTTGGTGGTTAGCTGGTCAAAGCCATAGCTCACCTGCTTCCTGGGCCAGGATGCGCTCTGCCCGTGGTGTGAAGCAGCAATGCTAACTTTTTTTTGAGGCTGGGAGAAGCTTGTCGCTGGCGATGGGCTTTTCTGTCAGGGAAGAAAAGCCAAGTCCAACTGCCACTGCCAAGCTGGCTGGCTGCACGATGCAATTTGGTTTGGTTTGTTTCCTGGTCACCGTATTTCTGACTCAGTGTCTCTGTGAAGGAGACTCCTACCTGCATGTGTATCCCTCTGCGCTCACCCCGCATGCTGAAGCATGTGAGTAGGGCATCTCAGCAGCTGACCCGGGGACTTCGGCGTTTCCCAGTTCCAACGACCAGCAAAACCTTATTTTTTTTCTTTCCTTTTTCTGGTATTATTCTTTGCTGGAGCGGGGGAATGTGTTTCTACTCAGAGCACTTTGTTGCTGGTGTTTATGGTCTGTTATGGGGTCCTGCTACAGTAGCCCTGCAGAGATGGTTGGGAACTTGGGTGCCACGCTGAGATGTGCTCCTGCAAGAGCCACTTCAGAACGCCCTCAAACTGCTGTTGGCATCAGAAATTTTCAGGACTCTTGGGCGGCAGCCCACAGCTGGTATTTAGCCTGCCTGGGCACCTCGGCTGCTGGCTCTGGGCTTGGGCCATCGTGCCTTACAGATAGTCCTGAAGGGGTCAGGATCTCACGAGGAACACAAATACCAGGCAGAGCTCCCCGTCCTCCTGCATTACATCGGCAGTGAGACACAATCATGCTCTTTTTCATCCACTCTTTGACTTCCTTTCTTTGTAAACGGGCTGGTGTCTTGCTGCAGCCCTTGGGGGGGGTCAAACCTTTGCGGGTTTACTTCTGTCCTCAGATGCCAGCACAACCCAGCTCCTCGCTTGAGATAGTGCCCTCAGACTGATCCTACAGCGCTCAGAGTACACCCGTGTGTCTGCAAGTGGAACGAAAAAGAAGCTCCCCTTGGGCTCTGGTAGTTGTCCCCTCGGTTCCAGGGAGCGTCCCTGCTTCCCTCGGGAAGTGCTGCCCCACGTCCTGCTGCAGACGGATCACAGAGTTCAGTCTCTGCACTCTGGGGCTTGAATCCCATCTTTCTCTTGTGGCTTTCTCATTCCTGTTCTCTCCTGAAGCTGCGGGATGCCCAGTGCCAAGTTCTGAGCTCAGTTCCAGGTGTCTGCTATGAGCCCGAAATAGTCCCAGTGACCGTGCTGGAAGTGCTGCAGCTCAGTGGCGGTGCAGAATCCAGTCCCAGGGCCTTCCTTTCTTCCCTAAGCCACAAACCATCTCCTTCCACCCATGTTTAAAGAATTAATGAATATATTATTGGCCCCATCAGCCTTTTCACCCCCGGCAATGCCTTTCGTTGCATCTTCTCCATCATTCCACCCGTTCTGCCTCGAGGACCAGGCTCCGTACCCAGCAAACTGGCTTTCTCCTTTCTCAGCTGCTCAATGCCTGCTCTGAAACTTTCAGCCTTTGCGCTGCTTTTCTTCCTGGTCCAAGTCACCCCGAGGTTACAGGGGCTCCCTCTCGGAGCAGTGCTGCCTTTTGCTGCTGTCACTGCTTTGTTGGCCGCCCTCCTCGTGAGCTGAGCCTGCTTGCTCTGCAATCAGTGCCTGGCTGAGCCCTTCAGCAGGGCAGCACCGTGCATGGTTAGATCACCCCCTGGCATCCAGATCAGTGCTTGAGCGCTCAGGACAGGACAGGGACCAGCATGCAGCCAAGAAGCAGCTTTGCCGCCTGGGTCAGGAACTGGGAGACCCTCTGCGATGAATTCTCTTCGATAATCCCAGCCCATTTTATGCTTCCTGCATCTGTTGAGACGTTTGTCAGAGCTGATGTGGTTCCCCTTGAGTTCTGAATCTTCCAGGCATCTTCCAGGGTACTTCAGAGATCGTGGCAGTGGAGCAGATGTCTCACCACCACCACGGTCCTGCTCTGTTAAGGATCTTCAGCACGATCGTCATCTAGCAACGTTTTTCACATGCACAGCAACTTAAAACACCCCAGTCGGTTTCCCAGCTTCTAGGGGAAGTTAGGAATAGGCCTGATCCTTTCTGTAAGCCAAGGAGGACTGGAGACGTGGCTTCCACTTTGGGTCATTTTATTTCACAGTCGGCATGAGTGACTGATGAGAACAAAACAAGAACCGGGTACAGACAGGTCCAGTGAAGCTCAGACTTACTGCTGAAGTACATGAAGTTGAAGCGTGTGTAAATACTGATGCAAAAAGCAGTGTCTTGCAAGACAATTTATTTAACATGTATTGGTACTTTATTTAGATTCAATGTATAAAGCAACTTTGTGCACTTTTCCTACATACAGTATTGGGGGGTTTTATGTTCTTTTGTTACGGATTTTGTGCTGTCTTTTTTAATCAGTGGAATTGTTAAGTATTTAATTTATTATTGATGTGCCCAGAGGACTAGTGCAATTTTTATTCAATACAGTTTGTCTGTATTTAATGTCAGGATTTTTTTGTAGCATTGTTAGGGAATATTTTTCAAAACCTGCCTTTTTTTCCCCCACAGCTCTCCTCTTCCCCCTTCCCCACCCCCCCCTTTTCTCTTCTCTTTTCATTATACAGGTGACGAGGCATGAAATGCCTCAAGTTTGTAATATAATCAACCACTTTAGTACATCCTGCAGTTTCTAAAACAAAACAAAAAAAAAAGGTTCTCCAGGAAAAAATGCTAAGGAGAGGCACTTCTCACTGGTTTGTGTTTGATTTATTAGATGGGGGCGTGTGTGTGTGCGTGCCTAGAGCTTTGGAGGGGGGGGAGTGGGGAAGTTGGACATAAACTTTGTTTTCAGCAAAATAAATGGCCAGCTGGGCTACAGGGAAGGCTAGATCTGAACACTCATTTTTTTTTTTTCTTCTCTCCTAGTACAGCTGGATTTGTGTTGTACAATCTCGTTTGAAATACCGAATGCCAAAACTCCTCCTTCTTTCTTTTTCAAAGCGTGCATAGGTTGTAACTGTGCCAGTAACTTGGCTGCAACCACGGATAAGGTGAGAGGCTTTGCCTTTGTCTCGAAAGCAACATGCCAGGCATTGTCCAAACGCAAAAGGACCCAAACCCTTGCCCCAGCCCTGCAGATTCTGTCATCTTTTGAGTTTTTGAGACCTGGGTGAATATTTCCATGCCTGTACTAGCTTTTGTTTGAGTTGACCCAAACCCTGTAACCGAGTGCCTGGACAGGTAGGCTGGGTTTGAGTCTTAGAGGCACCTGTCTCTGATTCCCCATGGGACAACTAAAAGTTGCTGGCAAGTTGAAATGATCCCCCCGTGCCATCGAGGGGTGCCTTGGGTGTTTTTAATGTTGTGGTCTCTGAGATGCTCTCTGCACTGTGAAACTCCTTGGAATTGGATGAACTGGTGTCAAACCCTTTTTGTTTAAAGCCAAGCTGAGGCTGTGATCGGCATAAAATAGATCAATAACATCTCAGACCAGCACAAATGGCCATTATTTATGCAAGAGAAAACCAGGACCTCCAAAAGAAATGCACTGCTAAGCGATGGCCCAGCGGCCCTACCGCAGCCGTCCTCTGCTGCTGCTGGGCTGCCCCTGCCCCTGCTCCTCTCTCCTCGCTGCCCGAGCATTATTGCTTTCAACCAAAGACAAAACAGAGCAAAGGGACTCGATGTGATTTTTAAACACTTGGTTTGCTGATGACAAACATCGGTGTGAGTGTGCCTGCGTGCGAGAGCATTTGGTGCTGATGTGTGGAGAAGGGTGGGCAAGGAGGGACCGAGCAGAAGGGAGAGTGGGAGTTTGAAAGAACTTTATTTATTTTTTTTTTTTTGAGATTCCAAAATATACAGTGCTGTTTCCATAGGAATGTGATTCATATCGCAGTCTGCCTGCTGGCTCCTCTGCCTTGTAGGGAATTTGGACTGGGGTATGTACCTCGCACGTGGTAGTGGGAGGAAAGGGCAGGCAAATAGTTACGGGGAGGGAAAGAGGGGCAGAGGTGGGAGCCACGATGGTTTTCAGGGCACGAGGAGGACCTTGTGCGTTCCTAGTGCAGGAGCTGAGATGGCTGGAGAGGCTGAAGCAGGAGCATCCCTCCACAACCATCCTGGCTCGCAGCGATGGCCGTGGAGGAGCACATTGAGTTTGTGTCCTCCTGCTCCACTCGCAGACACGCTGGAAGCAGCCAGGGGGTTGCCGTCAGGTTGTCCGTGGAGCTGTAGACCTGTCTCAGTCGCTTCCATCCATCCCATCCCTCCATCAGCACAGGAACATCAGGGTGAGTTCCCCACCCTGGGAGCCCTCTGCGTGACGCCTGGGGCTGCTGGATCACAGAGGGCGAGCGAGCCTTTTCCTAGGGCAGGGTGACACAGCCTGGGCTGGGAGCCTTTGGGACGAGACAGCCCAGCCAGCCTCTTGCTGGCCGAGGCTCCCGTACCTTCCTATCTAAACAGCACGGAGAGAAAGTTCTTCAGCCAAGTGAAAGCTGCTACGTGTGGTTGATTAACACGGCTCCGATACACGCCGAACGGCTGGGCTGCTGCACCAGGGGCTGGCACTTGCTGTAAATATGCTGTAACCTATTAACCTCTTTCACTTGCCTGCTTTCAGTACAACTTTGTAACACGTTTTTTAAGTCCCCCTTTCCCTACACAGCCTGTACTGACTGTAACTATGGAACCAGATATTCTGTATGTTATTATCTTTGTACAATTTTAAAACTTGCTGTGGTGTCTGCCTTTTTTTCCTCCCTTCTCTTCTATTGTCTCTTGAAACACTGTTAATAAAAATCTAGATGAACTCTTTCCCTCCTCTTTCTCTGGCTTGATTTATTTATGTACGGTTTCTTGCCTTGTTGCCCGTATTAACTGGACCTAGAACACCATCTCTTTTAACCTGTTTTCTTTTCCCACTGCACCCCACAGCTTGAATCTTATGTCAGTGAAGAGAATGCCGTGTAACTGCTCTGCTTTTTGTTGGGTTTCCGCGTTTTAATGTGATTTCAGGATGCTTGGGAAGAAGACTGGGGGAAGGTGACAGGCTCACATCACCCCTAATTCTCTTCTGAGTACCTGGGTCGGTCGCTGCTCGCTGTGTTATGAGCTCTGCTGCTGACTGCCCAGTGACAGGAGACCTTGCACTAGGTGAAAAATCTGCGTTCTGCACATGGACCACTCGTTCCCCTGTATCACTGCAATCCTTCCCCCTGGGTTT
The DNA here is from genome assembly GCF_964035555.1 of Netta rufina. Lineage (NCBI taxonomy): Eukaryota > Metazoa > Chordata > Aves > Anseriformes > Anatidae > Netta > Netta rufina. The sequence goes on from NC_140146.1 coordinate 5,945,190, forward strand.
CTCTCATCCCATGTGCCTGTGGCAGAAAAATAAAAAGAAAAGAAAGAGTGGCCTGGCCTCATGATTTCTATCATACCTAGCGTGGAAAACAGGTACAGAATAAAGAAGTGCTGTAAGAGCTTCGTGTTTTCCTGTGGAGGGACAATCAGATCCCTATAAATAGAAATTAATGGATCAGGGTAGGCTCATGAACTCGATGAAGGACTTAAATAGGAAGGACACCTTGAAACCAGGAGCACTGCAGTCATTTAAGGCACTTACGGAAGAGCTGCATGGTCTTGCAGCAAAATTATAAGCACAGGGGTTTGGAGAGACTTGGCCCGCTGCCTGCCCTGTTCTTGTGCCATCCTTTTTTTCTTACTGCATTTCTCTTTCATGTCTACAATGGACACTGTACAGAGATACCAGCCTCACAAGGATAAATACACGGAAGACCAAAAGGTAATTACTGAAGTCCAGAGCTGCAAAAGACTGCCTTTCTCCTTCGTTACTGACTGTGGATTAAATGCTCAAGCATCTTAAAAATCCAGGGCTAATACTTCACCCTGTAGCAGGATTCATATAAGTGGAGTCAGGTCTGAGTGTTGCCATGTACTGGGGGAGAGGAGCCTCAGTGAGCCTTTACAGTGACAATTTTCTCCTCATAACTCGAGAAAAAGAGCTTTCCTTCCCCAGGAAGGGAGCACACAGGAGTCCGCTTTTGCTTAGGGGGAACAGAAGGAATCGGAAGGCCCAGGTTGGCCAAGATGGCTGCGTGGCAGGCACAAAATCAGGCCTTTCCTCAGCATTTCTGTGCCTGAAAATCAACAGGCCCTGGTTACAGCCTGGCTGGTGGTAATGGCCATGGCAGAAGCCTGAAGGGAGTCATTCTTGAGGCCCTTAGGGCCTGCACTTTCCATACGGTGAAGGAGCCAACCCTCATGGCCTGCAGTGCCCACCCAGGAGCTGGGGAGGACACCAGTGTGGGGAAGGGGTCCCTGACCCACAGAGGGACCTGTCCTCTCCTCCTGCAGCAAGGACACGGCTGCAGAAACACTTTCTGCATCGCTGTGCTGATGACAGACGCCGTGCCTCGGAGCTATGCAGCTCCTAGCAGCCCTGGGCCTGCCCTCCCAGGCGCTCTCCAGGCCATGTCTGCTGGCAGCCAGAGGCACAAAAGATCTCTGAGAGCCTCCAGGTGGCCACACCGCTGGAGGTGAGTGCCTGGGATCTCTGGATCTCTCCCTTATCTTGTCCCCTGCGGCTACAGGGGTTCATCGCCAGGTGAAAACGAGCTCAGAAACGGTGGCAGAAATTGTCCTAGAACATCGGGCAGCCAATGTACGAGCACAGATGTCACTAATGGGATGCGGGTGCCTAATTATCTCTGGAATTGCAGGGTAAATCTGAAACCTTTCCTGCATCAAGGGAGGTTTGGTCACAGAGCCATGGCTGGGACACCTGAACCCTTTGCCTTCCCTGGGGCTTTGGGCTGGGCCTTGCGTCAGCTGCCACGGGGAGTTGTTATTACCTGATAGTGCCCTTCAGCGGGTGGGTGTTTTGTTCCAGGACAGGGGGACTGGTGTTGTACCAGCCCCAAACAGACACTCAGAGGTCTGGCTGCCAAAACAGAAGCCAAAGACAATGAGTAAATCCCCTCGTGTTCACCCTGGCTTCTCCAGAAAGCCAGCACCAAGCCCGTTGGCCCCAGTCACAGGACGCTGCGCTGTGGCACAATGAGAGACCTTCGCATTTCAGAGCAGCAAAAAGAAAACCAAACTAAATCTCCAGTCATGGTCTGTACTCAGAGTACTTTATTATGTAAAAAAAAAAAAAAAAGTTACAAAACAAAGCTCGTTGATTGTTTGTCAATTCTTGTCTTCTGCAGAAAGTCATAACAAGATTGTAACAGACTAAAACGCTTCTGTGCAAATGTCATCATCAAAAATAAATGTTATTTTATGTACACATAAGTTACTGTCAAATATTAACATTAAAACAGCTCTGTTTACAAATTGGCTGCAGTAAAAATGCAGCATTGTTTTGATCTTCTAAATAATTCAGATGCTTCTTCTGTGACAGAAAAAAGTCATCGACCCCGTTTCTTCTAATTCCTCTCCTCTACGACAGCGAGTCTCGCTTGAAATAATCTGGGCTCAGTCTGAAAGCATTCTGTGCATGGTGCTCAAAATGCAACAGCAGTAGGACAAGGACAGAGGTGTCTTGAAGGCGAAGCTGTGATCAGAGCAGGCTCTTGTTACTGCATCCTCTGCCATCCTCAAGGCACCGCTGGCTGGTAGGAGCACACGCTCCTTAGCCTCTGCTGGAAATCTCTCCATTAGAAGGCAGGCTGACTTTCCTCTTGAGTATATTTGTGAAATGCAGATGGGCTTGTCTAATGCCACAGGCTGATTTCCTCATAAGGGTTTAAAAGTTAGAAGCTATGAATAGGCTTTTATGAGGACAGGATGACTGCCCAGAGAGCAGAAGTAGAGTTCTCCCCTCCCCAGATACTCATTAAGAACAAAAGAACATCGCATGATGCCTGTATCCAGGACACAGGGATGGTTTAATAACGAACCCGTAGCAGCTGGAAGATTCCTAAGCTTCCCAGTGTGGTGTTTCGGTGCTCACAGATGGTGGATCCAGAACATTTCTGTTTGCAGCCTTTCTGATGGCACCTGAGCATTAGGGAGCTCCACGTCTCCCACTCCTCTGGGCACACAAGCCTTAGTGATTTAGCTCCGTTTCCAAAGAGCTGTCCTTCATATATCTAAATCCATTAAGCACCACATCTGGGTGGCTCTCTGGCATCTCCACTTTGCTGGAGAGGGGGTGAAGATGCAGGTCACTGTTGCTGTCCATGGCAATAGTCACTCCAGAAGGGTGAGTATGAGCAGGATCAGCCCCTTTGCCAGCTTCTTCTTGCACAACACGGTAGTTTTCTAGGGTCAAGCTCATGTTAGGGATGGAAGGAGTGCGAGCTACTTCTAATGTCTTCCTTGACCAGACCCTCTGATAGCAGAAGAGGAGAGACAAGACCAGTGTGTCTATGAGCAGCTCAAACATTTCCACTACAGATAACACTGAGGATCCAAACCAGAGACTCCATTGGCTTCCCATGCTGGACAGAAGCAAATTATCCTGTGGAAAGGATCAAAAGACCACGTTTACCAAACACGGAATTATTGCATGTTACCAGCAGATCTGTCAGCTGTTTGTCATCTGTGTGACTGTGTAAACTATGAAATTTTCAAGTTTATTCCTCAAGAAGAAATCCCACCCATCCTGGGGGCTGTAAATAATCCTCCCTCCAACCATACACAGCACACAATAATTAATAAGAGGTAAAAATGTTTTGAGCTGATCTAGTGCAACCTACTGAGAGTAAAGGAGACTCGTTCACAGACTGGTAGTAGAGCTGCTTGTAGAAGATAGTCACCTTGGCGATGTCCTTCCTGCGTTGGAGAAAAGGAGCAGTTAGCAAGGTGCCCACACCTAGCTAAGTTAGTTAGTGGGCTAAGTTAGTTAGTGGGCTAACTGTAAGTTTTCCCACGTTCTCAAGCTTTCCTCCTGAGTTTAACATTAGCTTGGGAAATCAGGTTAGAAAAAGGTTACAGAAGTGACTGTCTTACAGTGTTGTGAGGAAAGATGGCATATTTATCGGAGGAACCTGTGCATTTTTCTCTTGTCCTCTAGAGTTCTCTAAGGATGAAGATAATCCACAATTTTAATAATACCTTTCTCAGTAACTAACCTGTTGCTAGTAGAGTTATATCCATTCTGATGCCTTAGAGCTTGGCGGACCCAGTCCTGCAACAGATACATGTATGTTACTGGCAATCTTCTGAATTTTGGTGTGTTTAATATTTTGTAAAGGTAGATTTCATAAGCAATAAAATGGGTATTGCTAATAAGGAAAAAGGATGTAGTTAATTGGTTAATGGCATATGGTAGTAGCTGCGGAGTAATAGCTATCTATATTTACCAGACAGCAAGGGGCTACACACTGGTATTTTAGGTGTATTTAATATTTTGATTCTTAAATTCCGCCTTTAATGGCAACCCCACTAAATCACTTCCTTTTTAAAAATGTATTGGTTGCATTTATACCTGATTGTAATCTATTTCACATGAATTAATTACCTGGTCATACAGCCTGAATGCCCATTTAGCATTAGAGCATAAGAAATGGCAAGAAGTCATCTATTGACTCACAGAGTTTCCATTGCAGCCTGCAGGATCTCACAAACAGCAACGCGTGAGTGATTATACCACAACACCCACTGGAAGCAGAAAGTCCTTATCACCGTTTTGGAGGTGGGAACTCAGGCAGTGAGCTGAATTCTTTTCAGGTCACAAGGAAATTTGGATCAGAACTGGAGCTGAATTTGCCTCTCCAGACTCTCAGTCTGACATCTCAGCTATGGAGGCATTACACTGTGCTCAGGTCTTGGACTACTTTGCTTTATTTGCCTCTTCCTTTGCTGCTGCCCAGCTCTTTGTGTTCATCCTTAATGTGCCCACAAACATACTAGATACAGCCTCACCTCTAAACTAAGCCATTGTCTGTATGGATTACCTGAGACTTTGCTGATGGCCATTTAGCTGTCCCAGCAGACACCTTGTACAGCGATTCCCTGTTAAGATAAAAATGGAGATTATAATCACTACAACTCTTGGCATTTAAAAGTGAAGGAGTTCAACAAGCCGACTGTTTGCCCAAAGCAGAAATACTAGGAGCTGATCTTGAGGACCCTGGAAAAAGCTTTGTAAATCAGCTTAGAAAACAAAACCAGAGGTTGGCTGAGAACTGTTTGGATTGGGAAAAAAAAACTAGAACAGTTTGAAAATCCCGGAACTCCTCTTTGATGTGGTCAAAACCAAGGTATTTGATATTTTGCTTTAAAATTCTCTCTTTCTATTTTGAATGCTGGCACTTATTGTGCTCTGCTCTTGTGACCTACCGGCAAGGCTTGGGGCACTGGTCAAAACAATTCAGGTGATGATTTCTGAGTCTGTTGTAAAGCTGGTAAAAGCAGTGACCTGGTGGAAAAAATGAGAGAAACACACTCAGACATTTCCTCAGGAAATGGAAGGCATCTACAGAGTGGAAGGGCAGCAATCTAAGGAGCCGTGTAAGCTGTGACTGTGCCAGGGAGGCGTTCCCTATTGGCAAGGACAGGACAGAAGTGTTTTGCTCTTACCCCACGCAGGTTGCTTGTTGTAGTTACAGTACTCAGCACCGGGAGGCAGTGGGTAGTAGTAATAGCCACAGCCACATTTTCGAACCATTATGTGCTGAAAGCAGGAATGCAGACAAGCCTGGAAAAAAATAATAATAAAAAAATGGATAAGACAGAAATTCCCAAAACCTTCAGACCATTGTGTGCAGCTGCTAGGAGATGTACAGATTTCATGACTGCAAAACGATGCCAGCCATTACTAGGGCAAGCTGAGGCAAAAGGTCTTCACTTTTCACTCCATGACTTTCCTTCTGAGAACATCATGGAACCCAGTGAGACAGATCTCTTTCTGATTATGTCCTGTAACATCTCAGTTAAACAGCCCAAGCATCCAGAGCCAGGAGCAACTACTTACAAAATCAAAAACCTGATGGCCCAAGAACGTCCTCCCAGAACAGGACCTCCCAGCCTTGGCTGGTTCACTGCCTCATCTCCCCTGTGCCACAAGGAGGGGAGAGCCCCAGTATCCCCTGCTCAGTGAAACACATTCCCAGCTCTAACACCATGTTTGTGAGCTACTTTTGGATGGCATAAATCACTGTTATCTCCAGCAGTGATCCTACTGATTTGTAAAAGCTCTCTGGAGAGTAAGTTATGGATTTTTTGGTATTTATCTTCTCTGAGTAAGCTGGGGCCTCAGCCAGCCACTCTGACAATACCTGCAGGGTGTAGGAGTTGTTGTACAGGAGTTTAACATTCACATCACTGCCATCAGTCGTGCATTTCCCATAATTGCCACCCAGGCGATTCACCTCATCCTGTGGACACAGAAAAGAGGCCTGAGTGATTAGAAGCTTTAATTGGCCCTAGCCATTACCATCTAAACTTAACTGTATGGAGCATCATATATATCAAGGACAGAAAGTAAGCTTATATATATATATTTGGTCAGTCACTATGGCTCAGCTGACAAGCAGTAACTCATCACATCAACATAACCCAATCACTTTTGGATGTTTGTTCTCATCCTTATAGGCACATGAAACCCCTTGTGTGGAGGTACACCAAGGTGTAGGAGCCTCAGTGTAAAAACAATTCAGTCTTCCCAATGTACTGAGGACCAAAAGGTCACTTGTACAGTTGGAATAATTTTGTTTTACCTATGGGAACCTGAGCACAGTGAAGAAAGAAAATGGGCTTACATGCAGAGTCAAAGAAGTGAACAACAGAGCCTCACAAGCCCATTGTGTGAGTCAGTCAGAGTTCGTCTCCTCGCAACTTTCTGCCATCAGAAGGAAAAGAAATAATGCTCTTGAGCAAGTGACTAACCTGCTGAATGCCTATGGTGGTTGCAATGCCTGGTCTGATGTCAAAGCCTTCGTGCTCAAGGAATGGTGTCTGATTGTGGTTGTGTATCATCACTTTCACACCTGCTACTGTAGACAGGAGTGGGATGTGATCCTTCTGTTCTGCTCGCAGGATAAGGGAAAGTCCTGTAAACCACAGAAAAGGGAAGCTTGTAACAATTTATTTGGGGTTGAAATAGGAACGTCACCACGTCTTGAATTCTCAGCACTGATGAAATTGCTCTTAGCTCACAGAAGACACACTGGTTTTCCTTAGAGACCTGGTAAATGGTCGGGTAGCTGTTGCACCAGCCTACTCTAAAACTGTAATAATGTTCTGCCTGAAACCTGGGACATCATTCTGCGTGCTATAGTTATGTAACTAGCTGATACAGCCATCATATACTTGTGGTTAGTGAAGCATCAAATACAGCACATAATTTGTGCTACCAGACTAGAAGGGAGAGCTATGTATCAGTAAGACATTTATAGAAGACAGATATTTAATCCATAGTCAAATTACGTTCACTTTACCTCATCCCACCCTTTGTCACATAACATACCATAAGGAATTCCTGGTTTTGTTGCTGTCCAAAAGGAGTCTGTTCCCTTGCTGTTAAAAGTATAGCAGCTTCCGAAGACTGGGTGGTGAAAGTGAACATAGTCACTGAAACCAAGAGAAATTTTGATAGGTGTTATTACAAGTGTAAGAATGCCTTTATTTCTACAAAGCATGTGTTTTGTGTATAGGGGGTGTGTGTATGTACAGGGGTGCTTATAGGAAAGAATTACTAATTCACCAAAAAAAACAGGAAAAATTAGCTGCTCAGAGATTCACTGCTTGCAGGTTACAGCCAGAGTGGCAAATACAGGAGTCAAATTCAGAGATCTGACCTGTGTTTCCTTCTACCAGACAGTTTCAGTTGTTTCCTGCCTGTCCCAAAATCCAGGCAGGCTGAAACACGAGACCAATTCTGTGTTCTGAACACAGAATCACAGGATGGTTTGGGTGGGAAGGGACCTTAAATATCATCTAATTCCAACTCCCCTGCCATGGGCAGGGACACCTCCCACTAGATCAGGTTGCTCAAAGCCCCATCCAACCTGTCCTTAAAAACTCCCGGGGATGGGGCATCCAATCACTAAGACAAAGAGCTTCTCTCTCCTTGTACACTCAAAACTTATACCACTTAGGGTCATGATGAACTTCCGTGGCCAAGTCAGCCATAGGCATGAAGAAATTAGAAACTATAACTTCGCTTTTGTGCTAGGCAGCAGGCCCACTTTGGGTGCAGAAAGACCATCTGACCCTGTTGGCATTGCCTGAGTCCTCCTGGCATAAAGGTTAAGAGCAATCCTTGTGCTCAAGGGCCAAGTCACATGGTAAGAGCAATGAGAGCCTTATTCTTCCCCTTCTCTCCCCACTTTTTGTTGTTCCAGTAAAAACAGTCCCCACTTTTACGCTCCTTTCCACCCATGCAGGCAATCATTCACTATATATTATCATCCAATACAGTCAGCACATCCCTGTAGTAGTGAAGTCTCAGTTCCTGCTGAATTTCCCTTAGGCTTTTTTGACAGCCTAATACACTCACTACCAATCATAGAGGCAACTCATGGGGCAACGCCAGTTTCTAGGTTCCTAGCTCTGTGCTTTCATCACGAGAGGCGGCTTTTTCTTTGAGTCAGGTCTCCACCAAGAGCTGAGTCTGGCAGTTTGCCACGAGATGCGATGCCTCACCCTACAGGCTCAGTTTCAAGTCCTTGAGTTTTGCTGAAATCGCAGTCAGCACCTCAGGAAGCAACATACCTGGGCCTGCAGGGCTCCCCATCATACTGGCAGGAGTAGACCATATCTTCTATCTGCTCCTCGTGATCAGAGATGTTGATTATAACCGGCAGCTGGGACATGATATTCATGTAGTGAAACCTGTACCATTCAAGAATTGCATCCATCCCAGATGAATAGGTCTTGTAAAAGCAGTTCCCACCTGTGGCATTGCACTGGGAAAAAAGAAGAGAGGAACCATTCAGCATAACCAGGCCATGACAGCTTGAGGGTGACAGAGATCAGGGGGCAAAGGCAATGCCACACATAAGGATGTGAGGAACCCCTATTTTTCCAGAAAATGAAGTGTCTGAGCACTTTAGCTATGTGATAAGCACCTTCTCTCCCTGAGACTAGATTAGGTGTGCTCCTTCATCTCAGTGGTCTCAGTGGGGAAAAGAGACAGATGAGAGCAGAGAAGCAAACTCAAGTACGTCGGGAGAAAGAAGGAGAGGGGTGGTAGGAATTCTTTACAACCCATGAATCATGGACCAAGTCCTGAGACGCTTTCTTTGTTCTTACTCAGGCCTTAGACAGGTGAACACCCACAGGTTCTGGTGAAAGTGTGCTTGGTGAAGGACCTCAGGAGAGGGCAGGGCGATAATCATCAGGCAAAAATTGCTGGCCTTTCAAGCCACATCAATTTCTCTCTCAGAGCTGTTGCTCTTAGGTCTGTGCTAATTCTGTTCATGAGATCAAGGAGTTGAAGCATTCACATTATTCTCTGAAGTAACAAATACCCATTCGTGGTATTCATCATCTTGGTTATTTATTGTCATCTTTTGTCTTATCTGTGACAATTCTAGTGCCCCAGTACCACAGCATTTAGACACTGAGGAAATTCTTGTTTTAGATGGGCTCTTCATTCTCTGTTATATCTGGGCTCACCTGCTAAGTGTAGATGTTTTTTATAATTTTAGAAAGGGGTACAATGATTCCCACAGCCTATTGCTACCTTTCTGTACCAAATTCATTTCTGCCAGAGGGATTTTACAGGTGGGTGAGTTGTGTAATGCCACTGAAGTTTTTATTGCTTCATTTGACAAGAACCATGGCAATCAGCACAAAATGATGATGATATAGGGATGGACTCCTCCTCAAATATCCTCCAAGCTGTCATTACACAACACTAAAACTACTTATTTTTTTCACGGACTTGTTGAATGTACCTGGTGAGATCTCTGTCAGGGCCCTGAATGTCCCTATAGACCTTAACAGCCCTAAGCAGCCTCACCTGGGGCCTCCACCTGGGGCCAGGAGCCCATTTAAGCTCAGCTTGGGGCCTTCAGGCCCTTTTTGGGGGATGCTGTAGGACTGCTGGTCTCTATTGAGACCACAGCTATGTCCCTGACTCATCACGAGCCTTGTTGACCCAGACCCTGACCTGTGGACAAGCCTCCTGACCTCGAACCTGCCTCATCACTGGGATCTCAGCCATGAGCTGGATTTTGGTCAAAGCTGGCCATCATCTTTGCGCTCTTCTCACTCAGGTAAGGTGTGATGGGGCCCTGTAAGAGATGTCCCTGCCCTGCTGGCCTTGGCTTCTCTCTAAATCTGCCCTTTTTGGGAACAGATTCATATCTTTAAGATGACACACACTTACCAGCCTGAAGCCCACGTGGGACTGTCTCTTTCCTGTCTTATTGTTGAGCTCAGTTGTTCTCAGTAGTGAGAAGTTTTGGCTCAGTTTGAAGCTGGATCTGCTGAGGTTTCCTGTGCTTGACAAATCTCTCATGTGGATGTTTTTCTCGTTCATGTGGAACAAGCTGGCTGTTGTGTTGATGCCGTATAGAAAAGCAATAGATTCCTCTGCCATGCGATCCAACTGAACCAAGTGTTCACTGACCAGCTCAAATCTGTGAGGACCAGAAACATTTGCTAGGTGTGAATATTTATGCTTCTTTGAGACAAAAGCACTTAATGTGCCTCATAGTAACTATAAAATGCTGTTCTCCTGGTCTCTGCAGACCTTGATGTCTGCCTGAGAAAAGGTATCAGTTGTGCTGCTGTGCTCAGCATGTCTAATTTCATTGAGTTAATTTATTAGGAACTCCAGCAGCTGCATTTCCAGTTTCTGGGTCCTCCAATGAAAACCTCAAAGTTTGCTGTCGTGCAACATCAGCTGCACAAACAGGCCCTCCTGTCAGCCAATTACTTAATTGTTTCTGAGGAAATTACACAATTCCTTCAACATCTTGATAAATTGCCACTACTGTATGAGCCTTGTTTGACAAACATACTCCAAAAGACTTCAACGGAAGGTTTATTGTTTCGTTAAAGTCCTTCGTCTGAACAAAAAAAAGGGGCAGAGTCAGCATTAGTCTGCGTCACTCTAGTGATCTGTGATTTAGCTATGAATAAATACATGCAGTAATTATGTATTTTGGGGAAGGACTATTTTTATCAAAGCATGAAATCAGTTAGCACTCGAACCAGGTGTCGAGGCAGAGTTCTCCTGATCCTGAATCAGTGCATCAGATAAACAGCTACGTACTGTTGCCCAATTCCAAACAAGATCTGGTCTGAAAACCAGTTTGGAAATAAATCCTTCTGCATCTCACAGGGCATTTCTACTGCCCACCCTGCCTGGATCAGCAGCAAAGCTCCTCCAGGCTTCACTCAGTCACCTTCTAGGCCCTTGTAACTAAAGACAGGGTTATAGCCAAGGGGAAAAAACATGTTACCTGTATGGGTCCAGATTGCAGATAGTGATTGCTGGAAACATCTTGGGCTCGGAATGCATGGACATGGTCAGGACAACCGGGTAGGCCCAGTACTGACTGAACATAAGTGCAAATTGCCAGTACAACATGCCAAAGCTGGCAAGTAAAAGCAGAGTCCAAAAAGCTGTTTTCATCTTGTTGCTGTCCGAGCACACAAGGCGGATGGTGCCATGGATTGTGGTGTTCTTGCAGAAGAACTCAAACATGTCCTTGAAGGAATCATAGAACTCGATCAAGCCTTCTTTTCTCTCTTCCTCCTCTCTTGCCACTTCCTGCTCCATCCTTTAGGTCTGTTTCTGTTCAACAAGAAGGAAAGAAAATAATAGCTTGTGAGAAAGACCACGGTTGATCTGTGGACCTGTTCAAACAGGGTGTGAATGAGTTTATTAGCAAAAAGCTGAAAACAGCTATGAGCTGGCCTTTGTCCCTCTTCACCGAGTTTGAATATCAGGGAGTAGCAAAACTCAAATGTTCCGCATGCTGCTGCCTAAGTACCTTCAAGTGATTTTATCACACGCACTATGACATCTCTGTTAGTGTGGATATGCAAAGTTAATGTGACTAATACCCAAGCTGCTGAGAAGTCTTCAGCCAAAGCAGTGTGCAGCTTGCTTCTTTCTAAGAATACTGAAGACCAACACTTAATTCTGAAAAATCTACTCCCATTTATTAATTGACATGCAACTAATTCCTTAATATAAGTAAATTGCTGGTGAAACATGCTGGGCTAGGAAGCTTGAAATTGTCTCAGAATGAGCAGTATGGCTTCATCCTTATGTCAGGGAATCAAAGGATAAATCCAGCTTTCAAGTGTGTGGAAGGGAGAAATTAGGACTGGTTTTGAACTATTGCATGGTCTGACATTCTGTAGAGTGGAAGTGAATGGGATTAATGTCTGCTATTCCTGAAATACAGCCACTTCCGAGATGAAATACAGTACGTATTTCATAGTTCAAATGAGTGCAATCAGATCTTCAGGAAAGGAAGTGGAGGGAAACTCCTCAGCTGAAACCACAGAGGGAATTAACCAAATTGGGATGTGGATAGAGCATTGCAGCTCCTACTTAAAATTAAATGCTCTTTGGTTGTTTCTGAAGACCACAGTAACATTAATTACTGCCATTAGAAATTTTGCCATTACCTTTTACATAAATACTTTCTTCCAAGAATCTACAAATCTCTTCATAAAGGGGGTCTTCTCTTTATCTCTGTTTTACAGGTGTGAAAATGAGGAACAGAAATTAAACATCATCCAAGAGTGGCATAACTGGAAATCAAAATCCACATCTGCTTCGTCATGGTAAGTAAAAAGTCTGTTATGCTACGCTAGATTATCTCAGAATTTCTGCTGATGAAAGTGAATGTTATTTATGCTCGTGTGCTTTAGTCAGCATGGACTGATGGAATCTTCCCAGGTTTCAGTACCGGCTTGGACATAGGATTTATGTTGACATACTTCAACTTAGTGAACATGACATCAAGTCCTGTAATATGTGAGTTTCCAACATGACAGCACACTATGAATCACCCTGCTTATTATGCTATTAAGAGAAGTTTTTGCTGATTGCAACACTTTGCTCCAACCTTAACTCCAAATAACAATCTGTTAAGTACACTGTTAACAGAGTTTGAAGTCAAGAAATGCGCACACAAATAACTAAAGCATGGTTCAAAGTGGGCTCTGCAATAGTGAAACAAATACTCAAGACCCAAGATCTCAGTGAAGGGTCCGAAGTGTTTGGGGTTGTCTCAGCCTGAGGAGCCAGTGAGGGTACCCCAGGTCTGCTGATAAACGCTGATGCCCTGACCTTCAGTGCCTTCATCCTCAAGTAGACCTCTCCGTTTCAAAACACAGTTTTATCTCAAAGGTTCTTGGACTAGGATGCTTCAAATGAAATACCATCTTAAGCTGTTAAGAAAGTCCCTTCTGTGTATTTTTCACGTCAGAAAGATTAGGAATAATCATGTAATACTGAATTGCATTTCAGAAAGCTGTACATCAGATCAGCTTTATGACAAACAGCACACAAGTGTATTATCTGACAAGGAAACCCTGCTTATTACCAGTTATTTTCCCCAAAGACCGTGACAGATCCATGTTTGTATTTTCTGAGCTATCATTTCACAATAATAACACAAAATTCACTCAAGGGCATATGAATCTGCTGTATGTGTTAAAATTAATCATGACATTATTTTTCAGTTTTCTTAAAATACTTGTGAACAAATACAGAAAGCTCAAGCAAAGTGACATATATAAATATAAAAGGCATGAACAATTAAAAGAATGCGTTATAAAGAACTGAAGTGGGAGATGAGAATTTCCCCTTTTGCTATGGGGAAATACTGTGTTTTTGCATTGTGCTGATATGGTTGATCTGCTATTCCCCCATAGACTACCCAGAGCCATAGTTTTGAGTCACTAGCTACAAATTTTACCAGCCAGAATTACAGCTGAAGGCTTCCATCTGAGTGCTTCTTTGGTCAAAAGGATTATCTGTGGCAAACTAGAAATGAATCCATGGTAGTCTTGCTACCACTAATTGCTACACGTTTTTTGTTAGATGAAATTTTTAGGCTAAATTATGCGTTCAACCTTTATCTTATTCAATATTTTCTTTCTAATTTTATTTGAATAAAAATAAATGAAAACAAGTCTACAGTGTATTTTAAGAAATATATTGGATGAGCCCTTGAATATTTACAGTGGTTTAAGGTGGAAATGAAAACTGTGAGACTAAAATGGGAAAATTAAATTTGTTACTGTAATAATCTTACTACTAATCTTTGCTCTAATGAGAAAAAGAATTAAAGGTAATATTTACCAAAAATGAATGGTAAATCTGTCACTTTTTCTATGTATAACTTGGAATCTTAAAAAAACAAAACAAACAAACAAACACCAAACTGTAAGCTTTCAAACCATAGCTTTCAGGGGCAGTGCAGTTCCTACAGATTCTGATTTGGCTCTTGAGGCTATGGCTAGCTAGTTTATACCATTTGAAAACATTCTTAAAGTAGCTAAAGTGGAAAACCTTATGGCAATCTTTCAAAATGCACATGTACAGGCAACAGAACATCCTCTCTCCACCGGTTTCCCAGGCGAGCCTACCACTAATTCATTTACCATTGCAATTGCAGTCAAGGACTTAACAAAACAGTGAACAGTTGACTGTCTTGTCTGTGGTAAGTGCCTGGAGAGAGGCTGCAGGTTATAGAGCCTGTGGAAGTGAGAAAGCAATGGCAAACAGGTATATGTTCATCTGTTATCACAGCAACGCAATGCTCAGCACATTAAACACCTACACGCACATCATGTAGTCAAACATTTAACCTTGTATATATCTGTATCTATAAATAAATCATACATCTATACAGAAACATAGAGTAAAACAACAAAGTCCAAATTCCAAAAACATCTCTACCGTACCTTGGCAGGAGCAATATGTTTCAGAGTAGGCACTAAGCTCGGCCTTCAGCTTTTTCCTGGACAGAAGACAAGTCTCGGTCCCAAGCTTTGGCTGCCTTTTCTAACTGAAGATATGCTGGAGCTATCCAGCCTATATGGATCAAATTGATGACATCAAAAGGGGCAGGTCTTAAAAAACAAATCATGGGAATTATTCAAAGCATGATCCAGGGAATAATAGGAAGTGAATGAACTGGACAAACAAGTTAACATTAAGGTTACACTTGAGTTAAGGTTGGTATGACTGGGGGGGATGGGGGTGATCCTTTTTTTTAATGGCCAGAACAGTTTTTTAGCCATAATTTCTATAAATATCTAGTGAAGTAGTCATGGAAGCTGGAAGGTTCTTCCTGCTCTGAGCTTCCCTATCAAGGAATGAGCTTTCTGCCTTCTTTCCATGGTTTCCGGAGGCTTGCATGATCACTAGTAATTGAAGCCATTAGGGTTTCTATATGTGTGCTTCAGGAATTACATACCTAGGTGTAATCTGAAATGATCAGCTACCCGGTCTGTGTAAGGCACACGTGGCAGTGGATTTCTTCCTGCTTCTCCAAAACTATTGCTCACCTGTAGTGGGTTCTCCCACATCTGTCAAAAACTCAGCTCTTTGGATGGTGGGACTTGAATGGACTCAATCTGAGCTATCAATCATGATAATTGATTTAAAACAGGGCACCCTGCTTTTGTAATACCGCTTAGTTAAGACTTGTAAAAGTCTTTAGTAAAATTATTTGGTATTCTGAAACTTCCTAAAACAAACAAAACCCCTTGATTTACTTGCGTAATTAATACTGACATCTGCCCAGCTGGAAGACAGCTCTGGGTTGGTTTTGCAAGGAGCTTGTTATAAAATATCAAATACTCTGGATATGGATAATGTTTAGAGCTCCAAATTTGACCTGCGGAGCTTCTGCCTGCCTTTCAAAATCACCTAGTAAATGGGTTTTCTGTTACATTGGAAATTGTGAGATACTTTTATCTGCGAAATAAAAGATAATTGAAATTTCTTGTGAAATTGAATTCAAAAAGGGAGACAAGGATCAGGAAAGACTGAGAAAATACTCCTGTTTTTGATTAATTTAAATCCTTGTATGGTCTCTTTACATTTTTAACAATTGTTTTGTGTGGGTTCGATTTTAGAAAAACATAACATTAAAAACATTCATCTCAATGTTAAGAGAATGTTCTAAAAGAATTGAACAGCTGCTATTAATGTCTTTGCCCTCTTCCGTACTAAAAGGAAATTTCGCAAAACCATTTGGAAAATGTTTTAGATTTTGAAAAAGCCAGTACTTCAGGGTGTAAAAAGCAAACTTGAAATTAAAAAGAAATCTAGTTGGTTCTAAAGTTAACAGTTACAATAGAGCCACTTGTCACTGATTGATGAAGCCGTTAAATTCTCGTTAAAAATCTCCGAACACTGAAAACCTACTTCTGTCATCTTCATTTATTCGTCCCCCACCCTTCTTTCTCTCCTTTTATATTGTGTAATAGCAAAAGGCAACAATAAATCCTTGACAATGAAATTATTGCACAACGAGCGCACAAGGCAAATTCTGTTGCTTCATTATGGCTGCAGGCCTTGGTGCAGGGATTGCCTGGCCGCACATCCGAACAATGCCTTCTGAGCCAACCATGAGATTTTCCTGCAGGAAACGAAGAACTGGATGTGCAGACACGGCTGTCCCTCGAGCAAGAGGCCCTTTCTGTTTGCCCTCACTCATTTGTCACCCCATGACCTGCACTGCAGGCAGAAGGGAAGAAAACTCTTGGGCTGGTTCAAAGTTGGTGTTTCTATCCCAAATCCAGAAATAGATACTGTAAATAACATTCATGATGCAGTCCTTCAGTGCTGCAGAGAAAGACTATGCTGTAATTACTTCCAGTGGGACAGAAAATCTGTTAGCGCTTGTATGCTGTAAGAGGGAAGGAGAACGTGTGTGCTCACCACCCCTTTGCGAGGTTGGGCTTTGCTTGAGGTGTTACAGCTACTGCCCAACTCCATGCTTCCAACCCTTGGTTCTGCACCCATCTCGTGGATTGCTGAAACAGGAGTGAAAATGAGACCACACAGAAGGAGCCCTTGAATACATGCCTATCTCCGTATCAGCACCCGCTCGGAGTAACACAAGAGGTACAAAGAATGTCCTGCAGGCAGAGACAGACTGCAGCTATTTCATGTGGACAGGGGAGATAATCAGTGAATTGATGGTCCTTGTGGAATGGACTTAGGCACTTACAGAAATCTACACTTGGATGATTTTTTTGTTTATTTTTGAATATTTCCTGACAGCTGGTGCTGGAATTTTTGTTCTCTGTCGAGTAAACCCCTCTCATTGCCCTTGTTAGATACAAGCAGATGAACTGTGCAGCTAGCAGCCAGCATGCAGAGCATTTTGGGGGGGAAACTGCCCCTTACTAGATGTGCTGTTACAGGCCGGAGTTGTAAAAATAAATAAAAGATTAAAAAATATATATATTAATAGTAAAGTCTCAGAGATTGAACAGGGGAGTGTAGTAATGATCTCTAGCTTGAGTTCCTCCTGCTGTGTCTGGCTGGCCCTCCAGAGCTCAAATAGCATTGTCCACCCTCACTTTAAATATCTGGAATGACATGCCACAGTGTCTGAGCTTGTAAGAGCAAGGAGTTGCAGTGAGGTCTGAGCACACGGGTGTGAGAGCTTTCCTTAGTCATGGAAATGACCCCCCCTTGATCCCTCCCCAAGGTACTTTGCTGTGACCCCACAGCTCAGAGAAGCCAACCTGGAGCTGTCCTCCCATAGGAACCTGAGGACACTCCAACAGCTTGGTCACGGACTTCCCCAGTTGGCCAAAAGCTGCTTGAGCTGAGAGGCATAAAACAAACCAGCAAACTGAAATGATGGATCCAACCCCCCTGCTCCTAGCAGCTCTCCTTGCTGCCACACCATGCTGTAAACTTCACTGTAATTTGCTGTCCACTAACTGCACAAACCGTCCTTCAGTTATTAACTTTCTCCCTTGCTGCACTTGTTTCATATTACTGTGCTCTCTCACGCTTAAGTGTTTCATTACTTTCTGTTCTTTTTCCTGAACTCGCCTGTGTCTGGCAGAGATTCCCACTGCTTTCCCTGCCCCAATCTTCAGCCTCAGCTGAGCAAAGCAGCCCCTGGCACCCGTGTCCTCTGGGAGCAGGAGGGTGCCGGAGCAGATCCTGCACCCTCCTGCCTCCAGCAGGCTTTGTAAGTCTAAAGTTCATCTTGATTTTTTTAGAGAATCAGGCTTTACTCACGTCACTTGCTCCTGCATGGGTGGTGTTTGATATCCTGGAGTGCCCCAGGTACTCTCTCAAGCCATCTTCCCACATTTTCCCTCATTGCAGAGGACCCGGCATACCAACCCGGCTTTCCCCACGCCGGGATCAGTGTGACTTGCCTCCTCCTGTTTTGTGGAAACTCCCTCAGAAGGCTTTCTTCATGGCCACTGGACGAGCCAGTCTATTCCTCCTCCCACTCACGGGCGGACAAACTCCTGTGGGCAACTCTAGCAGAAGGAAACTCCCAGCATTTCCTCCTTGTCTTCTTGGTTGGCTGCGCCACGTATGGGCTTGAGCTGGCACGCACTGGGCTCTGCCTCCTGCCTTTGCTCCTGGCTCTTCCTAGGCAGAAGCACGTTGTCTTCCTTTCTGGACACAAAATTGGTCTCTGCTGCCCTCCTGGATAAGGGAGCAGTGCTCGGAGATATTATGGGAGTGCTGACAGCTTGTCCAGCCCCACGCAAGAGGCAGAACAATGGCAGTCCCTGCCCTGGAGAGCTTTTGAATATTGCTTAATGTCTCCTGATCCTGCCCCGAATGTTCCCATAATGACCCTGTTTTTCAGATGCTTTCCTCACCTCTGGGTATTTCAACTGAAGCTCTCTATTCACCAAAATCTCTTCAGAGAACCCCAGCGTTCATTGTTTTACCTGTGTGATGCTTTGAGCAGTGGCTGAGGGGATCTATATCTTGAAACCACAGTGAGCTCTGCCTGCAGGAACAGAATAGCATTGGCGTACCTCAGCTTCCCTTCTGCGCTGGTTTGCATCCAGCCAAGGCAGCGTCAAGTGCTGCAGAGGCTGCCAAACCTGCTCAAGGCAGTAGGTGAGTGCTCCTTAACCTGTGCTGAGCTCCCTGGTGCTCCGGTTTTGTCACCAGCAGCGCCTGAGTTAGCAAGGCTGAAGCTAGCTGGAACATCCCTACAAAACCCAGAAGTCAGAGCAGCGAGCACATGCGTGTTCTGCTAGTCACCAGCCATTTAAACGTTCCCTAATTACACCCCTCGTTATGAAAAGGCCCCACGTAAACCCTGCTTTTCATTAAGCCTCCACCAGAGGCGCTTACAGTCAAAAATGCAGCTTCAGAAGCAAAATCCTGCTTGCTCCCAGTATGACCAAGCATTCATCTCCACTCACTCACCTGTCTGAGTAAGACGTCTGTAGCTGCTCCTGTCATCCCTCTGGGATAGTACCTGCTCTTTCTTTTCCTTCCTGTTCTCTGCTCTCCTCGTTCTTTAGTCACAGGCCTTCAGAGATGCTGTTCCACCTGTTGGGACCTGCCTACCCCTCAGCCATTTCGAAGGTTGACAGGCCGGTGAAATCCTGCTTGCCGGTGGACTTTTTATCCTCCTCCAGCTCAGACGCAGGATCTGTAGGAATGCTGAGGCAATTAGGACTGGCAGAGGCTGTAGGACATCAGTAAGAACTTCTTGTTCTGTGGACATAAGCGATGCAGCCGCCTTGCAATCACAGACCCCGTATCTCCATCACACCCAAACGCCAAATCTCCCTGAGCAGTTGTCCAAGCTCCTGGAGCAGGTGGCAGATGGTACCTCTGGCTCCTGTCTTCTGGGAACAGGAATGCAGATCTCCCCCTGTGGTCCCTATTCCTCTTGGTACCGAGGACAGAGACTGCAATGCAATGCGTTAGCAGTTCCTGGGGGTTATTCCATCCAGCAAATTCAGGCTTTCCTACTGGGAGCTGGAAGCGATGTGGACAAGAAGAAGAGGCACCACAGTATGGCAGCTAGGAAGGAGGGGAATGAAGAAACTTGGAACAAACTGCGCAAGGGCAAAACAGTCATTAGCAAATCAGTAACTGAAACTAGCTATTACATAAGTGGCTGTGGCAGCTGTCATACCTCTGCAGATGGCTGCTTTTGGGTTAAATACTGTATTTTCCAGCAGCAGCCTCCGACGGATTCCTTCAGCCTCCTAAAGAACAGGTCTGGCTGTGCCTGAGAGTTGCTGCAATGTCATAGAGCTGGTGCCCCAGTGGCAAATGTACAAACAGGCTACGGGCACTGAAAACTTTAAAAAGCTCAATAACAACCCTCAGAATTCAGGCAAAATCCTCTCAGGAGGCGTTACGGATGAAGAGAAGACCCAGCTTTAAAAACCAGATCATTTTCTAACCTTACAATGATGTCAAAAGCAACACAAAACGCTAGATTAATGTAAAGGTCATGTAGATGACTTATTTTTGATTCATTGAGACTCGCAGAAGATGGGGTGAGCTGTGAATGTCTGTGTTCCCTGTCTCTGTTTGCTGCCATGCTTAGGGTGTGCTTATTCATATGGAAAGCACTGTATTTAACTGGTAAGCCTGAAGATTTGCTATTAATCATTTGTTTTTCATTTTTTCATGCTCAGGAAAGCTTTACCTGCCAATCAAGGAGTAGAAATGCTGCCACGTGACTCTGACAGCCCGTACGTAACCGTGAGTAATGCGGAGCGAACAGTCCACCTGAACAGCCCAAATACTCCTGGTCTGACCTGTCTGGTCAGTGCTAACAGAAAACCTCCGGAGAAGTCCACAGACAGCCCCCAAAAGTCAGACCAGGAGTCTTTTGAAACCAAAAGGAGCCAAACTGGCATGGAGTTTACCCCAGCAGCTCTGTACAAAACCCACCTAAAGGCAGAAGCCCCTAAACAGTTCACAACCATTTGTTCAAAAACTAAATTTTCATGGAGGCTCCTTGCTTGCCAAGGGTGTTTTGTCCAGTATCCAGCATGCTTTCAGAAAATACTAATAAAACAAATGCAACAAGAAGTTAGTTATTTCTCTAACTTCCAGGACTGCAAAAAATAATGGCCATGAAGATGTCACTCCACCCACAGACAAGGGCAGAGTCTGCCACAGCATGATAAAGAAATAGCGATCTGAAAGCCTTAAACTTTTGAACTTTTCTCTTCTCTGGGCAGTCGTGGGCAAATCTTTTTGCCTCTTGGATTGCCTCACCTCTGCAACAAACGTAATGACACTTGGCAGCATTGTTTAGAGCGCTAATTGGTGTTTGTATAAAGCTTTGGTGATGTAAGCTGCCATGTAAGCATGGGGATGACTATTGCTTTGATACTGCTTGTTAATTGCAACAGGATGGGTAGTAGTCATGCTGGAGTATTTAAACATGTTTTTTCAGATGTATTCCTAGATCTCACCCAGTGTTTTAAGAGAATCTTTACTTCTGTATTAGACAAAAGGCTAAAAAAAATCTTTGTGCATTTAGTGGTCCTGCAGATATTTTCTGAAAATGTGCAAGGGGTGCTCCCTGCATCAGACCCCATATCTCTGGGCCTTTAGCTTCCAGCCTCATTGATGAGCTCCATGCAGTGCTCGTTGCTTAATACACTTTCTTCTCACTTCATCAGCGAGATGGATCGAGATCCAGAGCTTATCTTCACTTCTAGACCCATTTGTAGCACTGAGATCTACAGATCAAGAACAGAAGTGAATGTACATTGTGTGGGCTTATCTCCTTTACATAATAACTTTTTCTCAAATTCTCTCTCCCCTTTGACAGGACACAATCATTCACTCATCACACAAGGACTGACAGTGAGGCCAACAATGTAAGTAATGCCTTTTTTATTACTTAATTTTGAAAAGTGTCTTAAGATAAAATACCCCGATTCTCTTCATTACCTCTGGCACTTTTGGCTGGAGTCTTCTGGCAGGTTCTGGCAACAAACATCAGCTTCATATTCTGTTCCATCAATAGTCTAAACATCGTCTTTGACTTGATAAACCAGCAGCAGTTACTCTGTTCAAGGCATCCCCTGCTTCCCTACTGCAGTTAGGTCAGTTCTTTGTTCAAGAATATCATATGCTATATATATCTGTTACACATGAAATACAATATTGGACTACAAAGAGGGTAAGATTGTATTTTTTGCTGCTATGATGAGCAAGGGCAGGTTAACTTTGATCTGTCACAGACTTCAGAATATGCCCTGAGCACCCCTCAGGGGAAGACTCCCTAGGACACTTTGTCATGAATATTCAGTGTAGACTGTGAGATGGGATGACATTCTGTTATTCTGTGTGCTACAGGAAATCATGCTGCCTTGCTATCTTATTTCTGATAATGCCTTACGTATACTTATTTTTAAGTTGCCCTGAGTCCATGCTGGCAGACATAAATCCTAAGCACGGTTTGTACCAGCAGTTCCAAACAGATTCTCTCCTCTTCAGAGATGCCTTCTAACAATGCTGCTGCATCTACCAAAGCTTGCATCGGTAAGTGAGCTGTTTATCTACACTGAATTGGCTTCTCCACGTTTACCAGGTGGTCTGTGCTGCTTAGCAAGCTGTACAAAGCAGGGGACACTTCCTTATTAAAAGGCCTGATGGCACTGGAGGCAATTCCTCTAGGTCAAGGCAGAGGCATATTTGCTGAAGAAATTTAGCAAATCAAACCATTCAATGAGGCTCATTATGTGTCTAACGAGGAAAACAAAACCCTGGCAGCTCAGCCAGAATCCTTCCTATAGGAGTATATTACTATTTTAAATGAGTAAGGAAAAATGTTTAGACACAAAAACTTGCTACAAAATTCCAAACCATCTCTGAAGAAGTTATCTGTACAGGTTACCTGACTTTAAAGGAAGTTCAGCAGTAATGAAACCACAGCCATTATAATGGCTTTTGAAGGCATACATCCATCTTGCAAGGTAATAGCTTAATAACATAATTCTAATTCTAATACTAGGCATGCTGTGCTTTGGATACAAAGAGCAGTGCAATCATACAAATGTCAAATGCCAAAGAGGAGCACGCAGAAGCAGTGAAAGGCTTGGAGTGAAAGTGATGAACAGTAAGGAGAAACTGGTATGTCGCAGTGTTTGTCTGCGTGTCTACGGGTGATGTCATTACAAGGCCACGCATATGGCCACTGATAGCTGTGTGCCAATTACTGGGGAAGCACAGGGTAGGGAGGTAAACGGGAAGAGAATTCTGGTGATGGGACTCCTTATCAGGGGAATAAACAAGGAAGAGGACTGACCTTTCCTCTTTCTGACTCAGAAACATGCCAGAATTATTTTCCAAGTAGAAATAATTCCATGCCAATCATCAGGAAGGAGGTCACTCCTGGCCTTAGCCAGGCAGGAGAGGAAATCAAAAGGAAAAAAAGCTCTGGGTTCAGCAAGTTTATCGGGGATTCCAACAGTGGTGCTCAGGCTAAATTGCTTGTTATTTTATTTGGGTCAGCTAAGGCCATCTGATTGCCTGCTGCCTCTCAAATTTAGCCTGTAGAAAATGAAGCAAAAGCCAACAGAAGTATGATGCCTGGAAATATTCATCTGACCTATAAATGAACAACTTCGATCATTATCATAACAGCAGTGATTATGGAAAACAAAGATTATGATTCACATTTGGCACTTGCTGATGCAGAACCTTTAATCCAGACAGCTCGAAATGTGTGACACTCACCAAATGATTAAGCATGCATGCTTCCACTAAAGGCAGATAAATAAACTTAACCTTTCTTTGTAGAAGAAAAATGGAGCTTCAAAGTAATAGAACAATTGCCACATGATTAACAATGCATCAGTGATACCCGGGGAACCATCACAGCCCTTATCTGAAGCTCAAGATAATTATTCATGTTGAAGTTATTTATGGACAAGTTATCAGTTCCCTGTCAAAAGAAAATGATGGGGATCAGTTTCCTAGGGAATCAAAAGATTCTGGCAATTCTACAAAATGATAGTCTAGCAGATAATAACACACTATACTTCTGTAATACTATGAAGCAAAATGCACTACCTATAGTGACAAAACATTCACTGAAGGAAAGTTACCCCTTTATAACCAAGGAATTACCCGTAGCTAAAGTAAATAGGACAACTTCGTTCAGTAAATGCAAGTATGGTAGTTAAAGCAATAAAATCCCTCAGAGGACAAAGGACTAAAACAAGAAAAACAAATAAACACTCAACACCTCTAAATTGCCTTTGGACCAAAGATTAACAGTGTCAACTTGGCAGCACTTTATGAGGAAGCCAAACCAAAAACCCCTACAGACATAATTTCTTCCATCAATGAAGTGGAACCACATTTAGATGGGACAGCAGCAAGATGTTTTGATGCAAATGACATTGGTCATAGCTTAGACCTGGAAGTGAGGCATCTCATATGCACTTGAAATTAGAGGGGAATTCAGGAAGGCAGAACGCAATTACTTGAACGGAATCTGGCCAAGACGTTTGCATTAACATCCTGTACTCTTACAAAAAAAGACGTGATGGATCCTTCCTTAAGGATATCTCTTGGTTTAAATGCAAGCTCAGATTGTGCAAAACATGATAGGTTAGTGCTTTGTTACAGATGTGACCCTGGGCTAGTGATTTAGTTTCTCAATATCATAGTTCCCATCTGTACGCGGGTAGTTACAACTGCAGTTGGAGTTGATGGAGTGGTGTAGACTTTAGATTGAACAGCAAATATTCTCTGCCTTTAACAGGCAGAATTCCAAATTTATTTTGTGAAAGCCGAAAAAAAAAAGAAAAAAAGACATGTAAAATTTCTGCATTACCCAAGAAAGAAGAAAGTTTAAAAAGTCAAGATTATGTACAGTTCAGCAATATTTATTAGTGCTTAAACAGTACAAACCCAAAACTCTAAGACCCTTCAGATGACAGTGTTTTTCCCCATTTTTTTTCCTTTTCTTCTGCAGTCCATCCAGGCTCCTTGCCTCTCTGCCCAATCCCACACCTCTCCTGCTTGGACGCACCACTCCTGAGCTGCCTTCTTCACTGATCTCTGTGACTTCGGCTTGCTCTGAATCTTGGCCCTACCTTTCACTATGGAGCAACCTGCCAGGGTCTGCCCAGCACCTTCTGTTCCCTGAGGCCCCCTGTCCTGGGAGGAATGAGAGGCCACCACACCCTTCCAGTGATTCACTGGGCAATGATTTCTTCAATGCATCTCCTGCCGGTAGGCAGTAAGGTCCTCGTGGTTAGCAAACTCTGCCTTTGTAGCTCTAAAATATGTATATGGTGTTATTTAGCAGTCACTTTATACAGCAAACAAAATGCATAGATCTGGGGTGTCACTGTGATACAAGTAAGGGAACTCATTACACAAATGTGTAGGGTAAAAAAGCACATTATAACTGGCTGATCTTTCAGTTCCATGGGCCATAGAGAGGGCGAAACCAGTAAAGGGCCTGGGGGGTTGTTCTTTGTGTTCAGGGCAGAAGTAAAGGCTCCTGGCTTTTTCCCTGCTCAACCAAAGAGACCTATCTTGGTTTTCTGAAGCAGCAGTGGGTTCAATGGTCAACCTTTGTGGTATGTAAAGGAAAGAGCTGCCCACTGAGTACATATGAGTTATGCAGTTAGGACCTCTCCTGACCCCACTGTAACATAGCTGTTGGTAACAGGACTTGGGGAAACCGCTTCTCTGTGGATGTAGCAAACATCTTTCTGAGACACTAGACTTTCTGTCTCATCAGCATCCTCAGTTCTGAGCAGCCTTGAGACATGGCTGTTGTTCCAAGCCTTCTCCGTCTTTGCAGATAATCTGAACAGAGAGAGGGTCAGCAGCCACAGCGTTGCCACGTTTACTGGGCAAGACTGCATTTGAGTACATGTGAACATTAATCACCCCTCACTACATTCCTCTGGGTGCCTTTTCTGTTTCAAATTATTTCTTCATCCACCAAAGTCAGCCTCCAAATACTCATTTGACTGCAAGCATGCAGTAGTGCACAAAGTACTTTCGTGTGAGGGAGAAAATGAGGCAAAGGACTTACTCTCTGCAGTCCTACAAGGTTAATGTTCTAGTACAAATGACCACGCAAGATGCAGGGTGACAGGAATCAAAACCAGAACTGAAGCAATTTGCTTCAGGTCACACAGCTCAGTGATGAAACACCACTGGAATTGAAATCTTTCTTCCCACAACTGTATTTCTTCTTCTGGAACGTGATTAGCTAGTAAAGCAGAAACTTTCTACTGTAAATGTGAACCTTAAAGGAGTACTTAAAGTGACTTAAGAAATAGATCTGGAAGAGGGAGAGCAACAGGACTTAGAATCCTCTGATGTCATTCTTCATTATTGTGTCTATGGTGGTTTGGGCTGAGCTTAGTTAGTGCTTGCTCCAAGCTGATGGCAGAAGAAGATGATGACAATTTCAAATAGGTGTGGTGTCTTTTTTTTTTTTTTGGTGAATTTCCATGTTTATATGAGATCGAGAAATGTCAGAAGTTTCCTTTTTCACACAAAAGAGTTTGGGTACACTTCAAATTGTACATTTAATGTCATCTACTAGAGATGAATCTTTTACACCTATTCCCAGAAAATTGGTATAAAGTGATATGGGGGCTTGGTGGTGGTGGAGGTATGGTAATTATTTTCATTACTCATTGAACTGCTCAGAAATCATCTGGAGACAGCAGCTCCTCAAAATTCTGCAATTCAAAATTGTTCAGCCTTGTAACTTTCCTGGGGAATGTTCTAAATCCACCATCACACACACACACACACATTGTCGTGAGGAAACATAGCTCAGCCCATGTGAGACAGGACAAGAAAGTGAAGCTTAGAGAGCCTGCATGCCCAAAGGCATCTACGAATAGAACAAAGATCAGTTCTCTGAATTCTGACTCCTGTTATTTCTATCTGACCTGAAAATTTGCAATGCTTTTCTTCTGATTACAACAAAAGGATTTTTTTTTTCTGCAGTGAGAAAATCAGACAGCTCCATATTTTAAAAGACTAATGCAAAAGGTCTGTGCTCTCAGAAACTTCAGTCAGTTGCCATATCAATGAATGGCAATGGGGGAGTTGGGAATATCATTATATTAACTAATCTAAAAATTGACACTAAGAGGAAAAGACCCATGGCAGAAGATTCAGATGGTAACAAGTTAAAAACATATTTTGAACAACAATTTGTTCTGAAGTTGCAGCAGACTCTGAAAGTCCATATCTGGCTGCTACAACACCAGGAACACATACAGCCCCAGCTGGACGTATCCCACCTCAGACCCATCTAGACTTGGGCCCTTGAAGACATCAATAGGTATAAAGAGAGAATCTATCACAGGCACATGAAGATGTTTTCATGTCCTTTAACAGCCCATGCGTTTTTGCTTGATTCCAGCCTTCACGAGATAGTGTATTTCTACAAAAATACAAATACACGGTATTTTCTATCAACAATCTCAACTTGACTTAATCACTTTCAAAGTTAATTTAGCAGTATGTACTTATTTGGTGCACTTACTGATTTAAAAACAGAATCTTGGAATGGTATTTTAAACCTGACTTTCCCAGCCTAGCTTTAAAACATGCCT
The DNA here is from genome assembly GCF_964035555.1 of Netta rufina. Classification (NCBI taxonomy): domain Eukaryota; kingdom Metazoa; phylum Chordata; class Aves; order Anseriformes; family Anatidae; genus Netta; species Netta rufina. Next base: position 5,972,321 of record NC_140146.1, read on the forward strand.
TCAAGACATGACAGCAGTGCACCAAAGCTGCTTTGCAGAAATTCTAGGATGTGATTCATTTGCATTTTCGAAAACAACTGGGAAGAAAGAATGAAACTACTCTGAGAGAGAAGTCTCATTCTATGCTATCATTAGTGCTGAGAATAACATACCAGGCAGATGAATGGAATGTTAATGACAACAGACTTATGTATGAAATACTTTTGGGCTGGGAAACATTAGAGAGAATGACAGAGAAATAAACACATCATTTCAAATCCCCCAGCATCCTGGAGCCTTTCTTACAGTCTTCAGGTTCATGTTTCTCACATCTCTAGACTTAAATGACTTAGTAATAGTTCTGTGAAATCTTAAAAAAGATAAAATGGTGTGACAGAGGGAAGGAAAAAAAAAAAGGTGATTATCTCCAGGTCAGAAGGTATAAAGCTAGGTACATATTATACTGAATGAGTTGCCATGGGGAATTTATTAGGTTGAATATGTTTAGGCTAATACTGTATTCTAATAATACCTTGCAATTATACAGTGTTTTTCATCTTTAATAGTTTATAATAGAGTTCCTTCTGTTCTTCAAAAACCTTCAAACATTTGTAAACTCTGAGCTCAGATTAGATATAACAATGAATCAGTGTAAGAAATTAAAACAAAGCAGATCAAATATTACCTCATTTGAAGAAAGACTTTTTTTTTTTTTTTTTTTTTTTTTTTTCCATGAAGCATTTCAGGGTACCTAAATCAAGTTCAAAGAAAAGGATACAGTCTGATAAACTTAACTAAAAGACTCTCAGAAAGTTTTGACAAGGCCATAGGTGGGACATGTGAACACTTCGCATATAAAAAAATCTGTTTATTGTGGATGGAATATGAGCTAATCATGGAACATACTATACAGTTCAAATGAAACTACTGTGAAATGAAAATTTTGTTTCCTCTCAGAGAACAGAAAATACTTTTCCTTGGTTAGTTTCTCTCTTTATGATTTTCAGATTTCAGATTTTTTATTTTATTTTATTTTATTTTTCCCCAAAGGTCTCTTTCCCTACTTGTGGAAAAAATATTTGTTCTTGATGTTTGATGTTTAAATAACAAGAATTGCTACATCTCTGTGTGTGGCCCTGTGTGTCCATACACTACTCCAGTTTGCTGCACGATTGTAGCTGTCTCTGGGGTCTAATACGACAGTCACTTGGCACAACAGCTCTGCCTCAATGCGTAGAAAATAAATGAAAACCAAGTAGTCCCACTAAACAAGGGCAGATATACTCAAGTGAGATATTTCACGAGGACACAATATTTTGCAATCCCCAGTCTGTACAAACAAAGTGAAGTTTAACATGTATAGATGGTTCCAAATTTGGTTTTCAGCCATCGGTACTGACATCACAGCCATTTGTTTGTATTTTTCCTTGCTGTTGACTAACCTCCACACACCCATATGCAGAGTGCAACCCTAGAAAACAGCTCATGCAATAAAAAAGAACTAAGAGCTTAAAAAAAGTGTGGGCTACCACTGCCCTCTATTGGGTACAGATGAGAAATTCTCAGGTACAGAGAACTGGAAACTCCAGTTACTATCCATGTGGAAGATGCCTGCATCTCCTGGAACATAAGGAAAAATTCTGGCCTTTATTGCAATCATGGGTTTTTGCCTATGAATTCCCTTTCAGAAACATTATCTGGGTGTCAAATTTCAAAAGCCTTGAAAGAAAAGCAGTGGATTGAGCAGAAAATTCCTCTACATTGAGATACAATTCAGTATATCAGTGACAACTAGTGTGCTATAACATTAAATGTTAACCAAAAGTAGGTCATTTCTTATTTTTAAGAGTTATTTTTATTTGCATGGAGATTTTTGTGTGTGAACAAATACAATAGGAATTACAAGTATTCCAATTCAATATATCTGAAACTCAGTTTTGAGCTGGATTCAAATCACTGCTGTTAATTTTAATTTTATTTTTTTTTTTTACCATCAAATCTGACAGCGGACAGCGAGCTAAGTAAGGGCTGAAGACCCAGAAGAGCTCTGCATTCCCTTCAGTGGAGCAAGACTTCTGTGTTTACACATGAGATGATCTGGATGTGTGATCCTAAATTAACAAAGAGGTAATACCCATTCAGTTTTTATCACATTTGGCCTAACTATAAAGGAATTATTTGTTTTGCTCTTCTTAAACATTATTGAGGCAACAAATGATTATATACAGTATGATATAAAACGTTTTGCTGTTTTTATGGGGCCATGGGTAGAGTCTTGGAACAGAAATACTGGCTGTGTACCGACTGGCCACTAATGAGTTGGCACTTACACATTTGATGGATTTAAAGAAGATTAAAATAGTGAAGATACTAAAGAGCAGTCAGGCACTGGAACCGTCCCTGGGGGTGTTTAAGGAAAGGTTGGACGTGGTGCTTGGGGACATGGGGTAGTGGTGACATGGCTGGTAGGGGATGGTTGGATCAGACGACCTTGGAAGGCTTTTCCAACTTTAGTAATTCTGCGATTTGGGAGCCGTGTGGCACAACACAAGCAGCGCAGGCAACAAAAGTCGAGACAACCCCGAGTTTCCCCCTAAACACAATTTCACGTGAAGCCATAAAGGCTGAACGTCCATGTCATAATACACTGCAGCGCTTTTGCCACGGTTCTTTCCGCTGCAGTCAACTTTCATGACCGCTTAGAGGTGATTTTTGACTGGAAAGGGGCCGGGAGAGAACCCAGAGGGCAACGCACAGCCCAGCACCCCCCCACCTGCACCCCCGCGGCCGCCATGACGGGGCGGGAGGGAGGTGGTGAGGGCAGCCAGCCGTCCGGACGTGACGTCCATTCACCCCGGAAGCAGGGCGGCTCCTTCCCGGAAGCGGCCGGCAGCACTGCGCCGGGCCGCCATCTTGGCTGGGAGCCGCGGTCGCTCCGCAGCGGGAGGCGCGGGGGTCGCGGCCCTGCCCGGCCCCTCCTGCCCGGCCCTGCCCGGCCCTGCCCGCCGCCCCCCAGCCGCTCCCGGCCTCCCTCGCTTGGCCGCCGGGCCGCGTCCGGGCGCTGGAGGGGGCTGCCGTAGCGAGGAGAGGTGAGTGGGGGCCTGAGGTGGGGGGGGGCCCGGCCGCCCCCTGTCCCCGGGTCTCGCCTCTCGCCCCCTGCCCGGCCCCAAGCTGGGCCGCGGGGGCTGTGGGCAGCACGCTGAGGGCAGCCCGGGGGTCCCCTTCCTCCTTCTCCTCTTCCTCGGGGAGATTTCTGGTTGCTGTAAGCGTTCCTGTTCGGTTTCGCGTTTTAAATATAAATATTCTCTTAGATAAACCCCTGAGGGTTATCAAAACCTCGATAACTCTGCGTCAGGAGAGGTTTCAGTGTGCTTTCTCGCAGTCCGTAGCGAGGGGCACTGTTGCAAGGCTGCAGAATGATTTTTTTTCCTTCAGTTAAAAAATATGAAGTGAACCGTAAACTTCTGAAGTAAACTTCTTTAGAGAAGAATTAATATTTTGATTTAAAGGCAGGTGACTTAAAAGCACGTGCAACCTCTTTCAAGGAAAGCTACCGTGTGTTTAAATGGTGTACAATGATTTTAACAAAAAATGGGTTAAGCGGGGTTATTTTGAGGAAGGTCTGCGTATTTGACCACATGTGGTTATTGCTAGTGACATAAATACCACTTCTCAAGAAATGTGTTTGGCTATCTTATTGAAGTGAAGGAATAAGAAGGTTCAAAGGCATTTCACATACTTTTGGAGTCAGATGCTGCTATCACGTGAGCATTGTCTTATCTCTTTGTACAAACTGCTTCTAAAATCTTTCATTTTCTTCTGAATTTTGACGTGTAAAGAAGTCACTTGTTCTCTGAGGGAAAGCAAGCTAAATGGCAGTTATTAATTGCTGTGTGTTCTGTAGATGCCCTGTAAGGGGTAATACTTTCTATGTTTTGAAAACAGCATGGAGTTTCCATTCTTCACACTGACTTGTCTGATTTTGGGTGAGGTTTTTGTCTGGAAGAGAATAACCTGTGCCTGAAGTTCCCTTCTGTAAATTTAACTGAATCCTGAGCAGGTTTAACTTAAATTTCCTCACCCCAAAGTCATTAATGCAATTACGGTGTTTTCTTGTTCGTTATTATTTTAAATAACTGGATGTGGTAGAAAGAGCAAATGAATTTAAACCGTGAATAGTTTCACATAATAGATACTCAAACTAAATTGGAAAATGAATTAGTCCAAAGGACTAAGCCCTTTAAAAAAATTATCTTAATGGCGCATGGTCAGCCTAAACACAGAAATGGTTATTAACAGTGCACGTGCGTTCTGTGGGGCAGCTTGTTCTCTTGGTGGCTGTTTGCTGCTTATACATTTACGCAGCAGTTTCCTGGAAGGAGTATCTTCCAGCTTGGATGATGTATGGAGTCTTTTGGGAATGTGTTAGTTGGTTAAGCTGCTACTTAACAGTTATGGTAATTATATTTAAAAATACTCTAGATTTTCCAGAAATCTGGAGCTTCAGTGAAACGTAATAGCTCTACACCTATTAAGACTGTGGTTTTTGTTTTTTTTTTTGAAAACTAGATGAGCAACAACAGTAATAAGAGAGCACCAACGACAGCAACACAGAGACTTAAACAAGATTACCTTCGAATTAAGAAAGATCCAGTGCCTTATATATGTGCAGAACCCCTCCCATCTAATATCCTTGAATGGTAAGAACTAGAATGAACTGTTCACACACTTGTGGAGAGAACAAGACTTTCCAGGTTGTCAAGTCTGACTCCCTTACTCCTCCAGATTGTATGGGAATCTTGGTTTTGGGAGGTGGCGCATGAAACTGTTTTGAAGTGATACAGCTCTTCATTTCTCTAGAGAAATGGATGGCTGATTGTATGCTGGCTCTCACCCTGCTTTAATTTCTTTTTCTCTTAGGCACTATGTTGTCCGGGGACCTGAAATGACTCCCTATGAAGGTAAAAACACGTCGTGAAAACGCGCGTGTAGTTTACATTGTGATTGGCATGTTTGAGTAATTGCATGGCTGTTTTGAATGGGCAAAGTATAACTATGGTTAATAGCTCTAAAACTGTAAATACAGTTTCAAACCTATCTGACGTGCATGATAGGTTGTTGAAAAGAGTTAGGGGTACAACTGACTGTTAATTTTTCAGTTGTCGAGGGTGCTAGCAAAACCATGTTTGTGTTAAATTGAAGGGAGATAAGTTTCTGTTAAGTAATTACTAAGGTCTTGGAGCAGATAGCTTGCTTTAGGTATCATGATAGTCAAAATAATTTTAAAAAATCCTAAGAAATGAAACAAGAATGGAATTTTTTGAATGGGACTTATTTATCTGCTACCATACAAGCAGCTCTTACTGAGCTGAGGCTTGTATTCTCTATGAATTTTTCTAGAGAAAGTGGGGAACAAAAAAGCTGCATTAATTAACTTCTGCAGCCTTTTGCAAAACGCTTTTAAAAGTCAGATTCTTCACAGGGCTTCATTTGTGGTTAGTTATGTTGGTGGGAAACCGATGCATTTATATTGTATTAAATACACTTGGGCTGATATTCCTTAAACGTATTAGGGACCTGAAATGAGAAAGTACTGATTGTGATATGCATGTCAGGGAATAGCCTTCAAAGTAAATTTACTGCAGGTGTGGATCAGTATTCCTGTTTTTAGAGGCACAGGATAATGAACTTGATCTCTAGTGAGAGGGGGTGAAGGAGTAAGGTAAAGGGTTGTATTTGGCCCAGGTTGAGTAGCTTAGGGCTTCATCTTCATGCAAAATAAGTAATTCATCTCTTTATGTAATGCAGGTGGCTATTATCATGGGAAACTAATATTCCCCAGAGAATTTCCTTTTAAACCTCCTAGTATTTATATGATTACACCTAATGGAAGGTTTAAGTGTAATACAAGGTAAGGATTTTCTTCTAACACTTAAGCAATTAACACTGTTTTAGCAATATGTATAACGTGTAATCATTTTAATGGCAAAAATAAACACATTCTGTCTTATATTTTTGAAGGTTATGTCTTTCAATCACTGATTTCCACCCTGATACATGGAATCCAGCTTGGTCAGTCTCAACGATCTTGACGGGCCTTCTTAGTTTTATGGTGGAAAAGGGCCCCACACTGGGCAGCATAGAGACTTCAGAGTTCACAGTAAGCTCCAGATTGTGTCATGTACCTTCTGCCAGTTGAGGAAAGGTTGAACGTGACCTCGAAGTTATCACAACAGCGATAGCTGATGTTTTGATATCTATGGAAGAAATATATTGTGGTCTACTACAAGTGATGGGCAGTCGAATCAAGTCAGTTTTAGGAAGTGTGAGGGTGGGGAGGGTTTTGAAGAAAATCTCAAGTCCTTTTTGCTAAAAAGTATGCTTTAAATTCTCCGTTAGAAATATCTGCCAAGCAGGCACACCAGTACAGAACACTAATCCCATAAAATGAAGGCATGAGAACGCGGGTTGAGTTTAGAAATGTGTGTTACTGTGAATAATACTGACAGGTATAAAGTTGTAAATGTTAGAAACTAGTTGACTAGTGGTTTGCACCATTCTTGTGGGAAGTAACCAGGTGCAGCATTAAAGTGTGTTAACTTTGCTTGTATGGTACTGCTGCTAACTCTTGTTTTCCTCCACAGAAAAGACAACTCGCTGCACAAAGCTTAGCATTTAATTTAAAAGATAAAGTCTTCTGTGAGCTCTTCCCTGAAGTGGTGGAGGTAAGGGAATCCATTCATGCAGTAATTTGTTTTTCGATAAATCTACACAGAAGTTGAAAATCTAACTAGTTGTTTAGGACTCTTCCAAGACACTGGCTACATTTGTCAACCTTGGAAGCCTTTTAAAAGGCACTTTTGCAAGGTTTAAGAATTAAAAGCTTGAATGTTGACTGAGCTGCGCACACAGCAGGTAGGGTTGTGTTGCCAATATTTTAGAATTACACACTATGTTGAATTGAGGTAGGACTGATCTTTGTATATCTGGACTTGGTCCCTCATTGTCCCAGATGTTTTTTTTTAATAGACCTTTACAATCAGAGGTCATTATGTTCTTCCTGTTTAAGTTCTGAGAATGAGTGACATCTTATCAGGACGTGTATCTTCCTTGCACAACACTAACCCTCTGGGTATATTGATGTGCAGTTTGTATCTTCAGCTACAGGTAACAACTGAAGTGTGTAGAAGTCTTACTTCACTGACACCTTTTGGATTCACTAGCTAATTTCCACTCGTGGTTCTTGGTTTTAAAACGTCTTATCTGTTAAGAATGAAGGGTCCTCCTTTGTTCTCTCCTGTCTCAACGTGATTCCTTCATGTAACTTAGTGAGGGAATTCTGTTCTTTCAGCCTACTGTTCAGACTTTGATGGTTAACTTTCTGGATACCACATGAAGGGAACAGGTCCTGTGAGAGACTGTTTCATGAGCCCACCATTAAACTATAAAAATGCTGATGCTCACTGTCGCTTGGAATTCTGAGGATAAAATGTATTATGTCAGGCAAACTCTGTTGTGTGGTACAAGTTCTGTCAAATTGCAAGTCTTAATTACTGCACAAAGAATACATACTCTAAAAACGAGGAGAAGATGTAGAAGACCCTTTTCCAGACATTTTCTTAAGTGGGGGAGAGATGTGTTTTTGTTGGAGATACCTGAAGTCATGAGGTCATGTTTTGGTAGAACCTAAATCATCAGAAAGATTGTTTTTTTATTTTTTTTTTAATGTGATGTTCATCGATAACTGCAGTTCCAAGTACAGGCAGATTTTTAACATATAATACTTATAGTCTTATTTTTACTAAGCCTCTATGATTTCCTTCTTCAATTTTTTAGTATCTTTTGTTCAGAATAAGCTGGACATGCAAGGCTGTTGATGCAAGAATTTCTCTTTTCTGAAAAAAGCTTCTAGCAGATGTACAGGTGGACTAAAAATAAACTTGGACAAATGATCGCTAGCGTCAATTACTGAAGTAGGTCATTTTGGAGGAAGTTGAGGAGACTGTACAAATGTAGTGCAGTTAATTTAGCTTGAAAGATCTACAATATGAGGAAATGTACCATATCCTTTTCCTAAAGTTATGTAAGAACTTGGCTACTGTAATCTGTTCAAAACACCTAAAAGTTTCACTACTTTAATTTGCAGACTTTTTTTTTTTTTCCCCTCCAGGAGATTAAACAAAAACAGAAAGCACAAGAAGAGCTCAACAACAGACCTCCATCCCTCCCTTTACCAGATGTTGTCCCTGATGGGGAAGCACACTATGGTCAGAATGGAATACCCCTTCTTAACGGGCACGTTCCGCTGGCACCTGCCAATCATCCAGGCCTCCAGCAGGCCAATCGTAACCATGGACTCTTAGGTGGAGCTTTGGCGAACTTGTTTGTTATAGTTGGTTTTGCAGCCTTTGCCTACACAGTCAAGTATGTACTGAGAAGCATAGCGCAAGAATGAGGAGAATAAAAGAAATCCAAGACCAAATTAGAGGTAGTTGCAGAGTGAGTGGGACTCTTTGGGCATCTGACTTTTGACACTGGGATAAACATTTGTGTTACCAAGTTGCAGGTGAAACCTTGGTTGGCTCATGGGTTCTGTTTGGGAAATGGAGTACGTTCAGTTAGTCAGAAAACTAAAAGACGTTCTGCTCACAGATCCTGTTAAGTCAAAGCATTATTGATGAAACACTAACATTTCTAGTGCTTTGATTTTTCTAGCACTTCTCCATCTGTTATTTGAGATTTGAAAATCTTAAGCAAATAAGGCTTTTTACTTCATTGAACAATTTTTAAAATTTAACACTTGATGCATATCATTTTAGTTTCGTTAGCAAAGAGTCTGTACAGGATGCAAAATGAGTCAAGTGGAGAAAACATGGACTCAGTAAGGATTTGGTTAATGTGAACATTTACTACAGAAGATGGCTGGTTTCTTTTTTTTTTTTTTAATAGGACGGACATCATTGCATATCTAGTCAGTAGTGATTAGATGAGTGGGAAAATAACACCACGTGTGTTAAATTTGTTGTCTAAATTATCACAATGTAATTGAAGGTTTTATTTGGGCTACAAGAAGTGCAGTTGTCAGACTTTAGGAATGAATAGCCAGAAAAAGTGTTTGAATCAGTCTTTAGTGGGAATACAGATATCCAGTACTGTTTTGTATTTGTTCACTTAGGGATTTCCATTCTGGGAGATATTATATTTTAAAACTGTAATACTTTGTTTTGATCACAAGGTGCCACTGTTGAAAAAATAATAAAAATGCACAGACCAATGGAGAGCTGATTGTGTATTGAGAAAATCTCTGGAATTCCTGGGTTTTGGTAAATGGAGTAAACCTAGCCCTTGTGAAGTTACAAAGTCAAATGTGTCTGAATAACAAATGAGCTTCTTCAGCACAAGCTGAATTAGCCTGAAGTGTCATTAGCTGAAGTAAACCCTTAGCAGTAGTTCTGCTTGCTTACTTGAAAATTGGCCAAAAAAAAGCAAAACAAACAAAAACCCACAAAGCCCAAACCCTACTAATTTATCTAAGTTTCTAGAAGCTTTTGGCTTGTAGATCCAAGTTCCTCTCCGTTCCCCTTCAGATGATTGCAACATTGATGTTTGTTCATGAGAATACAGGGTTGTGCGTAAACACTGAAGCTGCAAGTGTAGTTTGAAAGTCTGAAGTTACTTCAACTTAGTTTGCTTTTTTTTTTTTTTTCTCCTGCTTAGTTTTATCGAAGTGCTTTGATTTATCAGAGGCAAACATACTGTGCCTTTAAAAATTGGCAGCGATGTCTAGTCATCTGGGAAGAGTGCACTCACTGTTCATGGTACAGCAAACTGTCAAAAGTGATAGGGTAAAAAGCTCTGCCTCTAACCGTGTAGTCTTCTAGATATTGTGAAGAGCCCAATAAATATTACCTCATGTATTTAAGAATTTTTGAAACTTTTATTTTCCCTTTCAGACTTGTTCTCTATCTGCTTCTCCTTGGTATCTTGAACTGTAAGCAAAAACATATGGTAAACCCATGAGCCATGCAGCTTAGAGCATCAATAAATGTGACCAATTCTCTGCAATAGGTAGGAATTATCAGAGCTAGCAGAACAGCTTTATACTAAAGAAATCTTAAAGCAGATCTTACTGAGGTAAGGAAGGGAAGGAGAGGATGGAATGTGGAAAAGGTTGATTTTTAAAATGTATTTATAAATCTTTGATTTTGTGGTTTTACCAAATCTTATTTATAACTATTCTTTAATTTGCCTCTTGTATGTGCTTAATCAGCTCTTGTTAAAAGAGAAGCACCAACTGTATGTGTCTGTAGAAACAATAATGTTCTGTCAGTCTGGGGGCGTGCTGTGAAGGAAGGGGGAATGTCATGTCTTTCCTGCAGTGATAGGACTTTCAAGACAGCTTGTTGAAGTGATTTTATTTTTTTTTCCCTCAAAGCATACGGACCTTTAGCTGAGGCTGTTCTGTCTCATAGATCCTAGTATCAGTCAAACATGTTTGTGTTCTCACAATGCCTTTTTTTAACCGTTGACGTCGCCTACAGACAAAAGCTTATAAATGGTGATCTATGTTTATCTTATGGAAGGTCTTTTGTCCACATAACTGAAGACAAAGGCAAGGAGACCTTGGGCATGGTGTCTTTGCATCTTTTGTGAAAAGTACTTAGCCAAGGTAAAAGAACCAGTAAAATGAGAGAGGTTGATTTCTTACAACACAGCTCATTATGCGGCAAGAAGTTGGCCTTAAACTACACCTGAGCATCTGAAGGTGGGTCTCTTTAATAAGTGCCACAATTGGAAACAAAAACTTTGGTCAAACCCTGGAGATGCTGCATTTTTTTTTATGAGAATTGGCTGTATTTAAAAACAACTACAGAAAACCTGAACTTTACCTTCCAAATGCAGTTTCTCTTCAGTACCCTGGATTCAGAGAGAGACTTGACGGTTCCTGGCTTTCAACAAACGGCACCCAACAGCTGACTGCCCCCTTGCACCTATGGCTTTACAAGATTTCAATACATGTCCTTGCTCCTTGCCTTTGGTAACAGAAGATTTATTCCCTTTTGTGTAGTTTATAATGTTTTGTGTTTTTTTTTTTTTTTTTAAAGCGTTTCTAATAGTATGCAGTATCTGATCTTTTTGTTACCAAAGTCAGTAGATGGAGTAAACCATTCTTTGCCATGCAAAAATGTTATCATGCCCTGAAGCAGTGCATTAATTAATATAAAGAAACTAAAAGCTGTCCCTCAGTATATGATATTGGAACAAATGTCTGGCCCTTCACTTTCATGCTGCAATTTCATAGATTCCTGTAAGATTGTTCTACGCAGACGATAGGGAATTTTTGCAACTTGAATCGTAAGACATCTCAACGGTAGCCTTTAAAGATCTCATGACTCTAAAAATCCTGGATTTGTGTGTAGTCTTAACTTTTTCCCCCTCAAGATGTCAAGGTCACAGGAATTACCTCACTTCAAGCATGTACTGAGGAGTAGAAATGACTGCATTGTAAAGTTGTTTGTTCATAATAAACATTCATGACAAAATGTGAAGTTTCTGTGGGACTGTTCTTGGCAAAGGGATCATTTGAAGAATTGAACTGGATATACATGGAATAGAAAGCAAAAAAACTGTGGTAAAACTGCTTCTCCCATACCTCCAGATTCTTTTCCTTGGTACCCATTGTATCTGTAGTAAAACACCTACAAAAAGACCTACAGGTAGCAACTTTTTTGCTCTTGTGTTGGGTAGTGCAGTTCTTCTGCAGATAGGTATTTGTCCTGTAATACATCACAGCTGTCACTGAGATGCTGTACCTGTTTTCAGAAGCTACTCTGAAGTATGTAGGAGCTACTCTTTACAATGCTTTTCCACAGTTGTTTTTTTTTTTTTAATTGTTGTCCCGCAGAAGCTAGATCTTTCTTTTTAAAGGAGAAAAATTGTGTTTTCAGTGGAAAGATCACCCGCACACAGGCAAACACACACACACAGAAGGGAGACTATTGAAAGTAAAGCACCCATATTATCAAAAAGACTTGTGGGGCATGTTTTCTGGGCAACAAAGATGATTTTTTAGGGTTTATTAGAATCCTTTTATTTGTGGAATATAAAACCTTGCACCAGCAACCTTATTTCACACACGGGTCACTCTGAAGACCCCCCAAGAAATGTTGGGTATTACTGACGTCTTTTCTAGCCGCCTGTCGTTTCCATGGCTTTGCCACAAGATGGGGCAGTAATTCCATCTTCGCCTTGAGTAAGAGGCGGCTGGATGGCTGTGAGCGAGTGTGTTTGGTGGGGAGAGCACGAAAGATCCTAATGAAGAGCTGAAACAGCATCCAGACAGCTCAGCTCGAGTGTTTTGCAGAAGGCAACTGAAGTGCCCATGAGCTCTTTGATTCCAAACTGCTCTTTTGCATGCTGTTGTATTTAGGTTTGTTCTAGCAGCTGTTGTATATTACCCCAATCGACAGCTTGGGTTTATAACAGGTTGGGAAGCCAAATTTATATCTAAGGGATCTATCACAGGAGTACTCTAGGCTTTATCTGCTTATCAAGCCGTTGTGTGTGTCAATGAATGGTAATGTGCCTACTACTGCACTGCCTTAAAAAAAAAATCTCTGCACCAAGGCGTAGGCATTGTTCCTTATCTATAACAGGCAATTCAGGGAAAATCCCAGCTTTTGCCTTTTGGATATTATTCTTAGCATAGTTAGGGAAGGTGGAACTATTTTGAGTAAAAGGCAAATTGCATAAGTAGAGATTGGAAGTGCTAGTCACAAGTTTCTTGCCTGACTGTTCAGTTTCCTTTCCAGCTTTACACGCAGTTCATACGGTGTTTACAAATTGTACTTGGGCTGTTGCATGCAGATGTAATGTGGCTTCTTGCAATACTTTCCTTATTTCTAATCTTTCCTCATGTACAATTGGTGTTGCATTCTTAACTATTCCAGTTATTGTTGCAATGGTTTGGAGAGAAAACTATTTTCAGTCACTTTGAGATCTTTGGTTTGCTATTAAGCTCAATATCAGCCTATTTTATTTTATTTTTTTTTTGCAAACAGATTGAATACTGTTTCAGATGTTTATGCATGGGTAAGACTCAGGTGCTTTGGAACTGTTGCAACCAAGATGTAAGAACAAGCAGCAAGGTGTGCAATTTTTTTTTTTACATATAATACAAAAGCTGTAGTGAAGGTTGGAGGAGAGGTAACAACTGTGCTGACACTTGTTGCAGCCCTAAACGGAGAAAATTATCCAGGCAGGAGCTGGTGAGTTAATTTGTCCCAGTGGACCACTTTGCCTTGTGCTTGGAAATGTTCGGATTCGCTTCCCCCAAACCTGAGGATGTAGTCTTGGCATTTGGCTCTTGGGATGAGAAAGGGGATGTTGCAGGCAGACAGATGCAGCCTGTACCAGCAGACCGAAAAAGCGATTACCCCATTCCAGCCTTGAATGTCATTTCTTGCCATGGTGTGTGGATCTGTCAGGCTGTTTAGCTGCAATATGACAGATTGTCCTATTAATGTGTCATCAAGTGCACTTTTACAAATTCATGGCTTGTCTACAACTAACCTGAAAAAAAGAGGCTTAAGTATGAGAAGGCGCCAAAGAAAGTTAAATATTATTAACAAATAAAGTCTGCCACGTAGTTTTGATGGAATGTGAGCTGGTTGGGGGAGGGGAGATATGCTGTTAACTATTTCACTTCTCTGCAACTCCCTTTTTGCTCTCACTTTTTTCCCAAACTCCATTTCTCTCCCTGAAAAGGTGCTTTAAGAAAACCTTGACTTTTAAGAGTTCTTGATTTTGTTCTCAGATTGTTCGTGCCTCAGTTTCCCTGAGACAGGTAACAGAGACAGCAGAATTGATGCTCCTGATCCACCTAAAGTCCAATGAAATACTGCACTGGCATTACCTGGATTACAGAAAACATGGTAAGGAGATTGTTAAAGCAAGCCTGTTGCTTGCTGACTGTGTGAGGGACTTCAAATTTTTATCATTCTCGGACTTTTTTGTGGTACAAGCTCAGATCAATTTTATAGAGAGAATCGGAAGATTTATTCCTGGTGGTGGGCAACAGGCAAAGATTAGCAGGCTGTCCAAGTGCTTTAACATCTCTCTTACGCAATGTTTGCCGGAGATTTGGATCCTTTGGTTTTCTGCTCTTTTTAGTAATGAGCCCGCCCTCCAGTAAATAAATCAGAAAGCCCCCACTGAGCCAGCCTCTAATGAGAGCTGGGGGGGAAAACGTGTGAAGCAGCTAACCCGAGGAGAAAGCAAGAGGGCTGATGTATGGATGTGTGTTGCGATGCTGAGTGCATATTCCAAGCCACATATTTTTAGCACTACCACACACTCGTGTACAGTTTTACAAACTTCCCAGAAAAATGGTGATTTCTCTGAGATAATGAAGGGGAGGTACAGAATAGGGCTGAGGGGAGGGAGGAGGGAACGGGCATTGATTTAAATCTGCCTGGCACACAGGCCAGCTCCACTTATCAGTGAGTCTAATAGGAATGTGAAGAGAATAGGCTTGACAGCTCATTAGAATGTGATCCCTCCTCCTTTTTTTTTTCTTTTTTTTTTTTTTTTTTTCCCCTTTCTTCAAGTTGATGGAAACTCGTTCAGGAAAGAAGTACTTATTTGCTGAGGTAAAGCAAAAGCTGAGGAGGGTTTTGCCAGTTTTCAGCTGGGGAGAGGAGCAGCGAGAAAAATCAGGCGTTATCTACACTAAGAGGTACCTGAAATCTTGCCTAGTGTGAGGGGAGACGAGGATGGAAAAGACAAGTTTCTACATCCTGACAGCTGTTTGCGACATCGGGACTTGCTGCTCATCGTCTCGTTAAAGAAAAGTGAAGATAAACCCAACCAAAGAGGGAGAGAAACTAGTGTTGGGGAAACTTTTCCTGCTCCTAATGGACCTAGGTACATCCACAGTTTTTTATTTCTCCCTGTTTTAACTTCTATGGTGTATGAAAAATTGCTCTTCTCCTTAGAAGGCTGAGCTGTGATGCTTTCAGCCTCGTCAGAAGAGCAGTGGCTGTAGCAACCTTGGGTTACAGTTCCGCAGCGTCTTGAAAGGAAAGGATGAGGACTTGTCACTGAGCAAAGGGAGGTATCCTTCAAGGGAGGATGGATGGACCGTATTCGAGCCTGCTTTGAACTGAGCACAACACTTTAAATGACAAGAAAGTGAAATCTGTTGAAGAGGAACAACCTAACAACCCCCCTAATGAGTTTGTGTTGTCAGCTCTGGCCTGAGCAACTGTTGCCCTGAGCAATTTGACTTCTCTGGGTTTCATAGTTGAGTGCATTTTAATCGAGTCTGAAGACTTATTGGGTGGGTGGGTGGGGGGGAATGACACTTCAAGGTGGGTGGCAGGACTTTCCAGAGCCCCTTGTATTTATGTAAGCTTCAAGAGGCTGAATGGACTTACCTCTTTCTTCGAGTGAATCCAGATTTTCAGACAAGTTTATCTGTACCATTTCAATGCCTCCTGCTTGAGCGGAGATCTCTCCAGCCACCAGCACACCCAAGCATGCTGCTCGTTTGACATTGCATAGCCCAGAGGATCAACTTAAATAGTTCTAACCTTGTTATTTTTTTTATTTTTAATTTTTTTTTTAGAGAGAAGTCTGTGGCTATTCCTATTATTGGTGGTGAAGGTTTTTGAGCTTGGAGAGTGCCCTCCTTGACTTGGCCACTCCCTCTTCAAAATGAAGGGGTGCACCTGGGTATTTGTGGCAACTTTACTTTGTCAGCAGTTTTGCCTCTTCAGAGTTATGGCAGCAAAGAAAGAGAGAAAGATGAAGAAAGAACCTAATCAGTATACAGAGCCCTTCAATGCTACCCTGTCAAATAGTGAAGAACTGCACGGGCATCCCAAGGTAGGTGTTTTTTCTGTTGTCAGTGCTTGGTGCAACTCATTTTTGGCAGTAAGGTGATGCTGGTTCCTTTTTTTCATTGATTGAAGCAGTCTTGCCAAAATATCTTTGATTTTCAAAAATGTTCTCTCTTTTTGCCTTTGCATGATTTATTTCCTAGCTTACTGAAGCAATGACTGGAATACAATTTCCAGTGATAATTTTAGACTATGCATGACTGAAGTTCCAAGCCCTCTGGTAGCTGATTTGCTATGAAAGCATGAGTATTAAAAAAAAAAAAAAAAAAAAAAGGGCTATCTCAGTGCAATAATGATACTGGAATATTAATATATCTCTTGCAAACAAACCTGCTCTCTGGAACATTGTATGAAAACTGGCTTAGGCAAATCCAACAGTTCAAACACCTGAGCATGTCTGAGCTTTCTCACCAGAGAGATTGGTGATTTAAAATTACAGATGAGAAAATATTTGGTCTATTCACATGATCTGTTGAAGATGAGTTTGGCTGTTTCAGGAGAGGATTCAGGATGGGGCTAATCGTGCAGAAGTGACAAGTGTAAGGCTGTGTATGATAAATGAATGGCTGCAGCTGACGAATTGCTAGGCTTAGTGAGTGAGTTTTGAAGGGCAGGATCCTTGCAGCTATGTGTTTGGGGGAATCACCCTAGGCTGAAAGATGCGATTTCTAGTCAATCAGATACCTCGGAATCTTTTACGGTCAAAATTTGCATAGAAAGCCTGAGAGTAGGAGAGGAGTTCAGGAAATTAAAAGCAGGTCCTGGGAGTAGGAGCAGGATGAAACGGGAGACTACAGCACTGAGAAAGGAGGGAGTGTCCCCTATCACACAGCCCTTTTCCACCCTCTCCCACTCGCACAAAAATGTCCCTTGTTTCAAACGGAGGTGACCTCTAAAACACGACTTTGATCACATGCATTAGGGCTGGCAGTCACTATAGCAATAGAGGAACAACCTGTCAAAAATTGGGGCATGGCAGAGGGGGCACGTTAGAACAATTGGGCTGACATTCTAAATATCCTCTTCAGTGCTATTGTGAGAGTAATTGGTTAAGGTTGGGCAAGTCTGGGAAAGAGTCCTCTGTATAAAAAAGCTGGCTGCTGCACTTAAAGTGGTCATTAGGGGACTGCAAGCAGCATTTCTGCAGCTTATTTTTGTTTGTTGCAGGGCTTTGTCAGGACAGGTTGTATACACGCTAAATTCTTGAGGTGCTTATATTCAGTCACTTTCTTTCACTTTCTCTAGAACTGCTTCATCCTCCTTGTGCCAGATAGATAGCTGGGACAACTATGTTTCAGCCTCTTTTGGAATTAATTTGTCTTGATGCGAAATGTATTGGACCACAATCAGAATATTTTCTGATTGCAAAAGCAAGCAGAAAGCGGTCCTGGTTTATTCGGAGATAGTCACACATCCATTACTGCTAGAAGAAACGCAGCACCCATTCAGAGGCTAGTGGGCATTCATTAAAACAGGCAGTGTTTGAAAGTTGTAGTTTCTGTGTTGAAATATTTTGCTTTAAAATATCCATGGCAAAGGTTTGGCTGCTGCAAGAGCTGGAGAGTTCAGTGGAGGCAGATTCTGCTTAATAAGGATGGGACCAAACCAAATCTTTGATGTAAATGCTCGTGAACTCTGCTTGATGTGCACTCCAGCATTTTGCAATCTGAACCTCTCTTCTTGGAATCTCTCTAAGGTTGAAGCCCAGGCTCCAGTTAAGCAATGCTTTTAAATGTTGTGGCTGACTGCTGTAATCTACACAGCACCTGCCCAAGCTAGGGGGTTCTTTTACATGCTTTATAAATGCAAATAAAGAATTGCCTCTATTTCTGTTGCCGTTCACAGCCAGACATCCCAGCCTGCATTCACGAGGTACCGCAGGGCAAACAGGACCTGGATTTTTAGGGCTGGTCTCTGGGGTTATTCATGCTGAACAAACTGCGAGCTTTGTGTGCATGCCTCTGGACTAGACTCTCAAAATTGAAAACAGCGGGTCTTGGGATCACCAAAAGCTTTAAATGCTAAATTATAAAAATATAGTACTTCTGAAATCAGCATGATTTTGCCTCTCTATTGGAAGGCTCTATCCAACCACTGTGAATGTTGCTGGTTGAGACAGTTTCTTACAACTGTACCACGTAAGTTCAGCAGTGAGATAAATTGCACCATGTACAGGTATCTTGGTGCAGCTAGGAATAAATATCCATTAGGTACAATGCCTAATTCTGTAATGCGATTAGATCACTAATGCTTCTGTTAAATCTCTGTTAATACCTTGGATTTATCAGGTTACTTTTCAGGTTTTTTAAAAAGGATTCTCTTCTTTTCCCTTTGCTGTGCTGCCTCAAACCCATGTGTTAGTCAATGTCAAGGTAAAGTGACCAGCCCCTCATTTTGGGTTCACAACAACTGGCTGTTGACAGAAAACAGCTTAAATGCCCTTATAAATAAAGTACCAGATGTGAAAGATGACTAGCCAGAAATTAGCGGTTTGTAAATCACCAGTAAATTCCTACCTTATGGTGAGCAGTGACTGACAGACTTTGAAGAGGCAATTGGGCTCTTCAGGTAGTTGTAGTGACGGTGAAATTCAACAGCAGTATGGAGAACTGCCTTATTTTTCTGCAGTTTTCAAATGTAGCAATTTTTTCCTCTGAAATGTCTCCTTTCCTGTTAATTGGATGGCGAATAATAAAGTAACAGCAAAGCTTTCCTTGCCTAACCTGCTAAGCTAAAGAGAAGTTGAAAGCTCTGTGGCAGACGGATCTCTGAGCCTTGCTGAGCAGTTCTGCTTAGTAAAAAGATGCCCTGCGCAGGGACGTGGAACAACATCAGTATCTTATTTCATTTCTCTGCACTACATAACAGGAAAGATGGAATTTTTTTTGGCCTTGTACAGTAAAAAATTAAGGCTGTGTTTACCTTGGAAGTCTCCATGGCCAGCTGGTAGATTTGTCAAAGCAGGAGCAGGGAATGAAATATTACATAAGCGCAGCGATTTTTACTCATACTGTTAAAAAGGTAGGTTTGTTTACCTTCAACTGGACCAACACATTTTGGAACAGATTTATCTTGGGAATTGTTTTCAAATCGGAGCTGAGAAAGCTCCCCTTTAACAGCGACAGTGGACAACTTGTGATGAAACCTCTGCCTAAAAGAGGGAGACAGAGATCTCAGTTCTGATAAACCTGATACGTCTAAGGAAAATAGTAAAAGTATTTTTAAAAAATCTCCAGTTTTATCTTTGCTGTCAATGAGGTGTGCTTGCAAAGCACATAAGTTTTTTTCTTGGAAACCAATGGACTAAGACCATGAGGGATGGATGCAAATGTTTTTTCTAATGTATCTTCTTAATTTGACAGGGAGCGGCTGGGTACCTGCAGCTGCCAGGTTTGTCTTCCCCTTTCCAGGTGTGGGTCTTGTATTGCAAGAAGATGAGACATTAAATTAACGTTTCAGCAGTAGTAGATGGTCCAGTGGGGCTATAAAACTGACCCTGATCAGGAGTTACTGTTTGATTCCCATCTGGTGTGGTTTTGAAGCGATAGCTTGCAGGGTCACAGTGCTCTGTTGCATGCCCAAACTGCGTTAATTTTTTTTTTAAGCCCCAGCTACCTCGTGGATAGGCTGAATAATGACAGTACATGTGCTGATGCTTTCAGATGGAGAAAAAAATCCGTTTCCTTATTCTCAATAGTTCCTCTTCTTAGGGACTGACAAGTTGTACCTGACTGTAGCTAGGTTCTCGTTTCCAGAAGTTAAATCTCTCTATGGAGCTAGCTCAGGTAAGGCTTAGCACAAAGTCATTTTTTTCTTGCTTGGTCTATTGTTCTCTTCTGTCTCATTAAACGTCCTCTGAGGACAGTCAGTGTTTTGTGAGCTGCCCAATTTCCATCTAAACTAACTGGCATGGGATTTTATCAGTAGCATTGAAAACTGTCTAGACAATTTTCACACTTGTGGCTTGTTAATATTAATGGCGC
Organism: Netta rufina; assembly: GCF_964035555.1. NCBI lineage: Eukaryota > Metazoa > Chordata > Aves > Anseriformes > Anatidae > Netta > Netta rufina. The sequence goes on from NC_140146.1 coordinate 5,992,185, forward strand.
TGGGCTAGGCATTGCGGGATGGAGGCTAGTAAGTATTTGCTTTTTTTGGCATCCAGGTAGCATACTGACTGTGCGTGAGCAACCCTGCTAACTGGGGTGGCCATCTGGAATATCATTTATCGGGTGGAATACAGGGAAATCAGCTGTACCCTTCAGCCAGTGCAGTTTTCCGTGCCTCTAATATTCTCATAGACAAGTTGATGGAGTTCAGATTAGATAAGTGGACTGAAAACTGGCTGAACTGCATGGCTCACAGGGTTGTGACAAATGCCATGAAGTCTGGCTGTTAGTGGTATCCTGGTGGTTGATCCTTGGGCCAACGCTGTTTGACATCTTCATTAATGACCTGGATGCTAGGGAAGATTGCACCCTTGGCAAGTGCAAAGCTGGGAGGAGGGGTTGACGGACCAAATGGTTGTGATAGTACCCAGAGGAAGCTTCACAGCACAGGGAAATGGGCCAGGAGGGTTCACAAGGATTTCATGGAATGGAATTGCAAAGTTCTGCACTTGTGGAGTGCAGTACACACCCATATACCTTGGGGTCCAACTGGCTGGAAAGCAACTCTGCAGAAAACCTGGGGGTCCTGGTGGGCAACAAGGTGATCATGAACCAGCAACATGCATTTTCAGCAAAACAGGTCAACAGCCTCCTGGGCTTCATTAGGAAGAGCATTGCCAGCAGATTAAGGAAGGTGGATGTGTCCCTCCGAGGGGAAACCTAAACACTGGGAAGACAACATCTAGAGTAACAGTTGTGGTCCTGGACGTGCTAAAGCGGTGGCAGCCAAGGGCTGTGAAGATGTTGAAAGGATTGCAGCATCCGTTGTATGAGGAGAGGCTCAGAGAGCTGGGAATATTCCGCCTGGAGAAGAGGAGGCTCAAAGTGATCTTATCAATGTGCTATTTACCTAAGTAGGAGGGAATAAAAAAGATGGAGCCAGAGCTCAGTGAAAGGAAAAAAGGCAAAAGGAAATTCCACTTAAATATAGGTGGGGAAAAAAAAAAAAGCATTTTACTGTGAGGGTGATCAAACACCGGAAAAAGCCACAGAGAGAGGCTGTGAAGTCTCCAGCCTTGGAGATGTGCAAAACCTGATTGCACCTTATCCTGAATAACCTGCTGTGGTTCACCTGCTTGGAGCCTGGGGACTCAAAAAGGCAGCCTGTAGATGTCCCTGCTAACTTCAGCTGTTCTGTGAGCTGCTTGCAGGGGTGGTTCAGTTAAGTGTCAGAAAAGCATGATCCTAATTTGGGGAAAAAAAAAAAACTTATTGACTCAGCTGTCCTAATGAAATTTCAGCGATGATTTGAGGTCAATGGGATTTCAATGGAATTTCTGCAAGAAATGATGTAATATTTTTAGTTTCGTTACCCGCTACGTAGGTAAAGGGTCCTTGAAATATTATTTCCTCTGGAAAGCACCACTCTGAGGCACTCCAAAGCATAGGGGAAGAATTCTCAACCCTCTGTACAGGCTCCTTTTACAATCTGGTCTTTTCTTGGCAGTCTCCCAGTAAGGTAGTACCTTGGAATGAAGTCCACGGCCTTGAAATCTGATAAGACCTTGGTTTTCAGGCAGAAAACAAATGATCTTGAGGCTCGTTCTCATTTAAGGCTGCTTAGAAAGTGAATAATTCAAGTATGTTGCTTATGATGTGAGAGGAAAAGGAAGCTGAGGGTGAGTTCAGTTCTATTAAACTGTTCCAGTTCCTTGCTATCTTAGAAGCTTTTTTAATTTTTATTTTTTCTAGAGGCAAATTTAATGAATTTACTCTCAATGCTTTTAAAGTTTTCTCAGGAAAGTAATTCCAAGCAGGTGCTGAGGTTCTCCATCCCCAGGTGGGCCTGTTAGCTCGTGTGATGGGCAACTGCTCTTCTCAAGGCTGATGTCCCAGCAGCAAAGAAGTGCCCTGTTCCGTGCAGAAGACTTTGTTCAGCCAAGGACGGGAGCTGAAAACTGCCTCTAAGACTGATGCAAGGAAGGTTGGATCTTGAGTGCTAACACCAGAGCTTCTGTCTTTTGGATCAGAGACACGACTTCTGGAGTTGCAGAAGGCTGAAATGATTCTTCTGTCTCTGTCAGATATCTCGGGCTAGGTCTGCCGGGCTTATTAATCTTTCTGAATTATTTCTTTGTGGCCTTTTGCTTCCAGCTGAGAACAGCAGCTGGTTCAATGACGTTGCACAGATTGCATTCCTCTGCAGTGAGATTTCAGTCACAGCCTGAAGTGTGTGGCTACATGTGTAATGGAGAGCATTTGTGGGCCTGACAAGCGTTAAAGCCCTGTGAGAACACGGGAGAGACTAGGCTGTGACCTGTCTGTAGGAAGAGATGTTTCCTTTCAAAGTACAACAGATACCATCCTTCCCAGCGCCTCTATGGCCCAGGTAAAATAATACTGTATTTGTACATCCTTCATGGAAGTAATGCAGAATTTGGTCTTGTTTCTCTTAGCTGTTTGCGATATTTTTAAGGTTCATTATTGGCATATAGAGTCCTACATCAAATGTGTTTTCATGTGCTAGATGCATCGTGCTATGCCCGTTCTATCAGTGCTCTGAGGGCAGTTTGTGTTTAAACAGAGGGGAGGAGAGTTTTGTGATAGCCATTGAGACAAATGAAGAACAATTTTTCAGTGACCAAACATAGTGGGAATTTAGATAGGAATTCCAGTTGGGATTTGGCTCCGATACCAATCCTAACACTTCAGCTCTAGGGAAAATTCTTGAGAGATCTGTAAAAACCACAAGTGGTCAGGACCTTGGTTTTACATCTCATTAATAACCGAGAGTGTGCATAACCATGAGTTATTAGCAGCTGACACGGGATTTTTTCATGCTTAAAAAAGTGATCTGTCACTTTTTAACCAGTTCCAAATAAAATACACTACTGAAGCAAATCACTTGCTGCTAATTTCATAATGAAGCTGGCAATACTCTTGCTGGTGTAAATCAGGCATAACAACATAGAGATTTATGGATTAAGATAATTGAAATGCTGAGTCAGGTCCACTTTGTGTCTGGCAACTGCTTAATTATTAAGTAAAGAATTTCTAAATGTAATTCCATCACAGATAAACAACTACATTGACAGTTCTTTGAGAAAACTTTCAGAGCAGCAACTTCGGATGTGAAGACAGGACCAGAATGGTTAGGTGTATGTCCTTGGAGGTACATCTCTCACTGCAGATGGAAAGGATGCTGTCATCTGACAAAAGTGTAAACTTTCCTTGCTTTCTTTCCATCTTTTTCCACTCTGAAAAAGGGTTAGGTGTACTCGAGAACACTTTGAAATGCTTTTTGGATGTACAGACTTGCTCAGTCTTGCTCGTTCTTTTATTCACCCAAACTCTGAGACTACGTTAGTCCATTTTGCTTTGGTTTTTAGCAGAGATGCAGACTGGATCCCAGTATCCTTGAATTTTAGGAAAGTTCAGATACAGTTCAGAAATTTCTCAGGATCCGATCTCTGCTTCTTGACTGTAGATCTCTCCTAGTAGTTTCTTCCATGCTGGCTGAATCTTAGCCAGAGGCTGTGTGTGTTTCTGGGCAGTGCACGCTGTTCTGGGAGTTAAAGCCAGAAAGAACCACAGGTTCTGCTTGTGTACAGCAGCCTAAATTACAGCTCAGCTCATCTTTTATCGTGAGAGAGGGAGGAGAGGGGAGATGAAGCTCACGTTGGTGTCATATGCTGGTTCCAAAGTGCTAGGTGCTGTTGTGTTCGGATTCCAAAGCAACGTTAAGAGACCTGATTGAAAGTTCATTAAAAATTGCTGGCAGGGCTTCTGTTGTTCTTGGAGGCACCGTTTCGAGCAGTAAGGACTGAGCCTGATTCCAGCGTAGTTAACATGAGAATTCCTCCTGACTCCTGCAAGTTAGCTTTGCTCTGTAAACAGCACCCCAGGAGGGACAAGTCCCCTTTGCTGGGATTCCAAGGCTGTTCTCAGTCCTGACTGATACCTGAGTTGGCTGCAAGGTCTCTCTGGCTGCTGGAGGCTGCCGCTGCCAAGAAAAATAGAGGCTTGCATGCTTATTGCTGGGATTGCTCATGCATGCCATAGTAATTAAATAATAATACCACAAGGATGGAACATTCATTTTAACTGTCAATCATCCTTGCGCTGGAGAAATTGGGGAGTGCCATGGCTGTCTTCTAGAGGGATTTGTAATTTAAGCAGGCCACTGGAGAGGTGTTGTTTTTTTGTTTGTTTTTTCTTTTTTTTTTTTCTTCTTTTTTTAAACTTCAGGAGTCTTTCTTTCTCATTTATTTTTCTGGGATGTGTCATCTGGCTTTCTTTTTCTCCCTGACAAGATGTCTGCACTGGGCTGTTTCTTCACAGCTGGAACCCCAGAAGGGCTGAGGACATCTGTTTGTCTTCACAATTAATGGTCAGACTCTGCCCATGACTGCTGGCTTCTGTTCCCAGCTGGCATGTTTCCCCATTTGCTCTGGACAGGGGGTTTCTGCCTGTCTTGCAGCCTGGTGGGATGTTTGAATAGCCTTATATCCATCGGCAGCAAATGCTGCGTCCTGGTTCCTAAGACTCTGCTCTTGCTTTGTTCTGGAGATTGTACTTCTGAGTTCCTGCCACATGAGCTAGCTCTTCTTGGAGAACAAACTGATTTTATTTTCCTTTTCTCTGTGACCCAGCTGTTGCTTTGCTGACTCCTGTTAGAGCACCGGGAGGATACTCCGTCCTTGGGTGTTTCCATTAACAAGTTACTTCCTTCTCTTTTGTGAAATGCACAGCAGCTTTACCACAGACCTGGCAGTCCCAGTCACTGGGGGGGAAAAATGAATCTGCTTCCTTTGGGCAAACAGCACAGGTAGGCTTTTACCTGCTTATATATTTATGAGCTTTTTAAACTTGAGTGCTCATAAACCCAGTCCCCTGTAGGTGTGAATTCACCTGTATGGTGATGCTGCACGCATGTGCTTTCAGATGCTGTGAGGAAGAAAAAATTGGTAACATCTATCAGAAACCTGTAGATTTCTGTGAACCTCTGGTAAATATAAATCATCTTAGTCATAGAAATAAATTTGTAGCTCCTGTGCTGTTCTAAGGATATTTCAAGGTTTGTGAACACTTGTCTTGAGGTTTGCGTGTTGGGAAAGATGGAGAGGTTTGCATCAAAGGACCTTCTCAGCCTATCTTTGCTCAACTGCAGATTTTTTCAAAGCATAAGGAGGAAATCAATCTGTGATAAAATAATCATGTTTCAGAGAGGTGTGACTAACTTTAGAATAACTGGGATTTTCCATGGTGCTCCATTTCCGTGAATTTCCAATGGGCTTTTGGAAAGTTACTGGAACAGTGAAAAGTCCGGTGCGCTGTAAGTAAACATGACAGATAATTTAGCTAAAACAACTTTATGGAATGCCTTGACAAAACATGATCAGCACCTGATTATAAATGTGGTTATAAACATAAAAAGTCTGTTGAAGACTAATTTGGGTACAGAAATAATGAACTGGATTGGTGTCTGTGATTTGTTGTGCCCTTGTTTGAGATGCACACTAAATTTGAACACGTTGGGGAGTGTTTAACCATAACTCTGATTGATTTCAGTCAAATGTGTGATCAATACAGCAAAATGATTTGAGTTACCCTTGCTTTGGCTTAGCAAACAAATGCCAACTATTCTCGTTGGCAGCCATCTATTTGTAGGGTGGATAACTGGACTTCCCACACGGAGCAATTCAATAGGAATAGATATCTCTGTGGGTCACATCTGAGCAGTAAATCACCCAAGATTATCTGAATAGAGAAGACAGAGTTGGGTTCCTAGAGTTTCTGAGATGTTTAACACCCCTGCTCAGCTCGCAATGCATCTGTGGCTCCTGTGGAGCTGTTCACACTCTGCTGCTTTGTAAATGATCTGGTGACCCAAGCTGTTTGGAATAAATAGTTGTGATCACATCAGCTCTGAATCCACGGACAAGTGCCTTGTACTATGCTCATGTGCCTGGCTGTGTGCCAGAGAGAGCTTTCCAGGCTCTGCATCAGCTCAGGAGCACCAACATTCCTCATGAGCTCCAGCTGGAGCTCCAGCAGGCTTCTGAGGTTTCATTTCATATTTATTCTGCATAGATATTTCATAGCAGATCATACAGACCGGGCTCTCTTCTCTTCAAAATGGATTTGCCCTAGTATTTCTAGCCAAAATTTGCAATCCTCTGTCCGATTCCTGTTGCTTTTGAGGAGAGGTCACTGTTACTGTTAGGGCCACTGAGTGTAGAGCTGTGGCAGAACTGTGTCTGCTGCTGTGAGATTAGCAGGAGCTTAATACCCAGGGGCAAAAACTTTGAGATCTGAAGAGTACGCTCTTGACTGACTTTCCTTCTATGCTTTTTCCACACCCATCTTGTTTTCTTCCTCCTGAACGGTGATAGATCAATAGTGATTGATTTCAACTTGTGGTCTAGAAATAATTTCATATTGTTATTCAACCCACCACTGCCTTGTGTTGCTTTCCTGCTGGAAAGTTACAGTTTTCTTCTCTGTCTTTTTCATTAATGGGTATGAAAACCTAAGCATGATTCATGAAACTTTGTGAGGACTTGTGCTTTTATCCTCACTGTGATGGACATCTGAGAGGCTGATATGCCGACAGCCTGGAACCCCGTAGTCAATGGTTAATTGGTCTTGACAAGAACTTGGCAGGTATTGGTAAGCAATGATTTCTGGTGCCTTTTTAATTTAGAGTTCATTCCAAGCCCAAAGGGAAAACAACAGGTATAGCTGTTTGATTATTTACTCCTGGTCCTGTATGAGAGCTGAGTACTGGGAACTAGGGAGCCCAGTAGTAAGTGGACCCAAATTCCTAACAACAGAGCCTCTTTTCTGTCCAAACTTTGTTCAGAAGTGATCCAGAACTGTCATGTCTAAACTTCTCTAAATGATTTCTGTGATTCTGATACAATTTCAGACCATAGGAAGGGGCAAGATAGATAAATTTGCAAATTCACATCTACTTTGTTGTCAGGCATGGGCTTTATTTTTATTGTGAAATGTTTTTTTTTTATTGTGAAATGGTTTTGTTTTGTTTTTTCCCGTGTGCACATTTGTCATTCTACCAGCCTTTGATTTGAAAGCTACGGAGCACTTCAAGGTTTCCTGTACATTTTAATCTCCCTTTATCTCTCAATAGATCCAACTGATAAATATCAGATGCCAGCGGTGAACAATCTCTGGCATATGTGCAAGTTTTCTGTGGCACGTATCAGGACTGGCAGAGCGCTGAGTCTTGGTAGTTTGAGAAAGGTCCTCAAGGCACGCTGGCTCCCAGCTCTTGGCTTTCTGATCCCTTCAGTAAATGGAGCTGGGACACCTGCGGGAGGTCACGTATTAAGTTACGAGAAAGGATTTTGATTTTTTTTTTTTTTTTTGTGATGCTCCTGTAAATGAGCATGGATCCAAAGTGTCATGGATTTGGATAATATCTGATTGAATTGCTTGCTACAGAAGTGGGATAAAACGGAATTTTACAGTGGACCCTAAACCTTCAATGTCCTCCCAGATGCAGTGTGTTTGGATCAAGGATTTGGTTCAGGTAGCAGATGGCTGGTCTGGAAACTTTCTATTCTCTGAGTTCACAGTGGCCAAAGAGATGCAATGTCATCAGTGTTTGCTCTTGTTTCTCTTCAGATCCTAGAATCTCCAGACCCACGAATCACAGATCCACGGCGGACCTGGATCTCCTTTGTTCACCGCCCAGATGATGGCAACACCTCTAAAAGGAGATGCAAAGGGAAAGACAAGAAATTAGTAGGTTATTTCTAGATTGACATCAACTAACAAATGTGCACTATGGCTTCCCTTCGCACTCTGTTACACAAGGTGTTTTGTATGTTCCAGCTTTTGCTTTCCCAACCCGGCATGCTGTGTTTTCAGTTGTTTGTGTTAAATTTTCCAAAGTATTTTGGAGAAGCTTGGGACAATAAGCGTGTATGCTTTGTAAGATAAGTGTCTGTGAATTCCATTGTCAGCACTCATTTTTGTTTATACCAACTGTTTCTTGGGCTGAGACTTACTTGTTGTTTTTTCTGCTCAATAGAAAGAAAATTAACATTTTTCTTCTACAACTAGATGAAGCACAAGCAGCTTAAAAGATGCATTAATCAAGGCATGGAAAAATCATTTATTGCAAATCAGTGAATTGATCACCTGCTGGGTGATCATGTGTGCACTTTTCATCTGCTGCTTAGAAAACACAGAATGTTTTTTATGACTTTCTTTTACTTCTCAGTAGCTGACAGCCTGCTTCCATGCAGGTTTGCTGCAGTTTGGTTGATGAAGCAGGAGCTCCCAGAGAACAATACACATTTAAACAGCATTGATAACACCATTTCATGTTCCTGCTACCAGCTTAAAGCTCTAATGTGTGTAGCTAACCTTTCCAGGTGTTTCGAATTAACCATTTCATTTTTTTCAGAGCTCTGCTGTCACACCAAACATGTATGTGATCGTTATGTCTGAGCAATATATGTTCATGTAAAATGTGGTCAGATGGCTGTTTGAGTTAGCAGAATAAGGCAGAATAAGAAGCAGCTTAAATTACTTTGCTGCTTCTTTATCTTCTTTTATCAAACACAGTCTTGTGCCTGCTGTGCTTCGCACTGTTTATATGTGCTTGAAGAACCAGTTAGTGTTTACCTGAGCAAAGTTTATCCTCCCTCATAAATACGTGAGTAAATTCCCAGTGCTGGAATTCTCTGCTGGCTCGAGAGCCAGTTTAAGATTTACTGCATCAGGCTTGGAGTTGAACTGATATCAGAGGGGGTTGCTCACGTGGCTGGCAGCCTTGTAGAGCTGGCTCGTGGCTGGGAGAATTTTCAGTCTGCCAGTGCAATTGCCTGGTTCTAATTCTCGTGTTTTTCTTTGGTTACTTCCTTAGCGTGGCCTTGTTGGGCCCCCAGGACCTCCTGGCCCTCAGGGACCTCCAGGAGCACCTGGTGCTGAAGTCACCCGGGAAGTCCTTCTGCAGGAGTTTAAGGAGATATTAAAAGGTAAAGAATGTGAGAGCTTTGAGCTTCTGTGATCAATTCCTTTCAGTAAGCACCATGGCAAATAAGAAACTGGCTTTGCAATGTTTACCCTAAAGCATTTCCCTACCTGATAATCAGAAGTTTGAAGAAGTGTTTCCTTAGTGCTGGTTAGTTCAAGTTGAAGAATTGAGTGTAGAGAAATCTAATCACACAGCTGACGGTTTCACAGACCAAGTGCTTAAACTAAGCCTTTGTTCCTCTATTTTTTTTTTGTCCTCAGAAGCCATTGAGCGCCGGGCATCCCTTGCTATTTCAGCCCATCCTAGCCAGCTGCCTCCACTCCTGCTCTCCTTGGAGGAAGTTTCACCCCACAGACGTGTGGAGGAGGCGTTCCATTGCAAGCTAAAAGGACAAGTCGTCGTAGATAAGAAGACCCTGGTAGAACTTCAGAACTTCCAGTCGGTGAGAAGGGATTAGAGACTGAACCTGTGCAGCTCCACAACAGCCACAGTGCGTGGATCAGCCGTAGTTCCCCCAGTCTGCAAAGCTGCTAGGTGGCTCTGTAGCTAAAGGTGTTTCCTGAAGGGGAAGGCTGATCCCAGAAGCTCATCTCAGGACTGGATACTGTGAATATTGCACTACCTTTTTATGTAATTGACATAAATTGGACCTTATTCAATGATTTAAGTCCTTAAGCTCAGCTGCAGTAGGATGGACAGTTAGCTATGAGTTGTCTTCTTCCTTGCCAGAGGAAAAGAGGCAGACTTTCTGTCTTGCATCCCAGCTGAGTCTCATGACAGTTCTTACTGAAGTTCTAACAGGTCTGTGCAAGAGAGGGCTGTCTCACAGGTCTAAACAGCCAATTTCTATTTCAGTTAATGAGAAAGACCTGTCCACATTTGACATTCATCTGAAGGATATATTCCTTTTTTTCAATGCAAACCCTGTTTTATTCCAGAGTAATCTTTGGATGTAGAAAAATGTCAGAAGGAGGCAGCAATCATCGATTATAGATCTGTAAGCCCAAGGGCGATCATTTGTTAGATGAGTCAGTCTTGATGCTAAAATTCTTTAGATATTGTCTTATAGAAGACAATAAATGTTACCTATATAATTTTATTATAGTCATATTTAAATTACAAGCATGCTGTCGTGGGATGCTGTAAGTCATTATGAGCAAGCTCTTGAATTTGATGATGTTAAACCTTCTGCTAACCATTTTTGAACCAGTTGCAAACAGGACCTGAATGTGAAGTATAAATGCTAGTCAAAGTAATAGCTAAAAACTGTCTGTGCAGTAAGGTGCTGAGCTTTCATCCCATCTAGATGAAGTCCCATCTCTGCAGAATCCTGTCCAGCAGATCTTTTTCTATGGAGTACTTTTGCTGCTAGGACTTCACAGCTGCAGGACTAGAGGCAGTGGTTATGTTCTGGATAGGGTGCTTTCCTGGATCTTTCCCAGATACACTTGTGGAAGCCTGGTTTGACAGCACTGTGGGTGCTGGCACAGAGGCAAGATTGTACTTGAAGTGTAGGCAGGGCTAGAGAGATCTGCTGCCTCATTAATTAGGAGGGAAAATGTGAATAAAGACATCTCAGCAATCAGCGCGTAGGCTGATGCTTCCCATGCTTTGTTATCGTATGCCTAGCTTGTTTCTAATTGCTTCTGGCCCTGAAGCTGATGTGGGAGGGCTGGCAGGCCTCTGGATGCCAGCCTTTCATTTCAGCTTTGGGACAAGAAGTGTCTGGTTTTAGCTTGTGTTCTGATATAGGGGAATTTAACAGGGAGGGAGACGGTGGTTGCTCCTGCAAAGATGAAAACACTGTCTTTAGACAGTCTAAGGGGGAGAGAGAATTCCCCTCCCTCCACCCTGTCAGTTTAATGGTGCGAAGGAGCCAGCGGTTTGATACTTCCCAGTGAGATGATAGGGAATGAATATAATTCCTGGCTTTGGAACTTATCCAAAACATTTTGAGATACATGGAAATGAACGTGGGCTCAGAAAGGGCCTGGTACTCCTTTGTCATTTGAATGCGGTGTCTCCATCACTCTGACCTTGAGTATTCAGAGAGCATATAATGGTTTTCTCATCTTCCCATGCTAAATTTCCTCCACGAGTGTTCATCCCCTCTCTTCTTTGTCTTCCAATGTCCTTGGTATTTGGAATTAAACATGTAGTACTCCCTCTATCGCACCTCTGTTTCCTGTATCTCAGGCTTTGGAGTTTCTGACAAATTACCTCCTTTTCATAGAAAGAAAATGGCAAGAACTGAAGTAACTATAGCCTCTGACAGGCCATGGAAGTGGGATTAATGTGGGGCCCAGGGATATCACTGGAGCTGGATCATTCAAGGTTAAGGTGGCCCACGTGTGTTCATTCTGGAAGATCTCAGGAGGAGTCCTGGTGTCTCTAGTGTCCTGAGATCAAGTTAAATGTCTGCCTTTAGTAGCTGAACTTCATTACTGCTTTGGGAGATCCTACATGCATTATTGTTGCTGTGCAGGCTTGGGTTATCCATTATTTAATAACAGATAAGTCAGTGCATTGCTTTCCACAGTCTTTATCACCGAAGAGCTAAGCTGGCAGTTCACATCTCAGTTCTCTGCACATGGTTCCTACTTTCCACCAGGAAGGAAGCAGTGGAGTGTCTGGGGGAGGCATGGGGATAAAAGATGGACTGAGGAAGAGAAGGTGATCTTGGTTTGTAGAAAATGGACACCAACTTGTTTGCTTTAAGTCTGATTATTGAAATAACTGGCATACAAGTAGTTTCTCAGATGTAAATCCCTGCAGTGTTGGAAGCAGCTGGGTGAGCATGCTGCTGTGAGACAGTGAATGCAACAGGGAACTCTAATTGGCATGAGGTTTAATGGAATATTTTTGCCCAGAGAAACCTCTCCCTTCTCAGAACCAACCCTTTGCATTGTCTATTTCTATGAGCAAAAGAATAACAAAGCCACAGAAGGCATGAAGAAACAGGAATGCTTTATCAGTGATAATTTACTGGTGCCTAAAATTGCCTTCCATGCCCATCCAGTGGTTTTGGAATTAGGTTGCTGATTCTGCTAATAGCTGTAACAAGAAAGGAATGAATTAACAATGCAGAACAGTTTTGCACATACGGGGCTTGGATCTGCACTTCCAGTGATGTAAATTAAAAATAGCATTACTGAAAGTGATTGCACGGTGATGGCATAAGAATGGAATCAATCTCGTTCCACAGTCTTTGCTTCTAGGTTAGCTGTTAGATCCTCTCTCACGTAGAAGAAACTTAGTTCCTTTTTGTGTTTAGGTGTATCTGTTCACAGGCACACATCAGTGCACACTGATAAATGTAGATACGTTTGTAAAACATTTCCAGTTAGGTTCTGTGGAATTTAAGTCTAGGTCTGGATCTTGATAAATAGGGACTGGGAATTACCCTGTGAGCCTTGCTTGGGATTTTGCAGGTTAGTCGTTTCCTTCTACCATGCAGTAACTCTACGCAGGCACCACCCGCAAACCAAACGTTTGCAGCCTTTTACTTTCTTTCAGAGAGAAAGCAGCTAAGCAGTTCTTTTTCTTTTAATTTTATTTATTTTTATTTTTTTATTTTTTTAAGTATAATAGCATCTGTAGCAACATCGCTATGAGTTCCAGCTCTTCCTTTCAGACCCCTCTCTCTATCTAGCATAGGAAAGTACTCAAATTTTGGCTTATTGAGTTCTGTTGAGATCGCCCTGTTAGGCACTCATGCATGTATTAGGGATACAGCAGAGTGTGTGTCTCACAAAGGCAGGTTTGAACTGCTCTTCCGTCCCTCAGGACCAATGCAGGACAAATCTCTCAGAACAGCATCCATGGGAATGCATTTACACTGCACAGAATGCCCTTGCGGTGGAAGCAGAGTCTGACTAATGTGCTTTCTTGGCCCATTGAAGCCACTCTTGCTTCTCCCCAGCTCTAGCCAAATTCATATCAGACAGGCCAAAACTAACAATAAACATTTCTTGCAGAGTTTATTTTAGTCTAAGTCAGATAATCTGCTGTGAGTTTGACTTAAGACTGCTCCCTTGCCATAAGGAGAATCTGCATGCTGTTTCCCTAGGTTTTTTGCCTAATCGGTGGAATCCAAGGCTGGAAGAGAATGAAACTAAATATGGAATCTGTAAGAATATGAACAGTTGTTCTTTCATAGTATCAGAGCTGTCTGACTCCTACCTGAAGTGGCTGGAGAGCCATGATTATTTCCTCTGTACCTCTACTTGGGGACTTGCTCAATGTCTGCTCTTATTTTACAGCCTCTGGCCAAAGGAGCTTTTCTCCGGGGGACAGGATTAAATCTGTCAACGGGACGTTTCACAGCACCCGTGTCTGGGATCTACCAGTTCTCAGCCAACGTCCATATCGGTGAGTGCTGTCCACGGAAGCCTTCCCTGTACTGCTTGAGAAATGCAGGAGGGAGTCCTGGAGAACTCAATCTCTGGTGGGTCTTGTTTGATTTGAAGCATGTGCAATGGCAGCCCTTTGCAGTGAGCTCTCCCTTTTGTACACCATGACCCAAAACCCCAATCTTGGGTGATTTCACAGCAGGCTGCTCCATGCAAACCAAACCAGTCAACACTCCTTAGGGAGGGTGAGCTTAGGCACCAAATATATTTATGTGCAGAGTGTTTGGCTTCCAAAAAAGACATTGGATAAAATAAGTGTGATGATATAGAACTGAATCAAGACATTTTTGACTCTAGCTTGTCACCAATACAATTGTTTGTTTAATCATTTGGTGATGAAGCACCTAGAAGGGTGCTTTCCTAGGAAGCCGCAATATTACTGGAATCTATTTCAACCCAAACACTAGGAAGTAATTTTCTGCTGTGTTCCAAAAGTGTTTATCTTTGTTTCTCTGCCTTCCCCAGATCATAGTGAGTTAAAGAGTAAAGTCCAGCTCCGAGCCAGAGATAATGTCCGAGTGTTGATCTGCATCGAATCTCTCTGCCACCGATACACGTGAGTTACTGCATTGCTGTCTGGGCAATTATTTTTCTCATATGGGCTGATGTTTCAACCAGCTGTGGAAATCAGGTTTACCAACAGTGAATTTTATACCAAAAATGCTTGTAGAACTTTTCTGAAAAGATGGATTCCTTGTAGCCCTTAGGCTTTGTGTGTTTGTTTTTTTTTTTTTTTTTCCCTGTTTTTTAACTTTTCAGTGGATGGTGTCAGGTACTCTAAATAGCAGAATAAATATTACACATGTTGAGAGAATTGTGAACGGAGCGGGCTGAAACTGGATGTAGCTAAAGGTGCTGAGTGCTCAGCTATCATCATAAACACACGGAGTGAGAGAAACGCTTTAATTTTGTGCCGGGGGTTGTTAGCTCAGTTTTACAATTTCACCTGCCTCCCGAATGGAATGCACACCATCTCACTAACGCTGTCATGGGAGTGTTGGGGTGATGAGAAAAAAGAGTAGGTGGAAAATAGAGGGGAAAAGTGAGAGGCAGAAAGAGCAGGGCTTGCCTAAAGGTCTCTCATACCTTCTTGCAGCCCCTAGCTGCCTTGTGGAGCTTGCTCAGACGACCAAGATTAATTTTCCTCTGCTGGGATTCATTAGTTAAACCTCTGCTAAACAAGTCTTTTGTTGAGGCCATGGCAACATTGAGTGCTGCTCCTCATGCAAAGGGCCATGCCATAAGCATGCTGTTGGCTGCTGTTTGCTGGCTTTATCATCCTTTCAGCTGTAGCACATAGGTGCCCTGTGTCTCAGAAGGCCAGCTTGCTGAGGATGATGAGCTTGGCGTGCTCGGCTTGGAGGAAGGCAGCTGGTGAGCCCCTGGGCTGGGCTGAAATGCACCCAGCAGAGGGCAGTGCTGCTTGGGTAGTGGTCACTGCCTGGATCTGTGGCTGGATCTTTGTCACTGGAGGAAAATTTGCCTCTACAGGGCTTGCAGAAGATCTGCCCTGCCTGTAGCTCCTCCAGTGCAGCCGTAGCAACAGCCTTGCAATAGCACCACTGAAATACGTCCATAAAATGACTCCACAGGTGCAGCTTAAAACCCACAAAACCATACATTTGCTGCAGGGCTGGCTACTTCAGCCCTCACCTTCCCCGTTCCATGACTCAGAGCGCTGCAAATAGGACTGACCTCTCCACAGGCATTTCAATTTAGAGGCTTTACTGGGGGATGAATTTGACACGAAGCCTCATACAATAAATACCAGCTCTCTTAGGTTTCTTTGGCCTGTGGAAAAGACTCGACTGGCGTCAGAGTAGCCATTAGTAGCTAGGGTAACAAGGAGCTGCGTGCCCATTGACCTGATGGGAAGTCAAGGAGCTTGTTGACTGGAGCACCTGGCACCTATTCAGCCTTGTAGACTGTTTTATAACAGTCTTTTATGATTGCAGCACTTAGCTGAGGCAGTGACGGACCGGTTGCAGTCTTGCACTTGTGAGGAGTCCTTTAGATCTTGTTAAGAATGGACATGGGCCTGATCTTGACATCTGGAATGTCTGTTGGCACTGAGTGATTTGGGGAGACTCCAGGCTTTTATTCTCCGGGGTGGAACAGGTAGGAACAATAGGGCAGAATGATACTGCCCTTTTTGCCCGTAGCTCTCACAAATCCTCACTTACAAAATCATACAGAAAATCTAAATTCCATTTTCAAGTGTCACAAATGCTCCTGATTTCTCTGTGGTTTTAGAGTTAGAACAAGCAAAGTGAGGTAACTGAAAGTAATGACCTGAATACGGGTAAAATTTGATTGTCATTCTTTAGCCATCTGTGGGGAATGTGCTAATGGAAAAGGCTCTCCTTATATGTTCATCCAAAAATTATTTTTAGAATAATTCTTAGCTATATCTAACTACTTACAAATACAAATCTGATTTACAGAGCCTATGAGGCTGTTGCATCTTGGCTTGGAACTTGTTTGTTTCAAAGCACTGCTGTTTTAGAGCCTGGAACACTTAGGAAATCATTGTCACTCTGTGCCCTTTCAAGAGGGTAAGACAGATAAATCACTTTGAAAAATAAACGAAGGTGCCAGTGGTGAGTTTTAATGATTCCACAAATTCCCAACTGATTTAATTAAGGCATCTGAGAAAGAACAAAGTGTTTTTTTTTTTTTTTTTTTTTTTTTTTTTTTTTTTTTTGTCTCTAAGGCTCATTTCTGTTTGCAAGGACAGTGTCCCTCTGTGTCTCCTTCTCCCCTCTGTTGTCCATTCAGTCAACCAGTAACATTACTTAAGAATGGATGTCAGCCTCTGATTGCAACATGGCTTTAGTCTTGTTTACTTGTTCTGGTAAATGCAGGCACGAGATTACCTAACAGGAAGCTTCTGTGTGGATCGTGGAAGCTACCAGGACTTTCACATTGCAGGTCTTTTAGTTGAAAGCTCCTAGCAAGGTCTTTGGGTACCATCTGGGATGTGTGAACAACCTCTTTGTCACATACAGCCTAAGCAGGTTTATTGGGATGTTTTTGGGATTAACTTGCCACGTGAAGAATTTTATAGCTACATTCTCCAAAGAGCAACAACAATAAAAACTTTTTTTTTCTTAGTCAGAACTGACCCAGCTGTTAATGGTTTAGATAAAGCTCTCTGAAGTCTGACTCAGTTTTCATCAGTTGCCCAGGCTTGCGATTTACTGTCAGTTGTCCTGCAAAGCTGTCCTGAGCTGAGTGAGCTGGACAGCAGTGGGAATAAAGCGGGACCAGCACTGGCTCTAAGGGAGACATCTCTCCCTCCTACGGTGGGTGAGAGTGTGACTGGTCTGTGGGATGGAAGGAGGATGGGTGGAGGGATGGGAACCTGTCTGGACAGACACTCTGCTGGCACAGGCTGAGCTGCTACCCGTACTTGTGGAATTTCCTGGGGATGTCTACGTACACAGTCATTCATTTTAGGGAGCTGAAAGAGCCCTGAGGGCTTTCGGCTGAGAGAGATGGAAACTGAGAGGCACGGAGACAGTTGGAGTAGAAGAGATTAATGGTGGGAAGTTCCCACCCAAGTTAGGCTTTTGGCAGGATATGACACACAGACTGAGCTCTTCAATCAAGGTGGTGCCAAGTGGCTTGCTCTCTCAGGGCCAAATTGCCCCTACTTTTTGTGCACATTATTTCCTTGCAAGGGGGCTGGAAACAGCACGTTTGCACTTGCTAGGTTTCGTCACCACCCCTTCATGGAAAAAAGGGAGGGAGGGGGGTTGGTTTGCTTGGAAAAACAACTGGATCTGCTAGCACTGGCTAGGCAGATTTTGGAAAAGCCAGCCAGGCATGGAGCTCTGAGCTTTCATATTGCTTTGGAACTGAGCTTACATGGGTGGTTCTGATTGATGCTGTCTCAGGCAACTCCTTCCACCCAGAGTCCTGTAAGGAATAGTTCTCCAGAAACTGAGGATGCCAGAGTGGCTGTCCTACGTGTTACTGCTGCAAGGAATAAGATGGGAACAACGTTATGATATTAGAAAAGAACCATGATGGAGGGGTGATCTGGAGCTTTCCCTCAAAGTTAAAATTGAATCAATTTATATTTTTGGCTTGTGTGTGATTCCTGATCTACATGGCCTCCCAAAAATAGCTTTCAGCTGCAGAGTATGTTTTTTTTTTTTGTTTTTTTTTTTTTTTCTTGCAAAGGCTGTCTGCATATATTGTTGTGTTGAAGTAGGCCTTTCACACCTTGAAAATGAGCTGTTGTATATAGCTAGCTCTCTGCAGAATAACAGGAGTATAATCTGTTGTGGTGTTAGACAGGCTGTGGGATAGCTGGCATGTAGATGGGTCTGAAGGACACGTTCAGCTTCTGTTCCAGGCTGAGAGTTAGAGACCACAGGGTCTTGAGAGAGGCCCCATTGAGAGGAGGTGGCTCCCTCTTTCTGCCTGCAGCTGAATTTTGCATCCACAACCCTGTGTACTCTGTGGGACTTCCTTAAGTTACTGCAGTGAGGACGAGGTTCTGCTGTTCTTCCAAGGCTGATTTCTGCTAGAACCAAGGCCACCAGTTTAGTACAGATGGACACTGGCACACCAGGTCCTATTTCTCAGGAGGCCATGAGACCGTTGCTGTTCCACATACAGCTGTGTTGTAACTGCCTCAGGTGCTTAACCTGTTTATTTTTCTTTTGCTACTGTTTAGGTCTTTGGAAGTCATTGCTGGTTTGGAAAGTAACAGCAAAATCTTCACGGTCTACGTGCATGGCTTACTGCAGCTGCAGGTAAGTCTTTGCAGACTGGGAGGCACAGTTACAGTTTGCTGGGCACGATGTGGAGTTATTCACTGGCAAGGCTGAATTCTCACCAGGAGGTGGGAAAGCTATTAACCTTCTTTTTGAGGTTAATGAAGTTATAGTCACCCCAGGTATGTCATTTAGAGAATCTTTGACAGGAACAGGAGCAAAGAACAGATGTTGCGCATTCTGATCTTAAGCCACGGAGGTAGCCTTCTTTCTGAGAAATGTTTTAATGAAAACAAGAGTTTTTCTTTCTTAAATCTCCTCCTGTATGTCAAGATGGCAGTTGTATTTCCCATTTTGTAGAAGGGAATCTGAAGTGCAGATGGCCACGTCTGTGATCACTGAAGAAGACACTGGTGCAGTAAGGATCTAGTTAAGTAACGAGCCTAAAACAGTTTCCCTGCAGCAGGTTTCTTCCAAGTCAAAACCTTAGTGCTGCAGTGAAGATGTTGGGCCAGATCCTGTTCCCATGAGCCACAGAAAACAGCAGGAAACTTCTAGGCTTAGTTCATGGCACTGAAATGCCTTTCTCCTTTTACACTGGGATGAAATGTCAGATTTTCCTTCTTACTCTCTCTGCAGGCTGGCCAGTACACCTCCATATTTGTGGACAACAGTGCTGGAGCTCCCATCACCATTCAGAATGGATCAGATTTCATGGGCATGCTAATGGGCGCATAACATCGTCTGCAGCACTGGGTCAGGGAAGGATACAAACGAGAGCCTTGCAGTATATATTTGACTGAAGAAACCTTTAATTAGACTCTTGAAGACTGCTTCATATAACTGTTGGCAACTTTAAATGAGCAAAGAGCCTTTCCTTTTGCAGATACTTCAGCTTGCTTTCAGAGGCTACTGCTTTTCAAGGTCCACAGCAGTTCATTCATCATAAAAAAAAATACACTTTTATAATTCAGAAACAAACTGTAATATTTAATTTGTGCTTCACCAGACGCTCACTGAACAATACACTGAGATATGGCATTTGTTACATTATAAATTTACTTCACTCAATAACACTTGTAATCAGCACGTCTTTGGGATTGATTGAGGGGTGTATAAGTTGGTAAATGAAGGATTGAGGGGGAAGCAAAATAGTCACTATATTCAGTGTGCTGTGGAGGAAGGAGACAAGAATTTGTCAACAAAACTGTTTTTCATCCAGTTGTAAATGGTATAGGCCCTCTCATGTCCAAACTTAGATATATTTGACAAGTAGCAAGTTGAATTCTCAATGCCTGCTCCAGAGATGGGAATCCAAAGTCTGAACTGTTTAATTGTGGTTCTCTCTACCTAGGTATTTCTTTGATGTTACTGATGAAGCCAAATACCTCGCTGCCTGAGCAGTTTTGTTTTTAAGAAAAAGTGAGGCCGATGGCACCAGTTCTAGCGTGAACTCCCTCAGTCATGTTCTTATGTTTTAGTAAGATATATATTTGGCTTTGGACTGCATCACATACGCAGCATCTTCTCAGATGCCATATATTCATTTTCTAATGTATCAAATGCATTATGACAGTTGTCCAAAGGCTGGCACAGACAGCGAGGACAGCAGCCTCGAATCAGATATGTCACCTGCTTGGTGCTTTTTTGACTGTAAAATAAAAGAAAACACAGGTAAAATAAAGAAAACACAGGACAAGGCTTACTTCCATCAGATGGCATGGGTAAAATGGAGTCTGAGCTCTGCTTGTTTGTTGGAAGTGGTGTCAAAGACTCTCCAAAAGCCAACCTGCAGGCAGTGAATATGTTCTGGATTTTCACAAATCTGTTTGCAAATGTAAGCATGTGAGATTGAGCCCCCAAAGCTGCTTTGAAAATAGCCCCAAGCTATAAACTCATTTTAACAAAGTGAATGGGTGTTGTCATTTCAGTGGGTTAGCATGCTAACCTAAAAAATTGTGATTAAAAAAAAAAACACACTACTCATTTAATGTACCTCTATAGCTTTCCCCTTCAACAGAGTCAACAGAGACTTGGCCCTTTTATTGGTGCAACTTAACTGAGGAAATGTTTGTATAGCAGCATCAAAAATAATGTTAGCAAGGCCCCAAATGGAGTCCAGATACTGTTTTTTGAGCACTGGCAGTGAAAGGAAGATACCAGTTGTATAATGTTGCAGTTTATGATCAATTTCAACATCTTCATGCAATGAAAACAAAGACTGCTGGGGACAGAAAGTATGAATAAATGTCATCTGTTGCTGGGTCTGTTGTTCAGGCTGATCAATATACGATGTTTCTACAAGCTCCAGGAACACTGCTGTTGAGGTTGGTAGCAAAGATGTCTTATTTCAAGAGCTGTGGGAAAATCTGCCTTAAAATAGATACGTCTGAGGCTCTTTATCTCCATTCTAAATACCTAAAGATTGATCTTAAAAGCAGGACTAAATGGTATTTTTCATTCACTAAGAATGTATTAAAATACCTAATGGAAGAGTAAGGAGAGAGTATGTGGAACAATCCATTAGTGCTGTTTCAGATATACACAGATAAATTCCTCTTTCTAGTCAATAAAACACAATTGTTCTAACTGGACATGTGAATCAGATACTAACTTTTGCTATACAATACATGCGAGCAATTCCTGTGGATTTTTTTTTAGTACCCTGTTGTGTACTGGTTATTTCCCTGGCATAGGGGAATCCACAGCTATTGAAAGACAGCAAATTGCCACAGTAGTGATTTTTGGAGCTGCACAAAGTGTATAACCCACATGCATATCGCTGAACCATATCAACAAAGACGGGTTGTTTGCACTGGGTTTTGATGGAGTAGGTGTAGTCAGGGCAAATGGCCTATATCCCAGCATGTATTACTATCCTGTACTTCCTACGGCGTGAATATTTGTAATAAATCGGGCTGTTACTTGCATGACTTGCAGCGACATAATCACCAAGTGTTGTGACGTTCAATGTATGTTGTTATACCTATGGGTTTTTTTTGAGAGAAGTCTCACTGTTCTTGGTAAATCAGAGTTAAAATATTTATTTTGTTGTAGAACTAAAAAATGTTTATCAGAACTCGTTTTGGGATTTGTGACTCTTCTTTTTCCCTGTTTGTCGTGTTTACTCCTGTGAATTGTTCTGCCTTTATGTATGTATGGAGTGCTTTCCTGGCAGGCGGTTCCCCAGTGTGCCAGAAGCTAAGTGTGTAGTCACAGTGCCCTGAGGAACACACTGACTAAGCAGTGATGGCTTAAATCCCCCCTGGCAGAAGGAGTAATTTGCTTTTGGTCACTGTCAGGGACAGAAGCAAACCTCCAGCTCTAGTCTCTCTTCATATTCTCCTCCAGCTCTGGTCTCAATCCATGTTCTGCAAGCCACGTTGCTTTTTTCATTTATCCAGTAGAGATTGTTTGGGTCAGACTCAGTCTCATTCGTAGCCTAGGGGAAAAGACAAATTAGCAGAGGAAAAGCGACACTTGAGTTTTTCCTGAGTCCACTGCCACCAGTGGGAAACCTGTGAGTTTTCATTTTCATCAACTCTTTTTATCCTCAAAAGAAATTTCCTGGAGGGTCTTTCTTAAGGAGAGTGAGAAGGGTTGTCTTTTGGCTGAATGTTGAGCCCTGAATGCTACCAGGCTGCCATTCTCTTCCATCCCCAGGCTTTGGCCAGCAGTATGAACATGAGGCTGTCTCTCCACCAGTAAGATGGGGCAGAATGTGTTGAAACAGCCAGGAACAAGCTGAGGCTGGCCTCCAGTGTTGAGGTGCAAGTGTACAGAACTGCTAACTAACGTGGGCACGGCCTCCTGCTGGGTCGTGGCTGACACAAATGCTATCTGATGCTTCTGTGCTCTTTGGAGGCTGAGGAGATTAACGGTGTGAGAAGCGAGGTTTCAATGCTTCTCTGTTTGTAGTCATAAAGTTTATAGTCCACGAAAACACAAGAACTCGGGAGGACTAAGATCAGTATGAAGGAGTTGTTTGTAACAAAATTAAAGCCCGTGTGCTTGAACCTATGGTTTAATGGCCAAATGAGCTAATCCCCCCCAACGGGAATGGCAATTTGTACAAGGGGGCAGAAATGTGAGATGCACACAGATTAAATGGCCACTTAATGTGCATACCTGTTGAGATGCTGACATCTTCAGCCTGGCCTTTGTATGTGAGACCTGTGAAGAGTCCCTCTGTCAAGAAGCTTGGTTTGGACTGCTGAAGAGGAAGAGCAGGAAGACTTTTGTATTTCCCATTAACAGATGCTGCTCCTAGCCCAGCGTGGTGCATGACTGGAACTGAGTTACATGGCTGAGAGTTGTGCTAGTCTAAGGTAGGCTTTAGCCAGGCACTATCTTCTCCTAAATAAACTGAAACTCCATTCAAATAACATTTTAAAACATATAAATATACATATATAACATATATATAATATATTTCAATAAATATATTTAATCTTCATTTAAATTTCTAAGAAGCTTAGTGTTTTCAGGGAAACAAGGTAAGGAAAAGCACATCTGCTTTACTGGAATACATTTCTTCCTTGCCTTCATCTCAGTTCTTCATGGAAATATTTTCCACACAATTACCTTTGAAAAGCTTCAAGCATTAGTAATTTCTACTTGCAGTCAGAACTCTGTCCACGTATTTACCAGCTAGTTCAGGAACATTCTCAGGAAGGTTGCAGTGACATGGATGAGTTAACACTTACTGTGTTTTTGCTGTCTTCTCCATGCACTTGCTCACTCTTCCTCCTGGCCCCTTTGCACCAAGCTGTGCACCCTGCGTGCAGTTTGGATCCAGACTAAGCCAATGCAAGCCAGCATGGTTTTGCTGAAGTCAATGCTGTGCTGTGTTCACTATCCAGGGTTCTGACATCTCTTGTGTGGATTTTCCCTACCTGAGAGCTTTTGCTTGTGACATACTGACCCTGAACCTGGTGTTCCTTGCCCAAATGACTCTCCAAGCTCCATGTTCCTGTCGTTGGATGCTGCATTGCTGTGGTCACCACACATCCCTCTTACACGGGCTGCGATGTAAACAGACTGCTTCGCTGCTTAGCTTTTATTTCAGGAACAATAAACCAAACCGTCCTAGGATGAGCATGGACTGGTAATTTCAATGTCTATAAAAGTGATTATCTTCACTCATAATTCCTTATTCTAAACAGTCTGGCTAAAAGTTTCCAGCTTCAGGCTAAAGTTACTTGCTTAGTGAGATGGTGAATATAACCTCATGCTGCTGGGATGTGTCTCTGCCCTTAGCTTAAGGGTTGAAGCTAGATGGTATTGCTAAAAGGCTTTTTTAGCTCCCTCTGTGTTGGGTTCCCCCTTGGATTGCCTTTCAGGTGTGTTTCTGCTGATGTGGCCACTTAAACTTTGTCCTGTGAGCTACACGGACAAGGGACAGCTGGGTTGTCCCAGCTCTGCAATTGTCACTGCTGTTGAGCTGGCTGCCTCCAAAGGGCACGGTGCTGTGCAGGATTAGCCCTTCACATATGGAACCTGCAGCTAATTTTATTTTATTCACACGGGGCCTTGGACAGGCTGTGTTGGAGTCAGAAGCTAAGAAAAGCCACTTCTGTAACCCCAGGTTCATCCAGCCTGCAGCCCCATGCTTTCTTCTACAGACAAGTAAAAGCGACCATCCAGACACCAGGATCCAGCCTGTGAATATTTTCCCTGGCTGGGAGCTGACAGGTTATGAGGTTTTAAGTTCTATTCGAATTTCCAGTTTTGTAAATGATCCCGATGCCACGCTCCAGACTGACTCCACGGGTATTTACGTTGGATTAGCAGCAGATTGCCTGCCTCTCCTCACGCGGCAGAAGAAGGCCCGGCAGATGTAAACTCCCCTTGAATGGCGGGCTATTAACCTTCGAGCAAAATGATGAGTTTGTCATATAAAACTCTTGTTATAAATAGGCACAGGTTATAAATCAGGCTTGGGGACGGTGATGAAATCCAACAGCACCAGAGAGCCTCCCCAGACCTCTTTTCCGAGAGGAGCCTGCACCCGGAATGGCCGACTGGTCTTGAAGGAAACCTCAAAGGAAATTTTAAAACTGCTCTGAATTGGTGACTGCAGGGGAAAGAAAAAAAATAGCCCTCTAAGAGTATTAATACTATATATTTTAAAACTAATACTTCAACATTGCAACTGCAGTGAAAGAGAAAGCCACAGCAGCGTGCTCCAAAAAGCTTCATCTGCTACGTTTCCATAGAAAATTTGGGAGCTGCTGACTGTAAAAACTGAGCTTGTCTATTCAAAGGAAGTACCAAACTCATCAGTTACACAGCTGATTTTTGTTCAGTGATTTCCTTAATGCTCAAGTCAGGCTGGTATCAGTGAAGACTAAGAGGCCATGAGATTAGGGTTTCAAGTGCACCAAATTTAATCCAGGACAGCCAATTTTCTGTAGGTTCCTAGGAGCTGCTGTTTCCCTGCTAAGTAGCCAGTGGGAAGGGACAGGCAGCTGTTTGTACCTGCAGTGCTGGTGAGTAGGTGTTGGCTGCATGTGGGATAGAGGATTTACACCTAGCTGGTGAGGGTATTTTGTGTGTAGGATCAATGTAACGTGGGCTTTGAACACTTGGGTGTGAGTGGGGAAGGTACCAGAGTGCAGGGCTGGGGAGGAGGGACTGGATTCCAGAGGGCTGGAATTAAATACAGAACAGTGAGCACAGCCTGCTGGCCTTGTGTCTTCTTCATAAACCACTATGTGAATAAGGATCATGCCACAAACACCCAAGGAACAGCTTTCTTGTACCTACACCAAGCTTTCCTGCATAGACCCATGGTTCTGTAACTACCCAAACAAATAAACCTGCGTAGAGGGCAAGGGGGTGGAAGGAACCACTGAGAAATATCTTTATTCTTGGTTATATGCTCAGTTAATCAACTCGTGGAGAGGCTCCAAATGGAGATAAGGATGGAAATAGCAGCTTGAAAGCTCTGCAGCAATGGAGAGCTCCAGGGCTGCGTTGGTGCTGTTGTGTGGCTGTCTCTGCAGGAGGCCCCTTCCTGCACTGTGTCAGCGCAGCTCAGGCGTCCCCACACACAGTGCTAACGTGCCTGGAAACGTTTTCCCTAGCATTAGGACTTCTGAGAAATACTTGCCACAGTGATGAAAAACAAGAGAGAAACCTGGCATCGCATGGAGAACAGCATCTTGAGTTTCCATAAAACTTTATTCCAGGTTTTAAGGCCCTAACTCTTAAATCCAGAAATTGCATTTAAGATACTCACTTCTTCATTAGATCCGCTCTGTACTCTGGTTCATAACTGCTGCTTGTTTTTGCCTTCTTTTTGGCAAAGAAATTGTTGTTTGCTGTTTGTTTGGCATAAACACTGAAGCTAGTGAAGAGACAAGCATGCAAGCAGTGTTTGTTTCTCTTCTGCCTGCTGCTTGTCCTCCCTCTAGCTGGGGCTGCCTTGCAGAGCACTGGAAGAGCAGCTGGTCTCTGGGAAGGAGTCTCAGCCATGGTGCTTTCAAGCTTCAGTAAATGGGAGAACACTTCAATATAACTCTAGCTGCAAGAGAGAAAAGCTGGGCCAACTTAAACTGGCTGAAAACAGTCCTTGAACTAGCTCAGGTGTCTCCTTTGACAGGGCATTGACTGTTTGCTGTGTGTGGTGTGCTTGGAGTCTAGTAAAGATTTACAGAATGAAGCTGTTTGTTTGTTTGCTTTGTTTAATCAAAGGTCTTGAGGGCTGCTGTAATTATCAAACCTTTTTTTTTTTTTTTTAATTTATTTTTTCCCAGCAAAGGGCACGGGGAGTTGCCAGTAATCTATAAAACAGCAATGACAGTCAATCTGGGGGAAATGATCTCAAGCATTATAAATATCTCCTACCAGGTTTGGGTTTTAAAGTTTTATGAAGTGATAGAGGTTCTGGGGATGTTTTTTACAAGAGACCGGAGGGCGAGCAGCAGGGGCAGCTCGCAGGGATAGCTGCGTTACGTGCTGCCTGCGGGGCTGGATGCTGGCCACAGCTCCCCAAAGCCCTGGGTGTTGTACCCTCAGGGGATGTGTGCTCGCCTGCGGGATCAGATATGTCTGGGAGCAGGAGAATGGAAAGATGTGGTTTCTGGCACCCTCTCTGACCTGCTTGTTGGCCTTGGGCAAGTCTCATTGTTAGTGTCTTCCATATTTCAGCTGGCAGCTCTTTGGGAAATGGGCTTTGGTGGGTTCCTGCACCCTATGTGTTGGGCCCATGCAAGGTTAATGAGTGCTTGTGTTCTGGAGCTCGCTTAGGTTGCCCTTAGGTATTGTTTGGTAGCCCTGTATGCCAAGAGGAACACTGTCTTTGTGAAGAGCAGTGCTGCCTTACAAGCTTGATTAGCTCCCGTTAACATTGCCACAAATAGAGAGCATCAGCTTGCTGCTGCAGAGGACGGGGCATTAAAGGGATTGTGGGCTTGTGCACGAGGGCACTGGCATTGAGGGGTCACATCTGCCTCCCACTCGGGGAAGGAGTCATCAGCCTTCCTGAAACCTTCTGCTGAAAATCAAATGGAAACTTCCCCAGCAGCGGAGGTGTGTCCATTCCGGAACCTTTCTGGGTAACGTCTGGAGAACTTCCATTGTCTGGGCTGTTTTTCCCCCATTTTCTTGCTGCCAGAGGTGTTCTGCAGTCGGAGATGAGGAAACGCTGACCTCAGAGGATGGCGTTTCCAGTTTCAACCACAGGCAGGAGCTACTGGAAATATCACCCCTGTGAAGATTCCAGCCCTGCTCTGCTGCCTTCTGTGGTTTGCATAAATCCAAGTGGCTGGATCCTCACCTGGGCTGCACCAGCATCATTCCCCTAAGCTTCAGGGGGCTGTTCTGGTTCCTGTAGCTGTGGCTGCCCAGGTAGACTGAAATACTTCCCCATTGCTTGTTGCTGGATCCTAACCTTGTCATTACCTTAACGGCAGAGAATCCGTAACTGGAATTTCAGACTTCTACCTCTTTGATCTCCTCCTTGCTCTCTTGTGTTGTCATGATTAATGACAGACTATTTGAAAAATGCTGCGGTGTCTGACTAATGCAATCTGAGGGGTGGGCAGAGTTCCTTATTTCCTCCTGTTGCAGACCTGTTAAGTGACTGGAGAAGAGTTTATTTTCCACTTCACTTTGTCAGAGCTTTTGAGTGCCTGGGGCAAGGAGGGGGTTAATATTCTCTGCTGTGCTAAAAGTAACTTTTTTTTTTTTTTTTTTTAATCAATTAACCACCTATCTTTCCTGGTCCAAAAAAGAAACAAAAGTATGTGTGACATCCAAATTCTGCACATAAAAGTCCCATTTTATATTAATAAAATGTATCGAGTTACTTATCTGGAGGCTGTTTGTCTTGCAGTAAGATACTTGCATCAGCTAGCGAGTGCCTCCGTGGCTCTGTGCATCCCACCCTGACCAAGGATAGCATGTGAATTACCAGCAATGGGTGGAAAAAAAAGTCCTTGATGGGGAGTGGGAGCAATGCTTGACTGCAAGAGCAGCCAAGGACTCCTGGGATCTGGAGATGCAGAAAGAAAGGCATTGATGGTCTGCACAACAACAAAAACCCTGAGGAAAATGTAAATCTTTGGTGGTTTCTCATGTCTTCAATGCACTGGTCTTCTGGATTTTGAGCTGCTGCTGGCGTGTGTCAGTGAGGTTTGTTCTGAGAGAGAGAAGCAACGCTGGTTACTTCATAAGAGCTTGTTCCACGTCCCTGAGGGCCTCACAGTCCTGCAAAAGCAGAAGGGTGCTCAGGCAATGAGAGGGCAGGCTGTGTGGGCACCGCTTGCTGCTGAGCCTGAGATGTGAACCAAAACACAGCTGCTTGCTGGGCATGAAAACGCTCTGCCTGGTACTTCTGTTGCTGTAGTGGCCATCTCAACAACGCCCAGTTAGTGCCAGAAACAAGTAACCTCTTCTGATGGGGCTGCCCTGTGATCTAGGGAAAGACTTTGCTCAGGCTTTTTGGGAAGGTCCTGTCTGTGTCAAGGGCCATGTGGAGCACTCAGAATGCATTCATTGGTGTCCCCTGGATCTCTGCACAAAGACAAGTGTCCCTGTCTCTGCGAAGTTCACTGCCACAGAGCCGTGGGCAGCAGCTGGAGCAGGCTGAGAAGCCAGGAGCCATGGGCAGGAAGCAAACTGCAGCCAGGCTGGCTCCCACAGGCTGGTATTTGTGGAA
Source organism: Netta rufina (assembly GCF_964035555.1). NCBI lineage: Eukaryota > Metazoa > Chordata > Aves > Anseriformes > Anatidae > Netta > Netta rufina. The sequence continues at coordinate 6,020,499 of NC_140146.1, forward strand.
TTGGTCCGTACTGACATATTTACTCTTTGTTTTAGAGCAAAGTGCCAGGTAAAGAGGGAGAAGAAGTCAGACAGCAGTGCTAGACATCTCAGGGCTGGATCTCCAGCCATTGCCCCTTGCCTCACTAGGGCTCAATGGGCTACATTCTTCTTTCTTTTTCCCCTGATTTAGACAAATAGGAGCTGGAGCCTTAAGGTATATTAGAGAGTGATAGGGATCTGGCTGATAATACTTTCTGGGCTGTGCATGAGGAAGCCATTAGCTTAAATCAGGATGGACAGGATCTGATAACAGGGAGGTGGACGAGGGGGAAATGGGCTGTGCCAGGTGACAGTGCTGATGCTCACCTCCTCTATCAGCCACAGCAACTGGGGCTGAGCCTCAGACCTGCAGGATGATGCTGGGGAAAAGGGGATGCAGGTGGATGGCAAACAGCCACGATCCGTGTCCTTTCCCACCTAGCACTGAACCCTGTGTCAGCTCCGTCCCATCCCACACAGCCAGGAGCAGAAGTGTGTGCGCACAGCCCCTGCCACGTGGAAGCTCACCAGGCTTGTTCATGCTTGAGTTGTCAGTGGAGGCTAATTAAAAAGCATGATCTCACTTAATGAGCGTGAGGATTTTTCTCTCCGTGTTTCAAGACACCTTTAGGCGCTGTCAGGCACGGCCAGGCGGCAGGCTCTGACTTCACTGCGATGCCTTCCTCCTCCTCAGGAGGAAGAGGGGGCAGTGACCAGTGTCTTTGCCCTAAGCCTAATGCAAGACAGAGGTCCCAAACCTGAAGGTCTCCCTGGCAGTTTGTCCTTGCAGCTTCTGGAGGACAGACAGGACTGAAGCCTGCTGTGCTGCAGTGCAAAATGCCTGGAATACCTGTCCAGAGACCTCAGTCCTCCTCCCATGCTTCCTCTTGCTTACCTCGCCCTCTCTTTCCAAGCCACCATTAATGATGTTAAATCTCTCTGGATGCTTTTGTTGTTAGCTTTCATTGCTTGGAGCGAAAATAGTAAGAGCTGGGAATTCCTCTTCAAGGCCTGATGAACTCAAGCCATGTAAAACACCATCCAAAATCAGCCTCCCTCTGCACACCACCAAGCTGCAGCCCTTCAAACCAGCACGCCGGGTGCCTGTGCCCAAAACCCCTCGCTCCCCAGGGATGCCCGTGGGTCTGCTGCCCCTCCTTGTCCAGCCCTGCTGCCGGAGAAGGGAGGTCAGCTGCTGCCCGTTGCATGCAGCAGAAGCTGGACTTGAAGATTGTGTTTCCAGTCCTCAGGGCTTGGAAGCCACCCGCCGTGGTGCTCATCTCCAGGAGGGGCCGTGCCAGACGAGCTCTGTCTCCACTGGACCACTGAGACCAGCTCCCTCCCTCCAGCTGGCCCGGCTCAGCCCAGCCTTGCTCATGTTTCCCCCTCTCCTCTCGTGCCCAGCGGAGTCACACAGGCATTTTGGGCCATAGGAATGTGCTGTTTTGACTCTGCAAACTTGGTGGGAGCATTCGCTAAAGACGCTCTGTAGTTATATCGGGCCCAAAAGGAGGAAGTGGGGGGGGAATGGAAAAAATGACTGCTTCCAGCTGCGGCCAGGTTCCTGCTTCCCGTGTCCTTGTGCTGCAGGCAGCCTTGCCCGGGGACTGCTGCACACAACTTAATGACCTGAACGAAGCTGCAGCGTGTGGCACAGAGCTGGTGCTTGTGCTGAGAGCCCCTCGGTTTGTGTTGCAGGCCCTGGCTGCTGAGGATCCAGCAGTTCTCCTGTTGCACAAGTGGCAGAGCTGTGGAGCCATGCTAGCTTGCCTTCTGCATGGACTTGTTTCACCCTGTGTGGGCTCCAGTCTTGTCCTGGGGTTTTAGGAACTGGCTTTCCCACCTCCCTGCATTAAAAACTCAGTCTTTTCCCATTAACCATGGGAGGCAGGATGCCTGAGGTCACCTGTTTGGTGATTTCAATCAGGCCATCTTACTTCTTTCTAGGTGGTTGGTTACTGCCTTTCTGTCACAAACATCTTTGAAGGTATTCATATGCCTCACGAGAAAAGGAGGACAGGAGAGAGAAAACAGGATCCAGCTTTCAGAACCCAGAGTGCCTTGTTTAAAACATCCCACGCATGAAAATCTGAGCAACACACAGCCAGAAAGCACTGAGAATGCACAGAGAAGTTGATTGGAAGTGCTGCAGAGCTCAAGACAAGGCTGTGCTCTGCACGTGTCTCTTATCTCCTTCTTCTGGCTCCCTTTGGTCCTTTCTGCTGTGATGGTTGGTAGCCAGGAGTGAGACTGGCTGGCTAGGAAAGGGATGGAGATGATGGGTAGAGGCAGCAGGGAATTCACCTCTCATTGCCTAAATTAGTGGTGACCCAGAAAGGCTCAGGATTGCCTTGAGAAAACACGTGTAAAGTGATCCCTCCTGCCAGGTCTCCCTTGAGGCTTTGCTGGAGGAGGCTGGGGGTAGGGAAAGAAAGCAAAGATCCCGCATCTGATCTGCTGCTTCCAAGCCTGGCTTTACTGAGCGGTGCTTTCTTTTCCTGGGGGATGCTTGGTGGTTTCCTGCAAATGCATTCCCCCCCCCCCGAAAGAAACAGCCTAAATTTCTCCCACTGGATGCTTCTCATGGATTATCTGATGTGGTGAGCACTCTGCTGTGATGTAGGGAAGGCTCTGGAGAGAGGAGTGAAGGGAATGATGACGTGCAGGGAAAGCTCCTTGGCTTATCTTGGAGAAGTAACCCCAGAGGAGGCTGTTCCTCTTTCTTCCATTTGTAATTAAAGTGAGACGAGGGAAACCCCAGGCCTCTAAAGAATAAACGCGTGGTGGTTTTTACCCTACTCTGACAGAGTTGGGAACAGGCACAAAGAGGGACATGGGACCCCTTTTGCCAAAGTGCCTGCAGCAGGAGCTGGCTGGGGAGGTGTACGGGGGGAATGGGAAGGATGCTGCAGGACGCGGCTGGTGATCGTACCAGAGCCCAAGTGCTGCTGTGAGCCACATGCTGGAGTGACTTGCCACGAGTGCTTGCCCACGAGGCTTTTGTCAAGTCTGGCTGTCTGAGCAGGAGTGCTTTCTTCTTCCCTGCAGCCACCCCCCATCTGCCTTAGGCTGTTGAAGTCATGCTAGAGAGCACAAGCATAAAAGAAACCCCAGTCGAACCCCGTGGTTACAGCACTGCAGCCCAGGACACTACATGCCATGGCTGTTCATTCTTCTGGGTTGTTTAACTGCTGCTCCTGACAGCAGATTGGTTTGAAACAGCTTCTAGCCAGAAGAAAGGAGCGTGCGATGCCGGATCTCCTGTGGTGAGACAGGAATGATGCTCCTTCTCCTTGCATTGTGTTTCTCATTTTGATGGTCTAGCATCTTTTCTGCATATGTCTGGTTCGTTGCTTTCAAGAGAGCTAAGTGCAGTTGTCAGAAACTTTTATTAAACTAAGCTCAATGCTGCCTACCTTTTGGGTGCATTTAGAAATGCATTTAAAACAAAGCATTTAGAAAATTCAGCTGCACATGAGGACCCACCAAAGATGGGAATAACCCTTCCTGGAGGTGAACAGTCCCAAATCTGCATGGGTGAGAGCCCAGAAGCAACACAATTCAAGCCCCAGGAGCCACTGGGTGTATTTCCAGAAGGGCTCTCCCAAGCAAAGCAGGACTGGCTCTGGCTGCCTTGAGAAAAGCAACCCAAGTGTAGATAAGCAGAGTTATTTTTGTAGTAAGGAGGATTAACAAGGTCAGTTTTAATCCTAAACCCACATCAGCAGCCAAGGTTTGAAATGCTCCTGCCCAGAAAGGAAAACTGCAGAAGAAACAATGAGGATAACCCTGCCCTGAGTGACCAGATGGGAAAAGGCTCTGAAATCTTCTGCATTTACTTACACTGCTTTTTGTTGCCAGTGGAAGCTGCCTTGAGCAGTCAATGAAGGGAGAGCTGCCTATTCACTGACAGGCTTGCAGATTTATATTTCATTATTTAGCTGCCACAAAAGGCTCCCCATTCCTGCAAATAATTAACTGCCTGGCACTTCTCAGGGCCTTCAATTACACACCTGCAGAAGTATTTGCCTGATCAGGACCTCAGAGAAGAGAATCAATAAAGAAACAAGTTTAATGCAGCTTTTAAATAATCAGTTTGGTGTTATTTCTCTGCTGCCTTACCCATAAAGGTGAAGCCTTTATACTCTAATGAGCATTACCTTCATTTCAGCCCAGCCTTATAGCCTGAACATATTTGCTTTGGGTAGAAACTGCGGAGGCCAAGGGGGTGAGCCTTTTGAAAAAATCAAGTTAATTTAATTCTGGCTGCTTCTGGCTTCAATGGACTCCAATAAAAACAGAAGTCTGATTTCTTAAGCACCTTGCTTTAAAAGCTCATGCTACTCTCAAAAGGCATAGCAGGCTAACGTTATGATGCTAAGGGCTGGCTGAAATGGCTCCCACAGACCAGATTTTCTAAAGGAGCTTTGTAGCTCCTCATGTGTCTCCTGAGCAGAGAACAAGTCTTACTCTTTCAGAGATGTTTTCAGCATCTGCTAGAGCTCAGGGTGCTGTGGAAGGCAGTCGGAGGGAACAGCACTCCCAGGGCAAAACTGGAGAAACAGAGACCTCCTCCTGCAGGTCCGTAAGCTGGTCTGACCCTTGCCAAGCACGTGCGTAGCTCTCTGCCAGGTCTGCATGAGAAGCCTAAACATTGGGAAATATTTATGTTGTTAAATGACTTGTGTTAATATAGTGTTACACTGAGATGGTGCCTCTGTGAAGCAATTGCAAAAGACAAACCAAGCTGGCAAATGAATATATTGTGTTGTAGTATGTGTTGGTAATATAGTGTATTATTTGATCCTATTACATCAGTATTATATGAAAATAACCCAATGCTGGGTTATTGATTTCTGATTTGTAGTGGGAGTGGTGGCTTGCCAGGCTGCTAGCTACTGGTAGAAGGAGGAAATGGATTCTGGATGCTTGCGACTGATGCTGAAAGATCAAGAGAGAAGCCAGGTTGCATCGCCGCTGCTCTTTGTTGGCTATCCTTGGGCAGTGTGTGTGCAGCAAGCTGCTGGGGCTTCTCAAGCCACCCTTGTGAATATATAAGCAATAACTCAGAGTATAATAGGGAAAATTCAAGACCGGAAAATGCAAGTTATCTGCAACTCTGTTTTCGATAGGTGGATTTGGTAATAACAGACCTTCAGGTATTGCTTGGTGCTGCTTGGCCTCTAAGGCTGTGACTCTGCTGATCTGCCCCTCTGAGGATCCCGGCTGAAAGAAGGTGTAATGCTGGAGAGAGGGAAGGAGGGATTGCGTGGAGCGTGTGTCAGGAGAGTGGAAAAAAAGGAGTCTCTTTTCCAAACCAACATCATTAAAGAAAAAAAGCAAATCAGAGTCTGCAAGGAAGCCCTTGAGGACAAAGATGGGAACAGAGTTGGGCAATGCAACAAATAGACCATTTTTCATCACAATCTCATAACTGCTGTCTTGTTCCCAGTCTGCTCTTATGACAGACTTTGCAATACCCACTGGGGACTCTTCTAGGACACAGTGCTGTGAGCCAGAACCTCATTTAACATTATACCAGGGAAACTATGCTAGGCAAACTGGAGCCACGGAGTCAGGTTTGGATCCAAAGTACTTTTTTTTTTTCTTTTTTCTTTTTTTTCTTTTTTTCCTTTTGGCTCCAGAAGCCCAGAGCAAGGAATGTAAATTGGCTTTGCAGAAGTATGTCAATTTTGGTGCCAAAGTTTCATTTGATATCATCTCTGTCTGGCACCTACACAGCAGGTGCTTCCCGAGATGACCTGAGGCGCGCAGGCACAATGTGAGCACCGGGTCGTGTGTCTTGCACGAGGCTACGTGCCGCTGCCTCCTTGCAGCCATGGAGGCTGTCTCCTGACACCATGCCCCCAGCCACAGCTACAAATGGATTTTGCAGGAAGGCTGGCTGCTCCAGCCTCCTCCACCGCTACCCAAACCAACGCGCTGCCTCACAATCCATCACGCGAGTGATAAGCCTTCAGTGCTTGCTGTGAGTCATCCCTACAAACTCCATGCTGAGTCCTGCGGAGGCTGAGTGAGCTATTTGCTTGAGTAAAAGGTGCTCGGAGGAGTTTAGGATGTAGACCTGGCCCCCTGCGAGAAGCATGCCCCTTCTCTGTTGGCCATCAGGTTTGTACCTCGGTCTCTGCTAGCTCTCAGCCACAGGAGGGGTTCAGATCCTCATCTCAATAGTGAGCAGGCATCAGGTGAAACAGGCAAGCCTTCTTCAGTATTTGGGTTTGTGGCCAAGAAAAAGGACAGATCTTGGAATAAGAGCAGTTTGGAGTGTCAACCATGTCCCAGGGAAGGGCAGGAGCATCTAAATGCTTACATGGATTTCTAAGCAAGACAAGACTGTTAGTATCCTCTTGTCCATCCATCAGCCATGTCAGATTCGACACGCTGAGTTGGGAAGGTATAGAAGGAACGGGAGTCAGACCAGCTAAAGCCAGCCTGCCTCTGTGGATGTTTTTCTAGTCTGGAATTGTTTAAATCCACCAGGATTTACACTGAGCCAGGATCAAAACACTGAGTGCCCCAAACCCCCACAGAGTTTTCAAGGTGAAAAAGGACTTTCTATCAGATTCCTAGCTAAAGGAGTATGTTCCTACCCTGTCCTTAATTGTTAACATTTGAGAGAGTCAATTAAATTGTTTTCATGATGGAGTAAGGATCTTTCCTCTCCTGCACTTCCAAGGTCATGTTTGGTAGCAAACTCCCATGGAAAGATTGCAAAAAATTCCTTGCTGGAAGATAAGATTAAACAAAAGTCTTCTGGTGAATTAACAGGCAGATCACTAATCGGACTTAACCTCTCTGAGTTAATGCTTGCTGACGGGTGATTGTTTCAATTAATTCAAGGTGACAGAAACTGACAGCCTTTTGAGGGAAAGGCTGCTCTGTCCAAACAGGAGATGTCCTCTAAAGTACCTTTGCAAACAAAGCAGTAAATAGGAGGTTTAAACAAGAGGAAGGTACCTTGTGTAAGGCACCTTATATCCTCAGTACTCTGCAGAACTCTGCACAGTTTGCTCTGCTCTTCCATCCCCAGATCTTTTGGAGTGTCTCAGCTTTGTACCTGCTCTGCATTTCCACCTGAACACACCTTTCCTCTCCTGGTTAAAGAGGAAACTCTGCCCTGTCCCTGCCGTGGGTGTCTGAACTCGTGGGCGATCAGGCCAACCTGTCTCCTGCTTACAGGTAAAATGTGCTCTCGTTCTGTGCCTTGGAACTGTAACGTGAGATGTGATGGAAAGGAATGGTGATATAATATTGGAAGAATGTTTCTTTTAGCTAGAAGCACTTTTTCCTGGGCTTTGTTTTGTTTTAAGCAGACACAGCCCTGAGTGAAGCCTTTTTAATGTGATGTGGAGCAGTGTGGAGAATTAGTCATTTAGATTGAAAAAAGCAGGACGTAGCTTGGCAGAGAGCAGTGAGGACGGCGTGGCTAAAGCTGCAGGATTTACAAGGAGACAGGTGAACTGTCCTGCTGCAGTAACATTTGGCTGGAGGGATTTGCAAGGAAGCAGCATCGCAGTTACCCCTAGCATGCATAGAACAGCTACACGGAGTTTGGTGATGCCACTAGGAAGCAGAATAAAAGTGTCTCATTCTCAATAAGCTAATTACCGGCTGCTGGATAAAAATGCACTTAGCCATGCTGGGCAAGAGACTGTTTACAGAGTAGGTGCAAAGCCAGGAGCTGCAAAAAGAAAGGAAGGAGTTGAGAGAGAGAGGAGACGGAGCTGTGTACAGAGACAGAGGGCCTGGTGTTCGACCCATGGGACTCACAGGGGAAAGAGGCAGCGTTCCCTGCCTTCGCTCCTGTGCCTGTCCCCTCGAGTCTTTCGGGCCGCGTCCTCCAACACGCCCCTGGCTTCTCCTCCCTCGCAGCCAGACAAATTGGGCCTCGCCGAGCGTCCTCCCCCAGGTGCCCAGGCGCCAGGCCGTCAGCGCGGCGGTGGCGGAGGAGGCCGCAGACAGGGAGGCTGCTGGCGCTGAGTGACAGCGCTGGCCTCCCGCCAGCGGGACAGCAGGCCGGGCTGCGGCGGCGACCTGCGGCCTTTTGCAAATGAGGTGCCCAATTAACCACCCTTCTCCACTCAGAGATGAGTTATTCCTCCTCCTGAAACACAAATGTGTGTCGTGGAGGGGCCTCGGGGTGCTGCTCCTTGGGTCTCTCCGTGGTGTTGCTGGAGGACGGTGTTATGGCTCAACAGGGCTCCTGGGGATTTAATAGCAGGCTTCTCTGAGTAAGACCGGGTATCCTAATTAGCCTGTTGATCCCAAGGATGTGCCGTGGCCTGACTGTTTGCCTTCCTGTGATGAGTGACCAACTGATTCTGATCAGTGCTGACAGCTGCAGTGAGTTAGCGACCCATGGGGATGCTGCTTTTAGCCTGGTTTTGCAGCAGACAACATCCACTCCCCCTGCCATTTATTTTACCCTCCCTCCCCCTTTCTTTTTTTTTAATTGCCAGGCAATTTGCACCAAAAAAAAAAAAAAAAGTCTGGGCTCTTTGCCTGGCAAAACTATCCTTTCCGTCACAGAAACTGAACTTGAGCTCCAAAGCATTATGCTATAGTCTGCACCAAAACTCACTGTGGAGAAGCATCCTGCTCATCCCATCCTTCTCTGAGGCTCAGCTGTCGGTAGCTGCTGGTACAGGCTGTCCTAACCTGCTCTGAGGGCATTCAACAGAGACACTGGGCTGTGGATAACTGTAGGGGATACTGGAAAATGAAGTTCTTGGTCTAATACACCACAGCCCCTAGAAATCAGCCTTTTGGTCATTGATTTTCAAGCTGCTGTGGAGCACCTGTGCTGTGTGAGAACAGAGTCCGGCTCGTAGTCCTCAGAGAAGCAGGTTCAGAACTGAAAAGGGAGTTTTGTAAGGGTGAAGCCCAAGTACCAGGGATGTGCTTTTGATAGTTCATGCTGCAGCACGCCTGCTGCCCAGGCAGCACTGATCCAATGCAGAATGGGTGCTCTGGGACTCGGTTTTCCTCTGCTGAGGGGGGCAGCTGACTCAGTGATGCGCTTTGGTACTGGAGCAAAGTGATGGAACGGGAGCCTTGCAGCAGAAATCGTTCAAACAGATTAAAAAATAAATTTTTGGGTAGTATCCCACAACTGAGGTTTCCCAAAATATTCCAGAAACTGTGCATTCGTTGGTCAGGTTCATATGTCAGACTTTCACGGTAAGTTCAGAGAATGGAGGACCAGAACTTCATGTGGAGTCACCACAAGCTGAGGAATAGATGTTACTACTCCTTTTTGTGAGAGGGTGGTTTCTTTTTCCTTTTTCTCCAAGCACACGTTCTCTTTCTCCAAGTACACGTTGGTTTTCTTGCTGTCTCCAGCTTGTGCTCTTTTCTCACTTTGATCTTCAGATCAAAGAGCAGAGGGGCACAGGAGGTGGAGGGGACGGGCAAAGGTGGGGGGCAAGTTGGTCACAGAACATTACATTTCCCAACAAGCAAGGCAGAAAGGGGGGAAAAAAAAAAAAAAAGATAAAGGAGAAGTAGAAAGCAAAAATAAAAGCAGAGTGAGAAAAGTCAAGATGTTCTAGAGACAGTTGTACTTGTGTGGCGTGCCTGCCCAGACCAAACCATGGGACCCAACGTGGGCACGGGGCTGGTGCTGGCTCCAGTCTGAGTGCAGAGCATCCCAGCCCCATCTGCTCACACCCAGAGCACCATGAAGAGGGGTTTAGGTCCCACACAAGTCTGATGCTGCCCCCAGCACAGGCAGCACCCATCCCGGTGTGAGGCACCAGTCCTGGATGGACACTGAAGGCAAGCTCTGTGTCCCTGCTGGGAAATAATGTGGAGAACAGAGCTGGCCGAAGTGCCAGCTGGTTTACAGTCAGGGATGATGCATGGTAGCTGGAAGACAATAAATGCTGGGAAAGGCAGCTAAGGCTCCAAAAGAGGCTGTGCCCAGCTGCTTCACGAGGAGGAATTCCCGCTCTGTTTTTCTTACTAGAAGAACATTGCCCTGGAGGAGGTGGGAGCTTTACACCGATGGAGTGGCTTCCACCAGGCTGGAGCTCCCAGCCCACCTCTGTCCCTTCCCTGCCTTTGGGCCTGGCAGTTGGATGGGGAGAGGATGATGTGCTCTCCTGGCTTTAGCAGGTAAGGCTTATTCTCAGGAATGAAGCCTTGGAAGGAGATAAACAGGATCACCTCTCCCTGTTCCAAACCTCTCTTTGATGTGGACCAGCTTTCAGGTGACGGCCCATAGAATCAAAGTGAATAGATGAGCTGTGGGGTTGTGAAATGGAGATTTAAAAAAAAAAAAAAAAAATTGCTTAGAAATATTGTTTATTGTTTCATTGTCTCTACTAAAGACGGTGCCTTTCCAACCCTGGCTGTGGGCGCAGAGCCAGGACATATCATGAATTACAATAATAAAAATAATTTTCACTAGGAGGGTTGGCTCCCTTCAGATCGTGCAGCTCCCTCCCTCCCTCTCCTCTCTGGTAAATAGCTTTAATACCCCGCAGGCGCCAAATCACTTGACCTAGGTTAGCCTGTGAACTGGGATGCTTTCTGCTCGGCTGAGTGGGCCGGAGCCGGGATTTTTCCTCCCATTCTCTGGCTGTCAATCCAGGTAATAGTCAAAGCCTTATCTGAAATGCATTAGACTTTCAGCGAATTGTCTGGGCTCCGGGCCCTGGGTGCTGAAGGCACTCGTGCGTGTGATGTGTACGAAGAGGCGAGACGGTAGCTTTTAACACCCCTTGCCTCATCTCTCCTCTTGGCTGGGGTTCAGCAAATCTCCGCAGTCTGCCAGCAAGAGACGTATCCCTCTGGGTTCAAGTATGTAGGCAGTGGTAACTGATCGGCGAATAGACGCTTCTCCGAGGTGCTCGGCACCCAGTTTTGAGGCTATTTTGCCTAATATAGGAAAGTTGTGTCAGAGATGTGGATGGTTTCCACAGAGGAGAGAAAAGCAAGGAAAAAGGAGAGGGCATGAGAAGGGTCTGAGGGGGAGGATTTTGAGAGATGTTTAGGAATCTGAAGAAGTCTACTTTGGGAATGTTCTCAGCTGGAGAGTGGAAATAAGACTTAATTCAAAATTAAGACCAGAGATCAGACCTTCCATTTTATCTTCCTTCATAAAAGAGACCAAGCTTTACCTTCTTATACCTGTGGGCAGACATGGCTTGAACTCAGGCTGGAGTGGCTGCTCCAGAGAGGCACCTTGTTCTCAGCTGCCCACCTGGAGGGATTCTGCTCCCCTGGTAGCTGCTCCCAAAAAGCTTTCAGCTGACTAACATGGAGAGCAAGTATCTCAGCAGATGTTAGATCCTGATGGGTGCATCTCTTTTACTCACTGTTATGACCCTTTTTCTGTGGAGTTAGGGGGGATTCACTTATCAGTAGTCCTAGTAGTGTTTATTTGTGTTTTTTTTAAAGGTTGATTTGCTTTAAAAAATGTGCTGAACACCTTCAGAACTATTTAATATATTATTATTATTATTATAGTTTTAAAAAGAGTTCAGGGGCAGAAGAGAGAAGGCAAAAGTTGCCTCTCCTGTGGTATTCTTCCACAGCCATACAGGCAGCCGGCCTCTAAGAGCTTTGAGATTTTTTTGATATTTTGAGTATGGACTGACTGTGGGCTTAAGTATTAAATAAATAAATAAAAAAGGAAAAAAAAAGAAGAAGAAGAAGGAAAAAAAAGAAACCTACCACCCTGCTTCCTAGCTCCATCTACTAGACAATAAATAACTTATGCTGTATTTTTAAGAGGATCGAATTTTTAATTTCGATTTGAAAGCACAATTCTCTTTCCATATGGCACTCAGTGAATCAGTACATTAACATTTTTTCCTCATAGCTATCTGCATTACCAGGTTTGTGCTCTCCAAGGGGAAGATATGACCAAAATCTCTCTTATTGCTCAGCCTGATGTTGCTGAAACTTCAAACACTTCCATGCCCACTTTGCCACGGTGATGAACACTCCCTGCTTTTCAGCCCTTCTGCTTTCTCCAAAGGGAGAAGATGCTGAGCAACTCCTGGGCACCAGCAGCACCTTTCAGAGAGAGATGAAGCAGCAGCAGAGCACGTTTCTCATCCCACTCTTGTACCAAGAGGATGACCCAGCATTCAAGGCTTATTACTTCCATGGCCTCTCTGCTGATGGGAGAGGAAACTGGTTACAAGGGTGGTCTTTTGGCACCGTGTAGTTAATGCTCAATGTACCATTTCCAGATAACCATTGAACAAACATGAATGAATTCAAGAACCTCTCACTCCTCTGTGCTAGAGGGAAGAGACATCTCTAATGCTATTGAAGGCTTTGTGAGGCAAGGTCTGTCATTTTCTACATTTTTGCACAATGTCTAGCAAAATAGGCTGACTATAATGCAAATAATGCTGTTATTAGTGGGTCAGCCTTGACGACTAGGAAGCCATGATTCACAGATGTGTAACAATTGTAGTTGGCAAAAGGGAATGAAATGGGGTAGAAGGAAAACACATCAGAATGTCAATGCGGCAGGATCGGGGCCAGTTCAATATATGTGGTTTGGGCAGCAAATTCCTAATTTGCAATGGCATACAGAAGAACTTTATAGGAATTTAGAGGTTTGTCACTTGAATCCCATTTCAGCCTTCTGGAAAATGCTGTAAAGAAGCTGTCAACATTGTTTGTGCCTTTTTCTCACCATGTTAAAACAAAATCTACAGGAACACAGAGGATCAAGATGAGCTTACTGCTTCCCTGCACCATCTCCTGTTCAGGCATCCTCCTCCCAGCCAGAACCTGTGGAGGTCTTACAGAAAATCTGCTATGAGAGCAGCATGAAGATGTTTCTGCTGGTATTCCACAGGTACAAACACCTCTCTGCGTGGAGAGCTAGAGCTTTTGGTCCTGCTGTCAAAACTGACCTGATATATATATTTTTTGTATTAGTAATTAGGCACTTAGCTGCAAGGAGCAATGTTTTAACAGATCCAGAAGCCTGTCTGGGGGACAGTTATCCTGCAATCATTTTTCTGTCATGGTTTAAGAACTGGAAAATGTGATAAATTCTGCTCGAATTGCAAGGGGATTATTTGTCTAATGTTAACACATTTGACCCTCTCAAATTGGCAAAGGATAGAAGACATCCCAGTTAACCAAGATGGTACAAGCTGGATTAGTTCTCTTCTAGAGAACTTTGTGTAAAGGGATGGGAATTGCAGTGTGAGCCTGAAATAAATGTAGCTCTTAGCCTGAACAAGGCTGGAAAGGCACGCCACTGGGAGGACTTCTATGGTGCTGCAGTTTTTGAGTGGTGGAATAGTTCAGTAGCGGATGCCATGGGGCTGAGGACGAGAGCCAGCTTGCCTTTCCCACTTCCCCTTCCTCTGTTTTGTTTTGTTTTTCCTTTCAGATTCTAATGATCCTCATCAGAGCTTATTAACCACTTAACCGTAATCCTGTTGGAATGTCTCTGCCTCCAGAGCTACTCTTCTTACCAGCTATGAGATCTGAGACAAATCACTCATTTATTCACGGGCTTTAGGTATCCAGTGATAGGAACTGCAGTGAGAAAGCTGCAGGGAGCTGTGACACTTCTGGGGCATGCCCAAGCCAGCAAGGGAAGCTGGAGGCATGGGGTGTTGGTAAGCAGGATATGACAACAGGCATGGTCAGTGCTGCCTACAGTGGGATTTGCATGGGTGAGTCTTTTAATTTAAGTCTTTTGCAGAAATGGTCCTCAGGAGGGGAAACAGAGGGACTCTACATTGTGATGGGAGAATCCACATCCTTGATGGGAACTGGAGATTCTTTCCAGGGAATCTTTCTTTCCCATCATCTGTTCTTCTTAGCTATTTGCTTTCACTCATTGCCCAGCCTCAGAAGGACAAAGCAAGTGATCAAAAGGAGCTGGAGCATCTGAGCAGAGAGGCTGTATTGGTGTCCCACCACTGGGAGGACACAGTCGTGTTGCACGCTTGCAGCTGGCCAAAGCTAAGGGAGGTAGAGCACTGCCTGTGTGAGTTTTGCAGCAGGTTTATTTACTCTATTTTCACACTTACCTTGGCAGTGGTGAGGTGAGCTGAGGGAAGTGTGGGGAGAATAATGCTTTAGCACATAATGAATATGTTTTCCTCCAGGTTTGACCCTTGCTCCCACCATCAAATACTCCATCATCCTCCTGAAAAGAGTAGATGAACTGTCTGCAGGCACTAAATAAGCAGGGGAGGTTGGTTCTGACATTTGTAAGGAGAAACCGTTGTGGTAATGTTGCTTGGAAAGCTGCTGTGTGAGGCTGGCCAGCAAAAGAACCTTTAGGGTTGGAGAAGGAGGGAGAAAACAGGAAAAGTCGGAGTTTCACAATGTCTGTGCTGAAAGAAACAAGAGGCCAGGTCAGCAAGTCCAAGGCCTTGACTGGAAATCCAGAAGCAGGGCTAATTTATGGTTTGCTAGGTAATCTTCATGGAATTCCAGGAGTGAGAAGCCATTCACTGACCCGTTCCGAGACTGCTTCTTGTCCCTGGGCTTGGCCAGGAAGGAAGTCGGAGCCCTTGCGCTCACAGTGATCTTGCCCGGGGGCCAGGGCTGCGATCCAGGCCACAACCACATCCTGGCCTCCCAGCCTGGGCAATCACCATCATGTGCTTGCCCCACAGCTTGCCGGCAGCGGGTGCAGCCTCACCTCAGCAGGGCACCAGGAAAGGGTGCACGGTGGGATGCTGAGGGTGCTGGTTTGGACGTCCTAGAGCCCCTGGGGTGCTGGCAGAGATGCCCACCAGAAGCTCGTTGAAGCCTCACTGGTGTGATGCCTGGCTAGACCCAGTGCTGTTCATCCCAGCTCTGCATTGTTTGAATCCATAACAATGTGGAAGCTTGTACTTTTAGGCTTTTCCAGGCATAACCTGGGTTTGCAATCCCTTCTGTCAGGCTGAAATACATATTGTTGCTCTGTAGGATACAGTCTTGATTAGGTCATAAGGAATCTTTTTAAGACTTTGTCTTGGCTCTCCTTAAATCTCTTAGGATGTCTTCCCTGCTCCTTTATCCTTTGCCCTGCTCGTTTGAGCAAGTGCACGTGGTCATGCTACATAATCCAACCTCAGATCAGTATTCCATGGAGGTAGATGTGCTACAAATAAAATAGGAAGTTTTCACAGCTCCTGTATAGTCAATGCCAGCCTGGTTCTTTATTATTATGTCCTACAGCAGAGCCATGTGCTTGGGGCACCGACTACTGGGGTGCAAATTCAGGTTCTGCCCTTACCAGGCTGTGACAATCTTCTGACTTCTGTGTATACTGTATTTTTTTGGGGGTATTTTTAGAAGAATTCCACACATTGTCTGTAGAAGGAGAGTGTGCAAGAAAACTTGACACATGTAGTACAAATGGATGGAGTCCCCGAATGGGAAGGAGGGTGACAACTCTGGGGAACAACCAGGAAGGAAAATCAAAGCTGCTGGTGGCTCTTCAAGTGATCAGAATTGTGACAAACCTGTGAATTATGTCAGTATTTGTTACCAGGCTTACCGAAGACAAGTCTCTTGACTTCCCATGCTGGATTTGGTTTTAGCAGGGCTTCAGACAAGATACTTGCCTTCTACACTCTCTTGTTTAACTGCTGGTAAAATAAGGAGAGGTAAAAAGGGTTTCATTTATTCTGTAGATGAGACCCTGAAGATAAACTGATGCAGATCTTCACTGTCCTCAGAGGGCTGAAACAAAAGAAAAACCTCCTTCACATGGTGAGCTCTCTGTTCACAGCCCCTTCTTTCTTTGGAAGCCTGCTGCTGCCCCTTGCTGCAAGACAGAGAGAGACCTTAAAGGCATGGGTGAGAGCACAGCTCTTGCTCAGACTGCAAATCTTCCAAAGGATTAGGGTTTTACTTCAAATAGAGGAATGTAAATGTGTCTGGCTCCATAGCGGCTGGAAATTTCTCGCTGGAGCCAATGTTGGGCCATACTTGGCGGTGACAAGACGTTTGTTTGCCCACCCTGGTTGGACTACAGCTCTCGGGCTGGAAAATGTTAAAATGGGCTGTGCGTGCTTTCGGTGTCATAAAGCAGAGCCGGGTGGGGGAGGGCTTAGGGGAGGAACTGGATATAGGTGATTATTCTGCAGCACTCGCAGTTGTGTGTGCTAGGGATGGCAAGCTGGGGGAAGAAGCTGGGTTCGTTTAGTCTGACTGCAAGGCTGGGAGCTTGAGCTCATCTATTTTTTTCCCCTTTATTATTTTTTTTTCCTTTTAGTTATCACTGTTTCCTGGCATTTTGTCTGCTTGTAGATTCATGAAGGTATCTGGGGGTCTAAATCTGGGGATTTGGCATTTAGATGCCTTTGTGCTTTCAAGCTCTTTACAAATGGAGAAAGGTATCCTGCAAGTGAGCAAGCAGAAAGAGAAATGTCAGCAAAAAAAAAAAAAAAAAAAAGGCAAATTGGCCTGCATTTAACAGAGGTGAGCAGCATCGTGCACAGCACCAGCACCCCTGTGTATGTTGCTAGCGGGGCCTAGGGAAAAATGTGAGCACCTATCACTGTGCTGCATGCACAAGGAATTTGACAGACCTGGGTGCCTGCTTGCATGTATGGAGTGGCTGGTAGCAGCACTGTGTTAGCACAGTGCTCTTGTGTAGGGCAGCAGCACAAAAGGCTTTGAATGTCTCCTAGGTCACCATGCAGGAGGCCATGCCTGCTAAGGAGGATCTGAATCCTCTGAATGTCCTCTGGTGTCCCCATAGGGTGTGTTTTGCTGCTGTGCATTGGGGTTAGAAGATCGCAGATCCATATGGGGTCGGCAGCTGCCTACCTCTGTGCTACCTGCAGTACAAATCTCTAATAAAGACAGCCCCTCTCTGCAGGACAGGAGGGCAGAAATGTGCAGCATACTTGGATTTCTTCTCTTGATCTCAGTAATAGTCAGAAACCAGCTTTTGCCAAAGCTCTGTTCTGAAATCTAATGTCTATATCGAAGTTATGGAAGTTGTGAAACAAGCAGGGCTTCGCTTCAGAGCAGCACAATTTTAAATGTGCGTGAGACAAACAGGCCTGAAATTAATGCTTAGGAAAAGTAATAGTGGGGCAAATGTAGCCAGATTTCAAGTGTAGAATGTCTCTTAAGTTTTAAAGGCTAACAAAAAATTGACAGGAGTCTGTTCAGTGATAGGGCCCAGCCTTCCCTCCTTCCCTGCTCTTCGGACAGGAGATGGGCATCACAGCACACGGGACCAGGGACTGAAAGGTGCAGGTTCAACCTGAGTGCCTGGCTGACTTCAGGCATGCTGCCTTTTTTTTTTTTTTCCTTCTGTGATTGTCTTTTGAATACAATGGGAAGAATAACAGTGCCTTCTTCAGGCTATGACTCATTTTTTTTTCGTGTAGATGAAATGCTTTGATCTCCACAAAGGACTAGCTGCTCGTGGTAGGTGATGGGAAGCCTAAGAGGGCCAAGAGATATTTGGCTTTGATCAGCAGGGTTTTTCTGCATTATCCCATTTTGGACAGTGTTCCCTTGAAGCTAGACATCCTTAACTCGGTTGGAAATAAGATGTTATGTGTCCCCATGGCTTCCAGGTTCAAGTCATCAGTGGTAATTTAGAGCTCTGAGAGCTTTTGTGTTTGATCATCCCCTCTGCAATGAGCAATGGGATATACAAGTTACTGCTCTAGTCCTTAACAAGGGGAAAATGTAATGGATAAACTTACCAGAAATACATGTGTGCAGCTGATAAAGTGATCATGCAAAAATGCCAGGCTGCGTGAGACAAATGTACGGAACTCAGGGGGTTAGATGGATCCAAGGTGCTGTAGGAAAGCATGGGGAAATGGTTGGCTAAGGGCTTGAATCAGGGGTGGATCTGTGGTCATTATCCATTTAAGTCCTTCATCTTTAATGGGACTTGAAGCAGATCTTCTGAAGAAGATTTTCTGAAGCCAGTGCTCAGTAGGACTGTAGATGTTGGTGGTCTGCTGGCTGGCTTTTTCCCTTTACCTCCATAAAGCAGTGTGAAGACGTGGAATGATATTCCAAAAACTGAGATCTGTATTTCACACTGACAAGCGTTCATCTCAGTGAATTTATGATCTCAAGGGGCTACAAAAACAGTATCAGGTCGTCTTGAAAATGCCTTACTGCTCCTTCCCTTCCAGGAGACAGAGATGAGGTGCATTTGGCCAAAGTGAAAGAAAACAAGAAGGCAAAGGTGTAGTCACTGTTGAACAGGGGAAGGACCTGATAGGGCTGGACAGTGGATGGAGGAGGTACAGGGAACAGTGTTGTCTGTAACAGGGCAAGCTGAATGAGAAGTGTTTTGGCAGGGTGTGACATTGTCCTTTCTCCTCAGGGCTGGAGTGGCTGTAAAAGAGGCTCAGTCCTCATTTCATCAGTCACCTTGGTCACCTTCATCCTAAACCAGTTTCTTACACGTCCCTGCCCAGCCTGACCCAGCAAGAAGTGGAGTAGAACTGCACGCATGAGATATTTATTTAGAAATAAATCAAGAAAACCTTATCCCAAGCTGCATCTCCTTTCCGTTTTCTGAGAGCTTTGGGGTGAAGCTCTTATTTGCCCCGTTGTCTTTCCAGCAGAACTCTTCCCCTAGCTCACAGCGAACACCAAAGCATCTTTCTCTCCTGACCCTTACTGTCCTTTCCAAAGAAATATGTTCAGTCAGGGGTTTTGACAGGCTCAGTGCTTTAGCCCTCAACGGCAGTTTGTATTTACATAAGTGGAACACTAATATTTACTTAAGATTATGCTGTATTTTTCACGACTGAAGGGAAGATTATGCTGCATGCTTTTTATATTTCGGAGGTGGGGAAGTGGAATGGTCCCATGGCTTGCCTAGAGGACCAGAGACTTGTTCTGCTTTGCATTAAGTATGAAAATTAGAGCAGATGGGTGACTGGGACCAGAAACAACATTGTCCAAAAGCAGTGGAAAACCATGTTGTTGTGATTTCTCAGGAGAAGCAGCACAAATCAGCTAAACAAAGTTGTATACAGCCAGAGAGAACCTGTGCCTAGCCTGCTGCTTCCTGCATCAGGCACTGCAGCTTACTGAGGTTTGCTTTCTTTGTGCAAAACATCACCAGCCAAATCCAGCTCTGGTGACAGTCCCCTGATGTGGGGATCAGATGCAGCTGTATCCTTGCTGACCCCGAGGATGGGAAATAACTCTGCCGACTTCAGCCAGGGCTGATTTATACCAAATGAATATCTGATTACATAGTAAGGAATACAAATATCTTAATATTTATATTCTGTCAGTATCTGAGAGTTTATGTTCACTAACAATATATTCGTTAACTACTGATATATAATTGTAATATAGCAACAGCAAAAAAAAAGAGCTGGACAAATATTAGAGCAGAAAGGACCTGCAACTCAGACGCAAATATCTTTAACCCAAACATCACCAATACGTGCAACGCTTTGAATAAATTGGTAGCAAGCATTCCTTTCCAAAGTTAAAATCTGTTTTGAAATCTACTCAGAATCACTTTAATGTTTGTATAACCTAAGAGACGAAATTCCCACATACTGAAAGACACAGAAATAGCTTTGTTCCAGGCAATCTGATGGTGAGCCTGCAGCTCTGCCCTCAGCATTTCTGTTGCACAGGTGACAGCCACCTAGGCATGGTCCTGCTTGAGCTGCACCTGTGCCTCTCCTGCAGAGGTTAAGGCTCTCTTTTAAGACTGAAATATAGGGGAAACTGCTGTGAAATGGGTTGGAGTTTGGCACCTTGCATCTCTCAGCATCTGGGCCTTGGTTCTTCACCTCAAACCATCCTGAGCATGGGCCATATGTCACTTGCTGGCACAGGACGAGGCTGTTGCAAGAGGCCTGTCCATGTGTGCTAAGGGAACCAAAACAATATGCTGCTTCCAATCTGTCCTAAATCACGAGCACTTTTAATTGTTCCCCCCATCCGGCAGGCAGAGCTGGCGCCAGCACAGACAATGCTCTGCAGGTCTCACCAGCTGGCGGGCTGGACCTTCCAGATTTAGCCTTGGCATCGGCGAGTTTAACTGCAGGCACCAGGAAATCTGCTGGCAGCAAGAGGAGAGGGAGGCTGGGAGGCTGTCCCCTAAGGAGAGAGGCCCCGGTGTTGTTCCATGTGCAGGATTTTCCTTGCCCACACAAATGCACTAATGGCATTACCACCAGGTATTTAAGCAGCGCGTGAAAAGGGTTGGGAAGAGGCTAGGGATGGGAAAGCCCAGGCTGCTGTGTTTCTCTGGAGACCACACACGTGCTGTATTTATGAACCAAAGAAACAAAAACGAAGTTGTCTCCCTTAAAAAAAAATAAAAAAATAATAATAATACCTGACTAACAGAACTGTGTGGTCTGGCAGTGGCTCCCTATCCTTTGCTTAAGTTACTAGAGAAACAAACACAACCTTCTTTAATTTTTATCACTTTGCTCATATTTCTCTCCTGTTTAAGCCTTTGAGAGAAATCCTGGGAGTAAGCTTTCTAAAGAAGCAGTGCCTTGTGACTAGCGGTTGCAGGAGTCCAGGTTCAAGAAGGGTTGATCATGGAGATCATACGACCAGACCAGACGTCCTGAGTTGTTTCTTCTGAGAGTGGATTGAATTCTTCCAGCTTGTCTTTCACCTCCCCAGGGCATCAGTTTGCAGCATGGTTATGGGTGCTCCTTGCTGCATTTAGCTAACTTCCCCCTGGCAATCTCCAACAGAAAAAAAAACGTGGTTTTAAAAGGCTAGCACACAGAGCATTAAGGTACTCACCAGCCTTTATCAAAGTTTGTGGGACAAATGAAAAAGTGGCTCCTCTACCTCTTTCCAGCAGCCCTGATGTTTCAGCAGTTTGGGTGCATCTGAAGCTGAGGAAAGAAAAGTCCCAGGTTTGTGGTGGTTTTGGTCCTGCTTCCCCATGGGCAGCCTCCAGGGCACCTACACTGGCTTTTCATCTGGGGGAAGCAGGTATCCTTCCCTGCTGCTCTTCAGTTTTAATTGTAATTATGTTAGGATCTTCAAAGGAGTCCTTTAGGACAGACCTGGCTTATACTTCTAGTAAGGGACAGTTCCTTCCTTCCCTGTATGGGGAGAGAAACCAATAGGTTAATGCCACGTCCAGCATCGTTCAGGTGCTGGGTGACAACGGCAGGTTTTGTCTTCACTGAACTTTGCATCGATCTCTGCTCCATCACTTAATTAGCCCCATCCAGAATACGTTAAGCAAACAGCGTCTGTCTGCCTGCCCACCCTTTTGGCACGTTCCCATCCGAGTAGTGGTAAGCCCCAAAATATTGGGCGCCAGCCAACAGAGCCCTAGCAATCCCCACTTGGCAACCTTATTAACGAGCGCTCCTTCCAGCAGCTCAAGCTTTGTTGTTGCTCCTGCTTTTCTTTTGGGTTTGTTTCGGCAGACAGGGTGCATCTTTGCAAATGAGGTGGGTGATCTCCCCAGCTTCACCCTGTGGGGTGAAAGCCAGACTTAAGGTCACCTTAAAGTGCCTTGTACACCTCCTGCCAAGCCTTTTCCTCAGTGCTCAGGCAGTAGCAAAACAGTTTCCACAGCTCCCAGCATGGCATTGGACACTGGGAGGATTCATCCCTGGTCTCTGTCAAAGCTCCAGAGGGACAATCATTAACATATATATGTTTTTTTATTGGCCTTGGTCAGCTTTTGCAAGGGTGGTTTTAATTAGCTCTGCTCAACTATTAAGCACCTGTCCAAAGCCTGTCTGGCTGCAGAAAAGCAAGTTAAATAATTTGGGAAGGTCTGCGCAGTGCCAGCCAACTCTCTGCTCACAAAATGAGCTGCTTGGGCCAGCACTGGCACTTCTATAAAGGAAAGCTGGTCCCTTTGAGGCCCGGGTCTATCTGCTTTTATCACTCTGCAGACTCTTGGGTCCAGCTCCTTGGCATTCACTCACAGCTGTTTGATGCTTCCCCAAACAACTGACTGGAGCTCAGGAGAAGGGCAGTTCTTTTCTGAGAACATCTGCAGACAAACAACTGCAGCTACACGGGGAAGGCTAAGCATGTTTACAGCTTGGGTTTTCAAGAAGCTCCCCCAAATCTGGAGGCTTTTCTGATCTGAGTTGTATGTGTCTGCAAAAATAAACCAGAAAGCTTGTGAAAGCGAGAAGGCTCCCTGCAATATATCCAGTATTCCTCCTTCCATTCCATCTGTAAAATACCTTGGGAAGAACATTTCCAGAGCTCCAAATCTGTATGTGCAATGGCGTGAGAGAGGAGCAGTGGTGGTTGTAACCTCGGTACTTTGAACTGCTTCCTTTTTTCCTTTTCCTGCCTTTTATCCTTCCCTCTCCCTCTTCCATCATGGGAAAAGAGGACTGTGCTCTCAGGTCCCTCCCTGTGGCAGAATCAGACTTGTAGCCAGTTCCAGATTCTTCAGAAGCCCTTTGAATTTTGTGATTTGATACCTGTGAGAACTTCCTAGCTTTATCAGTTTAAAATATTTCTGCATGGGTTTCAATTTGTGCTGTTTGCATTGAGAGAAGATTTAATACTAAAAATAAAATGAAGAAAGGCTTGACAGCTTAGGGCATTTTCCATGGAGATATGGGCTCAAGCTCTCCTTAAGCAGAGGGAATTTGGCTTGGGGATGGTTTCCAAGCTGCTGCAGATTTGCTAGCCCTTTCTTTCTGTCCTGTTAGAAACCACCCTTAGTTGTACCCTAATGGCTTCATGCATTATTGTACATTAAGAAGAATTTTAAACCCTCTGTAGCTGGCTATATGAGTAAAGAGGTGGTTAATTATTTACCTGTCCTCAGGAAGAGCAGCCCTCTCACAGGAAGGCAATGCTCCCAAATTTTGGCTGTTGTTAACACAGTTGCAGCTCCAAGTCAAGTGGTTTTTGAGCAAGAGGAGGTCTCAGTACATCACAAATAGATGCTCCACTTAATCTTTCTGTCTCCTGACAGGATGTGGGCAGCACATCAGCAGGAGGCACTGCTTTATGACTGCACTTGCTGCAGGCAATTCCAGCGAGGTATGGCAGATACTTATCTGTAGGTGGTAATATGGTTTCTTTATGATTCGGAGGGACTGTCTTGGGTTTTGCTTTTGTTTTTGAACTTGCTGATATTTGAAAGGAATTGTCTGTTTATGCATGCTTCATAAAGCTGATAGCATTTAGGAAAAAAATAATGAATATTTCCAGAGTATTTTACTTTGTTTTCTTTAAGAAAAACAAATAGAGCTAAAAACAAGAGTGAAAACCTCTTCCTTTGGAGTCTCTGTAGCTCAAATACATCAATATTTTGCTTGTGTATAAAAGATGCATACCTCTGTTTTTGTTGTTGTCTCTATAGACACCACAAAAAATGTGACTGCAAAGGACCTCCAGAGGTCGGTCAGTCCATCCTGCTGTTCTCAGCCCTGCTGAGATGAAGGGATGTGTTGTTTCACTACAGGGCTGAAGAACCCTAACCATAACCCTAACCCTAACTCCAAGACTTTTGCAAAGTGGGTAGCCACATTAACGCATGAGCTATGCCTGCTGCTGCATTATTAAAGGCACAAGCAGCACTACCATTGTGCATTTGCTTGCAAGAAGTCATGCAGGCATCCTGAGCCATTCATTAGCAATCTGATTAACATGGATAGCTTCTTGTTCAGTCCTTTTCTCACCTTCCTGTGGAGCTTGTCAGAGGCAGAGTTGGAAATGGAGCTTAGTATACTTTAGACCCACCCTCTTGCGCTTTCGAGGATAAATTCTCTTGCTTATCTTGCACTGCAATTCCTTGTGTCTGTTGAGTCAGACACAAACACTGAGCTGAAAAGTTTGCTTGGGATGTCAGGCACCACTGGGGTGACAGAAGAAGAGAGAAAGTGAGATGATTCTTTGGAGACTGCCTGGGGCCAGCAGCAATTCCCAGTGAAACGAGATTAAGAGTGCACAGAGACAGTGTCATGTTTGGCCCATGGCTCTTGATTCCTCGAGTGCTGAAGTCAAACTGCCAGAAATCTGATAGTCTGGAATGTGCAGTAAAATAAATATTTCCTCATAGGTATTTCTTTTGTCTGGGGGTTACTAGGCAGGTTGACAGGCCTGCAACCAGCTCCCTGCTTTGGGTGTGCTCAGGCTCTGATTGCCCCTCTTCTGAAATGGATTTTGTGGCTTAGCTTCTAGAGTCTGATCTCAATCCTTGCCTAGCCAGAAAGGTTGAGAGTGATGGAACTTGTGCTGGTCAGGGCAGAGTGCAGACCATGGTCTATGATGGACGGGGTCATTGCAGAGTCACAAAGAGGTTGGAAGGGTCTCCAGAGGTTTTTGGTCCAGCCAAACACACAGGGCCAACTTCTGCTTTACACAAAAAAACAGCTCACCAACCTATAAAAGTAATAGATAAGGAGATTTTCACAATTTTGATTCAAAAGCAATTTGTTGCAGCTTCTAGCTCCTGTTTGGTGGGAAGACTATGTCACTTAGTGTAATACATGTAGACACACGTGCTGCAAAGGCAAACCTGCAGGCTACAGTGTTTAAGTCCATTACTGGGCAATTCTTTGGGATATGTTTCTGTTCTGGTAGCATGAGTTAACTGATGTGAAACTGATGGTTTAATTTATGGCTTCTGGTTGTGGATTCTGTGAGCAGTACCATCCTTAACTGAACTTTAAGGTTAATTTCCACTCATCTCCCTCTCTTTTGATATTACGAAATGACCACATAAGACCTTTCTGCTTTTGTTCTTCTGGATGCTCTAACCACTTTGTAGTCATTCCTGATTGCATGTTGAATATATACAGCCTTCTGCTTCAGGAAAAGGCTGTCACTCAGGCTGAAGGACTGTCAAATTTAGCTAGCAGCATTTGAGGGCTTATGGATCCTGATGGGCAGTTCCAACGCTTTCCAGCCCATGCACTGACATGTGCACAGTCAATTTAGTGTTCAGTCTGAGTTCCTCTATTCACGTTCCCAGCAGTAAATGAAATGCATGTTCTCTGTTGATGGCCTTGATTGGGATTTCTTCAAGGAAATGGATTTGTTGGAATATGAGGTTTTCAGATCTGTGAGAAGAGAGCCACTCACAAGCTCTGTAGTGTTTTTGGAAAGAATCCACTTGGCACTGTCCTCCAAGTGTTGGAATGAGCGTGTCACAGCTTTCATTTTCCAGAAATATTTCATGATTGGCAAGGGAGACTGACTGGTGGATCTTGCTAAACAAATCTGGGGATGAAATCCCACACATCTTGAAGGTTTGGGCATTGGAAAAGGAGGGGCCTGCACCAAGATGCCCTGACCAAGCAGTCACACGGAAAAGTTGCACTGGAATGTGTAAAAGGCCTGGAAAAAAAATAATAATGGGGACAATAGGCAAATGTAGTGATGTACTATAGTAGGAAATGTATTGTGTGTGTAATCTATGGCCTCCATGGCTGTACTCTGTGCTGACTAGCTCTGCTGTGATTAGTGTTTGATAAGGTCAGGAGGAATCGATCTCAGGTCCATGTGTGCTGCTTTGTGCCTTCCAACAATGTTGCTGATGCACCCCATGCAGGCAAGATCTCTTGGTTAGTTGAATTTTCAGATTTGTTTTTTTTTTCCCCACTGTTTTTCATAATCAATGCTCTGAACTCTGAGATATTTATGAATGTTAGCAAGTGCTTAATTCTGAAGAGCACAAATTCCAGAAGTAAGTTGGTTTATAAAACAAAGAGGCCATCTCTGCTTGGAAGCCTTTGATTTGGTTTATATTCAAAGATCCAAAGTATAGAAAAATGTCCTGCATTCCTAGAGCTCTGTTCACAACAAAGAAATGCTCAATGTGAGGAGAACATTTGTCTTTGTGATGTATCTGAAATCCCTGGCCATAGCTGAGAATTGGCCCTTCGCTTAGGTCCAGTTACGTGCCCAGGTGTGTTATTGGCTCAGGACTTCTCATCTTGCAGGATGGAGCCTTAAAGGAAGGTAAAGAAGAGTTAATTGTCTGGGGAATTTCATTGATGTATGCATAATTAATGCAAATGAAGGGGAAAAATAAAACATTTTGAGTCTGTAGCAGAGCCCAGTGGATCCAAAGCAGATCCTGTTGTGCTGGGTGCTTCTCAGACATCTCCACACTGGGTCTTGATGGAAAGGACTTGTGACATGGGGTAGATGTAATTTTGATGGCAGTTTCTGTCCTGTTACATGGGACAGGGGTTATATTTTTCCTTGGTTATACTGTGCTGGAGCTGTGACCTGCCACAAGGAGGACATGGTTTTCTAATTTTTGAGATATGAATAACCCTCACTTCACAATGTGCTTTGAGATCCTAGGGAAAAATAATACTGTAGGAGTGTCTGCAGTTCCTTTAAAGTAAGGATGGAGTATAGCTAATCAACTGCTAGAGGGGATAACTCTTCCCACCATTCTTCTGGTAGTAATTTCCAGCTTTCATGAACTCAACCCAAGTTGGATTTAGGGCTAACAGAGCTAGGGCTGGAGTCAAACCAGGTCAGAGCCAAAGCTACAAGCCAGCAAATGCTATTTTGGAAGCTTGTGTGCTGAAGTGTGCTTGTGCCTCTGCCCATGATTTTGCATGCTGCTTGTGTGGTTCTGTGGTGGCCTGAGTTATGACTTCAGAAAGGACAGAGAATAAGTAGCTGAGAATGAATAGTGTTATTTTTCCACAGCTCATTAAATCTCTAATAAGTGACTTGCTGTGTTGCTTTTGGGAGGATGTTCTGTGGTTGCTGAGGAAAAGATGGCTAATGTGTTTATTTGTATGTTGCAGTTTGGAAAATTGCTTAAGTTGTATTTCTTTCTGTTTCAGTCAGGGCCTCGGTTGGAGCTGACTGTACAGAGCTTGCCAAAGCTGCTGAAAGGGGAAGCAGACAGCAGGGGAAAAGGGCTTTCCCCCTCTGTTATCTCGAGTACAATCCCCACTTCGCCTTGCACTGCATTGCTCATACTTCACCCAAGAGTGCCTCATCCTTGTCTTCTGGCAGGGGAGGTGGGAGAGAAACGACCTGGTTGTGCTAAAGCCAGCCTCCCTGACGTGTGTTTTCTGGCAGAACTGCTTGACTCCCTTTCTGATAGGATTGCTGCCTTCGTGCTGGTGAGAGAGGAGTCCTGTCACGGGGCAGTCACTGCATGGGTATTGTTGGACTCAGTGATCATGGGTGGACTTGGTCTTGAAAGTCTCCAACCTGAATGAGTCATGGTCACAGAATGGAAAAGCACTAGGAATGCTGTCAGGATTGCTGTTTTGTGCTGAAGTTAACAGGGAGGCGTGTTATTCCTGCTTCTTGTGCATATTCAACCAGCATCCCTGCTCTCAGTAAAGCTGGGTCTAATCCCTACACAGGCTGCAGGAAAACTCTTGCTCAGGATACCATGGGTGCCCTTGGTAGGTTCTGGGGAGTGCCAACACTTAAATTGTTACCTGCCCTGGGAATACCATGCCCAGACTGCTTGCACTTTCAGGAGTACAGGGGGAGTTCCTGGAAAATTTGGAAGAGGAACCCTTGCCGGGTTACTCTGGTGTGGGGCCAGCAGGTCTGCTGCCCATCTGGCTGCCCCAGGGCTGCTGGAGGAAAAATGGGGTCTCTCTACAGAAGGTGCTGTGGTGGCACAGCAGCTACTGTCCTTGTCAGCTGGATTTTGTTTCCCCACCACCTCCTGTGGTGGCTGGAAGCCCTGAGCAGCAGAGTTCATCGCCTTGCTGTCTGCTCAGGATGACTAATGTTTACTCGCCTGCCTTTAATCCCCGGTGCCTTTCTGTGGGTTTGGGCCAACAGCAGGGCAGGAGCATGAGCTACAGAGAGGCTGGAGAGCACCGAGACACAGAACACAATGCAAGACTTTTCACTCTCAGTAAAATGGCCTGGCTTGTTTGCTCTAATCAAAGTCAAAGGATTAGATTTAGAAGACATTATTGTGGTGTTTTCCAATCCACAGCAGCTCAGTGGGCTGCTAGCTCTAAAAGTGGGTCTCTGCAGTTGAGAATAAACTGGCTGAGAGGAAGTCCTATACATGCTATGTCCAGATCATGCCACAAAGACTAGTAGCACAGAGACTACACTACTAGGCCATGCTTGCAACCACTGCAAAGCTGGATTTTTCCAGGAGTAAGCCAGATGTCTGTCAAGGATTACTTTAACTGTTGCTGCTGCATTGCATCCTCTTGTAAATGCATTTTTTTATCAGAGACAGTATCTTTCACTGGAAGCAACAACAGCCCAGGACTTTACTGAAGGCAAACTTCAACTCTAGACCTCAGAAGCGGGTGGTGCTGAAATGGGGGAGCTGTGCCCAGCGGTGGCACCGCTGTGGCTGTGCTGCTGAGGGACCTGGGGTCTGCCAGGCCAGCTGTCGCTGTGCCAGGAGCCCCACACAGAGCATAAAACTGGTTGTTTATTCATTTCTCCAGCGTGTGTTTGGGTAAACGACACAGTTTGTGTGCCTGAAACACCCATAGCCAGATGTGCTGCTTCCCCCCAGCCCTTGTGGGGATTTGGGATGCTAGGAGAGCCGTCCCAGCCAGCTGAGCCAAGCTGGAGGCAGCAGATAAGGGAATCCAGCAACTTGTCTCGGGAGGTGAGCAAGTTGCTGAGGTCTTATTATGAAGGAGCTTTACACAGGTTTTTTGGTAGAAGAAACCAAGACCACATCTTCCTTTCCCAGGACAATCCCAGAGATACAAAACTGCTTTGCGTATCCTCACAGCCTTCAGTTTTGCTCTCTCCTTACCTCTCCTGGCTCCACGCATCCCGACATGGGTGGCATACCCAGTCCAAGAAGACTACGCTTTCCTGTTAGATTATTCTTGGCAGTCTGTAGGTTCTTTATAACTGGTTCTCTGAGAGAGCTGAGAAAGATCAACACGCACTATGTCATTTTGTCTGTGAGGCAGGAGGCAATGGGGGGACAGCCAGGCAAAGGGGGAGAGCAGCAGGCCTATGGAAACTGAAGTCTCATGTCAGTCTGTCTTAGGGGGCATGTCAGCCAGAGAATTAAGGCTTAGAACAGCACAGCATAGCGTGGGGCTGCTGGAGTCACTGGGGTTGTGCTACTTCATGGCTAATCTCAGCTAATGCCATTTTTGAGGAAGGTACAAGATGAAGCAAGAGCTGTGGACTCTAAGGCTCGCACAGGAACAAATACAACGTGTTTGTGCTGCAGGAATGGGGCTGCAGGTCATGCTGCACTGCCCCTAAAACCGTGTAGGTAAGGCACTAATGCCAGTGTAGAGGTTAAATCCTGCAGCTAATCCCTTCAGCACACTCCCTGCTTTTACATAGTAGGAGAGAAAGCCAGCCCAGTCCTTTTTCCAGCAGCATCCATGGCATATAAAAGCACAGTTCTTTTCCCCTGCCCAGGTATTATCCAAGTCACACCCTTGCCCAGTGAAATTTGAGAGTTCTAAGTATGCAAAGCAGTTCCACAGCACACACACTTCGGCTAGGAAAATCACCAGCTACCTCCAGAAACACACACAAAAAAACAAGCAGTCTACTTCTGTGACACTTTCCTTTCCAAAATATTCCACAGATGTGAGTTCTTACCCCATTGCAGCAAGGTTGGTCCCCCGGTTTTGCAGAGGGGGAAGCCAAGCTATTGAGTGGGTCAAATGATGTAATTGAGACGGCCGTCAGTAGAGTTGCTGTCTTCTGATCCTCAGCCTTTCTGTATCCTGTGTTTGAGCAGGCACACAAGCTAACTTCTTGGCAACATCAGGCGATGTATGAAATCAGCCTTCTACTGTCAACTTCTCCAATATTTCATGGCATAATGAAGCTAATTGACTTGGTAGACCTGCAATTTCACACATAACAACTCACACATTACTAAGCAAACAACAGTAATTCAGGAACCACAGTTCTCACAAGATGAGATCATGTCCATTTCGCTTCTAAAACAGCATTTCTGTTCTATATTTGCCTGACACCTAGGTGAAAGCCATCTACTTGTTTTACGCCATTTTAGCAAAGAGCTGGGAATAACCAGTGCTGAGTTTGTAAGGGAAGGTTTTCAAGAGCAAGGGGTTTAGCCCTAAAACTTAAATTTGCTTGTGCAGTGTATTAAGAGTTGTCCACAATACACTAAGATTGGGCACAAGGCCTAGAAAACAGTTCCATCTTCAAAGCAGAAATGATGTGTGGAGTTAACATAGTGCTAACAACTCTAATGTCGTAAGAAACTGGGTTTTCAAGAAGTTCCAGATTCTGGAACCGTGTGATGATGTGGGACATTCAATGTTCATTTAAAACATAAATATGTTCCATGCAATTGGTTGAAACTGTGAACTTCCAATCTCAGAAGCTATATAAAAAGAAGCCAGAATGTTTAAGTCCTAAAAGTCTTGTGATTTAAGATAACTTTGCAGGAAGTGTAGGAGCTATATAATTAGTAGTTGAGCCACTGCCGGGATGTGAGTACTTCTCAGGCTGCTAACACGCGGTGTACACCTGACTGTCACAGCTGGAGGGGTCCTGGCGAAGAGTGGTGGTAAAAAAAGTGGTGGTAAAAGTGGTAAAAACTCAGTTTGTCTACTCTGCACAGGGAAAATGCAACACAGAGACATCCAAATTAGCACAAAACGGGTCCTGGAAGCAGGACATTCAGAGGAGATAATGATATTAGAGGAGTATGAAGTTGCCACCATCTTTGTCTGGGACACAGCAATTAAATTTGTAGGTGCACCTAGACTTCTTATTGCAAAGAAAACTGTGATTTGCAAAGTAAAAAGGTGACTTTGGTCCATCCTGTGGATCTAGGAAATAGCTGTAGGCACACTCAGAGGCTGGACCTCCCCAAAAAAAGCATTTGATCCTTCAAATTTCCTAACCTTTGAGCAAGATAGGTACACCTCCACCATTTTGTGGAGCAGATCAGCCTGGAGTGCGCCCACCGCCAGCCACTGCAGCATGGAAGATGAATGATATCTCATTGCACAGAAATGCTACCATCATCTAGCTGACCATGGCCTGAACATCCAGGTAAAATAGTTTCGTGCTGTCACAGCTGAGTTCACGCACCCATGGTGACAAACTGCCCAGCACGCACCATGTCGTGCCCTTTATGACCTTGGACGCTGCTTCCTAGAATAACTTGCTTCAGATCAGCTGTGACATGATGCCTTGTTTCTGTCTTATTTTTCAGGGCTTGGGCCAGATCAGCCTTCTGACAGGCCAACGAAAACTGGGTGATAGAACAGAGAGCTGCAAGTTTGTCGTAGGAATGAAGTTTTCCAGCACATGAGGGAGCTTGGTGGTGTTTACCATCAGGAGATGATTGGAGGCCAGTTGGACACAAGGAGTTCAGTGTCACAAGATGATGGAGAACTGAGCACCATTTATGGAGACTCTGAAAGGAATAAACAGGAAAGCAAACGTCAGAGAGGGAAGGAATTTGCCTTCAAATGGATGGCCTCCAAGGGCATCTGCTCACAGTCTAACCACGATAATGATTTATTGTCTGCTTTGGGCTGACTTTAACCTCACTTGACTGCCAAATGCAGAGTATAGGCCTGCCTTGCCCTGGGGAGCTTACAGTACAAAATACAGACTCACAGGAGAGATGACAAGTGGGGAATAAGCATAGGAAAGGAGGTGATTTTGCCAGGTATGGATTTTGTCAGCACTGGGAGGGATCTTGCTCTCTTTAAACCAAAAATGGCTTGTAAACTGATTTTGGTGGTCTTCAGCAAGTTATAAGCAACTTGATCTCTCAAATGAGTGGGATCATGCAAAAGGCTTCATCCCTCCATCCTTGTGGACTTAAAACTGCATTTAAAGGTAGAGAGTGCCAATTTCTTGAGCTGTTATTGTGGGGAATTTGGGCACTAAAAACAATTCATTAATGGACTGTGACTACTGTCTAAGTTGTAGGAATTTCTCCCATATATGTGGCCATATCAGCAGTAAAAATCACCTGCAGTGCGCCCATGCACCATGTGAGCGCTTCTGACAGGTACTCGGGTACTTTCTTCGGAAGGGAAATGTGGCAGAACTTCACTGTTATTGGAAAGGTATTTCTGACTTCTTATTTCACTCAGTGTTTATTGCCATAGACTGCTTTCTAATGGGAAGACAAAATTTTGCAGAAATGACTGAGTAACAGGACAAACCACGCAGTGAACTGATGTCTCGAGTTCTATAAATAAGAAAAGGACTCCTATTTCTACCATGTATTCTGTAATGTACTGAAGTAACTGTAGTATCCAACCAGAATATCATGCTTAAAAGTGTAGAGTAGAACTAGAAAAGGTCCAGCAAAGACCAAGAGGTGTTTAAAGAAGGGTTGAATAGATTATGACTATTCTGCTTGGAAAAGAAAAACAAAGATTAACGAGGGGGACAATAATAGTCTATAAAATCACATAAAGCAGTGAAGAGGAATAAGGTAGACACATTTTCTTGTAGTATGTGGCAAAAGAGTATGCAGACCCCAGTACTTGACTATTTCCCTGCTTTGTCATGTGTTGACAAGAGGATTTCAGAAATGCAGCCAACACCCTCAGAGAACAGAGTGGGAGAAGCACGTAAGCCTGGCTTTGCCCAAAGTGAATCAAGATGATATTCATTCCAGGAAATTTGTTTTCCTTCACTGGAGAATTTAATTAGCCATGGAAGGAACTCTAATTACGCTTAAGAAAAAAATATTGGGATACATGTGACTGAGAGCCAGTCATTTTCTATTGTTTCGAAAGTAAACAGTGGAGTCTTAGGCAATTTTTAGATCATCCGAGTTACAAAGAAAATAATGAAGATGCATAAAGTGGATTCAAAAATTTTTAAAAAGGCAACTAAGTATTTCCCATAAGCATAGTGCCTGCATCCCCTAGTAAGTACACGCTTGCTATCCAAACTCCAGCCTTGCCTTGTTTGAAAAAAACTGTGATGGGATCGATCCTACACTGGTGATTTCCTTGGGAACACCCCTCAGGAACATTGGTCAAACCTTTACTTTGAATCTCTTTTTATTTGAAAGCAGGTATTGATTGGCTAGCAAACAGACCAGACACACAAAATAGGTAGGCAGTGGAGATATGTTGGAGAAGATGGCTTGCTACACAATTAAGATGTTTATTTCAGGTCTTTATGATGAGATTATTAAGAAGTTACTTTAAAAAGAAAAATCAAACACTGGGTTCCTCATTCATTTTCCTGGCCTCACAACAGATTTGCCCCGTTGCATACTGTAAGCCTTCAAAAATTAAGAGTTGAGACCCCAGAATTATGAAGTTGCATCAATAATATATGACAACATTCATGCTAATAGCATAAGATCCAACAACCATGCCCAGGGCGAGTCACTTTGTTCTGCAATGCCTTGGTGTTTTCTTCTGTGACTGAAGCAGAAGAAATCCTTACTTGCCTCACAGATGTGCATATGAGGCTTAATGAGGCTTGATTAATGTTATCAAAGCACTTTGAGATCTTTGATAGGATAAGAAGCTTCCCAAATGCCAAACAGTGCTCTTTCCAGATGAGTTAGGTCTAACTCAATCCCTGTGAGAGCACACAGATGGTATTTCCCTCGGTAATATTGTTGAATTTTGGCTATGAGGAGAGCTCTTTGGTTCTTGGCTACAGAGTTGTGTAAGACAAACATCCTGAGGCTGGTGACCATCTGGAAGGCTCTGATTAGTGGTAACATCTGCCTTTAGTCTCTGGACACCAGATGGCAGAAAACAACTTCGTATACTGTCCTAGGAGAATTCTGGGGTTTCAGCTAACCCAGGCAATCTCTTTTTCTACTAAGAGTTAAAGCAACATTTCTAAGTCTATCGCGCTGCAGTGTATGCTACAGGGTCCTGAAAATGCGATATCATCCAGGGCGGACATAGTACTTCAGACATGGACCCTAAGGGAAACATTGCATGATCAGGGGGTAGTCCAGTACCAGAAGGTATTCTCCGTGAGGTCTGGATCATCATCTTTTTGCTCAGAGCATTATAGTATAGTGCAAAGAGAAGGTATAAGGGACAATAAATTCACTGGCAGCAGTGAGACACGTCTATGAAATGTGCTAACATTGCAGGAGATGAACATCTATCCAGGCATCATTTTTCTTCATCTCCCTGAGTTTCCAGCTAGAGCTTTATAAAGTGATGGCGGTGCTAACATCTGGAGCGAGAGAACGTTTGAAAAGCTCTGAGTGAACAGCAAAGAATGTTGTTTAACAAATTTGCTGGCTTTTTTGAACAGATAAAAAATAAATTGAAGTGGATGGGGAAAGTCAAGGTTTAGGTAGAAGGCAAAGGAGATGAGGACTTATGTAAGTAGATAAATGATGTTGAACTCAGGTGTTGGTCTTGTTGTCCTGGGTACATTATGGTTTATTTTACACTCTGTATTCCTGCTGGATTCCTTTTTTTTCCTTTCTTTTTAAATTAATTAATTTATTTTTATTACATCCATATGGCTGTATGTCAGCAAGAGGTAAAGTGATTTCTCTCCTAGGCTTAGCCTTGCCAGGTGATGTATTACTTATAGCCTTCTTAAAGTCTTGTTTCAGTGTGCAAGTAGATTCATATTTTGAATCAGTGTTGACAGTGCCCAACTTCTCTGGGTTTTTGTGAGAGCTATTACCAATAGATGGAGAGCAGAGCTTGGCTTCCATCAGTGCCTTCAAACAGCGTGGGTAGGTGTGCATGGGGCAGTGGGGGCTTCATACACACCTGACTATACTCGGACAGCCCAGGGCTTTGGCCCCTGCCTGTCTGCTACCTCGTAATAGCAATTAAAAATTGCATCCAACCCTTCCTGTTTATGGCTTCTCACACTGAACAGCTGTCTCTTTTGGGGAGTAGATTTCTTCCTAGCTTGAAGTGACTTGTTATGAATTTCTGGGCTGTTTTTTGAACCTGAAGGTTTGCTCATTTGTTTGAAGTCTGTTCAGACTGAAGAGCTAAACTGCTGCTGAAAAAATAAAAGCTTGGCTGGCTTTTTCAAATACTCCTTTAAAACCCTGCTTAGCAGAGATGCTTACATCTTAGTGGTTGTTTAGGTGCCACCTTCCATTACTGGGCTTTCGATCAATTAACAAATGGCCAGATCTGTTAACGATCAGCTCCTTTGAGTCTGGCCTTCCAGAAGCAGGTGAGAAATAATGCAGAGAGAAAGGTCTTGGGTCTGTTGGAAGTGGGGCCGTGGGGTGGCAGGGTTGTGTGTTAGCGCAGTTTGCAGTTCTCTGATCAGGCCAACATGGCTGGAGGTTTTCCAGGCTCAGAAAACTGATGCTTTAAAACAGACTGGATGGGAGCTGACCACCCACCCTCGCTATGCTTTATTTATACAGGGATGGTAATCCGGATCTCTTCGGCAAGGATATGTGGATAGATACGTGTACTGGCCTCTCTGTGCTTAGTTAACCTCTTTGTGGCCATTGCTGCAACAAGTCCTGCAACTCGGCATTGGAAACCAGGGGGAAAGAGGCAATGCTGAGAGAAGGGAGAACTGAGACAGACGTGGAGGTGTTGTTCTGTTTGGTGTGGGAGCCTGAGCTGGGGATGTTGCTTAGGCTTTCTTCCCTCTAGTCTTCACCCCCCAGCTTTCTTGCATGACCCTGTGCTCTTCGGCATCATTTTTTGCAGCTTGTCTTGGGAGCTGTAAGACACAGAAGGACTTCTTGTTGACAGCTGTGCCCCTGATGTTCTTCTGTGCCATGCCAGGAGCCTCAGTGATAGATGATAACATTTCAAGGGGAGGTGCATGGCTAACACCCCCTTCCAGTGATGCTCACGTGAGTTATCAAACATATTCTTAAATACCAAAGTAATATCAATAACATCTCTTTTAATGATTAATAGTCCTTAAAAATAAAATAAATTAAATTAGAATTCTGAAACATGCCAATTACTTTTCAAATTCTGGGTTTATCTTTTATTCCAAGC
Source organism: Netta rufina (assembly GCF_964035555.1). Taxonomy (NCBI): domain Eukaryota; kingdom Metazoa; phylum Chordata; class Aves; order Anseriformes; family Anatidae; genus Netta; species Netta rufina. Next base: position 6,056,326 of record NC_140146.1, read on the forward strand.
TTACTCTGTGCTGCCTTTGAAAGCAAGAGGAATTTTGCCTGAGGCTGACAGTAGCCTGGTCAGAGGAAAGCTGGTGCCTGCACCACCAGCAAAATGCCATCGCCTGTGGGGACTGCAGCCATGGGAAGTACAACTGGCTGATTTGTGGGTGGAAAAAGAGTGGGGATTTTAAGTAAGAGCTGAAACAGAGGAAAAACTCTTACTGTTGCAACAGGCACCATGGGCTCTGAGCTGTTAGTACTCCCTTGCCTTCAGAATCTCAGGGAGAGGTGAAGGCAGCAATTAAATCCTGAAAAGAGGGTTGATAACTAAATTTTGGTTCCACCTTGAGCAGGCTCCCTTCCAAGGGAGGCATTTTTTCCACCTGGAGAGTGATGTGCCTGATGCTATTATCACTGCTGCTAATACTTTTTGGCACGTACGCTGGAAAAGGATGCGCACTGCTTATCATATAAATGCCATCCAGAGTTTTTTGGGGGAGCTTTAATTCCTTAAAATCCACTCCCCAGATTCCCATGGGTTTGGTTTTGTCATTCACAGCAGTTACACCCAGAGCAGTCTGGAGCTGGCACTGTTCTGGGCGACCCGTCCTGCTCGGGGTGTTCCCTATTAGTCAGAGCTAATGAAGCTGTTTCTGGATCGCTTGTGTTGCCCAAGTGGTTTGGGGTCTGCTTGTTTTCAGCCAGGAACACTTCCCTTCTGTGCATAACCCTGAAAAATGGAGACTACTGGAAGCAAGCTGGGAGCACGAGGGGATCCCTGTGATAGCTGCACCTTGAGGCCAAGGACGGTCACCAGCTCCAGTGCCTGGCAAAAATCTCACCATCTGAGAACGCTGTTGGGAATTCTCCTTCTATATGAAGCCAGTAAGCCTTCAGTATCTCTGGACTTGGACTCCAGAGTGTGTTTGAACATGACCCCAAACTTTGAATCCAACCTCAGAATCAGTCTGGCTCTCGGTCAAGAGGAGCATTTTTGCAGCCAATTTCTGCTCAGTTCCACGACCTACATCCAGTTCTCAGCAACCCTGGAGTGAGATCTGAAGTAACACCATGGATGCTGGTATAGGTATACATGGCAGAATCTGAAATCAGAATTTGACTCGGCTTCTCAGTGTTTATCACCATCCCTCCTTTTTGAAACGCCTTTTTGCCCCTGTCTTCTGGAGGCTCATCAGGGGGTGTCTTTGCAAACAGAATTTATGTACTGTGGCCAGATCTAAGCTTCAGTATTCTTTATTCCCTCGCATTTGCTTATGAGCTGGAACTTCAGCAGGCTGAGATGAGGGAACTTGCTCCCAATTAAAAACACTCCAGTGCCCTCTTATGTGAGAAGCCTGCACTGCTGCCTGCTGGGGATGTCCTGCAAGGCTTTCGGGGGTCCTCTTTCTCTTCAAGGCCTTGGGTTGTTCTCGTTCCATATGCAGTGCTCACATTCCTCTTTGTCTCTGATGTTCTGAAATGAGAATAGTTAATTTCTGTGCTCACTGCAGGGATGAGTTCTGGCAGATCACGGCTCAGTTAGGCTGGTGCTTGAAGTGCAGAGCAGTTCTACAGTTTGAGAGGGATGTAGAGTAAAACTGCATGAAAAATTGCTTTTTCTGTTTCCTGGCTCACTGAGAATTTAGGAAAGAATATTTACTTTGAGTTGAGCCAAAGCAACAGGAGAAAATTAAACATGCTGTTTTAGGTTAGGGTTCTTCCCCATTTTTTAATTAAGATTCAGTAGATAGACTCCTGAATGGAATGCTGCTTCAAACTGAAACACCAAAACACGCTATTTTGCAAATAAATTAACATTTTGCACTTTAAAGAAAGAGATTTTCATCCTGATTTCTAAAGCAATGGGATGAATTCACAACAGGCAACTTCAGCAGATACCAATCAGCCTCGCTCGGTGCGGACAATGTTTTGCCAGCAAAGGCCTGCAGTTCAGTGCAAAGGCAGGGTGGGCTGGGGTCAGAATCACCGGGCAAGCAGAAAAACAACCCCAGGGAGATGAGCAAGTCAGAGAATGTCAGGATATTGAGACAATGAACCAAGCTGTGTGTTCTTGGGAAATGGTTGCAGCCCTCCAAGGTGGCTCAGTGTGGGCAGAAAAGCTGTTCCTTAAGAGGGAAATGTTGTGATGATAGAAGCTGTGAGTAGAAATGACAGCAGTCTGCCCAAAGAGGGAGAAATATTTGATTTCCCCTTCTGGAGTCCATTCAGCAGTGGTAAGCAAGCCATTTGCAGAATTTGCCTTAAATTTGCTGAGCCCTTGCAGCTTTACTGCACTCTTGCTCCATCCCCACCTTGGAAGAAATAACCTGGTCCTGCTCTCTGCTTTCTGGCTCCATCCCTTCTGCCTCCATCCCTTCTCTTCATCAACACCGTGGGTTCTGCTGTGGGTGGGCAGATCTTATCTTGTCCTCTCCTTGGCTATAACTCTTGCAGCTCCAACGTGGCAGAAAAATTGGTTGTTCTCGGGTTGTGTGTGGTTGGTGTGCTTGTTTGCTTTTGTTTGTTTGTTTTCCTTTTGTGGGTTTTTTAAAAAAGTGTCTCGTGTCTCTGTTATTCCATCCTTCCTCTGCGAGCCCATGTCCTTGTGCAGAACATGCTGCTACAGAGCTGGGGACTCGAAACCACAGATGAGAGTAGGAAATGAATGTATAAATCAGAGCATTACCACGGCGCCCGCTAGCAGTGCCATACCAGACAGAGGACACTGCCTTACGTTGTCTCGCCCATAAACCCCTTTGGAAGGGGCTTGGATTACCATTTGCCATTTTGGCTTGGCCCCTGGCTCCACCTCTGCAGAAAGCTTGGCTGAGTGGCACTGCAGAATCTGAGAGGGAGAAAGCCTGGTAGGTTTGATGGCTGCAAGACGATACTCTTCCCTGCTCTCTTTCTGTTGTTTTACAGCTCCTCCAAGTAAGAAGTACACAGGAGAAAAAAAATCAATTGGTTTCATTTAATATAGTGGGGTTTCTAAACAATCAGTCAGGCTGCAAAGTGGATCAATCACTTCGGCCTCTTGACAGAGGAAATACTAAATCAAATATTGATCTACTCTCCCAGCACCCAAACTCCCTTTGCTAACAAATTATTTCTCATTGAAGATAGCCCACTGGACCAAGTACGCTCACACTTGCAAAATCAATTTTTGTCCAGCACACGGAATGACAACTTTTCTTTTATTCCTGATTAAGAAATTTCATGCATCTCCAGTGGGCTTTGGCTTGGCTGGGAGAGCCCCATGTGTTGGTTGCAGTGAGTGAAGCAAGCATGGCATGAGTTTGCCTAAATGGCCCACGATCTCATGGTCTGTGAAGCCTCTGGCACCGAGAAGCAGTGAGTTCAGATCTGTGCTGGGCCAGTACAAGAGCACTGGGCAGCCACTGGGAACAGAGCGAGTGGGTTCAGGCCAGCCTGCAAACAGCAAATGTGCCCAGTCCAAGAACTGCTTCACGACTGGGAAATTTTCTTGCTTGCTGGTGGCCTTGGCAAAGCTGCCCTGTTTTGGATGGGCTCTAAGGAGCAGATTATGTCAGCTTTCTTGCAAGGGGCCCCTGCTGGCCCTACGTGGAGAAAAGGGCACGTAGCAAGAGCTTTGTTAAAGGGTGCTGTGTCCCGGTTCATTGCTGGGAACAGGGGCAGAAGAGGGAAAGCAAACAGCATCAGCTCCTCTGCCTGTGCCCTGAGCCAGCAGGACTCAAGGTGCTCGATCCCCTGCGAACAAGAGTGATGGGTTGCAGGGTGCAGAGATGTTAAGCCTCAGAGACGCTGCAGAATCAGGCCTAGGCTGACCTAGGATGCAATGCCCTGCTCTGTGATGGATGTCCCAGCTCTGTGGGTTGGGCTCAGACTGAACATTGCTGTAACTTCGTCTTTGTCGGTTTAATTTTCTAATAACATATTTAACCGAGCAATGCAGCCAGACTGGAGCCATAGCCCAGAACAGCAGTTGGCATGAAAAACTCTACTGTATTTCTGACACTAGGGTCTTTTATAGCCAGGGTATGATGGTTTCAGCACCAGTGCAATTGCAAGTAAGTATTAAATATCCCAATTAGCGCAATTCACAGTTATCGACAACACTGTTTTCTTTCCAACATTCCCCAAGGACAAGAAAATGCTCTGTGCAAATCTGAAAGCTTTCGAAAGAGGAGGTGTGCACCAGTGGGGTGCTGCAGCTGTCACCATGGGGAGTTTCAGAGCTGATTTGGGGCTGGGCAGAAGCAACACATCGGCTTTGTTAGGCAGCCAAGGGAAAATAGAGTCAAAGGCCCTAATCCCCCACCTGAGAGGGGCATGTGGAGCAACAGGTACTGAAACTAATGGCATTTGTTGGACTCTCAAACAGCAGAGTGAAGAAATGAGAAGACAGCGGGCCTGAAGGAGAGAGATTCACCCAGCAGAAGTCTGCATCGCTTCAGCATCTACACGAGCCTCCAAACACAGGCATTTAGCTTGCATTTCCACCTGCTTTGTGAAGGTGGAAATGAGAAGAGGAAAGTCTTTGTAGTAATTAAATGTTCAAGGGAGGATCACAGTATTAAAACCATGCCTCCAGGGTAGACTGTGAGTCCAGGTGGGTGTCTGGCTGGTTTGTGTCCCTGCTGAACCCGTGCTGCTAGCTGCACTTTGTGACTGCTGCCCATGCAGCTATGTAAAAATGTCGTTTGCCCAAGCCCATTTTACTGGTTTGTTCTAGATTTGTGGAGTAAAAGAAGTAATAAATTTCTTCTTATTTTCTTCCTTCTAGCCTGGTTACCTAACTTCATTTGCAGTATAAGGGCATGAGCCTCCAAATGCAGGTGTGTGCACTCAGTAAGTACACAATGCTGGTGGAATACAGGATTGACTTCCGAGGATCAATGATTACAAAATGATCATTTTATCCTAAATTCTTTATATTTAGCTTGTTTTCTTCTTCTTGCTCTGTGAAGCCAGAGAGGGAAACTACGCAGCTACAGAAAGATGTTGGATTTGAAGAGTTAAAAGATGACAGTCAAAAAAAAAAAAAAAAAGCCAACACATAACTGCCTTTTAAATAAACATAAGTGTTACTGATCTAGTTGTTTATGACTCTCTGTTCCAGCCCATTTCTCTGACAAAAGCCAAGTGAAATTAGTGTTCGATGCCTGAAGAGAAATGGAAAGCCATAGGCCTCACATGAAAGGGGAAGCCGGGAAGTAAACAAACTCTGATTGCATGGAAGGGGTTGCGTGTTTGCTTAGAAAGAAATCAGTGAATCACAGGTTGTTTGCAGTCAGGAGAGGGAAGAACAATTTAAGGAACGGGTACGTGGGGACACTTCAAGAGCCCGGTGCTGCTGCAGAGATGCCACAGCAGCCTCGGAGCCTGAGTAGGACCAGAGAAATGTGGCTCTGCTCCTTGATTTTGCTCCTGAAGCCAAGATCAGCCTGTCCCGTATGGTCTGTGACCCTTTGTGGCTGGGATTCTGACCCTGAGTTCAGCCTCGTGGCTACAAGGTGCTCCCGGACAGTCAGCTTGTGTCAAGGCAGAAGGTGCGTGGGTCTAAGGGATGCTGTAGGGCTGTCATCGGGGGCTTCCCATCCCTCAGCTCCCTTCTGAAGTCACTCCATCACATCAAGCTTTCTGATAGAGATACAGCAGGGTAGCAAACCCTGGGATGTTCTCTGGGAATGGGAGTCCCAGTCAGCATCTGAACTAAATGAAGTGGCTCCTTTCAGCTCCCAGTCCTCATAGAAGAACCGACCTAACGTCTCTTGTGAGCCCATCTGTAGGGACAGGACCTTCCAGATAGCTTTGAATCTGTTTTGTAATGCCTCTGATTTTTTTTTTTCTTCTTTTTTTTTTTTTTTCCCCTTCATCTCTGAGTAATCCTACATCCAACTGCTGCCCGCTCAGCCTCACACACCTGAGGAATCCGCAGCTACCTCCAACCTGCTTCTGGCTTATGCCTGTTCTTTTGCCTGGGGGTTCTCCCCAGGCCATGAAGAGCTCCTTGGTCAATGTGAACCCTACCCTGAATGTGGAAGGGGAATGCAGTGGGAGGAAAGGAAATTAAGGCCTTTGATCTCTTATTTCATCTGCAAGGCATTGCGAGCCAAATGCTTTTGAATAAACAAGCTGTCAGAGGTAGGGAGTGAACGGATCCACATGGACTGGGTGGGGTGCTCTCGGCACAAGCCAATGTGGAACTGATGTAAAGCAAGTGATGGGATGTCTCCCAAGCATTCCCCGGCCTGGTGATGTAATCTCTCATTTGTCATGTGCCCTGGCCAAGGCTGATCTCTCTGCATGCCAAGGATGAGTGGAGGCAGACTTGCTGTCAGTCCTAGGATGGGTTGGAGGAGCCCTCAGGAGATCTCTAGTCCATCCTCCTGCTCAAAGCAGAGCCAGCTTTGAGGGCAGACCAGGCTACTCACAGCTTTATTGCTTGGGTTTTGGAAGCCTTCATAGATAGAGACTGCACGAACTCTCTGGTCAAGCTGTTCTAGTACTTGACTGTTGGCATGATGGAAAAAATAATCTCTAAATCCTGTTTGAACCACTTTTATTTCAATTTATGCTCGTTATCTCTCAACCTCCTGCTGTGTAGCAGTGTGAAGGGCCTGGCTCTATCTTTCTGATGACCTCTCATGGGTATTGGAAGCTCGCTATTAGGCCTCCCAAACCTTTCTTCCCCAGCCTAAACAAGCTTAATGCCCTGGGGCCCTGACCATGTGCTTCTCTGTGCCTTGCGTTTGCAAAGAGGCAGCTGAAAGCGTGCCCCACTGCCGTGGCAGTGCAGGGAGTGTGTCCTGGTGTCCTTGGATGGCTCTGGGATTCTTCTCCCCCACTCTTCACCCTGCTATCCCTCTGCTGAGATGCAAACTTCACCCCTGCTTGTCTCACTGCCCTTTGGTGTAGCCCACCTATGACCACAGTCTGGTGACCAGTTACCTAGCTGGGAGAAACTTTCTTTACGCAGGCATTGCCCACTTCTTGGGCAGAAGTACAACCCCTGGGCTAAATTCGTCTCTTTTGTTGTGCCCTGCTTGTTTCCAAAAGCAAATGGAACAGAGATCTGTTGGTGGTGCACTGTAATGAGGATAACGTTCCTCCTGTCACAGCTGGAATTAAAATCAAGGTCATTTTACCCCTTCAGGCTCCTCCTTTTCATCTCAGTCCTTCCCCAGACAAGCATCTATGTCTTCTTTAGTGACCCCAGCACTTAGGACAACTGGGACAGGACAGCCCTGCCTAGTGGCTAGTTCCACCCAGTTGCAATATTTATGTATTTCTCGCTGTCTCTTGCTCTTTGAGACCCTGCAGCTTCTTGATGACTGCATTTCATTTGTCTCAGGTTTTAGAATTTATTTCGGTGCCTCCAGTCCTGATGTCTGAGATTGGCTGAAAATAGTAACTCAGTCTGATCTTATCTGCAGCTATTACAGACTTCAATTGTATCCTCCCGGGACTATCCGTTACTCCTAAGAAATTAGATCTTGGTTATTGTTTTCTTACCCCTTTCCCTGTCCTCACAAACCTTCCAGCTATGGGTTTTGCTTTGCTGAAGCTTTTCAGGAGCCAGATTGGCCTTTTATAAAGTGTAAGATAATCACATACTTCCCCAGATCCTGCCATGCCTGGGTGCCGAAGGTCTTTGATAGCTTTGCTTCACAATGCCCTTGGAAGAGATAATGGAAGAGATAATCTGTGGCACAGAAACTGAGGCACAGGGTGATTATTGCTTTCATTTTAAGAACTATTTCCACTGGGTTCTGTTGGAATAATAGATGCACAGCTCATCAAGAGCTCAGTGCCTTGCAGACCATGGTTTGGCAGGCCTGCCCTTGGTTACAGACTAATCTGGTGGTCGGCTCCGTGAGTCCTGACTATAATGAGTAGGCAGTCCTCCTTCAAAATAATAAAGTGACCAGCACAGCAGGCTGCATTAACCAAAGTCCAACCCAATATCTCACTGCCCCATCACACAGGAGTAGACCTGACTTTGTGCTTGCAGAAGAAGAGCTCCAGGAGTGACTGCATCTGGGTTAAGGAGCTGGCTACCCTGACCATGTAAACCTGATGGGGTGGAGAGCCTGTTGTCCTCTTGCACCCACTGCCCTGAAAAGCTCTGTAGAATAGTGTGCCAGCAGGCAAGTCAGAAAGAGAAAGATAAAAGCCAACCAACCACCTTACCAGCCAACAGTCCCTATGAAACCAAGGGTTAAGAAGGGTAAGGAAAACCAGAATTTGTGTAACTTCCTTAACTTCTTGTGCGTGGCACCCCAGAACTGGGAAATGCCCTGCATGGCAGAAGCTTTCAACTACTTTACAGTCAAGATCAGCCAGATTTGTTTTTAGGAAGGGTCACGCTGCACCATTCAGAGAGAAGCTACTTGACAAGGAACTCTCTGAGCCTAGCAGCAGATTAGGGCAGAGAGAGCTGAAAAAACTGCACGTGAGTGTACAGAGTGTAAATATCTGAGGAACTACAAAAGAGACAGAAATTAATTTAAGTCTGGTTTAGCTCCTGGCCTCCCTGATCTTAGCAGAGCCAGGGATTTGGGCCTGGAGCTCAGCATGACACAGTTGTATGGGTGTTTTCCAGTGCACAGAACATTTGTTTTATTGAGGTCAAGGCATGGAAAGAAAGACAAATTTATTAGACAAGATAAAATCAGAAAGATTAGACCCAAACCTCCAATTCTTAGCACCTCAATTGCTGGTATGTTTGCAATCAAGATCTACTATCTCTGGCTTGAGTCTTTCCCTAAAGTAAATATATAAAGTAAATATTTGTAACTCTTGTGGCTAGGATCTGTTCTGGATAAATGTTTTTGCAGCGTCTTGTGCTACAATGCTTCAAAGCCAACTGGAGCCATTTGGCACCATCCCAAATCAATTGATCACGAGCAACAACAACACCCTTCCCCTTTATTTAAAAAAGGCGATGCTATTAATTTTCCAGCCCCTGCTGTTGTTTAAGTACGGTGCACTTTGCACTGGAGGGACTTTGTGCGGGGCTCCTCCACTTACCCAGCACTTCAGATTTCAGTACCGCGCATCAGCCTGCTGCCTGGAAAATAAACAGATGCTGTAACAGGACTCACATTCCCTGGGTCTTGGCTGTCAAGCCAAGTGGGGAATTGCAGGGACCAGCAGAAGGTGGGGCTTGGGGCCAGAAATGAGGAGGTGTCCACCAGCCTCGCTGCCAGCTTGCGAGAGCACGCTGGCCCGCTGGGCAGAGGCGATCGCCTCGGCGTCTCCAGAAATCAGGAGTGATCAGCACACAGTGGGCAGCAGGGGGTGGATGTGCGGGCTTGTGGCTTTCTGAGTTTTCATCAAAACATGAATCAGTGTCTAGATTTTTCCACATTTTTTTTTTCCATGTTTTCATTGAAACCAATATCTAAAAAAAAAAAAAAAAAAAAAAAAAAAAAAAAAAAAAAGGAAAGAGGGAGAACTAAGAGAGGATGTGGAAAGTATGGGTGAAGTTTGAATTTTAAGTGATGTTTCTGACTTGGGTATAAAAGCATAAGGCTACAAGAGCTCCACAACAGTTCTGGAACTGAACTGCTCCATACCCCCCAAGACATAAATAAGGATTTCTGGGCTCTGAAACCCTGGATGGTCCAACACCAGGCTATGCCGGGGGAGAATCCCACCATGGCTTCACTTGACTTTTGTGTCCTCATGCTCCAGACACTGGAGCTGATATGTTTAAGGAGGAGCATGGGCATACCAGGGGATGGGACCCAATTGTGTCAGTACTTCCCTACAAGCGGGGCATCGCTTTACTGAGTGGGTGCTGCTCAGAACTAATGAGGAATTTGGAATCTGCCTCAGAAGAAATATTTATTTCCCCTGCAATAACACTTAGGTATTGGGAACTCATTCCTTAACCCCACTTTTCCTTAATTCTTTTAACACTCCCTGTATTTCAGCACCAAATGCCAGGTGAATGTTTTAATTAAATATAATGAGTAATTATTTCCTTATTCCAGCAAAGACTCACCTGAGAAGCTCCTAGATTCAATCAGTGCATTGATAATTTTTAATGTCTCATTTCTACATAGCCTTTAATCAAAACAAAAGTTCAGGAACAAGTCATGCATTTTTGCAACTGAATTCTTCTTTGAATATCTTGGAGGAGGGCTTCCTTTAACAAAATGAAATCTGACATCTCAAATCAATTGCATTCTTAGCTGATGAAACCCACAAAATGTATTTCTTGATGAAGACACAGGAAAACAGGATTGAAATGGGAGGGGGATGTGCTGGGGGGTTTGCGTTGCCTTGGCTTTTTATATAAAAAGTGCCCACCTGATTAAAAAGCTCTTTCTCTTCTACCTGCCAACCCTCTCTCCAACAATGACAAAATCCTTTGATGTGGAATTTTTGGCCAGTTAACTACAAAATTACACAGACACACAACAAAAAATCATCCAAGGAAGAGGCACCGTTATCTTTTCATAAACCCGAGCCATTGTACCTCCCAAAAAGTACCTAAACTTCACTGTTGTATCGACCAAAATGTGGCAAGTCACAGGGTCATAATTTTTAGTTAATTTGTTTTCTCCATTTTAGGAGGCTTTGTGAGCTTTGACAAAGGTATGCCTTGAAAACCTGGGAGTGCATTATCGACCATTAGTTTCATGGAATGATATTTTGGCTCCATCTTCAGTAATTCTTTTACAAATCCATTTCTAAATTGGCATACATTTTTCCTTTTCTCCCCAGTCATCCATTTGAGCCTGTGTTAAACAGCAGATACAAGGGAACATAGCTAGGCTTTAGTCACAAACAACTGCCCTTCCACACAGCTTAGGCTCCTGCTTTGTTTCTGTTTTATTTATTTATTTTTTTTAACTGAGGAACCCATCCAATTTTCCATGTGCTCTGAAGGCACATGGTGACATCTAGTGACTAAACTGTGTAGGGCAAGTAAGCATCAGAACCAAGGAATTTCAAATAGATGTTTCTTCAAGGTTCTGACTCAATAACAAATTTGACAATTATTTTAAGTTACGAAAAATGGGAAAGCTTTTTTTTTTTTTTTTTTTTTTTTTTTTGTGCGTGGCAAAAATGCAAAAAGAAGCAGGTCCATTACATATTTGTGAAATATCTTAGGTTTAGTGAAAAAGTATTTAAAAGCAATCAGAATACACATTCAATTATGTCAGAGAAAAATGGACAATATCCACCTGGGGATGTCCCTTTAAAATAGTTGGGTCTAATCCTCATCTGTAGCTCGTTAATTGCTTCCCAGCTGCCAGAAATAATGTGAGGGCCAACCAGCCTTTTTAAAAGCAACCAGAAGAGGCCTGTGGGTTTTTGCTGGTGTTGTTTTGTTTCTTTTGTTTTTTCTTTGTTTATTTATTTAGTGGTGATAATAGGTATCATCTTGTGGGGACAGCATGGGGTTAAATGGCTTCTGATTTGCAAGACCTGCTGAAAAAAGGTAAGGTAGAAAAATAGAAAGGATTGTTGTGGTGGGTGGGCTGATGGTCCTCAGGCAGCAACCCTCTAGAGAGTAATGTTGCTCTAGTGAAAGAGGGTGGGCTTGGATTCAGAGGAGCCATAGTGTGTTGTTTACCTATTCTGGAGTCCTATGTTGTGAGAAAAATCTTGTGTACTTCTCTGAAATCGTGTTTTGAATGTTTGGTGTTGTGCATTAACTGCAGAGCTTCAGCTGCCATGGCAAACTCAGCCTATCTTGTTTGCTTCTATCCTGCTACGTGAGCATCTGCTTTGGGGTGAACAACCCCAGCACTTGACAAAAAGCCACCTGAAGGGCTAATTTTTTAGGTGTAGGGGCTGACAGCCCCCACTGCAACTCATTAGTAATCTGCTGTGTGTGCCTAGATATCCACAGGGGAAGTCATTGATGGAAACCAAGCTTGACCACAAAAACAAGCCAGGGTTAAATGGCTTGGCTCTGCTGGCACAAGCACGATGGACATCTGATGCATTTGTAGGGTTCTGGCAAGTTTCCTTTAGAAAGGAAGAACTTATGACTAGCTTCTTGTGTGTAAGATTTGGTCAGCCTTCCCTTCAGTAAGGCAAAGGCAGCAGCATTCAGGACAAACCACGAGGCTGACAGCCCCAGCGACCAGTTTCTAGTTCCTAATCTGTTGCAGGCCTCCTGTGTGGTCTGGGACGAGTCACCTCACCCCTGGGCTGGCTTGTTTTCCTTGTGGAAATGAAACCCTGTGTGTCCTTGGACTCTGATTGTCTCTGTGTTTTTCTGGAATCCATATATTCTATATTTAGGCAACTTTCTTGGTTATTGGCAGAAATCCTAACATATATCTTGTTTGGTTGATGACCTGGGCAGTCTGTTTTGAATTAGTTCCCTTGACTTGCATTATTTGTCAGTCTTCTCTTCCTTATGTTCACTTCAACAGCAATTTGATCGCTTGTGTTGGAACTAAAACATCTAACATCATGCAGCAAAGTAACTCCTCATCTTAGCTTTAAGGCTTTGCAGTTGTGCCTTTATTTACTTTAGATTGTTCGGCCTCAGAATAATTTCTGAGCTAGCTTTCTTTGGAATTGGATGACTGAGTTTGAAACAAGACTTCGAGCTATGAGATCTTGCTGTGTCCCAGAGACAATGCTTTAAAGGCAGGGTGGCTAGGTCCTGAGTAGAGCAAATACTACGTAATTCATGGTGCCTCCCAGCAGACTTAGTTTTTTAAGAAATTAATGGTTCAATCCACTTGATCTTGGTTTCCTCAGTAACTTTTAGGAATTGTTAGAGACTGATAATCAAGGATCATTCATTTTCTATGACTCCAGGCACCAAGTGGGCTGAATAAATAGCGCAGAAGAGGAGAACAAACATATGTGCCCTGACCCTGAGTTGAGATCAAAAGCTGGCTTCCCTCTTCTTGCACTGATGTGGCTGTGTTTGCTACCTGAGAAGCAGCAGCAGGGCTACTGGTGACATGAGCTCTCTGTTGTGTTTCTGAAGTATGTTTTCCGTGCTTCTCAGCGCAGTGGTGAAGCAAGGATGAAGGGCGTTGTGCTGCCTTCTCCACAGAGCATGCTGGCATCGCAGGGCTGAGCACAACTTGACTTCCATTAGGAATGTCTCTATCAGTACTGTGCTCTGTTTTCTTTCTTTTTGTGATTGAGAAACCTCTGAGGTAGAGGAATAAGATTTTTTCCATGATTTATTTATTTTAGTTTCAGCTGAGAGTCAGTTTGGGCACTTTGTGGCTGCAGTCGTTTGCTGGGTCTGAGCAGTGTGCAATACTAAGTCAAGTTTCATTATCCCTTCTTGCTGATACGTAAATTGCTTTTTGTCCAAATGTAGATTAAACCCTAGTTTGTCTTGTGAATTCAAAGCTGCGCACAGATTAAATTGGGAGGAGAAAGCAGCATTACTGGGGTCAGGGCCTTTGAAATGTTGCTGCATCTGATTTGATGCAGGATGGGACAATTTTACTGTGCTAGCCCAGAAAAAAGGGGAAGCCAAGGTGTACGACAAGCCAGAATGAAGCAGCTCTCCCATTGACTTGTCTGAAATAATTGCCAGCATGCAGAGAAGGGAATCTACTAGATACTAGACCAGTATCCCTCCCATAGTTAGAGCAGAACCAATGAATTTGAGTTGTTTCTTTAGTTGCACGTGCCAGTATCAACTACATCAAATCCTTCAGCTTTTTCACTGTCTTGCATATAGCCAGAAAGCAACTTTTCTTTGTATTGTAACATGCTACAGGGTGTCATCTCTTAAGATTATAGTCTCAAATGGAAAATCACTGTCTGCTCAGGATGTACTTGATTGCAAATACCTCAAAAAAAAAAAAAAAAAAAAAATAGTAAACTGAAGAACTCCTAGTGAGAACCAGGACACTCCTGATTAAAATACATCTTACTCAGTCATCTTGTCCTTCTGAGCTCAGCTAGGTCGGTTTACTTAGCTAAAACCAGGTGTTTCTCTGGGCTAGAGCCCAAAGTCTGCTTCCAAGGCTTTGGCAGAAAAAAGTGGGAATACATTCAAACGGACTAGCTAATTGATCAGAAGTTAGTGCTACTTAAACTGCTTGAAGTGTTGAAATTACTTGAACAAATCTTATATTGAAAATACTTTTCAGTTGTTTATTAGTGTTGCTAGTTTTGTTTGGGCTTGTGGCTTTGTTTATTGTTTATTTAACATAAAACAGGACCACAGGCAGTGGTGTTTCCTGATGCCTAACTGCTTGGACGATTTCTTAGCTAAGACTAGGATCAAGCCATTCTTAGCTGGAAAAACCTTTTTCTGACTGCACTGCAGTTTGTCATGTCCAGTGTATTACCACCAATGTACAACTAGAATGAAGAGAGCATTGTATTTATAAAGTTTGCTTAGTGTCTTTCACACAGTGGCATAATAAAAACACACTTATCTTAAACAGAACAAGCAATCACCTCTACAGCAAAAAGTCTTTTTTTTATTAAAAATCAGCACACAGATCCTTTGGCCAATAATGGCATATGTGGAAAGACATAAATACCTATACAATATACTTACACAATTACCAAATGTTTTCATTGTCACAGACAGCTTCAGGTTTCTAGCAGTTTACTCCCTATATAAATGCTGAGCAAATAAACAGTGCCACACCCTACCCCCAAATGGCAAAGTTATGTAGCTGCAAAAAAAAAAGTGCATTTTCATTCAATTGTTTAAAATATACTCAGCACAGTATCCCATGTTTATTCTGTTTCATAAAGGCACACTTATGTAGTATCCTTCAGCTTCACATAGCTTATAAGTAACAGACTGACACATTTCTGTGTTTTAGTAGATATTACCTAAATAGTCTGTATTAGAAAGTTGTAACTGGCATATGTCGGCATAAAGCAGGTCCAGTTCCAGGGTAAAAGCATTTCTTGCACAGGTACGTGTAGCAACAGATCGGAGTCTTGCAGGCAGTGTGATCTAAATTAAATACAGAGCAGTATTTGGTGACAGTTTGTCAAGCATACAGCGATACCGAGAACATACTTCAACTCTGATGCTGGAGCTGAACAGAAATTAATAGAAATGCAAATCTTAATCACCTTCCCATGCTGCCGGGCTTTTAATAAAATCTACAAAGCTAACACTGAATAGAGATCCCTGCCCCCTAGAACACTACTGTTAACAGATATGGAATACAAATTTAAATGCTCAAAATGAGGTATTTCAACTACAGAAAATCCACTGTTTGTCAAAAGTAGGACATGTAGGAGCTGTATTTGAGCTGACTTCACATGAACAAAGCGAGACATTCAGGAAAGAAAGTGTTCAGCTACAGGAATAGTATTATAAGTTTGGTTTTCCTTGTTTTTAAATTGAGATTTTATTTTTGTGGAATTTTCCAGTTAATTGGGATTAGCATCTATGCAATATATTTGCACTATGGGTGTCTACTAAGAAAACTAAAACCATACACCAAAGAGACAAGAATCTCCCAAGTCTGCCACGTTATTTTGTTTTGCAGCTGGAACAAAACATGAGCAACCTTGAAGAGAAAAGGGTATAATGAAGTTGTGTTAGACACGGATATCAGGTATATAAGAGGGGTGATATCAAGTATGTAAGAGTGGTCACCATCATTCCTCAGCTTCATCTTGCAAGTGTGCAGGCAGAGCACCTCGGCAGGCAAAGGGCTGTGCTGCTGTTGAGAGATGTACTGAGCCAGGTGCTTCTTCCTGACACCTGTGTAAGAAACAACTCAGGAGAATTTCATAAGTGTTTGTATGCATCATGTTCTCCATGGGCCAAAGATCGAATGGAGATCCAGCGCTTCTCCTTCATTAAAAATTGACCCCTGTGGAAATTGTTGGGGGGCAGGTAAGGGGAGTCACAGCCAGCAATGTAAACACCTCCTGTGAACACGGAGACTGGTAGGAATGGATGAGCAGCACTCTCACTAGGCTGAGAGACACGCAGCAGACTTTTCACCTGCACTTTGGATCCCAGTACTTTAAATAATGGCTCACATGCCAACAGATTCAAGCACTGCTTGATACGCAATTCTCATGGACGTTAAAGTACTTCCTTAAACAAATTTAAAATATGACACTTAACTACCTTTTCCTATACATAATACATTTTCAATATTTATAAATACTCACATTACAAGCATTTAATCACATATATACACACAATACTAGTTTACCCCAACTAACAAGTAGATATTTTTAAAATGCAAAAACCAACTTAAATCTCCTGTAATCTTGCAAGTATGAAATCCTTGTTTCGGAATGATACACCTTGCTGAAAAGCACATCTGCCTATCTGCCAATACATGGACATGCATTAGAATGGACACATGCTAAAATAACTTATTTTCAGTACCGTAATTTGTTTTAGAATGAAGTCAAGGATTCAGGTTTTCAAAATGGAGAATTATCATCCTTGGCAAAAGACTCTTCTTAATCTTCAATAATTCAATCAAAACAAGAGAAGAACAAAACAACATACTTGATTCCTTTGGTATGAACTACTAACTTGCTCATTTAGAAAGCAAAACTAGAGATACTGGCACCATTTTTTTTTCCATTTGTGCCTTCCTGCAGGTGAGAAGAGGCTCCTGCCAAGGCAGATGAGGGAATGGTAGAAGTTGTATGAAAGTGCAGTGTGCAACAGTAAAACTGATCATTAAGAACATACGTCCAGGCATAAAAGTAAAATCTCTGGTTGTACTGGGAAAGATTTGTAGCTGACAAAGGGTATTGGCACTTAGTAGCTCTATACTAATACTGGAAAAAAAATCTGTGTATTAGAGTATCTGCCATGCAAGTGTTTGAATTACAGGCTCACCTAAAAGTTTGAGGGTAAATAAGATAATGAAATTGTATGAGTGATCTGTTCTACAGCCAAAAACATCCTGTCTGCATTTACTGTTCAATACCGTACCTGATGATGACAATTCTGTCAGCACTAGAATTATTTGAAGTGTAGACAGAACTGAAGGGAATAATCCCATTTACTGACATATCATTTGAGCAATTACTTAGACCTTCTGTAATATTCTTTGCTCTACTATGAGGTACTACTGGGGAAAAGGAGAGAATGTTACTGCTGGGAAATCACTCTCCTTAGAGTGCCATGCAGCTCTTAAAACAGGAGAAAAGGTTGTCTTCAAACACAAGAGTTGTCTTAAATTTGGGGGGAGTGGTGGGGGGTTAAAATCACCCTTCCTTTAAATGATAATCAGGGTGACCTACTTCTCTCTTGACCACATATTGAGTTTACTTTCTTATCTGTGCTAGACATTTTGGGGCAATCTTGCTTGAATTTTAAATACTCTCCACCAATCGAATCCTGCTAATTTACATTTTACAGAAGTAATCAAAATGTAAATCTGAAGCCTATGACATCTGACTGTGTAGTAGTCTATAGGATTATTTACTGTTGGGAGGAATGTTTCTTCACACACAATGTGTCTGGACAAAAAGCTAAGAACAACACCTATGCCTAACAACTGAAGGCTAGCTTTGTAGTGTAACTATTTGGCCAAAAATGATTTGCTCTTATCTGCCAAAAAACATAACTCATCCACCTTTTTAAATACAGACTTACTCTGTAGCTGCCAGATAATTTATGTACACGATGTCCTTAAAGCAACAGAAAGCTTAGAGACAAGTTACAGTCTAACAATTCCATTCTTGTAAATCAGAGCACTCTCCAAAGACCTGACTTTCTCCCTCCCCTACTGTGAATATCTGATGCAAAATTGTTCTCTTTACTTCAATGCTTGTCAATAACCAGCCACCTGTTCCCACTGGCAACAGCAACTGATTTGCGGCCCCATTAGAATCTTCAAACCTTGCCAAACTGACACTTGTTTCTTGCCAAGAAATAAATAGCAGATGTTAGTTTCACAATCTTACAGATAATGTGCAGGCCTGTCATGATCTTTAGCAAATATACGTTCGAATGTAAAAATCTTCCAGCAGCTTTTGATCCAACTTAGTTACCCCCAATTTTCTGTATTATCCATATTTTGCAATCTATTATTTGCCTTCAATCCTGTAATACAAGCCTTTCCAGGTTTTTGCCATTTCTGTTTTACAAACGTTTTTACATCATGCCACATCAGTAGCTCTCGGAATTTCAGGGTTTCATTGATAGTGACATAATGAATCGTGCAAAATCTTTTCAATAATTTTTAAGCCCTAGTTACTGGGGTTCTCCGGTTCTCCCCACGTAATGGTAACCAAGCTCAGAGTCCATTAACAATCTGCTTTTTATTTCCTCAGACTTTCATGGGATGCCATCCTTCCTTTGGCAACACTGTGAAGGTGGCACTCCCCAGTCATACATGTAGGAAAGCCTGAGCTTAACCTCCTCCTTACAGAGCTTCCCTTCTTTAGCCAGGGTTTGGTGCTTTTCCAGCATGTCCTCAATGCTTTGCTTATGCGTTACTATGTACTTATTGTTGCAACCCCGTGACTTATACTCAGTGTCAAAACGAGGGTCATGCACTCTCTTCACATCAATGGGAGCCAGCCAAACCCCCAGGGAGACGTCTTCGCTCTGCCACATGTTCAGGTAGTCTCTACTGAGACGCAAATAGTGCACCAGGTCTGCAGAAAGCACATAACCACCACCCAGGGCATACGGTAGATAGTAGTCACAGAGCACCCAGGCACTCTCTTTCCACTTGCCACCAGATTTCACCCGACCCCGGCCAGAAAAGAAGCCCCAGTAGAGGCGGCGCGGCTCCTTGGCTCTCAGCTCTTCCACAAGTACATCCAAGCGTACAAAGGTATCATCATCGGCCTTCAGGGCAAACTGGAAGTCAAGGTGCAGATCCAGCCAGACGTACATGGCCAGGACTTTAGCAGTCAGGTTCTCATAGGAATCCCGCAGCTCCGGCAGAAGCAGGAGGTCCTTGTGACGGTTTTGCTCCAGCTCCAGGCTACGAAGCTCCTCGGCCCCGAGCCCGCCGGTGCCGATGACGAAGCGGCTCCAGACGTCGTCGTGAGGAGGGCGGCCAGCTGCTGACAGCCATGTGCTGCGGATGATGCTGCGGCGCTCGGTGTACTTGGGCCCGCTGGTGATAAGCACAGCCAAAAACGCCGTCTCCTGAGGGGATGGCGGTGGTGGCGGCGGGGCTGCGGGCGGCTGTGCCCCCCTCACACCCCGAGGCGGTGGAGGCTGGTTGTGGGGGAGCCCCCGGGGGGCTGGCAGCGGCCGTAGCCCCTCAGAGGTGCACTTGGCCAGGTAGAGCAGGACCACAGCGAACAGCGAGAGGCCGCCCAGGCCCAGGGCTGTTTTGTGGCGGCACAGCAGGCGCAGCAGCTTCATGGCGCTGGGGTGAGCAGACCCCGGCCGAAGCCCTCCTCCGTCCCCGTCTCTTGTCCGGGAGAGGACAGCTTTCCTCCGGGAGCCCTCAGCGCGCCTCGCCTGCCCTCGGAGGTGGCTTCATGGCTCCTTCCTGCCTCTTTATTATTATTTTTTTTTTTGGCTTCTTCCCCTTCTCTCCTCCGGGGAGGAGCTGCCCCGGCCCTGCCTACCTGCTGAGCCCCCGGTGTGGGCAGCACCCTCCGCTCCGCTCCGCTCGCCGCCTGCCGTGTGGAGGCCGGGGCGGGAGGCGGAGCCGCGCCTACGCCGCCTCACGGCGCCCGGCGGCCGCCATCTTACGACCGCCATCTTCCCGCGGACGCCATCTTGAGGCCGCCATCTTGCAGCAGGGCAGGCGAGGCCGGGGCGCCGCCATTTTGGGTGCGGGCACGGAGAGGCAGGAGGCGCTGAGGTGTTCAGGGCCGGGGCAGGCGGCGCCGGGAAATCGGTACAAAAGGCATTGTTTTAACGCTTCCTGAACAAAAGGTGAACGACGAGAACAAAGCTGGGGGTGTTGCCGTGGCCAGGATAAAGCAGCTGGCAAGGAATTAGTGTTTAAAAAAAAAATCGTTCACGCTCGGAGGGGAAAATCTATTATTAATTACTAATTATTAATTAAGGGAAATAGAAGTGAATGAGGAGCTACGCTCGCTGCCCCACGTTAATGTTCAGCAGTAGGGGGGGCTTGGCCCTGAGGGGAAATGGCGGCGGGGGGGTGAGGGTTTCTTCCTGCCCTACTCCAAGATGGCCGCTCCGCCTTCGCTACGCACGCCGTGCGCATGACGCACTTCCGCCGCGGCGCTCGTCCGGCCCGCTCGCCTCTCTCCGCCAGGGGCCGCGGGGTGGGAGCGGGCCCGGGGGGGGCCGCAGGGAGCCGGGGAGGGCCCCGAGGAGCCGGGCCAGGGCCGGAGGGAGCCAGGTCGGGAATGAGGAGCAACCGCAGCCCGCACAGGTACCGGGGCTGCGGGCTGGGCTCCGCGGGATGAGGGTGGTGAGGCCGCCGGGGGTCTCCCTACAGCCCCGGCCCAGTCGTGAGGGGGCCTCGTGAGGTGGGGGGGGTGCTCGGCGCCCTCCTGTCCCGCAGCTCTGTGGGGGTTTTGTGCTCCCCAACGCCGGGCCGGGGTTCTTCTGCCTTCCCCTGAGGCCTGGGAGCTTGGAGGTGGGGGAGGTTCGCCCCCCAGCAGCAAGCAGGTCGTGAAAAGGTGCCCCCGGTGGTGCTTTTCCTGCCCCCCGTGGTGTTTTTCCAGCTGCTCCCTGTTCCCAGCTACCCTTAGAATCATAGAAGGGTTAGAAAGGACCTCTAAAATCATCCAGTCTTCATGCAGTGGAGTTGTCACCCCTCGGTCATTTCTCCCCCCAAACGGCTTGATGTCGTTCAGCCTTTCTAAAGGTTTGCTGTGCTGCTGTGCCTGTTTCTGCCGCTTGACAGGGGTAGGGGTGTTGCCACAGTCGGGCTGCGGCTCCCCACACAGACAGGTGGGTGGTTCGTGCTCTGAGCTGGCCCCTTGCTAAGTGCTTGGGTTTTAGGCCTCCGGTCACCACCTGTGCCAACGCCTAAAAATGGTTTTCAGAGCAGAGCTAGGCTGCTTACAGGATGTTACCTTCTAAAGTCTTCTAATAGAGGTTAAAGCTGTGCAAAGTAAAAAAAAAAAAAAAAATGACAAGATCAATTTCTTGTTGTATACATTTTAATGTGAATCTTTATTCTTTCTCTGTGAATACCCGTGTTTACGTAGCTTCATCAGAATTTTAGGAGACTTTATTAATGATGTAACACTTTACAGTTCTGCATTTGTTTATGCTCTTCCCTTTCTGTTTGTAGGTCATTTAATCCATTCACAACAATTTAATTGGCCAGTATCTGGAGTAAAAAAGGAAAAAATGATGTCAAGACAGGCCTTCCTCTGCAGTTTGGGATCTCTGTATTTGTCCCTTCTGTTTGTGTTTCTTCTAATGGATGTTTATGCAAGGCCTGCAAACAACTCAGCCCTCAAAGAAAAGGCAGCTGACAGTAAAGATGAGAATGAGATCTTGCCCCCCGATCACTTGAACGGGGTCAAAATGGAGATGGACGGACATCTTAACAAAGAATTTCATCAGGAAGTTTTTCTGGGAAAAGAGATGGAAGAGTTTGAGGAAGATTCAGAACCCAGAAAAAACAGGAAGAAGCTCATGGCCATCTTTTCAAAGTAAGTTGTGCATGCTGCCAAGAAAAGTGCAGCCTTTTTCTGATCTTTGGAGTAAAATTAGTAAATTTTTGATTTCATACTAAAAAAAAAAAAAAATGGTAATGGGGGAAGCATCGTTCTGTGGGCAGTGTGCTTGCCTTATTAAGATTGTAACGTGGCTGTCTCAAGTATTTTTAGAAGCAAGAACATGTTGAGAGTTGCAGTCAGTATTCAGGATTGTCAGAAAAAGTAACATTACTTTTTTTTCTAGTGTATTGGGTTTATGTGGCAAGGTTTTTGGTAGTGGGGGGCTGCAGGGGTGGTCTCTGCGGGCAGCTGCTGGGCTCTGCTCCGTGTCAGAGAGGAGCTGGCTGCAAAAGGGACCTGCTGCTGGCCAGAGATGAGCCATGAGCAACTGTTGTGCCTCTGGGAGAGCAGATTTACCCCAAGGTGAGTGCAGCAGGAGGCAGGAGGTGCTTCAGGCACGCAGCAGCAGTTCCCCTGCGGCCTGTGGAGAGGCCCCTGGTGGAGCAGGCTGTCCCCCTGCACCCATGGGTCCCCCATGGAGCAGATCTCCACGCTGCAGTCTGTGGAGGAGGTGGATGTGGCATGGAGGAGGCTGTGGCCCATGGAGAGCCCCCGCAGGAGCAGTTTGGGAAGGATGGCATCCCGTGGGAGGGACCCCATGTGTCCTTATCTCAACCTCTGAGCCTTTTTTTTTTTTCCAGCATATTTTCTTCTCCTCCCCACTTCTTTTGAGAAGAGGGGGAGTGAGAGAGCAGTTCTGGTGAAGTTCAACTGCCCAGCAGGGTGAAACCACAAACCACCACACCTAGGTTCCCACCTCAGTGAACCTGTGAAGAGTGAAATCATGTTTGTAGTTTAGAATTAGTAGATTAGGGTTTCCTGACTGGTAGGATGCCTACGCAATTAACTGGAGAAGTAGGATTTTGTTCCATCACGAAGCTTTATTGCTTTGCTGTAAGTTTGGGGTCAGTTGCCATTCGAAGTTTCTTTTTTCTCATTTGGGCTTATATTCCCTTTGGATTTTGTTTTTATTTCTCTTGTGGCTTCTGCAAATTACTGCAGAGGAGAAAACACTGAAAAAGATGCAGTGGGGAAGCCAAAAGGGGAAAAGAGACAGAGAGACAAAGGTGTAAGATGGCAATAAACAAACTAACAATTGCTTTCTGTTCATAAAACATTTTGCTGGGTGCTAAGTATTTAAAATTTGAGTGTCTGGAAATACACGGGGTTAACTCAGAAGTTGACATGAGAATGAAAGGTTCAATTTTTTGTAGCATTTTTGATAACTCCATATAGCTGTTTATTTGGTGTAAAAATATTTTAGGCATTAAAACCTTTCCTTTCATAAAGCTCTTGTGTTAGGAAAGGTTTGTGTCAGCTAATGCAATTTCAGTAGGTAATTAATTGGACGTCAGTAAACGTAACAGAAACCAAAACCAAGGTGTACTGGTAGACACTAGATGGCGGAGTTGGCTTTATTTGCATTTTTGCCATTGAGGATTAATTTGATGAGAACAGCTTCGATTGCACTGGTGCTGTTACTGGTGGTGTGGGGACTTGCGTTTACGTGAGATGAAGTGAGAAGGCTTAGCAAAGCTTTTTTTTTTTTTTTTGCTGACTTTTCATTAGCAGGGGAAAAGGTACCAATAATAACACAGATTTTTTTTAAATTTTTTTTGGTGTTCTCTTGATTAAAGACAACTAAAGCCAACAGGACAACCAGAATTCCTTCTACATTTAGAGTACTATTACTTACTGCGTCGATATTCAGACCACTGACTTCACTGGTAGGATGCACAAGTAGCTCTTCCGTGGGACTGAAGGAACAAGTGGCACTTTACAATTCTGTTTCAGTTCCTGTAGTCACTCTGTACTGGCCTTAATTGTCTACCAAAGCAGTTTGTTGCAAGTTAATCCATCTAAATGTAAATATGAAGATTGTGGTGAGAAGATTACATTTTCTTTATTGCTGTATACATGTTCGGTGGAAACATTGATTTGGTGGTTAATCTATCTCATGCACAATCACAAACTGTTCGTTGCTGCCTGTTTGTTATGAAAGAGGTTGATTTAGGCAGCTTAAAGCAATCGGATTAGAGATCAACTTCAGTCAGATATTTAAAATTGCATTCTATTAGATGATCCCATTAGAAAAGCCTAAATGCATTCCGAGGAGCTTGCTTGTTTCCTGGACATTCTCTTAAAGGCTGAGTGAAGAGAGAAATACTACGAGCTTCTGAGAAAAGCTAGTATCTCACAGGTGTCCAGATACTGCGGAAGTATTTTCTTTCAAGGCATAAAAAAAGCCTGCACCGTTTTTTGTTAATGAAAGCTGAGGTTCTGTGGCGTGTCAGGATGCTATAAAGTACTCAGTTCAAAGCATAACCCCTTGTCTAAGGAGTTAGTGAAAATAAAGGTGAAACGTGGAGGAAAAGCTTCCTGAATGATGTTTTTCTAGCTCTTACGTGTGACTGAAAGAGCAAGTGGCGTTTCAGAATTCTGTATTTCGGTTTCTTTCGTTGCCCTTTACTGGCCTTGCTTGTCTGCTGAAAGTCCGTATTTCCACTTCATCCCGTGAAACTGGGGCATGGTGCAGAAATCTTGGGTGCATCTTTCTAGCCTTAGCCAAGGGTAAGTGATCAGGTACCTTCGGGCAAAGCAAATCCGTGAGAAGGTGTGAAGTGACATGCTTCTCTTTCATCCGTATCCGAACTGGGATTTTTAAAAGGAGGGGGTTAAATTAGCTGTGCATCTATAGATGATTCTCTTCTGTGCTGTAGTTTGGCATGTGTAGGTGGGTGTTGATGGGAGGGAAGGAGGAGGAAGGATGTTGAAAGCAATTGACTGTAGTTATGGTGATGTTGATTTCACTAAATCGACGGCACTGGTACTAGAACTCAGTCTTGGTGAGGTTTAAGGGAAAGTTGTCTGGTAAATTGAGTCACGTCTCTTCTGTACTAAGTACTTCAATTCAGACTGATAGATTCATCAGTTTTGTTCAGTAATGTGACGTATGTGGCTTTCTGTCAGGATGTTTGTGGTGATTGAGTTCTCTTTGTGAGTTTGAGAGTTGAGTACCCTTCTAGGATTTGCATTTTGCTGATGTCTTCAGTGACTTACAGGCAGCCCTAGTTGTGGTTTAAGAACAAAAATCTTTGTGTTAGCCAAGTGCCTTACTGTGAATTTGTCGGATCAGAGCCTTAGCTACACCTTCAGTCAACTATACCATGCACAGATATTTTCTAATTTAATTTTCCTTGTTTAAAATTAATGGATTTATCCTTTTGCTAAAGCAAAACTCCTTCTGAAACCCACAATGCCTCTAAGTATAGCTCTCTTGAAATTCACAGCTGTGACATTTTGCTTGTGTTCATAGCGCACATACAGAACAGATCTTGCCAAAACCATATCCCTCTTCCCCATGCCCCCTTTCTTAGTTTCAGGTTCATCTCACAGCTTAACAGAGCTCTCATTTCTACTGGTCTGCCTCCCATCTGTGATGGAAAGATGGTGCTAACGCCGGCCGATGTTGGACAATAAGCAGGTAGAATATAAAAGGGGAGAAAGGGATGTTTTAAGCTTTCTTGTTCTGGAATCTCCAGGATAGATCTTGGATTTATGTTGTTCAGTTAAGAGAGAGTAATGTGAATACCTTGATTTGTATTTTCCTAATGCATACAATCAAAAACTCATCCGATAACTTCTGTGTATCTCCTATGATTTAAGTAATGCCTTGCTTTGAATTCTGGTTTTAAAAATTATTTTCTGTATCTGCTTTTCTTGAATGAATCAGAAACCAACTCTGAAGTTGTAAGTACTCAGTGATCAAGGAAATCTTTTATCTGTAGTCCTTTAGGTAAGAACACTGCCACCTTACAGGCGCGCACACAGTACATCAAGCAACATTGCAGTGTTGTCATTCAGGTACCTGAAAACATGAATCTGAAAAATCCGAGTGGCCAGCTGTTTATTGGTAACACTTTCAGACCTTTTGAAAGATGGCCACAGAAGTCTGATTCTTAGTGGCTTGTGGTTGAGAAACAGGGTTGAAATGTTTAAAAGCTGTTCTTCCAGGCTTAACATCTGTCTTCAATACAGCCATTATCACAGGACTTTTGTTAAGGAAAGTTTTACAATTATCCTATCAAGTGGAATACTCACAACACGTTAGGGTAAGAAACAAGTCACCATTTAGCCTGTGAATAGATAATAATAAAAAATAGTTTGAATAGTCACAGATATGTTAACCTTTAATTTAGAATTATTAGAATCTGTTATTTCTGATACACATATTACTGAAATATATTAAGATTAATGGTAGTTATCACACTGCATAAACTATTTGGGATGCAGTTTATCTGTTACTTTCTTTGGGAAGAGACAGATGAACAAGGTAAGTTTCCTTCTGTAGTCTTCATTGCTGAATTGAGAGTTGTGCTAACAGTAGTCCCTGCTGTATAGGAACTTTTTCTGTCAAGTCAGGAAATAGTACGCTACAGACCTAAGTCTCTACCAATTAGAGATGGCACGCTCTAGCTGAGAACTGGATAATGCTAGAAAAAGTACAATCAATATTATTTTTGGAGCTGCAGTATCATGATGTGTTGAAGTTGTCACAAAACTTCTCGACACAGATTACTGAGGAAGATTTGAGCAAAGTTATCTGTGCTGATAATCTTGCTTGGATTCAGATTGTTTTAGCGTAAATCATTTCTTGCCAGTTCTTGTTCTTTGGCAATTTTTTAAGGACTCCATAAGAACATACTAATATTTACTAATATCTTTGGAGTGCGCAGGCATGTCTGCTTCAGAGAAGTGGTTCCCATCAGCTTGATATTGAATTGGTTCTCCATGAATTAGTGGCATTTGGTTGTTTGGCAACACAATTATCTAAGCTCTTCATTATAAGTGGAAATGTTTTCAGTAGCCTGTTCTGAGTGAGATGGTTACCTGAGGAAACATGGACAGTCTTTTTTTTATTCCCTTAGATGTAAGCTTGCTACAGGACCGTACCTCATATTTCACACGACTGTAAATGCTCCTCTCAAAAGCAGCAGTGCTGTTTGTGGGCACTGAATAGATTTTACCTCGCCGTAAGGGATGGCTGTTTGTTCTTGAAAATCTGAGTCACTGGAGACTTCTTGTGAACTATGGTAGCAGAACACAGGTGTACATTCATGACCTAGAGGAGCAATGAATGGGATGTTTGTTACCTCCTTAGTTACAACGCGATTTAAATGGAAAGTACAGTTTGGAAGTAGTCAGTTTGATAGCTTACATCTAAAGAAATTAGAATGTAAAAAGTTGACGGGAGGAAAAAGGCTTTGTTTTCTCCTTTTTGGTAGTACCTACTGCATTTCAAAACCCCCATCTATTTACCTGCTAAGTGCAAGGTGGCAGGAGTGGAATGTGACTGTTTTACTGGTCTTGCTGTTGTTTACTGAAAAGTTGTTAACGCTGAGTCAGTGCATGCATATATATGTAGAAAGATGTGGTTACAGTTTTTTAAAAACACCAGCACTGCACTTATAGTTCTGTATTTTAGACGATCAAACGCTAGGGTTGTTATTTGTCTTCAGCTTTTAACATTTAGCTGACATTTAAATGCAAATCACATTTAATAACTTGACTTTCAACGACAACACTTCAGTAGTGCTAAGACTGATTCAAACAGATAAAGTCAGTTGTTTTTTTTAAATTGAAAAAGAATGCTTGTGGTGTGTTTTTAAATATAATCTTGCCTATTACGTGTTACTGCTGTCTTTTCATTTTTAAATCTTGTTATATCTTTAGTAAATATATGTTAAAAAACTCTTAGGGTGGCAGGTTATTACTATTTTTTGTTGTTTGTATTTTTTCAATTGTGACTTTTATATTCTTTATATGAAATAAGCATTAATGGAAATGCTTGTTTGGCAGTCTGTCTGTCTTGATAAAGCAGTATTGGTAGTACGTGAATGAGAGCAGTGGAGATTGGACATCTGCTGACAATTTAGCCAGTGAGACAAAGTATAAAAGTGTTTCCCAACAAGTATGTAAGCGTAGCTCAAAAGCACTGTGTGCAGGCATATATTTTGACAAAACATAGCCTAGTCACTGTAAAAATAATGGGAACAACTAAATGTGCTCTTTTAAGAATTAAAATCTATCACCTGTAGTGTATTACCAGAGATCAAGGGATCGTAGAGGAAGCTTGATTTCCGCTCCCCTCCCTTGCTTACAAGTAATAGTATTAAGTAGTTTGAAAGTCCTTGCGCTGAGGATATTCACCTTATATTTTCATTGTTTTTGATGTTTGCAACAATTGTAATGTGAGCTAGGCACACACAGAGAGGCAGCTTATCAGTAAACATCAGAGATCTTGAAAAATCAAGGGAAAAACGTAAATTGAGAGGGACTTACTGGTTTGGGAGAATGTTAGGGAAGAAATTTGTCCAAGTAGTGACAGTCAGCTGCAGCTGGCCGTTGACAGTTCTGACCCATTAGGAAGTGAGCTAGTATGCAATGATCAATGTCTTTGTAGTTTTCTCTACTTTAAAAATGTGTTCAAGAATAGAATACCAAAATGAGTTAACGTACAGCAAAGTGAAGTAGGGCTGAATGTTTTTGAACTAGGTAGTTACCTCGATGTTCCTGATTTGAGACAGATGGGTGTGAAAAACAAGGAAACTTTCTACCATGCATGCTTAAGTCCAGAGTCTATACAGTCATCTGTGTTTAATTATGAAACCATTTGTTAACTTGCTGCTTGTTTATAGTTCAAAGACTCTACAACTTCTCAGACGTGCTTATAAATATACTACTTTTTAAAGCCACCTAGGTTTGTTATTGTTGAATGATTTGTTTAGAATCTACAAATGCTCCCCCAAATCAAACAAACAAAAAACCATCCTTGTCTTCTATTCCTCCATAGGGTGGATATAAATAATGATAAAAAGATAGGTGCTAAAGAGATGCAGCGCTGGATCATGGAAAAGACGGATGAACATTTCCAGGAAGCTGTGGAGGAGAATAAAATGCATTTCCGGGCTGTGGACCCTGATGGTGATGGTAAGACAGAATGTTTCCTCCATCTCCTGATGACATCCAATTCAGCTGCTAGCTGGCAAACTGACAGACTGCTTGTTTGATGTGCTGTGCTAAAATCCTAGTTGCTTTGGACTGCATGTAATCCTTCACCTCTCAAGGGTTTTGATCCGTACAGAAGACAATAGAGCAAAGAAGTAATGTGTTTGTCAACACCGTAGTTCTCTGACTGCGATCTTATTTCTCTTGAATTCATAGGAAATCCTAATTGGCTCTGCCAGGGATGAGGTGAGGATCGTGACATAAATAGGTTATTTTCACAAGGCTTATCTGCTATAAGGAAACATGAAAGTGAATTGGGTGACAGCTGTCATGTTGCCGTTCATAAAGCTTAGTGTAGTGGTTATAGTGCTGAACCAAAAGATTTTAGCACATGCCATTTTAAGAGATGAGACCAAAAGTTCACCATTTAACTATAATGTTGTGTCTGAGGTAAGGTTCTCTCTTATAGGCCATGTGTCCTGGGATGAATACAAAATCAAATTCTTGGCAAGTAAGGGATTTAACGAAAAAGAGATTGCAGAGAAGATCAGAAACAACGAAGAGCTGAAAATAGATGAAGAAAGTAAGTGGAGACAGTTGTTGGTGAATTATGTTTTTCTTTTACTTTCCTAAATTCTGAATATTAAAACTGTTCTTAATGCGAGATGAATGTTTTAGCTGTTCTGCTGCCTCTATGCAAATATAGAACGTGTAAGTCATAAGACAGAAATACTCAATTTTAACTCAATTCTGCAGTTCCAACACTCTGGATAGAGGTATTTATACTAAAAATCTTCATTCCCTTTTTGTTACTCTGACTTGTGTTTAATGCTCTGCTAAAATGTGTTAACCTGTGTTATCTGTGGCCCATTCTCTTGTTAACTGGGGTACCACGTCCCCGGTTGCTCTGAATGAGAGGAAGCTGGGTGTACTTGATTTCTGAGATTGAGGAGGGGCGTGTGTACTATCAAACCGTGTTGTGGTTAAATAGGTGTGTGCTCAGGCACTGCGAAGAATGCTAGAAAATAGCAGGTTGCCTAACAATCGTTTCGTGTTTCATCTAAGTTCTCTATTGAGAGAATCTTTAGGTTAGTGAGATTAATCATTTCTTCCTTATTACTTTTGAAACTTTCATTTAAATTTGACTTGTTATGAACACGGTAACGCTTAACAGAGTAATCTTCCCCCCATTACCCATCTAAAAGTACTTAGGCTTACTGTTAAGTAGAACATGAAGCCTTAGTCTTTCCTTGCAGGAATTAGTCATTTAAAAATGGGTTATGTTATATTTTTCCATTCATCAAAAAGCAACTACAATGCAAATGGGCCTTTTGAATTTTATGGCGGGGAAAACACCTGTGCAGCATGTTTTATGGCAGTGTGGTTAACTACAGTTTACAGGAATGCTCATCAGATAAAAGATTTGCTGAATAAGGAAAGCATGTGCATAACTCCTCTACCTAGGTAACAAGCCTTGTTTGGGAAAACCAGATGAGTTATCTACCGCTTCCTGAGGATGACAGGCAAAACTCATTTTCATACGCCACTGTTGTGCAAAAGCTTTTTGGTTTTTGTTTAATTGGCTGCATAATAGAAAATAACTGAACGTGTGGAATGTAAGACGTTCTGAGTTTTAGGGAGAAGCAGGTAATGTTCTCTAGCATGCTACAGTTTGAAAGCCAAGCCAAAACTGGGGACACAACTTTATATTTACCTTAGGCAGATAACCCAGTTTTGAACTGATGACTGATACTTGGGCTTTG
Source organism: Netta rufina (assembly GCF_964035555.1). Lineage (NCBI taxonomy): Eukaryota > Metazoa > Chordata > Aves > Anseriformes > Anatidae > Netta > Netta rufina. The sequence goes on from NC_140146.1 coordinate 6,086,642, forward strand.
TTTAGGACTAAAAAGAAAAGCAGCAAAAGGGAGGCTGTCTTTTGTTTTATAATATTTGGGATTGGCTACACCATGATTTGATTATTCTAACTGGTGTTTTAAAGAATTAAAACATTCACAAATGTACCTTCAGGTTCATATTAAGACTCAGAAGGATTTCTTTATTCTTCACCAAAAAAAGAAAAACATTCAATGAAGACTTAAATCTTAATTGCAGCTACAATTTCAAAAATTGAGGTACAGCCATTGCTGCTGCTTTTTCTTATGCAACCAAAAGCATGCTGGAGATATTCAAGACACTTCATTGTGCAATGACTGTAGTCTTTCAGAGCGTTTTTAAAACTTGTGAAATGCAAATACTTCATATTCATGTTTGGTAGTGTATTTTGCAGATAGGGTGTGCCACAGACTTGTATTTTTCTTCCAGTTTGTCATTTAGAAAATGCCTACACCAGAAAAAGAATGCTCTGTACAGGTATTTTTTTCCTGTTTGGTTATGTTCAGGACCACTGGTTGCATGTCCTGTTCATGCTGTGTGTTGTAGGGTGGTTTTTCAACAAGTCAGTGGCATAGTTTTAGTGGAAACTCATCTTCAAATTATGATTCTCGGTTGAGCTTAGGAAAAAACTCACTTAGAAGGTGCTTGTTGACATGATGTAAGATGAAATAGGTGGAAATGTAAAGTGATTTCTGCTGCTGCTGTTTGTTCATACGTGTGCTTAGACTTCCATTTCTTTTTTGTAGCACAAAGATTTCTTTATCATAGTAACAATTAAAACATGTATGGTTTAGGTCTGTATCAAAATGCAATCAGTTTTTGGGACAGACAAGATAACTAAAAGGAGTAATAAGTACTCATATCCTGAAGTGACTGGAAACTAAAATACATTTCTTGGTGTGTACTTAACGTTTCCGAGTTCTCTTTTGTAGTGCTACCTTCTTATGTCTCTCATAGTTGCAAAAAATCAATTTTTCAGGCTGAAATACTGGATGCTGCTTCTGAGCCAAAGGATATAGGCTTTCTGGGGGGGAGATTATTTTGGATTCTGAGCCTTTGACAGGGTAAAAGAAAAAAGGAGGAGCAAGGACAGCGCAGAAGTCCTCTTACAGTGTCCCTAGTCACTTCTTACATTGAAATTTTGATCCAGGTGTAGCTAAATATTTTCATCTCCTAATTTCAGCTCAGTGATTTGGTTAAAGGATCTTTCCTAGTGTTGCAGCACTAACTTTTCCAAACTAATTGTGTTTTGTTTCCCTTTAGCACCCTCTTTCCCTAGAAGTTTAACTGTATAATAACTGGTTCTTAGGTCATCCTTGTTTAAACAATTGACTGGGGGTAGGTATATTTTTAAAACTGTCAACCTTAAACATAACGGTTTTAATCTTAAATTTCTAGCACAGGAAGTTTTAGATAACCTGAAGGATCGATGGTACCAAGCTGACAACCCACCTCCTGATATGTTGTTGAATGAAGAAGAATTCTTGTCCTTTCTTCACCCAGAGCATAGTAGGGGAATGCTGAAGTTCATGGTCAAAGAAATCATCCGAGATCTGGGTATGCCATTTTAAAAGATGTTTTCTTCAGAGTTGTTTACTTGCAAACTGTTTTGTTGGGTGAATGTGAGATTATTGTACTGCCGTGGCTCTATCTGAAATTTTGGCATGTCTTGTTTGCTGTTTTACACATTCCAATATGATGTGTTAAGAAAAACATGCTGTTAGCACAAATATTGGTATATCAATGAGGTTGTCTGTGCATTGTTCAAGACTAAATTTAGTTTGTTAAGGAACAGCACAGCATTATATGTTATGAAGGTATTCTGAGTACTTCTTACAGAGCTGATCAGCTGCCCCAGCTTCACACTCAAGTGCTGCTGCATCATAGGGTCTCTTAGCAATAGTAGAAAAGGGTTGAATATTAAAATACTCTAAAATATATTTATATGAATGTTTAATGAGGCACTAATTGCTTTGTACTTCTGCAGTGTAGCAACCATGTAAGAATTGACATACACTTAGGAAAACGGAAATAGTTGAGGTTTCTAAGAAAAAAATATTTTTTTAAATATTCCTGAGTACTGTCAACAAATGTTTTTTTTTTTTTTTTCCTGGTGAGTGAATAGTTATGTATATTTGGAACTGCTAGAACACCTCAAAAAAAAAAAAAAAAAAAAAAGAAAGAAAAGAAAAAAGTGAACTTCAACTTTGCTAGTAGTTGGCTTAATAAATATGAAGAGTTTCCAGTGATGTTTAAGTGTCGTGTGCACAGACAAAACAATTCCAGTGCACGGTCGTTTATGAATATTAATTTACTTGATATGCTGATATAAGGAGAGACTGCACACAGCTGTCAGAAACTTTCAGTTGCAGCAGATACAGGGTGGAAAAAAATAACACAGCAACATCAATAAAATAAATGCCCAGCCTGTCAGCTGGTGTATCTTTCAGGCCCAGTAGACAACTCTGAGGTGAAGGAATATCTCATTTTTATGGACATTAAGCAAATACTTTTCAGTTTCCATGTACTTCTGTTGTAGATCAAGACGGAGATAAGAAGCTTACCCTTTCAGAGTTCATTTCATTGCCTGTTGGTACTGTAGAGAACCAGCAAGCTCAAGACATTGATGATGATTGGGTAAAAGACAGAAGAAAGGAGTTTGAGGAGGTCATTGATGCAAACCATGATGGTATTGTCACAATGGAGGAGCTGGAGGTGAGTCTCCATCAAACAGTTCGAGTTCTTGAAGTCAATAGGTGGTTTTTAAATACAAGACTGAGACCGCTTTAGAGATTATGAAGCTCAGAAATATTTGAATGAACAGTACAGGATGTGTGTACTGTTTTGGATTATAGTATTGTGCATCAGTGCTTGGAGTAGGCTGTTGTACTGCTCTTTCTCGGAGAAGGGGGAGTTTTCCTAGCGTAGCTATTATTCATAGGTATGCTGTTAGGGTTTTTTGTCACACAGACACTTGCATGGATATGTAGTGCATGAAAGCAAGTCAGTGCACCTAATGAAATTTGTGGTGAATGGGACAATGAGTCATACTTCCACGTACAAAACAAGTAATTGGCGAACTGTGTATTCATTTAAAAAAAAAAAAGTCAAACAGGCAAAATGAACAAACCTTGGGGCCCCAGTAGCTTAGAAAATAGCAGAGAGCTCTATCTTTCCGAGTGTTTTTTGTAACTTTAAGTGTGGTTTGTAGATTGTAGCCTTTTCAGGCTTTTGTTTGCGGAAGGAAGGATTTAATGCTTAATTTTTGAGACTTAAACTACCCAGGTTGAAAACGGAACAAGAAAGTTCTCAATTGAACATCCTCCAAAAAGGTTATGTCCAAAAACAATAAATGTAGGAGATACAGAAAGACACTGTACTGATTTTAATTCTGAATTTATATTTCTTCACAAATTACTGGATTTGATGGTGGGTTTATTTTGCAACCAAAATGTCAAAAATGTTTGTGGGTACTGGCATGAACTGAGAAAATTCGTATTTCTTAGAATGGACAAGGAAGCAGTGAATGGAAAAATAGCCAGGAGGTGAATGTAAGTCTGAAACAAAGATGTTCTAACGCTCTTTTTTATGACTTACATTTGCTTTAGGGTGTTTTATGTTGTTCTCACAATTGTTGAAGTTTTTGTTGAAGTTTACAAGAAGCCAGGGTTGATAATCCTGGTGTGTGGAAATGTTTTCTTGGTTACTGAAAATGACTGATTTTCTTGTCCTAGGAATATATGGATCCTATGAATGAATACAATGCCCTAAATGAAGCAAAGCAAATGATAGCAGTAGCAGATGAAAATCAAAACCACCACTTAGAGCTGGAGGAGATCCTAAAATACAGTGAATACTTCACAGGCAGCAAACTTATGGACTATGCACGTAACGTCCATGAGGAGTTCTGACCCTGCTCGCTTTTCCAGAGTTCTGAAGCACTTTCCTGCTTTCAAAATAAAAATAAAGGAACAAAAACCAACACTCACAAACGGACAGAAAATTTCCTTGCTGCTATCTGTGTTATATGCGTACAGTGTGTTGTACTAGACTAAAAAAAAAACTTCCGTCCATATAGAAGATCTACAGCTTTGCCTTCAGTATGTTTAAAAAGAAAAAAAGTTGATTAAATAATGAGGCAGGTACTGGACTGTGTTGGTTCACCCTGTTTTGTACAGTTAATCCAGCTGAAGTTTCAGCTGCTTTTTGCTAATTGTATTTGGTGGAGGTATCTTAAATATTTAACTTTTCTTGTTGCCCTCATAGCTGCTGATCCATGGAAATCACAAGTAACACTGAAAGATGTTGGCTTTTGTAAAGGGGATTGCGGTTCAGATACGTGTGTTCTGGCCCCATGAGGATATCCATACATAGACTGATTGGAAATACTTTTGTTTTGCTCAACAAATTTTACATTTGTATTTTGTTTATGGTCATATTCATTTCAGAATGTTTTAGTTACGAAAATCAGTAAATTGGATCAGGTTGCTGCTGCCTGGACTGTTCTTGCTGTGTGTGTTGTTTTTTCCAGTCATGCTTAGTTCTTCTACTGTCCCACTGCTTTGTGTAGTCAATATACATTTAATGGTTTGTGTTCAGTATCAGTGGGTTCCTTGGTTTTTGTCATTGTTTGTCTCAGGAATTCAGTTCTTACTGGATTTTACTTCGCTTAACACTGTAATTAACTTGCTATATCCAATAAGTGCTGTTCTCTTACCTATCTCCAGTAACTGTTACATGTATTTAAGAGTCAGGAGAAAAAAGATGATAGTCATGTTCCTGAGATTCCTAATTCAGCTGTGATAATTTGGCTAATCTTTCATTTTTATTCGTAAGGCATCTCAACCCAGCTATGCGTTGCTGGGAAAATAATACAAGTTCTCCTTCCATCATTGAACGTTTCTTAAGAGCTGTGGGGAAGAACTTATTTTAAATACTACAGAGAAACTCGTCCACATCTACTTTAAAAAGAAAGCTGGTGACAGGATTTGTAACTGCACTGTGAATGTGGAAGACTTGAGATTGCTTAGGCCTTAAAAAAGGAAAAAAAAAAAAAAAAAAGATTTCACAATGAGACAATGGGGAAGGTTTCTCTGTAGACTTCAGATGCTGCACAGAACAATGGGGTTCACCTAGATGTATGATTCCTACTTAACTACAGTTTACTGTTGAAACTGTACTTGTTTCTGTGCAGATTTTCTTTCAAAAAATTCTTCATTGATGCTGAATGGTAAGGCAGGGGGAAATACAGGCTTCGCTTTTTGAATTGTCTTTGTTAGAGCAACGTGCAGTCAGCATTTGAGAAGCTTTTTGATCAGTCTATTTTTGGGTAGTATCTGAAAGCATCAAGCAACGCAAAGGTCATATCCACTGTCTAAACAGAAAAAAAAAAACTTTTTTTCTCTAGTTCTGTCTTTACTGTAATAACCCCTCTTTTTGAGGGGTTGCCTGAAAAATCCAAGATAGATATTATGTTTGATTAAATTTATTCTCTTAATATAATGTAAATATAAGTATGGCTGTCTTTCGGTTCCAGTATTCACTTTGACTTTTTACTTTTTTGTTGTTAAATGGCTTGTATCAGAGTCTTTTGATATGCATATAAATAATTTTCTTTGTGCTTTGGAGATGTTGCTGATTTTAGGTTTCTCAGTGAATGGGGAAAAAAAAATGGAACTCTTCAGAGGACAGATATCAAAATATGATTTGAAAGAAGTGTAAGAAATGGCTAAATTCAGGTGATAATCTTGTGTTGAAAGGAGCTTACGGAGACTGACCTAGGAAGTCGGACACGTTGGTCAGTTCCCGCTGTCTTCCACATGTACTTGATTGCAGAGTCTGTGGAAGTTCAGAACCAAATCTGTCCAAAAATGTTCAATAAAAGCAGGACAAGGTCTTATTTTAGACCCATAGCATGGCTCAGCTCACCACTCTGAAACTTTTCCTGCTGCCACTGAGTCCCCGTGGCAATGTCAAACTGCCTGGGAGAGGCTAACTGGCATTGCCAAAAACCCAGCCGAGGGCTGTAGTAAATGCCAGGGAGAGAGCACTGTGGTTATGCCATGTTTTATTTACTTGCATAATACTGGCCACATAAAGGACTGGCAAAACCAAGCCTGGTAATGCTTGAGGATGCTCTACGTAAAAGTTGAACTGAAAGTTTGTGCGCTGACTGCTTTCATTAACGAGTATTTCATTTGTATTAAAGCATCCTTAAAAAAAAAAAACATCCTTAAAAAGAATCTCAGTGCTTCGTCATTGCTGCTCTAGCATTTGGAGAGTTTTCAGTTTAAATGTATGTAGCAAATTTTAAACTATACCTTGCTTCTGAATATAATGAGGGTTTGTTTTCAGTTTCCTACTGAATAATAATTGACTTACCGAACAAGTAAAGTCTGCTGCTGTTTGTGAAAGAATATTTTTTAAAAGTCTGGCTCAACGTGGTTGAGGGAATAACGGAGTCATGAAGCATAAAGCCGCTTAAATATCATTGAGTGTGATCCTGCACTTGGAAGAGATTTGGATATTTCCTGCATGCAGATTCTGAGCGTGAAGGTGGTGAAGTTCAGCTGGTCTGGTTTGTGTGCTGTTGGCTCTGCTCCCTTTTGGAAGGAATGGCTTTAAGGTTTGACTTCTTCCCCGTAGTGATTGTTTTCCAAAATACTTGGAAAATAGGAGAAGTAGAAAACCAGTTAGTGTTCTGCCTTACTTTTCGATCTTCTCTCCCACTCATAAACAGTCTCAGAGGAACTGAAGAAAGAAATGAAAAGCAGCAGTCTGGCTAAAACATGCCAGCTGTATTGCTGTGCAGTCCTTCCAGGTACTGCAGGCTAATCGGGCGTCCAAGTGTGCTTCTGTTCCAATGAAATCTTTACGTTTACATGTAAATTGCCAGCAGATCCACTTTGCCTGGTAAGTCTGGATGTGTTTAATTTGAATAAACCATCTGATTACTGTAGGGCGTCTTTTATTTGGGCTTCTACAATAAAGATCGCTGAAATTTCTTGGCACTGGAAGATTTTTCAGTTTGGATCCTGGGTCAATAACATCAGATTAGTAAAATTCCAGTAGCGAATCTGGATAGCTAAACCTATTAATTCTAGTGTGGTCTATTTTTGGTCTATTCTGGTCTATTTTGGTCTATTCCACGTGCTTGGGTCAGGTGAGGGTTGGACTGCTGTGCTGCGCCCCAACCCTGCTGTGTTATTGCTGGTTTGTACAGCAGGAGGGAGTTGCATTCAGGGATTTTGCTTCTGTGCAATAAAACGGGCATCAAAACTAGCTGGTTGTTTTTATGCAGCAATAAAAATCACAGCTTTACCGTCCCAGTGAGACCAAGGGACCAGAATCCATCAGCACCTCACCTTTTAGGGAGTAAGGCTGTGTGGGCTATGTTTCATTTCACATATGGCTCAGATCTGTAAGGGTTTTCAGCTGTTACCTCGGCATTGCTTTAATTTTCCTCCTTAGGAGAACGAGGATCACCCAGTTCTCCTGACATCCAAGCCACGTACGTGACACCGCTGAGAGGTACGTACCAGGCCAGAGGTGTGCTCTCTTTTAAGGCTAAGTCTTTTCATAATCCTATTCAGCATGCTGCCTTTCTGAGTATTTCGATTACAAACTGAAAAGAAAAAAAAAAAAAGCTTGCCAAGGGGTGGGAAGAAGTCTGGGGGCGTGGAACACTTGCTGGGAAATTCCCAGCAACCGACATATGAATTTGTTCTGGTCGCCAGCAGTTTGCTGTCATCTCTTCCAAGAGTTTGCTGCAGTCAGAATTTGGTGGGGACAGTGGGGCTGCATTATGGTGGCTGTAGCTTTTTCCTTGCGTTATTCTAGCGTTTTGTTCTTGCTGCTGGCAGTCGTTTTTCCCCCTTGCTTGGGGTTGCAGTGCAAAGAGCATCAATATCCCTTTGGCAAAAAATGCTGCAAGTACTGTGCTCCTGGTAAGTGATTTTTCCCTATATATTTGTTGTACTTGTGTGTTATAATATCTATCAGTTAATAATCCAGAAGGGGTTGGAAAGAGCTTGATGAAAGTATTCTGATTAGGAAGCATAACATGGGGGAAAAAAAAAAAAGCATTTGGTGAGCACTTGTTATCATTCTAGACTGACAGATTATTTCTGTAACATACTAAATTTAGGGATTCTCTTCTTTGAGAGACAATTCTTTTGCGTGGCTGAGTTTCCTACTGTGTCAGCCTGGTACACTTGTATTGTGGGAGCGGTATCTGAGAAAAGAGGGTATCATTTGTGTTACTTTTTACCTATTAAAAAGACATTCAACCCAGAAATCTTGTGTAATAACAGAAAATTTCAAGTAATTGCTATAGATATTTTGTAAGCCTTTTTTTTTTTTTTTTTTTTTTTTTTTTTTTTTAGCAAGGCTTACACTACTTAAGACTTGGTGTCTTAAGTTTTTAGGATGTTTTTAGGAGAGAAATAATTAAAATTTGAGTTACAGATACTATGCACACAACTTCTGTTGGGCTGTGAAGAAGTTCCACATTTACTTATTTTTCCCCTGTGAAGGGAAGCAAGTCTGATTCACAGATCTAGATTAGCAAAGCATGACTTGACGAGAACTGTATTTTTCTCCTTTTTATAAAAAGAGTATAAATTTTAGATTTCGTGCATTTTTTCCACATCCAAGTATCACTGAAAACGATGCTAAGAAGCACAAATGCAAACTAGCAAGCCTCAAACACCGCAATAGTTGGGTTTCATTAAAATAATGGTTGTGATGCAGTGTAACCACAATGAACAGATAATTTTGCTGTTCAAGGGGCAATCAATATTAACTGAATTCAAAGTGTACGTTCACACCCCTAGAAGGTGTTCAGATCCCATCTGTAAGTGCAGTTTCAACTTTAAATCTCGCATGAGGCTCTGTGTGTTTCTTCCACAATGGTTGCTTTCTCTTTTCATAATTCTCTACTACATAAAATTGATGCCGAAGAAATTGAACATAGCATAATTATCTTCAAAGATGCTGATTGGAAGAAATCATCCCCATTCAACCTGAAATCTAAGAGTTTTATTCTCAAAACTGTTGAAATCTGAATATTTCTCAACTCAGGTTAAGGAAACGCATGCTTGTATGCAGACACAGATAATCCTATATATTTAAATTTGGTTACTACTTATTCTGAAAGAGCTCTTACCAGTTTTTTTGCTTTGTTAGCTAATCTGCTGATCGTGGGGAAATTCCTGCATTTCTTCCTCATCGTGTAGGTAGTGAAAATGGAGAAACGAATTATATATATTGTGGTTGCTCAGAATCTCCTGTTCTTGCCACTGACAGCACTCAGTAAAATACAGAGGAAAAATCAGAGTGAGCAAGAGGCTTGGTGCTCGTTGTTCACCTATGAAATGGAGAGTGCAGGACTAAAATGAAAGCATTATGGGAGAATAAGGACTAATTAAGGATAATATTTAGCTTCAGCTGTAAAACCCTAGTCATTAAAGCTGTTCCTGCAGCCTGTGCTGTATGGAGAGAAGCCAGTGAGATGGAAGGAACGTCTCCGACTCCTTTTCAGAGGCTGGTTGTTAGTTTGCTGTTTCAATTTGGACAAGTAGTTTTGCTCACAGATCCCAGTGCATACATCAGTTCTTCCGTGAGCATGCTGTGTGTCATACAGGTTGGTATCTGGATGCAGACACTCAGAGCCTGGCTCTAACTGGGTTCTAAATGCAACGTGTGGTGCACGTATGCTGTTGGGAGTGGTAGGAAATGCCCGCCTTTACCTCTTGTTCTGTCTAGCTGTAAATAAAATGGAGCTGGTAGCATTTGATGCTGATGGAGGGTAATGCAGATGTAAATCAAAGCACAGAGCCATTCATTCATGCCTTATGGGCTTTGAGGATACCAACAGGAAGATGCTACAAATGTATGTTCTCGAATGCTTCACTAGTGAATTGCCTTGAAACCTAACCAGTCTGTCATCATATTCTCTGTTCCGGATTACTTTGACTTGAACTGCATGATATATCTCATACGGGAAGGCAAGATCTGTCACAAAGCCACTGTGTTACATAGATAACAGACCTACTACCATGATAAAAACTGATTTTTTTTCCTTATTGACATTGGCTGCAAACCCTGGTATCTAAACCATGTGAAGTAGCAGCCTGGAGAAGTGATGCATGGAACACACTGGGATACTGGGAATGCATCAGGGACCTCAACTCTTAGCAAGCCAGCAGGCCTTTATGGCCTGCTTAATTTGCAGGGATGCTATGGGACAAATTTCTTAGGAATTCTGAAATACCTAAAGCTGCTGAATGTTGCAGAGTTGTAAGTGGAACTGTGATTTTCTGGGCACTTGTTCTAGTGTGTAAAAGTGAAGAGGATTTCCTTCTGATAACGATCAATTGCTCCTCCTGCATGGCCTTTTTTAGGTGAAAGGATGAGAAGTCGCTGCACAGCAACAACAGACACGGTCTGTGCCCCCTGTCAAAACGAATACTTCAGTACTGAGTACAGCCACAACTTCTGCAAGAGCTGTACCATCTGCAAAACGAGTAAGTTGGTTGTACAACAGTCAGTCCTCGATAGGAAGCTGGGAGGGAACCGGTCTGTGTGTGTTTTCCTCAAAGGCTGATGTCATGCAGCCTATCTCCTGAGAAAACTGAGCCCAAAGACTTTCTGGGTTATCGTTTCCATAGCTGGTATCTCCTGGTTGATACCAACGATAGAGCCTTCAAAGGGAAGTGGGCTTACGCTGCCCGAAAATTGGTGTTTCAAGAATTACTGCTAAACTTTGCAGTGTGTTTCTACGCACAGTTGATAGGCACTGAGAGATTAATCTGTGCTTTCTAATCTCTTTTCTCTCCCTTGTCTAATTTCTTGTCTCCCTTTATCGTCCCTAGCAAAGGGGAGCGTGGAAGTGAAGAAGTGTGAGAAGACTTCTGACAGAATTTGCAGGTGTATAGCCGGTTACATGCCAGATGTCAGATATCCCTTGGGGAGTGGTAAGTTAGGGCCACATTATTTTCCAATCTATTGCTTCTGGTTCAGATGAGACAGTTGCTATTTCTAGTACAAAAGCTGTTGTCGTTTATCTTGTTGGTATTTCCAAGCAAGTGTTTATAGCAGTTGTGCAAACATCTATTGCATAATTTGAGCTGTCAGAAGTCTTAATGCTCTCATTAATATGCATAATTAGCCTGTAGAGAAGACAAGAAACCTTGCTAGCTGCAGACTAAAATGAACCACTGGGCATGCCATGCTACTTCTGACTCGACAAAGCCTATGGTTTCTGTAGGCTGTGTGCATTTCGTTGGGTCTGTTTTAGAAGCTGTTGGCATAACTACTGCTGAGCTACTATACAGTTACGTTGCTAATTGAACTCAATTTCTGCTTTTTTTTTTTTTTTTTCCAGTGTGTTTACCATGTCCTGAAGGGTTTTATTCCACAGGGGGAAATGGGAACTGTCAACCTTGGACCAAGTATGTATCACTGAGCCCAACGCATTCAGAGCAATGTTTTGGGTTTACCTTTGTAGCCACTGATGCCCAAGTTACGATGTTTAGAATAAACGAGCAGTAAATTCAGTGAAACCACATTGCTGATGACTCCCAAGTCACCAGCACAGTTTCTGTGCACTGATTTGAGACATCTGTCTGCTTTCTGTCCTTTCTAGCTTCACATATGGCAACAGCAGTATTCTCAGCTTTTTTTTTTTTAAAAGGTCTGGAGATGTCTGTGGCAAAAAGTTCCCTTGCCAAATGCATCTGTGCTTCAAGGCTACTATATGCACAGATGCTAACAAAAATAGAGCTTCAGTTTTTCTGGTAATAACTTGGATTAGCTTAATTGTTCTTTATGTATCTGTAGAACCTAGGAAAGGTGAGGCCTGAGTCTGTATTGATAGAACAGAGGGATCAGTGTTCACTCTCTTGTTCCATGGAGGTGGCTAATAAAGTTATTACTGCAACTATTTGAAGAATTACACGAACTTATTTTACATCCGTAGCTGCAGTACTGTTGGGAAAACGACTCTTCGCGCAGGAACAAAAACAAATGATGCTGTTTGCAGCAGCCATGTGACACAGCCAACTCTTCCTCCGAGTACAACATCTGCTTTGGATCTTTCTACTACCAGCCACAGGAATGATACATCACCTACAGTGCTCTCACCCTCCAAATCCAGTGTGATCCCTTCCATTATTTGCTCAGATGCAAACAGCCCCGCAGAGACTAACTGGGGTAAGGAGGGAGAATGACCAAGTCTAGTCTCTCTATTTGAGAGCTAGTTGGTAATTTTCATTTGAAACAAATGTAATGAGTCTTTCCCATGGAAATTCCAGCTAGAATCATAAATCTTTGTTAGTATATTCTTTTTTTTTTTTTTTTTTTTTTTTTTTTTTACCAGGATCTCTATCACTTATCCTTATTTGTCTAATACTGCTTATGGTGTCTGGAATGTCCATCTTCCTGTTGATTATCCAAGCAGCCAAAAAAACGACCAAGAAGAGGCCTTATAGGAGCAACCATCAGAGTGAGTATCTCATTAGGGAGAAAAATATATAGGAAAGAGAATTAGTCAGGGTCACTTGGCCACTTAGTTGCACTTCGTTTCCATTATAATGAAATCTACCTGGTATTAACCACAGATGACGTTGTGCTACTCAGCTCACGTTCACTCCTCTTCTTATTCCTGGTGCACTGGAGGTCATAGTATGTCAGGGTTGCAGTGTTATAGAGCAGAGATTCCCCTGCCTGTTGCTGTGTAGAAGGATTGAGTTTCTAGAATGTGCTGCTGGAAATGATGTGAAATTATTCCTGTGCAGCTCTTGATTTGAATCATTAGAGCATATACCAGTGTATCATTAACTAATTGACTTGGTTTGTATTCTTCTTTTGCTCTCATTTTTATCTCCTATCTTCTTTCCTCCTTAATCCCTGGAAAAAAAAAAAAGGCAATGAATTTGTGCATAGAATTCTATTCAGTACAGAGAGGATCTAAAAGCGAGAATCTTTAAGAGTATATTGTGTGAACTTTTTTGCCCATGTAGAAGTGAAATGTCTTGAAGTGTCTTCTGCAAACACAGGAAACGCCTGACTGAGAAGAACTGTGCTCTCTGTTTGGAATTAAGTGGTAGCTTGGCTCTGATTCAGGCAACAGCTGCCTCCTGTTCCACTCAGGGAGCAGTGGTATAGTCTATTTTCACTGTTTCTGATGCTTGGTCTATCCTAGTACTGGCTGGAAGGTCAAGCAGCGACCAAAAGTCACTCATAGGTGCCTAGTTGTCCATGAACCTAGGAAAATCCCTTGGTTTCCTTTGCCTTCTGCTCTGTACATTATTGTGTGTGTGCGTGTGTCTTTCAGAAGAAACGAGCTGTCGAGTTCCCGTCCAGGAAGAACAAATTGACTCCAATTCCAGTCTCATCAAAAACTGACTTCACGTTGTGTTACTGTTTCCTGCGTTTCTGAGCCGATCAATCCTAATGACTAATGTGACACAACTTTCAGCGGCTATCTGTGTGGATGTCTGTAATTGTTTAATTGCACTTCCAGTCCTTTGGGACTCATTGAGTCATCCCTTTGGCATTAGGACCCATGGGAGTAGCTGCTCTCAAATTGTGACTCTTCCTATTAGGCAGATCCTGTGCACAGCATCCCTGGTACTGGACCTGAGTTGATACAGTCCTCTGCATTCCTAGCCACTTGCCTTTGGGCTGCAGAAAGCGTTTACAAAGCTGTAAGAGCTAATTGTTGAGCAAACTGACATACAGGGAAAAATTAAAACACCTGCTTTATGACTAGGTTTATATCTTGCCCTACAATTTTGAGGTGCTGAGCAGGACACGTCTCTTCTCTCAGTGGAGCCATTTGCAGGGTTTCAGTTGAGCTCCCAAAGGAGCTCTCTTCCTTTTAGGTGGAGAATCTCCATGCATGGACCTAGCCAGTTTCCTTTGTGCTTCCATTTTGTTTTTCCTTTTTTTTTTTTTTTATTAGTCAAAATAAGTGGCATACATCAACTGTGCCTCCAGAGACAGTTGTCACAGCTGCTAATTCTGGTGCTGGCTTTTAAGCAATGATTAAGAGATGGCTATTCAGTGCCACTCTTTTCCTTTCTGCCTTTCTTTTGGGCAGACCCATTGAGAAAATGTCATGTTAACATTGAGCAGGATCCCCACAGGCCAACAAATGGAATGATTCACTGTCACTGAGTAGCTCCAGATCTCCAAGTGTTTGGAAATCTCTGTGAGATCTTCATCTGTGTGGAAAGTAGAATCCGTGTACTCACTGCAAAGGGAATGGTAATTTCTGATTAGAACGTGATTAGTGAAAACTGTAATTCAGAGCAGGGGGAAAGTAGAGTACAACTTGTCTGCACTGTAGACTTAGTTGCTGTATAAAACTGTTTGATCTGTAAGCTTTGTACATACAAGCTCTGTGCTGCTTCTTGGTGGATGTTCTGTTGTGCTGAATATCCTGGTGTGTCTATCCCCAGCAAGGCTGCTTCAGTCAAGCTTGAAGAGTAAAATAGTGTAGTTTAAACCACTTCTGTGGGAGTTGATTGCTTCAAAGTAATGCTGTGGATAAAGGAAGAAACACACAAGCAAGTTTGTTTCCAGGTGGTCTGGATTTGGGCAAAACCTTTTCATGTCCTAGGTTTAGTAGCATGTAAATGGACATCAGAGTTTTTTTTTCTGCTGATGAATGATAATTTGTGGTGACGACTCCCTAGATGTTTTCTGTTGATAAGAGGCAAGCTGAACTTTTAACACCGTGTGACCATATGGGCCTTCAAGTGTTGTATTTTGGCAAAGATGTGTGAAGATCATGAAACAGTGGATAGATACCGTTCATATGGATGCTCACTTCTGTGTACTGTCACTTGAATCTGCCTTCAGAACTGAAGAAGTTTTCTTCGTGTGATCTGTTCACAGTTAAAATACACCTGGTTGTTTGCCTGCATGCTGTATGAAATTAATTTTACTTCTGTAATGTTTTTTTTTTTTTTGTGAGTTAATCGATGTGTCTTTTTAAAGAATGTTCAAATTTTAGATAACAAATTCAAAGCCCAAAGTCTGAGAGGCAAGTGTTATTTTGAATAGCTTGTGATGTAATTTAAATATCTCTGTGTAAAAGTTTGAGAAAAAAAGTTTGATATAACTTGAAAGTTATATCATTCAGAAGTGTTTTCACTTCAAATACTCCTTAGTATATAACTCATATTTTATATACATAGTGCCAAAGCATATGGCAAAATATGCAGCACGGAAATGTATTCAAGAATACAGCTGGTTATCTAAAAACATGTTTTTAAACATATGTTTCATTATATGTTATACATATGGTGTACTTAGTGGCTTCCTATTTTGAAGTGCATATACAATGTATATAAATATTTGTATTATATATGAAGTATAGTACTGAGTTTTTCAAATAAATTGTAGTAGTGGCTAGATGTGCGTGTTTGTGTATGATTTGGGGAGTACAAAGAAACCAATGCTATTACTCCAGCGTGGGAGCTTAAGATGGGCATTGACTTTTCAGAAGGTTCCTGTACTGGAGCATTTGACCCTTAAAAAATTATTTCTATTGTCAGGGACCTTCTGAAGACTTTAACTTCTAGTTTTTTTGTTAAAGTCATGTGGGGGCCTTTTAGACTACTCTGTTCATCCTGACCTGGCGTGACATCTTGTCATTTTACAAGCATGGTGGAGGGTGCTCTATTAATTGCTAATTAAACTTATTTACATTCAGCTGTTGCACCATCATAGCCACTGACTGCAGTGGGAGTAGCCTGAGCCCATGGACCCTGACCTTTCCTGAGACTGCCAATGAGAGGATTTCCCTAATTGTGACAAAGAAGGGGTGTGTGAGCTTGTTCTCTGCTGTCTCAGCTGAAGTATATCAAAATTATTGGGTAGCTTAGATCTGGACACAGTGACCTAGCTGCAAGAACAGAGAGACCTGCTTTGCTTGAAGTGTAATTCTCACAAAAAGCAGGATCCCCAAATGGGCAAATCCATGGCTTAGCAGGCTTTAAGTTGACACGCTGTCTGGGTGAGCTGAGCGAGCGGTGTAGTATTGTGCTTTGTGAATTGTGTCTGGTGGCAGTTCCCACCTGAGCTGCTGGGAGGTTCGAGACGATAAGGCTCAGCCCTTTCAAACAAAGTTATGAATGTAGAAGTCTTTGAAAGCGCGCTGTGGTCTAGATGCTGTGAATCGGCGGAGTGCAATGGATGAATCTGGGAAATGGATTCCAGAGAGCACGCGGCCACTTCTCGGAAACAATGCTTATCAGGTCTGTAGCCTGCCCTTCCGAGGCAATACTGCTCGTACCGCGTTTCCACATAACTGAGCACGGTGCAGATAAGCGATGAGCTATTTGAGGCTGTGGGGTAATGATGGCAACGCAGCCCACAGGAACAGACGAGGTGCTTATAGAGGTGTTGCTGTGGTGTGTGCTCACCAGCTGCTTCCACGAATCTTTCTTGTTTTCTGCCCTCTGGCTGAGCTGCACAGGAAGATGCTCAAGTGCTCCGTGTTGTTGTGCCCTCCTACAGCCTCCTGATGGGGAGATTTCCTGGAAAATGGGGCCTGGGCTGTTCCATTGGGCAGAATTATAAACTGGTGGTGGCCCTGGAAGTGCACAGCCAAGCGAGGGCAGCTGAGCACGAGTTGAATTTGCTTATCAGCATGGAAAAGAGGAGTGAATCCAGCAGGCCTTTTGGCTTGTGTGCATCAGGAAGTCTGTGCCGCTGGCTTTTATGGCGATGTGTGACCGTGAGCCTGTCTGTGCTGCTGTAGGACCTCTGTATCCAACCCCTGTGCCGACAACCTATAATCCTTTCTGCAGTTATACCATGGTAACGTTTAATGCTTATGTTTATGATTTGATTTTTTTTTTTTTTTTGAGTATTTGGGTGTTGGTAGACTGGTTTAATAAACTGGTGTGGCTACTTTGCTCTGAATAAAGGGATAATGTTTAAAAATTATGCTCAGTCTTGTTGCTTTCCTGTCAAAAACCTGCTTGGGTTTCTCATTCCAGAATGAAAACCATGGAACAAACAAGCTCTAAAACCCCCAGTTAAAAATAGGCAGAGCCTCTTGAACACCTTGTGCTGCTTTCAGCCTACATTTGTCTTCCTACGTGCTAGAAATAAAACTTTCCCTTCTCAAAGATACGGGCTATGTCACAGAGTAAGTTCCTGTTTTTCAGCCATTCAGATTTCCCCCTTTTCAGGCACTCAAGCGACACGGGCAGAGTTGTGCTTCTTCAACTAAGCTGATGAAGATAAGGCTATACTAGATTTTTTTCCGGTGTAACACAACTGATTGCCTTTTTTTTTAACTTAAAAAAAGCCATGAGCCTCTCTTTCTGATTGCAAAGATACCGGTTTCTTTTATGCAAGCAACTCTAAGCTCTGGTTTTAGTGTGAACTTACAGTGGCAGAGTAGTTGGTGAAGTTTTATGATTTGTAAGGTATATGCGTCTTGGACACCACAGAGCCCTGGTTCAGGAGTTCATTTAAGCCCATGTAAAACTTTCTGCATCAATATTGTCACTGAAATTTGACCTCTTTGTTGTTTTAAGAACCACCTATAAAAAAGGCTATAAATTTGTACTTGAGAATAAAGCCAATTTTTCCATGAATAATTTAACTTTAACTGCACTAGCCATGACTTACAGGACCTGGGGTGAGCACATTATGTTATTTGTTTGGAATTGCTCTCCTCCACAGATGGAGGTTGCATCATAGGACTGCTGCAAAAAACCTTTTGAAAAACAAACTTCTCCTTTGTCTTTTTTTTTTTTTTTTTTTTTTTTAAATCCCTCCCAAAATATATGAAAAGTGCTAGCGCCTGCAGCTACTATGTGTCGTGGCTACTGCAGCTCCTATGTGTCATGCATTTTCTCTTCCTCACCACCTTCTCCTCTGACCTGGAAGTACACCAAAATGACTCAGGTTTGCCATGTGAAACTTCAGAAAGGTCACATCTGCTAATGACACGCTGTACCTGGTGGCTAGCTGAAGAGGAAACGCACAGCTTAGTAACGTCAGTGACTTGAGTTTCTTGTCTCTGTCTGGTTTCATAAAGTTTTTCCCTTTATGAAATGTCAATGTTTTTACTACCCAGCCTGTGCTCTTGCCTTTGTGGGGAGTTGCCACTGCTGGTGGGCAGGCAGTGTAAGTAACCCAGAGAGGTTCTGTGTGTGTCCTGCAGGCTGCTTAGAGCTGCTCAAAGGAAGGATCCGGTCTTCGTAATGCCCTTGTTTGTTTTTTTTTTTCAGGGCGAGAAGAATTTACCTTGCCTAGAGAAACCACACGTGGCGCTATGCAGACCACTTCTACTATATTGCCTGACTCCTGCCCTATCTGTTGCAGGCTTGCAAGGCAGTAATTCTCCTCATGGGCCAAAAGAGGGCAGACCTTAAACAGCCACAGCAAATACCCCAGGTTCTTGGAAACCCCATGGTAGCCAGTCCCATTCACTCCAAAATCCCAAGGAGTGAAAGGAACACGTAACAATTTTGTTTTCTAGTTTCCAGCTGCAGCCAAATCACTGCTCTGTCAGTTGTCAGAGGGTGTCCTGCTGGAGAACTGCTGTCCCTGTATCCATCGTGGCACCAGGCTCATGTGCTCGCTGCTGCCCTGGCTGCTCCTCCACGCTTCCTGCAGCCCACCAGAGCTGCTGCTCTGCTGCAGGTACAACAAATCACATCACCTCATGTAAGCTACTCCTCCTATCGCTGTCATGGCACAGCAAAGGGATCTATAATAAAGACTGACGTTTGCTTTCCAAGAATATAGACAAATTCTGTACAATGTATAAATCCTTTAGTTAGCAGTGGAGTTTTCTACAGCAGGACAAAAAGTGCTTATGAGGTATAGCTTACAAGGCAATTTCTACCTCGGTCTAACGTATAGTCATTCAGAAATTACATTGACTTCACATGAATAACCTCTTACTTGTAGAAGTGCGTGGCTTGCTGCTTTAATCACCCATTATAAGAAATCAGCAAAATCTCATTGTCAGTAAACCAAAAACTCTCCCTGACTTACCATTGACAGCACCAAGTCCGAGCAGTGTCTGCAAAGCCACAGGACTTGCAAGAAATAATTACCTTTGAGAAGCCGTTACACTATTGTCATTTGTTGTTGTTATTGTTCTTCCCAAAAGGTAATTTGAACAGTCAGCAAAACAGTGGCTCCAATGACCTCAAACAAAATGAGAACTGTAAAATGAGTCACCTGGCAGCATGTGTAACACTCAGCTTGTGGCGAGATATCATTATTAAGGTGGGTGAAACTAGAACTCACAGCCAGCTCTGAAATTAATCGTGGAAATGCGTGCCCTGAAGCACGCAAATTGCCAAATTGGTGAGCTTCATCAGGTGAAAGAATTCCCTGGTTCTTCCTTCAAATCTCATCCCTGAGCACCCCTCCTAGTGTTGTGCATGCAGGTCATGGCAGCAGAGAGGGAGAAGGGGCTGAGGGATCTGTAATAGCTTTTCTTCTGTTCCACTGCTGTGTTCACCTGTTTCCATCTGAATCTGCCCTGAACTGACAGCTAGGTATTGGCATGTTCCTTGGGAGATTGGAGCAGGAGATAAGTCACTGCATTTGGTGTCTGGTAACATTTGTTTCTGTGCCCCCTTTCCTTTGCTGAAGGGAAGAAAAGAAACCCATTCTCCCTGGGTCTCCTGCTTCGTTGAGGCCCCACTCTCAGAAGCGAGGTTCATTTCTTGGAGACAGTCAGAGAAGATTAAGACCTCTTCCTCCAAGACTGAGGAACTAGAGCCTGGCATTACAGAGACCATTCAGTCCAAACTCCACACACTTGTACTGGATGCTCCTGTGTTTGGATGCTCCTTTTTATTGACAGCTGCAGACTCTAAACCCTGAGGCTTTTCTGAACATCTCAGCCCCTGGCTTCATCTCTTTGCCTGTTCTAGACTGTGCCATGTCCTCCTGTTGCATGCAAAGGAGAAAGTATGTTGTGGTATAAGTGCTCAGGCAACCCTGAAAATTGCATTACTTCCTATGGCCTTTTAACCCTTGGGATTATAATTTTGAACACAGGTCAAGTGGATTGACGGGACCTCTGCTCATGTAGGAAGTTGAAAAAATGTAAGGATTGCTGCTTTCCAAAGTGTTTAGTTTTAGTTGAACTTCGTATGGTTAATTTTGTAGCTCCTGCTTAATACAGCCACCAAACCGGTGAAGAGGAGATGAGAAAACTTCTGCTTATTGCTGGGCGAAATGGGCATTTGTTCTACCAGTAGGTGCAGAGCCTGCTGAGAACCTGGCCGGGTAAGGCAGCAGGATGGGACCCAGGCCCTGGCGGTAATGACATGCAAAACACACAGAACTGAGCAAGAAAGGGTTGGCAGATGAAATGTCACTACCTCAGAGACAGGTAAGATTAGCTTTAGAAAATCCCCAGAGATTTTGCAGCCAGATAGTTGTGTTGTCTCTGAAAGGTCACTGCTGACTCGAGTCGTTTAGTCTTGGCATGTGCTGTTGTCTGTTATCTGACCGTCATGTCCTGTCATCTGGCGGTGTCTGCACACGACTGTAGCGCTTCGACAACAACAAAAACATGTAGAGACCAGTTCAGAAAGCACCAACATTCCCAAACAGAGAGGGAAATGAGTGATCTGTTCCAAAACACTGAGGGAAAATTGGTTCCCAGTCTGATAAACACTTCCCAGCAGGTGAGACCAACAGCCTCTTTTTGAGACTTGGACAAGGCCTTGCAGAGCAAAGGCAAGCTCTGGGCTGAACGGGGAAGGTGTACCCCCTTCTGTCCCACTTTTTATGTGTGGTAAGGGGATTTAAAAGGTGCTGGTGCTGTTTCCACCCTGCACCAGCCTCCGTCTGCTGGGGAAGGAGTATAGGGTAGGGGAAGGTGTGAGGCCGAGTTTGGTAGCAAGCTGTTCATGAGAGCAGCAGCAGTGCTTGCTATCGAGGCCTATATGGGTGCTCTGCCCCCCAGTTTTGGCTGCAGCCACAGCTGGGCTTAGTGTCCCCAAGGTATTCCTTGCCCTGTTGTGCAAGGAGGAGCATTTCCAATGGTATTGCCATCAAAACACCCTGGGGTGAACATAAATGTAGCTGTCTTGAACCACATTATCTTTATTCTCAACCTGTTCTTACAAGAGGATAACAAAAATCCCCTCAGAGTTGGTCAGGGCCTGTGTGCAGCTCAGACGTGGTCATAACAGGTTGGTCTGCAGAATGTATCTCTGCAGTGTCTGGTGCTTTTGCTTAATACTTTGCCTTCACCAACAGACTCAGCAGAGTCTTAAAATCCTCTTATGACCCTCTTCTCTCTTCAGGGGCTGCTGATGGTACCGTGCTTTCTGTGGAAGGGAAGCACCCCGTAGCCTTTCCTGTGGAGCCCAGGCCTTCTGGTTTTGCTCTTTGCAAGAGCTGGCGGTGGGAACCTTGCATCAGAGCTCTGAGCCCAAAAAGGGTGGCTGGTGGTTCCAGCCCTTGGTGGCCAGCTGGGAAGCAGCACGAGCCCTCTGTGTGTCGCTGGGTTTCCTCCAGGCTGTGACATGTGTGACGAGCAGCATGTGATGGAAGGAAAGGGGATCTCCTTTGTGGTAGGTGTACAAAGAAGGAGGCTTACGTTTTCAGAAATTTAACTGCGGGCCTTCTAGGGGCATTTTGTGGGGAAAACAAACCACAGAGACTGGTGCCTTTAGCCTGCTTGCAGCTAGCTTGGATGTAAGCTTTTCACAGCAAGGTTTCACCTAGCAAATTTAGCAGTACAAGAAGCTTTGCAGCATGTGTTTGTTAAACTAGAAGTGTCTGTTGTGTACCTAATCAATCCAATTGCTTCTACTCATGATAGGAGCATGGGTAAATGGATGCCTGACCAAGGACTAAGTGAGGGGTGTGATAACTGACCTTCTCTTTGAGATCTGTGGATAAAATCTTCAGGAGGAAGGTGTAGAACACAGCAAAGGCTGGAATCTGCCTGCAAAATTTGTTTAGGCTTCATAGACTGTGTGTTAAACTAAGGAAATAACGCAGCAAGCGTCAAATGCCAAGGCATGGCATTTTCCACATGCACTCATCTCTCTTCACAGGTCTGACTCTCCCTTGCCTTGACCTATGTGTCATCACATGCAGCGTGGAAAAGAATCCGTTAAGAGCTGCTTCTGTGTCTGAATTCATCCGCTCAGATGAGAATTAGGTTGGATTTGAAACGTTTTCTTCGCCGTGCACACATAAAAGTAACCACAAGCTGCACGGATAGAAGCAAACAATAAAGTACAGTTGAAATGCAAAAGGGCAAAGAAAAGTAAAATGAGATAAAAATAATAATAATAAAAAAACAAGCTGCCAAACATAAAGCAGTGATTGAAGTGTGTGTCTGCATTTGCATGGGATGAGACAATGTGGAATTGAAATCCAGCAGCAGGTCATGATTACGGGTCATGACATGGCTGTGCCCGTGTGTAATTTTGGTGTAATTTTGCTGAGGAGCTGTCTTTTGCTACCTGAATCCCAGGGAATTGGGGGCAGAGGAGCTGCACGGGTCCCTAGAAGGCCTTGTGGGGCTGTTCTCCATTTTCGTACCAGGGCTGACTTTGCAGCAGCATTATTTCTGGTGGTTTCATGCTATCTATATTGAGTTATATCAGCTCTGGAAAATAATTCAGGAGTCTGATGCTCCAGATTGTGAGGAAGTTGAAATCAGTGAACAGAATCAGAAAATCTGTGTGGGTGAATGGAGTTACAGTACAGTGCACATCTGATAGTTAAATCCTTGAGGGTTTCTAAAGGAGCTGTAAGTCAGAATGAAATAGTGTGAGAGAGCTGCAGTTCACACCCAGATGGAATAATTTGTGTTAATTGTCCACTGTATATCTACTGGTAAAATTCAATGAAAATCAAATTATGTGACGCTCCATCTTGCTCATAATCAGCTGCTCTCTTAGTGGAGCCACGGGTGCATCATTGCTTAGCCCTGTAAGCATTTGATGAGGTAAAACAAAATGTTTTCCCCTCCCCTAAAGGAACAGGAACAGGAAGAGCACAGCTACAACTACAAAAAGCCTGCTGCCTTCCCCCAGTGTCAGGGGAAGGAGGACTTCTGCAGGGGGAGCCCTGATACCAGCCCACTTTAGCGCGCTTTGGGGTTGCATAGCTTGAGAGATGCCTGCACAGAAAAGTGAATTTGGGCCCCTCAAGACTCAGGTTTTCTTGCTGCTGGTGCTGAGCCTGTGCCAATGGACACAGCGAACTCTGGCAACACCATGCGAGGGGGGTGAGATGAGAATGGTCAGTAAGGGTGTAAAGAAATGCTGCCCTAAATGCGTCTCAGACACAGGTAAGGGAATGATGTGTCTTTTGTCTCTCTGCTTTTCTTTAGTGATTTGTGTCAGCCAGGGTATTGCAGTGTGGGGAGCAGGTGCATGTGTAAATGTATCTTGAGTAGCTGTGTATGCAAAACAAAACCACAAGGGCTTCCCTCCTGTCTGCCTAAATTCAAGATGTGCCTTCGTGTCAGGATGGATTCCTGTTTCAGGTTGGTTATATGTCTGTGCTTGCTCTGTAGCGGGAAAGGGAGAGTTAGTTTTCTGGGGGTTGGCCTTGCTCACTTGGGAAAAAGGTGTTCACGTAACTCCTGAGCCCTTGCTCCACTCAGACATAGTCTGGGGGCATTGACTGTCTCATTCAGACTTTGGAGGGAATGCAGGGCGTGATGCTCTCTGTTGCCTTTTGTAGTTTTGAGAGTGGGAAGATCCCATTTCATTCCCTCCATCCCTCTGACCTACGCTTGTCTGAGAAATGAATGCCCAGAAAAAGTCTCAGATGATTTCTAGTTTCCACAGCCTCGTCTAACCTGTATTCTTGCCTGACCTTAGAGTGGTGGTGTGATGGTACTGAATTCTCGCTTGTCTGTGACTTTGAGTCAAATGAAGAGACTGGAGGTGGAGCAGGCTGGCTGCAGGGGTGACGGGGTGACATCCCCGTGCCTGCTAGGCTGAAGGACAGAATTGGTGACTCTGATGGCCTCTTCCATGGTCCCAGCAACAATCACAGTGTTCTCATCTAGCGCTGTCCAAAACAGCAGCCAGAGCTCAGTAGTAGGGACCATGCAGCTGTTTGCATCACCTTCAGCAAAGGATGCACCTTTCTGTTCTGTCTGTCCTAAAATAGGGTCCCATGGCCTCCTTGAGGTACATTGGAGGGTTTGTGTGCAGGAGGCAGCATATCCATTTCACAGTGGACATTGGAGCTGGTGGTGACCATGGAGGAGTGAAACAAGAGGCAGTGCTTGTAGGGTGAGGGAGGGATCCCCGCTGCTGTATGGGCTGCCTTTGTTCAGCAGCTGGAGGATTGCTTGATCCACGTTTTGTGTTCCAGTCTCTATCTGAAAGGCTAAAGTGGCCTGGAAGGTGACTCCCTTTCATTTAGCACTTGCCAGAAGTACTGTGGAGACCCCACAGCATTCCCCTTCCCACTGAGATCAGGTCTTTCAGCATGAGGTAGAAGAGTCATTGCTTGGTGAGATCAACTCTAGGATCGACTCTAGACTCATCTACTAGTAATACACTGAGAGAAGCATCCCACAGCTGTTTCTTTTCTTCTTTTTCTTTTTCTTTTTCTTTTTCTTTTTCTTTTTCTTTTTCTTTTTCTTTTTCTTTTTCTTTTTCTTTTTCTTTTTCTTTTTCTTTTTCTTTTTCTTTTTCTTTTTCTTTTTCTTTTTCTTTTTCTTTTTCTTTTTCTTTTTCTTTTTCTTTCTGCCTTCCTTACATTTTGAAGACCAATAAGAAGAGACCGGCAATGAGCAGAGGAGGATGTGGGCAGCATCCTGGTGGCCCTGTACATTCCATCATCAATCTCAGGAAATGATCTCTGTTTGATCTTTGCCACTAACTGTGGGTTTTTAAGCATTTCTCTCTTTATTCTTTTTCCTTTAAGGTCACAAAACTTCCTAGTTGAATAGCATTTTTCCTCTCGCTGGTCTCCAACTGGTGAAAGAATTACTTGATAGTGATGGGATCAATTTGCCAGTAGCACTGATGGTGAAAGCCATTTCTAGCCTCAGTTACAAAGGCCTAACTTCTCTCTTTCTTCTTGACAGCCAACAAGCCATGTGCAGAAATCGAGGACACGGACTGCAGATGTCCTCAGGGCTACAGCTGTGCTAATCGGGCCTGCGACTCCTGTCAAAAACTGCCTGAATGTGCAGAAGGCGAGGAGCCGTTTAAGCGTGGTAAATAAACAAAACAGGCTCTAAAAGGCAGAGGTCAATATAAGGAGCTTGCTGATGGTTCTGTTCACTTACTATAGTCCCCTCTTGGGAAGGCTTCCAATGCATGGGAGGAAAATGGCATTTATACCATGGCCTCAGAAGGTAACACCCATAGGTTTGCAAAACACAAAGCTGGCAAGAGCTGCTTACGTATTTCTCCAGGGGGGTGATTCATACTGCAGAAAGTGTAGAGGAAACACATCATCCTCAGATTACCCCCACCTTCCAGTAAAAGCATTGACCACTGTTAATTCGTGTTCTCTTCTCTTATAGGCATTATTGACTACTCATTTGAATGTAAACCATGTGAGATGGGAACCTATTCTAATGTTAAGAATAGCTGGTGCCAAAACTGGACCGAGTACGTATTTATTGATACTTTTCTTCTTTGGTAATATGCACGATACATTTATCATGATAAATCCTTAAATTGGAAAATTGCTTTTGCATCAAAAGTAAGGTCACCAATGACATTAGATGATTAAAATGATTTGTTTATTATTTTTTTTTAATTAAGCAAGAGACTTCTCTCTTCTCTGGCTTCTTAAGTAGTTTGTCCGAAAGCAAAACTTAAACTGCTATGGATTCATCCTGCTTCCAAGTCCAGCACAAACTGATGCAAAATTATTCCTAATGTGGACATCACTTGTAACAAAGACTAAAAAAAACTGTGCATGTAAACAATTGTAATAAAATGTTATTTTCTTGGGGAGCAGCCCTAATTTTACCTGCTCTGCTATAAAAAGGAACAAAGGAAATAAGCTGTGGAAAGACTGGAGGGGAGGAAGAAAGGGAGATGAGAAAAAAAGCTGGGGAGGAATGAAGGAAAAGGCCAGGACAATTCTAAATGTGACTCTCTTTCTTCTTTTAGTTGTGAAGGTTCTGGGTTTCTAACAATCAAGCGAGGCAACAAGACACACAATGTTGTGTGTGGCTTCCCTGTTGAAGAAGTGGAGCAAGGTACATTCTCATGATGCTTTATTTCCTTGAGCCTCTACCTGCTCTCTGCATGTCTTTCGTTGTGGATTTGCGGCATGTTACCATCCAGAGCTTGCTATCATTCAAGATGGCTTTGAAAATGACTGTTGTGCTTCTTGCAATATTAATACAGGTAGAATATTTTACCTAGGCAGAGAGTCCACCATTACAACAATGTCAGCAACGAAGAGAGAGAGGAGCCCAGCAAATGTCCTTGAAACAGAGCACGCAGTTTGCAAACCATCCATTTCCCATTGAACCTGCTGTTTTGCTAGATTTTCTCAGGAAGACAATAGCTTAGTAGGTCATCCTCTTCCTTTACAAGTACTCACCCAGTCCACAACACCCACTACTGAAAACGTGTTCAGCTGAAATCTGTTCATGGATCAGATTGCACAGGGATGACAGAGTATCAACGAAAGCAAGTGTCACTGCTCCTGTTTCTGCCTCCCCTTTGACCCTATGGGGCAGTGGCACCTTTCAGATCTGGGCCCTTTGTTGAGGAAAATTGTTAGTTGTGTTGAGACAAACTGCAAAAAGGTGCTGCTTTTAATCTCCATGGGGCTGACACAAGTGTGAAAATTTGGCTCGCCGTAGTGCTTTTCAATAAAACATTGAAGCCAAATCCATCAAAAGAGCAAAGCAGAGTAGACAGATCAAATGATAGCGCTGCCTTCTGCATGAATGCCTCTTTACCCACAGGTGGTGATACTGGCACTCTTGACTGGGAGCACCTCAGTTTTACTGAAAAAACCTACTCTGGTTTTATACCAGGCTTATCCATTGCCACAGAAAGGAAATCAGCCTTAAGATTTCCTTGGAAGCACTGCCTTTCCCTTACCAATTGCATATGATGATCTCTTTATATTTATTATATTTCTTATAATATGATTTCTTAATCTTTATTCAATGTATTTAATTGCAGCTCGCGTTGGAGACGACTCTATGTATACCACCATCCTGGCCATCTTTACTGCGGTGGCTGTATTTGTTCTCATCTTGCTGACCTTCTTCTTGCATTTCTGCATCTGGTCACTGAAGAAAGAAAAATACCACGTGGTTGACAGTAAGTGCACCTTTGTGGGCTTCCCTGGGGCTTTTCAGTGGAGAACAACACTTTCATTGCTCCAGATTCAGAATGGAGTACATTAAGTTTAATAAATAGAGTACGAACTGATGTGCTGTGTGATTTGGTGGGTCTGTGTAGGGAAAGGTCTTGCGAAGACATGCGTGTGCAGTGCTTTTGCTTATTCTCACTGCAGATGTGGAACATAACTTCCCTAGGCTGCTGCTGGCTCCGCAAGCACCACACCACCGAGAGGAGACTTACAGCTGCCAGTTTCCAGAAGAAGAACATGGAGACAAAACACCAGAAGAAAAGAGTGGCTATTTCCACCCTCCGAGTCCGCACTGAAAACAGATAACTTGCAAAATGCCATGAGAATGAGGAACTGAGATCAGCTTAAAAAAAAATGAGGAAAAAAAAAAAAGGAGGGACTGGGTGCATAAAGCATCATTATGTACATAGCAATAAGGAGCAGGTTTGGGGGAATTTTGCTTTGTTTCTTCTCAACAAAACTCGTATTTAGAAACAGGAGCTGCTTAAATCAGTCTGACATTCAATTCAGCTGCACTGCTTTAGGCGGTTTTCCTGAGTTGTGGGTTGCTTTTTTGTTGTTATTTGGTTGTTTTTCATTGATGCTCTTTTTAATATTTTTGGGACAAGAGACCCTTCTTGTTATTACTCCACTTTGCATCTTCTGCTGTGGTGCTCCTCCAGCCTGACTGGTGCCTGGCAGGCTGGTGTCCTGCCATCAGTCCCTCCAGGGCTGCAGGAGGTATAGAAATACCTGTGCCGAGCAGTCAGAACTACTACTCTTCTTTGGGCAGGCTTTGCATTCCTGCCGAGTGGCCCTTTTAGTTAGGCAGCAAAGGGCCTTTACTTTTAATCCATGAACTACTCCACTTTCCTACCACAACAGCACCTGCAGGCCAGTCTTGGTGCACAGAGGTGCCCAGGTGAGGCTGCTGTGGCCACGTTCTTTGTGTTTGCAGAGACTTTTCTATGCAAGCTCTGTCATCTCTTCCAGGAAAACTGGAAGAAGAAGGGAGTGATGTTTATCCTTGTTCTCCTCCACAACTCAGCTATCTTTGGTAGCTGGAGCATTGAATTAAATACAAGAGATTTCAGAAAGGCTCGAGGATCATGCTGTCTAGAGAAAGACACTTGACTTAGTGCACTCTTCTCACCTGGCTTATAGAGCAGAAGAAGATGGTGGGAAACAGAGAGAAGCCAACCACTTGTTCCTGATGCTTTTCCTTCCCGCTCCAGAATAAAAGGAACCAGGTGTTTTGCTGATGTATACCAGCATAGCTCCAGTGACTTGATCATCAGCTGAAAGATATTCCCTTTGATGAACATAGAACAACGCAGGATTTTTTATTAAAGCTTTCTCAAGTTTTGTAGAGCTCTGGCATGGCTAGAATTTGTCCTTTTGCCTGAATTTAAAGGGGGAGTGTGTCAGTTGGTTGGTTTCTGTCAGTTGGCACTGATTTCAGATAGGAATCCAGTCTGTGGCTTCAACTAATTAAAATGTTTTTCTCATTTTTTATACAATTATATATATATATATCTTTTCTTATAAAACTATAATTATTGTTGTGTAATGGGATTGCAATTATACGTACAAAACCCTGAATGTCTTCTGGTTTGGCTATCTGGAGAAAGCTGCTTGGAGCAGATTCTGAAGACTAAACCAACTCTGGGCAAAAATGAGTTTTGAGTCAGGCTGCATGTAAAAGTGTATAAATATCCCACCCTCCACTCATTCCATCACAGTTCCAGTTTCAGTCTTACAGCTTCCCTGTTACTGTGTTGAGTACCACTAACATCCCTGTACTGTAGCTTCCCCATCACATTAGATGGAAACACTGATAATTCTCAACCTCAGAAACGTGATGTGAGACATAATTGGTATTTTCAATGTATTTTTGCCTTCTCTCATCCTGTTGCTTTTAATTCTTGCGTTTCTGTTAAATTTTCCTGTAGGTATCCCTATGTGGAATTCATTTCAAATGTGTTTTCTTCCATTGCTTTGAGAAATATGCAGACTCTTAACTGAGGTGAACTGGGCATTCACCCAAGGAAAGGTGGCAAGCATTGGACTGGATGAAATAGGGAAACTTAGCTTAAAGTATAAGACTGGCTCTGCCTTGTAAGCAGGTACACTGTGGGATTTAATATACTCAGAAGCCTAAACACCTGCTGGTAAAGACCATTCTTACTGCTTCTTCTGTGTTGTCCATGTTTACTCTCTGATCTATATTGGTCTTTCATTTTTTAATGTAGTGTGTTTTTCACCAAGATTTCTGATTGTGACCTTTTGTAAAGGCAAAATAAACTTGACAATTAATGAAGTGTCTGTGTTACATGATTCAGCAAATTGGAAAGAAAGGATTTTAATCCTCAGGTCATCTCAGTGTTCATGAGAGCAATTAAGTTTTACTTTTCCAGCTCACTTCGCCTGTCTTACAGGACTTTGGCTGTTTCAGCAATATACCTCCAAACTTTTCTGTTGTATTTCAGACGGGTGCACTTGCATTTTTTCCCCTTTTTAAGTAAGTGGCTTAACATTTCCTGGCTGATGGTAAGCCAGCATTTCAGCTATGCTCTACCAAAGAAGCAGGAAACTCTGGCTGACACTTTTTTCCATTCCTCACAGCGGCAGAGAAACAGCAGCATTTTTTTGGGGGAAAAAAAAAATCAAGAGATTTCGAATCTCTTACTATTTGGGAGATGAAAGATGTGTCTAGTGGAAGCCTGTGCCTCTGGCAACAGGTTGGGCAAATCTTGTGAGGTGTGCAAGACTTTCTGGGCTGTGGGTGTTGAATAGCCAACAGTGCTGCCAGTTAATACTGAAAGATGATGAACAGTGCCATATTATTCATTGGAAATTTGCAGAGTGGCCTCTCAGGTTTCTATATGCCTACCTTGAAGAAAAGCTCTACTTCCTAATTACCTAACCACCTGACTTTAGGGCTGTTTATTGATGGGAAAAGCAACCAATTTCCTGACTTCTTAAAGCTGAGATTCAGAGGGAAAAACCCAATGTGTGAATCATTTAAGCCTTGGAGCATTTCAGTAAAAGCACTGTACTTTGCATCAAAGCAAATGAAAGCTATCAGCTCAGACTAGTGAGCTGCTGAGGAAACACTACGTTTCGGTTTCCATTCAGGCAGAGCCATAGCTTTATTTTATCAGGGCACAGTTACAGCATTTCTGCAACATTTGAATTAATTCACGGCTGAATTTTCAGCTCAAATGCCAGAGGTTGTAGTTTTTCCAAGTTCCAGTGTGAACTTCAGCTTGATCTCCGTGTATGGGCTGCAGGTTAAAAAGAAGCTTCTCTCTCAAATCATCAACATCCAGTGAAATGTCTATACGTTTTTTGTTTTGTTTTGTTTTGTTTTTCTTTTTTATTTTTTTGCTTGAATCTACAGTTCTTCAGGACTTGTAAATGTTAT
Organism: Netta rufina; assembly: GCF_964035555.1. Lineage (NCBI taxonomy): Eukaryota > Metazoa > Chordata > Aves > Anseriformes > Anatidae > Netta > Netta rufina. Next base: position 6,117,391 of record NC_140146.1, read on the forward strand.
AGAAACTTCACCATGTGAAAATAAAAAAGTTTTAAACTTTGATTACAGAGAAGTTTGATACTTAGAAGTGGCTTGCTACTCATAATCAGATAAAGACCTTCCCACACAGCTTTAGGAAATGCAGGGTAGCAGTTAGGAGAATAAGGTAATACCCCTTTTATGTACTCATTTGCTTAATCTCAAACTGCTCTGTCTGTATTACACATATAGGCTCAAAAATATTTGATTATAAGTGATGATCAGAGGTGTTTTGGGCCCCGTTGATTTCTGGGGATTTCTTCGTATTTTAACTGCAAAAAAAGAGTGAAAAAGCAACTTGATAAAAGAATTGCCTGAGGTATAGAAACAGCCCTGCTCATCCTAAAGATTTTGCTCAAATCAAGTCCCTAAAGATTTCTGCAGGCAGTGTTTTGTTGTGCTAACACATCTGCTTGTGTTTTCTTCACATTATTAGGGTTTTGAAACTGGAGAAGGTAAAAAAAATACATATTTTCACAGGACTTCCTGTTTTTGTTGTTGTTGTTTAGAAAAAAAAAGTCCCCTTTCTCAGGGAAAGTGAAATTAAGCAATTGTGTGATTATGCACCTACTTATTCATAAAAGTTTTGAATTTATTGCCCAGATTCAGCCCAACCTGGCAGAGGCTGGAAAAGCATCGGGGAAAGAGAGTCATAATTTATTTTGCTCATGGACATACTTTTGTAGGATTTTTTCTAAAACTGTTGATTTTTTTTTTTTTTTACAGTATACCCAGCTTTCCATTTTCTTGTTTTACAGGTGGCCAGCGTAGGCTGCACAGACGAAAAATTGGGATAAAACAGGGACCGTGGGACCACACTAGGCCTGTTCAGATGACTTCACAGATGACCTGGATGCAACCTGGATGATTGGCCTGCAGGTAACTGAGGATTTGTGTGTGTCATGAAATGCTTGATTGTTCTGGTTTGCAGCAACGCTTTGTTTTCAGTGCTATGTTGAGCGTAACAATGATTCTTAAGGTGTTATAAATCCAAAAGAAAATATTTTGAAAGCACCAGAATGAATAGATTTGATTCACCCTGGAGATTTTTGGGTTGTTTTTCTTGGAGGGCAGAAGAGAGCAGAGAGATTACGGGGACACATTCTTGATGTAGGCAAGGAGGAAAAGCTATTGGAAGGGGCTGTTTGCCATGAAGAATTGTACTGTGCCTGCCATTTCAAAGGAGGGCAATGGCTTTCCAAACCGATGGCTACCTAAATGAGGATGGAAAGGTTTTTTTAAACATGAATGCTTCTTTCTACGCATGGTTTAGGCTCAGGATTATGGGTTTTATTTGTAGTATTTACACAGTATTTTACAGTGTTTCTTTTTCCCGAGAAGAATCAAGCAATAAATATAGGAAGCAAATCGAGAACGATTTCTCTGTAAGGCATATGTACAGCTGAGGTCAGAGTCACAAGGACCCACATAGATTGCAATGGTCCATTCAAAACAGCAGCCAGTGCAGAGTAATTCACGTGTAGATCCTTATTCACCTCTCGGTCTGAAAGAAGCTCGGTTTCCAGTTTCCAATCCATTCTTATTCATTAGTGCAGCTTCTTTACTTTCTGTTGGGATCATATTCAGCATACCTTCTTCCTGTCAGTGCATGCTGATGTCCTAGTGATGCTGCCAGGATTTCTTAGGGATGCTTGGTGGTGGCTGGAGTGGTAGAGAATCGAGGTTTTTCTCCGGCTGGAACGTAGAATATATTTTTAGCATATGGTTATACTATTTTAATATATGAATATTTTCTTGGCAGAGAGTATTCCCATGCAGTTTTAGTATTATTGGCCAAGAATTTACACACTAGACAAATGCAGGCATGCTCAATGAAAGAATAAACCATATTAATTAATAAATACTCTGGGCCCAGCATCTTTTCTACTTCTAAAACATCCGCTCCTGATTCACCTTCCTCTCCTCCGTGCCCAGACGTGGTTACCCACTGTGCAGGGTGTACTCTGAATGCTACAGACACGGATGTTTTAGGAAGTGGTGTGACTTTTAACACACCTCTGAAACTTCATGAAACAGCCCCTTGCCCTCAGCACTTCTGCTTATTTCACTATGTAATTTCCACTGAAATCTGTGCAAATCAGGTGCTCAGGTATCTGTCTTTCACTTCTGGAGTAGGTAAAGTAGTGTTGTTTTTTTTTTTTGCCTAAGAGGACCCAAATTCAGTTCCTGCTGAAAGAGTAGATTTGTTTATTTATTTATTTTTAAAAGAAAAACACATTGATAATTACTGGCCTACTGTATGAGACTTATCAGGAGAAAGATGGGATTGGAGACAACTCCATACTCTTTTGCGGAAAAGGAAAAGAAAATTTAGGAGGATGATCCATCTCAGATCAATCTAGGTATGATTGGGAAAATTCCAGCTCGATAAGAGAGACTGCACTCTGAAAAATACCTTCTGTAGGTGGAAGAGGAATTTTTCATAATCCTCTGCTGTGGAACAGGTGATAAGGATTGGTTCAGTCAGGCTTCCTGCAAGACATGAGCAGGGAGCAGTTTGGTGATGGAAAAGTGTGCAAAGTTTGCCATGACACATGCGTGAGCCCAGAGCCAGGAAAGCCACAGGGACTGTCCCCACATGAGGTTAGCACCCTCTCCCTGCAGCCAGCCTCTGGCTTTCAGCTTGATTTTGCTTTTAACCACAGGAAGGCTGTGCTGCCCCGTGATGGAAGCGATAACGGACTGGGACTGGGCTGGCTGTTGAACCGAGCAGGGAAGCAGAGAAAGCGATTAAGACTTAGCAGCCAGCAACATAAGAAACCCCTAAAGAGCATGTTTGATCGCCTTAGGTTGCAACTAGAAATGAAATCTGATTTTAACTAGATACTGTCTCTTGTGGTAGATTCAAACATCCTGGCTGTGAAAGGGATTTGTACTGAATCTGTGGGGCATTGGAAGCCTCTTTGGTTCTTATTAAAGTAGTTTTTTCCTGCCAGAAACTGCTGCTGCAAAGGGGGCCTGCAAGCCTGAGCTACTCTGTGCAACTGGCTGCACTTGCAGGAAGAAAAATTCCCAAATGATCTATCCTCAGTTACATACCTGTAATCTCAAACTGTAACCTCCCCAGCACAGTGGATTTCTCCTTTGCCTGGATTCCAGTCAGGGGGAGTTTTCCCTTCAGAAAAGAAAAGGAAAACATTGCTTTTCTTCAGGCTTTCCCCTTTTCTCCTTGCTATTCATTTCTACCACCCAAAGCTGCTCACCAGGCCCAGATTCTTAGTTCTTTACTTATTTGACCATTTGCACTGTGTCTTGTTACCTCATATGTGATTGCAGTTCTCTCCTTATCCACAGAGAGGAAAAGCAGGTCTTCTGGAAACAGGAGCAGCAGTCTTTCCTTAGAGTCCTGCAGAAAAGAGGCACCTTAGAGACAGCAGAAATGTTCAGTAACTTCTGCTTAGTGGGTTTGTCTCAGCCAAAGGCAGAATATGAAGGTTAATGGCTGTGGCAACACAAAAAACTTGGAGCAGTCTGCAGTGCACATGCCAGCCACAGATGCTGTTCTTTGTATTTCTTATTCAGCTTGGATATTTGGGGCTTAGAAAGCTGGTAGGATACCCCAAGGTGGACAGATGGATGGGTTGTTGTTGTTGTTTTTAAGAAGGGGTCAGGCCTATATCTGCAATGGAATGTGTAGAAAATGTTGATCTTCCTGTGTAATAGGAAGGGGGTGAACTCTCCCCTCCAGCATCTTTGGAGGCTGAGTGTAACTGTCTGGATACATTCTCAGAAGTGGCTTTCAGGGGAAGAAAAGAAAAACCCGCTGCATTTCCTTTTGTCTCTTTAACACTGTAGGATTTTGACATAATTAGCCTTATGCTATGTTTTCTGTAGCATAATGACACACACGAGCAATAGTCATTAAAACAGCAAAGCATATTTTGGGCAAATACACATTATAGCTCCCCCCCCCCCCCCCCCCGTTTTTTTTTTAAACAACTGTTCCATGTGAGCCTGAAGGTGCACAGATTTTAATCTGTTCAAAGCCACCCACGTATCCGAGCAGTGTACGTTACCCCTGTGCAGCCAGTAGCCACTTGCACCATGGTCAAATACTGGATCCTCCCCAGATGCTGGATTGGTTTTCCTTCCCACTTCAGAATGGTGTTGCACAAGAGATGTCTCATCAGCTCCTTTTTCTTCCACTGTTCATCACATGGCACCTTTGTTTTTATTTTTGGGGGGACAGAGCAAAAGGTCATAAAACTGAAGGTATGAAGTTTTTCAGGGTTAGAGTGTGATGAAAGAAAGGTAATTAGAGGATATACTTGGAAACTGGGACACCTGTGATGAAGTTCCTAGTTTGCTGCAGTTTCCTGCCTACTTGTGTGCTGTAGTTTCAGGAGCACCAGCTGAAACATCAAAACAGCTTTAGATATTAAAAGGAAAAGTCTCATTTTTCTTCTCCCACTCACAAGTGGTTTTTTTGGATGTTGGTTTGATTTGAGTGGGAATGTCATCATAATTCTAAGCACTTTGGGCTTGGCATTCAAGTCCTTTTATTAGGGGATTTTTTTACTTTTAAGGGATGCTTTACTTTTCCTCTAAAGCAGTCCTGTCCAGCAAACAGGAGAGTGGGGTTCGAGGTGTGCTTGTGGTCTGCATGGATGTGCTGAGCCCTGGATGCATTTCTGCAGTCTGTAATGAATCCTTAGAGCAAGACCACCTGGGCTAACTCCTGCAAGGTTAGCTGATATCCACTAGCTACAAAAAAAGTGTGACCTGTAGGGAGCATCAGACAGCAGCAGCTCTTGATGGGTCATCTGGGTAGCACTTTTTTCCCCTCAAAACTGAGGACTTTAAGACACGACTAAGGTATGGGGTTGTCCTAGAGTCTACACCATGCCAGACATCAAGGGCAGCTGGGTGGATGTGTAAAGAAAGGGAAACCTTAAGCACACTGACAGTAAATAGCACTAGGGAGGGGGAAAATAGGAGCTGGCTGTCAAGCTGACTCTTACCTTTCAGGAATCTGGGGGTGCAAAGACATGGGCAGAAGCTTTGGGAGGATTCATTGCACTGCTGTGTGTGAGTGTCTTAAGCCATAGCAGTGTGGGTGTTTTCAGTGTCAGTGTAATCCTGCCATCTTGTGACTCTTGTGGATGTTGCAGTGTGGTTTGTAAGCTTACGTATTGATAGGTTTGTGCAACAGCACGTATCAAAGAGCAAGTCTTTATTTTGTGGCTGTAACTAATGGGAAATTACATTTTTTTAGTAGTGTAACAGTTACACCCCATGAAGAAAAGCAATCAGTAATTTGTCTAAAACCTCTCATGAGCACACAGCATGAGTTTAGTGATAAAGCAATGATGGGAGTGAGTTTACTTCAGCCTAGAAAGTATCTACAGCGTCTTCAGGTAAACCTACTGTTTATTTCTAGCCTGTCTCCTAAAGATCCCCCCCAAACCCTATCCATTTTCAGAGCTACCACCGTTTCCTCTTTTTGTGCCATTCTCTTTACGCCTATTCTCCACTGACTTACCAGGAAAGAGATGTTATTGTTGGGACTGGTGGGGCAGTGGGCGTTTGCCATCTTGATTTGGTGCTGGAGGTGTCGAATCCACATGTCGAAGTCAGCTGAATTCTGGCAGCAAATGAGCCGGGATTCAATCATGGACCCTGCGCAGAAACACACACATGGCCGGGGGCTGAGGAAGGGTGGTTGCAATCTGCCTTTGGGCCCAGCAGGTGAATTCTGCCTCCCCCATGCCATGGAGCAGCTCTGTAGGCAGACTCCACCTGCACTTTGGCATCTCGTGGTGGAACATGCTCATGTCTGGCCTTTGTTGCTGTTGGTGGGAGATACTGGGCTGGCACTGGGACAACTGGAATGCTACCTTGGTCTAAATCCATCACCATTTCCCATTGAGGAATGCTGGTTAGGGCATTTTGAGTGCAAAGTTTTGCAGCAGTTGTGTTCACCCGTAAAAACTAAGAGTCCAAATTCCTTCCATCTATTTATGTCCTGCCCTCTTGGAAATATAGCAGGTGCTGCATCTGAAAGCCCAGTCCAGCAAGGCATGGTGCATTCTCCAGGAGGAATATCTTCTTCAGTAATCATCCACCTGGCTGCATAACCCCCTTATCTTCTGCCCACATAGACCCCAGTCCTTGAAGCCCAGAGCATGGATATCAATCACTGCTCTGCAGCTACCCCAGGCCCCTCCAGGAACTGCCCAACAGGCTTACCAGAAATCTCAAACGTGTAGCTGATGGCACTCACAATCTGTCTCAGGTGCATCCCAGCAAGAGGAAGGAGCCCCTGGTATGGTGAGGAATGATGTTAGAGGTCAGCTGGTAAGAATAACTTCTCTGTCCCACTGCAGTCCCTCTCACACAGAGCAGGTTGCTTTTCTGCAAGCCAGATAAAGAATTTCCTAGCTTTTCAGCCTTCCACCTTAAGGAAGTCTGGGACAGATGATGTTCAACTCGTTGGCTGGAGACATAGCAAATCTGAGTTTTTATTCCTGTTTCCCTACCCATAAAACAACTGTCCTCCTTCATAAAATGCTCTGAGCTACAGGGGTGAGCTTCACCAGTAGACCAAGACTGGAGCTGAAAAGCAGTTTGTATGAGCTAGGCACAATTTCATCCACCTTGCAGCCTCCCCCACTTCACCACCTGCCCCAGGCCCCCCCAGCCATGCCAGCAGAGGACACTCACATTAAGGACAAAGGGGCCTCTCTGCATTTTGGATCCCGTATGTCATAAAGTGATGGTTTCTTTTCCATGTCCCCTTACTCCACCCATGGAGCTGATGGAGGGACTTTGATTTTTATCACCTCCAGCGTGATACAGCTCAAGGATCTTTCTGTAGTGAGGAAGTTTCTTAATTTGGCTCTTTTTTTCTCACATTCAGGAGCCACAGATGTGTATCGGAGACATCAGGAGACGTCTCTGTGCTGAGGGCAGCTCTCCTGGACGTGTCTCCTTGGTGCACTGTGCCTGCCCCCTCCTACACCTTCCCTAACTCCCTGTCTCCTGTCACCTCCTGTTCTTGTCACCTTCTTCGGATGCCTTCTGGCCGATGCCTCAGCTCACTGGTAGGGAGCTGCAGTCCCTGGGTAAACCAGGAACGTGATAAGCGGCCGGCTAAAATTATAGAATATAATATAAATAGAAAGTGGCACTTCTTTTTCAATCCTCGGTGCGGACTGTTCAAAATAAGCTGAAAAAACATGGTGAACTGTGAGCTACTGTGCTAGAAAATATGCCAAAGCCCCAGTAAAATCAGTGAAGTGTCCCTGTCTTGGCTGGTGGGGTCAGGATATCTTTGCTCCATCTTGAGCAGGGCATCGAGGGGCTAACACTCTTTTTGCCACACACATGCTAGAGCTATGAGCAAAGAGATACTTAGGAAATCTGGAATATGAGCGTAAATGCACAGACACAAAGGGATTCTTAAGCTTTACCTCATAAACAAATGTCTTCTTTGTGTGATCCACGGAAAGAATCAGCAAGTGCAAGGAGGCCAACACGACGTAGCGCTCACACATCTCCTGTTGAAATGAGATCGGTCACACCTTTCCTCTGGAACATTTCAGTTTCCTAAAAGGAAATTACATCCCTCCAAAGCTCTTTGCCTCCCCTTGCTGCCTGACAGGTGTCTGTGTTGAGGAGCTCTGCAGTGTTTAACTGCTGGGCTGTCTTGCTCTCGGTCACGGTTTGGCCAAAGCTTTATGTCATTAATTTGTCATTTTTCATCATCTTGCTGCAGGGTGCTCTCTGAGAACTGGTAACCCAGACCATGGCATTCCTGAGAGACAGTGAGGTTTTGCTGTGTGCGTGCAGTCAGATAAACAAGGCAGTGTGGTTAGAGAGGCGTGAATCCATGGCAGAGCTAGGACAGGTCTCGGTTCCTCCTGACTTCATCACCAGCACGGCAGTGACTGTCACACTGCTGGTTTCACCACTCACCACCAGCACCCGTGGAGAGGGTTCGGTCGTCACACGGGCAAATTTGAAACCGTAATGACCTTATCTCTTTGGGGAAAAGCATAAAAGAAACCTCTGACAAAAAAAAAAAATAAAAGGATGTTTTTGTCAGAATTAATAATAAAAAAGTCATGCTGTTCAAGGAAGCAGCTGTGAAATCCTTTCAGCTCTTGCTGGCACTCATGAAAAAAAAGTTGAACTTATTAGCATTAATTCCAGGGAAAAAAAGGTCAAGACAAATTGTGGTTTGAGTGTTGCGCTGAGGTTTGACACTAGTTTGGACAGGGCCTGTGAAATCCAAAGTTAGACAATCTTTTCTTTCTCAAGGGAAAAATCCCCTGTGTATTACCCAGTGGTTGTGGTGCAAGGATGATTACCTCCATATGGTAACTCCTCAGAAAAACCCGGGAGGACCAAACGATTTCCCCAAGAGAGTGGATGTTCATCCCTTCCCAGCCAGTGATGGGCTGTGAGCTCAACAAGTGCAGCAGTTCCTCCCGTGTTCTTCCCCACAGCGCTTCTGCCTGGAAAAAAGCAAAAACAACAAGCTCTTCTTGTAATCTTACCAGGAATATCCTGAAAAATGAGACAATTAGAGATGGAAAAATTGAAACTAGAGTCAAGCGATGGTGATATATAACTAACTGGCTAAAAGAAAGGGGAGGGAGTGTACTTTTTCTGCCCAGACTATGGGAGATTGGGATGTTGGCAGTATGTGTGAATTTGCATGGATCTCTTCCTCTCTCTGGGCATGTTCTCAGCAATGGTGATAAAACGTGGTCCCCGGAAAAATTCCCCAGCTGACTTGTGGTGACAAACTTTCACGTATGTGAAGCTGTAGAAAGCAAGCTGGAAAACTATACCTGGGCCTCGAAACAGACAGGACTGCTGATTATTTGCTGTCAAAGTAAAGGGAATGTTACAGCATTTGGCACTTTACTGTAATGGGACACTGCATCAGGATAATGCCATGGTGGGTGAGATTGACAGGGCTCTGATTTCTTCCTTGGTTCATATGAATCTCTGCTTGTGTGACCCTGCTGCTCATACCTCTTCTGTCTCCGTGGGGCTTGCAGGGTCCTTGGGCTGGAGGGATCCCTCGCTCTGGCCGTCTGAGATGGACCACTTTCTGAAATGGAAGAGGAGATGGAGAGGCATAGAAAGGCACTTTCACATGGTGTTTAAAAGAGAGGGATTTGTGCTCAGTCAGCAGACAAATTTATGGATTTCTGACATAATTTTTGTGTATGCTAAAATATTCTGTTTTAGGCATGAAGACTGGCTGGTAACAGCTCAGTGAACTGTAGGGAAAAATGCTGTAGATGCAGAATCAGAAAGCAGGCATGTCAAGGAATAACAAAGCTGAACCTTTGGGAAAGATAATGCTAAAGGCCCCCTCACATTAAGCAGAAACTGTGGCCTGAATTCATCAGAGCATTTAGACGCATTTAAGCTTTTCTGCTGGCTTTGTGTGGGAAGGATGACGAAGGCACTCTCAGCGTGCCTGCCTGGATGGACAAGGGAAGAACGACCCCATTTCCTGGCTTCTGGTGAAATTATGGAAGGAAACATAGCTCAGCACTTGGTCTGGAGTACAGAACACTTAGGTAGTATGGCAACAGATGGAAAAAGCCACCAGAAAGAGGAGGCGATTTATTTTTTTTCTTTCTGTTTGTGGTAGAGACAATGGCCTTACCTGCATTAGAGGTTAGCTACTGGGGAGAAACCATAGCTTGCCTGGGACACTGCCGAACTTTCATCACTGGAGGTGTTCAAGGACAGGCTAGACAAACATCTGTCAAGCAAGATTTGGGAAGAGCTGAGGCTGCTCCAGAGGAGGGAGCAGGGCTAAGGGCCTCCTGAGCTTCCTCAGGCCTCGGACTGCCTCTGGCATGTGTCACCGAGTGAAACCATCTATTTCCGATGAGACGAGAGCAGTGCTTGCCAGAGCCCCAGGACTTGGTTGTGGTTGTTGCACGGGCAGAAAGAGCGTTACATCCCTGGCAGGGGGGAGTATTCCCACCTGCAGGTTCTTAAAGGACTGTGACACCTAAGGGGATCTACTAAGGAGAAGTAGGCAGGCTTTAGTTAGAAGTGCCTGACATTTAGCGTTACTGTAAATACTATCTAGAAAAGGGGAAGAAGCAAAAGCTCTTTTTTTTTTTTTCTTTCTTTTATTTATTTTTTTTTTTAAGGGAGCCATTTGGCAAGCAAACACAGACATCGGATTTCAGTTGTCAGCACCTTTCTCTTTGATGGTTGGCACTTCTCACACCCCCAGACCTGCTTCCTACCTGGTCCCGCCTGTCTTCAATAGCTCCACCTCGTCCTGGCTTGCTCCTGCAGACCCAGCCTGCCTGGCGCTCAGGCTGCAGCATCCCATCCTCGGTCACTGGCTCCCCTGTCCCCAGATGCTGGCTTCAAAGTGATGCTGGCAGTCAGAGGATCGCATGAATGTGCTTGAATGGCAGTCAGTCAGAGTAAGGACAGGAGGGGAAGGAAGCACGCATGCACCCTTCCACTTGCTGCTCATTTACATTCTCCTTGTGTTAGCAGCAGCAGCAGCATCTGAGACGTGAAAGCATTTCCTGTTGGTTTTAAACCTCTCGCCCCCCTCCTGGTCTCCTTGGTCCCCCAAGCGTCATTGCTTCCTGCTGCGATGATGGCCTCGATGTGATAAACATGTGCTGCTCTGTGGTTGTCACCTCAACCAAATGAAAAACGAAAGAGACTCTTAATATAACGCAGTTAAATGTGCAAGGCACAGCTGGGGAGGGAGGGAGTTATCGGACCGGTGGGGGGGGTTCTGCTGTTGAGCCCTGGGTTTAGCCTTTGCAGCTGGTCTCCCTGCCTTTCTGGAGAATGACTTGGTAAAAAACTTGGCCGGTTTCTGGCTTGCACCTGTGAGATCAACACTGTTTTTAAAAGGGATGGTTTTTAATGTGGTAGCAGTGGTCTCATTTTCTGTAATTTTTCTCTAGTTTCTGGCTGGCCGCTTTCTGCAGAAGAACAAAACACATCATTGCCGGCCTTCCAGTTCACACCTTCTCTTTATACCAACTAAAAAAAAAAGAGCAGGACACACAGTACGTAGAAGCTTAGCTTTTATTTCCTTTCTATGTTTGAAGTTGTCGAAACCCTCTTGCACTGTGGTAGCTCAATGTGTTTATCCGTGGTGGTCAAGGAGCTGCACGTGTTAGCTTAGGAGATGGTCTGTTAGCAAGTCTTTTTAGGCAACAAGGCAACTTTTCTTTTCGAGCAACTGAGTTTTTTGGAAGAAGCGTCCATCTCTTTGGTGGGGCTGTGCCCAAAGTAGCTGGCACTGTCCATGTGTGGCCGCAGGTACCGTCCCATGCACAGCCCAGGTCTGAGCTTCAGGAGTTGCTTCTGGCCGAGGTCCGCGGCGTCCTCGTTGTAGAGCAGCACGAAGTGGCAGCGTGTCTCCAAAGGCAGCACGCTCTGGCCTTTCAGGCACTTGTTGAAGATCTCGAGAACCAGATCTGGAAGAGAAGCTGCAGTTAGGAGATGGTCTGAGCACCCCGGGGACAAAATGCACCCGAGCTCATCGTGTCTGCCCACGAGGCAGCTGCACACAATGCAGCTGTGTGTGTGGGCCAGGGGGGAAGTGGTTTCTAGCCTGTGGCCTCCGTGGACTATTAAGACAATGAAACTAAGAAAATAAAAACACAGCCCCCATGCTCTTCTTGCATTCACTTCAGCCCCACTGGCAACACTTTAAGGAAATGGTAGGGAAAATATTATATAGCTGTTGACAGTGCAATACGGAATATGAATAACCCCACAAAATAAAGGCAGATATGTACAGCAAGGTAACTGTATTTATGAAAGAAAGCATGAGTAGGCTGTCACCAGTATGTGTCATGCAGAAAGAGATGCTCCCTTTACTGCTTCTCCTTATGCATATGGAGAAAAACACAGAAAACCAGGGGCAAGAGGGACCTTGAGGGGCCTTCTGGTGCACCCCTCCAGGTAGGACCACTTCTAGTTAAGGTACATAAGGCTGCATAAGGGTTTTTTCTGTCTTTGTACAGTTCAGGTAACAGTTGTCAGCCAAATTGGTAAGGCACAGCAGGAGCTACAACTGCTCCGAGCACTGCTGCGGCTGTGTAAGGTGCGTTGCACAAACTGACCTCAGCTCTGTGCAGGCAGAGCAACAAGCATGGAGAAAATGTGCAGGTGAACCTACAGGGTCACGTATGAAGGGTTAGACTTTTATACATAAATATATAAGAAAGCATTTCTACAAGTAATCATAACAAAACAAAACAAAACAAAAAACCCACTTATTTCTTTCTAATGGGAGCATGGCTAACGAGACCTTAGCTTTTCTGGGTCTGTGTCGTGTAGAATTTCAGTGCTTTCCATATGACATGCACTCAGCAGCAAGACATCTTTATTCCAAGGCTATTTTGCAGCTACAACTGATATCAACAGGGATCTCCTCCGACAAGCAGCAAGGTGATATCATTATCTGCTCTGGCCACTGTGATTTCTTCACTTACCAAGACTCTCGTAGACCACAGCGGGGATGATGTCCCTCAGGACTTTGCAGTCGGTGTGTAATGCAGGGTTCGCGTTCATCTCCAGAAGCCAGACCTAGGAAAGATGAACATCAATCAGGAAAGCAGGCTGGATCCACTCAGAGTCACAGCAATGCCATTTGACTGGCTTAGCAAACAGCTGGAGATGTAAAAATATGAGTAAATCCCAACAAGGTGTCCTGGCACAGAGTGCAGGTAAGACAGCATTTTCAGAAGGACTTGAATCAAGTAACATTCAATTTTGCATATATTTTGTTACTTGAGAACAACACTACATATTATTTTGTGTTTCCAGCTGATAGTCTTTAGATTAAACTCCTGCTCTACAGGTGTGCAAAGGCACCGTGTCTCTTAACGTACTAATTGCTGTAGTGGTTTTGAGTTGAGTTTTTTGGGTCATGTGAAAGGTACAAGGAATCTAGGAATCATGTTTTAATTTGGGGTACAAATGGGGTCAGAACTGAGCAAATGGCACTGAGTTCTCAATCAGCCCTTGGCCTTGATTTCCTGGGTGTTGGTTTTAGGTAAAAGCCACAGAAGATACTCATTTTTTGTATCCACATAAAAGTTTCATCTCTATTTCCCTTTGACATGGCAAAGTATGCAGCTCCTAGCTGCAGCATGTGATGGTCCAGTTACAAGTCTATGTGAAACCAAACAGTTGACTCCAATGTAATTCTGTTTACTATTTCTTTTCCCTGCCATGAAAGAAACTCATCTGTTCACTTCCTGCCTTTGCCATATGGTGCTGCATCTTGTATAGAAGACGTATAGGAATTACTTGATTTTTTTTTTTTTTTCCAGGAAGGATATTTAATCATGCAACAGCCCCAGGCTGTTTTAATTGAATTTTTTTAAAACATATATTCTCTCTCTCTCTCTCTTTTTTTTTTTTTTTTTTTTCCTCCTAAAGCAGCAATGAGTTTGCCTGCACGTAACTGTGAAATGTGGGTGGTAGATTTTGGCAACGTGATAGCTTTCACTTTTGCACTTTGTTTTTGCTGAGAATAAAATACAACAATAATTTTCGCTTCTTTGAAATACTGTATTGAAACAAAAGAGAAGACTGATAAGTGAGGGTGGTGAAATGTCTGTGTTTTTTTTCCAGAGGGGAACTGGGACAGCTGCTCAAAACTAACCTGCTCTGCAGATGCCAACAGAGGGCACCTACGTTACATTCATTTTTCTTGGCAAACTTTCTTCTGAGTAAATTTCCTTTTTCCTATTAAAAGTTCATAAGGTTTTCTGCTGACAGACAAACTCAACGAACCTTTATAATTGTCTTGACTAGGTTTTGGTTCCTTCTCCTTCAAAACAAACAAAACTGATGAGCAGGAGGAAGTGTTCGCATCTATCAGACTGTGCATCTTTTACATTGTGCTACTTAAGAGTTTCCCAGGTTTTTAAAATGCTTTCAACAACCAGGACAGGTTAAGAAATGTTTTTTGTTCTGTTTCAGGGAAAGCAGAGAGAATAAAGCCAAGATCCAGCATATCCATGTGACTACCTGCAGTGTTCATGGGGAGCTGTGTACAATTAAGACACCTGAGACTCCTCCTTGCATTTGGTATGCAGGTGCCTTGCTCCAAATTTCATAGCAAACACATGGCAAAGGAGCCAAAACCCAGAAAATCTGTTCTTGACCTCCTAACCATAGATTATCCTTTTTCTTTAGGCTTTCCAAGTGATAAGAGCTATATTGGTGCTTGGGTAAGCAGTGCTGCTCTGGATGCTTCTGTTAGTGATGAGGTTCCTGCTCCCTGGAGCCCACCAGCACAATTGCACATCAAGGCATCACAGGTAGGCTTAAAAACCTTAAATAGCACGATTTTTCCATAGGCCCTCAAACAGCATGCCAGCTGCAGCCTCTAACTGCATTACACCGGGATCTGAGGTCTCATTCCTTGTTCTTTGTGTAGGGCCAGATGCAGCATGAGCAGATCCTGCAGAGGTTGGCTGGAATGTGCTCAGAGCCCCAAGCTGTCCACAGCAGGGCTGCCTTGTTCTGTGTTCCTGTAGCAGCAGGAGTTCTAGGGGCCCGACCTCTGGCTGGAGCTTTAAGCAGCACAGAAATGCCAGTCGGAAACAGGAATAAAATAACTTGTTCAGTGCTCTGTGTGGTGTGGGCACATCCAGCTCTGCAGCATCCTTGTGGTACCGGGGTGGATGAAAAGCTGTATCATTCCAATTCAAGGGACTAGCCCTTCTTTAGCAAAGGATTTGAGGGTTGTCTTTTTTTTTATGTACGTCTATCACGAATTGGCAAATGGCTTATCTATATTCAGTCTCTTCTCTCATGATGGATAGCTGAATTTCTTTATGGCTGATGAAAAATTTACACATTTTATCTTCCCAGCATTTCTTTGGAGAAGCCCTTTTGCACCACTGATGCAATGCTTGCTGAAAACAGGTTCCTTGGGCTTTTAAATCACGGTGTCCAAAGCTGTGTAGTGGCTTGGGCATTTACAGTACAACACAAGGAAGCTCCAGGAAAAAAAAAAAATAGAAAAAAAAAAGAGAGAGAGAGAAAAAGAAACAGTAACAGTAAAACCACATCCATCACTTTTGCTCTCCTCTTCAAAGTACTTTGTTCTTCTCGGTCTCCATATGAACATGCAAAGCTCTACAGAAAGCTGTGGTTTCTCTGCAGGCCCAGCTTTCATGATTTGTGCTTCTGGGAACTCTGAGGCAGGAAAGCACCTTCCAAGGACTGGGCCAGGATGCTGCAGAGTCTTTGAGAATTATTAGGAGTGATCCTGGGGGCATTTGTATCTCAGATAAGGAGAAAGGAAGAGCATGAGGAGCTCTAGGACTGAACACAAGACCACGTTAAATCAATGTAAAACAAATTCTGCACATGTCCTCAAATAGGATGCCAGGGAGCATAAGGCTGTTGTGTATTACAGGTGGAGAGGGCAGGATGTCAGACCAGGAATTGTAATGGTAACTCACAGAGGACAGAGTTCACTGCACAGAGCAGTGTTAAAAAATAAAACTGTTGGTTTATTGCTCCCCAATGGAGCATAGACAAACCTATGCTTAAATAAATGCCTAAATTTCCACTTTACCCTCTCTCAAATGCATGTTCCAGGTTCCAGCCGACTCCATCACCACTAAGCGTCCAGAAATCCTCCTCATTCTTACTGATAGCACTTGTCAAGAAACATATTTCCTTTATCTCTCCGTATGTAAAATGCACGGGGATGTAATGGTCTTTAAATACTCAAGTTTTTAACTAGCCAGGTAGGGACTGCCACAATAGAGTGACACTGGATCTTCTATTCTACTTAAAGTTTACACAGCCGGGACTTTGCATGCCAACATTGCAAAAGACAATTGCCTCTGACATTCGAGAAGCACCACTTTCTGTGTCTTTCCCATTTACTCCTCCTTGCCATTGACTTCCCAGACAAAGGAGGCTATTGTCTGGGCGCTGCATACATTAATTCCATTCTTTCATAGGGTTTGCTGTTCCCACTGCCCTTTGCTGGAATATGTTTGAGTTCCTTTCTGCTTTAGCAACAGCAGAATCTGCCAGATGGCTTTCTGTTATGTTTAGATCAGGTGGGTTTTGAAGCAGCTCAGTCGCTGTATTTAGCCTTTCCCTTTCCCTTTCTTCTGGCTTTTCTTGCCTGAGTTTCATTCACTCTTCACGAGCTTGAACTGTAATTCTAGCAGGTTTTATAGACTCAGTGGGCTGACCTATTGCTAAATGCTAAACCTACAATGAATGTGGAGGTGCTGATGCTGACATGGGAATCGATAATGACTGATTCTGCCGTATGCTGAAGGCAAGTCCTTTCTTGGGTACTCAGCTCGTGTAAATCAGTAGACTCCACGTGACATTAGCAGCATTACAAAATCATTTGTGCTGGCTGATTGCCTGTCATGTTTGGTTTCTGGAGAGATAAACAATCTGAGCGGACATTAAAATTCCAATATGTTTGCTATCAACTGAGTGGACATCACGATGCCCATGCTTCTCACTGTGAACGCTATTTTACCAAGAAAATTCTGCAAAGAACAGTTTCTGCTGCAGTAAATATTTTTCTTCCCCTCCTGAGCTGTTAATGCCAGGGTTTCTCTGTGCAGTAGGTGTGCAGGCTGTATAGGTGCCATGTCTTGATGCTGGACAATGGAACTGGGAAAAAAATAAATCCTTCACAGCTGGCTGAATGTCTCCTCTATTTAAGTCCTAGTGCCAAAGCCCGTGTCAACCATTCTGTGCTGCGGGCATTAGACACCTGGCCAATATCATACTTAGCATTTGGCAATATTTTAGTCATACCTTGAAGTTTTCATCGATTAAAAAGTCGCAGCCAATGAGGTCAAAGTAGCCCAGTTTGCGATCCAGTTTGTGCTTGGCTGCCAGGAAGCACTGCAACATGATCTGCTGCATCCTCTTCTGAAAGACAGGGAGCAGGGATAACTGATCACCGTCAATGCCAAGGAAACGGGAGTGACTGCAAATCATTGCTGCCCTCCTGGTTTAGGGACACTTTTTCTTCCCCTGCCTCTAGCAGAGCTCCTCTCTAGACTTGGAGGGCTGCTGTGTTTTAACACTGTCTGCCTGTTCCCTTTGAATTGATGGAAGCCCCCTCTTTAAATTGTTTCTCCAGAAATTGGTGCCTATAGGGATAGCAACCCTTGTCCCTTACTCAGAATGGGCTGTTTGTGCAATTTTTAATGATGATTTTTAGTGAAGGCATCATTAGACTCAGGCTGATGAGATGAAGTCTCATGCACTCAGATAATTTCTTTGCTGTGTTTCCTCTGTGAGACAGGAAGATGGTAAGAAATCAAGTCAGCTGAGTCTTTCATCTCTCCTCCATGAGAGGTGTCAGGCCCTGATGTGCTTTTCATGTGGCAAAGTCGTGTCAAAAGTGAAGAGAGAGACCAAGCCAGACAGGGAAGAGACCACTGTAAGGGTTGTTAGTCCCTTTGCAGGCTAAGAGGTCTCTCTGGTGTGTACGTTGGTTTTCAGCGCAAGACCACAGCACTGGCTGAGGAACGTGAAGAACCGAATTGTGTTTTTATGCCAGCACGTACATTCACAGTCTCTTTATCAGCAGTTTACCCATTTTATTAACCACTAAAATTAAACTCTGTGTGTCTTGATTTCTGTGTTTATCATCTGCAGGCAAATGGTTACCATGGGACCATCAATACCTCTTCGCTCGGTGCATACGTTTCCTTAGGGACTCCACTGAACTGAAGGTTTTCCTCCCTACTCCAGTCACCCTAATTAGGCAGACTCACACCATACACTCGCTTGCACTCACAGTAAACACGGTGAAAACCCAGTCCTTGGGGAGGCTGTTGGTTTTCATGAACTTCTCATTAACGTAGCTGTTGAAGTGCTCCATCCGCCAAACCGTCTCGTCTTTCAGCTGGCTGTACAGGGAGTTCTTCTTCTGCATGTACTGCAAGGCAGGGGACAGAGCAAAGGGAGGATTAGGTTTCTGGCAGACATCAAAACACCCCAAGTTTTTCCAAGGAGCTGGAGCTGAGATGAACCCCAGGATCACGTTATTGACATGGAGGGATGAGAGCCCCTCACCAGCAGATCTAGATCTGAGCAAGTGCACTGGGAGTCACTTAGAGCACTGCCCCAGAGATGTGCCTGACACATGGACAGCACGCAGACAGCTATCCAAGCTCTCTGTCAAAGCAGTGTTTTCTCTGTGTGCATGTATGATGCATCTGCATCAGTGCTTGGCAGATGGGCAGAGGTGTTTTCAAATCATAGTCATGATATTCTTTGGACTAAGTCTGGTTCCAAACAGTTCCTCTCTTCCACTGTCTCATTAACCCCTAGGTCAGCTGGAGCTTATCACTCCTGGGGTAGGAGGGGAACAAGGGTAGAATCAACTGTGACTCGAAGCCTGGCCTATTACCAGCTGCTCCTGTAAATTTAGTTTCCCTCCTCCCAGCAGGAACCTAGGTAATTTATGTTCTGCTAATAAACACCTGTCCTTTGTTTAATGTCGCTTGTGCCATGGGATCCTACCCAAGCACCTGAATTCCCGTGTGGATAGCTCTCTACCTGAGCAAACAAACTATTCCAGGAAAACAAGCAACGTACTGATAATAGCATATATTGCAGGAAGCAGCTATAACCTGCTGTCCTGAACTGTGCTCCTACAGGAACTGTAAAACTCCAACAAGAACTGAAGTGGGCTTCTCTCATAGCTCCCTAATGCATATTTTGCCCATTTTCAGAATACAGTGTTACACTGGGAGAGGGGCTTTAAAAGCAAAACTGTTTTCTCCCTTCCAATTCTTTTCGTTCTCTAAAATTAAGGTGAGTTCTAACTACTGAAGTGGCTTATATGAAGGGGAAAAAAAAACAAACTCAGTTTTAATTAAGAAATTCATCTATTTTGTATGACAAAGTGGGATGGGAATATGTGCCAGAGGAGTCTTGGTGCGTAAATCTCATTTGAGAAGCCAAGGTGGAGATTTAAGAATGATGGCTTTTGGAGAACACATCTGCATCTTACATCATTATGATTATCACGTTTAAACACAGCAAAATCCTTTAAGATCAGCAAAATCCTTAGCCAAGTCTAAGGCTCATTTGTGCTAGGTAGACCCTGTCAAAGGCTTCATCTCTACATATATATGAGAGAAAAATGCCAGGAGGAAGAGGTCCAAGGAAGGAAATTGTCAGCATAAGCAGAAAATTGGTCCATGGCAGAGAGTACTACTTCTGTTCAGCCTCCATTTCATGGGTGCACAAGGCATATTTTCAGCCTTTGAAGGCCTTTTTTGCTTCCCTTCTCTGTAGTCCCTCCTCCCCTTCTTCTGAGCTAAGTGCACTTGGTTCACCTGGTTGGTGAGATGAACGGTCAGGTCGTCAGACATGGCATCGTAATTGGTGCAGGTCAGGCGGACATAACCCTGGGCAAAAAACAACACATAGGGTGCTGTGCAGGCAATGAGCAGGTAAGACCGGACATCAAACTTCTTCCCTTCCAGGAGCAGAGGCTGGTGGATGTACCTGTGAGGGCAATGCAAGACATGTCACCAACAGGCAGCTGTAACGCAAGGTATGTTCAAAGCTCACCCCAAAACTCACAGCCAGTTCATTTCACACCACGGAACAAAGATGTTTGTCCTTGTTTCAACATTTCTTAAGGTGAGTGGCAGCAGAGGGCGCTCAGAAGAGAGGCTAGAAGTGCTAGGAACGGATTCCAGAGGAACAGAAGCTGTGCTGAGTCTCAGAAGGTAATTAAAGATTTACTAATATTTACTGGAGAATACAGAAATTTTGTCTGAACACAAAGAACCCTTCATGCAGCACCACTGCTTTTATTGCCAGTCTGATGTCATCTGGGAATTGTTTCCTTTTATCATCAAAGGTTGCTGGATGCCCACACAAATACCAAGAATAAGCTGTTAAAACAATCAGTGCTAACAGTTTTCAAAGGCGTGTGGAGCCTCGTTATTCACAGCCTAAGCCAGTTCCTTGCTATTAGAAATCAAGAAGAGCACTCAGGTAGGGTAGCTTAAACTAGTTCCTAGTTTAAATAACTGCATGCAAGGCTTTTGTCATGTACAGAAAGGTAGCACCTGGCCTTTTGAAGACCTGCTTAAATTTCCAGACAAAGGCAAACTCTTTCTGATGGCGAAGATCTGCCTTGAAATGACTGAAGTGCCGATTCAAGACAGACTAACCAGAGAAACAGCCTCTCTCCCACAAAAATATGTCGGTGGGAAGATGTGGTATAAATATATTAAACACCTATGGAACAAAATAATGTACTGGGGCTAGTATGGCTTAGTTAAGCACACTACTCACGCGTGGATTCCCAGGCTTCGATCTCTACCTTTGCACTATTCTCGCCTGGGGAGCCCTGCACTGCACCCTCTTGTTGGGCAGGTCTCCCTCGGAGCTGTGGAGCTTGGCTTGAAGGGTGTTGGCAGCAGCAGGATTTTTAAGGAGGAAAATTCCTCGGCCTTGGTTAGAGCAGCTTGGCTTGCAGATCCAAATCTGTTCTTCTGTAGAGAGAAGGAGTCTGTTATAGTGACCTGTGGGGTAGGAAACACCGGTGTGCCAGTTCCTGGGCTCTGAAAATTGCTCGCTTCAACAAGTGAATGTATCTGCACACACACAGGCATCACTGATGGACATCAGTGGTTATTACTGTGGCTACATTAATGAATTTCTTAGAGGAACATGCAACTATTTAAATTGGTTGCTACCACAATGAAGACTGTTCACCTTTGCAAAGCTCAAAAAAGGCATTTCTCTCATCTTTTAAGTCCAGGCGAAAAGATTCTGGGAAGAATTCTTCCATCTTCAGTAACCTATGGGAAAATCAAACACAAGTTGAAAACCCTATCCAATATGTTAATTCCTTGGTTACTTTCCGAAAGGGTGCTTGCAAGACACTTGAGGTTTTTTTTCTTCTTGTAGACAGATATTTTTGTTTGTTTGTTTGTTTTCTTGAGCTACCTCACTCCATCCACTTTCAATAATATATTTTAACCTTAAGACATTCTCCATATGCTCATTTCTTTTGAAAACTGAGATGGCTGCAGGTAACCATGGTATAGGATTGCCTTTTTTTTTTTTTTTTTTTGTATGGATATGTCAAAAATAGAGGACCAGAGATGGCAATAAACTGCTTTTATATTTACAGTGTCTCTGCTACAAGAGGTTGTGACCTTTCCAGTAGGAGAAGGCACCCAAAAGAGGGGAATTATTGCGACCACTGTCTTCGGAGACCTGGCCTTTGTA
Source organism: Netta rufina (assembly GCF_964035555.1). NCBI lineage: Eukaryota > Metazoa > Chordata > Aves > Anseriformes > Anatidae > Netta > Netta rufina. The sequence goes on from NC_140146.1 coordinate 6,138,673, forward strand.
CAACTCTGGATATTTCAATCTTTAATGTAGGTACTTTGGAGGAGGGGAGATGGGAGGAGTAGTGGGGAGGGTGGGGAAGATGATTTTCTGGACAATAAGGAAAATAAAACACCATATAATTTGTGTCCTGTACTTTTATGCATCCAGAAGAAGCTGCTCCTTTGTTTATGTGCTCTCACTTTTGCTTGGCATAAGTTTCTGCTCAAGGTTCAACTAAGTGAGAGTTCTTACTTGGAATTAGAGCTCCTGCCGACCTTTTTCATCACCCGCTCTTGCTCTCTCAGGCAGGATAAAAGCCCTATCTTACTGGTGAGGACTCTGTTGTTAGGAATCTGGTAGAGAAGCTGTTCACCTGTGTAAGGAAAAAGAAAAAAGAAAAAAAAAAAAGCTTGTTCTCATTGCCGCATGCAGGAGAATGTGGAGGGTGAAGCTGACCTGGTCACTGCTGACTCTCACTACTAGTGGGAGAGGTGGCTGGGCCCTGGGAATTTGGATGCACTGATGGGACCAAGGGTAGAGAGCAGCTCAAAAAGCTGGCTGTCAGCACAGCAGAGCTGTTTGGCTTTTAGGGACTCCCTTCTCCCTAGAGATAGCTGGGCCTGGGGGGCGTATGGGGTGACCCAACTTGAGCTTTGCTGCTTTATCTATGTGTGCACCGTTGCCTGGAAAAGGCTGTGGGGCTGCCCGTCGCCGTGGGGCACTCTCTTCATGCAGAGCTTTGCCCAGTGCTCAGGAGGTGCCAGAGCAGGCTGCTCGCCGCTCCGGTGCCGCAGGGCAGCCTCAGCCCTACTGCTGCCTGTGCAGGCCCAAATCCACAGAGGGAGGGCCACCTTTCAGAAGTGATTATGACGCTTTGTGTTTAATTCATTTCAATGGTATCTTTTCTCCTAAAGCTGCTCTCTTGTCTAAAACCCTTTCTTTAATCACCATGGCAATCCAGCTCCGATATCCCCGCTGAGGTCTGCCAACGAGTTGAGGTTACCTGGTTCTCCTACCCCGCAGGTGACCTCCTCCACCCCAGGAGCCACAAGTACAGCGTTCTCAAGTTTTTCCCACTGCCCTCTCCCACTCAAGACCCAGTGGCACCTCTACCTTCTTTGAAATGGTAATAGGTCTCTCGGCACTTGATCTCACACCATTTCAGCGCGTAATCCTGTCTTCTGTTGTCATAGATACGCTGCCAGCCTCTGCGCTGGCAATAGATGCTCACACTGCATATGGAAAACAAAATAGCAAAGTAGCCCCCCTTCCAGTAACAAAGACTTACTTAACTCCCCTCCCTAGAACTCCTTATAGTTTTTCCTGGGAGCCTGACCTAACACCCCCAGGAGTCCCTGGGTGGGGGATAAGGTGGGAAACATTAATTAGGATGGCTGCAAGTGGACCTGGATGCTAAGGACATGGTGATTTTGCAGCACTAATGAGAACTTGCACCATTACAGCAGGGTTATTTCAAGCAGGATGCACAAGGTACCGGTGGAATAGGAATGATTTGCATTGTGGTCCAGTCTTAGCAAGGCACCTCTGCCGAGCAGTGCAAGGAGAGATGACAAGTAGCAACAGGAAAAGCTGTTTGTAGACAAAGCTATGGAAATTCAGCAAGGAGCGTGCTGTTTACAGCAGCCATTCTGTGCTGCTTGCTGGTGACAGCGTCTAGAGAAGAGTGTCGATATGCTGGAAAGGGAAAGATGAAACTTCTGATCTGACAATTTTCCTTGGGCAGAAATCTCTTCTTATTTTTTCTTGTTTTGCATTTAGCACCACAGAGTGTTGATCAACAACAGTGGTGCCTAGCTCTAGTGATGATGCTAGCAGATCTGCTATGTGGAGTAGCTAAGTGATTTTTGAACAGCCCCAAAAGAGAAACTTTCATCAAATAAACAGAAGTATTTAGTTTCTTTGCATAGAGATAGCAGTTAACTATTTTACCACAGCTATTTTTTCAATAGGTACTTTCCATCTGAATTATTTTAAAACCATTGCTCGTGTGTGCCACTCCAAAAAGACACCAAGTAAAAAGGAACTGATTTGATGCTAATGGCTGATGTGTGCTTTCATATATTGTCACAATATTCTTCATATGAATTTGCTGAGAGGACCTACTTACAGTCCAGCTCCATTGGATCCACTGATATAAAAATAAGGTCCTGGTCCCTTTGGCTCCTCTTGTATCACTTCTTCGGGCTGTATTTCTCGAGGGCATGCCTTACCACATGTTCTGTTCTTGTGAGGCTTGGCTTCATCAAGCTCCAGTTCAGAGGCAGTAGAAATAGCTGCAAGAATTAAAATTGAGAAACTTCACATGATCTGGGAAATTCTCCATAAAACGCACGTGTAAAAAGGCAGCTGCTACAGAATAAAATACTGTAAGGGATCACTTAAATTGACTTTATAGCCATTGCTGGTGCAGTCTTAAAACAATTCAGACATTACTGCTGATGTAACCTGATGGTGCAATCAGGTAGTATATCAAGTGGAAAAGTGCCATAAACTGAGCAGAAATCAGCTATAGGAAAGCCTCACAGACTGCCAGGTCTTGGAGTGGGGGGCAAGAAAAGCCTTCCGAAAAGTGATAGCCATACATTGTACATTGAAACAGATTTCTTTAATTTTTCAAAGCCAACAGGAATTTTGATGAGCCCAGGATGTGACAGCTCTGAGGTCCCCGACAGGCAGCCACGAAGTGGAATGGCATATGGGAATTGTGGTGACAGTGACTGAAGGGGTGGGAATGAAAAACACCCTGCTTCAGATTGGAAACTAATCATGTCAGAGCTTGCCATGGTTCTGTTGCTTATTCTCAGCTCCCAGGGCTCAGAAGCTGATGAATATATAGGACATAATCATTTTTTCGATACAAAGTTAATGGGATCTGCCTAATCTGTAAAGTGCTGCTGAAAGTGCTGCTGTGTCATTTCTGGAGGAGAACAAGAGCGCTTGTATCTGGCTCTAGCAGTGGTGAAGAACTTTGACTTGTTGCCCTTCTAGGAATGATAAACCAGGCTGAAAACGCCAGTTGCAGACCTTCCTCTTTTTCTTTTTTTTTTTTTTTTTTCCTGTATAATGCACAGCAAATGAACGGCTCATGACTACTTGTATAGCTCACATTTGGGTTATTGAGATGCAGATCACTGGCCAGGCATCTACGAAAAACATTTGAAGGCCTAACAGTTCCAGGGGCTGAGAAGCTACGCCTCCATTTTTTATTGCACATGCACAAGACCTTTGGGAACAGTAGAGCCTGGGAATAGACAAAAAGTCTTCTCCACCCTAGTGCTGCTCCCCCTGGAATGGGGCGGTAGCAGGGAAGGAGGCAGCAGGAAGCCAGCAGATGACAAGACTGGAGTTATCTACCCTTTGGACTGCTCTTTTATCATTGTTTTCTGTATTACATCCCGTGATCGCTTGAGTAAAACCTACTAACCCAGTGACAAATCTCCTTTCAATTGGAGCAAAGGTATTGGGCGTTGGTATCTCGTATTTTACAAGCATTTTATGTCTTCGTTGCACTCCTCTGTGAATGCAGTGCACCAGGTGCAGCCCATGTGGTTTCCCACCAGGCTCACACACTTGGCTCAGTTTATTTTGGAATACATGAAGTTGATTGCAAACTCTTCAAGGCGGGACCCACTTGAAATTTCTGCTTCTACTGGCCAACAAGGGGTTCTGACTGTAAAAGCCCTTAGTGTTGCACACTAGAGCAATATCCATGCTATTATATTATTATATTGTAAGTGTCAGCTAAGTGTCAGCCCAATTAAGTGGCATGCAGGAGAGCAGCACAGCTCAGCTGTTTGCAGCACATGGAAGTTTGTGCCTCCCTGCTAGCTGCTGGCATCTTCCACCTGAAATTGTTGCCCTCCTTAGCACCGTGTGGTACCATGCTGCTCTTGCTACTCTTTGAGATGGGAATGTGAATATTTATTTATCTATTCTTAACATTTAATTGCTTGGTCATACCTCCTGTATGAGTTTATGTCTCTTAGCATCCCTCTCTTCTCCTGGATTGCTAAGAGATCACCCGGTTTTAAGCAGTCCCATTTACCCTGGGACGTGGGCACACGAGCTATCCTGCAGTGACTGCAGTGCTCCAGGCTGCTCCTCCATCAGTCTGAACACGTTCGTGTCTCTCCCTCTCTAATCTCTATACAGAGACCCAGGGGATGGGAACCTCTTATCTTATTTTCTAATTATGGAACGTCCTGGTGTTAAAGATGAATTTTCATTTCATTGAATCTGTTGATAGTTATTATTTTAGCATCCCATTAGCCTTCATCGGCATGTTTTGCACCCTCAGATGACTAATTGCTAGCAAGGTAAGTGGAGCCAGGCATGCAGGGGGCATTCCTAGTGCCTGGCCATGCCCATTTCACCTCAGGCTGCACACCTGACCAGCACAATAAAGCTAAATCTAATCATCTTCTAATCATCATCAGACAACCACTACCCTAAAGCTTTCCTTTTTATTAAAAAGGTGTTCATTTGGGAAAAAAAAAGTGTATTTTTACTGGTATTTTTACTGCCAATGCATGCAATTCAATTCAACAACAAATACATCAGAAAAATAATATTGTTTTAGTCATTGCAAAATTTATGGCATTACAGACAAATTATCTCTTAATAAAATCTTTTTTTTTTTTTTAGATGAACTGCTTGCTACTGGATAGGTTGTGTTTTTTTTTCTTCACATTTTCAACAAAGCACTTACAAGGTAAGCATAAAATACGTTAATTTCACTAATGTTTGCCAGCCAATATTAATTATTTCAGTCCTGAATTATTTTAGAAGCAAAGTGACTGATTTATATTCACAGGGTTTATCTGCAAAGGTATAAATTATGTGCAGTATGCCTGCAATCATGCTGGTTAATGGCCAGTACATTAGTCGGTGTAAGAAGGTGCAGATCTCTTCATACTGGTATCAGCTCAGATGCTGGGCATAGGATTTGGCACAAATAATTAAACCAAGGCTACAAGAATCACCTCTGCCAGCTGATAAGGCCTGAGCCCGTTGCTGCTTCCTTCCCTGTACCACGGGGCTGGTGTTCTTCTGCCTCTTGGGGGGCACGGAGGCCATCTCGGCGCCCAGTCTGCAGAAGGAAAGATCGTGGTCAGGCCCCTGGCCAGTGCCACCAGGGATCTGGGACGGCTGCAAGGGGTCCTCTCCTTATTCCTATACACAATAGTGTCTAGTTTCTATGTACAGCTTCTGGAGGGTGGCCTCGGCGGGGGAGGATGTGGATTTCCAAGTCATGTCTGGAGGACAGGCCTGGAACATTCACTCTAAATGCCATAAAACAGATGAAAATGGCTGTTGGGCTTAGAGCTGGCCACTGCTGCCCTTAGATGACACAAAAAGGTTTCAGCATCTTACTGATAAACTGCACCGTGCCGTACCTCCACAGAGATCAGAAAGGCATTCTGCACAGCCACAACTTCTTGCCTTTCGGCTCCTTCTCTCTGGGCTGAAAATGAAATGAAACCGTGTTTGTTTGCTAACAAAAAGTAGTGGGAATTCTAACCTTTGCTCGGCAGTTTCTAAACACTTTTGGGGAGCTTTAACTGCTCCCCGTCCTTCCTTCAGCTGGGAGAACTTGCACTTGACTTCTAGACAGGCCATGAAGAGCTCCTAAAGAAGAAAAGGTCCCGTGGTGGAGCAGGTTCGTGCTCTGGAAGAGCGCAGGCTGCCTTCTTTCATCGACTTGGGGGTGGTGGAGCCACGGCACGAGCAGCAGCTCAGAAACCCAACCTGCTGCTGCTCCACGGAGCTCGAGATGCCATCGCAGAGGCCCAGGCAGCCTTCAGCACTCTGACCACGGGCCGAGCTCCTAGCAACAGCTGCCTGGCTACTGCTGGTAACCACACCAAGGGTTCTGGCTCTAAAAAACGCGCAGGGATTGCCACAGACACGTGTGCTTTCGGATAAAGGCGTCCAGTGGCAGAGCTGCTGAGCAAATAGGCGCGGGTGGCGGAGCAGAGCTGTGTAACAGAGCCAGCAAAGCCAGCACTGCTCCTGAGTGACTGCTGCCTGGCACGCTTGTGCTCGGTCCTCTGTGGCTTTCCTCGATCTTCTGAAGGTCAGGCTTCGCTTTTCTTGTGCCACCTCCAGGCAGCAAACTGGGGAGGCTGGTCTCATCCTCCCCGCGGCGCAACCACCGATAGGACAATGGGTAAAATACCAGAATATATAGACATTAAATAGCAGAATATATAGAATTTAAATAGCAGAATATATAGACTTAAAATAGAATATACATACTTCATCCATAATGTGGCTTTCCTGGCAGAGTTTGCGCAGCTCAGCACTTTGTTGGACAGAGTACTGGAGTCGATCCAGTACTGGAGGAAAGAGTTGCTAACGGGGTAAAATTTGTGCTCTAAATCCTCCTGCTCCTTTAGAGGCAAATCCTTCTGCAAGCTCCTGAAGAGCATCTCGGAGGCCAAAAGCAAAATGCTGAATGCGACAGCCCTCCAGAGCCAGCCAAATCCTCTGCGTGCCAAAGGCGAGGGTGCTGCATTGCCAAATGCAGCCGTGCAACAGAGCTGCAGCTGCAGCAAGGTTCGGTGCTGACGTGTGCCTTTACATCACCTGCACGCTCTGGGCATCGTCATTCTGTGGCACCTGGTGCTGGTGGGACTGGGCAAGGGGTTTAGCCCCAGCCAGAGGGAATCCTGCCCATCAGACCTCTCCAGATGTGAGCAGAGCGAGCTGAGGCACAAAAGACATAAATTCAAACATACGTAAAAAATAAATAAATTAATTGAATAAATACAAAAATACATAATGTGAATTAACTGACAAATACAGAGATTTTTGCCTGGAATTAGGTTATTGATTCCCTTGTATTGCTTTACTGTGTCACTGAGCTGTAGCTACTGCTGAGCTGAGCCTATAATAATCAGGGATTAATTGGATGTTAAGGAAAAGAAAGGGAAGGCAAAAGGAGAATTCCCCACTTCACCTCAACCTTCATAAATTCCTGTGTGTGATTCAATGAGTCTGAGGGTGCTGGGACAAGTATGGGAACGGAGCAACTCCATGGTTTTGGGTCCTTCCCCAAAATAAAATCCTTACCAAATGGAGTGCATCCATTGCTAGTTTTATGACTAAATGAACCATTATATGACTTTGGTCAATTACTGTTTCTACAGGAGTCTCTCCTCCCTTACCTTTTTTTTTTTTTTTTTTTTTTTTTTTTTTAATATTAAACTGTGAATTGTCTGAATGCAGTGAAAAGTGGCTAACACAATGGGACCTTGATTTTTTTTCTAGCAGCTGCTGTATGCTACCAAACCAGCAATAACGGGGGGTTTTGACACTTAACAGAGCCTCGGTCAATAATATAAAGATAGAAAGGCCTACTTAAGTAGCCTTAAATTCCTCTCTAAATAAGGATTTTTCTGTCCTTCAGATGTAGGAACAAAAAATAGCTTTTTTTTGTGTGACCTTGGCTAGGTGTGCAGGATGAGTTGGGTCATCTCCAGGGTTAACACCAGAAGATAAAGCCTGGAAAGGTCTGCATATACTGCCAGACTTTCACACTTTCGTTTGCAGGCACAGCAGCTCAGTTAGTGGTCTGAATGGAGAACTTTAACCGTGTCTGCCTGCAGCACCTGAGCTGCTGAAATCTGCTCTGCAAAGAAGGGGAGCCCTGGCCACGGAGCAGCTCCTCATGACCGAGACCGCAGGGAGGAAGAGTGAAAATCCAGCTTAAAAAAAAAATTTCAAACATAAATATATATATATAGAAATACATCATGTGGTAACAGCCCCTCTGCCCCAATAAAGCAGGGATGGGGAAAGCTGCTGGCAGGTGGGATTTGGCACAGCTTCCATCCTTCTCCGCATTGGCCCAGCATCCTCCAACGTGGACGTGCCAAGGTAGCATGAATACCCTGGCACTCCTCCCCCGTGTCACGGTGACCTTCAGGAACATTCTCCGTCTGTTCCTGCTGGCGCACAATGCCCCGATTAGCTCCAACAGCTCCTGCAGTGCAGGGCAGGATCCTGTCCTCGCCTTACCTTCCACCTTCCTGGATTACCTCTGGTGGCCAACCCGGGGCTTAATCTCCCTGGTCACACCGAGAGAGAACAGCGTGGGGTGGGAGGGCGGCCGTGTTGCAATCTGCACCACGGCAAATACTTTCAGTAAACGTTACACCCTCTAGGAAATGTTGCCTAATTGCAGCAGGGGAGCGGCCGACAGTTAGGGAGCAAAACGTGGGCTGCCTCGGTTTTCCTCTGAGCACGGCGCAAGGAAAGGGGAGAGTCATTACCAGAGAAAGTTTAAGTATTTATTTCTACTATGTATTTTGTGATCCTAACACAATTTTACACGCATTTTGGACACCTGGTTTCCTGCCTGCTTCTGTATGAATATATATATATACATGTATATATTTTAATAATGTGCATTCATTACCAGAAAAGATTTAAGTTTTTATTTGTACTATGTATTTTGTGAACCTAACACAGGCGATTTTACACACACTTTGGACACTTGGTTTCCTTCCCATTTCTTTTTGAATATATGTACATATATATTTAAATAATGTGCTAACCTTGTAATTCAAAGAGGCTGCGACTTCTTTCGAAGTGACATCCATTCCCCTTCCACCCACCTGCAGGAATGTAACACAGCGAGGCCTCCGAAATCTGCTGAGTTTTATAGAACTTGCCCAATAGGCTTAAAAGTCATTAGAGTAAGAAATAACAGCCCAAGTGATTGTATAATCCTTATTATGCTGGAAAACCAGGCCCAAAAAATACCGTGCAATAGAAAAGAATGCGTGCTGCCAGCACAAGCAGTTATAGATATGCTAAGACAGCACATGTTTAATTCAAGGTGGTTCTTCTGCCGAAGGGTTTCTGTGACATGATTTGCTGCACAAACAACGTTTGAGTCATCTGTTTCAGGAATCACACGGTGGGGCAGCTTGCTGCTGCGTTTTGTCTGTTTAGTGTGTAAAGTTGGGTTGTTTCGGTGCGATCGGCCCATTTGCATTCCATGTTTCCCATCCTGTAGGATCCATATGAGGTTCAAGTGTAAGGAGCTAGTCCCTTGGCTATGAAATATATCAAGATTTGTATAAGAAATAATATTTCTGCTATAGAAGATACAATAATAAGGTTATATTTCTTTTCCAAAGTTCTCATGAAATCCAAACTACAAAAGCAAGGAGCACAATACTAAGCCAAAATTAAAACCCAGTAAAAATTAGAATACTAAATGGGAGAAAATTCCTTTGAAAAATAAATGTTCTGTGTCATTTCTTATGCTGAACCTCAAGGCAAACCACTGAGCCTTGCCCTTCACCAACCAGCAACAGAAAGCTCACAGCCCATAGCCCCAGCACATGCAGCAGGGCTCAGAGGGGCTGCATCTTCCTCCATAAACAAATTATTTCCTAAAGCAGGTGACAGAAGGAAGCAAGGTGCATGAAGACAAGGCAGTGTTTTCTTGCTGTAGAGAGAAAAAAAAAGAAAAAAAAAAAAGAAAAAAAAAGGTGCTTTACTGCAGGAGTATCACGTTGGCGCTTCTTGCTATAAATCAATGCAATTTGAGGATGGAAAACTACTGGTGGTTGGTGAGCAAAGCCTTGGCAGCTCTCCCCCCGGATCCTGAGCATCGTGGTGTTTGGGGAGCAGGGTTTTCCCACTGGCAAGCTGCTGAGCCTCAGCAAGCACTGGGGGCTGGAGCCCTGGCCATGGGTTTCCACCCGCCTGCCGTGGGAGCGGGCGCTATCTGGCCGATCTCCTGCATTCAGAGATGCCTGGGGAGTGACTCATGTGCTGCCGCCTGTGCTCCCTGTGCCCTTTTCCACCGCAAACTGGAGGGTCAGGACGGCGTGTCGCTCGCAAAACAATGTTTTAGTAATGCTGGGAGGCTGCTCCCCCCCCAGCCCGGCACACAAAATAATTCCCAAACTACCTGTGGAGCCGAGATGAGGTCAAGCCCTATTTTTTTTCTCTCTCTTAGCTTTGCATTGCTTTTTCCTAGCAATAATGGTGTTTTTTTTTCACAGAATGTGCTTTTCCAAGGGGCTACTGCACCATCAGGGAGGGGGAAGCCCACCTAGGCAGGACTCGTGGGGCCATGTGCAGGTATTTTCTTGTGTGCAACAGTGCTATTGGGTCAGACAGCATGATCTGCCCTTGGTTATGCAAGAAATCCACTGTGAGAGATAGGAAAAACTCATACACTTTTCCAGGCTTTTGTTTCTTAACCTATATGATGGGGAAAAGAAGAAAAAAGAAAAAAAAAAAAGTATTTAAGTATTGTGGAATTGAACAATAATTGGTAATTATAAAGTACTTGTATATGCTTATTAAATAATGCATCCTAGTGCCTCCCACCTTAACGAAAGTTGCAGGCATGGCTTGTGTATGTCGTAAGGTATTGGCAGGGCCGGAGGAGGAGCAAGAGGAGGCAGCTGCCTGCCCCAGCTCCCACCTCTCACTGCACAGCAGGCATGCAGGCCCCAGACTCGTGGAAATTAATGATTAAGCCCAGACCGAAATCCTGAAACAATGCCGTGGAGTTAGAAGACAAATCCGCTGGGTTCAGACCCAAAATCCAAGCTTTCTGGCTGGCTGCTGAGGCAGTTTTGTTCCGAGGCCAAGCCAAACCACCTCATCACACCTGAATCGTCGGAGGGCAAATCCTCCACACCGGGGTTTCTTTAGCCAGCTTTATCGTAGCGTTAAACTTGATGGTCTTGACTTTTTTCCAATCTAACTCTGTGGTTCTGTAGCAGGACCAGTTTTCAGCACCTGCAGCCCTGCTCAAGCTCAGGCTTTTGGCCTGAAGTCTGGGGAACTCTGCAAAAACTTCCACAGCTTTCAGCTGGCCTTGTATCAGCGTTTTGAGGAAATTGGGACATTTTCTTAGAAAATGCCCCCCCTTCCTCTCCCTCTGCTGCTTTGTTGTTGCCGCTCTGTTTTTGTAGGGAGCCCTTTTCCTGGTGTTTTGCTCTGGTTCTGGTTTGGGGCTGCCACCTGGGAAGGGCCGAGGCGCTGGAGCAACATTACGTGCTGCCTGAGGTGTGGCGGTGGCAGAAGGAAAGGTGAGCAAGGAGGAAAGCAAACAGCTCTCGTACGTGACTTTGGTCACTTAACGGGGGAGGACAGGCTGACAAGCTGCTCTCCTCTCCCACAAACAGACCAAGGGCTCCACCTGGGCATGTTTTGGCCGTTTACCTCCTGCCATCTCAGCAGCCTTCCTTCTCCCACCCATGTGGGCATAAAGCTCAGCCCACCCACCCGTGTAGCTCATCCCTGGCACTGGAAAGTGCTTTGGAGCACCAAAGGCAGGGGTTGGAAGAGGCGAGGAGAGACTTTCACCCAGGAGGAGCAGTGACCCCACGGGCTGAGCTGAGTGTTGTGATGTCCCCCACATCACAGGAGCCTGCCCACCCCACAACCAGGACCTGCACTGCCTCGAGAAAAACAGAACCAGCAGGAAAGGTGTCACACTCCCTGCCTGCGTTTGCTTTTGTTTTTCTGTGCTGTTTCTAAAAAGAATTTCTCCTTGTCTGAGCTCCTTCCCTCCTGTTCCCCTGGCTTTTCCCATTTGAAGATGTGACCCGTTCTTGGCATCCAGGGAACATCCTGTGACCTCCCCCAGTCCCCAGGCTTGGCAGGGCTTTTCCAAGATGACCACAATGCATTTTTTTTTCCAGTTGGCAGTGCCGTGGTGGCTCTTTGCTGCTGCAGGTGCTTTGCTGCAAGTGGCACGGGAAATGCTGAGCTTCAAGAGCACCGAAACCCACTCTCGTCGGAGCTGTCTCCGTGCAACAGATGGCCTTGTGGAGAACAAAGCAGAGGGCCATTTACAACAAGGAGGAGTGTGCTTTGGCGAGCGCAGGATGTTTGCTCTACAGCTCAGGGGAACCAGCTGGTAATGATGCAGAACCTCGGTGCTTGGTGCCCATGGGAAAGCAGCGGTGCCAGGCTGCGTGCAAGCCCTGTGAATGTTTGTTTCTCTCTAACAAAAGCAGGAATGCTGCAGGCAGGAGGAGCAGCTCTCTTTCCTGCTCGCAGGACTCTGCTAACACATCTGCTTGCTGCTCCTCACCATCGCTGAGGCTGTCCCAGCAAGCCAGCACCTCGGTGATACAGCAAAGCAGTGCTGACCTGCCAGCCTCCATCCTCTGTCTTCCCTCATCCTCTGCCTTCCCCTCATCCATGTGCTCTTAAACTTTCTTCTTCCTACCTCCCAGAAAGGCCAAATCAGCCACCGAAAGCCTGGTGCTTGGTGCCATTGCCATGAGACAGGGACATGGGCTTTTGTGCCTGTGCTGCACCATGAAGCCCAATAAAGTCCAGCCCTTACCTCCCACCTGCTTGCCCATGTCGTATTGTTCCAGAATCAAAACCAGGAAACAATTCAAGGCAATAAGTTACGAAAACCAGCAAGGAGCTGGAGGAACCAGTTACAGGAGAACTGTGCTGGTTTACTGCCAGGATGGCCGACGTGCAGAATTCCTAGGAAATTCAATAAGGACATGGGGAGGAGTGAATGAAAATTTTTATTTTATTTTATTTTATTATTTTATTTTATATTTACTTTTTATTTTATTATTTAATTTATGTAATGTATTTATTTAGGAATAAATTCCTGTCAAAGTGTTATTTTTACGTGTTGTTAGAGCAGAGGGTCACCATCTATTGGAAGTCTCCTCCATTGATCTTTCCTTGCCCTGTTCATTTGATTTATTTAGTCAAACTCCAGAGGAAGGGTGTGGGTACAATACCATCCCATTATGGGCTGAAGCCATGATAAAACGATCTGGGCTGATTCACTAGCAGTGTGATGCAGGCTCTCAAATCATCTGTGGCATCCTCAAAGCTGGTGTCGGGCACCCAAATCCCGTTGAATTCCAGTTTGATTTGGGCACTTGGCTGCCTGGGCTTTCCCAAAAATATCATTTGAGAGTTTCCTGCTCTGCAGCATTACCTGCTGTGGCATTTGCTTTGGGCTCACACCACTTCACACCACTTTTCGGGACACTCTTGTCACTCTAAATGCAACTCCTTTTTCAGAACCAGACTGCCGTTGGCTACGTGTCCTCTCGGTTACTTCTCCCTTGCGAGATCTTCAATCCCTGACAGGGCCCCATCTGTTGCTGCGAGTTACTCCTGAATGTGCCTCACACCATCCGCCAGGGCCAAATTTTGATGCCTGTTGTCAGTCGTAATTTGCATAAGCCACCAGGGCCATCCCACGGAGCCATGCTATTTATATTTTCTCACTGAGCAGCCCAGCAAACCTGAGCATTTGTTTGGCAGAGCCAGACTTTTTGTGAATTGCTCAGAGTGCCTCCTAAGAGCTTCAGGTGGTTTCCTCGCAACGTGGCTTCCGTGTAGAGGTGCTCAGTTAGCACCCATCAACTCAGCTCTGTCTCAGGATTTAGTTACCACTGAAACCATAAAATATCTCCATAAAAAAATAGATTTCTGGAGTGCTGAGGTCCTGGCTGGGCACAGGGCTCAGCTCAGAAGCCGTGAGTAGCTTCAGGGTAAGCAACATGTGTAGTTTTATCCCACCCTGCTGTGTGCAGAAGTTCAGGAAGATGGGATATTAATTAGCAAGGAATGGGAGACTGCTCAGACCCACCATGGCCATGCCTAAAAGTTCTCATCTCCAATTACGGGAGGATTGCAATTAAAAAAATGTAAGCATTAAATGCAGGCTGTGCCTAATTCCCTTTTTTTCTTGCCATTCTTCTGCAGTCAGCCCAAACTCTCGGTAGTCTTTCGCTGTGTTAAAACAACTGCTTTGTTCTCAAGCAGCTGTAGGACAGCCCTGATTCTTGCTCCGAGGAGATAAAGGCCAAAGATGAGGCAGCAGCACCGAGCTGCATGTTTTTAATGCGTCCTTCTTTGCTTTCCCTGCATTTGAAGCCTTTTCTTGCACTCTGCAAGTGGTTATTGAAAGGAAAGGCTCCCAGTCATCAAATAGCAGATAGTGAATAATGAGTTAGGCTCGCGCTCAGAAACCCAAATGGGTTTGTTTAAAGTGGTGTTTGGTATGCAAATAAAATTAGCAAGCCAAATGAGGCTGGTTCTCCCCAGAGTGTTTGCTCAGCCTCTCCCTGGCATTGGCTCCCAATTGCAGGGGCCGAGGAAATGGTTTAACGTAGTCCATTAAGTGGTTTGCCTTTGGACACCGAGATTAAACGGGAACCTTTATCAAATATCGGGCCCTTTGGTTCTCCCAGACCCACCCCAGGGCGTTTTGCTGGCCCAGGGCAGTGGCACAAACCTGAACTTGGAAATATGATGCCACGTACTTTTAAAGCAAGTTCAGGATATTTGGGAAAAATAGAACGCTTTGAAAAAAGGCAGGTAGTTTGATAAAAGTATATATTATTCATTAAGCAACTTCTCCCGTGCTTAAATCCACTTCTGTTGAGTAAAACAACCAAACAACATGTTCTCTGCGGTCTGAATGTCTTGAACTTTGCTCTTGAATCCGTTTGGGTTGTAACAGTTGTGCCAGGAGGTGCCTGTTAAATTTACTGCCCTGGGAGCTGGCTCCACCTACCTCGCCGAAAATAAACTGACAAAAGAATATGAAAAGAGCTTCTCCCGAGCAGCAGTTTCCTAAGGGGGCAAGGTATCATGTTTTTAACACCACCTGAGTATCCAAATAGCCAAATACAGTGAATTTAGGGCTGAGATTCTGGAGCTAGAAATGCACCTACCACACTGGGAATGAACCTCAGTGGGGATTGTGCTTTCATCAGCCTTAAGGTTGATAGGAGCTGTTTTTAACGTACTGAACTTTTTATTGCTCCATGATGAGTCATAAAGAATTTAGAAGGGTTCAAGCTGTTTTTCCGGTTAGATATTTGGATTCGTACAAAATGCTAAGAAAACTGAATGCTTTTTCTTTGCCTTTCCTCAGCTGCATGTTATACATTCCTGTTTTATTTTTGCTTGGTTTTAAAATTCTTAATTGTAGGCAAGGAAAGGAGATGCTGAACTTTCTTTTAAACCCATACATTGCTGTGGCAGTACGTTAAACATTAATCTTAGTAAGTTAAAGCCAAATGAGAAGCCTGAATACTTGGAGTCTACAACAAAGTCTCTTGGTTATTTTCTTCTGCAATTGTCTGGACAAGTTATTTTGTGTGTGTGCCTGAGCCTTCCCAATTTAACATGCAGGTAACACGCAGCACTTTGATTGCAATGTGTGCAAGGAGTGTGGGGGAGAAGGGCACATTGGTCTCCTGAGATGGAGGGTGCAGCATTAATGGGCTGTGACATTACAGTACAGCAGTATGACAGCAAACAAAGCCAGTTCTGAAGCACCACGTTATGATGAGCAGCATTAAAGCATCAACAACTCCCCTTTTGTCATGGGAGGCAAGCAAACAGGAGAAGGTTGAGGGACGTGTTCAGCAAAATGATGTCCCCAGCCTCATGCTGGGCTTGATCATGTAAAGGCATAAGGTGCTGTTGCCTGATGAACAGAGGATGGATTCACATATGGTGTGTAAAATGTAGCTCAACAGACCCCAAGGACTCTTTTTGTACTCCAGAGCACAAGCTGGAGGCTGGTAAAAGGATATTTCATTTAAATTTAATTTTAGGAGAACCTGCGATCACCTTAGAATGCTAAGCATAACCAATTGAGGGCTTTGGGAAAAATCAGAAAGGCTGAAAAAAAAAATCATTTTTCAGTCTTAAAGGCGGTATTTGTCACTGCTTTTCAAAATTTTTAGTATGAAAGCATGTTAAGTCTAAGATTAATAAAAGGAAATCAGGCAGAAATGAAAGTTAAACTTTTTTTTTTTTCCGCCCAATATAATATTTTGCTTACAAAGTTTGTTTAAAACAAACAAACAAACAAACAAAAAAAAAAAAAAAAAAAAAAAGAAAAGGGCTCCAAGGCAAGTATTAAGAAGTTGTGCCCTTACCTAGAAACCAGAGACAGCACTGGGTACACTATTTCAAATTTCTTTAGCATTTTAAGTATCACAAGGAGCTGGAAGATTCCCACTTGCCTTGTTCTTATGATTACTTCTCAAGCATCAAAGCAGAGACTGTGCTGAGGAGCTGGCCACATCCCCACACCGAGCTGGTCTGCACCACGAGGCACACAAGTTACTGCTCTTGGACAGCATTTACTGGATTAAATTCATGCATTTGGGAATGTTCTTTAGTTTAAATGCACACAAATCTGCATTGCTTCAAAATAAATTCAACACAGAGCTGGGCTGAGATTCAACTGTTTTATTAAACACAATTAAAATGCTTAAAATTTATAACAAGCTCTAAAGCAGTGAAGCAGCAAGTTAAATAATATGTAAGATACACACATGCTTTTATACAGCCTGTGAAACCGTCCTTCCTACTTCTACAATGAAAATCTTTGTGTTTATCCACATGTGGATTCTAGTGATAAAATACAGTGACAGTAAATATTCGTCATCATAATTACTGTAATTGGTAAAAGAATATGTGAATGCAACATTAAGGACTACAGTCATACCTTTGGTCTCTGTAAAAATGTTTTATACATACCTACCCTTTAAAATTGACTACACAGGATATTGCACCAGATTATTTTTTTTATTACCAACTTACCCAAGAAGACTTTTTATTAAAAGAGAGGTAGTTCTTGTTTTTACTTCTTTAAAAAAAAAACTAGCAAAGGGCAGTGCTGCTGAAAGGTCAGATTTATTTCATTTTGAGGGACACCCTGACTCCAAAAACCCACTTGGAACATCCTGTTGAGCATCTCATACAGAGAGAAACAGAAACAGGGAAACTTCCCAGAAGAGACTCCAGCTTCTGTGAAATACAAAGATGTTGGGCAAGGAGAGGCACAAAGAGAAAAGGAAAACAAAGAGTCCAACTGCTGAAGTTCAGGTATAGCACAATTAAATGTATAAAATTGATGAGACACCACAATATACCAGAGGAAGCAGCACCTTTCCATGGAAGAATTGTGCTGTGGAAAGGGATGTTGCTTGTACCCTGCAAAATGAGACTTGCCAGCGTGACTCACTTCAAGCAGGACCCAGATAGCATCTTCACCGCCTGAGAGGTTTGGGGCAAGGAGATTTCCTAACTGGGAAATTCCTGGCAATGCAGTGAGGCTGCGCTGTCCTAGCTCCAGTGCCTCGGGGCACGGGGTGCTCACCAGGTGAGGTTGGGAACACATCCTGTACACCACAGCACTGTATGCACAAAAAAATCCAACAGCACAAGAAATCCAACAGCTGGCACAGCTCATCACTGCTTCTCAATATAGGAGGACAAATTTAGGCTGGTAGATGCATGCAGGGAATCAGAGCCCTTCTCAAGAAATCCACCTTTGTTATTGCATAATTACCTACATCTCAAACAGATTTGCTGAGCTGAGGGCTTTGTAGACCCTTTATTTTATGACATTTTACAAAGTACTTTTCTATCAGTGTAAAAATGAAGTAGCCCTTACCTGAAGTCACAGTGTAGTAACAGGACATACTAATCTATTGTTAAGTTTTGCTCATTTTACAAATTATTTCCCAGCAGAAGCAGCTGCTTTAACTGATAGCAACTTCAGATGGCAAAATGGCCCAAATTTACCTGGAGAAATTCTCTTTGTCTCACAGCAGCAAGAAAAAAACCTTCATGGTGTTTTCTGTGTTGAGTAGAGGAATAACTCTGTAGGATGAAGAATAAGAATCAAAAACTATCATCTTCCTGTGCTGTGGAGCTGGGAGGTTTCTGCCTTTCATCCATGCTTGTTAGGCATGTTAGGCTTGTTAGGCATCACCAGGGCAACGGACTTATTTCTATGAAGCCTTTCTCAAAGCGACTGGGTTGTTACAACTGGGCCCATCAAATTTCAAATAAGTCTGATAATGGGTCCAAAAGTCACTAACGTACAGCTAGTGAGTTCAGAAGCCTGGTTTCTTAGGGAAACAAGTTAAAAAAACCATACCCTGACCTACCTACGAGTTATTGACTTGCACCCTTGTGTTCCCTTGACTTCCTATCTCCCTGTCCCTGTTTGTGCATCGCAGAACACCTCGGGTGTCACCGAGGCAGGCACAGGACAGGACCACTGCACTTGGAGGAGCTTTCAGCACAAGCCTGGACTCCAGCGAGAAGGCCCAGGCATCAAACTTCACTGCTTCTTCTGAAAAAGGCCAGATTTTGTTCTCCACATTTCCGTCAAGACGAAGATTTTTGCCGATGCGATTGACGGCATTACCAGACAGTATTAGACAAAACTAGCTAGATCTAACTTTGCCTGGTAAGACAGCAATCAGCAGGCACTCAGGCTAGAGGAAACCACCAACGTTAAAGCAATTTTTCCAGATCCAGGACTAAAATGATAGGAAGGGGAAAGGCTGAGAGCCTCTCCCATAGGCATCAGTAGCCAATGAATATTAACCGTACAGGCAGCACAGTCACAAAAACACGACTGTTTCCAGTTCACCAGCATGAGAGCTAAATAAAAATATTGTAAGGAACTTGCTTCACTTACCAAGGGCTCTGTCCTGCGCATCCGTGTTGCTACGAATTTGCTCACCGTGCCCATCCCGTGCAGCTCCAGCAGTCGTAGCACAGCAGGGTGCAGACACACGTGTTTCAGCTGCACCCTAAAGGCTGTGCCCTCGTTGGTATTAAAACTCCCAGACAAAATTAGGCCTAATAAAGACTAGGTCTTAGCTTTTCTAGCATGGTAGGATCAGTACTGCCTGTGGAATTGCTCTCCTGTGAAACCGAGTTAAGCGAGATGAAAATTGGTAGGAGAAGGGGAGGGAGGAAAAGATATTGAGGCCGAGGGGATTTCTCTGGGTTACTCCTGGCTCCCATGACTCACTGTCTCTCTCTCAGATAAGACTGAACGGACACTTTCCTAGGCATAAATCATCATGGGGGAGGGCAGGGGAATTTCCTTGGTTCCATTTCTTTTTCTTTTTCTTTTCTTAAGGTGACATCCCTGTGCATGCCATGGATGGCCAGTTACAGTTGTTTACTTTTTTATTTTTATTTATTTATTTATTCCACTCCATCCAAGCTTAGCACCCACATTTTGTTTTAAGAAGAGAAGATGGATGGGGGGTGGGTGCGCGCTCCAATTCATCTCATTTAAATGCTTGTTAAAAGCCAATTTGCAGAGTCACTCAAATTTCACACCATTTCCTCAATCCCTTGTGAACCGGTTAATAAATAACACGGAGGCTAATCACCAAAGAACGCTCCTCTGCTCCTTCCTTCCCCCTCCTGCTTTACTGAGAGCTACAACCTGCAAGGGCAAATACAAAATCGAGCTTGCTCCAGGCAGCCAGGGGAGTTAAAGAAGGCACTTCAAGGGAACAGGCATTGGTTCATTTTTCTACAATTCCTGTATTGCACAGCAGTTCTGGCAAGGCATCAGACACCCGGCCTACTGGAAAGGGTTGAAAAAAAACACGTAGAAATTCCCAGTGACACAGGCAGAGCGCAGAATTTGCTTGCATGGTGCTGGGCTGCTGTACCCAGTTTATTTGGGAGGAAGGGAGGGGATGAACACCACGTGGAGGATGAGGAAAATGCTTTGGTGCTGTGGTTCAAACTCAGACCAGTCCCAGGAATCTGTGTAAAGATCTGGGGTGAGGAGTGTGTGTACCATTGCCTTATGTTTCTTACAGAAAGGAGCTGAAAACCAATGGGTACTACTCTGAAGAACCCAGTACGAGGCCTCTGCAGCATCCCACCCTAAGGCATGTCCCCAAGAACCCCAAAACTTTATGCACTTTGAGAAACCCAGGCAGCGTGAGCGCTCCTTGTGTAAGGGTGAATCTCAGCTTGTACAGTGGCCATTTAATGAGTTCTACATGAATTTTTATTCTTTGGAGGCAGAGTATGCCCAAGTCTTCATCTGAACTTGTGTGAAGCCAAAATTATCGACTTGTTAACTCCACTGCTCCTGATCATCATCTTGTAAAGAGACTCAGTGCTTTAAATGTGGTTTAGAACTGGGAAATATACACAAGGTTCAGACAGCTCCAGAATTTGGGAGCTTTCCTCTCTAAAGACGACAGAGCTGGCCTGTTCGGTCCTTTACTAGTGAAGAAAGTGCCCCTCACTCACACACTTTCTCCTCTATCACCCCCCAAAAAATGTTTATATCTGACCTCCGTATTCACCAGAAGCACCAGCTTCTAAGCAACACCTCATCCATTCCCCCAATCACTGCAGCAATGTATTTCCACCTGAGCTGCTGCAGTCAGAATGAATTCTTGTGAGGCCATAGCCCTTTGTGTTCCTCTGCTGGGGTAGGTGGTTGTTCCTTGCCTGCGTTAAATTGCTTTGTTTCTTAATGGAATGATTAGCGTGATTAACCCACCAGCTGCAAGCACTGCCTGCAACAGGGCAGGTTATAGGGTTGGAAGTTCAGGGGCCGTTCAACCATGGAGGTAATTGAACTGTAATTGGGAAGAATGACCTTTGCAGCCAGCATCCTGCTTGCACCACCTCTCACAACCAAGCTACAAGCAAATCTTTCAGCCTCCTGGCCTAGAGCTGTACCATGCAAACACATCACGGCTCCAGACCTGCTGTTGAGAGAGAAGATTGCAGCACTGTGCCTCTGTGGAGACCTGAATTTTGTGTGCTGATGTATCCTGTCACACCTCCTCCACAGCAATAACAAGGCTTAACAGCACCTAATGGAGTGGTTTCCAGCAGCTCCATGGTCAGAGGTATTTATGATTGTAGCTACATCTAAAAATACTCGGTAGTACAATAGCCAACGTCCTTACCCTGTTGTCCAAATGTTCCACTTTGGCCTAAATTGTGGCACAATGTCTTTCTGTGAGAGCTCCTCCTGATGCATGTTGTTGTTTGGTTCACCCTTTAAACATCGTTACCAGACAGTGTTAGAGTAGATCCAAGAAATCCAGCACTGTCTAGTAAGATGCCCACAGAGGACCACGGTCTGTCCAGCAGCTGGAGAAATGGAGCAGCTATTAATGATTCCACGTTCTTCAGGATGGCAGTGGTCCATGAAAACTAATGGAAATGGCTTGAGAAAGATTGCCTCGTATCACTGAGCATGTAAGTAATTTACCAGGTAGGTGGTGGGCGGAAGGAAGACACTGAGTACTAAAAGATAATGTGAAGATCACAGCGGATTTCAGAAGATAAAGTTGATATAGAAGGTTGATTTACTTAAGATCTAAAATAGAAACACAAGGTTAAGTTTCATTACAACAGTGTAAAAGCAGGAAGATTTCCTTTGTTTTGTTTCTCTTTCCTCATTCTGTCCTCCCTTCTGAATCACAAAATACCAACAGCTTCAAGTCTTTCCAACCAATTAAAAGGACAAACTGAAAACTGGCATACAAACAAAACAGTGCTAAGAAGGGCACAAAAAGTGACAAAGATGGCCTAGCGTTTAATACAGTTCACTGCTTTTAGAACAAATACTTTATTGTACTGCTTGGGTTGAAGGGATACAGACAAATTTGAATCTTAAATCAAAGTCACAGGAGGGTTAGGTGTGCAGTTGTTGGTAAAGTAATTAAGCATATTGAATGGTAATGACAAAGATGAAGGGTTGCTGTCTGCTTTGTTTTATTTATTTATTTATTTTCCAAAAGCAGGGCAAGTTTGCTGTAGCACATCATGCAACAGAGAAGGTCAAGATCTAGCCTGAGGGGGTCCCTTACCTGAGAGCTCTGTGCCACTGTAAGGATGCTGAATTTCTGGCTGTCACTGACCCCCTGCATATGCAGGAGATGGGCAGCAGGGTTTGTTCTCCTCCCTTCCCTGGCCCCTGGTTGCAAGCTGTACCTCTCGAGGTACTATCGTGCAATAGCAAGAGAGCTCTGCTCCAAGCTGTACTGCACGGGCACTGTTCTACTGCATGCAATATTTATCATAGCCCTAAGACACTGTGGATCCAGCACAATATTTCACTGGGCATATGCAAGCTGTGTATAAGACTCAACTGTAACACAACTCAGCTCATCCAGGCTACACATCCATGATTTTTTTCACTTCTGAATAGGGTTCAAGGACCAGCCAGCCTTCATGTGAGGAATTAAACGCCGCAGCACAGTGTGTGCCAGTAGGAGACCCTGGGTGGGAAGGGGGGCTGCTGCCGTGTCCTGGAGTGCTTCACACCTGCCAGGTACACTGAAACACCTGCCCATAACGCCCTGCCTGATAAAAGCATCTATCAGCAGTAATAACCTTTCTTGGTGATAGCCATTATACAGCACCTCTAGTATCTGATAACTGGAGGAGTTAAACTTCCTGGATTGCTTTAATTCTCAGAAAAAAACAAAAAGCACATGTGAACCATTGAAGACAACATTCTTACATTAAGTCCTTTTAGGCTGAGCTAGGTCTTTCCAAGTAACTTTAGCCAGTATCACTGGTTTGTGGAAAGAAACCTCACAAAGTAAAAATCAAGTCCATTGTAACTTAAAACGTATGATAGAGGTCATCCACTAAAATAAAGACAACAATCAGGGGGAAGGGAAGTTAAGTGTTCATCCCGCCCTCTCTCACACCAAAAAGTAATAAATGGAAATAAAAATATATCTGTAGAAGAATAAAATAAATAACATATACATTACTTAAAATTTCAAGGTTTTAAAATAAATGGCTTTGCTATTAGAACATCTTGCTGGAGGACAGAAGTCTAGAGGAATTGACGTGAAAAGGAAGGAGTAAGTTACCATAGCAAAGCTGAAAAAGTAAATTCCACTATCGATTTCAGGTGTTTGTTTCTTAAATTTTCTTGTACTTAGAGAGAGAAGAACATTTTGATTTTGAGAGAAAATTATGAGCTAGAAAACTCAAATGTTAAATTTCAGTAAAATGTTTTCTTTCATTCTCTTGAAAGCTACCATAATTTGAAAGTAAATAGAATCTATTTGGAGAAGAGTACATGCATTTGTCTTTGCTACAAAACTTAGCGTTTTCCTTTGAATGTGTTCTTATCATTGCAGTATCAAATATATGCTATCCTTTATATTTGGCATGATTTTCTATTTACAAGCTCATTTAAAATAAAATTATTTCATAATTATTTCAAAATTATTTCAAAATTCTACAGTTAGGACAAGATTTTCTTATATTTGCTTTTATCTTTTATTCTAGCACATGAAACATTTCATTATAAATTTCATCATGCTTAGGGAGGCTCGACAGTCAATCAAGCATGGATTTCTCTACTGGCCACTAACCTCTGCTTCCGAATTTGCTGTTGAACTTTTCCACGTTGTACACGAAACACCATAATCATCATTACCAGGCAGTATTAGAAAAACAGAAAACATCCAATGCTGCCCAGTAAGATGGTAATGGCATCTCAGGATCATGGTTTACAAGCAGTAGATATAGAACAAGCTAGAAAGCCTCATTATTGGGAGAAGGAAAAAGAGGGGGGGGGAAAAACACTACCTGTAGCTGTCTCTCCTTTGTGGTTTCAACAATTACCAAATACTGTTCATGTGGGAGAGGAGGATGCAATGACATTCTGAAAAAATATCCCAGAAGTACTTGTACAGGTCACGATACACACAGGTCCTACCTCTTCCCACCATCCCCTGGCTCCCCACGCACAACCTTCAGAGCTGTCACTTACCAAGGAGAGTTCTCATTTCTATTTACACCTACTGGAACACACTCACCAGCAGAAAACTGTAACAAGACGGTCTTTGAGGTATGGGCAATTACAGCCAACCTTATGCCCTACCTGGTAACGTCAATTGAAAATGTGGGGGAATGCAAAATCCAGGAAGCAATGCAAGCCTTAGGCATATGACTCTTACCTTTCTTCTTGTACCTGCAACCATTTAAGCTTTATCTATGCTTTTATTAAGCAATTAAAGTTTGCTGATTCTTTCAGTCATGTTTTAATCAGATTTATTTTTTGCACAGTTGTTACAAGGAAAACATGAGTGTTTAAACACAGAGGGCTTGGATCCTCTCGTTGTTCACAAGATTCTTGCATGTGTAGATTTTTATGATATTGAAGCATTACATTAAGAAACGCACCTAAACCTCCAAAAAAAGCTCTGCAGCAACTAAACGCATGACTACAGTTTCTTCAGCATAAAGAGGCTCACCTGACAAACACACCTTCCATTGCATTCCAAAACCCGTTGGAAATCTCCATTTCCACCCACAGCGTGGGTACAGGACGGGGTTTGTCATTCCCTCCCTCTCCCATTTCCTCCTTTACCTGCACAGCTGCTAGGTTTCTTAGCCAAAACCGCACTGGGGTGGTTCGTGATGGGGTGCAACAACAAAATGACCTCCAACATTCAGGGAGGCAAAAGGTGCAGCTGAAGGCAGGGGAAGAGACATTTTAGTTTGATTCCAGATAACTCCAAGCCAAAAAAAGCTAAACTCCTGAACAAAGGGAGCTTGTGTTTTAATTTACAACAGCAAAAATAGCCCTTACTGCTTGCATGAAGACTTCCAAACTGCAGTAAGGTGAAAACCATTCCCTAACTCTGTGCTGCACAGCAACCATTTGAACAGTAGGACTGCATTCAGTAGGAAGGTGGTAAAAATAAAATGAAAAGCAGCTGGAGAGAAATGTGATGAAATGATAAAGCTGTTGTTGCAACTGGAACCCCACTGGTTTAAGATATACAACTGTCACGTCATTCTCTGCATTACCCAATATTTTAGATCGGTCACTATACTATAAAACATTTCCTCAAATTTCACTTAAGAGAGATTCCAGTCAAATTCTGATGCCAACAAGTCACATTACAATAGCTCGTCCACAAGGCTACCCCACACAACCTCTAAAGTCTTGTACTGTGTGCCATGCCCTTGCATTGACATTTGAACAAAAATACACATGTGATTTTCCCTTCTGTTTCAGAAGGCCAACTTATGAACAGCTAAATAGCTCACTGCAAAAAAACATAGGGGTGGAGGAAGGGTTGGGATTTCTTTTACATTTTGTGGTGGTGTTAACGAGAAGACACTGAATGCCATCAGCCCCTTGGTAGTAGGTAAGTGCCAAGAAAGATAAAGCTTCCTGATGCAGCTAACAAACAGACATGCTTCACTTCACCATTACAACAGAAAGCGTCTTTTCTACATCAATAACATCAAATGAAGAAAGTCAACAAGAAGAAATAAACAATAGCTCTTTGTCTACAGTGGCCTACATGTTAGTTGGAATAGCAAAAATGTAGGATTTCCATGAAAAAAAAACTCAGATTGCGTTAACAGATCAGGTTGGTATGTATGAAAATTGTGCTTGTTTAATATTAGATCAATAATTTTCTTGACTGACCACAGATTATAAAAAAAAAAAAATACATGATACTTAGGTATAACTAGGGGAAAAATATTAAATTGCATAACAAATAAAAACAGACCTTCAACAGAAAAAGACGTCCAGCAGAGCAGAATCACAGGCCAAAACCTCAACAGACTGAACATTGAGAGGTTTGTCACTGTGGATGAAACTTAGTCTGCTGACTACACACTATCACGATATATGTGAGTGTGGGATCACAAACTTGAATTTATCCATCTAGTTCTGCTCTCAGAAACCACATGGAATTGTCCTTGCTTCTCTGTGGATGGAGTTTGCCAGCACTTACTACAACTGGAGGCACACAGGAAATGTTTTTCTCCCTCGAACTTGGAATAGAAAATACCTGAGACGTCAGAGCTCATAGAGAACACAGAGATTTATCTTTTTTAAAATGTCCTCTTCGAGCTGCAACAGGGCCTTTGCTTAATCTTAACATTTTACACCACGGTAACCTTGGAAAGCTGCCAGGAAACTATGTTGCCACGTAAAAATAGTGACAGCAAAGGGAAAAATGCATAAACATTTTACATGAGCATGCAAGCGCCCAGTCATTGCCCCACCTTCTCCTGAGATGAGATGGAGGACGCTGCGTGTGTCACAGACCGGTGTCACCGCTTGGGTGAGACGAGAGGTTGTGAAACCTGTGTCCTTGCCTATGTTCTGAGCTCAGCTGGAAAAGGTGCTGAGCCACCCCATCTAGCCTTGGATCAGACTACGTGACCCTTAGCAGCCCCACCTAGCATTTCAGATGCCATCTCAAAGACACCATAAGGACAGTTCAAGGCAACCTCCATTTAATTTATGATGCTCCAGGGATCATCCCAGCAGGAAAAGAGGGCACAATCCTGCTGTTTTCTGATGGTGCAGGAACATTTCAGCCTGATCCAAAACACTTTCATCTGTGGCCCAGCTAGAAGGCAGCATCTCCTGCTTTCATGAGCACAAGAGCAAAACTACTAGAAATATACCCTAAGCTAACAATTCGCTGCTCCTGGGCTCAGTGGATCTTTTCTTAAGCCCATTTCTTACTACTGAAACCTTTCAACAATCTCGGAGATGTTATATGGACCAAGACACATGTTCAAGCCAGAAAGCATATACATAATGTCATGAACTGATGCTTCAAAAGGTGTAAAATCCAAATCTTGCCAAGAGATTCAATGGCACACATCTTTCTGTATCCAGAATGTACAAATCAGTGGTAGTGGTAAGCATACTTACCACTGGCAAGCAGTATTCTATCAGCTCTCACATCTCTCCTGCCCACCAGAGGTGGAGAACATCTGAAATGAGAGATGTTGCAGTGGCAGCGGAGAGCCTTGCTTCTTTCCACAATAAGCGTACACAGAAGAAGGAAAAGGCAGAAGGGAAAGTAAATGAGTTTTTTTTTTTTTCAGGGCTATTTCCTTTAAAAACTCTTTCACCCTCCTGACTTTGACATATTTCCTGATAGAAAAATACCTTGGATGTCTTCAGTGCAGAAGAACCAAGGCATGGGAAGGGTGCAATGACCATGTTGAACGAGCACAAAACAGCAGTCGGATGTGGCAACCCTCAGCCCAGGTGTCCAGGCACTTTTCTGAGGGCCTAAAGAGAAACACGGCTGCCCATCCACCTTTAAAGCTCTGCTATTTCTCACCCTCCCTTCTGCAACTGCGAACAAAAGGCTAAGAAATCCATGAGGGGGTGTGCAGCTACGGTCCGCCTGTTCCTAAAGAAATGAAATTGGATCGACCAATTCCCTTCATACATGCTGAAAGACATAAAAAAAAAAAAAAAATACCAGTCTTGATTAAATTCACCATGGAAGGGTGAAAGGCCTCAGTCCTATTTCTCCTTTTAGCAATGGAAAAAAAAAGATGTTTTTAATTAAAATCCTTTTGACATACCAGGTCCTCTGCTAACACGTTTTACTATCCATTCACAGTACATCAGGAATGGCAGCCTGGAGCAGGATTCAACTCTCGGTGTATTATTATGAAGGGACAATAGTATAATATTATATGACCAGAGGTTGGAACAGACCTGCGAAGGCATCCAGCCCTTCCTGCACGCTTCCTTCGCTTCTGGTCTCTGACAGAACTGCTCTCAAGAGAGTCCTGTCCTTGGGTGAGGCCTTAGATTGGGCTTCTGAAAGCCCTTGCATTACATGGGTGCTTTGTAATGCCCCCCATTTCAGTTTTGAGTGAAAACAGGGACCCTGTTGGTGCAGAGTGCACCAAAAGAATATGTTGTTGGCACACCAAGTCAACCCAGCACTTTCAAAGGAGTTGAAACTCAAAGGAATATCAGAACTGTACATCAGTGCTACACTGACTTCCTCATCAGACACCTCCTAGGGCCTTGTCCTGTACTGACTTCCACCAGAGACAAATACCTTAAGATTAAACCAATGGGGAGAATGGAGTTAAAAAAACAAAAACTACACGCCTCTGCAATTCTGCATGGGTTTCCTGTATAAGCTGGTACATGGTAACAAGCTAAGGTGACTACTACAAAGGCACATATTTCTTAGCTGCATAATGCAGTTCTAACACACAGTCCTCATTCCTTGCTCCTGTGTTAATCATTATTCAACCCGACAACGGCTGCTGAATTTTTTTAATTTAATTAATTTTTTAATTTCATATTATTTGTGGCCTACCTCTCAGCACTATGCAATGAAAACGTTGTCTTCTGCAGGAGAAAAAAGGAAAAAAATATATATAAAAAAAAATATCATTGTAACAAACAAAAACTGTGAAACAGTTTCCAGGAAAACCTAAATTCTTACCGTGTACTTTCTGGAACTGTTTTAGAGCTAATCCACTGAATGAATAATAATCTGCTTGGTTTGCCTAACTGCTGTCAATAATGGAATAGAGAAAAGAGAAAGAGCCTTTGTGTTATCTTCTGCACAACACTACATCTGTTTAAATTTTCCTCCTTAGTACCGTAGGAGATGCTTCATATACAAAACAAGTTTCAAAAGTGATAAATAGAAAAAAAAAAAAAAAATCAAAGGAATTTTATACTTTGTAAAAAATGTGATTTTTTTTTTTTCTCTGTTGGCAGCCAAAGAACCAACACCGAACCTAATATCAATTGGTATGAATTCAGAAAACGGTTTTATAAAAACTAGCTTAAATATTTAAATGCAATTTTGTGTGATATTTTGATCTTCACTTCAGCATGTGCAACCCTGCGCACAGGATGGAAATAACCTTCATAATTCTTTCTCTTTTCTGCGAGAGCTGCCAAAAATTGGCCACGGTTTGAATGTTTTGCTTAGCGTTCCCTAAGAAGGTTACTCGGAGACACAGGCCATGCTGTACAATCAGCAAACCCAGCCACCTGCTCTAGCCAGCACAATGCTTGCAAGGACAAATTCTCAGACACAGAAGCCCCCAAAAAGGCATGGGCCACCTTTCAAATGAGTTATGGATCCCAATAGCCTGCGTGGTCATCACAAAGACAAGTCAAAAGGAAGCATTCACTTATAAAGCCCACATTTCCCAGATGAATCCTCATTTCACATCAAATCATAACCCAGGATCTTTCTCTTTTTTAATACTAAGTCCAACATGTTTATTTCCATCTAGTTCTCCAAATAAAAATAGTTTGTTGGAAACTGACAGCCTGCTTATTTCTCACTTGACTAATAAACTAATAATTTTCAGCTATTTTTCTTGTCTGTTTTGAGAGAGACTTAATATCTACAAAGCACAACAATTACTAATATTTACCGCCTCAAAAACAAACAAACAAACAAAAGCGGTAAGCTATGGCACCAGCTTGCTGCTTACATTCCGGCTGCCAGTGAAACAGACAATTCATGCCCACCAGAGGCCTGAAAGTTTTGAGAATTTCTTGTTCCACAGAAGACTGCACTTGCTTTTAGTACACTCAACACAAGCGTGGTGACAGCACGAAATTAAATGCTGTGTCTCAAGAGAATAGCACTATGTTATTATGTCAAAAGCAGGACAAATGTAAGATGCATCATGAAAGATAAATCTCCAAGCCAATTAATCTAGCATACATCTAATAAATTGAGAAATAAATAGTTTTCACCTTCATCCTACTCCCCAGAATAGTGTTTTCCAGGTGGGCCTGGAAACAAGGGGAAACTGCAATTCAGTCAGACACAGGATCTTTCAAAGGATCAAGGAGAGAAGGAACGAAAAAGACTGGAGCAGAAGGGAAACGTGGAAGAAGGTGCTTGTAGCCTTACCGTTGTGAAACACCCAGGCGCAAAACACAAAGTAAAGAAACACAATGAAAAAAAAAAAAAAAAAGGCAAAAAACACCACCAAAACAACAACAACAAAATAAATAAATTAATAAATAACCAAAAAAAAAAAAAGTCTCATTTTTCCGAGTCCTCAATAGTGTGCTTTCTCTGCCTATGCGGTACCCATGAAATATAAAACCACCCTAATGGTCGCCCAGGTTACCAACTTCATTTAGTTAATCATCACCACTATTACCAATGTTCAGGCCTTGAGAAAAAAGGAAAGAATGACTGAAGAGGAGTGGAAAACAAGGAACTCAAATGAACTCCACCCCTTTTTTTTTTTTCTTTAAACGTGGTGAGTAATTAGCTCTGCACCTATATTACCTTTCTTTCTCCTCCCCTCTTCTACTTCTTACCGCCTCCCCCACCCGCTTCTCAAGTAGGCGGACAAAGTTCCCCCTGCCTTAAAACAATCGGGTATCAATTAATGGGGTATCAGATATGCCAGGGGGGACACGGAGGTGCCCGGCTTTGCCCAGGCAGCTGCAGGTCTGGAAAGGAATGCAGCTCCAGTGGGGGGAAAAATAACTTGTTGGTTAACCTGCAGGGTGAGCCTTAATCAATAGGCACGGCCCAATGAAAAGAACAAAGCATGTGAAACTTAAGCCTTTATATCTCGGAGCTCCATCAGATAAAAGCCATACCTGGAGTTGGAAAGGACAGCCAGGCTTAGCTGAAAGCTTAAAAGCATCAGTGCAAACCAAGTTCTGTTTCTAGAGTTCAGATGGCTTATTGATCGGGATTACTTCTGCCACCACCGAAGACTGAAAAAAAAAATAGTAAGCCCCTAAAACAGACTTATCTGACTCTAATGACAGAGCCATTAAAAAAAAAAAAAAAAAAAAAAAACTAATTAAAGTGAAATGTGCATCCCGACTGTGAAATGTGATTTCCTCGGGCCACTTTCCCCTGCCCAAAATATGGTAAGAACATTCTAATTAACTTGTTTTGCAAACAAAATGTCTAACAAATTAACATCTGATTGCACTCATATTTTATGTCCAATTTACATTTTTGTAATTTGAAATCTCATTACATGCTTTTTTTTTTTTTTAATTAGGAATGTAGAAAATAAGCACTTCAGCTTTTCTCCCTTTTTTTTCCCCTCCAACTAAGTACACTCAGAAAACCCTGTTTCTTAAATGAGCAAACATTCACACAAAAGGGGAAATCTAGGAGGGTTTTTAAAGTTTAATGAATGTCATATTGAAGCAATTTTCAAACACTATCATTAACTGTTATATCGTAACTGAAGTATATTTTAATGTGCCCTTTCATTCATTTCAATTCTGATTAAATTAAAATCTTTGTTCCATGGAGGATTTTTTTTTTTTTTCCTTTCTGGAATAAATAAGTTTTACTCCATTTTTATCAGTAAAACTGTGTCAGCGGGTCAGCTTCAGGACCCACACTCCTCTGAACTCATTCCCTGCACAGACCAATGTTTCCCTTCGTGCTAACAGGGGCAGGCTCCAGACAGACAAACTGAGCCCCTGCTCTGTTGGGAATACCAAATAGCATCACTGTATCTGGCATGTGGCGTTTGATGCTGGTCATCCCCAGCGATTTCTACAAGATGCCAG
Source organism: Netta rufina (assembly GCF_964035555.1). Lineage (NCBI taxonomy): Eukaryota > Metazoa > Chordata > Aves > Anseriformes > Anatidae > Netta > Netta rufina. Next base: position 6,169,823 of record NC_140146.1, read on the forward strand.
ACTTGGAAGTTGTAATTTTTAGCTTTCCTGAAATGTACTAAAATAGCCAGGATTAGGTTCATGATTACCATGGCTAGTAATTTATTTTGTCTGAGAAATCTCCATGTCTTCACCAGGATAATTGTTTGCTGGGCAGAATGGGAAGAGGAGACAGAATTTGGTATTTAGCTAACAGTTTCCAAAATCCTGGCATTCCCATGGTTTTCTACAAGCCTGTAACATTTATATTGTTTAACTTCAGTTGCCTGTATACCAAACAGTGTCTTTTAACAGCTCAATTTCTCACTTAGTAATAACCAATGATTCAATAATTAAAATCCTTGATTTTGAGAGCCCTTTACACACCCACAAGCAAAGGTGTTTGCAAAAGCCTTCCATGTAACACCTCTAGCTTTGTGTAGGCACTGAAATTCAGACACCCACATCTGCAAGCTGCAATGCCAGTTAAATTAAAAAGGGGATCAAAGCCAATTAAAAAGACTGGGACCAGTACAGAATTTGCAAAGTAAAAATTAAATGGAAAAAAACCTCCTAGCTAGCTATTTGTGTGCTGACGGAACAGCACACCATTTTTCAATAGTAATGCTGTTCTCTGAGATTCACACAAGCGCAAACTAATCTTCTGTTACAGAGGAGTCTAGAACAAAGCAAAAGAATCTTTAAATCATAATTCTTTCAAGGAAGAAGTTAAGTCATCTGAATTTAAATACTTGCAATTACTAGGAGAAAATATACGTAGAAATAAAAATGAAGAATTAACCTCACTGGAAAGGAGGGGGTACATAATCTAGCAGTATTTCACGCGATCCTGACAAAATTTTTCAGAAACAAGCCATTAGACCCCTTCCTGAAATCAGTTAAATCAAACAGCATTTAAATCAGGGCAAGCTCGAGCTCCCTGGCTCTGAGAAGCCAGATCCCCTGGTGTTATTTCGGCCCAGCTCGGTTCCTCGCAGAACTTTCTCGAAGGCTGTTTTACCAAAGGGGTGGAGGGAACGAGTGAGCAAACATTTTCTGCTGACTGCAAAGTGTCTGCAAAGCCAGCCCAGAGCCTCTTCCTGAATCCGGGTAGACGCATTATACAAGAAGCCTGCTTGCTTACAAAACACCTCTTATTCCTCCATCCAAATTCACCACGTCAACAGCATCACCCTCCAGCTGCCGACCCAAGCGGAGAAGCCGAGAAGGGGCTTTTTGGATACCTCGACTCGATCTGCCCGTCTGAGAAAGCGGCGCAGCGACTGCCTCCAGCCCACTACTAGACTTCAACACTTCAAAAACACAGCAAACCACTTTGTTTTGTCTTCTGCCTCTTTGGTGTCCAAGCAGGCAGCGCAAGTAAAGGCTAGTCGCAGCTGGCACCGCTCCCTCCGCAACGAGAGCGAACTAGCGCGAGAACGGGGAGAAGACTTAATTATGCTCGTTTTGTCAGGCACACACACACACAAAAGCCTCAGGTAAGAAAAGAATAAACAAAACGAACCCAAAATGGCTCCTCCGTGCCATGAGCGGAAACCGATGACTGAAGCAGAACGAGATCTCCCCTTGCACCTGAACAACAACGGCGGCTGAAAAGTTCCCAATCAATTTCCTTCACTTCCAGCACAGCAGCTGAGGAATTAATTCTGGCTCCAAAGTAGCAGAAGTAACGAGCGTATGTCTAAAACTAGAGGGTTGGGCATTTTGCGAATACAATAAAATACATTCAAATGCCAGTTAGTTTAAAAACTAACTGAAAAGTGGCAATCGACACAAATAAATCAAAAAGGAGCCTCTAGCACGTTGCATTTCAAACGGTCACTGTTAGCACTACCCAACGAGGTGCTCGTTGAAATGCAACAATTCTCTTTCCATAGATCTCTTTAAAATGTACACTAATCTCATTTCAGTCGCCATAAAACTTCTCCGAAGGTGTCTTTTTTTTCCAAGCTCTCCATGACACCTCGGTGAAACTGGCTTTCCCCCATGGCTCCCTCCTATTCGGTTTCTTGGTTCTGCTCCTACCTGCCCTGACTGGTTTTGCTGGTTGGAAAATGAACGTTCGAATTCATGCGCTGCTTCCCCCTCCCCCAGAACCCAGCAGACAAAACCTGATCCCTACAACAAAACCCTCTTTAATCTACCTGGGGAGAAAAGGAGGAAGAGAAAAGAGGACAGAGCCCTAAAAAAAAGTGAAGTTGAAAGGAGAATTTTGATGAACGTAGGCATGAAAGGCATCAAAGAAGTCATGCTGCATGCTAGGCAGATCATTTTTACCACAGCACCTGGACTCTAAAGGCTTACCAGGACCATGAACACACACACACACATTCAAGTAACTTCAGCGTGGAAGCACAACCACCTTTTCCCAAACCAAGCTCATCAGCCTTCGAGAGGTAACAAAAAGGACGCAATGACCGTCAGGAGAGCGCACGCCAGGGTTTCCATCGCCTGATCTTTCCGTGTCCTGGAAAAGACGAACTCGGAGCGAGAGGCATTCGCAGCGAGATTCACGCGAAACGAAGGAAGACAAAAATAAAAAATAAAAATAAAATACAACTGTACCTGGAAAAAAAAAAAAAAACAACACTTCTAAATCGTATCAGACTATTGAAATCAAATTAAAAAATAAAAAATAAAATAAAAAAGGAAAGCAAAGGATGAAACCACGCATGGCTTTCTTCGCAGCCCAGAGCGCTGTTGCTTGTTTAAGCTGGAATTGAGAAGAGACGGTGAGTGTCTACGGGCTCGTCTTACATGTAGTCCTTCACCCCTCCCTGCGCAGGTGCATTCCTCGCGTCCAACCAATCTCATGGCCTCTAGCTATTAACAGGTGTGTCCTCCGCTCGGGGAGCGGCCGAGCCAGGCCGACTGGCGTGCTGCAGCCCTGCCTTGCACACACCGGCCTCTCCGGGGGCACGCGGGTCTCCCCACCGCTGCTGTGAACAAAGATTCAACTATTTATCGAGTTCACACTTGAATTTGGCACTACGGCTCCGAAGTATGTCTTGCACCCCTTCTAGACACCCAAGATGTGTGGGAGAAGAATAGAGGTCACCCAAGGGTTCAGGAGGAAGTGGGCATTCAACAGTGTGGAGATGGCTCAAGTGTTTTAGAAACCAACTCATTTTCAGTCAATCAGAATATGACACCCGTTGAATTAGAAATCAGATTATTCAACTGGAACACTCCTAGGTCACCCAATTTGGAATGGAATAGTGGTTACATGGGTGGGTTGATGATCGCTTTCCCAAACACGGGTGACCTAAGGCACATATGCAAGGACTTGCTGAAGGACACGCACGTAATTTTGCTGGTAAATTCACAAGAGTTGATTTTTATTTTTTTTTTTTGAAATCTTAATTGCAGCTTGAATCCCATCACCATATAGTCTTGACATCCAAAATTATTTCAGAAACTAATAAAAAGTCCAACCATAACTCAAGTCTACAGATACACAAGCTAGTAAGAGCAGAAGCCTACGACTGGATTCCTACATCCAGCCACAGGCACCATGACCTCTGTGGTATTTACTCCTAGTTTAGCCAGGTAGAGATCCCATTCTCAATGCTGACAAAAAGTCCTGTTTTGGCTACAATCGACAGAGCCATATTTCCCTTTCCCTGTACAAAATGCTTCTGGGATGCTGACAAGTGGAATCTCTTCCATGATAACCTTGTTTTGAAAGTGTTGAAGGATGTAGGAAAGGGGTTGATACAGAACTAGTGTTCACTCCTCACTATGATTAATAACTGCATTTAAAACAAAAACAGACTGTGGCTTTCTTTACACCAGTTTCAGTCCTTTTCAAGGAAGTTTTCAGTGAATTCTCAGCAGTGTCATGAGAAAAGAAAAACAAGTGAAATGTTTTCTCCTTGTTATGAAGGAAATTCACTCATTTCCCATGAAAGATGTAGCTAATGAAACAACAAATTATCATGTTAATTAGCCCAACTGGCAGAAGAATTCCCCTAAGACACAACTTATCCCCACAGCTAACTCAAGAGAAACCTTGGAAACCTTTAGTTGCGAAAGACTGATTTCTCCTGCAAGGTGTTATACAATTTACAGTTTGATTATACTCTCGGCTGTGCTTCAGAGCAAGCCGGCTTTCTCCTTTTCTTCTCCCACTTGCTGGAGCTGTCGCTTCAAGACACGTGTTTTTGTCTGGGACAAATCTAGCCCACAGTGTTTTGGAGAAGAAACTTATGCCTGCAGCATCCCAGTTGGCATTTGTGCACCCTCCAAGGAATTTAGAAGTCAAAGTTAATAAACAGAAATCCAAATACAGGATTTCAGTGTCCAATTCTTTGGACGGCAGTTAGCATAGATAGCATCTATAATCTATAGGAAACTACCAACCTCCTAAAAACGTATCCCAGTGGGATACATGCACCGTGACGTGGGGTAGAGGTGTGGGGAGGCACGTCTCAGTGCTTGTTAACACGTGTGATGCTGGAGTGACATTGGCCACGACACAGGTGGTAAAATCCTGGTGCCAGAGCCCTACATGTCTCAAAAGATTCATTTGCTTTGATCTTTTCAGCTGTCTTGACAGCGATTCAACAGCCAAATTAATAAAACTAGCACAAATCTGTCAGCATATGCTGCAACACCATCCTGTATGACAATATAGATGTAGCCTACTTCCACGTTGGGCCATCTGGACACTTAAACATTTATTTGAGATTTTAACCTACATGAGCATCAGAGATGTAGATTATTATCTTAGCTGGGACACAAGCAGACACATTTTCTCCAGCATCAGGAAATGGCCAGGACGTGGCTTAGGTACATGAATTATATCAGTATATATGAATTACCCCCCTTTCTGCACAAGCCTCCCCCTCCTTTTGTAAACAGCATCACCACCTCTATCCTGCCTGAGTTACAGCATAGAAGCCATTCCCAATTCTGATTTATATTTTTTTCAGTGACCTATCTGAGCCACCCCTAGGTTTGAGCAATGGTCCTTATCCTCTACGTAGCACCAGTCCAAGAGACTGGATCCTTAGGAACTCCCCACAACTGCTCTTTTCTGCCCTCTGTTTTCTTGCAGCTGGCTTCCAGCTGGCCTTGACAGGCAACACAGAACTGAGTTTTGTGACGGAATAAGACAACCATATCTTTCCACAGAAAAAAGACAAGAAATGACTGCAAATGAACCTCTCTGTTATCACAACAAGAAATTACTTTTTATCTGCAATAAACTGCACTCTGGCCTTGATTAGTACACAAGCGCCATTTGTTTGCAAACGAAGACTATTTACATATGACATACTTGCTTGATGGTAACGCTAAACACGTCGCTGTCATCTTGGTCCTATCTGTACGTGGCTGTTGTACCTTGTTGCAAGCACACTAGAAGCTTCAGATCAGGGAGACTTACCCAGCATCTGTAATGAGAGAGTTATGCTAATTTTGTTTACAAAATTCTTCGACATCTCTAAAAGATCCCCCTTGAAAACCTCACGTATGGTGATGCAACTGACCACTGATCCGTCTGTGGAATGGGTCTGGGTTTAGTGTCTGATATCTTTCAGCCCATCTGCACTGTCTGTGTACCTTACAAAAGTCATGATGTTAGCTTCAAGATATCTGTAAAGAATGTTGTTTTTTATCGGAGGAATTGAACCAGAGAGATTAAGAAAACTGAAGTGACTTGCTCGAGATCATACAGAAAAATCTGTTGTAGAGCCAGAACATCCAAGCTGTTATGGTCCAGCCCATTGCTCTGATTTCTCACACCTTCCTATTTCAGCTGGTACAACTATTGACAGACAGCAGACTATGTTGCCATGTAAGGCTGTGAAATTAAAAACAATTTTCACTTCTGTTCTTCAAAAGTTGTTTAACAGCCTCTTTAGATCGGAGATAGACCTGTATCAGCTGGACTCAGAAGTGCTCAAGTCCTCAATAAATGATTTATAGCATTAAGTAGAAGCAGCATTTCGTGGCATACATAAAATGCAGCAGAGGACTAAGCCATACAGGACCTACTGGTGCTTTTTAATGACCTGGCCTGTTGAGCCTCTCATATTCTCTTCTAGCAGCAATAGTAAACAAGTCTTTTCCCCTGTATGCTGAGGTGAGGCTTCTCAAGAGCTTTATGATCTTTCAAAGCCAAGCCGCTGAGATTTTTATCATTCCATGGGCCAGGAAACTAGCTCAGCAGCAGGTACCCCGTGTCAGACTCCAAGAGATTCAAATACAGGTCCAAAACTGCTACACGGGTAAATTAACTATTTTGGAGCATGTGCAAATAGCATTTTGCCCAAAGTCTGCAGTCCATACATGCAAAACCCCTTTGTGCTCCAGGGATGCAAATGCTCCTCCTGCTCTTACAAGCTTGACCCTATTACAGCAGCAAAACCCAACACACAAGGTAACTAGACTGGGCAAACACTTGCCCACTTTATTTATTTGTAACAAGAGATATAAACTATCCTTGAAATAATATTTAATTCCTGGCACACTGTTAGGATCTATTTATGCTGAAGGTGTTGGCTCTGCACATTATAATTTCCATGAAGTACATCTCTGGAGAAGACCTTATTACATATTTTTAATATTTAACAAGATTAACATGCAACTTGTTACACCTTCTACTGCAACGTCCATTTCTGTTGTTATCAGAACAATTGGGCTACATCTGGTCCACAACCACTTGACTGCAAACCAAATGCTCACATTAATAATTCCTCCTCAGGTAAATGCAGATAAGCTGAAGCACACAGGAATCTTGCCCCAAAATACCACCCCAATTACGTGTAATTCTACACCACAGGATGTCACTGACACCAAAAGTTTGGTAGGAAACAAATGCTCAGATAGGTGAAAATACACTAACCCTGGCTATAGGAGCACACACACGGTTTTAGGTGGGATAAAGAAAGAAAGAAGGCAAAGACTCCTTGCCACACAGTTCAAACATAGCATTTCTTGTGTCAAAAACAAACATCTCCCATCAACAAACTATCTCACAGCCACTCCTCTTAGCAGTTCATGTATCTTTTTTTCCATAAATTCCTATTATGTAGTTCTGGAAATCAGGCTGCCAAGCATGTTGGACTTCTGATCCAATATTACAGCTCTTTTGTTCCTAGCACAGCTCAGCACCGAGGGGTCACACTGGGGCAGATCCATAAAGGTGCTCCCTCCTTTCATCTGCGGGCTGCAGACAGCAGTATCGCTTCCTGCATCACCTCCGCCTCTTTCATCTTCGTACCTGCGCTCAGCAGCTCACTGCACAATGTACAGAGCTACAGGCACGAGATTAAACGTGTGGCATCCCCAGCTTGTGTTTGTTTGGGCAGCAAGTGCTCAGCAGCACTCCCCAGCCCAGCAGCAGGGGTGACTGCAGCAGCACACCTTGCTAGAATTACCGAATTCTGTGCAGATGGGCGAGCCCGCTAAATGGGAGGCTGATACGTGAAACCCAACTGCGTTTGTGAGAGCAAAGTTCAGTGCAAGGCACCACCTGTCAGGTCAGGAATAGGAGTCATAGCAGGAGTAACCTTCCATGTCTTAACAAGTTAAGCAAGCAAAGGAGGAGGGGAGAAGCGTACTGCTCCTTGCAGCCTTTGGAGAGGTACAATAACCTGGAGGGACAGCTTGCATGCAATCAAACACTCTGCAGCTAAAACACGTTTTGCCAGTGGTGCTGTGTAAGGTCACGGGTACGTTTCACTGTTTCTTTACTGCTCTGAAGATGACAGAAGTGGTAGGCAGGCAAGTCAGGCTAACGCGTGTTTATTTGAACAGGGAAAGAAAGTTTTATGATCTTACAAGCCTTGCCTTCTGTTTTTCCCTTTTTTGCAAACATACTAACTTGGAGCCAACCATCCAATCTGCCAGACTTAAATTATGCTTCCATAGGGCACAAGCTGGTGAACAAGGGAAAGGTAAGGTACCCTCCCTACCCTCCCTTGCACACATACACAAAAACCCTTTAACCTGGCACTGAAGAGAGCCCCAGGAGAGGCCAGGGGCCGTTCCTTTAATCACTGCACAGCAGCCTTCAAGGGGCCTGGTCTGCGGCGTTGTGGTGGGTATCCCTGGTGTAACCAGTTTGTTAACAGCCAGCAGAAGCGTTCCTGCTGCAATCAAAGCAGAGTTAAAACACGAGCCTAATGACAGCATACTTCAAACGATGCTGAGCCCAAGTTGTGAATGAAATGCAGCTCACACAGCCAGGCCATGGAGCTGAGCCTCAAATAAGGACTGTCTAGCCTTTTTGTTCACCTTTTCAATGCTCTTTGATTCAATATATTATTTTTTGAGAATCCAACTTATAAAGCCTTCCTCAAAACCTTGTTTGCAGAGACACCAAACAGCCAGACCCACCAAAATCAATGAGAGGCCCCAGAATCCACTCTTTACGACCAGAATGTCTATCCCTTATTGACACTAAAGCCTATGTTGTACTCATCAATGAATCCCAATCAACCTCATCTTCCCCCCAGGGAAACCGAAGGGGGTCCCTGAGCTCCTGCACAAGGATCTGCACACTTCTGCCTTTCCTTCTGGCAGGGTTGCCTGCCACTCCTCGCTGCCTATTATCAAGTGCAGCAACTCAGCACCTGGGTTTGCCTGGACTCCCATCTGCCTACTCCCCATTTGGCCACAGTTGAATGAAAAGAAAAAGAAAGAAAGGAAAAAAAAAAAAAAAAAAAAAGGAGGGAAAACAAAGTCTTTCATCTTCATAGCAGCAAGATTTCAGATCTAAAGAGCTGGGGCTCTCAGCTGCTTTAAATTGAGGGTTATGGCTGCCAACTGCCAATCTGAAGCTGCATATTAGCTTTCATCCAATCCTGTGTTGTTCAGGCCGTAGCTTTTCTTGCCCTTTGTTTCCTCTCGGATCAGTTAAGTGGAAGCAGGTGTTTTCCTGCCCTGCTAATCTCTTGTACATTCAGACAGGCCCAGCAACTGCTCCCGTGTCCCAGACAGGTAAACGGAGCTTGGTGGTCGTGTTAATGGCTCTGCAGAGCGGCCCTGACAAATGTTCTCCCCTTTGCAAGCAGTTTCATTTCACATCATCTCTCTCATCACACTTCATCTCCATACAGACCTTTGTTCTTCAAATGTGGATTTCTAAAACCAAGTGAGATGCTGAGCTGCTTTGGAAAGCTCTGGTAGTCAATCAATTCGTGGAACAACCACAAGCACAAAGCCTGTGCTCACAGCTGGGCAGAAGCACTGCTTCTTTCAGAGCTGTGCAGCTTTAGTGTGTGGGCCTGATTCATGCTGGGTGTGGGATTTTAAGGGCCCAACGTGCTTTGGTGGCTGGCGTGAACCACCTCCTTGTGCTCAGAGCTGCTGGAAGATGTGCATAGCTGGCGGTAAGGGCAGTTAGGCTGGTACCAGACCGCAGGCTGGCCAAGTCACCATGAAACAGAGCTGAAACAGGGCTGCTGGGTTTAGCAGGGTCAAGGCTGTCATGAACCTGCAGGAGGTCATGTAGACATAACCCCAGTACCACAGCCTAAACGCAGGCAATAGCTGAGAATCCCACACTATTTTGCTGGAATGACTGACCAACTTCCTCAACCGCTATAGCATCTATTACACGTAAAGAAAGGAGGGAAAAAGCCAGTTAGCTAAGATCACGAGGAAGAAGAACGGCTTACGTACTATTTACCTCCACATGCCCATCAAGAATTAGAAGCAGCAGCCAAGCTTTTCCAGCTGACACAGTCCAGCAAAGCACCTCTGAACATTGATCCGGTTTTCTTCTCCTCACCCACAAACCCTATCTTTTCATTAGGGCAAGCAGTATTCCTTTTTCCTTCAGACCAGCTTAATCTGTAAGCGGGAACCTATTGGGCAACCGAGTGGCACTGTCAACATCTCTGCCCACGCAGAGACGGTTTCAATTCTGATGTGGGCTTGCCGGTTCAGACAGCAGTCACCAACAGAGCAGCTCTTTCCTAATTGCATCGCGTGACACTGCAAATACAGCCCTGACTTCACCACTGCCTCGTGCCAGGGGTGAGCGCTACCAGCAGCGGCAGCACCCTCCTCCTGCTCGTGCCTCCCCAGCACAGCCCCGTGGTGCGGGGCTGATGGCATGCAGGCATCTGAATCACCAGCCCACGGCACGGCTCCGTGAGTAAGCGTCTCCCTCCCATCACACTTCCACGGCGTGTTGTAACAGCTTTGCATCTACCTGTTTTCTCGAAACCCTGCACCTGGCAAGCTGACGAAGCCACGGAGGAAAAATGACCCAGAAGCAAAACCACCAAATCCACAGCAGGATGCCAAGCTTCACGATGATCCTTAAGTTTGATCCTCCATGAACCTACAAGTGACACGAAAGAAAGGAAATGGTTAAAGGCACAGTTCGCTGCAGCCCAATTTTAACGTTTCTATATTAAGTAAATAGAGTTAACATAAAATTCGGGTCAGGAACTATTTGTTCAGGGTCAGGTGACTTCAACTCAGCTAATCAGGGAGACACACCTTGCCTTTTGAACAATCTTCCACATGAGATCTGCAGTTAAAAACAGGTTTGCTGCAGATCAAGTCAGTGAATTGCAGCACAAATACCCACAAAAACTAGAACAATGGGCATAATTTTCACTCCCCAGAGCATGCAAGCTCCAGATTATAGCAAGAGCAGGCATACACCAAGCAGAGCGAACAGAATCTTAAAACTCAGAGTCACGTACAAGACCCAGAACATACCCTAAAAGACCCTAAAAAGCAATACATTGTTTAAATCAGTGGAAAAAAAAAATCTACCCATCTGAAAGCTTGCTTACTTCAGACTATGTTGGCTATACTCAAACCTGCTCGCATCGAGGACAGCAGGAATTTTGCCATCAGCTTCAGGAAAGCACCTTTAGGCCAGCTGGGTTAGCCAACTTTGCTACAACTTGGGCTGGACACTTTCGTCCCAGTAAACTTAACTTTGGTAGGCAGCCATGGCATTGCTTAATCCTTCATAGACAATTTTTTTTTTTAATCTTTCCCACATTAAAAGCCTTGCTGAGCCTTCCTAGGACCACACACAGCAGCTCTCTCCCTGAAGTTTGGAGCAAGGTATTTCTGAAAGTGCAGTACCCTGGCAGCTGACCACTTCTGCCACTGGGATTGCGTTGTTTTCCTAAATATTGCACCATGAAACTTCCACAGCCTGTGCCTTCTTAGAGGAAGAGACCCCATTTGGAGAAACAGAGCTGATGCAACATACCCATGCCACGATTCAACTACAGCTTTGCTCACCTCTTTTCCCTAGGACTGAGGATATATTCTACCACTTTGTGCTCCACTGACAGTCCCAACTTTGTTCAATCTGCTCACACAAATAACCCATTTTATCTACAGTTATTCATATTTCCTTAGCACGTGGTGCTTTTCTCCTTCCAAGGTTATCCATAAGACATTGCCCACCTCACATCCATCTTTCCTGTGCAAGTTCAGCTCTGTTGTAACAAAAGCAGCAGAGTGCACAGAGGAGGTCACCTGCCCATTCTGATAGTGATATATGACCGTAATTATACACACACACATATATATGAGCAACTTGAGCTTTTCTACTCCTTCCATTCATTTTTTGCTGATGTTGATAGCCTGTTGGTTTGGAAACCGGGGTAGGACAATACTCAGACGGGCCATATCTCACCATCAAAAGCTCTACTGAGCTATAAGCATACTGTTGGAACAACTGAGACGGGTACTTAAAGGTTTGTCAAGCTTGATTCTGAGCTATTTTCCCAATTTTGATTGTCCTGGATAAGCAAATGTCCTGGATACGGTTAAGCCTTGGTTCACACCCACAACTGAAATTGGAAATAAGCACTTCCTGACGTATTTTCTTCTTGTAAATATTTAGAAGCAAACTGGGAGTAAAAATTGACAGATTAAGTCCTTAAGGATTATCTCAAAGCTGCTGCTCTGTGTTGCCAGAATGGCACAGATTTTGGCTGAGCTGCTTTTGCACGGGGTGACCGTGCTCCATGGAAAGCACATGCCTGCAATCACTGCTGGCTGTGCCTGCTGTTTCTTTCCCAGCACTGCACCTAACAGAGCAGGGAGACTCCAAAAAGAGGCAGAAACCAGTTGAATTACCTGACAGAAACACACCTTCTTTCTGTACTTGCAAAAAAAAAAGAAGCAACTAAACAATTTCAAAGCTCTGACCCTGCAATTTTTACTGATGATAAAACGATGAGGGAAAAGAAATGAAAACTGCTCTGATTTCTGGCTTACTGCACGCAACCAGCTCCTCTGACACACAAATCCATGCGGTGCTGAGCAAACACACCGCCTTCATGAGCAGCTTGAAAAATCTTGTTTCCTGGTATTTTTTTTCACATGAGTCTGATACAACGGCCTGTTGTTTAAAGCAACAGACCGCCGTGTAGCAAAAACAGATCTAACACCCTGATTAACCTCCTGTTTTGAGCAGCAAAGATCAGCTGCATTTAGCACTGACTGCTAAGACACGCTCCAGGATTAGGAAAAAAAAAAAAAAAAAAAGAAACAAACAACCTGCTTTACCTTACTGGACATGCAATGCTGCTGTTTTATTTTGTGCAAATTATTGCTCTGGGTTGGGCTGAATATGCACATCGATTATTTGATTACCAGCCTTGGGTGAAGACAGGTGCCTCTGTGCTGAGCTGGGGGTTGTGTTCTGGGGGCAGAAAGGCTCTCCACCTAAGTTAGATATGGGGGAGTCCTCCGGTCTGTAAAAACAGTGAGTGGCCTAATTCAAGCCTCCAGACTTTTGTTGAGCCAGGACAGAATTTTCCTAGTGCCACCTTCCCTCCTCATCTTTGGGCTGGGCCAGGAGCTACAGCACTCACCTGCCGTGTGGCTCAGGTACAGCATCCCCCATGAAAAATCCAGCGCGTGTCCATAGCGGGTCCACGTCCATTTTCTCAGCTGGAAGAGCAGACAAAAAGCTGCCGAGTCGCCACCTCTCCCAGGCAGAAAGGGAACCCCCGGAGCAGTGCAGAGAGCCTGGCCTTTGAAATGGAGGCTTCATGGCAGGGATGGGAGGATGTAACACAGTAATTCATAGGAAAAAAAAAAAAACAAAACAAACAACTGACTAGTACCACCCGCAGCAGCCCAAAAGCATCTGTAAAAATTAGGTTACTTAATGAGCTTTGCCAATCTCTAAACAACATTAGTCTATGAATATGCAGCACAGAGACAATGTCTGGAAGGGTCAGCCATGGGTCGCCGTACTCTGAGCAGCATTTTGCTTGGAGGAACGCGCGTCTGTTAGACCTGAGAGCATCCCACAGCCCTGCTCCTGCTCAGGGCAGCTCAGCTCAGCTTCACAGCATGCAGTCACCTACTCATGTGCTCAGAAGACTCAGCAGAATTTGGGCCCGAATTGTTCCAAAGGTCGCACACAGCTCCAGCCTGATGTTGCCACATAGCTTCAGCATTTGTGTGACTCAGGCAGAGGTTTTACGGTGTGAATATTTGGGAACATCAAGCCCAGATGCTGTTTTGTGGCAGGTGACTAAACTTCCAACAATTCATCAAGAATCTGATGTGAGTTTTGGTCTGAATCTGTCTTTAATGTGAAAACAAAGGTGAGGGAGTGCCTGTTCTCCTTATAGCAATCCATCTTTTCGGTTGCATGCATCCCTTCCATCTACAGCACCCAGAGACAAGCTCATGTGGTGCCACTTGTGCCTTTAGCAGGTGGAGCGATGGTCCTGCTCCATGAAATGAGGTCACGGCACCCCTTCCTGCACCTTCCTCTTGTATTTGAATGCAGGAGTCAGGGTGTGCCAGAGCCACCTGCTTGGAAACAAATGCCAGGGATTACTCATTCAAATCACAGGCAGCGAGGATGTGGGTGACGGTGAGCACACAACTGCAGAGGAGACACCAGGCCGGCACACAGCCTCATTACCACCTCATAAAGTAGAACACGCATGCAAATGACAAGGTGTCAGCATTACCTCATGCTGGCAAACTGGGGCACCCCAACCACAGCTAGCAAAGCTTTGAGCTCTGCTTTTATTTATTTATTTTTATTTTCAGGGGGTGATAGCAGAGCATCGGATGCCTGTAGGTGCATATGGCCACCGTACAGGCGGCTGACCCTTGCTGATAGGAGCGACACGTGCATGCATCCAGCAATTAACACCCTTGCTCTTATGAAATGCAAAGCGCCCCGGCTTCTCAGTAGCCCCAGGGAATAAAAGTTCTCGGCATCTCGGCTTTGCTGCTGGCACGGGCAGAGGTCTCCCACCAGCAGGGCTCAGGGGGACCAACCCAGCCATGGCTGCAGATGTGCAGCCTCCGTGGCAAACCAGCGCTCAGCCAGAAATCCTCAGCATCTCCCTGCCTTATCGGGGCCGCCAGCAGCCACATCACATTTTCCCTCGTAGACTTGGTTTACATGCAGGGGGATTATTTCCATTGGGATTGTTTCAACTCCAACCAACTGTTCGGCTATTAAATTTAAAGCGGCTTTCCTAATCTGTGATACTTGCACCTGTTTACTTGCTGCTGTCCACATTGCTGGCAACCGCACCTGTGTCAGTGGATACAGCAGGCTTAGGCAAGTCCAGCTGATTTTGGAATACTGCAAGAAAAGAACACTGCTGGCTGGATGCATCCCCCAGGGATGGGACAGGACAGGTAGTAGGTATCCAAGCACACCACGGTGCCTGAAAGCACTCACATCGTTTGCAGCAGCAGATGGGAGCTATTTGAAAGGTTGGAGCCAGGGCCTGAGTGACTATAGGGTGATGGGAGCAGATACAAAAGGAAGGTAGTTGTGACAGAGCTTCTTTCCTGCCATCCCATCCCCTTTTTTTTCCTTTTTTTTTCTTTTTGAAATGTGCTGGAAAGTGCTGAGGCCCTTGCTGGAATTCAGGCATCTACATTTGTGATAAAAATACTTTGGCTTCCCTAGACGAGCTCAAACCATTTCACAAACAGACAGCAAACAGAACAGTCACATACCTGAGAGAAGAAGGGGTTGAAGATGATGTGAACGTGGTGCTTTGTTAGGTCTTAGAGGGAAGAGATGGCAGCAAAGAGAAATTTTAAGGAGACGCATGGAAGGGCTGCCAGTTATTTCTACCTATCCCAGATATTTTAAAAACAGTGAAAATACCACTCTCAGTCTGATTTGTCATGCAGAACTTGAGTAAATTCACCCAACTCAAGCAATTAACGTTGGTGTCTAGTAAGCTGAGCAGACTTAGATGCATGAAAAGTAGCATTAGGGAGAGTAAAATACATAATCCAAACTCCAATGGCCGATCTGAGCAAATGCCCACTCTAAAATGTGGAATAACTCCAAAAAATTTGAATGCATGGTCAATTATCTTAATAATTTATCTTTGACACCAACCTGCCTGCTGACTTTGAGCAGCATTAGCAAGGCAGCTACACGATGGGACAAACACACAACCTGACACGGTGCCTTTTAGATCTGTTTTACACAGCTTTAAGATAATGAGTGCATCATCAGGGCAAGAAGTATCAAGGGTTGTCCTCAGAGGGATGGTTAAAAAAAAAAAAAAAGACTAGAAAGAAAACCACAGTTGTAGATATAAACATGCTATGCAGGGAAAACAGAGGATGCCAAGAGTATGAGCAGTTTCTGAAGCCCTTACAAAAGCACACTGATTAAAGCAAGACTTCAAAAACTGACACACTAATAGCAGTTCTTGCTCTACAGACATTTATACTTGGTGAGCAGTTCCTCCTGCTTCGTCTCCCCACGTGAAGAAGGGAGGATGCCTAAAAAAAAAAAGCACATGGAACAGCTTCCCCAGCACTGCAGATCCATGCGAACTTCTGGAAACTAAGTGGCCAACATCTGAGCAAACTGGCGTTTGAAAACCAGAGATCAACTTTGCATGGATAATTCAAATGAGGAAACCAACAAACGCTTCAACGACTGCACGCATTTGAATGCCAAATAATAGGACGATAAAAACACAAAGTAACCAGCCCAACCTGGTAGATCCTGGGAAATTATAAAGGAAAAAATATTTCAGTTGACTCAGCAATAGGACACTGATGCACAGTGACCCTTCTACAGGGTCTTACTTGAGTATTTAATGGTGAAGTTGGTTAGAAAAAAAAGGTTTCTTTGTGTTTAATCAAATTTTATGCTTCAGAAGTGATGGTCCCCAAGTGGGGAATATCTGCTTGTACCTAACTATAGGGTCTCTACCCACTGAGACTTGATATCCCATCATTTCTCATGTCATTTGAGTCATCTAGAACTTGATCAGACCTAGGGAAAGTATCAGCAAAGAGGAGGCTGCAGCTACATCTCTGCAGACCTTTGAGAAATGCACGCTGCCATGCTGAAGACCACATTTGCCATCCAGACTAGGCAGTAATTCCTTAGGTACGGCTTCTGGCGTAGCCAAAAAGCACCCGGGATACCAGAAATGTTGTCCCGAGCACACACCTGGTGGATTTATACGCTATCAGGCAGCACGGCGTGCTCCATGCGTGCCTGGGCAGGCGAGAGCTGCCGGTGGGAGGCACACGGAGCTGGGCGCGCTGCGCTCCCAGCTGCTCCCCACGCACCTCTCCTCCTGATAGCTTGGGAATCTGTCTGGATGGAGAGCCCAAATCCGTCTGGTCTTCCTGGAAAGCAATGGGCAACACCAGTTTCTTGGTTGGTATCTTCCTGGGGAAAAAGAAAAAAAAAATCTGGTCTGAGAAAAATCAAACACTTGGTACAAGGAGCCATGGAGAAATAGGGGCTGCCTGACCTGCCCGTCTATGTATGATTAGAGCCAAAGTGTGTATTAAAGTAATAACCAGGCCTATTTTTTATGTTAGGTTAATAAGAGCAATAAGAATCTAAAATGAAGCTCCAACAAGCTGGAGATCTAGTTAATTTTACAAATTGCGTGTTCAGTGCTAGAGATGCGCTTAGCAAAAGTTGTGCAACAAGAGACCAGTGCTGATTTTTCTTTCCCATTAAAACAATTTATTATTGTAAGGGAAATGGTGTATCAGTTCTATAAACCTCAAATGTTAGCTTGCCCCAAAGATGTTGCACTTTAGGAAAACCTGACCTACTTTTCCTGTTGTGACTTGGACTTGTCATTCCAGGAATCTGCAACGTGGCTATGTAGAAGAGGAGCTGTCGTTAGACCTACATAGTAGCCTTGGTTCTAGACTCCACTGGAAGCCTTCTGTACTGTCGTGGAAATTGCTGCAGGAACTAGAATGATTGTCTGTCTGCCAACACGGAAAATCCCTTCTGGAAGGAGTATCTCCGGGCAGGTTGTGCTGCCACAACTCTTTAGCACTGGGACACTCCAAAAGATCTAAACATCACATTTCTCTACACCAACCTCCTCCAAGCGGTAGCTATTTAGAAAAAGAAATGCATGAAAAGTCTCCAAAGCTATAGCTAAAAAAATAAAATAAATAAAGTGACAAAATTATCCATAGCCCTAATTTAAATCTAAGAAAAATGAGTCTGCCCACCCATAAAATGAATAAAAATTAAAATCTAGCTAGTTCATACTGATTGTTTGCAGGGAACACGAAAGCTTGAGATGAAAAATGTTACAGCAGCACGGAGCACTGTCATTTTACAGTGAGCTTCATTTGACAACACCGTCGGGGAAAGGGGCAGGGGAAAAAAAGAAAAAAAAAAAAGAAGCTTTCCACAAAGCAAAAAGGAGGCAAACTGTGCCTTTGTGACAGCTGGCCTCATCAGTGGCATTACATTCAGAAAGGAGGCAGGTACTATTCAAGAGACAGCAGTGCAGGACTGGCAGGAGATCAGTAGTCAGCACAGGAAATGTTTTTTTGAAAAAATCCTAATTACGGCTCTTCTCTCCCAGTCTATCCTGTGCTGCACTGTAATTACAGGAACAAAGCTGCAAAGGGGGCTGTTTCTCAAGGAAGAAGTTGTGTTACAGACACACGAGCAAAATCCAAAATGTGTTTACAGACGGTGGGAGCTGTGCCCACACAATCTAAGCTGAGAGAAGAGAGACAAAACCAGACAAATAAAGAAGCAGGAAAGATACAGTGACATCCTGTATCTCTTTCTCCATGGTAGCTGTTTTTGCTTTTTTGGACATTTTTAAACCGCACATAACTCATTTTTCTCTTTAAGTCAGAGGGGACAGAAAGGGCAGAGGCATGAAAAGGAGAATACAAGCCACTCCATCACTGCTTAAGCACGTCTTCTTGTGCCAGCTGAAGTCTAAACACACTGAGGGTGATGCATGTATTTAAGCACACCTTTTATTATGTCTATCTCCAATGACAGGTTGGATTCGGACAGGTTTCACATTACGGACATGAAAGAATACTGAACGCCCACAGGAATAAAGCACAGAGGACCTTGGTGCTGTACAACTCCTTCGCAACATCCCTCCTCAAAACCATACTATAGAACATGGAGGGCATCTCAGCGCCCCATCCAGACATCACCCCTCACAGTCCGTCCAAATTTACATTTATGGGACACGATATAGATGAAACCTGACTCAGGATGGAAATCCCATACCTGAGACCTGACTCAGGATGTTTCCCAGTGGCCACCATATGTGCCATTTTCAAATTGTCCCCACGTTTCCATTCTACAAGGCTTCCCGTGACCCAGCCAGATTTCTGCATCTTGCTGGGCTCAAAAAGTTGCATAAAGCCCCAGTCCCCATTTCCCACTCCTAGCAACATTGCTCCCGTGCCTGACTTCACCTGCAATAATTGGTCTCTGAAGGACAAGAAACGGCAGCGACTTGTGCTGGGTTGCAAGGTGTGGGAATGGAGGATATTAACACCGACTCTTTTTTCCATCCCAGTGAATAACGTGATTACTGGGGAGGGAGGGGAGGAGGGGAGAAGGGCTGAGCCTTACATTAGCTGTCAGATGGGGTTTAATCTTTTTTTTTTTTTCTTTCTTTTAAAGCAAGCAGATGGGGCGACCATTAAATTCACAGCCTGCCCCACGCAAACATATATCACAGCAGCTTTTGCCAATTAAAGAGGTAAATAAAGTGTTTCTTAAGTCATCAGCACTCTCGTGTAAAAACAACAAAAAGAATATAGGGAAAAAGTAGGCAGTGGTGTAACCCCAAGTGATGCCAGCATGTTGAAACAGGATGTTCTGGACACTAGCTGCACAGGTCAATAAAACAGCAGAACTGAAGCAATCAGTCATAACGCATCTTTTTTTCCACATGTCAAATAATTACCACTTCCACCTTATTTTGAGTCTCATTGATTGAGGTACAAACAACCTTCCTTATGGTGCTGCTTGCTCAGGGGTGAGCTTTTCTTATGAGAACCGCTTGAGAAGCCAGGGTTATCGATGCAGCTTCTTTTCCTGACAAGCTGCAGCAGGCACACAACTATATGGGACCAGCTTTGCTACCTGGTGTAGCTACAGAACCCCATCAAGCTGTCAGAAGCAGCTAGACTCGTTGCCTTGTCTTTAATATTCTGATACCACTAAGCACAGCAGTGGACAGGGTGTTTCCATCCTGAAAAGTATTTTTTGGGGAAAATCTTTTATTGTAAGAGCAACCAAAGTCAGCTGATAGCAAACAGAGAGATAGCAAGCGCTGCTTGGAAACTCCCCATTATCTAGTGATCCCATAGGTACTCCACAGGGAGCAAGCCAGAACACAGAGATGCAAAACCCTCTGAACCCAAGTGTTTAGATTACCATTTCCTGAAGGGAAAAAAAAAAAAGGGAAGGGATTAATTTCATGAATGTTGTCTTTCTTGTGAACCACTCACCAAAACTGCTCCCAAACCCTTCATGGTCAGTCCTGCCCTTGCTTGCAAGAGGACTTGATTCAAGACCGTCTTTGTTTCCTGCCATTTCGTTCACACATTACACCCAAACCACCGCCAGAGCACAAACATGTGCAAACATCAGCCTCTGGTTGAAGCTGGTGTTTCATAGCCTGTAGGCTTTTACTCTGTACTTAGAGTTCAGCCCATGCAAGTATCAATTAAATAAACTATGCCAGTAGTCTCACTGTTCAGGGCAACTTTTTATTTCCACACGTAATGAAAGGTCTGTTCACAAAAGCGGAGTATTTAAGGTTAATAGTTTTTGTCATTTCTTATAAGCATTATCATATTTCCCAGAATACAAGTGCACCCATTGAGTGCATTTTCCCTTCTGTCTTAATTAGATGAGAGCAGGCATACAACCAGGGATAGCAATGGTCACCAAAACACACTATTATTAATACTGCAATAGTACTGAAACTCTAAAAACTCCCCAGACAGGAAAAAAGAAATTAATAAATTCAGACACGTAGAATAGGATCAATCAGTCCACAGGCCAGGTGAAGATACATAGCTCTTAATCTACATTTTCATTAGTTGCCAAGTTGGTAAAGCAGGCAGCATGAGCAAATGCCACAGAAGTATGCTTATAGCAAACATTGTAAGCTTCTAGTCTTCTAAAGGTGTGGGGAAATTAAAGCCTGAAACATCTGACAGAAGACTGAACAGGAAAAAAATATAAGGGAGAAAAGCCATAGGCAGCTAACTGAAGGGAAGAAGGTTTTGTGTCTTGATTTTGTGGTTTAAAACACCACAGTTAAGGCCAGTGATTTCTAAAAATGCTTCATTTGATTTCCTGAAGCCAAGAATTTGGGGCCAGTAGTCTGAGGGATATTTCAGTCCAATTCTAAAAAATTAAATTAAAAAAAAATCCAACACTGATGTATTTCTAGAAAAATTTCTAGAAAAATGTATTCTGTTCATTTCCTGTGTTTCTTCTTTAATTTGGTGACATCCATGGTGCCCAGCTGTTATGTCCTTACAACATCATAATTCAGGTTTACTTGGGATGAAAAAGGCTTGCCTTAAAACTGCTATTTTTCCTGCAGGAAACGACTCCTCTGGACGAAAGGTCAGGTGCTCCTGCCCTTAAATTACACCGTATCTGTCAGACAGACAGACTTGAAGTGGTTGAGGTGAGGTTTGCCCTCTGCAAGTCCAGACAGACCCTGCGCCACTGAGCCTGTTCTGTGTGAACCCAAGGGAAGTGAGAGGGGAAAAAATACTTCCCATCCCTTCCTTTGACTGCTCAGGATCGCCTAACGAACCACACAAGACAACCTATGCTGTGCTAATAGGAGAGACTTTCACTGGACCTAGCGGGAATGGCAATGTTTTGGTGCCATCCAGCAGATATTTAGGACCTATAGACCAAGTGCAGCCGTTAACTCTGAATTTCCTGCTTTCCTTTCCAACGCCACACAAAGCAACCTCTATGTAAAAGCTGCCTCACGCACGGGGAAGCAGCCAGTTAGGACATGCCTTTTTTCCCTCTTGGCACCCTCCGAGGTACCCCTTGGAAAGGGCACGGGAGCGCCGTTCCCAGGCGCGCCGCTGGGCGCGTTGAGTCACCCCTAGAGCGAGCAGGAAGGGTGTTGGCGGCCAGGAAGCTCCCGGGTGAGTCACTGCCAAACGTGGCCGTACCTAGAGAAACTTGGCGTGGCCTCGCTTAGCTCCATGCCTGTGCTGCTCCTCCTCCCATCTTGCTGCTAGCCGAAAACCGATTGTTAACGGCGGGAGCTACTGAGCGAAGCGAAGGCGGAGATTTTAAAGCTGAGCACCAAGAGAGAGCTACTTGCATTCAAGAAGTAGAGGAGCATTACGATGAAAAGTATTGCAATAAAAAGAACGAAGTCTATAAGCAAAACCAACTTTTTGCCACCCAGGTGGACAAAATCAGTCAGTTTTCCTCACCTATTTTACGATTTCTAACATAACTACTTCCAGTTTTAAACCCGGATGCACTGACATAGCCCTCATTGGCCTGATGGGGCATTGGTGTAGGAAACTGAGTTTCCCATTTCCCCATGACTTTCCATGCTACAATTTTAATCCTGCATTTTCAGGATGATTCAAGCATCTCCTTACCTTTTTTTTTTTTTTTTTTTTTTTTTTTTTGGCAGCTTGGTTTACATAGACCTCCTCCTGCTAGCATTACCCACCCACCTCCCTCTCTTCCATCTCATGCTGAGCACCTATCTCAAGCAGACGTGGAAAAGCACAGCACCGATTACGGATAACAATCTTAGCCATTGCAATTTGGACACAGCAGGTGACAAAAAGTTCCTCCAAACAATGCTGGAGATTACTACGAATGTCTCTTTGTCTTAGGTCACCGTACTTAGGTCACCATACTTCACATCTACTCTGGCATGAGGCCAGTGTCAAAGCAGACCAAGCATTACAAACACAGGACACTTAGCCTAAATGCTCTGGGCCCAGGCTAAATGTGAACACGTCTCTTCATATCTTAAGAGCTGATATGACTACATCAGCACAGTAAGTAGATCCAATGAAACTTAGCCATAATAATTAAATATAACCAGGGGTCATGGTCAAGATTTCTTATTAGTTGTTTATTTTCCTATATATATATGTGTAAATATATATAAATATATAGCCAACCAGTATTCAAGGATCTCCACATTACAGAACCAGATGCTCTTATGCTACGTGACACCTAAATAAGGGGAAAGCCCCACCCCAAAGTGCCTGCTAATCAAGCATTTGGGATTTAGCGCAGAATTGACGTGAAGTCACCTCCAGCCCACAAGTTCGGAGATAAGCCTTCCCTGGCACGGGTGCTGATGGACAACTTTCAGATTTAGCGTAGCCCAAAGTAGTCTGCTTTGGTGGAAACAGGCAACCGCCCACTGAGTAACGCTTCTGTGCAAAACCTCAGCAGATGCACGTTTGCATAAGTAGGCCAAACCCAAAGGAAAGATTCTGATTTTCCTGCTGATATACCTAGTTATATCCTGCTGTCTGTAGTGCAAGGATCTCTGAGGAAGTATCTTAATTGGGCTCGGAGATAAAGAGCAGTCTAGAATGAAAATTGCCACATTTTGAGGGCACAGAAAGATTTAAGGGAAGAAAAAAATAACATAGGTGATGTTCTTCCACCACTCCATCAAGTTTCTTGAAGCTCAAAACCTCAAAAGTCTGGGATATATGTCTGTTCTTGCTTGCAGTATTTAATCCCTGGATGACAGTGGTTTTATTCGTTGATTTGCTTAACACTGATGTGAACGGTGCTTACAAACACTCCTCCTGTCTGTGTATCAGATTAGGATTACCTGGAATAGTGCTCTCTCACTTGTAAATTAGCTAGAGTGTTAATGACTGAAACTAGAGCTCTCTTTATGGCCTCTTCATTGCTTAATCTGAGATGGCTTGGCCTTGATAATTGTTAATTACCAGCTATCAAATGGAAAATGTGACTAGTGCGTTATTAAGCTTTTGCTAGCTTTGACAAGCTGTTTGACAAAGCCAAGGAAATTTTAAACTGGCTTTCTCAAAATTAATCATTTTGCATCTTAAAAAATGGTAGTAAGATGTAGGGAAAATCCAACCGAAAGATCCAATGCCAACATGAACAAAACCCCAGGTGTTGGTCTTAAGATTTTATTTTTCTTTTCCCTGGAATTCCTCGGGACCAGTGGCCTCCACGACACCTGGAGTGGCCTTACAGATGATGTACAAGGTTCCTTTGTGCATTCCTCACACCTCACCTGCTCTGGAAATGCCTCGATTCCACTGGTCATAAAGGATCGTGCAAAATGCCTGACAGGGAAAGGTGTTAATGGCATCAACAGTCTGCTGGGGTGGTGATTTGAGTTCATCCCATTCAGGACAGGGGAAGGGGCTAGGTGGCCTCTCAAGGTCCTTCTGTCCTTTTCATCACTGAACCTGTGGTCTTCTGATCATTTTCCCTTACTGCTTCCAAGAGCTTATTGCAGCAGTGGACTTGACCCTTTCAAAAAAAGAATCTA
Organism: Netta rufina; assembly: GCF_964035555.1. Lineage (NCBI taxonomy): Eukaryota > Metazoa > Chordata > Aves > Anseriformes > Anatidae > Netta > Netta rufina. Next base: position 6,193,573 of record NC_140146.1, read on the forward strand.
TCATTTGTAAGGCACATTTTGCTTGCTGTATTTTGCTCTGTTAGCTGATGGCAACGTATAAATGAGAAATAATGCTGCTGTTGAATGAATTTGCCAAGAGCTATCACTCATTGTGCCACTTACTACCCCACAATTCTTTTGCTGCTTACAGCATCATGCCATGAAAAAACCCACACGCAATTCAATGTTGTGCAGCATGCAGAATTCCCACTGCAACAGAAGCTGTAAATGGGGTCGCCAAGGGGACCGCATCTTTCTCTGGCTGTTTCATTTGTAATGCACTGGGATTATTATGTTTTATTTGGAAAGCAATCCTTTCCTTAAGGGTCATGCTACAAGATTATTAAAACAGCATGGAATACATAATTTTCTCTTTCACTGCCTCACCTGATTCTTTGTCATCTTAGAAGAAACAAAAGGAAGAAGGATCAATAAAGCATAACTCATTATGCTGTCTTTTTAAAGAATTGCTAATAGTTTTCACTAGAAGAGGAAAACAATCCCCATAACACAGTTTCAGTGTATTTTTTTTTTTTAGAAGACAAAACGTGTTCTCATGTTCCTTATTCTTAAAATTGTACATCCATTGAAAAATCTGGTGTATGCTTCTTTAAAGAAATCTGTTATCCCAATGTCACACCACTTTTTTTTTTTTTTTTTTTTTTTTAAGTGCTTAAGAAAAATGAAAATTAGTCCTTAAAACAATTTATTCTTCCCTTTATTTGCATTCTGCTGGAAGGGCTAAAGACTTATTTATACCACATAGAATGGTTTTGCTAGGTTCAAAACCCCCCTCCTTCTAACCCAAAACTTATTGACAAAAACAAAATGAAGCTTCAAGTGACAGATGAGCTAATCTGCAGCTCAGAGCTGCAGGAGGGTACTTTATTCTATTAATCATTTGAGGCATGACTGATTATGGCTCACTGCGGTTGAATTCACTATCTTTTTTTAATGGATCAAATATTCAAACTTGATGTGACTGTAGCCAAGACAGCCAGGTCAGCAGCTTGGCATTTTCCCTATGGTGGCCCTAAGCCTCTTCAGCTGATGTCTGCCTATAGGTGATGCTGTTTCTTTTGCTCTGGAGAAGCAGCACAGTAAACAGTTTAACATCTAAGTTTGTTAAAAACAAATGCAGGCTGGGACTTCCATCTGCCCCATGGCAGAGCTGATTTGAGTCTTCTGAGAAGGACAGGCAGCAGGAATATAACACGAGATGAGAAAGTTGTTTGTCTTTGAATATAAGAGACAGGGCTTCTGCTAAAAACAACTAAGATTGGCATGCAGCTGCCACTCTCCTGCAGCTGGACTCCCACCTGGCACTAACATTTGTGGGGAAGAGGAAGCAAGCACATGACTAAATATCCTACTACACTTCTCAGATAAAAGCTGCAGAAAGATATCAGCACATGATACATAAAATGGTGTTCCAACAGAGCTCCCTCTCCTGCCTTCAGTGCAGCTGCCATCACCACGTACGTAAGCCTGTTTTAGCATTATTTAAGACTTTCCTTATCACAGCGGTCTGAGGTCAGATGGTGTGAAGTCATTGGAATCCACATCATTTAACTTACTGTAATTTCGGAATAGCTGCTTCTCCAGTGGCCTTGAATTGCTTTGAATATGCTAGCCTCATTTGGACCTTCATTACGCTCCCACTAGCGAGGGGAAGAGATGTTTGCTGCAGCATAAGAAATCAGTGTGTTGCAACAGCAATTGACTTTGATTTGTTCCCGTGTTGCACTATAGCCAAAATCCGTGCTGTGTACTGTAAGAAAATCATTCAGCTGAGCCATTTGTACCAAGATGAACTTGTCCCTTAATTAAATCTGTAACTGGAAGGCAGAAAACATCTCTCAACAAGCCATAAGGAAGCTGTGCAGGAAACTGTTCCAAGAGGCTCATTGCATTAGATCCATACAGCCATCCTTGTCCGCTAGGAATGGCAGAAGACAATTTCATATATATATTTCTGGAAGGACTGGAGGTCAGATGTTGACTTGGATTGTCAGAGTCCACATGCCCCAAGCAGAAAAAACAAGCCCATACAAACTAATGCCTGAAAAAAGAGCTTAGGAGATGGTGTTTCTCCATGTACCCCAAGATCTGAATCCTTCCCAAACAAGGAAAGCTGGGGGAGAAGGACTGAAAGCAGAGAAAGATATGCAGAGTTTCTGTCTGCACTAATACTTGTCCTTTAGCTGTAGATTTTAGGCTTAAAAAAAGTCTCACTCTCTGAATTCAGACCATAATATTGAAAAATGTACCTCGGAACACCTAAATTCTTTTCTTATAGCATCTATGATTTCAGTAGATGCTAGAAAGCTACATACCTTTGAGGATGGCTGCCCTAAGGCATAAAAATCATTATGGCACATGTTTAGGAACTGAGCTCTCCTTCAAATAAATGGATGTAAACACTGAAATGCCTTCAAATTTGGCATATGGGCTTTGATCACTTCTACAAATAGAAATCTAGTTTCTAAATCACCTGGACACTTGAAAATTAGACTGGAACATGAACTTGATTGATGGTGATGTTTTCAACTTGCTGATTCAAATGGCTACTCTAGATGAAAAAGGAATTTCTGCTCGCAGAAAATAGGAGGGAAGAGCTTGGAGAAAAGGGCCATAAAACAAATTAACACGGGGCCTCCAGGCATTGGCTCAAAACATTTCATTCCTTAGAGATGAGGTACCTTGGGGGAAACAGAAGCAGCAAAACAAATGACAAATGGAAGCCAAGGGATGCAAATGATGAAACGAAAAAGAATGCTGTAAAAAAGTTAGGCGGTATTTAAGGGCTGGGGTTTTGTTTTGTACATTATCTAATTCTCTGTGCAGAGCTAGCTTGGTAGAAAAGTCCTTCTAAATGTTCATACTGAAAATAAATGCTTTTACCTGCTTCAAGAACGTACACTTTGCTTTTACCTTTGTATAATGCTTGATTTTTCCTACTCTGTTTCCATTTTTACAGATGACTATATCCAATGGAGATGCTGCCACCAGAAAGGGGCCCTGTCAGCCTCAACACTGCCTTAATTTGCTGCTCCTGTGCTCTGTTGGGGCATCGAGTCCTCGCAGGGTGGAAAAGGCAGGGGGCTAATTAAAATGGTGGGAGGGATGGGCAGTTAACAGCAAGCCCTCAGCCACAGGAGGAAGTATCAGGTGACAATATTGTGAATCACCAAAAAAAATGTAGATCCCTGGCAAAAAAAAAAAAAAAAAAAAAAAAGGAAGTCCCCCAATAACACGCAATGAGTTTGAGAGGTCTGAGCGCATGAAGAGCTCTGGGGAGCATCCCCTTATTCAGAGCTACCCAAAACCAGATTTCCTGAAACAGAGTCATGCAGGGCTGGTTGCATCACCCTGAGAGCCTCTATAACTCATTAACACGCAGCTTATTGCAATGCCCCAATGCCAGGCACCGTATTCTCCTGCAGCACCCACCAGGCTGCAGGAAGCCAGCGGTGGTCCTCGTGGTCCAAAGCATCCCACCTGCACCTCTGGGGCAGCTCCTCCACTCAGCAGCCCTGTGTGCAAAGCTTGGTCCCATAGACATGGTGCTTCCTAAGTGCTTCCCGAGCTAGTGGAGCGCAGAGGACTTCTTAAAATGCTTCTTTGTAGGATTGACCCGCTCCCAGAGCTTGCTGAAGAGCTTCCAAAAGCAAATTGCTTCTGCACTCGCTGCTGTGGAAAGCTGCGCAGCCCTCCAGAACAACCAATTCCCAGATTGTGGAAACCAAGATAGAAACGGAGATTGATTCTTCTGCTTGCAGTAATAGTTCAACATGATTTGCTCAGTTTCTTCCTGAAGCGGAAGACAAGAAAACTGTTGCAAAAGTCAGTCAGTCAGTGGTCCTCCCCCTGCTCTGGTAGGGCTGCAAACAATGCTGGGGCAAACTTGATTTTGGTGAGGATTTGCACAAAAAGAGCAAAAGTCTCTACGCCAGACCATGCAAGTTTGCACATGGTCTTTATTTTTAAGGGGGATAGCAGGAGGAAAGGGAAAGGTAACGGGAAGAAAGATGTGTGACTTGTAATTGATGTAAGATTGAGCCACAGAGAATTCAAATTGTGCTGCTTTTGTTTGTTTGGAACACCCTGAGGATTTGTGCCACTACATTCAGGCTATTTTCCAGAAATATTTAAACAAATATTGCTGTTTACAACTTAATTTGCAAATAAAAACTAAAACAACAGTAAATCAAGGCAGGAAGCTGTGATTCAAGTCAAGGCTATACTATTCAAATCCCATTTTGGTTATGAAATGCTGATCACCGAGCCTAGATTAGTTCTGATGGAAGCTGTTGATATTCTGTTGGCAATTTTTCCACACACTGTCTTTGTCTCAGGGACACCTGACAGGATATTACTGTTTAGTTATGCAAAGCGCGCCCTTATTTCCAATGCTCATCATTAGAGCCACTGATTTCTTCAATGACTTCTCAAAGCAAAGCTAGAGAAGTATGTTCACAGGAAGATAAAACACATTCAATGAAAGGACTGGAATTGAAGGTAAAAGTTAATCTCTCTTTGCCCCATGAATTCAAGACTGGCCAAATGTAATAAATGAAAAAAACTTTTAAAGCAAGGAGTTAAATGTTGCAGAATCTGAAAGTTGGGGCTATGCTATACCCCCTGGAGACATTTAGCTCTGCACTTATGGCATTGATACTAAGGTTTTGGGGTTCTCTTTCCCTCCTGGAGAACAGCCTTATTTTGCTGTTAGTGCCTTTGGGTCCAAGAGGGGAGGAAGCTAATCCACCTCAGGGAGCAGTGCTCCAGCACCCACTGCAGCTGGGGAAATTCAACGTTGCTGCCCCAACTGGTCCAAAGCATGCCAAGCACCCCCTTTTGGGCAGAATCTTCACCTCAAGGACTCCGTGGCTTCCTGATCCAGTAAATTACTCCATGCTTTACAGATCCTGACCCCTCTCCTGTCGGCATACCACGGCTGGTGGATTCCGATGGCCCTACACAACGGCACTGTGAGAGCAAAAGTAACCGAGCACCTGGCCCCACTCTGTACCCGCACATGGGAAAGTAAACCTTGGTAAGCCAGGTGCTGTTAACCCCACTGCTACGATGAATTGCAGCAAAGGGAGTGATTTACTAACCAAAAAAATCTTCATTTCCCACCTACTCTTTTAGCATCACGACCAGGGAAATGCCCAGAGCACCGTATCCTGAAGGGGGCTGGGAGGAGAAGGCCATGGGAAGCTGCTTGGGTCTGCTTCGTGATCTGTTCCCAGCAGCTCAGGAGTTAACCGACTGCAGCCGCCTGCACCTTTTATTTGCCTTGGATTTGCACCAAGTTTGAGTCATCACGTTCAAACACAGGGGAGGAGGGAAAAAAAAAAAAAAAAAAAAAAAAGAAAAGTGCATTTCATATTCCAAAAAGGGCATTCCCATACCAGGACACTTCGGTTGTTACCAGGAAAAGGAGCCTTTTTGAAATAAGGTGGGTGCAATGCACGTCTCCTCCTCCGAAGGAAAGCCAGGATCTGTTCAGAGCACTAACTACACCCAGCTCAGATGCTCTGGGGTCCAAATAAGCAAGGACTTCCAGGTACATTATGTCAGGTCTGCCTTCAGAGAGATTTAGCTTTGCTACAGCTCCATTAAGCTCATGCTGTAGGTGGGACTGAGGGCTTTTATAGTAGCAGACTATCAAAGGAACGCAAGGAATGCAGGGTGTAAACAGATTAGATCTTTTTCCCCCCTCTTATAGAAAGACCTAGATTTTTTTCCCTTTCCTCTAAGGCTTTACAAATTTAAATGAAACACTGAAGCATGCATGTTACCCAAGTGCACCCTGTCCCTAGTCCAGGATTCAAAGCCAACAATTCACAGGTTTTTCCTGTTTAATCAGGGGTTGTGCAGGAACTTAACCAAGCTTTGGAACCGGATCCACTGGCAGTTTGGGTTGAACTGGAAAAAAAAAATTGACCTACAGCACATTAACCCGTCATTTTGCTATTTCGCCCCTTTTGAAGCATTTGTCCTACAATTACTGATGATATGCACTGGCCACGTCTCCACTGAAAGCATTTACTATCCTAATTGTTTACAGCTTGCTGTACTGGATAAATAATAACAAGGACCAAGGGTTAGGATTGCAAAAAGAGTCAGTCTGGATAATTCCAGGAACTTTTCTCACCTGAAGCTAAAGCAGCTGACATCTCACCTGGGCTGTATCAACTATTTCACTAATGATTCAAAAGACAGCCTTATGAAAGCTGAAGCCCAAGCAGAAAAGGGATACACAAATCATTAAAGAATGATTTACCCATCCTCTATTTCCCACCTGCACTGGACTCCTTTCATTCCTTGAAATGAGGTTTTTATTCAAACATTTCACTACCTTTCTTGAATCAGTATTGCCAAAGTTTCAGCCTTTTACATGCTACATGTGGGATTTCAAATTTTTTATACTACAATTTTCACCAGCTTTTTGACAAGACGGCTGTGTTTGTCAAGGAGAAGCCAAGGAATAGCACATGATAAACACAAAATCTGTTCCTCGGGCTCAGGGACATGCCTGAAGTTCAGCAGGAGGTGGCAAAGCCACTGTGGACATGGAGCAGAGCCCTTCCACAGAGCTCAGCTAAGACACAGAAAAAAAGAGAGCAGAAATGTTTTATTAAGGACAGCAGAAGTACTGCTAACCATGAAGACATCCCAGCAAACTTTTAGCTTGGTGGAAAACTGGATGTTAAAATTTCCATGCATGACTGATCAGAGCAGTGATGCATTAGCAGATCTGGAGAGGCAGGAAAGGGAATAGAGACTGTTTTTAAACAGAACTGGCTGGAGATCATATTCAGTAAGCACAGAAAGAGACTGTATCTCTAGTATTTGAAGACTCTGGGACCAAACATTTAGAAAAAAGACAGCACAGGGACATTCACACAATGATGACCACAAAAGAAAACATCTCCTGTCATTGCCAAATATGTGGCAATTCCCATTCTGCTAAAATTTCCTTACATGTTTTGTAAGGATGGCTTCGGCCTCAGCTCCAGCAGCAAAGCACGTCGTGACAAAGATTGGAAAGACACACTTCAGCCTCTCCTTCTGTGCTTTTGCCTTTTTATTGCATATAGCTTTCCTAGCTAATTGATCCAAACCTTCAACCTGAGGCTGATTACAGCATCCCTTGTACAAAAAACACTGCTACAAGAGCTGAGGTAGGTGGCCAATGAGTGAGTCTGACACGATTAACTCCTCTGAAAGCCTAACCCACTAAGATCATTAGCGCATACATTCAAAGCAAAACAATCGCCTGGAAGAAAAATCAAACATGCACCTAATGAGTTTGAATATTTACAGAAATCTAGGGAATCATAATGGTAGCAAAATCAAAAGGTTTCATTTGAAGGACTTCATTATCATCATTTTTGAACTCTGCTCATGTTGCTCATTTGCACATTCGACAGCACTTCACGTTAAATAGTGAATCAGTATTAACGAACAGCCCATCCTGGGCAGGGCCAGAAGGTTAAGCACTGTGCTTTCTTTACAGATTAGCTGTGGTGGAAGCCTTCCTCATCAGATTGTCTCCACAAGGCATACAGAACACCTCTCCCCATTAGAGTAGCTAGCAACAAAACAAAAAAAATGCACATTTCACCTATAAATCTAAAAAAAATAAAAGTGCTGTACTCATAGGCTTGAGCCAAACCTGATTTCTCTGTATGCTGATGTGAAAGGACAAAGAGATCATCCCTATTATCATCATGGGCTGCAAGGAATCAAAGTGCTTCTACTACCTTACTAAATTGAACTTTAGGTGTGTTTTTGTTTTTTTTTTTTTAAACTAACAAACACACCTGGTTCAAAACAGTCTGACAAGAGACAAAGCAGCCATCTGGGGGCTTTTCAACACCATCAGATGTTGTAACAAACCTACGGTGTATTTTCCTTAAGATGGTTTCGCTCCTTCCACAAAAAGCTGCACCAAAAAGCAATCCCAAAGGTAGAGAAGGAGCGATCACACGATGAAGTCCTTGCATAACCCAGTCCTGCTGCTAGGTCCAAACCTAAAAACAAACACCAAGGTGGGGAAAAGATGCCTTTAGACCATTTATTTGTGCAGTTACCTAAATGCAAACACTGCAGAGCACAGGCGAGTCACTGCAATCTGTCAGGAGGGTGAGTCCCACCCGGGTGATGCAAGAGCCACCTTGATGCAGTAACCTCAGACAGGTCTGTGCCACCAGGAAGAAGAATTCAGGTGAGCTAATGCTCCCAATTGCACACCCCTGCCATGAATCATCAGAGATCAGTGATTCCCACAGTCCCGCTTCTGGCTCTGATCATCCCTCTCCAGAAAACAGAGCACCCCTCAAATCCACATGACTTGAAAACCAGGAACAATTTACTGTAAGGAGCTATCACATCGACAGAGCACTGCACTTGTCACAGGCAGGTTGCTCAAAGGTCAGATCAATAGATACAAAACTGAGAATTTAAAACCTCCAATACCACCAACGACTCCTGGGAAAAGGAAGTTAGGCCCAACTGGCAGTGCTTGCAAACTTAATTCCAAAAAAAATATACATATATATAGACACACTTAGCTTCATAATACTGTCCTGTGAAACAGAAAGCATCCAACATGCATACTATTTATGATTTTCTGCATCTCAGGTCTTACATTAACGGGCAGCCCCTATATATGCTCCAGGCTTGCCCCTTATATTACAGCTTTTATCATTCTCATCCTTTGCAGCGTCCTTATCTTTCAAGGATGGAACATGAAACGATGAACATATTTGTTGGTGTTTCAAATTCAAAATTCCTTTAAAAGGCTGATGAGATTTTGGAAGGAAAAAAAGCAGATAATACATTGTCAGACAGGTGCTCATAGATAGGGAAGGATGTGGATTTTATTCCTAAGTGCAAACACCATCCTATTATATCTAACCACATCTAAGAAGCAAAAATGCCCTTACATCTCATTCCTTACTGTATTACTTTGAGCTTATAAAACCAAAGACTATTTGCTTTTAATTACCAGGGTGCAGACCAGAGTCATTTCGTATGCTGCTGCAGTATTTTACAAAATTGGCACTTCTAAGTGGATAAAAGTGCTCCACAGTGGAACTTCTAATGCTTTTCTTTCTGGGCATCCACTTTCATTCTGATTTTATTATTATTATTTTTAAATGGTTAAATTGATGGAGAGTTTCAGAGTGTTAATCTTTCATAACACATATTCCCTTCTCTTTTCACAGAGCATCGGTCGCAGTTATGTTACCTGAAAGAGGCCACTATCAGTTTAAAATAACCACATACACTCTTTCCAAGCATGGTTCCTCTGTTCTGAAGCCTCGTTTCTACCTGCTGGGTGGTGTTTCCCAAAATCAGTATCCAAAATATGATCCAGGCATAGGAGGGAATGCATAGGAACATTTTCCTTGGGAAGGCAGAGACTGCTGGTAGCAGCTTTAATGGGTAGCTGTTACAAGAAATTATAAGCAGAAGGGCTTTGTACATGGATTTGCATTGGCCAAAAATCGAAGTTACAACTATTCCACCTGCTTTAGGTACAACTGGGGAAACTCTCCGGGTTGCAAACAGGGAAAGCAGCAGGGCAGAGGCAGGAGGCCAGGGTCAGGTTTCGCACTGAGGCTGCTGACTCACAGCACACACGCACACCCCGGCTATTGGCTGCCCACTGGAAATAGCAAAGACACCAGTGAGTTATCAACCAGGGTGGAGGAATGCCTGACAGACAGCAGAGGAGGTTTTTAAGGCGGTTTCCTGCCTAGTTTCTTTAACCCCTGCAGGACGAGTGGCAGGGATGTGTCTGCGTGCCCTGCCACCGCAGCACAAGGACAGGTCAGGATGTTTTGTAGCATGTCAAATCTCTCCCACTGCTCCTTGCCTTGCCACTAACAGCTGGCAGTAGCCATAGCAAGAGTGTTTTCTGACCTACAGACTGTGCTCCAGCTTGCAGCTGAGGATCAGGAGATCCTGTCCCCAGCTCCAGGGTGGCTGCTTCAGCTGTGGTCCCCGATGCTGGCCTTCATGGGCCCAGGAAATGTGTTTATTTCCTCTAAGCTTAGACAAAATTTTAGGTGTTGAGATTACACTCTTCAAGATCCTTAACAGAAGAAAAAACACCTTTCCCAAGCAGGCCAGAAAACATGACCTTTAAGAGACACTCCCCAACCTAACTTATCTTTTATGTTCTCAGTGGAAGATGCTGTCCTAAGACAGTGCCACCAGCCTGCAGTGTCAACAGGAGTCAGTTCTATGGCATTAATTTCTTTTTCACCAGCAAAATCAATCATTTAACATACCATCTTGCTTGCCCAGTAGGATTAGCTATCAGGAAAACTGGTCTCCCTTCCTGAATTCTGGCAGAAAGCATTAGCCCCGAGAGGCGACCCTGCAAAGGCTCAACAATGCTTTGTGCTCCATCTGAGCTTCTCGTTTCCCCTCAAGCCTTACTTTTGGTTGCTTTCAGGCATCCATCGAGCACCCAGATTGGGGCCCAAAGTCAGTGGAAAGGCTTTTAGTGAACTCCGTGGGTGCTAAGTGAGGCTGCGTTACGCTCAGGTTGGGTATAATTACACCAGGAATAACAAGATTTTCTATTTTTGTACGAGCGTTGATGCAGGAGGCAGTGCTGTGGTTCCAGTCCCTATCAGCATACGTTAATTCTGCTGTTATTCTTCAATCAGTATACCAAATCATCTTGTTATATGCTGGTGTGAGGCAGTTTCTAAGATAGCATAGCACAGATCTCATTCTGAGCCACACAGGCATATCCAAAACCACCGAGCCTCGCAGCGCCTTCGCAGAATATGCAATATTGTGATGTAGATCATATCGCAGCAAGGATCCCTGTGGACAAGGCAGCATGCTCACCTGAATGTGGAGAGGAGCAATAAATTCCTGCCTGTGTCGGCAGACCTGGAGACACACAGCCCACAAGGCACACGCTGCCAGAAGTCAGTTTATATTCAAGTATCCCAAATTCTGCTCCCCAGCAACAGGAAACAGATGTGTCTTGTGGGTTTATAGCACTGGGATTCCATCACAGGGAATGACACAATATTATCAGCACTGTTTCAGGCTGTGTTTAACTGCCTGGATTCGGTCCTGTGCCAGTCCAACAGGAAGGGAAAAAGAGCCCCCCGTGCACTCCCCGGCAGCTGCTCAGCGAGGTCGGAAAGCTACTGAAGTGTGATTTCTCCCAAGAAAACATCTTGCCATTCTTTTGAAATGTGTTCTCATTTTACCTGTCTCTGCTCTATAAATCATTAGCAGAAATCATCCTCTTTGCCTGAGCCAAAAAGAAAAAAAAAAAAAAAAAGCATTTTTTTTTGTTAGAAAAGAGACAGCAGATATTCATCAAAATCCTGATCCAAATTCCAGGGAAGCTGATAAGAGATTTCCTGTTGCCCTCTACGTGCTTTTAGGAAATTTTAATTACATATAGCCCAGGCTGCTAGACGTACACATCCATAAACATATACAACACATTTACATGTAGCCTAGAATCCTAGGGGGTGATTTTATCTCGAGAGGTGATAACCTCATTAGGGCAAAGCAAAGCTTTATCCCCTGCATCTGGCTCTGGCCCCAGACATCCAAAGGTGCCCGGTGTCACAGCACACCCCTGATGTGTGACTTTCATCTCTGCCACCCCAGTTCAGCTGAAGGCCGTGGCACTGAGAAAAAGGTCACCACGCTCGAGGGCAGCTTGGGGCACAGGCTGCCTACCGATGATGCTAGGAATTAGGAAGCAGCAGAACCCTGCAAGTCCTGCACACCGTTTTTACATGTCTTCCTTTTCAGGATAAATGCCCGCAATCGCTAGCAATAAGCAAACAGAAAAAACACAGAAGTCCTGGCCCTGTTGATACTGGGATTTGCTTCCATGGTGCCTGTTCCCTGTTGTGGAACAAAAAGAAGCTTCTCTACCAGCGTAAGTAAAAGGCACCACAATAAGAAGGGTGCTCTCAGGCTATTCAATAAATCTCAGAAAAGTCCATACAATTTTTACACATGTGCACAGATCCCAAAACAGAGGGGACAGACACTTGTTTGCCTGAAGATTCCCCGCTGAAATGGGTGGCAGCTGCTCCTACAGCCTTCTCCAGGCTGCCTGGAGGTGACCTTAGGGCTTCCTTTGTTTTTTTCCAGTCACCCTGAATGCTTGGCACCATGTCAGCAGGGGCTGCAAATTATTCTTGCTATGTTCCTTTTAGTAGTCTCATTTTAAGCCTAATCACATATTTGTCTCCTGCACTCTGCTATAGTATTAATCTGAATTTGTAACTCACAGCATCTAGTTTTGCTCAGATTTTCTTTCCTTTCTATAAAAGAATAATGTCCAACGTCCATAGGGGAAGGAAAATCATAGACATATGAAAGCTTCCAAAAAATATGAGAAGTGTATCTAGTTATTTAGCTTTCAGACAGCAGGCTGGAAATACTCCTACAGCTTAACCTTTGCATGCATTTTATTATTCGTCTAAAAACAGTACCCCTCCATACAGCCTTGTTCTTCACTGAACATTCATCAGAAGACAAATTCTATATCAGACTTGCTTTGCCAAAAGATTCTCTGCATCTGGCTTTGCACCAGAACTGCCCAGCAATGGAAATGTCCCCACTCTGCTGCTAGCACTGGTGCAACAGGTCCTGGATCCCCCTGGAAAGGAGGCAGGTTTCACAGGGTGGCCGATGACCACAGCAATAAGCCAGCACTAGAAGTTCACCTCACCAAGTAAATAGCCCAGATGCAGCTACAATCAATCACTGCAGACCCCCATGTATAAAAAAAAGTTAGAAAATAAGCCTTTTTTTAATTGCACTGGTAATTTCTCTCCTGTTTCTCAAGCAACCGTATCCGTGTCTGAGCATTTTCAGAAGTGATCAGAAAGCTAGGAAGTACCTTGCAGCTGGATCTTTGAACACACAAAGGTCAGCAACAAGAATCACCCCGCTACTAATCACAGCCTCCAGAAGTCACCTTGGACCGGAGGCACTGCTGCCATTCAGCGTCATCTCAGTCGACCCCAGTGCCTGAAAGTTCAGTAATTTTTACCCTTTTGTTCCTAACCCACTTTCCAAACTCCCTCAGAAGACTGCAAAGCACAATTATAATAATCCCTTGAGAAAAGTTGATAAAAAAGTCTATCACTTACTTGCTCTCTCCTGTTGGTCTTGTCATTTAAATGACAAAAAAAAAACAAAACTTCATTCATCCTCGGTCACATTAAGAAAAAAAAAAAGTCAGGTCAAATCTCAACTCTAAGTTCACACCGTACCTTATTAAGCAAAGGAAAAACAAGGTGGGAGATGAACACCCCGGCGGACTCTCGGAGGAGCAGATTTATTCCCGGTGCTTTGCAGTGCCTGTTATCTCCGCCTTGGCTAAGCAAGAGAATGCTGGTGAAAATCTTTGCCTGGTACAGTACGGAGCCTCTGTTTCACAGGCCAGGAATTTTACATTGAATAATTTTTAACTTCAGCTCGGGGAGGCAAAACAGGGTCTCGTACATTCTGTCTGCTCGCTCGGGCTTTATTTATTTATTTAGCAGGAACAAGAGCTCCTAATTTTCGGGGGAGGTGGGGAACGGGGACACAAACCAACCCCTGGACTACCCCGTCATGGGGGGTGAAGGGGGACGAGGTTAGGGCAAAGTTGGTGAACTTTTCTGGGAAAATAAAGAGAAACACAGGGTTGAGAGGCCATTTCCTTCAAGAACTGCAGACTATGATTCCCCAATTCACTTCTTTTCTTTCCTCAAAAATAATTTTACGGATCTGTAGCTAATACCACTTAATCCACTCAGAACTGCTAAAACAGCAGCAGTTAGCAATATCGTTGATTAGAGTTGCTGTTTGTATTGCTTTACCTCTCTAGAGGGCCTCCTGAGCTTCAGGCCCTGCCGTGCCAGGCATGTTATCAGGACGAACGAGGAGGGTCTACCTTAAGTCAGGGAATAAATATGCAAAAACCTGGGGCAAGAAACAAAAGAACAAGTCACCTCAGCACTGCCAGAAGTTATATATCAAACCAGTGGGAGAGCTGGATGTAGGCCTGGTCCCCTGAACTGTAAGATCTTTAAACGATTGGATTTGCAAGAGGACCCACGTGCAAACACCTCCGTGGGATGTGCATTCTTCAAAACCCTCTATGGCTGCTGAGGTTCCAGGTCGATGGCATTTCCTTGGGTTAACAGCCATCAATTCCTACAACAAAGCCCAGTACAGAAGCTTCCTCTCCTGCAGGAGGAAGCACATGCAGACGCACCAAACCATAAACCTGGCAATGTCCCACTGCAAATTCCTCCGTCCTTGCATAAGGCACCACATTATACCCAGTTATACGTGGTTATACCCAGGTTTCATCATTTTTCTTCAGCACAGGGTAGCAGCTGCCCTCTTCCACCCTGCAAGCTGTGGAATTAGCGCTGCCGAGCACCTGCACAATTACAGCTCCATTAAAACAGACATTTAAAGTTGCTGTCTCTGTTGATTACATGTTGTTGGACCAGAAAAATCAGTCAAATAAAGGTTCTGGGCTGGTCAGGAAGCAGAAAAATAAAATTCCCTGGTTTGTTCCATCTTGCTTTCTGTCGCAAACGTGTCTCATACAGTGAGCTGAGGTCTGTCCTCAATTGTGAGCAGGAAATAGCCAGGTATAGTATAGCCAGACATATTTCAGGGAAGAGGGAAACATTCTCTTAAAAGAAATTGTCAACACTCAACTTACAGCACTGTTTCTGTAGGCTATTGTCACACACATCATGTATTGCACAACACAGTTGAGCAAACACCTGTCTGGGGTGTACAAACAGCCGTGCGTGCAGTTATAACAGACCGATGCGCTTCCTTGTTTACCTGCACCAGAAGCAAAAAAAAAAAAAAGCAAGAACATGGATGGAAAAAATAAACGTGGAACCTTCCAGGTGGGTGACGAAGCAGGTCTGGAAAAGGGATTGTTAGAGACACGTGGATATTGGATGTGCTGCAGATGATGCAACTTGCAGCTCTTGTGTTTGTAGGGGTGGTGGAAGGGCTGGCTTCTGAGCCCAGGCATGGGCTTACCTTTTCCAACCAACACTGGAATCAACAGGAGGCATCATGCAACGCTCAAACACCTCAGAAGACTCCTTGAGGCTCACAAAGATATCAGCAGTATTGTTTTCAAGCCACTTGGCACCACAGTTACAGATAAATAACATGCAGACATTGGATTTGACCAAGGCACAAAGAAAACAGAAAAGTTTTTAAAAAATATTTTCCATCTCAAATACAACAGAAGCATCAAAATGCAAACCTATAGACAGTTTTACACCTTTTCTTTTTTTTTTTTAATGTTAGTATTGAAGCGTGACTTCAAAGACACTCTCACCTGCAAGTACAGGCAAATGTTCACAGCTATGCTGAATGAAAACTGAAATGATTTACTGTTTAAATCCTAAAACAATAAACTTCCCCAAAGTCAACTTCCTGATAGCCATTAGAAATTTGCATCAACTGGAAATAAAAAGCCTGCTGGGGAAGGGCTGAAAGGCCGGCTGGCCTGTTTTACAAGTAGACAAACAGCAGCGTGAATAACACTGAGCATCAGCTGAAAGTGCTGAAACAATAAACCTCCAGCACAGCCAGGACTGACGCTGCTGAAAGCAAACCCACTCACACCCAGCTCGGGACACCTCGGTGGCACGCACACAGGTGTTTCTCCAGCAGATGCTGCCCATAAAAAATGGGGAACTATCACTGAGCATCATCATACATCACCAGGGGTTCCAAGGCATGGTTTGTTTCCCCACCCTGGCTGGGGATGTAGGAAGCAAGAGGTGTTTGTCCTTTGCAGATGCAGAAGACACGGAGATATTTCAAATCGTGCTTACAGGATTAATTAGAGGAGCTTACTCTCTTATCCCAGAACACCAGCAGAAAAGGGATATTTACTCTGTAAAAAGCAGCTACATCAGGTTTTTTCTGCAGGTGGCTTCCACCTCCCTGCGCAAAGCAGGGCAGGAGGCACAACCGCAGGGTGATGCTCGGCTGTGAGTCCCGGCAGTCCTGGGGCTGCTGGAAACCCCAGGGGGAACAAACAGCCCCAGCACGGGTTGCCTGTGCCTGTGGGTTCCTCACTCTGAGCTGAGTTCACATTAACCACTGGCTTTGAGCAGCACGGTTTATTCGTTATGTGTGCCTCCTCGGTTTCTGCCTTCATTTTAAATGCTTTCATGTACTAGCAAAGCAGAGCAGAAATGCCTAACTTAGCCATGGGCAGGCTGAATCACAGGCCTACCTGTTGTAGGCAGCCCAGGAGTTTTTGCCTAGTGCAGGATGAGGCGAGGAAGTCCTCACTTCACACAAAATTAATGCCTGGAATTAGCAATAACCTTGCACCCTTCCAGAAACGATTGATGTGGAAGGCAGCTGGCAACATCCTCCTCCTCCAACTGCATGCTAAAGCCTCCGAGCACCTCAGGAAAAATCTTTCCCCGTGTCACCAGAGAGCCTCACCGAGCTGTATTTGTACAGCACTGCTGCTTCCAAGGCAAACAGACACCAAACTGCAGCAGCCAGCCCGTATTGAGATGCATCAATAAAATGTGATTTATAGCAATGTCACGGGAACGTTTTGTACTTATCGTGCTCAAGATAAGATAGGAGGCATTGAGAAAGGCTCATTAAAGCACAGCCTGGCAGCCACCGCACTAACGAACTTGCTTTTCAAAGCTTATTAGCAAAGAGGCAACCGGTATAAACGAACAGCTTGCAGGAGTAGGTGTGCGTTGGGAGAGGAGGATTAACCTGCGGATGGTGGTTATATGAAAGTGCTGGTTACAGCATAACTTCTGTGCCCAAGGAGTCCACTTCTTTTACGATCCTCAAATATTCAAAAGCTCCTATGAGGGTGAAGAGCTCACTGGGCTCCACCCAGCCATATCTATTTCTAGTGCAAAGTTTAATGGGAGTTACTTCAGAGATGGATATTTATTATTATTTTTTTTTCCTGTAGAAGTACCCAGAAGTAGTACCTGTATCCCTCAGAAGGGCACGAACACAGTATGGAAGCAGCACCCAAATTAATTGGGTATTTTCAGCCTGCAGAAGAGAAGGCAGTGGGACCAAATGGCCAGCTGAAAGGCAGCAGGTCCCTGGAGAACTGGCCAGTACTGGGAGTCACTGGGACACACAGAAGGCACTGACCAGTGCTGGGGGCAGGTGTGACACCAGTAAGAGGAAAGACTGCCTTGGCTGCAGCCCAGGTGGAGGAGTCCTTTGTTTCTTATCCCAACACTAGTTCATGCTGCAAGCCAGAGCTTAACGGCTTCAGGGAAAGAGCCAGCCTTGTAGCAGGAGAAACGTTTGATTTCTCTTGCTGAGATGATTCTGTTTTGCAGCAGAGCATGCTGCAACTGCAAAAGGGAAAGGAAAAAAAGGATGAGAGGGGAAGACAGAGCCACCAAGGTTCGTACCAGAGCAGAACAAAGGGAAGCACAGACATCTGGCTGCAAAGATGCATCCAGCGCACCTTGGTCTTCTCCAAAGAGGTCACCACCTTCCACAGCCACCTCCTTTTCAACAGACTGCTATTTTTTGTTTCCCCTTCAGCTGCACACTAAGTTTTGTAACAAAAGTGCTCATCAAGGCTGGCAGTTGTGTGCATTACAGCTCAGACTGTCTCACCAGAGACACTTGAAACCTACAAAGCCTGCTCGCCATCACGATGTGCCAAAGACACTTTTAGGCTGCAAAGGATGCAGCACTTGGAGCTCTGCGAGGCAGCAGCCCCACATTTAGCCCAGTTCCACCTACAGCTAGGTGAAGGATTACTGTAAGCAGTCAGCGAAGGTAAATACAGCTGCAGCTCCACGTCAGTTTACTCCGAAAGCAATGTGGCATTCCACATGAGTTGGGGGGAAAAAAAATAGTAATTAACTGCTAAAACATTCCCCCAAAATTGATGGGGAGAGGAGCAGTGAAGGGAAACAGCTGAAGTCTGGTAAACACCTGTCTGGTGTGAAAAATGCATGAAGAGGGAACCTATGGCTTAAAAATATTTCGTCTTCTCCAGCTCCATCCCTTCTCTCCATCAGCACCCTGCTAGGGACACATCCAGCAGGATGCAGGCAGAGGCCCTCGTCCCACCCAAATCCCCCCCAAACTGCCCCCATATAAGCATAAAGACCACGCAACTGCTGCAGAAATCACAGACCTTTATCTAAGGAGAATAACAAGAATAGTCTCCTAATTTTACTCCCTAGCCACACTCGGCATGTTTGCCCCAAAATATTTGTCCTTTACCAGCAAAGCAGAAAGAACGCACGCCGTCCTAGCTGATCAAACACAGCTCCTGCAATCAGCTCACGAGTCTCTCTACCAGCTTCTATTTTTGCATTCCCTCTCAAGACTCATTAATATCCAGTGAAATAAAAGTATCTTTGGAACAGATAACATCACCAAGGAGAACAGCATGGGAAAGGTAACACGTTTTCTGCTGTCTTTGATGCTATTATAGGAAAGGAAACCCAGGCCTGTATTTTCAGAATGATGAGACCATGACAATTAACTTGCCAGATATGAAATACCCTTAAAAAAAAAAAAAAAGAACTTAATTTGAAGAGAATTTTAACTATTTTGGAGCGCAAAGCCTCATACCCTTCAGGGATGGGTGACCTCAAGCACTCAGCCCCACCTACCCCAAAGTATGCAGCTCTGAGCCCCCTCAACCACCAACCAGCAGAACATGGAGTTAAATCCTTGAGGTTTGGGACGTTCACTTGTAAATTGCTTCACTTTCATCCCTTTGCCCTCTGACTTCTGCCCCTTCAGCTTTTTCCCTCCCTTCATGAGCCATCCTTATCATTGCCTTCCTATTTTTGAGCGTGCATTAAGATAAGGCAAACAGATAAGTCACCTCTCCCACACAGGTTTACTTGCATAATCTGATAATTTACTCCAATTAGAGCACAAAATACTTCGGTCTCTCCATCCTGTTTAACCCAATTTGTAAAGCAAATATTTGCCTGGTGGTAGCTCCCATTGCCCAGACCATAGGGATGGCACACAAAAGACACCAGGAAACAGAGCGTTCCTCATCTTGCTTTAATCTGAGGGTGGTCTGCGGATGTAAAAGCATTGCAGAAGTTATCACAAGAGAAATTAAAGCACAGGAGCAGCTTACCTAAGGATATCGGGAATTCCCCCATGGGAAATCTTAAGAATCATGGCCAGGTGCCTTCTAGGAAGGCACATCCCAATAAAAGTATTTTTATTTATTTATTTATTTTTGCAATATGACAAAGTACAGGCAGAAAATATGAAGCTAGATGTGGTATGTCAGGGGACACAGGTTGTCACCTGTTGCATTTTGATGGGAACAGTACCAATATTTAGTTCCTAACACCCTGACTATAAAACATGCTTTACACAGGCTGCTCTCCCTCTCCTTCCCAAAATCCTGAAATACTGCAAAACTGCCGCTGTATCAGCCTCTCACATATTTATATTTATCTGCTGAAGATAAAAGAACTGCAAGAGAGACCACAGCTGCTAGCGGAGCTTTTACAATAATGAACACAGAGAAGCAATATTAAAAAAAATAATAATTAAAAACTACAGCAGACACAAACCTGAAAACAATCCTAGACATAAACACCCCTGAGCTTTACGTGATTTCATGTTTGGAGCAGAACCTCTTAGCAAAGAGCAGACCGTTCCTGATGAGGATTGCACTCTCTGCTGGCCCACCCATCCCAGTGTCATTAACACAAGGCCAAGGGGGAGGGAGCTGGGCTTGGAGCCTGCCTCTTCTCCACTGCTTTTCAATACCAGCTTGCACATCTGCTCTCCAGGTCAAAGCACAGTCAATAACACCTACTGATTTGCAATTATTGGCTTCCTGCTTCTCAAAACAGCAACATCCATGGTGTTAAAACATTTTTGGAGCATGTTTTATTACAAAAGCAGAGGGAATCAGAGGGAAAAAAATGCATGAGAATTCTCATTCAAACACAGACTTGAACTCAGCCACACAGCTTTAGTATCTGTTACTTTCCCAAAGGTTCACATGAGAAAATTGAAGACAAAATGAGTTAATTACAAGTAGCAAAGAATCAGCATTTCTTATAAATGAGGCGGGCTGAGCATATATGAAAGCTAAAATAGGAGGCTCTGTTCATTTAACTGAGATAAATGACCCCAATATGTTAACTTAGCACTTCAGCATGTTCACAGGTGAACTGGTTGGCAAAGGCCAACTATTCCCTTCTTCCCTGCATGTGCTCAACAAAATCCTTCAGAGGCTTATGGAGGACAGGAAGAAGACAAAGAGCTACCTTATTTTATTATATTCATTTAAAAATATGCTTCCTTTTGAAAAGAAACAACACATGGGTGATTTTTTTAAAGCAAACAGCACTCCTATGGCCAAAGCCATCCCTAAGGGTGCAATTTTGTGGTCAAAAAGAGCAAGATAGTGCTCCATACATAAGACAAGGGAATAACTACCCAAAGACCCGTTTTACACTCACTGTTCTCCATGGACTTTGCAAGACCTTGGGCTTTCTAGTTGTGCTGGTAGGAGATGGCCTGGGTGCTAAGCACCCTACCAAAGGCCAGTCCCTCCAGCTTTAGCATTATTAATAGTTGCTGACACCTGGTGGTGAGGTTTACAAGCCTCAGGTTTGCAACCCAGCAAGACACCACCTAGCTCAGCCTTCTTTGGGGTCTGTTCCTCATTTCCTCACCTGTAGGCATCAGAATTTAATGGAAAATGGAAGCATCTTTAGAGGTTCTTATAGAAAACATCTGCGGACTGATGGGGTACAGATCTGTTATCAGAAATTACTGCAGATTTAAATAATTATGAGTTCAAAACATTGTCGGACCTGACAGCTTCTGGAGAAATTACACATCTGCTTTAGGAGTCATCACCTGCATGTTGAACTCCAGGGTGGCTCTTTCCATTACTGTGCTTGCAGTGAAGAGGTGTTATGATCTGGGATGCTTTATCAGTTGCTTTGGATTTATTATGCAAGCTGAGTTCGTCTCACCTCCACAGGCGAAGTCAACACAAGCAATTCATTTTGCAATACAGCAACACAGGGCACTCGGGTCCTTTCAGTGGATGCACAGATATCTCAGCATCTCACATTAGAAAAGGCACGTGGTGAAGTTACAATGCAAGCCAGTTGGCCACATATACAGAGTGTAGGAGTTCAGGACTTTCAAAAGCCAAACCTGATACTGTGAGGGAGCTGAAAATATGTTGTTAACTTCTCTAAAACCTCAGGAATAAACCTTACACAGCAGCCGCTTGGGACAGGGGGAAAATATCCTCCTCTGCCTGCAACAGCAGACAAAGACGTGTGTTTAACCAAAGTGCTTAGGGAAATGGAGGCAACTCCAGACAAAACATCTTTTAAGAGGCTTTAAAGTCCATTTTATGTCTGCTTACAAATGGGAGGACTCATTATGAATGCATGTGAAGTGATTAGTAAACATCCATATCTATTAAGCATAAAGGCAAAAAATCCAGACCAAAATAACTGTAAAAACTGCTCCCTTTGCTCCTTTATGTTATTGGAGCTAATCATCTGCTGAAACTCAATCTTGGCTCCTTAAATTAGCATATGGTGGGGAAACAAGAGTGAAAAGCAAAATGTTTATGCCCAGCTTTATATGCAGAGAAGGCTTTGTTTGATCAGAGCAGAGAGGTTGCAAGATGTAAACATAGTAATTAAGGCACTCATTCTAATTGCAGGCAGTTAATTGTACTGTATACGGCATAATTGAACCACCCCACACGCCACGAGAACTACAAGCCCTGCATTACTGCAGCCTCCTGACAGTCGCTGGAGTTTACTTGGGGAGAGGTGTTAATCCCTCACCTGCTCATTAATCCTCCTTCTAGGGATGCCCTGCATCCACATCAGCTTTTTCGTTCTCCTTCAGCTCTAACTGCTGTCCTCATCGGTATTAGAACTGGACCCTAAAATTCTCTGGGTGGTTTCTGCTTTGCGTTGGGGTTGAATAGGTAGCAGCTGTTATAAAGATTGGGCAGTGAGCAACTCCCCTCTTGTTTAGAAAAATCCCATTTTCCACAGAAAAGCACACTCAGAAAATATATTTTTTCTTCCAAATGCACTTTTGTTTTGTTTTGTTTTGTTTGCAGGTTAACTCGATGCATTTCATGGCACTTAGGGTGATTTGATTTTATCCCCATTCTGTGCTGGATAAAAAGTCAGCTCTAGCAACTCCTCAGTGACTTGCTTGTGTTCACTGTGTTTGATTGACCTCTCGTCCTGGTGGGAAGATGCTCTAACCACATGAAAATGCAGGCTCATAAACTAAAACACATATTGGCATGGGTATTCTTACACTCTTACCAACCCTACTTTCAGGGCTCAGCCAAAATTCAGAAGCCTTCAAGCCAACGCCGTTACTGAGAGTCAAAATTTGTTTAAAAACAAAATCAACATTGGAAATAATGAAGGAGCCCTCGGAGAGCAGCTCAGACCACTTGTCTCCCTTTTGGTTGTGGGATGAGATAAAGCAGTCTCCCTACTGAATCTGAAGTGGGAATGTAGATAATTCATGAAATTACATGCTCTGTTCATCTTAATCACTGTTCAGCTCTGAGTCTCTTGAAGGGATATTTACCTGGAGAACCAGATTACCTCTTGCTGCGTTATCTGAGGGCAGCATATGCTTTGAATTAGATTTTCAAATATTATCTCCCCACTTGTCCTCTTCGTTATGTTTCCCGATTCAGAATTTTTCATGAAGCGGGAGATTTTTTGACAGGTTGCAAACTAAAATTAAATGTGATGGTAGGGCTTTTTCTTCCCTCATTCAACATAAAGCCCTTCTCCTATCATCACAACAGATAATGAGATTCTATTTTTCACTCTCCCTCTTAATCAGAAATAAATTTCCTTACTGAAATTGTATTAGAGAATGAGGAAATAATCTCTAATGAAAAAAATAAGGCAGCCACCATTATTTTAGGTGGTGTACATATTCAAAATTATTCACAACCAAGCCAATTAAAATGTCAAATACTTCCACTGTACTGATTCCCAATCTTCAATAAAAAATGCAGCTCAGAGACAGCTTCTCTGGAAGATTGGATTCTTTTTGATGTTTAATAGCGTGTGCCTTGCCATTTCACTGCTGTGAGGTGCTACAACATGCAAAGAATCAGCTCTTCAGCTCTGGAGTGGCACCTGGCACCTTCCAACCCAAAAACTTGGTTCTCTCTTTATTGTTTTTTATTTTTATTTTTGGAAACTACTTCTTTACTGGCAAAACTCCATCAACTCCTTCGACCTCCCAGGAGCAAACAAGCAATGAAATTTTGGCGACAACCACATCAAGACAGCGTGCAGACTGGTTCAGCATCCATCCTGCAGCTGTGTGTCATTTCATGAGATTATGCTGGGTACCACAAGGTGTCACTCCCATCCCACTTACTGTCCCGGGGTGCTGCTGCAGGAGGCATCTCTTGGGGGGAGATCATCCAAGTTTGGATGACAGGCTGCTTTTTAGGGAATGGTGGTCCAGAACATGATGTAAAGGATCATAGTTTTACCCGATGATTGATGCCCCAATGCTTTCTGAACCAACTGTGGCATGAAAATTTTGACTGCTGTCAGAAGTATATGGAACTTTGTTGTATCCCTAACAAAAACAAAAACAAAAACAAAACAACAGCAACAAATATTGGAAGTTTTCAGTGGTATTATTTATTAAAAAGAAGAAAAATGACATTATAAATGACATGAAACCTGAGCTTCCAGAAAAAGCTTCAAAATTTCACTTATCCAACAAATGTTACGAGGCAAAATAAACATAAAGGAGCATAGAAGGAAGGTGCTATGCTGCATTGCTTCCTCTGCTAGGAAAGTTTGATTTGAACGTTTGGATTTGTTGCTCCAAAGCAGGATATATTAAGATTGTACAGTTAGCACTAATGGGTGAACACTGGTGAAGCTGCCTGGTTCTTCGAGAGGAAAGCCCTCTGACAGCTAAATCTATGCCAATTATCAGCGAGTCCTACAGAAGATTACCCAGAAGGTATTTTTACGTGAGATAAGTTGGGCGATCACCCAGGCAGGAAGCTGGGAAAAGGAAAAAATCCCTTTCAGCTCGATGCACGAAGGGGCCTCAGGACCCCCTGCCGATCCTTGCCCAGAGCCTCTGGGGATGGGAACAGAGCAGCACCCCCTTGCCTGTGCTGCTTCTGTGCAGTTCCCTTCCTATCACACCCTGCTTTGTGCTCTTAAGTCACTCTTTAGGCACTGACAGGTTGCAGGTTGCACTGAGCTCTGATTTGGGGCTGCCTTCTCCTTCCCCTGCAGACAAAGCATCCTCCCGTAAGTGGCACTCACTCTGGGGTTTTCGAGCAAGCGCTGCCCCGGGGATGTTTAGCGCACGAAGCCTTTGACAAGCCCCTGTTTGAGCTCACAGCACAATGCCAGCTTTGTCCCACTGCACAGGCCTGCCTTTCTTCCTGCCTATAAATACCACGGCAGGACTCTGCACCTCCCAGGAAAAGCAGAGGCCTCCGAGCTGGGGCTGGAGCTGAGAACCAGAAAAGCTCTCTTATGTGCCACGGAACAAAGGGGAAGGGGTGGAGCAGCAGCCATGTGAGCATCGAGCAAAGAGCAAGCTCTCCTCCACAATGCTCCCCACCTCCTGCTGCACTGATGCCAGATGCTCGAGCCCTGGGAGGTGAAAACAAGGCTCCCGAGCTCTCCCAGCTCCTGCTGGATTGGGAAGGGGTGCAGGATGGAGCCCCAAGGTCTTGGTGTGCTAAACACATGCTCCATCGTCTGCTGGACCCCAGGCAGCTTGTGCAGAATAAAAGGTCTGCTGCTCTGTAAAAATGGGTACCAGCTCTCGTCCACGGCCTGGTGAGAGGCACCTGGAGTCAAAGGAGCAAAACGTGCTGCACAAAGCCCTTGGTACCGAACGTGCTGCCTCCCATGGACAAGGAGGTTGGTACAGACAGCCAGAACTGGCTATCCTCATCAGCCCCCAGCTCTTGCTTTAAAAGACAGACACAACAAAAATTTATACACAAATATTAAGCGGTGCAAACTGCAAGCCACTAGCGTGATTTTTTTTGCATGCATCCCAGCTTTTCCACCTGCAGCATCACAGCCCTGATGTGATAGTTTTCGTGTCATGTGGACATAACAAAAGATCCTTTTCTTTTTAGTTACAGTAAACAGCAGCACCAGAAGCTCCTCAGATCCCTTGCTCCTTGGGTGGGTGGGAACAAAGAGACACACATAATCCCTGGCTCTGCCCAGCCTCCCTTTTGGGCAAGCTGTTCCTAGAGCCCCAGAACTGCAGAGCTAGATGGAACTTGCTTTTGCCGCGACAGGACGGGTCCTGTTTCCATACTGGTCATGACCAGCTTCTTGTTTACTTGTATAAATCATGGGTTATAAAGAAGGCACTTATCTCTTCGAGCCATCATTGTTAAAGAAGATTCATTCAAGAACTGACGCAGTTGCAGCCTTCGAAATGTAAACAAGAACAAGTATCTCCAGCCCCCTCTTCCCTGGGATTTAGCTGTAAAACTTGTTTGCAGACCTATCTAGCTTTTTTTTTTAATTTTTTTTTTTTTAACAAGAGGAGCATTCTTAGAAACAGGTCATGAGTGAGAGCACTTGTAGGCAAGACAAGCGTTTGCTTTGAGCTATATCGAGTTAGATATTTTGACAGCAGAGCAGAGTCTTACCTCTAGGAGGGACAGAAACTGGCTTCCAGCAAGCATTCAGTTAAGTGTTTTCAATTTGCTCCTGCACAAGAACACTTAAAACCAAGTTTTGTTGTGGAGAGGCAGAATTCTCCTTCCCCTCCTTGTCTTCAGAAGGTGCGTTTTTAGCAAAGCATGGCTAAAACATGGAAAGTATGCAAGGCATAAAGGGAATCTTGTAGCTGGCATGGATTGTGATTTTTCACAAATCAGACTTAAAACAGTTGGATCATTGCTCTGAGTTTAGAAGGAAATGGAAGCCTCTGATACCAAGATTTTATTATTATTATTATTTATTTTTAAATCTTTTCATTTTTTATTTTTAAATCAAATGTTAGGGACACATATCAAGTGTCCCCTTCTTTTTTTAGACCCTTCTTATGATGCTTCACTGTACAGAACGCTATAAAAAAAAAAATAAAAAAGCAAATAAGGTAGGGGACCTGCTCCCCACTGCTCAACCACAATTATCAGCAAGAAAAGAGGCAGTGATTTACTGACAAAATTCCTTAGGGGAGAGTGAGAGCTTTCCAAAGGTCACGGTCCTGGACTTTGTGTCACCCTGCAATAAAGAGCTTTGTGGCGTGCTGTAAACCAGCACGTCGATATATGTGCCTTGTCTTGGAGCAGTATTTACTGGGATGCTGGTAAAAGCAAGAATAATCAGACGGGCCTCACAGATAGTGCCCGAGGCAGCGGGAACCGCATTGTTCGAGAAAGGGGCGGCGTGGCAAGGCACAGCAGATTAAAGAGCTCCTTGTTAGCAGCAGGGCTGAGAAGCCAGCAGCAGCCTCCCTACACCTGACCTTTGGGGTGTGTAGGCACCAGCTGGTCATAACCCTAATACGTAGTGACAGACAGCGACGTGTAATGCTAGAAAGCTGATAAGTGGCATGCAAGACTGCCAGGTTGTAGCTAGACCATAAACATAAACTTATTTCGTCATTTCCCTCGTTATTCTGGAGTCATTATAAGCACTTACAGGAACCAGCAGCACGGGGAAGCTCGGACTCTTCAGCTTTCCTCGCCAAATTCTGGGAAGATCAGCAGAGGTACCAGGTTATCTCCAGACACCAACAGGCAGAATCATTGCCCAGAAAGAGAGATAGAAAGGGCAAGTCCCCTTCTCTCCTTGAGCTCGCCTGCCCTCAATAAAAGAGATAAATGCACAAGGGCATTTCTGCCATTACAGGCCAGGTCTTAGTTCAATTGCATAAATCCAATAGAGAGCTAGAGAAATCATCTCTGTCTATGCTGTGCCTTAAAACACACCAAACCACACTGTCCTCACAAAGCTGGGTCTGCACCTGATCCCCTGCCCCCGTGTCTGAAGCTGGGTCACATCAGATGAATCTGGAGGTGCTGTTTAGCAACCTGCTTCATGGTGAGTGTAATAAATGGCTCAGTCTTCAAAATAGGACTATAATCAAAGTTTACAATTTATTAAAGGAATAGAAGTAAGCAAACAGTGCTGGGTGCGCTGGGAGTCTCTGCTCCACCAAGACGCACACCAGTTACATCAAGCCGCTGATTTTTATGCTCCTAGGCTGATACATATTCATTACTACTTCTAAAAAAAAACAGCGTTATTATAATTAGTTTCCGGAATCCAAACCCTCCTACTGGAGCATGCGTATCAGTCTCCGGTGGTCCCTCTGGGGGTCTCTCGTGCTGAAGGCTCATAGTCTTCCTCCCTCTTGTCCTTCTCCTTTGTCCAACTTGGCTGGACGTCAGAGACTTGTGCAGCATCCCCTTCAAGCTTTGTCTTTTAGTTGTTCTTCAGCTCTCTCCGTCTCCTTCATCTCCTGGCCAGATAGCAGAGACTTGCATAGTGTCCCATGCAATAGTCATAATAGTTAGGAGTTATTCTGAACCCCCCCCCAGATATCAGAGACTTCAAGGAAAAGCCTCCAAATACATTCCCCTTCGAGCTCTCTATTGACACGAATTGCTAAAACATTCCTTTGCAAGATACAAGAACTATAGACATTAACCACTCTGTTTTTCTAAAACTTGTGGTTATACAAGGGTATGTAAGGCAGAAGGTCACATTCATCATGCCATGCAGCCCTAGCATTGTTCCATATTGACACGAATCAGATGAACACATTTCACGGTGAGCCTTAAAAACTAATTAGCACTTGTTTGGTGCGATATGAGAGGAGATTTTAAGGGCTGCTGATAAACCTAGATCGCGTAGTTGGGCTTAATTTATAGTGATAGAAGCTTGAAATGCCAAGAGCAACCGAAGTGCTTTGTTCTAACTTTGAACAGGCAGCCAGGGGAATGCAGGTGGTGCTTGAAATGCAACAAACAAAGCAATCTACAAAGAGCAATATTATAAAGGTGCTTCAACAACCCCTCTCATTTCGGAGGTCCCCAGGGAGCTGAAGGCCTACGATAAAACTGGCACATCCAAGCTGAGCCCTGTGCTAAGCCACCCGGTCCCCTCATGTCAGATCTACTGAGAATTTGGGCTAGGGCACCTGTTAAGAGGGCGATAGGGCTTTTTGCCCCTTAGACACAATGGGAAAGCAAAAGCATGTGGGAGAGTAAAAATCTGCTTTGTATCTCAAAATAATCCCAGGCTAAGTCCTGGTTGAAACCTGCAGCCCATGATATATTTAACTATTTAACTATTGCTTTTCTATCCCGCTCCCCTGACTTCTGCTGCTGCCCTAGCCCTGGGTTCAGCAGATCTTCCTGGTGGCTCTCTTTCCTCGCCAGTCCTTCAGCATTCCTCTGCAGTTACAGCAGCGCTCAGATATGTCGAGGAGGGCAGGGGCACGGGCTCACAAACGGGGCTATTGTGAGACGAGGCTGGTGAGCATACATGTCTGAAGCTGTTCCCATTTACTTCTCACTCCTCGAGCTCTCAAGTGGTGCTCGAGTTCCCCATTTGCATCGCGCTCTCTAGCCCCGTATAGCTAGAAAGCCTGGATATCATGTCTCGCACTTAGCACACGGAGCCCGAGCATTTCCAGCCCTTCACGTGCTCTCCAGTAAGGCTGGAAATAATGCTGCCTTTTTGTTCTCAAGTAACTGGGGCAAGGTCAATGAGCAAAGCCTAAAGGGAAGCCGATTGCATCCTGGTGGCAGCACGACCCCTGGGCTCGCCGTGCCTCTTTCAGTGCGGGTATCCTGAGCATAACGGGGAAATTCTAATTCTGGAGCACGATGGAGGAAGAAGAGAAAAGAGGGGTGATAATTGCAGGGTTACGTTTCCCAACCCTGACCTGCAGGCATCAGTTACAACACAAACAATAGTTTCGAGACAATATTCGTATGGGCAGGCTCGTAAACGCTCTCCAGATTGAGCAGCTGATGAAAGCTGCTGCAAACCTTTATCGAGGCCGCTAAGAGTACAGAAAGGCCGATGTAGATCTGTATTTCCACGTTTCTTGCTTAGCCTATGCTGCAATGGGATGTTAAAATGATAACAATTAACTGATAACGACAACAACAAAGTATTGTTTGGAGCCGATTTCGGCTGGTGCCTTTCAAGAGATAACAAAACCTCTCCCGGGTTGTGAAAGGAGCACTGCGATAGCAGGCTGAGGCTGGAACATCAGTTTCCATTGGGAAAGTCTTGGTTTGTCTGGCTAGGTAATATTTTTTATTGTTTTTTAAAGGACAGTGCCTCTTTTAGATTGTATTGAAGTTGGATTTATTTCATTAAAAAAAAAAAAAAAAAAGCTAATGCTCCCAGTGGTGTCAGCAGTGAAACACTCTGCGTGGTTCAGAGCTCACCCTAATCTATCATGCAATTAACTTAGTTAGGATCTTTGCCATCCTCCTTGGAAATTGATGAAAAAGTAATTAACAACGGATGCTCACTTACAGCTGCTAAAAGCTGCCAGAATGACTGACAGCCTGCAAAGAATGGAAGGCTTGGGCTGGCAATGCAATCCAACCAGCACTGCCAGCGATTTGCGGGAAATAAATAAATTAAAAAACCCACTGGATGCTCCTTTCCGTACAGCTGGGCAGGCAGAACCACCAGTGGCACCTCCATCACAAACTCCAGAGAAGGAGAAGGGCAAGGCAGAGATTTCAACGCTGTCAATGAGATGCCCCTGTGAGAGGGAGAAATTAATAGCAGAGCCTGCCCGACACATCAGGCCAGCCCTGCCTGGCTGGGGGCTGAATCCAGGATGTCCACATCAGGTATCAATTCTTTTCTTTTTTTTTTCCTTTTGGAATTAGACAGCGTTAAATTAACTCCCCTTAACTAACGGCCTCGCCTTCGTGTAATTTGAGGAGCTGGGGTATTGATGGCTGAGGAACTGACGGACCCAACTCCTGGCACCGGGGGCTTGAGCTATTTTCTGCCTGACCAAAATGCGATTCGGCAGTGAAAATGAAAAACAAGCTCCCCTACAGGTATATATCCACAGGAGGAAACACTTCCCTGTTAAGTCTTTGTGCTCTTTTTTTACTTCCTGCCTCCCAAAGTGAGGATGTTAAGCCCAGGCACGGGATTGCACCATTATTTTCGGTGCGTTGGGCAAATTTCCACCAGGAGCACGAAACAATCATTGGCACCGAGTTGACCGAACTTCCCAGAAAGCTTTAAGAAACGATCACCCGCTTTTATTTTGATAAAACCGGTCTCCCTAATTATGAGAGCCAGAAAGGAAGCCTAACTGCAAAACAGCAGCCCTCTTGGATTCAGGTCTGCCAAAGTAAATAGACTTGAAGAGGGTTCGCAGTCAGCAAGATGTGCTCTCCCAAGGCTGGAAAAAAGCCCTGAGCCGTTTTGCTCAGGAATAACCGTGCTTCATAAAGCCAGGCCCACACAAAGACACCACCCAGCTGGAGAGAGATCCACAGCCAAGAGGAAAAGCAGCGCGTTTGGCAGGCAGCTGGCATCACCCGGCAGTAATTCGCTCGATGCCACCCGTTGGCACTGCTCGGGGCTGGGCACTCACCATTTGCTCTGCACCCCGTCACCCTACAAGGTGGGATTGCAAGCACAAGGGGTTGGAGGAAGAGCTCAATGCGAGAAAAACGAGGGTTTAAATTCTTTTGGGTAGGAAAAAAAATATGAAAGGATGAGTGAAGTGCTGAACTTTCAAAGGCATTTTTATCTGGAGTGATTTAGCACCTGCCTTACAGCTCGCTGCAACCAGCAGGCAGCCTCGCTTTGCTTCAGGACAAGCCATAAAAAGCACGAAGACACCCACAGCAAGCCTCCAGGGAACTCGAAGCATGCTACACCCAGAGCTACCCACCGCACCGAGGTCTGCCCAGACTGCAGAGCACCCCACAGCTACCTGCAGCGCATGCAGGAGCCCAAGGAAGGCTCCAGGCAAGCCCAGACCAAGGCAATGTAGACAGGCGGGCTCGGTCCACAGCCAGAAGCTGATAAATTGAGCTAACGCAGGAAAATGGACGGGCACAAAGGTTCCCAGCCCCTGGAGGTACCACCGCTCACATCGCAGGTGAGGCAGAGCCACACAGAGCCACCAGCAGAGCCCACAGCACTAGGGTGACACGGGGACATAAGTCCGCCACCCAGAGCAGTTTGGAGACAGGAGGTTTAATCTCCTCCTGAATTGCACCACCCTCCATCTAGATAATTGTCTTTATCGCTACAGCAGTAGAAATGTAATTCTGTGGCCTGAGTAAAACCCCATCCTTCCCCGCTTCAGCTCTTCTTTAGTGAAGATACAGACCCTACACTGCCATCAAAGGGGCATCGTGGTTCAAGTAATGCTTAACCTCTGCTGCTCTTGGCTTTTTGTCAGTTATTCGACCGCTAGAGCTGCAGGCTCAAGCTATTCTCTTGAAAATGAAGAAAATGCATTTAGTTTCACCCAGCTGATGGCAGCCACGCACACACAAATTGTCCCGGTTTGCATCAGCTGTCGCCCAGCTTCCATCTCCTTCATCTGGCAACCGAGCAAGCTAAGGCAGCACGATGCTAACAGCTCGGAGAGAAAGGGTTGTGCAGGGATTTTCAAGGAGGCTTCCTTCAAATCCTGCTCACTTAGAGTAAGGACGGCAGCAAGGCTGCTGGAGGACTGGTGACACCTGTGTGAACTTGCCCTTATCAGACAAGGTCATGCTGAAAATAACTCTGCGGTGATAGGGGTCCCAGGACCCGGGGAATCTTTTGTCTCATCCGTAATTCCTGAGCTGCCGTGCCTGATTTGTGCTTCGGCTCTAATTTTAAAGGTCAAGGTCCAGCCAACACCACTGAAATACGGCTAACAGCCGTTTTTGTCTCTCCTACATTTTTTTTTTCCATGTTTGCCTGCTGTGATGTGTGCTCAGTTTTCACACAGAAACAGGGGGAGGTGATGGGGAACACAAATCACACCTTTTTTCCCCTGAATGCAATAGGCACGATCCAATCCTCCTAGCAGGGCAGCAGCGTGCTACAGAGAGCAGAACGGGCAGATTACAAGCATCTGTTCTCCCAAGCCTCTCTCGGTGGGACTGTGTTAGTCTGCAGCAGGCTAATATCTGGCACAAATTGAAAAATACACAAAAATGCCTTCCTGGACAAGAGTCATCATTTGTTTCCAAATTCAAACTAGAGGAAAAAAAAAAAAAAAAAAAAAAAAGGAAAATAAAACACCCACCCCATCAGCTAAGGCCTAAAAGCAGAAGCTCAGGGGTTTTATTTCCCTTTAAAATCAAAGAGAGTGCATCATGGTCAACACCACAGAGCATTCACATGCTGCTGTTCCCTACTAGTGATTATTTTTGAAAGTAACTATGTACCCGCCAGCATAGCCTGTGATAATAGTGACAGGAAATCTGTACTTGCTTTTCTCTTCATCTGAAAAAAAAAAAAAAATGCTGTTGAGGGGGGATCTTATCTTTTATCTCTATTTTTCCTCATCTTCTACCTTCTTCGTGCTCCTTACGCGAAGCACTGGGACCAGAAGTGAGCAGTATCTCCTGAAAATACTCATCCTAAGCTCAGCTCAGGCACAGAAGAGGAAATGGCTGCTCCTGCTGAGCACCAGCCCTGCTAGCTGAGAGCATCTGCCTCTCGATCTGCTACGATGCCAACTGTACTGGGAAAATACTGTCGGGGGTGACTTAGGATACAGACAGTGTTAGGATGCAATACAGGGAAAGGAAGTGTGCTATAACACCAGCTAGTGTGTTCCCATCTCACAGAAACTATTTTATGGCTTTCGGGAGATGTTAATTTTCATTTACCTGTGCTGTTTGTTAGCTGCAGCACAACTGGAAGAAGCCAGGATAAAAAATCAGAAAGCCAAAGGGAAAAGAAACCCTACCTGGTAGAGCACCGAGTCCTTGTGTGATGGAGCCACTACACCAAATTCTCCCTGACGCCAGCCCTGTAATATCACATTGGCTCCGAGGCAGGAGCATTTAAACACACCCCATTTTTCTGGAAGCCTAACACAAAACTGATGGCTTTACTACAGAGGATATATACCTTACATCAACTACTACATGTTTACGAGCATTATCTCATCTGTTTGCCATGCTTCCAAAATCCGAGGCAGCCCTTTGCTGCGCTGCGTGATTCATTCGTCTACAAGTTGTTTTAGACTTCCATCTGTTTCACTCGAACGGGGCCTGGCCTGAAGAAAAAAAACTGCTGTCCTCCTTTTGGACAAATTATAGCAAGCAGAACAGAACACACACAGCTGCTGCCACATAACACAGCTCCCGTTTGTGAGGATGGAATAACCTCAAGGTGTATTTCAGCATCGTTGTCCTTTGTCAAGGGTTGCTGGAGTTATGGCACAGAACAGGTAGGCTGGGGCACGGGAGAGAAGAACATCAAGCCAGAAAGGTTCAACAGAAGCATCTGCAGTTTGGCACATGGTGGCAATATCAACCAAACCAGCAAACATCCCAGACCTGGAGGCCTGAGTGGAAGTGGACTGGCACTCTCCTTTCACACCCAACATCAGGCAGCACAAGCCTGCAGTCAGCAGTGGTTTGGGCTTTGCTTGAATCAGCAGCAGGTGCTGATGAAAAGCTTTTTTTTCCCTAAAAATTTCCCTAATATCTAATGGCAAGCGCCCTCAGCCAGCTAAGGTCCTGAACACAACTCTTATGACTAACTTCTCAATACATTATTCAGCAGCTGTTCATTATGTAATTCATAAAGTTGAACGCAAACAAGATCTACCTCCACAGCTAACCTATTCCCAAATTGTTACCTTCAGCATAATTACCACTAAAAATATTCCTGCAGGTTTTTTTTTTTTTTTAAGCTCTGCCAAAAATTGTTTAAGCACCATTTAAAGTTAGCATCAGTTTACAAACATGCACAAGTATTTAAAATGAACTCTTTCTGGGTCTCCCTTTCTCTTATCCCCACTAAAAGGCTCAGATTTCACTTAGGTCTAAGAATTCTTCATATCATAAGGAATTGGTGCAAATGTTGGCTGTATGTTGGGGACCCGAAGCACGAACACAATCGAGATCACAGGGAGAAAGTAGCAGAATGAGGCTTAAGTTTGTAAGAAGAGATCGTGTTCTAGGAAAGAACAGTTCCGTGTTGGCATTTGAAGGGGAGTAATTGCCATCAGAAATTCAGAGACAAAGTCTTACGAGCGCTGACATCAAGTCACAGTAAACTTGACGAGCTGATGAACTACTCTACAATGTTTTGGAAGAGCCCGAGTGTTTTAGGAAGCCGAACACTCCACTCCAATTGACAGCATTCCTGTGGGGACAGGGATTGAGAAGCAGAAGAGAATATTCTACTCCGATGGATGTCAAACTGCAACAAAACAGATGACTTATTTATAAACGACAGCCATCCTAAAATGAGTATGACAGATCTAACGCCTAAACCCGTCCATATTAGTCCTGCTACAGTCACCTAAATGATAAAGACCTAATCATTTGCAGCAAATACCTCGGAGCTGCATCACTTGTTATTGAAATTGTGGTTTTAAAATACTTTTAACGCTTTGCTAAAGGAACAGAAATCACCTGAAAAAAAAAAGAAAGAAATGCGATTATATGAATAGTGCTCACAATAAAAAATATGGCAAGGCTATTAAAATAACAAACACTATATCATTTCACCATTTTCCTCACCAGGAAGCATTAAAAATAAATGACAAAAATGCAAAGCAGCTTCTAGACGTGTCAAGTTGTGCTGGTGGCAAGAGCAGCACAAGCACACGTCAGATAGTGACTATATCTTAAGAGTGTTCCTTCAAACAAAGTAAAATAACAGAACCAAATTAAAAAGTTGCACTTGGACCAGATTTTATTTTTTTTTAATTGAAGCTACTATCACATCATTGCAGGCACTAGCTTGCCACAGCAGAGCTACGCTTTCCTGCTAAGCTCAGCCATTTGTAGCAGACAGCGTTTCCACACAGTCACACACAGCTGGATCTCACCACCCAGATATCTGCAGATCTCAAGTCAAGAGGCTCAAGTTTTTGTGGCAATTGAAGCATTCTTTCTCACTCTTACATTCTCTGTGCCCACGCAAGTCAGACCACATCCTGTGTAACCGTAGAAGGACAAAGAGTGCAAAAATCTTCTTCGTTTTTCCCCAATTAGCACCTAAGCCCCATCTCACCACCCACACACGCTTTTTTCCCCCCACTCCCTTTCTATTTCTTCTGTGGTTTAAAAGCTTTTAGCCTTCAAAACTTATTCACACAAAGGTACAGGCTTGAACCCATAGCCCCAGGTGTATTTCCACGCAATGCTCCCAATAAGCTTTGGATGGAGGATGGAGGCAGACGCAGGGGGAAGGAGAAGGAAAAAAAATGCATAGGAAGATATGAGAAGAAACCTAAGGACAAATTTCACGAGATTTGGTTAATACCTAAATGAATGTGGGTTGGACCTAAGTTATTCTGTTTGTACATAGTGTTATCACTTAATTTAGCATACTTCATACAGTTTGTACATATCAGCTGTATGACAAAATACTTCAGAGTATCTGTATACGATGTCATCCTGTTCCATTCTTCGTGCACACGATGCCAGCCTGCTGGAGGGTTTATAGCTGGATATCAGGTTTTTAATGAAACACGAGGTTTTAGACTTGTGATTTTGAGAAATGATTGCCACAGCCTTCCATCTGTGGCGCACTCACCTTCAGACAGTGTCGTGTCTGAGAGACAGCTCCTCTCAGGTGTGCAAAATGTGCCTCGAATTGTTCCCTGTTGCTGTACAGCCACTTACGGTTCTCCCCAGTTCACTTACTGCCAATTTCATCTATCGGATGCAGCCAGGTGACTAATGGCACAGAGGCAAGGACACTCAGTACTTCCTCTTCCCAAAGGCTG
Organism: Netta rufina; assembly: GCF_964035555.1. Classification (NCBI taxonomy): domain Eukaryota; kingdom Metazoa; phylum Chordata; class Aves; order Anseriformes; family Anatidae; genus Netta; species Netta rufina. The sequence goes on from NC_140146.1 coordinate 6,229,609, forward strand.
CTATATTTTGGTGTGCACGGTGGTCAGAGCCCATTTAACTGACAAATCCACTTTCAAGTCCTCCTCTCCCACTGGGACAATTTTCCAGGTCAATTTCTCCTCGTGTGTTACGCTGTCACCTTGGCTCTGACAACCAAGCTGATTAGACTTTTCATAGTGCACGCACAGTAGTCATTAAAGCACTTGGCTTAGCCTTCCCCATCAGCATGCCTCACTAAAAGCAGCATCTTTCTCACGCGTGAGGCTACTCAACTCGTTTTGCGAGGGAAAAGAGGGTTGCCAAATTTAACTACCCGTGTTTCAGGCTGTACGGCTCAGCATCCCGGTTTCCTTTGGCTCAGCTCTTGTTGTTGCAGATTGTTTTGGCAACTGCAGTTAACAGCACAAGATACATTAGTATGAAGAGTAAGGAAGTAAAAGAAGCCCAACAACAGTACCAAGTACCCAAAGAGGGAAGGGGAAGGAAGAGGAAGGAATAACAAACACTTTTTTCCAAAGCAAAGATGTGGAAGACCAAGAATCCCCAAACCCATCACCTTCCCTTCAATTCATGTTATTGTCTTGATGATCTCAACTTCTGGTGTGTTTGGCACTGTTTAGTAGCCTTCTCTTTTAGACTTTTCTTGCTGCACCTGCTATCTGTCAGTGTTCTTAAATATTCAGCATCAAAAAAAAAAAAAAAAATCAGTCATTTACTAAAGCTGCCTTCTCTGCTGAAGAGTTACTTTGGCATACTACAGGTAATTATTATGAGTTGCTTTTGTCATGTTGTTATATACCATTACAAATACTTACTCAAAATTACTTCAAGGTGCAAAGAGACGAGCTGCAGATGAACAGCCTGGCTATCCTACCATAGAACTGGGCAGGATCATTCAGACTCACCTCTCCCTTTTTTGGTATTTGAAGTTTCAGTTCTGGTGGAGGTAACACGCCATATGAGCTGAAACAATGATCTGCTTTAGGTGCTAATTTTGCTACCTTCATTTCGTGCTTGAAAAGGAAACAAGTGACCTGCACAGTCATTACAAAAGCTCAAAAGATGTTTATTTTGGCACAATTTAAAAATACACAAATACATTAAATATCAGGGTTCATTAAAGCCAATTTTATATGTTATTTTGGAGGGAGACGGAAACCAAAACACATCATATATTTAAATTGACAGTGCAAATGAGTAAAAAACTGTTTAGATCACAAGTCCACTGCGTCAGACAGCAAAACCAAAAGCTGAAAAGTTCCTGAAACAAACAAAAAATGGTGAAGTTTATCTGCTGCATTTAAGGAGTTTGCTGGAGGAAGGAATACAAACAGTGGAAGAGATGCTATCATTAAGGAAAGACATGACCACACAGAAGTTAGAGCATTAGACACTTGACATTGAACTCAGTTACAATATGCACTTGATGGTAAGATAGAGCTCAGACAGTACAATGACATGAATGATCCTTCAATAATTTATGTGGAGAAAGAATACTTTAGCAACTAAGCAATACAAGGATGCACGATCATTGACAGATTTGCAAGCAGAACCTCCCTGCTTTCAAAAGGTGCAGTTTCTTGGCATTGTATTATTTGCATAGTTACTCCTTTTCCTTAAAGGTTAAGAAAATATTCAGCAACTAAGTTCAAGAAAAACCTATGACCTCCAAACAATTTCTACCTGTGGAAAAATCTCAGCAGCACAAAGATAAAAAAGACATCAAAATTACAGAGACAGAACTGCCACTTCCTGAACTGGGAACATAGGAACTCTAAGCACATTTCGTATTGAAAGCCAAGTGTCTCAACTGGCATTGTCTGCTGTCTTTAGTTTTGCCCAGTAGAACAAAAAGCTTGATAACATCATTGTGACAGAAAGGTGATCTTAGGTTTCTCCATGCAGTAATTCAGGGTTGGTTGGTATTTTATTTGTTCACCCCTTGCTTCCTTGGGGGTGGGGTGCCTCTTCATGGTTTGTTCTTTATCCCCAGTCTTTGCCCTAGCTTGTTTGATGCTACAAGAGCTCTTGTTACCTTGTACTTGCATCTCTGCCCGTACATACAACTGCACAGAAATTTATACAAGAACAGGCCTATCTAGTACAATACATATCCCTGCCCATCCCAGTTCTCTTCCTCTGCCTTTGAATAAGCTTTCAACCTCAGATAGAAGGAACTGGATCACAAGGTTTGCACTCTCCATATGGGTATCACATCAGCTTAAGACAGTTCTGTTCACATTTTCTGAAGAGAACTGACTGTTCCAGTTCCTGACCATTATGTTCATGCCACTGGCTGATGGTGAAAAGCTTCAAAATAATTTATTTTAGGAGTACCGACCCATAACAGAGCTCCTGCTGCACCAAGACAGGCAACACAGGTAGGTGGGAATGCACAAGCTGCTTAGAAATCATTTCCCATATGGTAGCAGCAATGCTTCAACCAATTTAGCAACCTCAGGTTTTTCAGTCATTCCCCAGTCACCCACTCTCATGCCCATACTACTGTGCCCATTGTGCTGATATAAGCGTTCACATGGCAACAGATTTAACCATGCCAGGAACCAATTTGGTGAGAGAACCTAGCCAAGAAAGTTATTTTATAGCTCCTTCAATTTCCTGATCAAATGGCTACTCAGCTGGCATAAGATGGGCAAGAACAAGCACCTGAGACTGGGGGCTACTTAGGCTGGCACTTTAAACAAGGACTCTGCCATAAGGTGCTGGCCTGCAGATGTCAGGCATGTTAACGTAGGGCTTGACAAAAGAAACCCCTTATTGCATCAGGAGAAATTCACCTGGCTTCTCCAGCTCATCTTGATACTCAGTGACATGTCTAATAGCTACAGATACCCTGCAGGACTTTTGGTTTCCCTTCGACTGCTGTGTTGAAGGAAGTAAATTAGTGGAGACTGTCTTTGCAGGACAGGCATAGCAGCCTATCAGTTACAAAGCCATAGCAAATGTTTTTTTTAATTCTATTAGTCCTTATTTTAGCTGAAGTCATCTGAAAACCCTCCAAAGTGTGAGAATTTATAGGAACAGGCCTATATAAACCACAGCTTTCAGAAGTATCAAGGACAACAGGATCTGGATAGCAGGTCTATAGTCACAGTTAAAAACCAGGGTCAGCTACGTCATAGGCTGAAGAAGATGCTCCAGAAGGCCTTTTTTTTTTTGCTTCAAAAAGATACTGCATGTTAAGTATTGTTATATTGTCCTAAAACATCAAAGCAGTGGCACTTAGTGTTAACTGTTACAAGTAGGTCCTTCAAACAGCTCCATATCCTTGAGTACTCCCAGTATTTTGTGTTGGCCTGCAGCACCGAGACATTCAGCTCTGGGGACACAGAACACATCACAACACGGGAAGAACTTGCCAAAACTGAAAGCGTACCAAAAGACAGACAGATTCTTTAAAGATTAAACATAGCATCTGTGGGAGACAAATGAAACCACAGAGCTGGAATAGTGCATTTCAAGATCACCAAAGCAGTTCACAGAACTGGATGTATCCTGCCTTCGGTATCTTTGTGTTAGTTCATTTCTCTGTTAACATTTGGCACAAACCCTTCCACACAGTAATTTGGCTTCCGTTTAGGTCAGCTGCTTGCGATATTTTCCTGGCACTTCAGTAGATTCAGTAGAGTTTCTTCTCGACACTGTGAGCAGTTATAAAGTCCTCGGTCAAGAATGAATGCTACACATTGCTGACCCTGGTTTCAGAAGAAGAGATGATAGCAGCAGATGCAGACGTCACTAGCGACCGTTCTCGTCTGACATATCGTGGCTTCCGAACTGAAAGAGTGGGCACAGAAACATCATTAGCACCTGCTGCAAAAGCATGCCTTTATCACTAATTCATACCACCACATGCCATCCAACAATTCCTGAGTGGCTAAAGTCATTCTGCGCCTTAAAAAGAAAAACAAAAAGACAAACCTAAAAGCAACACAAATAGAAGTCCACCAAAAAGCTACTTTTTTGCTATTGGATTATGAAGATCTGGTCTAAAACAGTACATTAGAGCATGAACTTCCCAGTAATATTTATTGGTTGAAATTATGGAGACTTGGGAAGAAGACTGAGACAAGCTACTGTTTAATTTTTCAGGCAGAATATATTTCTTCCAAAGTTCCATGCTTGTTAGAAACTTACCTTCTCAAAGAGAACAAACAACCCATATGCCACAAACACAAAAAAAATGGTATATTCCAAACAGTCTGTGTCGCTTGTTTCAAGAAATTGATGTGCTTCAAATCAGTGAGCCTGAAAATGTACCAGCCTGGCATTGTGAAGAAGATTCCAATCCTGAAAATGAGTCCCAGACTGCAATACTCTTTGAAAAGTATTTTTTCATCTACTTGTAAGGCTTCTTTTCTTAGAATTGAGAAGTTGAAGATCTATTTTAAAGTAAAGTACTCCATCAGTACTGTATGCCTACATTAATTAAAGCAATAAATCCCATCAAAAAGATCTGGATATTCTTCATTTGGTTTCTGTGCTCCCAACAGAGTCCACAGTTCTATACGAGGCCTTACAAGTAATCACTTTCACCTGCTGTAAAAAGCATATCATTCTTAGCATATTATTTTGACACAGTTTGCCTGCTTTTCAGTAATGAAACGCACAAAAGGGAAGCTAAAAGGTAAAATATTTATAGCAGCATGGCCCAGAGAACAATTCCTCACCTGAAGAAGTAGGGGGAGGTATCATGGATGCCTGCATAACAGAAGAATGATCATGTCAAAGAAAGCACCTTATTATTCAGTCTTTTATTCAAAAAAATATACAGGAAATTTTAAGGTTCCAACAATATTTACTGTTTACATAGTCTTTCTTAGAGAAAGTAACTCAACAGAATCCATATGGTGAGTATTCATCTTTCACACTTTTTCCCAGTTACCCCAAACATCTCATTTTCACTTGTTTCTCATACATCAGATTACGTAGCTCCTTAACGAATTGTTGCAACTTCACCTTAATGTTTACTTCATGTCTTACGTTTGCTTGTTCTTATCGGAAGGAGAGAATTTACTTACTGTTTCACTAGGCTGGAGAACAGATGCTGAAAGAGAAAGACAGACTAACCATCATTAATCTAGAAGGCTAGACTTGCTAGTTTTTTTTAAAAATGTATGTCTGCAACAGAATAGTTCTATTGTGACAATACTTTTTTTTAAATCAAAGACCACCAAAACAGATCAGAACATTCAGAAATCCCATTAGTATGATACATTGTCTGTAGGACTCTTTTCAAGATTTGAAATAAAGGGCTGCAAAGGTCTCCAAGAACGACTTGTTTTGCTTTTTAAGAAAGTAACCACAGCAGTATCTCTTCAATATGAAGAAGCTTCAGTAGGAATAAAAAGCACCTTGAGACAGCTACCAGAGAAAGAATGTAAAAAAGTGATTGAGCAGTGAAAGATACAGCCCTTTTCTACAAGAGGCTGCTACCTTTATGGGGCACATGGTAATAATCACCTAGACAGAATGAAAGCTGATGCATTAACAAGCCAGATAAATATTTCTAATGCTTCTCCTTCAAAGAAGGATGTGAATGCTTTAACCTGCTGGACCAAAGTGAACTATCAATACAAAACGAGGAAGTCAGTATCACTGAAGCCTCAGAGCTCTGCTGTCACACTTAAAAAACTGATGGAGAATCTTGTCCCAGCTAAGTTTACTTGAAGACACATGCAAAAGCAACCTAGAGGTTTCAATTTGACAGTCAGTAGGATACTGGCAGCTCCTGTAGCACCGATCAATTCAGATGTTAGGTATCTACTATTGCATACTTCTACATGAAGCAACACCACAGTGGCATGCCACTAGGTTGCTAGGGCTAGATGCAGCATTCTTAGCCAAACAACAGAATTGATTGCTCCACCCATCTTTTTCCCCTCTTTTTAAAAAGATTTCTATTGAATAGGAAAGCTTGGACTTGTGCAAGACATCAATGAAAATTACAGGAGGTCTGTGTTTAGTACACCTAACCAGTAAACAGCTTTCTGTTCAACAGAAGGAGCTCTAACACAGCAAATGCAGTGATGGAGGTTGTCATAGGAATGATTCAAAGAAATTGAGTAGAAGGAGTGAGATGGACACTCAAATGAGCCTCAGTTTCATTCAAAACACCAGGCAGAACGCAGACGTCACCTTCTGCAGGATTTGCTCACCAGCTACCAGGAACTGAAGACCAAACAAGTGTGGAGACACTGAACCACTTCACTAAAAATGAAGCATCTGAAAAAGCCACTTGTCTGCATAAAAATCTTACTGCCCTATGGCTAAGAACACCCCAGGTGTTCTTTCCCTATCTATTCTGAAATCACTTTGGCACAAAGAATTCAGCTGTTTGCATTTTAGTTACACGGCTTCATTTCTCAGTTACATGAACTAAAGAAATGAAGAATGAATCACATTAAAAAGAGAAGAGCTCTGGGTGTCTACTTCAAAAAAAATAAATAAAAAGACAAAAACCCAACACGTCAGGCAGTTGCCCTTCCAAGTCCCAGGAGATCCTGCACTGAGAGGGCAAACACAGATGACTGAGTAGTGCAATAACAGGGAACCTCAAACTCCACTCCCTTTCTCCTGCTGCTGACACATCTCTGGTAAATATGATACCCTTCAGTGCTACAGTTTCCTTTGCTCTAAATCAAGAAGAAACAGCTTTTTGTGAAGCTTTATACATGTCTGACATCTTGTGTCTTGAAATGCACAAGTTGTCTGAAAATGCCCTGTAAGCAAGAAGCCTAGATATCTTTTTTAAAATCAGATACCTAGCATTCAGTGACAACTAACGTCAAGTATAGTACTCCAGCAAATCTTTGAAAGCTACAGAAACACCTAGGTTAGTGAGAGATACTGTCTAATATGCACCTAGGCATGCTTAGACTGAGAACAGACGTCCTCTGCATTGCTTATAATAGTGTTATGTTTTCATTGCACATAGCAAGAAAAATGTTGCATTAGTTAACATTGTTTTAGATAAACAAGAGATGATAGTAGCTATATAGGTTAAAAACCCCTTAAACTTCACGTCAGTGCTTTAACTTTAAGAAACCAAGCAAAGGTCAGAACAGTTGAGATGATATACACAATTACTTAGAGGTATTTTACCTTTGTTTCTTCTGTAGAAAACATTAGGAAGCTTATTGGCACGTTTGAGGTAGAAGAAAGAAGCAACAGACAGAATCAGGAATAAACTGATGAAAAATGTCCCTAAGATGAGAGAAGCTGCCACTTCTGGGCCCCCTGAAAAAAAATAGAGGAAAGACTGTTACTCACTAGAAATCTGTTCTAACAATAGAGTTTAGCAGAAGATACAGATCAGCTTCTTCACATTTACAGAAGAGGTGGTGTAGTTTTTTCTTTAAATAAAGACAGATCTCACTGAAACATCCAATGCTAATTTCATTATATGAACAATTTCCCCAGACTCATTCCAACCCCAAAAGTGTCTTAGTCTTTACTTTCCTGAAGACAGACATTTTTAATCCATTATTCTTTTTCTTTTATGTAACTTCCACAACCACTGCTGGCAGGCACTCAACACTACTATTGTTATTTTAGGGGACTTCACTTAAGGAATAAAGACAGAACTTGTCAACAGACATTACACAAGCAGTACAGTACACACAGCATTGTGTGTTCCACAAATGACTGATATAGAAACTATCCCAAAGAGGCAGACAGTAGCAAGAGGTGCTCCCCTCTACCTCTATTCCCCCCTTTCCTACCTCCAAAAATGCCTATATATTTTACTGTTGGTTTATTTAAGGTTATGATATAAAAGAGCAGGTATTTTAGGAAAAAAAGTTGCTAATGATCTTGTTGCAGACAAACTGGAAAAACAGATCTCAGACAAGCTCTGCTTGAGAAGTCCAGTCTAAACAGCAATAAATGCTTCAAGTATATGCACATTACAGGACAAATATTTGAAAGGGATCAGCAGCATCCAAGTCTGACATGGCTGTTTAGCTTTCCTTTTTAAGAGCACTGGTTGTAAGCACCCACCCTACATGTATAATAGCAAATCATTTGGCATCACATACCATCATTGCTCACTTCAGTAGGATATCTAAAATATTCCTAACCTACATTATTTTCACCCGTGTTGAAGTATTTTTAGGAGACTAAATAGAAGTGACTGGCCAGCAATGATTAAAAAACATGAAAATCAATCTAGAGAAAGGCTAATCATTTTGTTTTTTTAGACACTTAACAGGTGTTACATGTTTCTTTTAGGGATTAGACAACAAATTGCCGCATAAGCTTCAAAATTCAAGTCACAGGGTTTCATAAATAACCATCTCAATCTGTACCAGAAAGCCTCTTGAAAAATCACTAGGACAGGATGAAAGAACATACAGTAAAATACAGTTACTTCAAAATTGAGCTTTAAAACTTAATAAAAGATTCTTCTTGAAAGCAAGGCAGAACAAGCAAGAATGGCTGCCACCTTTGGAATAAAACCTGTCCTACAGAAATAAGTATTTTACAACTTGTTCCAAAAGCCATGTCATGGAAGTGCTGGTATGCAGTGAATAATTATGAAGCCTGCATCTGATCATTATTTCTAGCCACTCACCTATGTTGTGCATGAAAGGAGTTACGGTGCTTATATTCATTTGGAAATTCATCCCTCTGATACCAGCTGTAATAAAAAAAAGTTAAAGTAAAATCTGGTAAAAGCTACGTATATGTTGAAAAACTTAGTGAAAGGCTATTATATTTCTCAGTAATTATTTGAAATTGTACAAGAATCCTGACTTCTCCCATTAAAAAGCAAACATTCTTAATATCACCTTTAAGAATTCCAAGAAAGTAAAAGGGCATCATCATACTCATCATTTGTCCAAAGAGAATAATTCATTGGTGCATTTCTCAGCAGCTGAGATCAAGTTTCTTGTCTCTTGCACTAAAAAAATTTTGGAGGAGTTGAACAGATCTCACCTCTCAAAAACCACACGTACAAAACGAATCTGGCCTTCTCAATATAGATTTTTCAAGGAGCTCAAGTACTGCCTGAGCTATTTTGTTCTCTGGAAAAGTCCCTAGCAAACGCCTACAGCAAATGCCTTTTTCTGACAGCAGAGATTAAAGCATGCACAGAATTCAGTGTTCACTGTATTTATTTGATACAGGTCCTAGCTTGTAACTTTAATCATTTTGATGTTATGGACTTTATTTTAAGAGCTTACATGGGGCCTAATTATCTTTTCTTCTTTTTCCTTAAGATGTTGCATTCAATTTCACAGATGAGGTAGCCTAATATACAAGATTTTTGACTTCTTTTCTCTTCTAGATTCTGGAATGGTTCCACCAGACTGAATGGTTTCTGACAGTTGAATTCCAAAGCTTCTATAGGTTTTATATAGGTATATATTTATAGGTTCAAAGCCTCCAATATGCATTAGGACTCTGAAAATTAATCCTTTTCCAAAGGGAGAGGTCAGGGGGAAAACTTTGCAACACTTGATGTCTTCTTGAACAGATTTTTTGGACAACACATGCAAGAAGAGACCTCAGTACCAAAAGACACCCATCAAAATAACGGGATAAGTGACTCACCATTTCTGCAATCAGTCAGATTGTGAGCAGATGCAACAGGAAGAGTTTCATTTTTGCACTTAATGCAGCTGCTACTCCCATCCTCGTTCCACCGTCTGTAACAACCTGCATAAGAACAAAGCGTACAGATGCTTGAAAACAACAAAAGCAGCAGAGATATTTCCTGATCTTTAGAGAGAGGTCGAAGTGACAGAAATTCCACCGGTTTAGTCTACCAGTTACAAACATCTCCAGCTCCACAAGTTCAGAGGTTTCATTTTAAGGCGTTTATTCCAGAACAGACATAACCATTTAAGGGGCAAAATGGAGAAAGTTACAAGCAAAAACAAAACTTCCCAGAAGGCAATTTGAACATAGCTCCTTTCACTGCTTCATGCTTTGAGAAAAACACTGTGTTTAACGATATGTAACTACCCTCAACAACACTAAAAAAAAAAAGCATCACTTGTGTTTATTTTCAGAGGTCATACACTGTTGAAACAGAACTTAATTGTCATATACAGGAGCAAAAACTGAAGTAGGCAGGGACAAAGATGCTAAGGAAAGCACACCTGGATGAAAGAAGCTGCCATTCCCATAATCAATCAACTGAAAAGTGCCAAACTAAAGACACGTGATGCTATCTCTCCTGTGCCTCAGTGTTCTCTAGTATTGTGCTAATTGTTTCACTTTAAGAAGAACCCAAGCCTGTTTAAACTATTCTGTGACAGATGGTGAGTGTTTTATATCAGTCACCCTACCACATAGGCTGGAAACTGGTTAAACTTTCATCTTCAGTGTCTTCCATGTTCCAGTCTCTCAATTTCTGTTTAAATGCACATACTGCTACCTCTTTGATAAGAAAAAAAGTTAGGGCACATCTTCAATAACAACTTCACTTAATAAAATAAAGCTGTAGTGGTTTCACTTGAGGCTTAGACTCAAGACATGAAGATTAGAAAGATATTCCAACTAGATCATATTACAGTCTACATTTTAGAGCAAAAAACTTACTGTGCTGGCTAAAATCCAGTTCTCTAGAGCCTTGAGCCAAACCGGTATCAATTATCCCATAAAGCAAACCATTAGTAAGGTGCTGATTTGAAAACAGCTCTGCTACTACATTTTCCTTAGAGGGAAGCGGCACATTTGATGCCCACAGTAAGAAATTACATCTGACATTTAATCTAAACACAAACAGACCCAATATAAGGGCAAAGACTTTCTACAGTAATAGGAAGGAAGCACCAAGGCCCTTATCTGACACCAAAGATTTTGGTAGGTTATCAGTTTACAGTAAGACTTAAGAGAATGCATTCCAGTAACTTGGAGGCAATTGTTTATGCCATGTCTAAAATCATTTAGGAACAGAAATGAATGCAGTAATGAAGCAACAGTTAAAGCTAACAAGGCAGCAAAATTAGACAGACTTAAAATGTTTTAACAACCTTCACAAGGAAACGACTGAACCCAGAAACGTGTCCCAGTTTTTAAATCACTAACTCTCATTACTGTGGGCTCTGAAGCCCTTTTCCTGCTTTTACACTCCAATTTTAAACAAAGCAGTATTAAAAAAAGATCATCCTTCTGCTATTGCTGAAGAATGACAAAAAAAGTTTAAATTCCATTTAGGAAGAAAAGCCTCTACTTCAATTATACGAGGAAGAACGAGGCATTCTGTGCTAAGTAGACAACATTGAAACTATTCTTACCACTCCCTTACATACATTACAGTGGTTTTGCTCTTTATGCCCATTTTATGGACTTTTAAGTACTTCCAATAGCTCTTACATAAGCCAACTGCATGCTAAATAAAAAGAGATGAAGCATATAGCTTTATTAATAGCCACCTATGCTCTTTACCATAGGATAACAACATTTGAGAGTCATAATCAGCATTACCTTGTACATATAGTGGAACAGAAACTTCAACTAGTTATTTTCTTTCTTCTACGAACAAAGTAATGTGCTGGATTTTGGTCTTAACTGTGAAAAACAATCTGGAATTTAATTAAGCAATGACACACTATACCTGGACTGCACTGGTTGGTTACTGGGCAGGAACTGTTTGAATCCAACGTGTCCACACAACATTCTGCTTCTGGAACCTAAGGAAAAAAGATCACAACACATTTCCCACAGTCCTCAACTTCTCAAAAATTATTCGACGAACATCTACAGAGAACACAGGGAACTAAGCATTTTTCCTTTGGCATTAAACAGCATTATGAGAGAACAAGCTAGATGCACCATTAAGCTGATTTTGACACAGCAGCTGCTGCCCAAACTAACGCTTCAAAAACAAATGTATGGACTACTGTTGTCCTTGGACAAAGCCTCAGAAAACTGATTTAGAAATATATTTGCTAAATTCTTCAGTGAAGCACAGTTCAGACATGGAGTTATCCTTCCCACAGCACCAGATGCCCTAGCAGATGTGCTCAGAAATCATTTCTCTGCAGACACAGTGGTTGCACACTGATGAAACAAGCCCTGAAACAGTCACTAGGACATGGGGTTGGTAGGAATCAGCAGAGCAAGAGAAATACTCATGGTGAAGTACTTCCATCATAGCTAAACACGAGACCATTGTACCTTCTCATAACATATAAGAGCTGAAGATACTTCGATATTTCCCAGGTCACAATAACCCAGCAAGTTGCCCTTGTGCTGAAGATAAAGGGGACGATGATGCTAATTCCCCTTTGTTGACCAGAGACTTGCACAAATTCTCTGAACAACTACACTAATTATGTCCCCTTCCACTTCATCTTGAAGAGTTTTACTTTTATACTGAAATCTCTTCTCACAAAACTTCTTTAGAGCATTACAAGGACTTTAAACTACAGTAGATTTACATATAGAGTAATACGCTGTATTAACGTTAGGATGCCAATACTATTAGGAAAGCAGGAGCTGAAATTTCACGTGTGACGTACTTAGAAGTGAACTCAAACGAGGGACATACTATTGGCAAAATGACTGGCAAACACATGCTTTTTATTGAACACCTATATTACAACTGATGATAACATCTACATAAGGCAAAGCAATCCAGCAGAGATGCAAAAGCTTCTTCCTTCAACATTTAACATAAAAGAGTAACTTCACATAACCTGAAGGCATGTAGAGCTTACTTCTGTTGTTTCTTTATATAAAAGCCAATTTCAAAATGATTTACAAATTACAACAAGCTGTGACAGAAGCTTAGAGATAAGTGGTTGTTACAAACAAAGTGGTTCTTTTGACAGATATTACTACCATCCTGTGAAGACTTGGGTATATCCTCCCTCTGAATTTGTACAAAATAAACCACAAGACTCCTATGCCTTTAAGTTTTATAGGTACATTCCACTAAAGAATGCAGTAAGTCAAATCAGTCTTAAAAAGGATGAAGTATTCTCAGCCAGAAGCAGCAAGAACTGATCTACATTCAGCCATATAAATAGCCTAGATGTACCCAACATGGAACAGTCAGAATTATTCTGCTAATCAGCAAAATCCATCAAATCCAGTGGTGACAAAGATCAAAGCTACCAGGAGAAACAGTTGGGACAGTCAAAACTGAAATTAGAAGGCTGACTTCACACTGTTAGCACATCACGGGGAGGTAGACTAGTGCAAAGAACCAGAAGACCTATAGATTACAGTCTTAAGACCTTAAGACTTTGCTGGTCAGATTCTCCTGAAAGCAGAATTTTTATATTTGACCTTTTTCTGTGACTTGAAGCAAAATCGGCTTCAGAGCTCCTCAGTCAATTGAAAAGTTCACATTTTGGTATCCATGTTTTTAAGCATTTGTAGTAAAACTACCAAGCAGCTTGACAAGTGTTTTCTCGATCATGAGGCTGCTTTTTTTTTCCCATGGTGTGAAGCGTTGCCAGTTGCATCCCTGTTAGCCTACAAGCATATGACTGGGATGAATTCAGTGCTTTAGCAGGCAATCAGCCCTCATAGCAAATTCACCCCGTGTAAACGCTTCGGTTAATGACTGCTAGTATAGTTCATTTCTGTTTAATCAGAAAGCCTCCATAAACTGCAACGTGAGGAGAAAGCAATCTGATCCTTCTGTTCGTATAGCTCCCAGCACGACAAAAACATCAAGCACCTACCGAACTTTCAGTAGATTTGCTGGCAACTTCTGCTACAAGCCTAGTTAAGAGAAGGACATATGGCACCTCCATGCCCCGGAAAGACAGAGGTCTGCACAAGAACAAGGAAAGAAATTGGAATGAATTATTAATGAGAGAAGTTAAGCTTTCCCTTTGCGAGGGAACTTTTGCCAAGACATTCCTTTTGTTTGATTGCAAAGGCCTCTAAATTAAATATGCTGGGGGGGATGACTTACCTTGGTTCAAGACACAGATTTGAGACATTCAGAGTTTTCCCTCCAGCTGCAGAAGGGCAGATTTCTGGCTATGGCAGACTGCGGTTGCTAAGGAACAAGGAGCCTTATCAGTCTGCTCCAAACTGGGCCACGCAGAGGCTGTTCCACACCCAGGATCTGAAAATCAATGTGATTGCAATAGAACAGTTACTGCCTGGCACCACCACTGATAAGCCTCCCCGCAGATACAGCCTCCTCTGGCTGCAGCATTGAACTGTGATGGATTTGTATCAGGACAGAGAGCACACGCCACTTTGAAAAGGCAACACCGCAATTAATTTTTCCCATGACAGCACAGCCATGAAGCATTAATGAAGTCTGTCTGCTAATAAGCAGTATTTCTCAACTGCCTGAACACAGACCTCCTTAATGTGGAAGAGAACACTGCTACAAGCCTTGCTCCCCCTCCGCTTTCCACCTATAACTCCACACAACCTGGAGAAGGCCCACACCTGTGAAATTGTTCTCCTAAGCTAAGGAGCACCATGTCATGCGTGGTCTGCATTGTTCAGACACTTCCTTGAGCACTGCAGCACCTGCCCAGCCTCTGGTCAATGCACTGCTGGATACCACACCCAGTGCTCGCAGCTAGCATACCTGGCAGCTTCAGAAAGTCTTTCCTGTAATAAATAGAACAGGGGACAGGCAACTTCCTCTCTCTGGAGCGTAATAAGAGGAAAGGCAGCCTTCAGCTGTGGGGAAAAGCTCTTCAGTGAGTCATTTCACAGACTGACATTTGTCACTATTTCTGTCAAATAAAAATCCAGTGGATGAATTTCAAATTACTCTCAAATATGCATCGTAACCCTTGGCAAGCTGTTTAGCTGAAGAAGTCATTGAACAGTTCCTATGATTAATTTCCATTCAGCTTTTTTTAAAATCACTTAAAGTATAACACACAGTGCCTAAACTTCAAAATAAGATTAGCCCAGCTCAGTGGGAAAACTCCTTATTATCCTCTGCAATCAGCTAAAAGCTTCACGATCAAGGACTGAAAATCCTGAAAGCCACACTCCAGTTTTACTGTTACAAGTAACTTCTCCAGCTAATGAGGATTTGAAGAGAGCAGGAAAAGCTTGCACTGACACGATGCCTTTCGATTTAAACATCGCAAGGATGGAGATACACATATCTATCCTACAGTTAGGTTCACAAAACGCTGCCTGAAAATATACATTTTTAAAAAGCAATACCCGAAGTGACAAGATACCTCAAATGCAAACACCTGTTTTAATAAAAAAGTGAACTCATCTCAGCAGATGAAAGGAGACAACCTCTCTGGAGCGCAGCGCGCACCTCCAGAAGCCGAGAACACCTAGCTGAGAGCTTTGAAGGCAACACTTTCTTCTTGAGCACATTTCAGCAGAACAGAAGCCACTTATGACTCAGTAAATGACTGCTGATGCAGGCGCTGCACTCATCCAGTTTGACAGAGAGCTTTCCTTGTGCACGGCAGTATAAGAGCACTTATATAAATGCTCTGGATAAATCTGTTTTAGCTTACATAGGTGCCACCTTAACTTGTGCATTTAACCTTTCAAAAAAATGGGGTGATTTCTTTTTTTTATGCCCTTCTACTGCAGTAAAAGTTAAGTAACACAACTTGAGGGTTTTTTCAAGGCATTCCCGCAGAGTAACATTAAAACAATCTCGAGGATTTGCATACGGATGGATGGATTTTAAAAGCTTGCCTGATTACCTATCAGTTCACTACAACCCACCTTCAAAGTGAGATACTGCTTCTTGGTTGAGAAAGACTTCCTCCGGGGTAAATAGTTACAGTCGGTAAAGACATTTGCTGATAAATTGTTTTGGAAGCTATGCATGGATTTTTGTCAATACCCAATTACTATTATAATATCTGTAAATACTAGAGGAACAAAGATGAAAAAGACATTTATTTAAACAAGCATATTCTTGTTACCTAGAAAAACCACTTATTTTCAGGAGCAAGTCATGCTAAACAAGAAAGCATTTGGGAAACTAGCCACCCGATCCTCCTGTTTGTAAATTAAAATAGCTGCACAGCAAGAGTTGAATATTGGTTACACTTCCATTCTGAAAATAAATTAAGATACTAATCAACAATCCTGCTGCATTTACAGGCAGATATTTGTTCACAGCCACTACTGGTTGTAACAAACTAGAACACATGTCCTGCAGCTGTTCCAGGAGAAATAGGACATGAGATCTATTTGCTCTCAAATCAAATTTTTTACCCCGTGAGAGACAGAATATTTAAGCTTTCTATATACACTGTTTGTCGAACCAGCTTTGAATGCAGGAAAAGGAAGACGGGCGTGAACAAACTGCTTTCAAACTCCCAAACATATTAAAGTCATGTTGGGTTTGCTCAATTTACATTTTAATCCAGGTCCCAGAACCACTTCTTCACATCCTGCTGGATTCGCTTTCTGTCAGGAAAAATTACAAGCCCTTAAGATAATATATAAATAACATCTGTCTGAAAGAGGGAGAATTCAGGCCATGAAGGTAACGCTAGACAGCCACTTTTTCATTTAGGGTAATGCCCGTGAAAGGTGTCAGACAGCTCTAAGCATCCATATTCTTTATTTGCAGTAATATGAAAAACACATCTAGTGTTCCTAAAGCGATTGTGCTGCACCTTGGCAAGGCTGCAAAGTGCTTCTGACTTACACAAAGAATAAATCAAGCTCAGAACTTTGAAACAAGAAAGCAACTTCAGGTAGGGATTTGTACTGTTAATTGTTCTCCCCTTGCAAAACCACCGAAATAACAACCCATTTTACTGCTTTCCAGCCACAAGTCAATCAGAACCACTTTATTGCCAACCTGAATGACGTATTTCACCGTAATTTTAACTTTAGGAAGTGAAAAACCCTAGAGCCTCTAAGATGTTCGGTACACACTGAAGAATAACCACGCCTCGAATGAGACAGATGAGGTTTGAGTATTTAAATTAAGCACAAGAGTTTGATCGGGATCTGACACTCGCAGCAAAACAATTTGCAAGCTCTGAGAATGTTTTATGTTTGGTAGTGTTTTCTCTTTGGAGTAAGGAGGAAAAAAAAAAAAAGATAATGTCATGCACAAACTGGAGCCCAAATTAGAACGTATTTATGCTTGAGATGCCAACAGTTATGAGAACACAGACATTTTAATTAAAACTAGTATTTCACACCAGAGCTCCACATTAGAAAGAAATCTCAAATCACTGTCAACTCGCGTCTCAAATGCCACAATACACATAAGCTAAGCATGTCAAGATTCACTAAGTAAACTCTTCCTCTTGTTGCCTTTTAAAAAATGAAAGCAATTCATGATGAATACTAAACACTCAATGACTTTTTCCTCCCACTCCTGGAATCTGAAGTCCTTCAGTGAAGCTTTAAGTCTATACCTTGGATACATACAGCTGTGCATCTATTATCTCTGTTGCACTGTCAGTATCTCTCACGTTGAGTGTTGCAGAAGCTTTGTATGAGCAAGGCAATTTTTTCAAGTACAAGGAAAAAAAAAGGAAGTAAAAAGATACATTGCCTAAATTTCAGGCTTTACAATTCACTAAGCAAATCAGAGTTTAAACCAGTATCACCCTCATCGCACTGCCATGGTGCTTCTTAATTCTGATGTGACCTTGAATTAGTTGTGATAAGACAGCAGAGCATTAGAAAAGTCAAAATGCAGACTCACAAAGCAGCCTAAACTCTCACTTACCAGCTCCTTCAGAAGCATGCTCTAGAACACCGCATCTTCCTCGGGTAATGCTGCAGGCTGATAATGTGTGGCTGACTGCTAATTTCTCATTGACACTGCAAGTGTTTCACAATAAACCTGCACGGTAGAAGAACAGATGCGGGTTGCGCTTACAACAATCTTTCCTAAATTAAAGCTGAAGCAGGACTTGTTTTTCCAGCTTCCTTACCATACACCTGTGAAAAGACCTACTGTCCCTGCCCTTACATCCAAATGTTTGTATAATGCGCCAGCAACCAACAATTAAGACGACACACCTGCACAAGACAATGAAGTTACCTGCTCTGAGCTAGGCTTTGCTTCAAAAGCAGTTACATGCCTGGAACACACCTAGAGGAGACGGTAGTTAATGCCAACATGTGCTGCTCTGTCAACGCACAGTAACACCTCCTGCTGTTACAAGTCTTTAGAAGTGTGAGCAGAGGTGAACAGGGGTGTAATTTGGTTGCCCATGGCGTAGCCACATACTGCAGGGGATGATCTTTTGGAAACGTGAGTCATTAAGGTTGGAAAAGACCTTCAAGATCACCTGGTCCAACCGTCACGCTCCTAACCAATGTCACCCACTAAAACCATGACCACAAGCACCACGTCCAACCTTTCTTTGGACACCCCCAGGGACGGTGATGCCACCACCTCCCTGGGGAACCTGTCCCAAGGCCTGACTGCTCTTTCTGAGAGGGAATATCTCCTCATTTCCAACCTGAGCCTCCCCAGCACTGAGGTTTGGCCTCACCACAGCAGATACAGGGGACGGTCACCTCCTCCCTGTCACAACCAGGACGCCGCTGCCCCCCTTTGGCCACACCACCAGCTCAAGGCCCCAAATTACCAGCTCCCCCCTCCAAACCAGCCCAATTAATACCTATTTCACAGCCGTCTCGAGGCTTTACCCACGAAAACAAACACCCCAAAAACCCACCCACAGCCCCAGACCGCCAGAAACACCACCCGCCGCCTTGGCTAATTAACACACACCCCAATTAACGCGGCGGGGACGAGGCGAGGCCGGGGGCAGGAGGCGCCCAGCGGCCCTCAGGGGGGCGCCCGGTGCCGGCAGCGGGCCTGAGGCCTCCCCCCTCGCCTCCTCGCCCCCCACCTGCCCGCCCCCGACCCCCAACAGCGTTGGGCAGAGCCCCCAGGGCTCCCCTCATCGCCCCCCGCCGTCCCCTCACCTCAGGGGGCGACCCCCGGGAGCACCGGCGGCAGGTTCCCTTTCGTACCCCCCGCCCTCAGGCGGCGCCCTGCCCGCTCCTTCTCGCGGCGCGCTGGGAGTTGTAGTTCCTCCGCCGGCCCGCTGCGCTGTTGCCCAGCGAGCGGGCTCGCCGCGCCGAACTACAAGTCCCAGCAGGCCCCGCGCCGCGCCCTACCTGTGTCCGCCTCCCCGCAGGTAAATCCCCTCCCTCAGCCCACTCCCGCAGCGCCTCCGCCGGTGCCGCTCCCCTGGCGCGCGATGCCTCATGGGAAAGCGAGTCCTCTGCCTGGAGACGGGCAAAGGAATGGGAGGGTCCAGGCACTACAACTCCCGGCGTGCACCGCGCGGCCGCGGCCATTTTGAGGGTTGCTGGGCGACGCAGACGCCCCAGAGGGATGGGGTGAGGGGGGGCTGCAGGTGGCTCAGGAGCTGAGCAGAGGCGAAAAACGTCAATTTGGGGGGAAAAGGTGTTCAAGTGAGAAGCAAGGGCTAGTCTGCTCGTCTCTTGAGCCTTATACTAAGTAGGGGTTATGGTGACAAAACGATTAGATGTTGTATTAAACACTTATCAGGACAGGAATAAAAAGAGGCTGCAGCATGGCCAAACCCTGCCCCTCCACCTCACACCAGTAACCTGATGTCATCCACTTGCATCACCCTGATAACACCCTCCTGATAAGCACTGGGCTCGCAAGGAAGCCTTGAGAAACGCAGGGCAACGCTCATTTTCCAGGATGGCACCCACTGCCCACCTCAGCACGCTGCTATCATCGTCCTGCCTCACCCTGATTAATTACTGCTGAAATGTGGCAGAAAGGGCAGAGCCTCCTGGCAAAACTCAAAACTTGAAACAGCTGGCAAGATAAAAGCCGTGCTTCTGATCTAAGGCTTCCTGCAGAGAAAGTTACTGAGCTCTTGAAGAGTGAACTACAATTTGTTCTGAGTTTGACAGGACAGTACATTTTGTTACAAGGTTGAATTATAAAGCTTATAGGCGATGCCAAATGGGGACAGAAATCATTCTATCACTTTATTTTTTAATAAAAGAATCAAAAATATTTAAACTGTTTGAAAATTTGTGGACTGTATAAAAAATATTTTTCCATTAAGAAGCTACCAACTTGAGTGTAATAAAGAATAAAAATATTTACCAATTACGTTCATATTCATTTACAGAATATTAATATAACTGCTGAAACGTGAAAACTAAATGACACTCTACAAATTCTGTAATCTAGATAGTTTAGAAGAACCACAACTTATTGTTGTTTGTTTGTTTAAAGTAGGTACAGTGATTCAGAACAGAACCTAGAACCTCAAAGAAAGGCTGAAGTGCACTACTTAAGAATAAGGTCAAATGAATGAGCAGGAAAACTCCTCCAAGTAACTTTGGATACAACGGTTCTAGTGTTTCTCCCACGAAGTGTGAATTTATGGTATAATACAGTACATCTTGCTTGAGAGAGATGAAGAGGGGGAGACAGACAGTGGGGAGACAGACTTGTTCTCTGTTCTTCTGTGTGCAGCATCTCGTGATATATGGAGTTCAGCTTCTGCTAAAGAAATACACCAACTAGCTGAAGGGCTGAAACTGCTAACAAGTTATCATTGTTTTTACTTGTGGTTAGGCAGAACTTGCAGAGATGCATAATTTGCACATTAGCAGAACGGTTAAAAAGGTTCTCAAATGCCTTTGGAATCTGTGAGTTATTTGATGAGAAAACATAAAATAGTAGGACAAAGTATTTTGACTTAAAAGCACTTCTTCATCTCAATATCAGATTTATCCTTGTCTCTACAACAACTAAGCCTTCTGCTTTTTGTGTTGTTCACTAGTTATAAAACTTGTGATGACTTCACAGCCAGGAGAAGTATTTCTCGCTTTCTCAGCCGCATGTTGTGGTTTGCATTACTTTGTAAATATGTCACTAGGAATTTGTTTTGCAGCTTCATAATCTGCTTGCAATCCCTTCTCTCTCCAGCCTTCTATCAATGTTTCACAAAATAGGACACTTGGCTGAACAAATTGTGTGACAGTGAGATTGGATTTTTTTTTTTTAATTGTTATTTTTTTGCTTAACAGATTCAATGCATGTTAGAGGCTGTGATTTAAATCTGATGAATAGTTTAGTAGTTAACACCCAAACTTACTACATTTCTTAATAACTAGAATAACGAGTTACTTCATAAAACTCAGTATCTCTACAACACATGCCTGTGCAGGGGAAGATTTGCTACTTTAAAGCTTATGGATGGTGACAGGAAAGGTAGAAATTGTGAGTTTTGAATTAAGGGTCAACAAACACTTTAATTTACAAGTCAGGAGGAAATTTTGCACACTCTGACAGGCATGGCTAGTTCTTTATTATTATTATTACTTTTCCATAATTCAGTGGGCAGCACTGCTGCGAAATAAAATTGCTGGAAGAATTGTAGATGTTGACAAAACAAATGAATACACTAAATATTTGTCTTTCTGGGTAGTCCCATAGTTATTGCCACTGCAGCAGTAAAACTAAAGTGCAGTCCTTCAAAAGTACACTCCTGCTCATGAACACAAGTTTCACCAGCACAAATGAATAAGTAAATGGGACATAAGGTTCAGGCAGTTTTTTGCAGTGACCTTTCAATCTGAGCTTGGGGAAAAATTGGGGTATTATGGAAAGTTTCATTGTTTGTGCAAAAAAATGCAAGCTACTATGACAATTAATTACATCCAGATACATGATTCATAAAGTCTTTTCAAAGGCTGACTACTATTCCTCAATACTGCTTTCAATTCAAGAGAGTAAGAATTATTTTATTCTGTTCAGCTCTGTTTATTAAGCTTCCCTCACATAACATATGATGTTGGCAGACATCACTTTGCAGTGTTTTTAACTGTTGCGTATTCTTTTGAGTGCTTGGCAGAAAATGTGTCAAAACTGCATTTCTTTGGTAGACCGAGAGTTATAAATTGCTTTAATATAAACAAGACCATTATTGCATGTTGCTTAACTGATAGGTCTCACAACGCTGTTGTGAGGCTGTGAGAAAGGAAAACAAAATGCTCTTACGGATCACATTATCTATTTTCTCTGCAGGTTATCCCAGTACATCTGCGTGACGTGGGCATCCCCAGAGGTCCGTATAGCTGCGAGGAAGCTGCCCTGTCTCTGCTGTCTTTAGGGATACTTTAGCATCCCACAAGTTTAGTCTAGCCTTGCTTCTGTATCACTTACATTCGATTTCTGTATTCGGCTTCCCGACTCATCTCTCTCGGTGCACAACTGCCACTAATGCTTTCTGTCACTTACGGCTTCCTGATTTGTGGCTTTCAGCTATCGGTTGAGGCAGTTACCAAGATTTCCTCTAACAAACAAAGCAAACATGCTGTCACCGTGCACATTACATAGCAGCTTTGGAAGCAAAGCAGAAAATACAGCGCACAGTTACCTGGGCAATGATTTTCTTCAGAGATTTCTGTTCTACGCCACAACTGCTCTTACAGAAAGCCTGCCACAAAGTTGTTCTGCAAGGCTGCTAAAGGTATGCACATCAGTGTGTAACCTGATTGCTGTCATCCAAAGCACAGAAAATTCCCAACTGCCTGCTGATGCTGCTGTCTGAAAGGATGCTTTGATAGATTTGGTAACGGGGATGAGAGTAAAGGTTATTGTAGAAAGCTGGAATCCCCAGAGCACAGCCTGTTCCTTTTTTCGTTGACCAGTGACAATTTTCAGTGAATGCCATATCCTTAAGGAAAAAAAAAAAAACTTGGAAAACTGATTTGCAGAGCGTAACACAACCTGTACCCATGCTGACAAGCTTTCCCAGATCCAACCTACTATACTTGTAGCTAATTAAAGCGTTACTTCTTATACGTACTCACTCCTATTCAAACTGCCCCAAATTAGTCATGATCTTTAATCTCCTGCTCGGAAATTCTGTTAGGCTGTCTGTCCTGCCAGCCAGTGCTTCCAAATGACAACATCACAAATATCCAGGGTTTCTCTTCACTAAGCAGTGCTCATTCCATATTGACAGTTGTGAAGGTCTGGTTTGGATCAAAGCAGTAATAGGAAAGCTTAAGCCTTTTCTTTCCCATATCAGCTTTAAACGGTAAAAGCCCACTGGTAGATATGCATTAATACTAAGGAAAATCCTGAAAGCTTTCTGCTTTTATGAAGGATATACAAGATGTTTGTAAAATTTGTAACAAGACTCAAACAATGCATGCCAGATGGTAAACGATACTCCATTTCGCAAATACATTTGCTCATCCTGTACTCTTCCTGGAAGATTACCTGGATGACACACAGCAAGGCAGTCAAGCAGAAAGTTATTGCTCTTAAGCAGATATGACCTACATAACAGAAGTAAAAACATTAGTTGTCTTGTCAAAAGAATCACTGCTAGCACTGACATCGTTTTATGGTCTGCTAATCCGGTGGCAATATTTCTGTTGACTGGGGAAACATCTTGATGGATTCGTGGCACATATAGCAACCGTTCCAAACTGTATTACCGGTGTAATTGGATAGATTGAGGTGGTTGTACAGTTAGCATCTTTGGAATACCTAACTGTTAATTGAGAAATATGGAGATGATTCCCTTGCTTCTCATTATCTGGGTTATGGGAATGAAAGACCTTCTTGAGAAACACCGAGAGAAGCCAAAAGATATTTCAAAGATAGGCATTTGAAATAAAACATATGGGTCTGTATGCTGCCGTGTGTGATGCTCCTACCAAGCAGAAGCACAGGGGTCCTGGTGGGAAGGGGACTATTCCAGAACGATTTTCATGGACACTTTGAAACTAATGTACTACCACTAAAACAACTTGTTCTACTATTTCTTTTGAGCTGGGATTTTTAATAGCACCAGAAAGAACATGCATATCACTTGACTTTATTTTAATTACAAGTTTCCTTTACACATTTTTTTCCCTTAAGGCAATGCTCTAGAAAGGAAAATTAAATTGCAAGTGCTTTTTATGGTAAACCCTGCAAGTTTTAGCGTAGAAGATAAAAGGAAAGCAGTCACAGGCTTGATCCACACAGGAGATATTTCCAGAGTTCAAAAGAACAAAACAGATGGGCATAATAGCTGTTTGTTTTATAGCAAGCTATGAGATAAGGGCTCCACAGACTACATGTAGTCTGATAGCGAACAAAAGACATTTAAAAACAATGGGATGATTCTTATGTCCAAGCTTGGTACAAATTATCAGAGAAGAACTCAAGCCCTTTTTATTCTTCAGGCTACAATCACCCTGTATTACTTTCTTACCTGTGCAAACTTAGAAATACCTTACTGTTTAAAATATTTTGGGAGTCCACATTTAGAAGGTCAGCTGAAATTCCAGTTTTATCCCTGGAAACCCAGCTAGAAAGGACTGGAGATAAAAACACATCATAAAAACAAGCAGTTAAAGGAAACGCAATCAAGTGTTAATAAGAATATTGCTTTGAAACTGGACTTCTTCCTGTTTAGAAAAGCAAAAAAAAACAACACAGTAAGTTCAGAAGCATAAAATTTTGTCCCTGATGATAAACCTCCTTTCTCTCCAAAATATGAAAACTAATGCTCTGTAACTATGTTTACCATAAAGAATATTGCCGCGCTGTCACCGGCAATCTGCTACCACGCTTGTGGTTTTGTAGACAGCGGTGAAAAGCTCGGAGTCATTGTAAGCATTCTGCTTACCAGACAACAAAATCGCTTTGCCTACGTAATTACACTGCTCCTACTGTAGTACACAAAAAGAAAGAACAGAAGCTTGAAAACTTCTCTTTTGTATGGTGCTTTTCAACCGTTTCTGCTTTTCTTTCTTTTTTTCTTTTTTATTTTTCCTTTAATGGAGCTGTGCAGTTCTTTGTAAAGGATTCCTGCGCAGGAGGAACCAGGGCTATTTTTCTTAGCTAAATACCAATATGTAAATCTCCCTGAAGTAATCTACGCATTCCTAGATATCTGCAAAGCGTGGATTAGGAACCATAGGAACAACAGCAAACTCATTCCGCAAGGGACATTTGTCATTATGGCTCGGGTTTTGTTCCATCCCAGCCTGCTCCCCACCCTTTATCCTGCTGCTGTTTTGCATGTGTAGGAGGATGACCGACCTCCCCGAGCCGCAGGGCTGTCCTACGACTTTTGAAGCCTTCTATTTTTAAATCTGACATTTCTGAGTCAACTCCTCCTCGGTCGCATCAGGTGTTCTGCCATGCAGCGACGGTTGCAGGTCGGCGGAGTTACAGTATGCAAACTAGAAACCTCCTCGGCTCCATCGGGAAGCCAGACATGCTGAAATTGGTCATCATCTTTATCTCGCCTTCGCCGTGCAGCAAGCTAGCAAGAGCCAAGGGCAGCTGTTTGCACAGATGCCTTTGCAACCGCTGGCCCATGGCTTGTCCCCCGCTCAGAGCAGGGCTGTCAGGCTGCAAATTCCCCCCAGCATCCAGCCCTGGCAGCAGGACCCGTGCTGGGAGGAACCCCAGTGTCACGGGCCACTCCTTTCCAAACCAGAACATTATTTGTTAGCTTTGGCGACGTTTGTGCCAGAACCATAGATGTTAGAATAGATTTCTCTCAGTTTTCTTAAAAGCTTTCTTCCCCATTGCGAGACAATGATTTACGTGCTTGCTTATTGGCATTTGGTCAGAAATGTTGACACTGTATAAATGAGAACTGCAAAATGCAGCTTTTAAATGTATAAAAAAAACCCTGATAATTGTAAGGCAATATGTGACATACACACACTTTTATATTTCCTATACTAAGGAATTAATTTCAGCTTAGAAATTTAAGACCATAACTATTATTTGGTTTAATCAGTGGAAGCATCTACGTGTAACCTAACTGAGGACTACACCTCCAAAGCAGATTGTCCGATGCTAAATATTGCAGGCAAAGCTTGCCTGGAAAAGTGGATTGAAAAGGATTGTCCAAGTACACAACAGCCTGTGCAGCTAAGCAATTTGAATAGATAAATACAACACTGATTGAAAATTCTCTAGGTTCCACTGTTTAAACAAAATTATATATATTTTTTTTACCCAACTATCTGCTGATTTGTAACATTGGGAGGATCTTCCGTTCTACTTAATTTAAACAATTTCTATACAGGCACAGAACAGCATCAGGATGATTTATGTTTCCATTAGCTAAACTTTCTAGCACTAGAAACAGCACTCTGCAAATTGTAGTAGTGGTGTTACATGTTTTCTTCTCTCCTTGGGTGTTCTTTCTTTGTGATATAACAAAGCAATGTCTTCGCATGCAAACATTTGCCAAGCACGCAAAGGTAGGAAGTGGAAAAACATAAATATTCATCATTCCTAATGAACCGTTTATTTCCGCATGCTTAGTTGAGGGTAAATTTACCAAATATGCATAATTAAATGAATTACACCTAATAAGGTTTAAATCTTGTCCAATTTCCTTGGCTTTGTAAACATTATCTATGCATTTCACAACCAGGGAGAAGGGAAGGGAGGGCAAAGAGGTGAGGAGGAACAAAATCACTCCTGAGGCTCTTGGTGTGAGTACAAAGATTAAATATGAGCTATATAAATAAACATGAGAGTATATTAAAGTTTTAATGATCCTAGTTATATATAGCTTTAATTACTATCACATTGAAAAGAGATTCCCAGTGATATATTGGCTTCCATTTAAGTTTTATTAAAAACTAAATTGCATTCTGCTTCGGTAGGATTTTTTTTTTTTTTTTGGCTTGATAAGCACAAAAAATGGTGTCAGTGAAGGCACATCATGGCCTGAAGAGATCAGTGTGTTGCCCAGGTGTCCCCGAACACAACATATGCTGGCATGGAACCTGCTACAAAATCAACTCGAATGTGTTTGGGAAGGAAGGAGCAATATCTGAGCGAGGTGGCTGGTACCAAGTTGAGGGCAAGAGCAGGAGCATCATGTTCTTGAGCCATCAGAATTGTTAACTGCATTTTCAAAATAAAGCGCCATCATTTCTGCAGCCCCTCTATTTATATATTAAAACCAAAGGCCACAATCCTTTCAATATGTGAGGCATATGGTCACGCGCAGAGACAAAACTCATCTTTTTGCACCAAAAATGAAGTCCCCGCCATCCCAGGTGCACCTGAGCAGCTGTCAGAGCAGCACAATTTATGGAGCAGTGAGGGAAATTTGCTCTCCTCCCCTGAAAAGCTTCTTTATCTGGACTGGAGTGAACTGCTGCATTTTCTCACTGCCATACCCACTGTCAGTGTTCACTGCGTTCCTCTTTTGTCAGGGCCTCTTTCATGTCTGGGCTCTGCTCGCAGGAGGCTCACCGAGTCTCAGAAAAACCAGCTCACAGCTCAGCACTTACAGCTTGCCCTACGTGAAAAGAGCACAAGAGCATCTTGGAGAGAGCAAGCCTGGCTCTAGCATTTATCAAAAGAACCTAAGAGAACAGTCAAGCGAAGGATAAATCAAGAAACAACAAAATCAGTTTCCACAACATTCAGGAGATGGATTGTTTCTGGAAAAAAAATAAAAACTTTGCAGCAGAGGAAGCAAGAAGGAAACAGATTTGCGCAAGAGGATTTCCTGCCAGGAGGCTTCTGTTGCAGCCCCCGAAACTGGGAGGTCTGATGGCTCTCCTGCTTGAAGCAGCACGGAGAATGAGGTTTCTGCCATTTATTAAGCTGTCCCCGGGGGCTTACGTTTGCTGTTCCTGAGCAAGCAGTTGATAATTTTGTAAATATCTTTCTCACATCCAGGAAATTCACAGCATACTTCAAAAGGCACGCATGTAGCTGCTGAAAGAGGAAGGAGCCTGGCGTCTTTTTTTTTTTTATGAAAGTAAATAGCTCCCATAGTTTTGGAGACTAGCAGCACATGATCCCCAGCCTCACATCCCTATCTCTGGATCTCTCCATTAAAGCTCAGGGCAATTTTCTTTCAGCCATTCTCACAGCTGAAAGCTTAACAGATTCGTCTACTAAAAGCTATTACCTCTTTGTACAAACCCTTGCTTTTGTGCTCTCAGACTTGCCCACAAATTCAGCTTTGAGCTGTCATCTCGAATAACAGAGGAAATCCATTGCTAGCTTTAAAACTTATATTTTGATTTGAATTAGTTCAGCTTACGGCAAGAGAGGCTTACAGAAAATAACCTGCTCACTAGGTTGAGCTACCTGATACACACAGAGGGTAGGAAAAACTTCTTGAAGAGCCAGGCAGGACAGCGTGGCACTATCTTCCAGAAGACCTCACCAAGTGAAAGAGCTTCCATAAAATGGAAATCACTGCCACCTGCCACGCAGGTGAGACATCAGTGGGCATCAAATTCGTAATCACAGCTCATTTTCTTCAGGTTTATCCTCCAAGACTTGATTCGCAGTTTTCTATCTTCAGCTCACCAAGAAAAAGGCACAACAAAAGGAGGAAAAAAAACCTTCCTAGGCTTGGGCTTGCCTATTTATGCTCCAGTCCTCCCAAATTAACACCTCCTCAGTGGGCACACCTCCAGGAGCTGGCTGATCAGAGCTCTGGCTTGAAGTGGTTTTAACCCCGTGTTTGCCTTATATTGAGCAAAAAAATATGATGATTTCTCTCCCTTTTCTCCCCTCTCTTTTATGTAATAGCTAATTAATCTGTCATTCCGTGCCTTCAGTTTTCTGGGTCCAGAAGCAATGTTTCATCCTCACATGCAGCTTTTTTTTTTTTTTTTTTTTTTTTTTTTTAATATGTAGTTCTCAGTAAACGCAAATAAATAAGGGAAATAATTGAAAAAGGTGTTCTGTGAGTTTCTGAATGTTCCTAAAGATTATACAATGAAAAGTAAACAACTAGACCCAGGAAAAAAGCTTAGACAAGAGCATAGCATATTACAAAGCAATAAAAATTTAAGGAATTCACCTGAATGTTTATGAAAACATAAATTTTAACCCTCCAGACAATGAAACAACATGCTCACCGTCGCATAATTGTGAGCATTTTGCCTCTAGACCTTAGCAGGGGATGAGTGATGAGGAATGCATGCTCTCATCCTGGCGGTGACCGGCTCTCCTGTGCCCAAGGCCACCAGGTCCAGCCATGGCCTCGGCACCTCATGGTCTTTCTGATGGATCAATCCCATCCCACTGGTGTGCCTCTTTAGCCCTCCTGGGTGCTGAGCACCCTAAATGATGTGCTCCCAGCTCCCCAACACGATATTCCTCCATCACCACCTGGGGGCATGGTGGCGGTGAGGCAGTGCGTGTTTGGCTTCAAGGCCAGCACATAATGTGCCTCCTCGCAGGGGCAGGAAGCCAGCAGAGGAACCAGCAATTTTCCCGACATCCACTCATGGCCGTAAAATCTCTATTATACAGTATTAGAACATGGCACTTGTGATTTCTCACCTGCTGGAGGCTACCACGCTCGCAGCAACACGTTTCGGACAGCTGTAAACTGCCTCGGTGTGCTGCGTTGGCATAAAGAGACCTCTTAAAACTCTTATTTGTTATAAACAAATAAGCAGGATGGAGCCAGCTGGCTTTTTGCTTCCTGGGGGCGGGTGGTTTGGGGATCAAAATCTCTGAATCCACCTGCCCAGATGAAAAGGAATTCCCTAAATAAAAGATGTGCAGAGCTGCCGCGTTTGATCGCTCAGATTATGCACGGAGCAGCTTTTCTTTTCCTCTCTCCTTCAACTGTAAATGCCACAAGGACGAGCGAAGGCTCCTTGTATGTCTTCTAGCTCGTCACCTCAGAGCACACAGTTACAAAACCAGAACTCCGGCACTTTCTCCCTGTTACTAATAATAAGATGAAGTAGGATGTTCTGCAGTTTAAAGAAAAACCATGGAGATGACCTGTCTCTTCTGCAAAAGCTTTATCTTCCCTAAAGTGGTTCAGCCTGTAAGTGGTGCTGCACCAGCGATCCCACTGATCAGGCTGCAAGACCTTATTTTTATGGCATTTCAGTCTGTTTTCAGGACGGTAATTCACCCCTCAGCTCAGGGAGAGACACGAAGGAGTAGGTGGTGCTGGGTGAGGAAGGCAGGTGGATGTCATTTGTTTCACAACTCTTAAAATAAATGTAAATGATGCACAAAATAAATAAGTATATAGCAAAAAAAAAATATTGCAATATATTTTGTTGTGGAATTCTTACAGAAAATAGCAACAAAGCCAGACTTGGGGAGACAAATCTTATTTCTGAGCGACTAAAGCCCCCAGCTTCTCGCCTCCTTTTGGAGGTGCCAGACTTTTCGGTATTTAACTTTCCTTCTGCAAGGCGAGGGCAATGCAGTTAAAAGGAAGGCCTGGAGTCTCCAAAGGGTGGTGGGAATCTTGGGGCTTCTCATGCATGCTTTTTGGGGCCAATTCTAGGTCTGGAAGGATTCCCAGACAGAGAGGTCAGAAGCCAGCACCACGAAATATCTGGTGAAGGCTGGAGGCCAGTCCTGCCCTAGCTTATGTGCATTCAGCATCTCTGTTCTGATATTTCCCCTTCACCAAAGCAGGAGAGCTCAAATATCTTCCCCGATGTCTTTCACAGAGATGGAGCAGTGATAGGAAGGATCTCTGGGGCATGCAGTTCATTTAGTAGCTGAAGAAACGTGTGTCCACATGGCAGCCTCGAAAATTGAGCGCTGGCTCTGAATTCAGAACTAGGCCTCTGGGGGCTGCTGCCTCATGCCCGCGGTCTAAAACTTAATCGTTCATCCTGCTAACTAGCTAGGGGTATTCTTTGGAGAATACGCAGCAATTATAGTTCTTTACTGCCTAACTTTATAAGTTTTCATTCCTCCGTTTGAGGGTAGTTTTCTCCTCAGAATGAGAGGCAGGGCAGGATACACTGAATTTTCCTTATAGCCCAAGGTCTGTTCCTGGAAGCTGCTGAGCACCCTCATTTTCTCCTGAAGTCGGTGCAAGCAGTTGTGTAGCACTGGGTTACGCTTGAAAGTGAGTGTAAAAAAAAAAAAAAAACAGAGATCCTGCCCAGTAATATTGTGATATTATTGGAATATTGTTGTTGTTACGCTAGAACTGCAAGGTGCTGATGCCCTGTGCTGTACAAAGTGCTGAGCAAAGGAGAGATTCGGGGCATATGGCTTAGAGCATACAGTGAATAAAGAACAAGGCAGGATGGTGTAAGCAGGAGCAGAGCAGCATTTCTCTCTGCTGCTGTGTGCAGCCACACCGGGCACAGGAGACACCAATGCTGCTCAGGTGCCAACCTGCTTCCTCTGAAGCCTGGATCCTCAGCATCCATGAGCACGCTGGAGAGCTCCAGAGTGAAACCCACTTGTATCCACAGAGGATCTGGTGAGATATCGCCTGGTTTTGTTCTCAGTCACACTGGGAAACACCAGCTCTCTGCCAGTCCCTAGGGTGAACATCAAGAGCCCGAGGAGAGAGCTGCAAAGCGCTCTGGTGTCCTACTTTGCCAAAATAGCACAATAAATATGCATGTGGAACATGGTGGAGAGATATTAAAAGGACATCGCTCCCGATTGCTCTTTCCCTTTGGATCCTTAACTGACCTGGTGCCTCTTGCTGGAACGCAAAGCATAAGGGCGCCTCGCTGACCCAGATCCAGATGTCACAAAGAGTTTGGGGACAGAATGAGGCCCAGGGATGAAAGTATAAATTAAACTTTAGTGAAGGCACAAAGAATACCCCCCACTTTTTTTTTTTTTTAAATGTCTCTATATACAGGTAATAGCGACAATTTATCTGATGCACTAGAAGGGCGTTTTACCCTTGTGGCAACACAGACTGCTGTTCACTTTGCTTTATCTCACAGGGACTCGGGATATATCTCTGCATCTACGATTAGATTTACAAATTCATATGAGGACATGTTTTGCATTCATGTCCCACCGCATTCTTTAGGATCAAAGTGCAAACTGCTCTCTGCAGCATGGAAAAAGCACTGAGATACTTTGCTTACTGTACTTCAAACCAATCTTGTACCTAGGGGATCATCCTCTACTCCTCCTGTACTTCCTTAAGCAGTTGAATGATTAACTGTATACGATAGTAACACAAATGAATATCCAACTGCAAATACAATTACAAGAACTAAGCCTATGAATCCTTCCGAGTTAAGTACTGGCCATTACGGATGTGTCACACACATAAAAACACTCAGCCACCATTTGGAGATCAGCTCTATCAATGGCTGAGATACTGAAGGAGTGCAAATCAAACACAGACACCTTACACAGAGATGATGTGTGTGATGACACATCCCATCATTTCTGTGTTGGGTGGGTAGAGGGCAGAGAAGGAACAATTTCTCTCTGGGGCTTTAGAGGCTTTTCACTCCTGCAGAGCTTTATGACCATGATACGTCTCAGGGAGCTATAATTAAGCTTCTGGGATGGGAAAGGGAAGGAAACAGTAGGTGGAGTCCTATGCTTGCTCAGAAATGTGGTATCATTGGGACCAAAGTGTGACGGTCCGTCCCCCAGCTGGAAGTTAGAGGTTACCAGGTCCACCACTCTCCCCGCTTTGATGGCTCTGTGGACATACACAGGGACCGAGGGTTACATCTGTGGGGGTAAGAGCAAGAAGATTGCAGCTTCATCCTGAAGTGGGAGAACACGACAGGGAAATAGAGAGCTTAGATTCATGTTTGTCCTTGGAGATTGCTGAGAAGATGCACTCAGTTTGACTCTCCTCAAGCTGGTGGACTCTTTCAGGTTGAAGAAGGTGAAAGGGATCAACCCGTAAAATGCTGTTTGTAACCCCAAAACATCAGCATTAGCACTGAGCTCTCAGGGTGTGAGCGCTTACCACAGCCACCTCGGAGAAGCCTGGCCCTCGTCACCATCAGATCCTTTCTGTAGTGGTCTGATGGGGAGCAACGTGCTGGAATTCAGGCCTGGCACACCAGAAGATATCCCTGGTCAGATAAATTAGCAGCCCAACACCTCCATCCTGGCAGGACATGCTCCCATGAGCACACACAAACCTGCTGTGGGGTGAAGCATCCATTCTGCCATACAGATGCAAGCTGAGCCAAGCACAGTTTAAGTGGAGAAGAGGAGGATTTAGGCAACATGGACAGGGAGGATTTAGGCAGCGGAGGACAGGCAGCTCATTACATAAGAGAAGTTGCTGGGGAAGCAAGATGTTCCTGCAGACATCCCCTCCTCACTGACATCACACCCCATTTCCCAAATTCATCATCTCACTGCACAGGGCCGGGAAGTGAGTAACCGCAGGAACATGACCTCTGCGGGACAATCATGAGAGCAATTAATAACGTGTTGGGGAGAGCCTGGTCATGCTACTCCTGCCACCCCTCTAGTCCTGCTGCTGGTCTCCTTCACCAGCAACATGCTGTGGCTGCAGCTGCCTCTGCGCTCATTTTAGGGCTTGCAACAGCATCAGCCACCTCACTGGGTCGTGGGAAGAGCATCATATTTATGTTTCAGGAGGGTGATTGCTGTGGTTCCCTTGCACATGCCACATGCTCCATCTGAAAGCCACTTACAGCATCAAAGGGAGCTGGCACTGCAGTTCTTGGGAACCATAAGATCTTTCGATCCCTAATTTTGGAAGTGCCAGGGACCTTCCCTTCTTGCTAATGAATGTGGCCAGAGGGTTAGGATGTCCGTGGTGTTCTAGGTGTCAGTCACTGATTAGCAGGTGTCCTGGAAAAGCCACCTGCTCAGCTAGAAATGTGAAAAGCTCTACAAAAAGCCATCTTAGATCTGCCAGATTGATGAAAATAATCCTTCCAAAAAGAAGGTATTTTAATCAAATAGCTTTATTTGATTAAATTTAATAAACACATTTAAAGACAACAGTTTGAGGGTCTAGGCTGGAAAAGTCATGGTAGGAAAAAAAAAAAAAAAAAAAAAGCTTGAGCTACAACCTTGTATATTCACTTCTTTAGGTTCTCAATCCTATATCGTGGTGGTTCTCAATCCTATACCATCATTCAGGATTTCTTAGCAGAGCCACAGAAGCAGCTCAACAAGTGCTCTGCGGAAAGGGACTTGTGTATGCAGCTGTGTTCAATTTTTATTTTATTTTTAACGGTTCTTTTGAGATTTGGTATGCCTGTGTAGGCACAGCAGTGTTGCACGAAGCTCTCACTTCTTGCAAACGCTGGAGGCTTTGCTAAATTGTAAGGTGATTCCTCTCTGCTATACAAGACGGGCTGCACAGGTTCGTGACTATAGAAAGTAGTAAAAATTGTAGAGACTGAAATCTCAGAGAGTTCGTCAGCTGGGCACGCAGTTTTCTGCCCTGGTGGCAGGTAGTAGGAGACACTGGTGAAATCTGGAGCAGCTCTGCCTCTGATATCAAACTTTCCTTGCAAACCACTGTAGAAGCAGCACAATTTGGGAAGCCAGCAGCCTGCTAGGCTCGGTGTCACAGCTCACCAGTGATTTATAAACCACGGTGTATCCATTGGTCCAAGTCACTTACTCCTGAAATAATGGACTAGGGGAAAAAAAAAAAAAAAAAAAAAAAAGACCTGACCTTATGTGCAGGGAATGGCTGCTATTCCTGCTATTCGAGAAGCCAGCCATGAGTGGCTGAATCACGCAGCCTCAAGCTGCTGAGGAGTCACGCTCACGAGTTCCAGAGTATCAGGAAAATTACGGCATTGCCTCGGTGCCTCGTAACGATTATCTAATCGTGCTGCTTTCCTGGTGACTACAGGAAGTGGAGGGCAGTGCTAAGGTAGGCGCCAGGAGGATCTGGAGTTTGAATGAGGTGAAGTGCAGAGGACCCAGGACTCGGGTTTGGATGGGTCGGCCAAGATGGGCATCGCTTACAGGGCAGGAGGCACCTGAGGGGCTCAATCCACGGCTCTAACAGGAACAGTTTCTCTCCAAATCCATACCAAGCTACCTTAGTGGATGTTTATCAGCAGTGCATGACTCTGGTGGTGTTTCCCATTCCAAATCCTGTTTAAAACCTTCTCCCTGTGCTCTGAGGGGTCACTGCCATGCTAAGGGGTGCAGCTTGCCCAGGCCCTGCTCCTTGCACGGAGCATTTCCCAACATTGCCTCCCCATGCAGCACAAAAGTTCCCCTCCTATAAAGTCAGATAACTTCCTTGATAACCATAGTTACTGGAAGTTACATAGCTCATTATGTCTATAAAGTGTCTGGAGATCGTCTGATACAAACAGCTACGGCAGGGCAAAATATAATCGCGTTAGAAGTGTCCCAGGGTGAGTTCCCATCTAGCTTAGCTGGTGACTCACCGAGGCTCTTTCCTGACGGTACACAATATCTGCTTTGGAATTTAAATAGCCCAGTCTTGCCACAGGTACAAACTGCTGCCACGATGATAAGGCTTCACTGGGAACACCTGGCTGCACGTGGAGCCCGACAAACACAAGAGCCCGTGAGTTAGCATGGGAAACATCACTCGGTAATGCTGTTTACCACCCCAGAGCATTAATTGCAGGAGTGCCGGGCCTTCTGACTCCCAGAAACACCGGAGGATCAAAAAGGGATGCCAGGAAAACCCACTACTGGCTCTCACCATTTCTTCACCCCCTGGTTAAGATGAAAGCACAAGGTGGAGAGCAGAGCTACTGAGCTGGGGCTATACCCAAACCCTCAGAGGCTGTGGAGGGGGGGGTGGGAAATGTTTTCACTGCCTTCCAGAAGCATGGGAGCAGGCACAGAAGTGTGTGAGCTAATAGCAAACACACCCGAAGCAGCATCGCCCAGCTGTGAGCGTTTAACCCCGCACAGGGTCCTGTTATATGTTGCACAAGGGGGTTTGTTTTAGGTGGGCTTGTTCTCGCCTGGTTTTGTCCTGCAAAAGTTGAGGCCGAGCAGGCTGTCTCAGGATGCTTTTGTGCTTCATCAGCTGCTCCCTCAGGCTCCTCTCCTCATGCAAGACCTTCCAGAGCCCTTCCAGGCTCTGTACAGCCCTCGGCTGTGTCCTAATGAAGGGAAGGAGCTGTAGGCAGTACCCGAAACCTAAGCAAAAGGGAGCATCCCCAGGCGGGTGGCACACCATACTGAGAAACTAGCTAGCCTTGGAGGGAGGGAGAGAGAGGTCGGAGGCAGCTTGGTGCTTTTTCGTTTATTTTCTTTGTTTTGCCAGCCATCCTTATTTAGTGGCTTTAGTTTATCTACCGAGGTGGACTACACAGAAAACAAAAGGTGTTATGTTTGAGCAACAGCAGCAGGGGTGAAAACAAGCCAAGGAAATTGGTTAAAGCCACACTCAGCAGTCTCTTCTCACTACTCTGTACCATACACACTTCTTTTTACACTAAGAAGACCAGCCTGCAGGTTTTTAAATGGCCACATCCTCAGCCCTCTGGTAGCTGCTGTTAGAAATAATCTTTTCCATTACAAACCTTCCCAAAGCCCCCGAAAAGAGTACATACCACTTAGAAGATCTCATCACTTCACCCGCAGTTCTAGATGATGTGACAAGGGCTGCTGATACTGGGAAAATAAGGAGAGGTGATGGTGGAGAGCCTGCAATAATTGAAGGCTTCAGTGTTTCAATCGGGGTTATTTGCTGCAGGTGGGGTCCTGCGTGGTCAGGGCTGTGGCTGGGGCCACCAGCCCTATGTGAGAGCCAGTTGCCATCCAAATACACAATGCAGACAAAGATTATGATGAAAAAAGGCTGATAGCCCTGTTTTTAAATTTATTTTGGAAATGATGAATAGAGGTCTATGTAGAGGAACTGTTCCTACTCAGCACCACGGGGTCTCTAAGTGCCAAGATGTGGGGATGTGCTCCTGGCCCTCGTGAATCCCCCCCCTAGCCCAGCTCCTGACACACTCAGCATCTTCCTCCAAGCAGAGGACAGAAATAACACTGGGACAGCCTCCCACTCGCTTTTGGAAGCCAACCCCTTCATCATCATCATCATCATCATCAACCCAGCACAACGCTAAACCTGGGCGCACACAGCGCTTGCACAGCCGGAGCCTCTGCACGGGGGGAGGAGGGTGAGGGCAAGTGTTTGGCCCAGTTCCCCATCTTCTGGGCTGACTAAAGGGATGAAGGGTTTAAAGTGTGCTTGTGGCTGGCTTCAGAGCACGGCTCATCTTTCTGCTGATCATAAAAAGCTCGCTGGTGCTGCACTGACTCCACGAGGAGAGGATCTCAGCCGTACCCAAAGCGTGCTACCCAAAGCAGCATCCCCGGGCGTGCTGCAACGTTACCCAAACATCGCTCATTTTGAGCTCAATTTACCAAAGTGCTCACGCAGGTGACTAAGTGGGCAAGACGCTTAAATCCTGCCTTGCAGCCACTCATCCGACATCCTGCTTTGTCAGCCACGCGCACCGTTTGCTCTCCCAGCCTCGCTCGTCCCTGCGCAGCCCTATAAATAGATGGGAAGCATCGCTCAGCCGAGTTGTGGGGGCTGCTGCTATCTCTCCTGCTATCAATACAGCCTGCTGAGGGATGTTCCCCACTGATTAAGGTCTGGGAAAGCTGCTCCTAATTTGTCCTCTCCATTGAGGCACTTGTCAGCCCGTGGAGCTCGGTGGGAGCTCACTGCAGGGACCGTGCCCTAGGCCAGGTCCTTCCAGCTGTGGGAGGATCAGGAAACCCTAGGTTTAATCCTAAAGCTTGCTTAAACCTCAAGTTGTTTCACCATTCTATTCCTGAAGGCCTCCTTTTGGGTTTCAGCTCGCTAGAGCTGGGCTGTGTGACCTGGAGTAGAGGAATTTAGAAGCCAAAGTAAGTTGTCTCTGACTGTCACTAAAATCTGAGGGATTTTGACAGTTCTCTGTCCCAAAAAAAGCAAACAGTTCCATGCACTTTACAGCAAAGTTTCCCATCCATGAGGGACTTCTTGACACCACCCTAAAAAAAAACCCACACAATCTTGTATTGCTTTTGGAGAAATTGAGCAAAGCAAAGAATTACTTGCAACAAATGAGAACGAGGCTAAATTTTGCAGGTTTGTCCATTCCTCCTCGCCCCCACATCTGTTTCCTTATCTGCAGGCGGGTACGAATTTGTTGGTTCATTTATCTGGATCGTGAACTGATGCCCTTTGAACTACAAAAGCCTTGTACGTTGAATAATATTTCCCTGTCAATAACTGCCAAAAGCTGCAAGGAATAAAAGTCCTTCTCTGCCAGAAGCCACACGGTGTTATTTTGAATGATTCCACAGGAGCCTGAAAGCAGACGTAGAACTGTACAGAGTGCTTCAATTAGTTTATAAACATCTTTTGTGCATTTAAATTTCTACTGGATTTTTCTATTGCAACCTTTTATTTTCTTTTTTTCCTACCAATCACAAGAAATTTGACTGTCAGAATCCCGTTTCTGCCCCTAATCTAAGGCATTTTCAAATTATTTGGCCTTTGGGAAGAAACACAAAAATAATTGTTGATTTTAGGTGTCCTGAAGCAAAGCTTTGGGTGATTTGCTGCCTTGTGAAAAACGTGCCCGGGATCCCAAGGCGTTGAAAATTGGAGAGATTAATTAAAAAAAAAAACAAACATCTGAACTGGGCGAAGAGCTGTAAAAACTTGCAAGGAGGATATTTTTCAGCAAGGTGAGGACGAACAAACAAAGATTTCTCCCCGGCACTTCCCGGGGGCATTGGCCACCAGCAGCTCACTCTGCTCTCCGCGGCGCCTTATCGAGAGCATTCCTGCCTGCCCTGTTTGTCACAGGAACCGGCCCGGAGTGGAAGTGCCCTGGCAGCCAATGACGGGTTCGGGGTAATTGGGAAAGGCAGGTGGAGCAGGTAAGTCACCCCTAGGCAGGAAGGTATAAAAGATACTTGGATCGCAGCGGCGCGGCCACTCGGGCGCAGGGAGCTGGGTAGGGCGCTGCTCTCGCCCGACCTGCCCCGCTGGGAGAGAAATCAGAAAGCTGCCGGGAGCTGAAATGCCAGAAGAAAACTTGTAAATAAAAAGACTGCGATCCTAAGCCTATCCTCTGGAAAGAAGACTCTTCAGGGGTAGAAAGCAAGAGCCCAGAACATGCTTTGCTCCTTCTAACTGCCCTCTGACCAGGTATTTATAGCCTTTAATCTGCCGTACGCCTCTTGACTTGCTGTCTGCTCGGTAGCGCTAAATTCAAGATACCGTCGGGGTTTATGTTACAGGACGGGGCTGGCCACGCTCTGAGCCGCGTGGTGGCTTTTGTCTGACTTTATGGCATGGAAAGAAGTTTTTCTCGAAGTTGCTGAGAGGTGGAAATTACTTCCCTCGGGTCTGAAGCCGAGCAAGTGTGGCTGTCCCGAATGGTTTAGGGTTTTTGGGTGGTGTTCCCAAAGTTTCTGGCAAGCCCAGGTTGTCAGCGGTGTAAACAGCTGAGGAAGAGCAGTGTGGCCATGGAAGCCTGAACAGTTAAAGATATTGCCTTGTATTAAAATATTCATGTGATCATCTAGTTAAAAAAAAAATGAATAAATAAGCCCAGCTGAAAAGAAAACCAGGGTTTAGTAGCACAGCAGCGGTGTCCAGGAGAAATTGTGGATCCCGTGCTAGCTGCTGCCCAAACCCAAGTTAATTTTCTGCCTCTCAGTGCTACAGCAGCACACCGACGGACAAGAGGCAGGCTTCCCAGGGATGGCTTTGCACTGCCCTTCCCCATCTCTGCTGTCCCCTGCTCTTCGTTTTTCCCCAGTTCAAGCCAGCTGCCTGTGCCGTGTCTCATCACGTTGACTCATAACGCCAAGATAAACACGAGCAGGTTCTAAATTTATCAAAACTAGCGCGTATTTGTGGTGTCACGATCATCTCGAGCAAAGGGAAGGCAGGGGCAAAAGCTCATCTCTTCATTTAAGAGCACTTAAATTTACTGTCGGGATGCTGCCTTAGTAAAAATCCCCACTGAGCATCTTTTTCCACTAGGGTATGAAATTGGTGTGTGTGTAAGCAAAGGCTCCCTTTTTGTGAGGTTACCTTCTGCTCTGAGGCTTGCTGCTTGTAATTTCTCCACGTCGAGGGCCTGCACAGACCTGGACATGGGGCATAGAGGGCTGCACGACAGAAGATTTTAGTAAAAACCTGAAGAGCAACAATAAAAAAAAAAAAGAGGCTTTCTGTGTCTCCGCACCAACCGGGGCTTGGAGTTGTGATTCATCTGAATCTGGCAGATTGTGCCAAATAAAAAAAGGCATGGTGATCCAGGAAAAAAAAAAAAAGGCAGAAATACAACCCAAAATTTACAAAACAAATATTATAGCTTGCTGAAAAGTGCAGGTAGTCTGCCTGCGACTTAAAATTTAACTTGAGGAGAAGCCTCGTTTAGAAGAGAAAAAGAAAAATACTTAAGGCAAGAGCGGCTTTAACTAAAAGCAAAGTTTTCTTCCATAGGTGTAGTCTGGGTACATAAGGTTGGCTTGGCTCTGGCAGCTCTCGCTGTGATGGGAGAGGTGAGAATCCTTCGTCCTTACATAACGGAGATATTTCTGTGCCGTGGTAGCAATACGCAGTTTTGCTGATGCCTTGAATTAGCCTTTTTTTTTTTTTTTGCTCAAGACACAGCGTGCAGCCTGTGTTGCTAAGCCTCGGCTGGATCGAGTGGAGAGCTGTAATTACAGCAGCAATCTGAACGTCTCTGACTTGTTTTAGGAGATTTACCGGTGACAAAGAATCAAGCCCGGCCAGTTCAGTGACACAGCCCCAGAAAATGCTCCCCGGGCAGGCAGCACCGCGGCCATCGCCGCGAATTTCCTCCAGCTAAACGCTTGCTTTCAGGCTCGGTATCTGAAAGGCCACGCATCTGATAGCAGGACGCAGGCAAGGCAGCGTTTCTGGTCCGGATAACTGGCATCCAAGGTTATAAACTGGCATCCAAGCTCGCTGGAAGGGCTGGGGTAACTCGGTTGTAAATCAATTTGCTGCAACCGGCGGGCGAGCCGCTCAGCTCCGCGCCCCTGCTTGCACACCAGCGGAGAGCAGAAAGCAGATGGCAGCACGTGGCAGGGCTCGGGCTGCCTGGCACTCCCCCAGGGCTGAGGGCAGGGACAGAAGTTTGCTTTCCTACGGAAAATGCAGCAACAAGGAAACGCCGGAGAATTCCCCCTGCTCCGGCACAAAGGCCATTTCCTCCAACGGTTCCCTTCTTGCTGCGTCACGGTGACAGAGGATGGGACACATTTTGCAAAAAAAAATTACGTTTTCTCCCTTCCCTCTGGTCCCGCTGCTGCCTGGAAGACTTCAGATCCCTCTGTGCACATCACCAGCACAGCATCGTTGGGTGGTGCCTGGCTCAGAGAGCCACGATTCGGCACCCAAAGCTCCGTCTGAGCGCACTGAGAGCATCACCCCTCCGCTACCCCCCCAACTGAATAGTGTTATCTGTCTCTTAGGCCTTGCTCATGCTGCCACCATAATATCTGAGTGCCTCCCAGCCTAGTGGACTGCTATCGTGAGGTCCCTGCTCGACCTCATGGAGTCCTCTGCTCTCCTCCCTGCCCAGGTGTCGGGGAGCACCGGCTGGGGTAGGTTTTTGTGCGTTTTCTCTGCCCAGAGCGAGGCACTTTTGGGGAAGGACTGCAGCCGTCTCTAATGCCAGGGGGATTCTGGTGGAAAGGCTTTTGGTGGAAAGGAGCTCTGCTGCTTGCTTGCTTCTTGGCAGGTTGTTCGCCTTGGGCATGCAGCTTCCAACAGGCTGTGTGTTGTTCTCGCCTCTAGCAGGGGTCTCTTCCAGGCTCAGGACGCAGCAGAAGCCGTGAACTTGCTCTTCGGTCCTCCTATGGGGTTAAGGATAAGGCTGGTGATGGGTGTTTTTGCATGGTTTAGAACTAAAGGGGTGGGTTTTTTT
Source organism: Netta rufina (assembly GCF_964035555.1). Lineage (NCBI taxonomy): Eukaryota > Metazoa > Chordata > Aves > Anseriformes > Anatidae > Netta > Netta rufina. Next base: position 6,271,157 of record NC_140146.1, read on the forward strand.
CTTCTCTTCCAGAGTCTCCCAGGGCTCTCCTTATCTCCCCGGGCACCGTCATGTCGTGTTTCACCCAGCTGTGGCACTCCAGCACCCCGGACTCGCCCACCAGCCCCGTCCCCGCCTCTCCAAATGAAGCCCCCATCCCCATCAGCCCCATCGTTATCACCTCCCCAGGGGACAGCAAGAGGAAAGCCAGGTCCCCCACCGACAAGCCGGGCTCTCCAAACCCAACCTCCCCGAAGCCGACCTCCCCCGTCGAATGCTCCATTTGCTTCAACACCTACGACAACACCTTCAAGACGCCCAAACTGCTCCAATGCTCCCACGTTTTCTGCCTGGAGTGCGTGGCCCGCCTGAGCAAAGGGCTGCCCCCAAACCACCCCGAGGACCAGCTCCCCTGCCCTTTCTGCCGCCAGCTGACCAGCATCCCTCTGGAAGGTGTCCCGGCTCTCGAGACCAGCAAGGAGCTCCTCGCCACGCTGCCCCCTGAGCTCCAGCAGGAGAAGGTGCTGTGGATGGAGGGGACCAAGCTGTGCTGCCGCCGGTCCTCCGACGACCCCGAAAACCCAGACTCGTGCATCTCCATCGACGTTGCCATGAGCAAGCCCGAAAGCCCCGAGGCTCCCCCGACGGGGCTGGCGGGGAGGCTGTCCCGCTGCGACATGTGCGACGACTGGAAGCGCATCGTCCTCCTCTCGGCCCTCATCATCATCCTCTTCTGCATCATCCTGTGGCCGGTGCAGTGCGCCCTGAAGACGGGGAACCTCCGCTGCTTCACCAGGACTGTGGCGATGAGCAGGCCGGAATACCTCCCCCCGAAACACACCACGGCAGCCCCAGCCGTCACGCAGATCCCTTTCCAGTAGCAGCCCAGCGAGGAGGCACTTTGGGGAGGCAGGAGCAGGGCTCCCTGCCTGACAGCATCCCTCGCTGTGCCTGCACACCCCGAGGTCTCCACGCTCGTTCCGTGGCTGCGCTTGGGTGCAGGCACCCTCTTCCAAGAGCTCTGCTGAAACCCGTGCCTGCCAAGCTGTCTCTGGCCCAGAAAAGCTCTCAGGAGCTGTCAGCATCCCTCTGCCAACTCTCCATGGGAACCAGAGCCTCGAAAGCTGTCGCAAAGGTGCGGTGGGCGACGGATTCACTTCGAGGACTGCTCACCCGGAGAGGCGCAGGGGCCTTGGCTGGATACCAGATGACAGTGGGTGTAGTTCCTTCCACCTCCCTTGGGGAATAAAGGGCTGTTTCTTTTTGCAAACCGAAGGATCGACATGCTTATTCCTGCGAGGAGCTGGGTTTGGGAGAGTAAAGACATGTCAGAGTTGCACAAGCAGGTGAGGAGTAGCCTGATCCCACAGCCTTGAAACATTTCAGTGGTGCATTGGGTGCTGGAGGTGTTAAATGCTGCCTCCTGCTGACAAAACCCATCCATCCCCGCTGCTCACCGGAGCTGTTACCACCGGGACGAGCTAAGGCACTGCTGAAATTGCGAACAGAAGAGAGTAGCATTTATTTGATTTATTTTTTTCCTCCCAGAAGGTGCTTAAAAATCACTCATCCCTTACCTGGAAGGATGAACGCGCCCAGGGTGAGCTCTGCTAGGCACACCAGCATGATGCTGCCCCTTGGTGAGCTTCATTCACACCTCTCCCAGGCAAATCGTTGCCAAAATGACAGAAGCTCCAGCTTCTGACAGCTTTACCCTCCTAATCTCAAAAGGTGTCAGTATTAAGACACGGGCCAGTTGCTTACACGATATTTTTATTTAAAGCAGTGATTTTCCGACAGTGATTAACAAAGGTCTTCGTGAAGAAGGCGGCTTACAATTAAATCTTGTTTATTCAAACACATGGATGTAAGACAGGATTGTATGCAAGTACCATACGTGTATGTATTAAATTATGTTTTCTACGACGCGAGGTGTCAATTTGTAGCATTTACTCCACATTTTCCCCTCTTACTTGCAGTTGGAGGTGCCCGCTCAGCAGTGCCGGGTCTGGCACCTCTGGAAGTTCATACTTACTGCCATCGAGGTGGTGTTGTCCCAGATGCAGCTGCCCCTGTAATTCCCCGATTTAACCTGAAAAAGGAGACGCTGCCAGGGCTGCTCATCCTTTGCTTCTTGCCAGCTGGATGAAAGACGTTTCCAGTCTCGCTTTGCAGCAAAGCTGGTTTGAAATAAAAAAAAAAAAAAAAAAAAAAAAAAAAAAAGGCCAAAGCAACGGCAGAAATAACCCAAGTCTGTCGTTATGCAAACCTGCTGCTGGGCTGCAGGTGGGATTATCTGTGCCAGCCACACGGCTGCAGAACCCCCCCCAGGCACTGCAGCAGCCACCAGAGGCACTGGGCTTGAGAGGGATTCTCCCTGCCCGTTCCCCGGTGCTTGCTATCTTCACAGCACCAACTTCAGGGTGTTCCTGGAAAAAGGCAGATTTAAGGCAGAGGAGGCACTTTTTTTCCATTTTACACGGGGTGCATTGGAAAGCTCAGCAAATTGATGCTAAGCAGCAAAAGTGCTTTGCCGTGCACATCTTGGTTGGCGCTCAGTCCCACTGATGAGACCTAAGGGCAGGCGAGAGGGAAATAATATCTTCAGCTCAACAGCCTCATAAAATCTGTCGTGGTGGCAAACTGAGCACAGAGATGTTCTCACAGCTCCGGCTATTCCTAGCAGTCTGTCGCAGCATCCTTCTGGGCACTGTCCCTCTGCACTTCCCCTCCTCACCGCCTACTGAGGAAGAAGGGCAGAAGGTCTAGCTCGCACGCAGCCGAACCTCACACTCATGCATAGTCAAAAGGAAGGATCAAAGCAAGTGGAAACAGGCCCCCAGGCAGTAACATTGGGGTTAGGAGACATCCCTGCTGTCCACACCACTTGCCACTCCATTGCTTTCCCAAAGAGCAAGGTGCTTAGAAAGAAAGAAAGCAGAAATAAAAAGCCTTGAGAATAATCAACATTTATTAAAAGTGCAATAAAAAGAAACAGTTCTCCCGTCCCTGTGACCAGGGAGCAGGAAGACCAGCCAGGAAATACAGCCAAGGTATGTCATTGTGCTTTTGTTCAACCCCTTCTGCTCAGCCAGGGGAGCCAGCACCCTGGGCACCAGTGCCCCAGCATGCAGGGGGCCGCACGTCTGCCCTCTTCCAGGCACCTAGGAGGACACCAGCATCGTCCCCACGCATGCTCCAGAGCTTCAGGCACTGGCACTCAAGCCCAAAACTCCCCAGAGAGAGCACTTTCAGTCCCTGGTGCATCCTGCAAAAAGGGGGTTCTTTGGCAGGGCTCGTTGCAGACCTCAGGGCCGGAACGGCAGGGAGCCCTGGGAGTCACAAGTCGAGATTTAATCAACAGAGCTGGAATATTCCACTCAATAACACACGTCTTCACGGCACTGGTCAAGTCACAAGCGCTCCTACAGCACCCCTACACTCAGCAGACACAGCACTTGCCTTGTGGTAGGGTTGCAAGGGGGAAAAAAAAGAGCTCATACAGCAAGGTAACGGCAGAGCTGCGTCCAACTCAGAGGGGCCCAGCTCAAGTTCAGCTCAAGTCTAGCATCCTACGCTGTGTTACTCGCTCGGGGGTGGCTAAAAGCACAGTGCACAGCCAAAGCTGCTTTCCTACTCTTCAGCACCCTTCAGCTAGGTGGGATCTCCCAGAGCTCAACGTTCAGACCCGCACCAGGGTGGAGATGCCCCCCTCCGGCCCCAGTTCTGCTCCGAAAACCGAGCTCCGTGGGCTCTCAGGCACGCGCACACCCTCCTGCTGCACGGTGGCAGCAGGGATGCCCGGGGTGCTTTGGCAGGCTTGCATAGAAAGCTAAACTGGGACAACCCAAAGGAAGCGTGAGGAGAAAAATCAGAGGCACGGACAGCCGGGGCCAGGCCGTGCTCCCTCTTCCTCACCTCCACAGGCAGCGAAGTTACTCCAGGAATTAGCCGAGAGCCACTTCTAGCTTGGAAATGATCGACCTAATGAAAACATCCGAGTGCACTAATACTTTGCTAACGCCCTAAACGGGCAACCCTGGGAAAGCTCCTAAGCAAACAGTCGTTTCCATTCCTTTAACGATTTGCGTGTAAAAAATAAGAATCTTAAATAAAAAAAAAAAAAAATTAAAACTGAGCCTTGATGCCCAACGAATGTCCAGAGGCACTTCCACATAAATATCGACCTACTGATACAGGGGAGACCAGGAGAAGATCCTTCTCGAGAATAAGTTAGGTCAAGGCATGTTCTTAAGGCGCAGACTCTGCTTGCTTCTTGCAGCCAGCTTCTGAACTCCTTGCTGAATCCAAGGTGCTAGGGGAAGGCAAAAAGGGCAAAAAACCATTGTCCGCAGTTGCAGCACGTGGAAAGGGTGGACGTAAACACCATAAATCCTGCAGGCCAAGACAAGAAGGAAGAAAGAGGGCAGGGTTTATAACCGAGGGAAGGGGATGGGGATGGCACAGAGCTGAGACACTGCCGGCGTGCAAAGTCTCTCCGACTTGTTTCCAGTGCCTGCCAGCTCCCCGAGTCCGAAAAGCAGACCTCTCCCTTGCAGTACAGGTAGCATTTTTTATTAAAACGAGCACGTTTGCCTACTGAGATCTCACCACCCCATTTCTCCCCGGCCACAGCCGCGTCTTTAGGCTCTGCCAAGCTTCATCAGAGCACGTTTGGCTTCCCTGGTGGGAACAGGGAGCTGTGCGTGTGCTGAGCTGAAGGCTGGGGTGAGAGGTGAGGTAAAGAGACGGCGGCGACACTCGGTTAACCACGGGAAGCATTCCTACCTGGGCAGCCTCCGTACAGCTCACCTCCGACTCTTTATCGCCCCGTGTTACTCATCCCTGAAACCTTGGGGCTTTTGATGTTGAGGTTCTCGTAGACGGAAGCTGATTCATCATCCACCCTGTCAGGACACAAAGCCTTGTCATGCACGGCCTGGGCTTTGGATCCTTGCCCAGGGGCAGGTGGCCGGTCGGAAGCAGGGAATGACCCAACCAAGCTCCCTTTCTCCCTCCCTGGCCCTGACACTGGTTTGGGGCCCTGTTCTCTCATCCTCTGGCTCAGCTGTCCCTCCGAGGTGTGAATCCAGCTGGGGAATAGAGCCTTGAGCCTTCCTCTGCGTGCCAGCCTTTCAAGGGTGCAACCTTCCTGCAGGATCAGTGCACACAGTTCCTGTTTTGTGTTTTTTTTTTCCCTATTTTTTTTTCTACATACCCAATTCTCTGGATTTTCCAAAATCTAACGGAAGGGAAGTGTCAGACTGGGTGTTAGGAAAAGGTTCTTCACCAAGAGCACTGGCACAGGGACATGGTCACGGCCCTGAGCCCTTCAGAGTTTGAAAAGTGTTTGGACAAAGCTCTCAGACACACCATCTGATTTTTGGGTGGTCCTGCGTGGAGCCAGGATATGGACCTGATGGTCCTCGTGGCTCTCCTCCAGCTCGGGATATTCTGTTATTCTCTGAAAGGGACACTACAAAGCAGATCTGAGCACCTCTAGAGCCAATCTGACACCCAGCACCCAACTCAGGGGATGTCTGGAGCTGGCAGGACTGGCCCTTTGGAGCTCCTTAACTCCATCCCTCACACTCCTCCCTGCCATTCGTTTACGCAGAGCTCCAGTTTCAAAGCCAAATGCTTGAAGCAGGACCCAGAGGACTCCTCTTTCCTTTCCAAAGCCTGTGCAAAACTCCAAGACAGGAGGCGGGTGGGCTGCTCGCAGCATGCTGACAGCGTGGTGGGATCACCTGCTTATTTTGAGGCACTGCCATCTGCCAGCCAGGAACAGGCTGGCAAGGGGTGGGAACTGGGGACTACGCTGCAGCTATTCTCCTGCTGCTACGGGATTTTTTAGTCCCAGCAGAGACATCCAGCTTACACAGACTGGGCCCGTGGCGAAGGAGGCTGCCCTTTGGCTCGGCCTTTTTCCATAGGAGAGTAGCCGATATTCAAGTAGTCTCGCTCTTTCCTTTTATTCCTCTGGAAGAGAAAGCAGAGACATTAAAACCCCAGTCAGAGCTGAGGCAGAAGAAAAGCCCTACAGCATCCCAAAGCCAGCAGGGAGCAGTGGGTGCGGGTTTATTTCCACGTGCTCAAAGCAGGATTTTGGTCCCAGTCCGAGGGAGGCAGGGGAAGCGGTCGCAGTGCCTGGTGTGCACCACAATTTGCCCCTGGATTTCCAACCCAGCTGAACAGGACTCACCTGTTCTTCTTCCAACCTCTTCTGCTCAGCCTCAATGAACTGCTGGACTGCCATGTAAACGAACTTGTACTGTGCCTCCGTCTGCACCATGCCCGAGCGCTGCCTGCGTACCATCTGGATAGTTTTGGGGATGTCGATGTCGCAGTCCAAGCCTGCTCGAGGTGAGAGAGGGAGGTTTGAGGGAGCGGCAATGGGGTTGAAAAAATTATTCATGCTTGTGTGGTTTAAGAAATAGGCTCCTAATGGCCCCTGGAGCAGACCCAGAGCTGCCCACGGAGAGTGCTGCAATAGCGCTGGGGCTTCAGGTAAGGGTGGCAGCCCTCCCATCCAGAAGGGTTTGGGGGACTCCTCTCCAAAAGGGCTTCTGGAGTTACATGCCAATAGGAGAGGGCTGCCCAGGAAACCTTGAAATGCTGGCCCCATTGATGCCAAAAAGAAAATTCTCCCAAAAGAATGGCCCATGTGCACACCCACTACTTGGGGCTGGGGCACAGCTCAGTGCTGCAGGGATGGAGCAACATTTCTTGGCTCACAGGCTACAAAAGCCCCTCTCACCCCACATGCAGACCCGTCCTGTGTCCAAAATGAGTAAAACCCACTGCTGGGAGATTGTGGACCCCCTGCTTGCACAAGAGCAGGGTTATCCCCTAAGAGGGCAGGGTCAGGCAAACAGTGGAAGCCATGAGGTGTGCATGGGGCCGTACCTTGCCTGTGGATAATATCCACCAGAATGTCTATCACGATGATGGTGCCTGTGCGTCCTATTCCAGCACTGGAGAGAGAAAAGGAAAAACGACTGCAGGAGGAGCCTTTGCCCTGTTGATCATCGCAGCTCCCACAATCAGCCCCATCCCTGGCCCGTCCCAGATGGATTTGGAATAGCTGCTAGAAAACCAGCCTGGGCAAAAGCTGAGCTTTTCAGGCCACCAGGGTCTAGCAGGCTGCATTGGAGCTAGCAACTTCAGAGCACGAACCCACCACCAGTTTGTGTGATAACCCAGCTGTGAGTAATGAAAGGAAAAGACACGAGGTTCCCCTTCCCCACGGCACCGCCCCGCTGGCTCGTACCTGCAGTGCACTATGATCGGCCCCGTGTCAGGAATGCTTCGCTGTGCCCGGTTCACTTGGTCCAGAAAGCTGAGAACCCCTCCCGGCTCGTTGGGCACCCCGTGGTCCGGCCAGCTGAAATACTGATAGTGCTTCACCACCCGGGGACGCTCGTCCTGCGGGGAGCAGAGACCCACCGCCTGGTCAGGACACCCCTTCCTTCCTTTCTACTTAACAAAACCAGGGCAAAACGGCCCAGAACTTCAGCACTGGGTAAAAATCCCCGGGATCTCTCAGCTCCAGGCCTTTCAAACAGCGTGGGGACAGCAGCAGGGGACTCACCCTGTCCGTGCGCGCGATCTCCAGCTCCCGCAGGTAGTAGCCCTGGGCCTCGCGCTCGCTCACGTTGCGCACGCAGATGCAGCCGTACTCCTTGGCGCAGCCCTTGTCTGGCCAGTAGCGGAAACATTTGTTCTGCAGCAACGTGGGAGAGATGCTCGTTAGTGGGGAGCTGGGGAGGGACCCCCAAACGCCTCGCCGGGGATGCTGCTGTGCTCCGTGAGCAGCCCCGGGGTGAAGGTTTAAGGGGAACCACACGTTTCCTCAAGCTGTGCTGGGAAGGGGCAGTCCTAGAAGTGTTACTTCATGGAATTCTTCTCCCCTTTTGCAAGAGCAGAGCTGTCCCAGCGGGGCTTGAAAGGCAACTTTCCTCCCTTACACAGCCTGTGACTCCCTCCCCTGCAACAGGTCCCCATCATTACAGGCAGGGACCCGCAGCTGTCCAGGCAGGATAATGCACTCAGGTTGACCACCCAAGATTATTTCATTACTGATTCCACTTCACGTGCTCACACAAGCCCCTGCTAAGCACCCAGCCTGGCTCTGCACCACCCTTTCAGCTCTGAAGGCCTGGCTTTGGGACTACTCCCTGCATCCAGCCTCACAGGCTGGCATGCGACGTAGGTGACATTCAGGCTTGGTGGCGGTGCTCACCCTGCCCCGCTCCACTTCCTTGGTTGTCATCACGATGACGTGGCTGTTCTCTTGGTACACCATGGTCCAGAAGTCATTCACGGTGGTCTGCAGGCAGCCCTGGGTGGCTATGTAGATCTTGCAGTGCTCCGAGTTCCTTCCATCCTCAGGGATGCTCTGAGGCGCAAAGGAGAAGGGGGAAGAAAAGCCAACGAGACCAGAGTGAGGGATTGAGAATAGTTTAGCAGCAAAGCCAGCACACCTTGCCGGGCAGGATTTCTGAGCTAGGTGATTCTCCTCCACTCACTGCCCTCGTGGACAGGAGCCGCTCCCATCACCAGCTTCAGCAGAAGCTGATGTCCCCAACAAATGGTGCCAGCTCGCCACCAGGGGCTTCGTACTGAGCTGTAAGACATTTCTGAGCATGCACTCAAGCCACCTGGCAGCTGCAGAAGCTGGCTGAGATGAAGCAACCATGAAGGTTTCCCTAAGGCTGGTGCTAAAATGCCTCGGCGCTGCTGGAAATACACCTCCGGGCAGCTCTTCGCTTTCTGGTGACAATTATAATTTGAACTCAGAGATAATGGCCAGCGACAGAGTCTGGGACAGTCCCCTGGGACCTCCTGAGCAGGTAAGGACAGGAGGGGATCGAGATCAACTCTTGGATGAGGGCAAATAGGACTTGGTAGAACGGTGAGATCCCTTGGGGATATGGCAGAAAAAGACCCTGGGGATGCAGATGGCTCCTGATGGCAGCCCCCCGTGCTGCCCTCCCCTCCCCAGGTACCTTGATGTAGTTGGCGTTGATGTAGTCTGACCCAGGCACGCTCTCGTCCACGTCTCGGAGCGCCACCCGCGTGGTGTCGACTGAAGGAGAAGAGCCCGGAGTGAGCAGGGAAAGCAGCAGCCTCCAGCATCTCTTTTGGAGATTCTGGCTCTGTGTGACTTTTGGAGCTACACTCGAGCTCCATGAAACAAGCTTGGGCTCCCAGCACCAAGTGGATAGCGGTGCACTGATTTCCCAAGCAAAAGGGTAACAAAGGGGATGGAGAAGGCCACGAGCTACCCAGACCACTCCCATGGGACACAGCACACCTCTGTCCAGCTCAGCCATGATCAGAAAGCTCTGCTGGGTTAACTAGCCCCGGAGAAGGATGCAGGAAGAAAAAAAACAAGCCTATATTCAGCATCTCCTTACAGGGAAGGATGTTCTTGTAGCGATTCTTCGCCTTGTTCTCGGGTCGCTGTCCCTCCTTCCTGGGGTAGAGGAGCTTGCACTCCTGCTGCTGCAGCATCTGTGGGGCAAATCACACAAAACAAAGTGTTCTGGGCAGAAAAGGGGCTCGGAGGCTCTCTCGGATAACTGCTTGGCTTCCCAATGCTACAAAGAGCAGAGTGCGGGCAGGAAAGGGCAGGGAGCCAGGATGCAGCCTGGTGGGGGAGCTAATAGGGGGAGAAGGCACAGACCTCTGCAGGATGAGGAAGGAGAAACTGCCTCAGACATAGAAAAGACAAGGAAAAAAAGGACCAGGAAGCAACTCAGTTAAACACAGAAAAAGGGGAAAGGAGCAACAGCACCACAAAGAGCTGTTCATTGGGGAACCACAGCACTGCTATGCAGGGATGATATTCTTCACTCGTAGGTACCAGTGGGACAGAGCACAGCAGCATCCCATACCTCAAACTCTTCCCAGAAGCCCTGCTTGGCCTTCTCGCTGTGATCTGCCATTTTGTTCAGCTCCTTCACCCTGTTCTCAATGTTGGCCGCGTTGATGCGGGTGGCATTGAATGGCTGAAAGACAGACAGAGACGGAAAAGAAATCAATGTAAAGAACAGGAAGACAGATCTTGTCCCTTGAAAAATCAGTTCCTGAATCCCAGGGGGTTTCAGGCAGGAGCTGAGTCCGTCCCCGAGATCTTTGTGGCAGTGGAGAGCCCGGACAAGAGGGAGAAGTGGCCAGCAGAAGGTGCTGGGGCAGACACGTGCACTCACCCAGGAGCTTGCACCAGCTCCAAACCAACACCTACGTGCTACAGCAGCTGTTACCTGCTTGAGATGAACCACGGCTCCAGATTTCTCCACCATGGGGTTCTTCTTATAGTGCTCCACCAGGTCCGTGAGCGTGTCAAACCTCTCTCCTCCTCCCACGTCGTACTTCCCATCTGGCTGCAGGAGGGCGACAGAAGCAAGGTGAGACTCGAAAGCACCGGGTCACCCACCCGGGGAGGACAGCACATGGCCCACCTGGTAGTGGATCATCACGTGGGTGACGTGGGGTTTCCTGTCCCCCGTCTCCATCTTATCCTCGTTTGTCAGCACCGACAGCACGAAGTCTCCCGGTTTGCTCTGGCTCTCCCGCACCAGAAAGCTGCCCGGCTTCCCCTTCTCCGTCAGAAGTTTCTCTGCCTCCTTGCCAGTCAGGTGCCCGTGGTACCACCTGGAGAGCAGCGTTAGAGAGGAAAGTCAGCTCAGGAAGGTGCAGAGCCTTGCCTCTAGGCGAGAGCTGCACCGGCTGCTTGGGAAGATGCTGGTGGGACACCGCCTCTGTGCTCCTGGTCTGGCTGCTCGCCCCCCTGGCATCACCAGACGGAGTGATTTTAGAAGTGACGTCCCTCTAATGCTTCACAATGTCACATTGGTATCTTGGCCTGAGGCTGGAAGAGGCAGGATTTTGCTCAGCCCTCCAGCCAAACATGAGATGGCATCAGGAGGTCGCACCACCACGGACGGTGAGCATTAGGGATCCATCCTCACCTAGGTCACCTAGGGATTCATGGTGGAGCAGTAAGAAACATGATTCTGGCAGTTCTTACTGGAAGGTAGCTATGTTTTTCTTTATTTTTTTTTTAATATTGAAGACAAATAGAATGCTTGGAGCCAGTAGGCTGTACCAAACAGACAGCACAGCCAATGCTGACCAGGAGCAAGAGGTTTTGATGCAGTTTGGGAACAATTTTTGCACAGGTTCTCCTTGCTGTGGTCAGTGCCATCACCTCCCAGGATGAAGTTGACAGAGCAGCAGTCAGTGATGCTGAGCCTTTCAAATCCCCCTCCCAGCCATGCCAAGCCTGGCTGGGAAGACCTTTAAAGAGCAAAACCCCTTCCTGCAGGCCTGAGGTCTGCACAAGAGCAGGATGGAGCAGCGCTGAGGTGGCTCAGTACTGCTTATGGCGCTGCTGCTGTTCAGGGCCACGTCTCGGAAATGCTACGATCCTGACGCATCCCGCTATATTCTGACACCACCGTCATTTCTTATATTTAGAGGACTTGGAGCCTTTTCCCTCTCCTCTCCCCGGTGCTGTTGGATGTGTGGTCTGGAGCACAGACCTTTCTGGAGCTCCTTTGCCAAGCCAGCCTCTTCTTGGCGGCAGAGCAGGGGGAAACCCAGCCGAAGGGGCTTTCCACTTCTCCGCAGCTTCTTCTAACGTGAGTGGCTGCCCGGCTGCTGCCCACTGGGATTTGGGACTAGCAGCAAAACCCCATGAGCTGGAGGGGATTCCCAGTGCCCCGGATCTCATCAGAGAGCATAACTCACCTCTCCGAGGTGGGGTCCTGGCAGTTGAGGGGGTATTTCAGCTCGATGACGTTGCTGTTCTTCTCCCGCAGCAGCCCCTGCTGCTCGGTGTAGTACTGCACCAGCTCCGCAAGGGTGGCAAACTTCTCCCCTCCGTACAGGTCATAGTAATCCCCCGTGTTCTGGATCTTAATGTGCGTCACCTCGTCGTTCCTCCTGTGGACGGGAGGCAAACAAGGCTGTAAGGGGGGCAGAATGGAAACCAGGAGGAATGCCTGGCTTCCACCTGCACCGTGAGCTCCCTGCTCACGCTGGTGCTGCTACATGTACGGGAGCACCTCGGCCCTGTTTTCAGCCAAGGTTTTTCAGCCAAGGATGGCCTCAGCACCTCCAAACCTCCCAGCCTGATCTGCTTCCCAGCCAGCCTGTAGAGAAGAGGTGAAAAATTCATGCCCTGCCTTCCCCTCTGCTTCCTGCACCACTTATCCTCTCGGCCAGATGAGGCTGCCACCTCGCTCTGTTTACAACAACCCATATTCTACATAAGGGAGCGCTTGCTGTCATCTAAATAGCTCTAAAAAAAACAAGAGACAGAAAAAAAAATCACCCATACTTGGCCTGGTATTCAGATACCCTACAAACTACAGAAAGGGTTAATGTTTCCTCTCTCCAGTGATGCCCCTTAGGGAATACAGAGAGGTCTGGGGGGTGCCTTTATCAGCCTCCTCCCTCCGAAGGCCACCCCAACCTTCCTGAGAAGCAGGGTAATTGCATTTTAAATGCAATCAGCAGCAGTCTCCCCCCAGCCCAGCAGCCAGGGCTGGAAGCCCGTGGCTTGATGGACGAGCCGGGTCAGGGAGATTTGTAAATCTGGGCAAATTTCTCATTTTCTTTACCGTGCCGAGCTGCTCCCAGCCTCTCTCAATTTGTTGCCAAAGCAACCACAACGGAGAGATGCAGGAGACCCGAGGTGGTGCGAGCAGCCTATCAGGTCGGCCAGAAAAGCCGTTTCATGAAGTGTGAAATTAGAAATGCTACGGCGGTCTGTGCACAAGGTTAAATGGGAGAACGAGCTCTCCCAGCTGCGGTACCGCTCCCCATTTCTGCAGCAGAGGGCATGGCCCCACGCAGGGCAGGCAGCGCAACAGCTGCCCAGGTTTCTGGACGCCAACCCCAGCTCCACAAAACCACCTCCTGCTCCGTTTCCTCGGTCTGCAGGTGCCAAAAGGCCAGGCAGCAGAGGACAGGAGGCTCACAGAGCTGTGGGGCTGCAGGATAGTGAGCGAAGGGCACGCCTGTGATGGTACAGCAGCCCTGACAGTGACAGGAGGGTCATCGAATCCTTAGGATGCACTCAGGTAGCCCAGAGCTGTGGCTGCCTTTAGGTACCTCCTGCCAGGGATTCTGCAACTTCCACCTGCCTCAAGGGTTTTAATAGCCACCAATTTTGCCTTTTGAGGGGCTTATTTATTGTGGGGCCATGCAGATGAAACACTGACTGCCCACTGAGATGTCCTAGAGCATGAGAGACGAGAGGAGGCCAAGGTGGAGCTGGGCAATGGGGTTTCTGTGTGCCGAGCCTCCCAGAGCCCACAGAAGCACTGGCAGCTCCATGTACCATCCCCTGGGACTGCCTTTTGCAGAGACACGGCCTGAGGCCAGCAGCACTCATAGCCACATTCGAGGCACAGTGTCACGAGGTCCTTCCCAAAACGCTGCCCTGACAGATGGCCCCAACCCCATGCGCTCCGTCCCAGCTGCTAGCGAGGACCTCGTCAGCGTGTAACCCCTAATTGCACTTAGTGCTCACGCAGCTCTTCTTGGATGCTTCGTTTGGCTCGGGTTGGGCATCGAGGTGACTTCCAATTAGCACCACCCCAGGGGAGATGACCAGCCGAGCGTGAACACAGACTGCATCCACAGCGCTACCATCACCCCGCAGCGGGGCAAAACCAGCAAGGGGCTGACAAACGGGGCCTGAGCTGTGAAAAATTGGCATCTGGGTCTCAACCGGGCACTATGCCCCTGGTGGCAAGGCTTTGGAGACTGGCCCGAGCCATGTACAAGACGGGAAGCACTGCATGAGACACGGTTATCTCGTCCTGGCCCATCTGCTGAGCTCGGCCTAGCACCTCGCTTCAACCACCGCATCCTCGCAGCCTCCAGAGCTTGGCAGCGCTTGCATCTAGGGCACGAGCAGAGCTCACCAGATGGAAACGAGAACTGGCAGGGAAATTGAGAAGCCGCAGGAGGAGCTGGCACATGGCTTCGGCCAGCAGCCGGGCCTGGATGAAGCTGTGCTCGTGCCTCTTGGCCTGAGGCTCCCCAGTTCCCCGCGTCCCAGCCCCATCGCAGACCGACAAAGGCTCGGTTCACAGAGCCACCCCCACGGCCTTCGAGCACTTGGGGGATGAAAAGCAGGGGAATAATCAGGGTCATTCATCCCACCAGCCCCCAAGGTCAGGCTAAGCACAAAGGGCATTCATCGGCTCCCCTCTCCCTCCTTTTCTTCTCGCAGACCTCGCGTCACCTCTGCAGCCCCAAACGGGGCAGCACTGGGCTCCGCACCAGCAGCATCCACGATGCTGTGCCCTCAGCGTGCTGAATGGTGAAAGAAAGCACAAAAAGACACCCGAGCACCCAGCTGCCTTGTGCCGGAGGGCTCGGCTGCTCCGAACAGCTTTGTACAAGGATGTTGTGCTGTTTGGTCACAGCCACCAACATCTTGGGCGGCTTCAGAGGCAAGCAAGAGCTGCCTCTGTCCCCTGCGAAGCTTCTGTGTGCTATCAGAGTGGATTGCCATCCTCTCCAGGCTTTCAGCAGAGAGTTGTGTTAGTCCTAGAGAAGCAGGGAATCGAGCAGTTGCATCTTCACCTTCGCTATGCAACAGGCAATTTGCAACCCAGAGAGAAAAAGAGAGGAGCTCGTGCACAATCTCCCAGCAAGTCGTAGAAAAACTGGAGGCTGAGACTCCCCTGCCAGTCCCACGCTGCCCACAAGATGCCCATCCTCGCTTCAGCACCTTACTTCAGCCTTGCTTCACCCCTCTGGCATGTCCTCAGCAAAGGAAACATGTTCCAGCCCCATCCCAGCTCTGCTCTGTGCCATCTTCAATGCAGGAACTCAAGTGCCTGTTAGTATTCAGGAGCGAGTTGGCACCACATGCGGGATAATTTGGAAAAAAATAATTCACTGCCACTCAACGCTATGAGCTCTAAAATGAAAACTGTTTCCCAAACCCATCCAATGTGCAATTTAAATACAAAATGAGAACATTTGTTGAATTGCTGCCTTTAGTTTACAATAAGCAGCAGAGTGGTTATTCCTGTCACAGTGCAAATAAGACCCGTTTTTCACGAACAGCACAACTCCTCCCTAGATATCCAGGAGTTTCCTGATCCAAAATATTCCAACTTGAGAATTTGAGTCTAACGTTTTCAGTCCACACTGCACTGACCACCAGTGCAGATGCAGTCTGCTCTTCTTTATAATGAAGTACAGTCAAGGACTTGGAAAAAAACAAAAAAAAAACAAACAAAAAACCAACCCTACCAAATAGACCTTTTTTTTTTTTTTTTTAATCACTGAAGGCAGAACCACCTCAAACATCAGAAATACATTTCTCTGCATCCCAAGGAGTCTTCTTCAGTCATGTGCTTTTCCTGCCTGCGTCAGACAGAAGACCTAGAGCTTCACAGCACACGTGTATGACCCCTCTGATAAGATGCAAAAAGCAGCCCAGAAAAAAAAAAAAAACTGAACGATCTGCTTCCAGATAAATCCCAGCCACTCCAAGACAGGAGGAAAGGCTCGATGTTGCTGTCAGAGGAGAAGATACTTTCTTAAGAGAAGAGAGGCCTTGTGATGAAAGCACTAGGCTAAGACACGATGATCTGGTACTGTCGAGTACCTCCTGAGCAAGGACTTTCAAAGTAAGCCAGGATCCGTCATCTCTTTCCCAGCTGTACCACAAAGACCAGTGCTTCCTTTCACTGGCTGGCCTAGCTTGGAAAAAGCAGAATCAGTCCTATCTCTCCCTAAATATTTGCACAGCCTCACAGGGCCTAAATTGGGTTGGTAGGTGCTGTTAGGACGAGACACAAAGACAAGTGTTTTAGAAGAGAGCCTCTTGCAAGCCTCCTTCTGTTTTTCTCCAGACTCAGCCTTCTTCCTCTGCTGCATCTGGATTGCCTGCAGGCAGCGACTCAACCAACACAACCCGCCTGTGGTATTGATTTAGTCCTTTTTGTGGAGCACATACTCAAGAGGACAAAAAATCTTCCTTCATTGCATGTCTTAACCTGTGCCCACAGTGTGTTTGTACATGTCTTTTAGGAAAAAAATGAGAAAAAAAAAGAACAAAACCCAGTCCATTTAAATGTCAGAATGCTCAGTGGAAGTGTTAATAAGGAAGCTGTTCTGGGAGAGCACAGCTCTAAAACGATTTCCTTACCAGAAGCACACTTTGCACTGCATCCCATGAGCGAGGATGGGAACTGTTCCCATAAAACCCGACCCAGGGACCAAGTGAGCAGCATCTCCTCAAGATGGTTCCTAAATGTCCTGGCATCCTCATCTCTGTTGTGCCCACAGGCCAAGCACCACTCGGGCAAACTTTCAGGATGCCTTCTCCTTTTGTTCAAGCTCCTTACCCAGCCCTGGCCAGGTCCGTAAGAAGCTGCAGAAGCAGTGGAAATATCTGGGCTTCTGCAAACACACCTTGGCAGATCCAGGTGTGCACCGCAGTGCTGGAGATATGGAGCATTTCTCCTCCAAAATCAGGAAAAATCACAAAAATCTGGATACCTATTCAGAGGCCCAGCTCCAGTGCCCGGCCCCATGCAGGCTCAGGAGCTGAGGTTTCCCCGGCATCACTGCCCACATCCTCACTCAGCACAGGTTTTGTGAGCCCCCAAGGGACAGCACGAAGCGTTGGGGTGCTGGCAACCTCTGCAGGAGCCAACCCCTGCCACGAGGAGCATCCCCCCCAGCCAGCGACGTGGTGATACAGAGCTGTCTGATTTTCTGGGCTTAGGCAGCACTGAAATACCTCCAGAAAGCAGAGCTGCAGCGGCTGCACGGAACAAAACGAGACAGCTTGCATGTAGGCACAGCGCTTATTACCGCTGCCGTACTCGGGATGACTTCTCCATCATCTCCACCTCCAGCCCAAGCTGCCAGAGCACTTCCCCCCCCCTACTGATGCGCTCCACATGTTTGCAAGGAAAAAAAACAACAAAACAAAACAAAGCCTTGAGAGCACCAGCTGCTGTAATGGAAAAGGCTGAAAGGGTACAAAGGGCTAAAGAAAGGAAGGAGAATTAGACACGGAACTTCACGGAAACCTCCTCGTAACTTCTGCAGTGCTATTCCCTAGCTCCTCTTCTGGATACGCACCAGCACATGGGTCAGCTGGTGGGTGGTCTGCTCAGCCAACGCTCCAGCGCCTGCTTTCTTTGCAGCCCACGGCCTCTCTCATTAAGCTGCCTTTCCCCTCGCTGGCTCTCAGAAACCCTTGGAGGAGCTGGAAGGAGGGCGAGAGAAGAGGAAGAGGTTTTGCTTGCTCCCCTAAGAGCACTCTCACCCACTAACACATCTATTTTAGGTGTTGTTTCAAAAATATCTGTATTATTCCTTTGTAAGCCTTTCATATTTTTTTTGGAAAGAATATACATGCATTGCCCTGTCCAGATGCAATTCTAGGTGAGAATAACACCACACTGTCCCACCTGTATGTGTATAATGTAACAGAGAAAGGCTCTCCAGCTTTCTGAGCCCTTAAATCTGCTCACTGTGTACTCTATCAGATGCTTTGGGGAATTAGAGCTGCAACACCTCTGCAGGTGTCTTGGGGCCATCGATTTCAGTGAGACAAGAGCACGTTGCTCAGATGAAGTATAAGCAAAATCACTCCCTAACCAGGACGACGGGACAACCCCTGCCTCAAGTGTCAGGCCAGAGTGATGGCACGAGCCGGGGAGGGGTTTACTCGTAGGTAAAAGCAGTCGCTGAATATAAATTCTTTCCTCGTCTTCAATTCACGATGCCTCTAAGCTTTGTGTCACGTTTCACGTGCCTTCCTGGAAACACCGTACGTGTCACGGCTTTGGGTTACTGAGAACTGTGAGAACTGGTCAGACTTTCCACCAGGGTACAGCACAAGTGGGCTGGGGCGCAATGGTTCGGTGGCACAGCGCTAGGGCACGCCGTGCTGCTCTGCCCCCTGCTCTTCACGATTGAAGGGCAGTAGCTTTGCGGTTTTTACGACCGAAATGATGCTGTCGTTAAATATTTTCTGCCACACAAGGATCGCCCGGTGGTAGGAAGTGGCCCAGCCCCCCCGATAACCTGCTGCAGAGAGGGGTAAAGAGATAAAAGCACCAATAACGCTGCTCTGGGGCTCCCCGGGGGAGGCAGCGGGCTGGGACAGGGGGAAGGTGACAAACCACAGCAGCAGCAACGTGCATGGTCTTCTCCTGAGTCACGGGACGGGGCTGAGGGACAGAAACTCTGCCAAGCCGTGGCGTGACTCCCCGGCAGAAGGCACCAGCACAGCAACGCAGGCGTGGGCACGACTCGCCCGGCAGAGCGATTGACTCTGCTAATTCGGGGTAATTAGGCTGCTGGCCGGGTATCTGCCCACGTCACGACACCGCTGCACAGGCAAAACCTGCGTCTGCCTGCACGTCCCCAGGCTGAGCGGGCGCTGTCAGGACTCACCGCATGGCCAGGCATCGCCCTGACTCAGAACACGACACGAGAAGAGCTCACGTGAAGCCAGCCCCCTGCTTCACCCATATTCCCTCGCTGCTGCTGCTGGCTCGAGGCAGCTCTCCGTGACCGAGTTTATTTCCCATACTAATTACGCAGTTTCCTGTCTCTCTCATTAGCTCGCCGCCGCCTCTGATTGCAAGCTCAGGGGCGAGCCAGCGGGGTCGGATCCCACCCCTGGCAGCACCCCACAATAGCTGGGCTGGGTCCTGCCCGCTGGGATGCTCCATACCCCGATGGCTGGAGAGGAGAGAAGTGGCTGGGTGCGTTCCCCTGGCTAAAAAAAAAAGGCAGCACGGAAAAAATAAGGCAGCTGCAAACTCTCAACAAGCTAAGAAATAACTGCACCTAGCAGACAGGGCAGGTTCTAGTCCAGAGATGACTGCAAGGGGGGAAATAAACTTGAAGAGGGGGAAATAACTTGAAGGGGGGAGAAAGGAAAGCAAGAGATGCTCCGTCCCTTTCGTCATTTGCACAGTCTCTGCACACAGCGTGGCGGGAGGATGCATAAACTCACTGGGGTTTGCTAAACAAAACGAGGGTTGTTTAAATTAAACAGAAGCCACCAAAAAAAAAAAAAAAAAAAAAAAAAAAAAGAGAGGTCCGGCTACAAGTGCCTGGAGGAACCTCTGCAGAGCTCTTTCCCTGCGAGGCCCCAGCTGGATGGAAAGAGCTCGGCCACAACCTCCTCCTCTCATCTTGGGGACGTGCTGGGTCAGTGCTGCTCCTGTCCCCCCTGCCAGCTCTACCTGCTCATCGCCTGCACCAAGGCCATCAGCAGAGCTGCAGCTCTCCCTTTCCAAGAGCTTTGCTCCTACGGGACACCAGAGCAAGGTGCACAGCCCTGGGAACACTGCACCATGCGGTCCCGCTCCCTTATGGGGTCTGCACGGGATCCCCTGATGATTCATTCCTGCTGGGACCGAAGATGCTCTTCCCAGAAATTTAAGCACGTTGCCTTCCCTCCTCTGCCATCGAAGGCCCCAAAAGCACACGCAGCAATCTGCTACCAGCTGCTTACCTGACAGAGAGGGTGAAATCCCCGGGGTTGCTCTTGCTGGGCCGAGCCAGAAAGCTGCCATGGACGCCCCTGGTCAGGAGCAGCTTCTCTGCCTCGATGCCGCTGATGTTGGGATGAAACCACCTGCAGAGGGACAACGGGATGTGAGCTACGTGAGTAGCAGCCCATGGGGCAGATGCCATCCTCCTGCCTGTGGGGCTGGCACCGTCCCTCCACCCACCAGCTCCCCGTGGCAGCTGCCCCCCAAAAAAACCCCCAACTCATGTGTCACAGCGCAGGAAACCTCAGATATCCCCCAGGAGAGACCTCTTTGCTCTGCCCTCCTCTTCCTCGGAGCAGGAGCCCCGCAAGCTTTCTGTAGTGCCCCTCTATAGGAAGCCACCAGATGGTGTTTGACTTTTTTTTTTGGGTCCGGGTCTGATCCCAGCTGGCTGGGCTCAAATCAATTTGCTGCCAGATGGGCTGACCCCAGGAAAAGTCCTGCATCTCCCCGAGGGCACTCGAGGCATTTCTTTAAGGGCTGCCGGGTGGGTTTTACAGCAGAGGACCTGCAAAAAGAAAAGCTCCACCATCAAGAGCACTGAGTTTTTCAGTCTCCTAAGCAAGAGCACAGCCTCAACCCTTCAGTCTCCGTGCTAAAATCCCCTTACAAAGAGGGGATGCCCTGG
This sequence comes from Netta rufina, assembly GCF_964035555.1. NCBI lineage: Eukaryota > Metazoa > Chordata > Aves > Anseriformes > Anatidae > Netta > Netta rufina. Next base: position 6,291,335 of record NC_140146.1, read on the forward strand.
CTGGGGAGAAGAAAGGGGTTCCACTGAGACCCCATCAAGACGGAAAGCTGTGCTCCGGACTGCAACACGAGGCAGGGACGAGCCCTGACACTACAAAAGGGATTTTAATTGCTGGAGCAAACCCAGCGACTCGGTTGCATCTCATCCAAGGCAGCTTCGCCTCTCCAGCTCAAGACGAAGCAGCTGCTCCTCAACCCCTCAACAGCTGGAGTTGAAGCTGTGGCGACACAATCACCTTTCCCGTGAGCACAGAGGAAAAAAAATGACCCAAACCGTGCCGCCGCTGTGCCAAAAAAGCACAATTCTCTGCAAGGGACCAGCGCACAGCCCAGGGAAGGAGGCTTTTTGCACGGGGCTGGAAAGCATTAGTGCACGGACGTAATGGGATGGCCTAGGAAAGAGGCAGCTGACCCGCAGGGAAAAGATGTTTCATTTATATTGCACGCTGCTTGAAGGCAGTCTTTGTGCTTTCAGTGTCATCAAACCAGCGACTGCCCTCGCTTGTGATGCTATCAGCCTCGATCAAGTTCTCTTGATGGAATCACAAGAGCTGGTGTTTCCCCACGGCTTTAAGGCGTGATAAATATGCAGAGCGGCTTAATGATTTCCCATGTGGCACCAGCTTCGTGGCTCGATTTTTCGGAAGCCACCGAGAATCCACTGCCTAAATGCCAGGCTCTTTTGAGTAATCTCACGACCCACACACGGGCTGATAGCTGCTCAGCTCGGAAATTCTCTCCTGCTTTCGCTCCGGCACCCGTTTCCACGTGGCACCGCTGCGATGTTCCTCCTGAGCAAAGAGGAGGAGAGGAGCCCTGGCTGATACTGCCTTCTGGGCAGTGCCAGCTGCAAGAAAATTAAGCTGCAGTGGCTCTGAGCCCTCTTCGGAGAGCAGGATGAGAGCGCACGAGTTCCTGCACAGGCGGACGGGTCGGCGGCACCACCTCTCAGCCCAGCGGCTCGAAACCGCAGCGCTGAATTTTCCAAGCAAAGCGAAACGCGGCCCTCGAGAGAAGCATCTCTGGAAATTGTGAGTAAGCTAGCTTCTTGTACACAGCTGTCCCGGGGCTCGGAGCAGCTGACACGCCGTCCCCACAAAGGGGTTTGTGACTTGGTCTCGATTGCTGCGGGGAAATGCGCAGCCCAGCATCTTGCCGAGCGCCTGCCTGGGGAAATACACCCCAAGACTGGATCTACAAACATAAGCGCGCTCCTCAGAGTGTGTTTGTCTCCCAGATACACAGAGAAAAGGTCGAGAAATGTCACGGCCTCCTCCACAATTTGGGATTTCCTCCCTCACACCACAACCCAAACAGTTTTGATGAAAGATCCTTGAGTTCTGGAGGAAGGCGGCGCCGTTCGGAAAGGGCCACGCAAGCAGATGGCAAGCAGGGCTCCCGGCGCTTCCGAGCCTCGTGTTCCCGACATCACCAGTGACACCCTTTTACAAACCCACCCTGCACAGGGCCGGCACTTAACTGCTCTGCAAAACTGCTGCTGGCACGGGAACGGAGCCTCTAATGGAGCTTAATGGAGCTCGGGGACACGGCGGAGTTGCCGAAAGCGAGGCAGAACGGCAAAAATAACAGCGCAGCGCGGCAGGAAAAAGCCAAGACAACATCGTGGGTAAAGCTGTAGGAGGAGAGCCCTGGCAGGCACGTACTGGCAGCCACAAGTGTGCTCTAGGGCTGAAAATATCTGGGTTGGTGTGACAGCAGTGCCAGAGGGGTGCTCAGCGCTCGAGGGTTGCCACCATGGGAACCACGCACACCTATACATCGTCCCCATCCCCGTATCGCTCATGGATCCCACTGAGGGGGCCAGGACCTTGTGGCTGCCTCCCAAAACAGAAGGATGGGTATTTGGGGAGGGAGGAAGGTTACCCATCACCTTTGGGGGCAGATCTGGGGGCCTGTCGGCTTTGATGTGCTCTTGGTGCCACCGAACAGAAACCTAACTGCTGAACGCCTTTTCTCTCCATCACTCCCACTGCTTGGACAGGGACCAAAGCACACAAGCACACACAGGCCGCTTGTTATTTAGCTCGCAAGAAGCACAAACAATGGGCTGGGGAGAAAATCTCCGCAGCCCTCGCAAGCAGGAGAAGGCAGGGAGGCAGCTCCCAAATCCCGAAGCAAAACAGAGAGGAGGAGGAACAAAAAATGGGGAAAACAAACCTCTGTAAACATCAGTTTGTACCTCTCCCCTGGCTCTGCAGAAGAAAGAAAACCTGGGGAAAGGGATGGTTTCAAACTCAGAGTCGTCTCCATTTGGGAATCCCAGCTCTGAAATCCATCACTTTCTCCCCGGAGGCTTTTCTGCCCGGATTACATGGAAATTAGCAAAAACCACGAGGTTTGTCCCAGCGCAAATCCTCGCCCCTGCTGCAGCTCCGAGCTGCAGACAACTCAAATCCACCTCTCCCCCTCCCAGGATCTTCTGGCACACCTATTCCCAGCTGTCAGCCCTGCTCCTGTAAACAGCGGATTAAAAACCGAGAGCAAGACCGGCTAAAACAGGATTTGAGGCTCTTTACGGCTGTTTTTCACAACGTTTTTATACCAAAGTGCATTTGTTGGTAAGCAAAACCAAGCCCCAATGCAGCAGGGGAGAAGCAAGCACCAACCCTGGTGGAGGGAGGGCACCAAAACCTGCACAGAGCAGGCACCGGGCTTCGAGTCCAACCTCCTGCACTTATATTTATGTGCTGAGCTGCAACATTTTGGGAAAAAATGGGAAAAGAAAAGCCAACAAAGAGGATCCAAAGCAGATCCCTGACCTAGGAGAGCAAAAAGGGTTATTATTAACATCAATACAGCTAATGACAGGCGTTAGCGTGCAGCCGGGCACGGGCAGCCCTTCGGTCGCGAGCTGTTTTGTGGAGCTGAGTCACGCCTGAAGAATTGCTTTAAATAATAAAAAAAAAAGGGGATCTCGCCACTTTTCGTGCCTCCTGCTACAAGTCAATATGCGCCCTGCCTGCTGCAGGCAGCGCTGCCTTCTTGCAGAGGAACGAGTTTCCCTTCCACCCGCCAAGCCATCTAGAATAAAAGTTGAATTAAAAATATAGAGATATCGAGTGCCTGTCAGGAACCAAAGCTAGACAAAAAAAATGTATTGAAATAAAGATAGAAAGCAGGCTTGCACGCAGCGTTAGGTGCCCAGGACTGCCTGCTGGGACGTCGCCCAGGCTGCCCGGGGGCTGGGATTCAGATGGGAATTGCCAGCACGTGGTGGGAGCTCAGACATCAGCCTGGGCTGGCTTACACCAGGCCACACGGCACGTTCAGAAGCAGCAAGCACGCTCTGATAACCACCAGCATGCTAGCAAAGCCCACATGGAAAGCCTGGCGTGAGCACAGGCACTGGGCACCGATGGGACGTGCTCGGAGCATCCCTCCCCTGCTGGGAGCCCCCACAGCACAGCTCCAGCTCCTAACGGCTGCCCAGCACCCCAAAACGCTCCCGTTTCAGACCTACACAAGCAAATGTAGGCTCAGGACAGCTTCTCCAGCTGGGTTTTACCCACTGGAATAAAAAGGCAAACCCTCAATGGGTGATTGCCCCCACCCAGGCATTACAGCAAGGGCTCGATGCGATGGCACCGAGGTGAAAGGCACAGCAGTCCCCGGGGTGGGAGCAGGGCTCCAGCAGAGGCTCTGGAGAAGGAAACCTTCCTGCACATTAAAAATTCCCCCCTAATTTCTCTTTCATTATTGACGAGGTCCACGCAGCGTTACTCATTTCCTCCCGACCACACGCACCACGCTTTTTTCTGCTGCAAGCGCAGCCCTGGCGCCCTTGGGACAGAGTGGAACAGAGAGTTCACAACACTGTCAGACCCTCGGAAACGTATAAAACCAGGCATTTTGATAAGCCTTGCCGGGAACCCCTGTATTCTAAACACGGTTTTTTGTTAGGCTTGGAGAAGATCAAAGCAAATGTGGCTCAAGAGCCGCCGCCTACGCGCCGCGTGTGGTTAGCGCTGGGTGGCTGAACACCACGGGGACCTGGCTGGCCGAGGGGCTGGCAAAGGGGGATGAGGGGACCAAAACCCTCAGGTTGGACCCCCCAGGAGCTGCTGGTGGCCCTGTTTCCCCGGGAGAAGGCAGGGCAGGATGAGGACCCAGCAGCCAAGCAGATAACGGAGCGGTGCTTCTTCCAGCAGAGAAACAGGGAGGTGGGCTGGGGAGAGCTGGTGTGACTGAGGGCACCGACTCTGCTTCCAATTTAGCAGCTAGGAAGGAAACTTCAGAGCTGCTTGAAGGATCCCCGCACTGATTTTCTGTTTAAAGGGAGGAGAAAATGCCATCAGTTTGTGTTTGAGCACAGCTGAGACGCTCCCTTCGGTGCCAAACATGAAGCAGACGCATAGCGTGAGCTCTCACCATGCAGTTTAAGCAGCAGTGGTGCTGAGACAGGCACAGAATTCACTCTCTGCAAGGTTTTTAATCCTTGGAACGGTCCCTAAAAGGTGCAAACATCTGGGCTGAGTGAATGATGCTGTCCTGTGCCTGCAAGAGCCCTATGGAGGGCGAGGAACATCCCCTGCTTGGAGAACCAAGCAATAAATCCTCTTTTTGAAGGGTATCTCCAGAAGTTTGCCCCAGACCCTGCTGCCTCCAGGAGCAGCGAGGCTCAGCACAGCACCGTTTGCTCTCTACGGCTTTGCAGCTCCCCAAAGAGCAGCAGAAATTCGCTTGGGTCTGAGGAGCTCATGGATTACCTGGGGGCATAGAAGATGCTCAGGGTCACCTCGCCCAGGCTTTTTCTTTGGATCCACCAGGGCTGAAAGTTTCCTCTGCCCAAAATACAGGCACCCCAATGCTTGCTTGGCAGACGGGGACTCATTCTGCAGCAGCTCCAGCACCAGGGGGTGATGCTGACACCGACTCCCCTGCGAGGAGCCGCTGAGCAAGATGCTAAAACACTGGCCATGGGCAAAAACCTACAGCAAGGTGACATAGCACATCCCAGACAGCTGGAAAAAAATAAAATAAATAAATCAAAATGACAGCCCTTGCTGAAGGGATGAAAATAAGCAGCTACACGTTAGCTGGGGAGGGGCCGCACTCATCCTGCTCCATTACGGCTCAATTTAGCGAGGCGTGCAGAGCCAACGCTGCTGTTCTCCTGGTGTTTCCGTACCGAATTATTAGCGTCCACGTCTTCATTGAAAGCTGCTCTCCACGGGCACGCCTGCATACAAAGCAGCTCACAAACCCTCCTCTGTTGTCTCTGGTCTGGCTCAATCCAAGCCCCAGCAGAAGCCTCCTTACGCCAAGCGGAGCCCACAGGGGGGGCACGCTAAATAAACAGACCCCGCACACATCCCCCTCGCTGCCACGTACAGGTAAATATTTTCCTTTTCCTAAAGCAATTAGCGTTGTGACGGCTTGTCATGCCGTCGCGCAACACCTGACATCCCCCAAGACTGCTGGAAACAGCTTTGAAACCACCCCCGAAAATTCTCGTTGCATTTCCAAGTCGGCGCATCCGTTTCCGAAGCAGGTGCACGAGGGTCTCGCGATCTCTGGGGTGCTTGTGCCTTCCCCTGGTCTTTTTCCAGAGCATTTCCTAATGGATTCCTGTCTCAGGCGAGAATAATTTCTCTGAGGGGGGTATAACACTTGATTTTCACCAATTTTTACTACAATCAAGATGCCTGACATCCCTTTAGCTCATTGGAGCCCAACCTGTGCGCAAACCAAGTTCTCAGCACCAGCTCAAAGCAAACTGCACGTTTGCGCAGCAGCTCTGGCGTGCCTCCCCCCCCCCCGTGTTTAAAGATTTAAGGCTGGTTTAAGCATCTTTTTCTTTTTTTTTTTTTTTTTTCCATAAAACTTCAAGGCGTATGGTTAGTGAGAGTGTGTGCACGGAGGGACTTCCCCAGAGAACACAGCAGCAGAACAACGCAGACACCGTGTCGGAGAGGAGGGACCGGCAGCGGCGGGCACAGCCAGCTTGGCACCGTGGGTTGGGCTTATTAACATCCTGCTAATTAGCCCAACCACCTTCATTACAAGGCTCGGGTCATAGGAGGTCTCGCCCTGCTCCAAAGCAGCAGGAGGGCCAGGGAAATGACCCAGAGCCCTGGTTCTGGGCACTGCAGCCCTGGGGAAGTCCCCGGTGCTGGTTTTAGCAGCCTCAAGGGACAAGCAGCCAGGCTTTCCTTCCCCTCCCAGCACCTTTGGGTGGCTTTTCCAGCCAGTGGCCATGCCAGGACCCAACACCGAGGCACGAGCAGCTTCCCCACTGCACTCAGCAGCCCCTGGATGGGGCTGGACCCTCCTGAAACCCCCCCAGCCCTGCTGCAGGACACCCCACGGGGCAGGGGACATCCCCGGCCAGGACACCCCACTGATACCTGAGCTGCAGCAGCGTACCCAGAGCTCCTCCATGGCACGCTCAGAGGGTTTTTGACCCAACCCCACGCGTTTTGCTTGGAAACTTTGGTTTGGAAACGGCACAGCCAGGAATGGTTTCACACACAGCTCCTCAGAGCTTTGCCATGAACATCACACGCCGGGCACAGCGCCTTGAGGCAAAGCAACTGGGTTGAGCTGGAGAGCAGCAGCACCTCGCCACGGCACCAGCTTCACGAATTTGTCATTTAATCCACGCTCAGGCCCGGGGACCTGCAGGAGGGTCCCCGGGCACAGTCCCCAGCTGCCCCCCTGGTTGTCCTGAGGCAGGAGAGCGCACGTGCAAAGCCCAAAGCCAGCAGCAGCAGCAGGCACGAGCTCTCTCCTCCAGCCTTTGCAGAGGTGTAGCAGGATGCAGCTCCCTCCTGGCAGCGAGCTGCTGCAGACGAGTTGATTTACCAGCTCCGGAGACCCAGCTGGCATTAAGTTAATTACTCTAAATCCACATCTGTCCCATCTCCGTGACACACGCAGGAGGCTGCGCTCATCCTCTCCCTCTGATTCAGCCCCTTTATCTGCATTGTTCCAGTCCCTGCTTGCCATTGGCACCTCTTCCTCTTTTTAGGCCCTGTCCCATTCTTCCTCCTCCTGATCTATCCACCCCACCTCCCAAAAGCAGCAAAATCCTGTCTGAAACGAGCAGCCCGTCAAAGGCACACATCAGTTCCTCTGCCTGGGATGGATGCGGGTACAAACTCAGCCTCCAGAGCGCCTGGCACATAAAATCAAACCATTTAGGTTGGAAAAGACCTCTGGGATCAGCCAGTCTGACCCTAAACACAGGGCCAAGGCCCTACGGTAGCATGGACCAGAGGCAGCATGGCCTGAAAATCACCCAGCGCTTCATGTTCCCATTAAATACCACCTCTAAGCCAGGCCATTAGGGCTGGAAGGAAAATACACCGTCCAAGGGACCTGCAAAGCCTCAAAACTCGCAGGCTGACGTAGGGACAATGTCCATGGCCTCCACCCCTGACTGCCTGCTTGGGGAGAAGGAAAATCTGCGAGCACCAGCTGGCTCCTCTAAAGGGCTGCGAGCTGCGATGGGAAGAGTCAAAAATGCAATCCCACAGCCACCTGTCAGCTCTCGGGGGGGGAAATCCAAGGCTATTACCCAGGTCATCAGCTCAGAAATAGCCATTTCCAGAAGAAAAGCCAGAAAAATGTAAAAAAAAAAAAAAAAAAAAAAAAAAAGCAACCCTGCAGATGCAGGCACTCCCTTCTTGGTGAGCGCTTCTGCCCGCTGCGCAGGGCGCATCATTTTTGTCCTGTACACTGAAGACTGAAGAAGCCGGGGTGATCTTTACAGACAAAAGGTCACGTTTTCATGCTTCTCACTAGATAGTCACCATGCCCACCTTACCATGGGGACAGAAAACAAGGGGGAAAAAACACTCATCTTGGGATTTTTCGCTTTGACCCAGCCAGCACTCGCCAGGCGGAGCTGAGACAGCTCCACCAGCAGCCTCCTGCTGATGGCAACGCCTGTGGCACAGGGATGCTCCTCGTGCCAGCTAGCAGGGACCAACCATGGGCACCTGCACCAGAGCAGGGCCACGGAGGAGCAGCTAGGAGGATTTTGTGCCGTGGGGCACGCAAACCGCCCCGGTTCTGACATCGGTTCATCTGCATGCCCGGAGGGCGGCTCGGAGGAGAGGCTGATTTCGGAGCATCGCTGCCTCCAGCAGCCAAATCCAGGCTGGGCCATACCCAAAGGCCACCAGGCTGCCTCCAGCCACCCCAGCACACGCAGGCAAAGCCTTCAGACAGCCTGGTCCTATCTCCGAGGCTTCCTCGCAGCCCATCCCACAGCGCTGATATGGAAAACCTCGTCCACCACCACCTCTTGCACCCCGCAGATAAAGGCCTGACAGTGGCAAGGAGAGGAAACCACGGGCAAAATTAAGATCGGGGGGGGGACAAAAATACATCTTTGAGGATGCCAGTTTGTTCTGCAGGGCTGGAGCGAACAGCAAGGCGGTGGAGCGTGCGAGCTGGCCTTCCACTGCTGCGAAAAGCCGAGCTGCGACGTGCTCTTTGCATGGCTGCATGAAGGATGTGAGAGAGACGGCACCTGCCTGCTGCCTTCCCCTCGTCCTGCTCCAGTGAGCGGCTTTCAGCAGCATCACTGCACCTGCCCTGGTCCCACTGGGTCCATCTCCTCCCAGGAGACACGGGCTGTGCGCCCTGGTGCACGTGGGCAAGAAACGAGAGGCATTACGGCCGTGTCTGCCACCACCCCAGTATCAAGATCTGCAAATATTGGGTCTAGCAGCTCGGGTCCCGAGCGCAGCAGCTCGCAAGGACTCGAGGATTCAGACGTTGCTCAGCCCTTGCTGAAGGCAGGTCCCCTCTGTAGCTGCAGGGAGAGATGCCTCGAGGAGAGAGCAAGCCCCCGTCCTTCCCCGGGGTGCCAGGTGAGAAGGGAAAGGGGAAAACCTGACCCCACGTTGCTGTAGGGCACCACATCGTACCCCCTGTGGCAACACAAAATTCATAACCTGGCTGGAGCAAAGCACCTGAGCATCTCGGGATGCAGCAGACGTGGCACATTAACAGCCACCTCCACGTCTATATCTGTTGGTGGTGTTTCCCCTCTCCTAATAAAAGGGAAATTGGAGATAAGCGAAGGGGCAACTCCAAAATGAGTTGGGCTGCTCAGAAAACCAGCCACGCACACAAACACAGCCCCTCTTTGCTCCAAGGACGCGGGTCAGGCTTGCAGGACACACATGGTTCGGGTGGAAGGGCGTTACACAAACCTTAAATTAACTCAAATTATTCGACCTGTGTAATTGAGGCTCAGGGCAGAGGCTGCAGGGCAAGCCTCCTGCCCACATCTCCTTGGAGGGTGCTCTGTGATAAAGGATAAATCTTACAATTTGTCCCCTTGCCACCTCCTCCTTCACATTGCTTGTACCAGAAAGGATTTTGGCTCTCAGCTTAACAGCTGGTTAAGGTCTAAAACAGCCAGGGAGCTAAAACTCCACATCTCTTGGCCACCTGCAGCAAAGAACCGACCCCAGCCCGCACCAAGCACCATGGATGCTGGCGCCCATCCACCTGGCAGCTCTGCAGGGGGACATTGGGGTCCCGTTGGTGCTCCAGCTGGCACAAGTCACCGCCGATCGAGCTGCAGGATGAGGGCTGAGTGCCCCAAGGGCACTAAGTCTCTCGTTGAGGCACTTTGGGTTTGTTTTTAAAGAAAGCAGCAGAAAACCATACAGGATACGCACGGTGCTAATTTCCCCCTTCGGCGTCCAAGTATTTGCTCACCTCAGAAATCAGCAGGCTGCTTCCTCAAAAATGTGCCCTGCTGCCAAGGCAGGGCCTTCTCCTGCCCTCTGCCCAGCTCTGCAACCCAGCCAAGCTCCGTGCACGGCCGTGGGTGCGCTGGCTCCATCCCTCCTGCCTCTGCTCGCAGGGGGACGGATCCTTTGGTCCTTCCCTGCCTGAATAGAAAAGGCAATCCCAAACGTTTGGAGGCTTTCTGGGACGGGGAAAGGCTGCTGGTTTGAAATCCACCGTGCATTTTATTCCTGCTGATGTCTAAACCCTGGCTTTGCCAGCTGGAGCGCTCGGGCCAGGTACCGCAAAGCTTTCCACGCCCCGGGCTCGGCGCACGCCGCGCGGATGGAGAGGAGAGGGATGGCGACACGAGACCGAAACCGCTGGGGGGGGAAAAAGGTACAAGCTGTGCCTCTTCTCCATTTCCACAGGATGGGAGAGGCAGATCCAGCTCTGTCTGGCCGCCCTGCACCTCCACACCCAGCCGTACCCACCTGCACCCGCAGCAAGCCGAGAGCTGGGGCTCCTCCAAGGCGCCCGGAGGATTTACACCCAGGCTCCCTTAATTAAACAAGGTGTAGCTGCGTCCCTCCAGCTGCTCTGGATGGAGGCACCAGCCCCCTGAGGTGTGGGAGGTGATTTTTTTTCAGCTGCAGCTTCCACGTTTCCTGAATTAGCTCCCCAAATTGAAATTAAATTGAAGCTCAAGCTGCGTTGGCATCGGGCTCTGTGTTAGGACCACCGTAAAAACGTGCTGTGCTTTACCCTCAGCCAGGCATTACCTCCTGGTCCAAAAAAGGTTTGATAGGAGGAGAAATATTGCTTGAGCTTCCCCCGTTCATGGAAGTTTCCTGGCCTGCCCATTGCAGATGTTTTCGTTCTCACAAAGCGAGCTAAAATTAAATTGCAGGCCCACCTGCCAGACTGTTGGGGCATTAAAAATACACAGCTCTATCTCACCAGCCAGCAACGAAACCAGCCCAGCTGCTGTCTGAGTGACAGCCTTCCTCCCGGAGCAGGAAAGAGTTTGTTTAGCTCTTCGCTGTGACCCAGCAGAGCAGAACACACCCAGGGCAGAGACGAGAAGCTGAGAAATCAGTGAGTGGCACCAGGTGGGCGAGGGGGCTGGTGGAAAACCTCGGGATGCTCCGGCCAAGGGAGCATTTCACACCTCTACCCAGAGCCTTCCACGTCTCATATGCCTTGAACAACCTCTCTCTGCTCCACAAAATGCCCTTCTCTCTAAATTTTGCTCGTTTTATAACCACAAAATTCAGCCAGAGGTGCCCAGCCCCCCTGGAAGCCCAGTGCCCCCGTGCCGGCAAGGTGTCCGGCAGCACCCAAAGGCACGGCGCACCAAGAGATAAGCGAGCAAGCATCCAGGCAGCCTTGCTCACAATGCAATACACGATAGAGATCTAATAACAACCCCGAAATAACCTGCTGCTCGCTGGGGTAACCTCTCCCGGGCACCGCCAGCCTTATCAGCGAGTCCTGTTAATAATTGGGGTGATCACGCTCATGAAACTGCTCGCGCGGCGCTGGAGCCAGCACGAGGAGAAAGCCACCAGCACCCGAGTGACGAGGGGTAATTTCCAGTGGAGAATCTTACACGGCTGCAGAGACCTTGCCAGCTAACGAGCCCTGTTAATCACCGTGCCCACGCTTTTGTTAGTAGCTTCACACAGAACCAGAGGTTTTCTTGCGACCGAAGCGCCGCAGACGACCTCCACGCCGCGTCCCCGTCGCCTTGCTCCCACTCAGATTTCCCATCTCCGAAAGAAACAGAAGCACACAGAGCAGACATCCTACCTCACCATCCCTGGCCAAGGCTCCCGGCCCCGCGGAGAGATTTCCTCGGTCCCCAGAAACCGCAGGAGAGCTCGAAAAGGCCAAAAGGGTCGCGGGGTACGGGAGGTGGGGACGGCTTGGTTAGGACGTCCCAGCCTCCAGCATCCCCCGCGGGGCTGGCCGAGGTGGCGGAGCGAAGAAGTGACAGCGAGTTATTTACCCAAAAAAAAAAAAAAAAAAAAAAAAAAAAAGCTTGTTCTGGACGGGAGAGGGGGAGGAGAGAAGAAAAGGAAGTCATCTCCTCCTCTTATCGGCACCAGCCCGGCAGCTGTGAGCTGGGTTTTGGTGGGGACTGGGAGGGCGAGCGCCACGCGCATGGGGTGTGTCGGCTGGGGGGCAGCCCAAACGGCGGGGAAAGAGAGCGAAAAGGGAGGGTAACGGGCAAAGTGGCATCCCTTGGAGGTCCTGTATGTGGACAACACCCCCCCCACCCCGTTACATCTTCCTCCTGCAGGAGATTTCTGCCCTGGCACCGAGTGGCTCTGCACGACTCAGAAACGGGGGCTGATCCTGCCAGGGATGGGGCTGCCACACACCCTCGAGAGGAACAAGGGTCTCAGGACGTTCAGATGTCCCCAGGCATCTGTTGATTTGGGGGATTTCGAATTTAAGCTTAAGAAGCCGTCCCTGACCCGGTTCCTCTGCCATCCAAGGTGGGATTCGCATGGTGGGGTTGACCCCGAGGCACCCGGGCTGGAGACCTCGTAGAAGGGATTTCTGCAGGACGAGGAACACAACAGCCCTACAAACTGCACGGCAGGACAAAACCCTTCCCCTGCCCACATCCTCAGCATCCTTCCATTACCAGCTTCCTAGGGCAGGAGAAACAAGACCTCAGCTATCCTGCGGGCAGGCAACCAACTAAACACACATCCATGGAGGCATTAAACATCCAGGAGCACGGCCGCCTCTGCCTGAGCCTTCAGCCCATTATCCTACAGCCACTCAGCACAATTAGGGCTGCTTTGTGGCTAGCCCTTAATGTGCCAGCAGAGCAGCTGGGGCACGGAGGAGATGGGGATGACAACAGCCCCAACCGCAGCGCTCCAGCCCAGCCCTGGGGGGGGTGGCAGGGAGGAAATGCCAGGGCTGGGATCACCCCCAGCCAGGTGGGATCGCACCCAAAGCACCCAGCTGGGCCCAGCAGGAGGTGGAGAGCTCAACCTCCCAGCCCAGGGCATTGGAGACGTGGCACTGGATCAGGACCTGCGCCCCCAGGCCAGCCGGTGCTTTATAACGCACGGCACTTCCCTCCTTCCACAACGCCACCCCCAGTGATGGGCAGGAATCAGAGATGCTGGAGATAAAAGCTGTGAAAAGGGGCGAAAAAAATAGGTTTTGTTGTATTAGCCTTCCGTGGAAGTCCTTTTCCACAGTAGGTCTTGTCCAAACGCGGTTGGATAAACCACCAGCGGGGCTCTTTTCCCTGTCCTCACCCAACCTCGCACCCGAGTCCACCCCCTTCAAATCCCAGACCCGCTGCACCCCAGGGATCAGACGGGACGCCAAAAATCTACCCGACCCCTCCAAAACTGCACCTCCCTCCCGAACTGCCCTCCTTGAAGCACGCCAGTTCCTCCCCGCTTTGAACAGCGAAACGACAGCACCCAAAGTTTCCGCTGCTGCAGCAGCGCTGAAGCACCCAGTTCTGACGCCAGCCCCCACAAGAACAGGACCGAAACCCCACTGCGAGCCGTGGGTGACGGCAGGAGGTGAGGTGGGGTGGGGTGAGCCTGGTGGTGGCATCGCTGCTGCTGCACGGCTCCTCTCGCACGGGCGAAAAAAACCCTGCTAAAGACGCACCAGGGCGCAAGGAGCTGCCATCCGCGTGGCCAGCGGGCAGGGAACGGGCTTGCAACGCCCACCCAGCTCCAAAATCCTGCCCTCTCGCCAGGCTCATCCCAAGCCCTGCTTCCCAGGAGGGGTTTGGAACCAGCACAGAGCTCGGCAAGGCGCTGGGTGCCACCAGTGCCCGCACGGCGCTGGGGACACCTCCCTGCCCAGTGGCAGACCCTGGCCAAAACCTCAGCCGGGGCTGTTTTAAGTTCCTTTGCTCCATCTGGTGGCTGCAAAGCTTTTGAAAGCTTTGCTCCCTTGCAGGACCCGCTCCTCGTGGTCTAAAAGGGGTGGGTGAAGAGAGGCTCGGGATGAGCCACGCTGCGCCGGGTGAGCCCTCTCCTCCGAGGAGCTGGTGGCCTCTGGATTGCCCCATGCTGGATCAATGGGGTCACTGTAAACCTGGATGCAATTGGGGTTCCTCACACAAAGCCCAAGCATGGCCATCCTCAAAGCACATGAATTCTGGGGCCGAGCAAAGCTGCAGTGGCAGGGCTGGAGATTGGGCACAGCGCAGAGCCCCATGGCACCAGCCAGAGCCACCTCCTCTGGTGGACGATGAAATTAGGATGTTTTCCTAAGCTTAAACCCTCAAACCTGGGCTATGGGAAGACAAACGTCCTCCATTCCACCAGGAGCACAAGACTTACTGTCAGGATGCTGCCAGGAACACCCTGAGCCATTCCCCCAGGAGCAGAAGAAACCCAAAACCAGCCCCAAGGCAACGCAGCCGACCGAGGAGCTCGGGGTGGGTTCATTTCCCCAGACCCCTTCCCCACTCAGCTGGCTCCTCGCTCCCCAACCAGGACAAAACGAGGAGATAAAGGCAATAAAGAAGAGAAAAAGAAACAGGGAAGAGCAGAACCCGGGGGCACAGGGTGACCTACGGCACCGTGGCTGCCCCAGGTGGCACCGGGAGGGTCCCGCGGTGCCGTCCCCACCGCCCTGCCAGAGCCCAGGGCATCACGTGCGGGCCTGCTGAGCCCAGAAATCCTCAGCTTGCAGGATTATATAACCCGGCGAGCTAATTAAAACCGAGGGGGGCTATTTTGGAGCTACGGGCAGGGTGACAAGACAAAAATATAGCCCGTAACAGGCCCACGTCCCCTTTGAAGAGTCGCCAAGGCTATTTTTTACCTAGATACATCACGAAGAATCGGAGGGAGAAAAAAAAAAATAAAAAAAAAATAAAAATACCAGGGCTATATTTAGAATTTAATCAGTGGCAGGGCTTGTTACACTTCTTAGAGAGGAGACCGATGGAAATATTTCAGGAGGGTGGGAGGAAGGAGGTGGTGGGAGGGGGGGGAGAGAAATAAAGACAAAAATAAAATTTGTAATAATAGTAATAAAAGAAATCCAAGGCCAAAGATAGCCCTGGCATCTCCCTTACATGGAAGAGATGCTGCTGGAATGGCGTGAAGGGGGATTTTCGGTTGTTGTGAAACCAAATCTTGTGCTGTCAGGCGTCCCACCCTCCTGACACCCCTGCAGGCAGGCGGCATGTCCCGAGGGAAGGGCTGTTCCGTGCCCGTGCCAAGCACCCACAGCTCCCTCAGGCTGCCCCAGCTGTCCCCACTTCCCTTTGTCACATGCGCCCGGTGTGACAGCTCTGGTGGGGACACAAAAAAAAAAAAAGAGCTGGAGGTGGCCACAGGGCAGTGGTTGCAGGGCCACGGGTCCCTTGGAGATGGCAGCTGGCGGAGGTGGCACTGCCCAGCGCCTTGTGCCACCATGCGCGCTCCTCCCGATGTTTCCCCAGCTAGAACCCATCCACTTTGTAAAATAAATACTTTTTAAAGTACTTAAAATCTCGTTGGAGCAGAGGGGAGCTGCACATTCCCATCTTCTTGCCCATATCCATGAAACCGCGCTGGGTTAAAGCATCCGGGGCACGGCAGTTCCCTTGAAAGCCAACTGGAACCTCAGCCCGAACCAAAAAGGGAACTTCCAAGCACATTGTTTTGGAGAGAGGAAGGAAAAAAGAAAAAAAAAAAAAAAAGAAAAAAGAAAAAGCCACGTTTGCTTTGGCACCACAGATGCAAACTGCAGCTCGCGGCCGGGCACCAAAGGGGACCCCGTAGGCAGCGGGGCCAGGACCAGGAGGGGCTCTGGGGGCTATGGCAAGGTTGAAATTTAAGTGAAAAACCACTGCTGGAGCAGCCTGGGGAGGCGGGTGGGCTGCTAAACGGAGTCACAGCGCTGTGCTAGCGGCGTGATGACTGGACACCGGGAATGTAAGCAATTTCCAGACCTTACACCCCAAGGTCACAGGCAGGATCTGGGCGAGCCTGATAGGAACGAGGAACGGATTGGGTTGCACGAAGGGCCCTCACGCAGCAGCAGCACCGATATCTTCTCCAACAGATGACACGAAGGGGGGCACGAAGGTGCCTGGAGCGCAGGGGGAAGCCACAACCATGCCTGCTGAGCTCCCGAGGGGCTGGGCAGCTGCACAAACCCCTCGCCGTGCAGGAGAGGGAGCGCACGGATGGAGGCGCACACCGACGGGGACACCTCTCCTGGGTGCCTGGCCTGGTGCCTTTTCTCCCAGGCCACCAAACAGCTCACAGAGCAGCCTGCTTCTTCCTCGGGGAGATAAAAGCCAGCAAGGCAGAGCCAGCAGGGGCTGGGCACCAGAAAGCCTCCAGCAGACGCTTGCAGGGAGGCCGGCTCCTCACCTGATAACACAATCAGGGCAGGCACAGCGAGCCCCTGCCCCTTCGAGCAAGCTCAGCTCACCCTTTCTCCCCCCTTCCATCCCTGCAATGAGGGAGATAAATGTAATTTCTGCTCGCCCTGAGGCTGCCCCAGCCCCAAGCTGTTGCACGGGGAGCTGCTGTGATTCGCCCCGGGCACGCGCGCTCCTGCTGTGGCCACGGATGGCCCAGGGGCCTGGCACACGAGGGCATTTCGAAGGCGATGTCGCAGGAGGTGAGGCTCATCCACAGCTTACCCAAACACCAGGAAAATCCCCAGAAAATCCCCTGGGACCCAGAACCCAACACTCACACCCCCCCAGCCCACCTGGGGGATCCCACAACTGGACCCCAGCGGTGCCCTTTGCATGTGGGGGCTGCACGGGACACCTGCGACAGCTCCTGCTGCAGGAGAGCAGCAGCTCCAAAAGGCCAGGAGGAGACCCCGCAGCACACATCTCCTCCAAACGTCCCCCTCGGCCACCACGAGCAGGCAGAGGTCTTTGCAGAGCACTCCTGCTACAAGCAGCAGCGTGAGCCGCTTGCACAAAATTAACAACAAAAAAAAATTGCATGTACAGGAAACGCACAGTTCCCGATTTCCAGCTCGGTTTAATGCGAAGAATTTCCTTCTTCCCTTCAGACTCACGCAGGAAGCCTGCAAACACAGCAGCCCCGTAATCTGATTAAGCCCCGTCCTACGCACGTTTCCTGGAACGGCGCAGGGCTGCGGGAGCCACTTTCCATCCCTCCCCGGCGCGCATCCCGCGGGGCAGCAAGTGCAGCCCTGCCCGAGCCCCTGCCTTCGGTCACGGCAGCGAGAAAACAACAGAAAAAAGCAATTCCTACTGCAGGGAAAATCAACGGAAAGGATTAAAGCGATGCCTAAAGGACGGCAGCCTTCAGGGTGCTTCTCTCCATACGCATCCTAGCATGTGGGGGTTTTTGGGGGGCCAGATGGTGTGGGGTTGTTTGGGTTTTGGCTCCATTAGGCCCCTAGGGTGGGGAGGGAACCCAAATTTGGGAAATCGGATTTCTGGGGGAAATCGGCATTTGGGAAATCGGATTTTAACAAGCCTTTTTGGGAGTCAAAGGGCACCTACAGCGCACAGGAGGAGGGCGAGCCCCAGAAAGGCACCTCTCGGCTGCAGCTCTGCACCCATGGGTGCAGCCTAAAAAGGGGCTGGGCTGGTGGGTTGCTCACGGGGAGGCAAAGGTGATCGGCACCAGGGATGGAGGAGCCCTTTGGCCAGCCCTGGTGCTTTTCTGGTGGCTTTTCAGTGGGTTTTGGCACCAAGGAGCATCTCCAGCTGGTGCCGGCAGCGCCAGCGGCACCGAGCGGTTCCCTTTCCGCAGACCCACGCTGCACACCTGGGATCCCTCGTGGCTCTGCAGGGCTCTGATTCATTCGATTCCCGAGAAGAACCATCTCCCAGGAAGCCGAATAAAGCAAACCCTGCTGGAAGAAGCGGCCAGCAGCTCCGGCACCACCCAGCCACAAAGGAAAGTCGCCCTGCGCGCGGCGCTGCGAGGCTGGCTTCCCCTCCGGTGCGCCTTGCCTTCGACTGCCGCTGCAGACGGCGAGGAATTCTGCTTGGCAGCTCTCAAAAGAGATACAGCTGCATCCCAGAAACGTGTTCCAGGGCTGAGAGTGCTTCATTTGTCTTGGGACCATAACAAGAGCAGCTCGCTGCCTTGGGGGAAACCATAGGATGCTGGAAAAATCACCGAGGGCCTGATCCAAAGCCCTCTCCCTGGCAAGGTTAGCTTTCCTGCTCCGAGCTGGGCCATTAACCGTTCTCGTTCCCTCCCTGGAGAAGGGCAGAAGTGGTGTATTTATGCATTTCGTGACCCGCAGTAATGCACTTGCCCTACCTGGAAATAAACAGCAGACTGGGAGCTCGTAGCTGAATTGTGACTTCTGCTGGCTCAGCATCTCCCACCCCTCGCCTTCCCGTCCTGGCAGGCTTCGTACACATTTTGTGCAATTTCCCTTGCACAAAAGCCCCTGGGCTCAGCTGAGGCATCTCAGGGCTGCAGGGGGATGCTGCTGGCACAGCCCGGTGGGATGCAGATGGATGGCTCACATGGAAGACAACGAGGGGGCACATCCGAGGTCGCCCATAGAGTCACCTGCTTCGATTCTCCCTCCCAGGGATCCCCAAACACCTGATCCTGGCCACCGTGGGGCCACCATGGCCCCAAACCCTGCCCCTGGTTTCGGGGCAGAGCTGAGCGCGTTGGGTGCCTTGGATGCTCAGAAACGTGGCCACCACGGGCACGGGGACTGCACAGCACCACCCTGGAGGATGCGCACAGGATCACGTCGTGGCCAACCCTGAGCTGCCAGCCCTGCTTTGTTAATAGCAACGAGCAACCGGAGACGTCAGAGTGAGCCACAGCGTCCCGGGGAACCTTGCTGGGAAGAAAAAGCCTGCCCCGAAGGCCAGGGTCTTCTGACCTCCAAACCCTGCTGCACCCCGTGCCAGCAAAGCCAGGAAGGGGACAGAAAGGGGTTGTCGTCTGCTCAGGCTTTGAGAACCAACACAGCCGGGCCCTGGCAGCAGCTCGGAGCGGGGTTTGCGACAGCTTTGTGGTTTAGGCTGACGGCAAGCAGCTCGTTCTCCCCGCAGCAGGGCTCGGTTCTCCCTCGTGTCACCCACGTGCCCCGATGTTTCATCACCACCTCCCCGGCCAGGCCCAGCACGGGGAGAGCGAGCAGCAGCTCCCAGCCCTTGGCACGGCTGCCAGGGCAGCTTCCCAGATGGGCTGAGCACCCAGAAATGGGTTTGTTTCACCCTTCGCGTGGCCTCCCCGAAAAGATTTGGCATGCGTGGGCACCATCCTGGGGGTAAAGCCGTTCCTTCAGCCAGGGAGGCACCGCACCTCCACCTGGTCCCCCCCTTGGATGTGCTCCCGTGCAGGGAGGGGAGGTGGGAAGCAGCACCCAGCGCTCAGCACCAGCCTCCCTGGTGCCAGCAGCCCCTCTCCAAAACCTGGCCACGCACCCCACAGCATCCACCTCACGGGCACGGCCACGGGGATGTTTAGGGCAGGTGCTGAGCTCGGTGGGTGCACCTGGGCTCAACCAGGAGGCAGGCAGAAGGGGGAGATGCCATCCCGACCAAGTGGGCACCCTGCATTTTAGGCCAGCCCCCGGCACAAAGCCTCTCCGCACCAAACCCTATAACTGGACAGGGTTTTTTGGGGCGCCTGTAAGCAGCCCGCTGGCCTGGAGGGTGGAGCGAGCAGGGTAGAGGCACCGCAGGCAAATATTGACTTGCCTGTGGGCACGGAGAGCGCTACCAAAAGGAAATCCAGGGGCCCCGAGCCCCAGCTTTATGTTCCATCACCCATCAGCGTGCGTTTTACATAGGGGAAAAACTGATGAGCCCGGCCTCCTCCTAAACTTCTGGGTGCTTTGAGCCACAGATGCTCGCAGAAGACCTGTTGTGCAGGGGACACAGCGAGAGCTGCATGGCAGAGAGACCCCAAAACCCCACAAACCCTCAGTGGTGGCATTGCAGGAGTGCCCGTGAGCAGGATCTGGAGGTGCTGTGTGCTCCAGAGGGCCCGTGCCCCATCCTGTACCAGCACCAAAGGAGCCCTCTGCCCTGTGACCCATCCCATTTCTCAGCCTGAAGCACCCACCCGTCAGCTCCCAAACCCCAAACCTGCTCTGGGGACACCACCAGGCAGCTGCCTTCCCCTCCTGGAGCCACCCCAGGGAAGGGACGATGTCCCCAAGTCCCCCAGGCTCCAGCTGCCACCATAAGAAAGGGGCTGAAGCCACAAAACAGAAGCTGGGGAAGGCACCAGCACCTCGCCAGAGGCACCAAAGCACCTCACCCTGCTCCCTCACCCCACAAAGCTGCTCCGAGCAAGTTGGGGTCCCCTGGGGACCCCCCGCTCAGTGTTTTTTTGGGGGGGACAGGAGCAGGTAGAGCATCACCAGGTGCTTGGGGGCAGGCTCAGGGAGCTCTTCCGCAAAACAGGCGCGGGGCTGGGGGAAGCAGAAAGGGGGGAGAAAAAGGATTTGGGGGGCGGAGAACAAGGATTTGGGGGGGCAGGGGACCCAGCTTCACCTCCGCCCCCCCCAAATTTCCTTTGCTCGCCTCCCCAAACGCGTGGGCACGCACCGGGGGGAGCCGCGCGCGGAGGGGACCCAGGCGTGGGGAGCCGGAGAGGCACCGGGGGGTGCCGGGGGGGGGTCGTGGAGGTGGCCCCCAGCCCCTTACCTGCGGGAGGTCATGGCTCGGCACGGCTCGGCACGGCTCAGCCCCGCTCCGCACCGCGCTGCTGCCGCCGCCGCACCCCGGCGGGGCGGCCGGGCTCCGGGGAAACCCCTCCCAGTGACGTAGGGGAATCCCCGCCCTCTGCCCCGCCCCTAACATAGTGGGGGGGGACACGGAGAGACACCCCCGAAGGCAATTTGGGTACCCCCGGGGTAAATTTGGGCACCCCCGGGGTAAATTTGGGCACCCCGGGGTAAATTTGGGTACCCCCGGGGTGCCCCGTCGGGGGGCGCAGCCTCCTCTCATCCAGCCTCCAGTCCACTCCTGGCCTCCGGCTCCTCCTCGCAGCCCGGTTTTGGCTCTGAAACCCCCTGAAAAAAATGAATACAAAGCCAAAAGGAAAAGAAAAAGCACCAAAAAATGGCACCGGGCACCATCCGGCGACCCCCGGTGTTACCCCATCGCCCCCCAGCTCGGGGGCTGCCTTGGTGTCCCGGGGGTCCCAGGAGGGGTCCCAAAAGTGTGGGGGGGTGGAAGTGGTGACCCCAAACTTCTGCTGGGGCAGGGGTGGTGGGTTTGTGGGACGGTTTGTGCAAACAGAGCTCATTTTGCTGTAGGAAACATAAATTCAGGCGTTTTTAACCGACTCGCATCAAACAGACGGAAAAGGCAGAAATTGCCCCAAACGCGTGCCCTGAATCTGGCACCTTTTGTGAATGCCGGGTGAGAAAACAAAGCCAGCTGTCCCAGAGGGAGAAAAAAACCAGGACGCAGCCAGCTACCTCCCCCCTGGCCCGGCCTGGCCGTAGCGGCAAAAATAGCAATTTCTGACTATAATAAGACTCAGCGAATTCCGCGGCTATTCGGGGAATACCCGGGGAGCTGGCAGCGGGCTGCATCCCTGCCCCGTGTGCCTCCAGATGGCTCCCGGGGCAGCGAGGAGCACAGGGGGCAAATCCAGACCCCGATACCAAGGAGCCCTGTCCTCCCCTTCCCCATTTCTCCCCCCCTCTGTCTGACCGGGGGCTCCTTTCGCAGCACTGAGAGCTCATTGTGAGATCCACACTGCGGCTCTGTCTGCGTGACCCCTCTGCTCCATCCCCGGCTCTGTCTCGGTCACTGTCTGGCTGGGAGAAGTTTTGGGGCCGGCCGGCTCTGTGTCCCCCCAAAAAAAGGTTTTTCTGCCCCATTTCTTGCTGCCAGGTGGTCGCCGGAGGCACCTGCTCCTTGGGAGGCGCGATGATTGTCTTGAATTTACAGAGCGTGTACCCGGGCTGGGGGAGTGCCTTCAGTGCTTGCAGTGAGGACAGCTTCAAAAGATCCCATTTAAGCTGTGGCGAGCACCCAGAGCTGCCCAAAATCTTTTGGAATTCCCTCCTGAAGTTTTGTGTGCTCGTCTGCAGGGCCGGCTGGGCACCTGCGCATCGCAGGGACCTCCAGCACAGGCTGGAAGAGCCTGTTCAGGGTTCAAGCTGTCCACCTACAAACACTGCAGCCCTGATTTTCTCCAATTTTCTCTCCGAATTATCCCGTTTCCCAATCTGGAGACGTGGAGGTGCGTCGCTGCTGTGTTTTTTTTGTGCTGCTTCAGCAGGTGGGCAGCACGCGGTGCGAGTTGGGGAGCTGCCATCCCAGGCTGTGTTGCAGCAGAGCAGGGAAAGGCATCCCTGGGGATGGATGGGACCACCCAAACCCAACTGCCCTCTCATCCCTGAAGCCCCCTTGCCCCCAAGGAGAGCAGAGCCAGGCTGCCAGGCCTGCCACGCACACGCTGTGCTCCCAAGGGTGCTGAGCAGGCTGCACGGGGCTGCCAGCAAGCCTGGCCGCACCATTCCCCTGAGTCACGCCTGCTGCCTGCCCAAGCGTGCCCCCAGCGCGGCTCTTCCCCTTCTTTCCTTCCTCTTTCCCCTCACAAAGGGTTTTTCCAGCGTGTTGTTAAAAAAAAAAAAAAAAAAAAAGAAGCCACACATCCAGCTGTCAGAGCTCGGCTTTTCATTCCGGCCGAGACAACGCCAGCTTTTTCTCCTCCCGCTCCGCAGCGAGCTGGCGGCGAGCCTGGGAAAGAGGCACTGACTTTGCAAGCCCGTGCCTGCTGGAGCATAATAAGGTCATTGTCGAGAAGACGCGGCACCAGGAGGCTGATCTGGAGCGCAACACGGCCCCGGTGGAGAGTTGTGCAAGCCCCGTGGCCGCGCCAACACTGGCCCCATTGTTTGCCGCTGGGAGCCGACAAGCCGGTTCCTGCGGAGCCACTGCAGACAGCGATCAAATGTGCGTCGTCGCCGGGTATCAGGACGCGCTGTGCCAAATTAGCTGCCTCCCAAATGGCAGGATACCCAGACACCCACATCCCATCACCACGAGGTCCTGATGGGGCGAAGCTCCTCGAAGCTCCTGGCCCCACAGCGTGGCAAAGCGCCGGGGGCAGAGCGAGCGCTGGAGAGGCCCCGCCGAGACCCGTTGGGAACAGGAACCTGGGTGCTGGGATGTCTGAAACCACATCCTGCTTGCATATACACGTGCTGGCGGCTGCCTTTCCAGGGCTCCTCAGCTTGCTGAGGGCAAAAACCCCGGGGGAGAGGGCTGGTGGGGAGAGGGGGGCTGCGGGAGCAGCGCTCGGGGCGTGCGGGCACAGTGCCGTGCCAAACCCCTGCTGAAATTGCAGCCCAGGAGGGAATAAAAGCATGCGTGGCAAGGAAGGAGAAGCTAGGGCGTATTCGGACAGGTGGACACGGAGTAAATCAGGTGGTGAGAGGAGGATAAAGCCCCAAAATCTCTGGCTACGAGCACTGGGTGGCATCCACAAAGAGACGATAGAGCAAACGCAGCAGGCACCTGCACGGATAGGGAGCAAGCAGGGCGCACGGGAAGGAATAAAAAAGCACCAGGCCCCTTAAAAACATCTTTAATAGTTCTCAAACTTTATTTCATGGTGATTGACGAAAGACACAAGTTAGTAATGGTTATATCATGCTGCTCCTCTACTGTGCATTGCCCTTCAGAATTCATACAGCAGTTCACAACGGTCATTAATTTACCCTATAAATGAAGCCACGTGGACATCGAAATTTAAAAAAAAAAAAAAAAAAAAAGGAAAAAAAAAAAACAAACTTCAATGTCTGTTTTGTTTTTATGTACATACATGATATAAATGCTATTAAAAATAAAGCCCAAGTTAAGTGCATGGCCCCTAGGGAGCACTGCTGAATCCAACCTTGGTTCAAGATGCTCGACCACGAGGACGCGGCGTCCTGTTTTAAGGCATTTCCAAGCCCCAGCAAAAGCAGACAGAGTTTGCGTTGGCTTTTTTTCTTTTTTTTTGATGTTTGTTTCGATTTTTTTTTCTTTCTTTTTTTTTTTTTTTTTCCCTGCAGTGACCCTGGCTTCATTTCAGTGGCATTGTGGAAAATTAGCAGCTTCCTCCATGCGTGCCCAACTCCCTCTGCACCTCCAGCTCCAGCCGGCACGGTCGCATCTCCCAGCTCAATCCCCTTGCTCCAAACACCACACGAGGGTCTCGCAAATCCTCCCACCCCATCCAACACCCCTGGACAGCTTCTGGCTTGCTGCACATCCCGATCAATATGTTCCCCCCTGGCCTGGCCTGCCTATATAGATGCCACACAGCCTATATACAGCAGCCACTTAAAATGTGGGATTGCCACGCACACACCCAGGTACACACACAAATTCGGGTGTCCTCTTCTCACCAGGGGCACGATATCCCCTCTAACATATCCCCTCTCTAACATTTTGCCACCATTTTAGAGAAATAACAGGTTAAAGCAGATTTTTCCCAGGTTTCGCTGGGCTAGGGGCAGGTGGTGCCATGGTTTTGTTTCCTTGGGTGGCAGAAAAATTTCCGGAGGAATCGATTGAGGAAATTGAGGATTTTGATTGATAACTGAGGAGATAAAGGGGGAAAAAAATGGGAAGAAGGAGGGAAGAGGAGAAATTCTGGCAAGGACCACCAGCAGCCCTGCCTTGCTAAGCATCATCCTGCCCCCAGAAAAAGGGAACCGCAGAACGGGGCTGGCTGAGGTGCTGGGCACAGCTTTTGTGTCCTGCAGGTGAGTGGTTCTGACTTCTGAAAAGGAGCCCATGCAGCCTTTAAATTAAAAAAATAAAAAATGGAAAGAAAAAGCAGGCTGAGTGGTTCGCTGCCGTGCTGTTCCCCTTCATTAGGTCCGTGTTCAGAGCTCGCCCTGCGAAAAGCGATTCGACTTCTCAGGGCTCGAAGGTCAGTGCTCGGAAACAACACTTGGAGAGGGAAGGGAAGCCAGGAGGTGAGCTGGGAATGGGTGGGAAAATGGCAAAATGATGGCAAAATGAATGGCAAAAAATGGCAAAATGATCCCCAGGACATCCAGCACCACGCGATTGCCGGGCAGGGTCCTAATTCTGTGCGCTCCACGAAGTAGGATGGGCACAAAGCAACGCCAGGGATGGGGACACCGTGGTGGCAAGGGGACACAGATGCGAGGCAGCAGCAGGAATTTCTTCCCAAGGAGAAGGAACATGAGAGCAGGGGGCCTTTTTTTTTCATATCCACCACCCCTTTGCTTTCCTCCTACTTGGAGGAGACCCGGTGTTGGCACCCACGTGCGTGCAGGCTCACAGGCACTCGCAACATCCATCCACCCAAGCACACACGCTGGCCGTGCAGCTGGCATCGTGGCATCGCTTTTAGGACTTTTTTGGGCGAAGACAAGAGCTTAAAACCTCCCAAACTCTCCTGCCCAGCTGCTCGCTGTGCCCGTTTCCATCGGAGCTGCTGCTGCTGCTGGGCTGGTGGCATCCAGAGGGGCTTCGGTCACGGCGTGGAAGCCCCTGCATAGCACCGGGTGTTGCAAAAGCTTCAGGTCAAGATGCAAAAAGGACGTGGGCCAGGAAAGGACAGGTCCGAGAGATTTTTTTTAGTGGAAAGGGGCCTGATCCCATCCCCTCGCAGCCTGTTTGTGGTGCAGGGGGAGAGGTCCCAGCTCTTGGAGAGGTGCTGCAAGCACTCAGCGGCGCACGGGAGGGCAGCGTTTGGTACAGGGCAGCTCTGGGAAGAGCAGCCAGGGCGAGCAGGAGGTGAGGACGTGGCTGGGTAAAGGCAAAGCGTGGAAATGAGGTTTCACAGCTGCTTCTGCACGTGTCCAAGAAGAAGAGGAGGAGGAGGAGAGCTAACAGAGAAACCCAAATTTCTCCCGCAGCCCCTTCTCAGTCCAGCACACAGTCATAAGACAACCAAAGAGCAATGCTTTCCTGCCTGCTCAGAGCAGACCTTGGTCTCTCTTCCAGTGCATGGCATCCCTGATTCGAACAGAGCATAAAGGAGAAAAGCACTTGAGATCCTTACACACATAAATTAGAGTGAGAGGAAGGGGGGAGGAGGGAGATGGGGCGAACATGGGGCCGGGAGAAGGCTCGCCAGAGCCAGACCCCGGAGCAGTGGGGCCATCCCCACCTGATGGCCACATCCCAGCTCAGCCAGCACACAAAAAGGGGCTTTGGGGCCAGGCCTGAGATAGGCAAGTGGCCAAGCCACTAAGGGCTTGCCAGCACCAGCATCCTTTTCCCCCCGTGGCGTGAACAACGACCCAAGAACGCAAGTAAGGAGGGGAAAAAATAAAATAAAAAAAAAAGAAGCTTCAAGTATGGATGAGATTTACAATGCGGGTGCAACGGGGAAGTTCTTCTGTCACTTCTTGGAGACTTGGTTCAAGGTTTGTTCTTTGTTGCTGCTGCTTGCTTAGAGTCTGACCGACCTGGATAGACTGCAACCGAACAAATAACCCAACAAAAAGGTGTTTTCTCCCCCCCCTTTTCCCCCCCCTCCCCCCCAAAAATATAAAAAGCAATAAGTTTACAAAAATAGAAAATAATTACAGCAATAGGCAGGAGGGAGGGAAGGAGAAGGAAGGGTCCCTGGGGGTCTATTTGGCTGAGCAGTGTAATATCGTGGGGTTGTTTAAAGCGTCCTCCACCAGATGCAGTTCCTGGCGGTCGACAACCACGTCCCGTATACAGCCAACAAAGCCGGTGCTGTAAGCCTTGGGCAGCTTGTGGGCCACGCCGAGCTTCTCCATCCCCCCTGCAAGAAAGAAAGGAGAGCTGGGGGGGTGCGAGGACAGCGGGCACGCTGCCGCGCCCCAGCACCCTGCCCAGCCAGCAGGGCGCACCTGGGAACCAGGCTCAAAAAACTGGCCAGAAATATTATATTCTGTATTATTATCATCATCATTATCATCATTATCATTATTTTTATAATTATTATCATTATTTTTATAATTATTATCATTATTATCATTATTTTAATCGGGTAAATGCCAGTTCCACCCAACACACACGTAGGTTTCCTAAAGACGCCTAAAATGGCAACGTGCGTTTTTAGATATCGGTTCAACCTGAAACATTTCACGTCGAGGTTGATCAATCACAAAGCCTTCTGGCAGAGCCAGCAGGGAAGCCAAGCCAAAGCTTCTCATGGAAAAAAATTTGCTTTCCCCATGACTTCTAGGCTGCTTTCAGCACCAGGAATAGCATCTGGGATGCTGCCTGCTCAGGGGCGAGGCTGCGTTTTTGGATACGGGCTCTCTGGAAGCCACGTTAGACCTGGAGCTCTAAATTTAGACTGGGAGAAGAGATGCTTCTGGAAGGTCAAATGTGGCAAAGCCACCCGGGGGACCAAGGATCCCATCGGAACAAGCCTGGGAGCCTCACATCCCACCCGGGGGGGCTCCCCCTGTGTGCCCCCCACGTACCCAGCCACAGGGCCCCGTCCGTGTCCAGCTGCGTGGCGCCGAGCGGAGAGGAGCCAGCGACGGGGGCTTCATTGCCAACTTGCAGGGACCCTTCTCTCTGCACCCTGCTCCGGCGGGGAGGGAAGGAGAGACACAAATTAACCACCCCGCAGGCAAAAAGTTACCCCTAGAAAATAAAATACCCGTGGGCTTTCTGCAAGACCCACCACTGCTGCACCCCAACTGGATGCTCCGGCGCACCCCGGCCACCCCACAACCTCCCCAAAACCCACCCAAATCCTCCTCCAAGGGGCAGAAATGCCCCCCAAAGGGGCAGAAATCCCCCCCGAGGTGGAGAAATCCACTCCCCAGGAGCAGAAATCCCCGGCACGCCAACCACGCCAGCCAGCCACCACTCCCCCTGCCACCCGAGCGCGGGGCCGAGCAGCGTGCCGGCGCCTCCGCCAACCCGAAGAGAAGGCACGAAGCCCTCCGCACCTCCCCGAGCCCGTCCCGTTGGCACTTCCCAGAATTTCGGGCAGGCGTGTCGCAGCACGCGCCCCATTGCCCACATGCCTCTCCTCTATTCTTATCCCAGGAGAGCGGTGACCCCCGGGGACCCCCGGGAGCGGGGCCAGAGCCGTGACTCAGGCTCTCGACCCTAAATCACCGCTGGCCCGTCCCGGAGCCACCCGTGGCGGCCCTGCCAACCCTTCCCACCTGGAGGCTTTGATGTGGACCCAACGGTTGGTGTTGACGGGGACCGTGGAGCGCAGGACAACGGGCTTGGAGCCCAGGTCGTAGGTCATCTGCACGAAGCCGTCGACGATGGCGAGGGCGATGTAGTCGGAGCGCTCCAGCCCCTTCCCGCTCCACAGGATCAGGCCCTGCGTGGCCTCCGTTTTGATGCTCAGCTCGAAGCGGTTGGACTGCAGGGCCTTCTCGCTGCGCCGGGAGGCGGGAGGACAGGGAGAAGGGTTAAAACACGGCCGCGAAAAGCACGAGCCTGTGGGGTCTAAGAGAGGGTCCACTGGAGGTCCCCAACCCAGCTCCCACCCATAAAATTGGTGCCAGAGATGGATGGGGGCACCTGGGCTCTGCCCTCCTGAGCCTGAAGGCACTGGGGATGCAAAGACCAGGGCAGGAGCTGCCCAGTTCCCTTGAGAATGACTTATTTTTTCCCCAAAAAATCCAAATCGAATGCCCCCATTTTGCCCTCCGTGGAGGCACCAAGCCCTGCAAGCTGCGGCACCCCAGGCTGGCTCGACCAAAACCCAACGGGAACCCAAGGGGGTGGAGAGCGTCCAGAGGCAGCAAAACCTTCCCCCTCCTGGACGCAGCACCCTTCTCCAAGGGAGGAACGAAGGACAGGATTTTCCCCACACTGGCCTTCCCATTTTTGCTCAATCCCTTCTGGAATGGGCCAAAAAAAAAGGCTTTTGGCTACGTGGCCATACGGAGTTGCCATCCGCCACGTCGCCAACACGTGCACACGGACAGGACAACACAAACAACACGGGGGGCTTTTTATTCCCAAGGGACACTGCTGGACAAGGGCACCACGTGCCCCAGCCTCCCCCTCACCCATTTTTGCCTTCCTATGTCTCCCCCAGGAGCAAGGGCCAGAGCTGAAGCTGCTGCTCCTCTGCTGGAGCTCCCTCCGCGTTCGCCCTCATCGTTTTTGGAGCCGGATCCCTTAGGGATAAAAAGCCCGGAGCAGGGACACACGGAGCAGGCACGGACACACAGACACGCAGGGTGACAGCGGAGCACGGGGAACGAGCTGGAAGCCTGGCACGGACTCACCTGGGCTCGGCGGGGTAGTCCTCGTCGGGACTTAAGATGCGGGAAGAAAGGGGAGCGTGCCATAAGCGCGGGGCGGCGCGGGGACCCTGCCCTCCCACCCAGCACCCACCAGCAGGGAGCCCAGACCCTCACGGTCCTCGGGGCTGAGCTTTTAGGCAGCCGGGGGGGTTAGCAAGTCGCTGTTTTAGCTGGGGTGGGCACTAGGATGTCACCAAGCAAATGCCCCTTTGGGTCGCCCAGCTCACCCGCGCTGCGCCACTGGGGTGCGCGGATAGGGATGGGGAAAAGCAGTGCTGGGGATGGGACCCCTTGGTCCTGAGCGGCCAGCACCCCAAAAGGGCAGCCCCCCAGCTGGCTTTTGGGGTCGGCAGCGGTCACGTAAGGCTGCTGTGAGTCAGTGCGTGGAGAAGGGGAAACCCAGAGCCACAGCTGTGCTGCTGGCACTGCCTGCGGGCGTTTGGGGCTCCCGCGCCGCAGCCAGCTCCAGCCATCCGTGGGGATAAAAATGGGTGTTGGAGACAAAATGTACGGGCATGTCGCGGCCGGCTGCGCCCCGGGAAGCAACTGGAGCCTTAATCCTGCCCCAGGCACTCCCGCTGGCTGGCCCCGGGGAGATGGGATAGCTTTTTATGGGCAGCCCAAGGAGCCCTTCAGGGCCCCAGCTGCCAAAATCCCGGCTGAGGGACCCGCGGAGAAGCTCTGAGCTCCCTTTGCAGGACGAGGCATGCACGGCCGAAACGGGCACAGGCTGGCTCAGGTGGGGAGCAGCTGGGAAGGGCGACCTTCCCCACGGGGGCAGGATGCAAAGGCAGCAGCTTTCTGCTGGGCTGCAGGCTCGTGGCTCCTCGGTGCTGCCCCTCTAAGCCCCCGTCTGCCTGCCCGGGCCCTCCTGCCGCCCCCCGTGCTGTGCTGCACATCACCTGGAGCACACATCCAGGCTCGGGAAGGTTTTCCCAGCACGGCCAGGCTGGATGCATCCATTTTATAATAATCTATAATATCCATAATGATCAAAACTCATGCTGGGAAGCCAAGGCAGGCCTAGCCCCGCTCGCTTCCCTCTCCAACGCTTTGCTGCTGACGGGAGAGGTTCCCCCCGGGACCTTCCCTCCTCCGTCCTCGCCCGTCTGAAGGCTGAATTGCAGCTGGGACAACATCTCCCCGCAGCAAAGGGGAAGCACACGGCTCCCACAGCCCCCTGAGAGCCAGCAGAGCTGTGAGATCCTTGCCCCGAAGCGGGGATCCCACCCACGGCAGCCCCCGGCGGGTGCCCCCCTGCCTGCCCCATGGATGGGCTGGGGTCAGGGTGCTGGTGGGGTTGGTCCGGGGAGGGGGCGCGGGCTGTACTTACGCAGGGATCTCATTTGTCAGGTGGCTTGGAAATGAAAAATAGGGACACTGAGAAGAGACAGACAGACAGACAGACAGACAGAGCGACAGACGGGACGCAGACGCTGTCCTTGGGGAGCGGGGAGGGACGCAGGGGGCGAGGGAGGGAGCGCAGCACCCCCCTGCTCAGCACCGTGGGGCTGGGAATCACCACGTCCAGCCTCGTCCCACCCCAAACCAGAGCGTGCCCCCCAAAAAGAGGGGGAGCACCCAGCCCCGACGTTGGCCAGGCGCTGCGCTGCCATCGGGGCAGCTTTTTACCGGCTGGAACTTGAGGGGAACCCAGCCCTGGTTTGGCTCGCCCCGAATTTGGGCGCTGCTTTTCGGGCATCCTTCAGCCCCGTGGTTGCTCCTGCCCAAACCCTGATTCCTCCTCCTGGCCGTGGCTGGGCTCAGCGTTACCTCCTGGTCACGGCGTTGTGGTACTCCATGAATGTCCTGCCGTCAAAAGCGATGGCCTCGGCGTCTCCAGCTGCCTTCTCAATGATCACTGGAGGGGGAAAAACGGGGAGCTGTCATGGAACAGAGCGTGGCCAGGCCAGGAAAACCTCCCTTTATCCCCATCTGCCATCCCCGGGGACATGCCAGCACCGAGCCAGCTCCTGGAGAGGTTTTACTGGGGCTTTAGGGCTGGTGAGCTGGGAGCAGGTTCCTGTTTTTGCAGCCAGCCGACCTGAAACCCACAGCTTTGGTGGCTTCCTGGCTAAAATCGGGGAGGAAGCTGGCGGCTCGGTGGTGGGCACAGCTTGGGGAGGGAAGGGAAAAGGGACCCCGAGGCCAGGAGCCATCAACTCCTGCCTAACACCAATCTCTGAGCACGGAGCAGGGGCTGGGGTTGGCACCGTGCTGCCAGCACCCCCCAGGGCCACGCTGGAGCTTCGGGGTCATGGGGAGGGGGATCCCAGCCCCTCCGGCCTCACCTTTCTCGCAGTGAGCCCCGGAGAAGCCCCTCTGGCAGGCACACTCGTAGCTCTCCAGCCGGGGGCTGCAGGTGCCCCCGTTTTGGCAGGGGTTGGGCTTCTGGGTGCAGGGGTGGGCTCGGAAGGGGGAGATCTCCATGGCGCTGCGGATGTTGGGCTCCTTCAGCACGGGCACCCCCTTGACGGAGATCTGCCAAAGGGGGAAGCACAGGGTCAGCCCTCGCCCCCGCGACCCCCACGGCACGTCCCTGCCCCTCCTCCTGCCGTTCCCAGCCCGTTGTGCCCCCTGGGACCGGCGAATCCCCCGTGCGGACGGCACCCCCGGCACCCAGCCGCCCTCCCCAAGCTGCCCGGCGGGGCCCTACCCTCTGCACGGCTCCGCTGAAGCCCGAGGAGATGGCGGCCGCTCGGGCCAGCTTGCTGAAATCGGGGGCTCCCCCCACGTAGAACGGCTCCTTCAGGTTCAGGAAGGTGTGGGGCACCTGGCGAGGAGACACGGCGAGACGGGAGGAGACGTGAGGCCTCGCTACGGCACCAGCCTCCTCCCTCCAGGGTGCATCCCCTGGCACATCAAGCCAGGGCACCGAAGCCACCTCCAAAGCCCCTGGGCTCTCAGGGGGCAGCCCCTGCCCCGTCCCAGTTGGCCACCGGTAGCCACTGGCCATCAAAAGGCCACCAAGGACCATGGGGAGAAGGCGAGCGCTGCGCATTCGGCACCAGGGGAGGCTGAAAGGGGCTGAGGAGCTCCGAAAAACCTCCAGCTGCGAGGTCTCTCCTGGCAGCAGGAGAGCCAGGGAAGGATTTTCCTGCGAATTTAATTTGGGGAGATGATGCTCCAACGCTCTCGGGCGTGGAGGGCTCGGGATTGGTGTGACAGGAGACGAAATATTGCTCCTGTCTCACCGGGGCGGCTGCTGGAACCCAAACTCGTAGCAAAGGGATCCGGCTGGGATTTGGGGACAGAGATCCTCAGGTTTGGGGACAGAGATCCCCAGATTTGGATAAGGAGATCCCCAGATTTGGGGACAGAGAGCCTGCGGCCCCACAGCAGGAGCCGCGTCCCCTCCTGTGCCCCCCAGAAGGGTGCGGGGATGCGGTGACGTGAGTCTCTAGCTAATGCTTCGTGGAGTTAACAGGAACATGACTGGATTAATTGAGATGCTTCCGAAATAACGACAAGGAAATGCGACGACTGGCTGGAGATGGATGGAGGGAGAGGGAACGGGTGTCGCTAAGCTACGGGGGTCCTAAAAATGCTTGGGGCGAGGGGAAGGGAGCAAGGGGTAGAGGTCTGGATGGAAAACAGAAAGAGAGCGACGTGCCGATGGCAGATGGGATGGAGGTGGCAGGTGATACTTATCTGTACCTTACGGGATTTCTGGGATCCAGACAGCAGGGGAGGGAAAAATACAAATCAGAGGGAGAGAAAGAGAAAGAGAGAGAAACGGGAGGTCAGTGGGTAACGTAACGTGCAGGGCTGCCGCCGGCGGGGGGCACAAGGCACGGGGGCAGCGGGTGGCCGGGGCCGGCATCCCCAGGGCCACGGCTTGGGCACGGAGAGGAGCGGGGAGGGGACAGGGCATGGTGAGAGGCAGGAGGCGAGCTGCTGGTTGGGGAACAGAGCGGGGAAGGAGGGATTCGGCAGCAGGAGAGCGGTCAGGTTTTAGCTGCTGGGTGGCTTCTTCCTGCGTGCGCGCAAAGGGCTCCGAGAGTTGTGCAAAAAGGGGCTCTGAGAGTCACAAAAACAGGCTGAGCGTCATGGAAAAGGGCCCAGAGAGTCGTGAAAAGGGGCTCCAAGAGCCACAGGGTGGCCACGTCCCCTGCAAAGCTCTGCGTGGAGGAGGGACAAGGAGGAACGAGGCGCTGGGAGGGCGCAGGGCTGCTGTCCCGCAGCATCCTCCTCTCCCAGGTCCCCAAATCCCCCTCCACGCACTCCTCCAACCCTTTTCACACCTCCGGGGATAAAAGCCCATGGCTCTGAGAGCTCCAACCATCTCCCCCTGCCCTGTGGATGTACCGGTGACTCTCCCATCACCCGCTCGCCGTTGTTGATCCTCATCACCCCTTTGCGCCCGTTCCTCTCCAACAAAACGCTAATCCAGGTGTTGAGGGGAACTGGCTCCTTGCTCCTGGCGGGGAGAAGGGTGGAGAAGAGGTAGGTGAGAGCCCTGCTGGGATGGGCACAGCCCCTGGGGCCAGTGCTGGCCACGGGAAGCCCCCCCTGGCCCTTTCCCTGCCCCCAGCCCCCGTTACCTGAGCACGGCCGCCCCTTTGCCCAGGTCGTATCTGTACTCCAGGTAGCCGTCGTGTAAGGCCAGGGACACAAAGTCCCCCTTGCCGTCGGTCTTCTGCCCGTTGTAGAAGATCATGCCGCTGGGGCTCTTGGCCAGGAACACCACTTCCATGGACATTTTGTCCCTGGGGGCAGAAGGATGAGGGAAACCCTCCGAACCAGCCACCCACGCGCTCCTTTCCTCCACCCCAGAGCCCTCTGCCACCCATCCGAGCCCGTGGAAGGACCTGGCACAGAGGAGGTGCCTCTGCCACCTTCAGGATGGCAGCCAGCAGTGCCGGCTCCTCCAGCCCCCCACGCCTCAGGCACAGCCGTTCTGGCAAGATTTGGGGTCCTGCGGGCAAAACCCCGCTGGTTTCAGTGCCGGTGCCGCGTGGCCGAGCACTTACTGCAGGTCGGGAACGAAGCTCTGCAGCCCGCTCAGCTCCAGGTAGGAGAAGCCGTTGAACTCCGGGAGGAAGGGCATGCTGAGGTCCTGCTCAATCACTGGGCAAAAAAGCAGGGAAAACGGTGAGGAAGAGGAGGCCGAGCAGCCCCAGGCAGCGAGCGCAGGCTCCCGGCCACGTGGGGATGAGGAAATCAAAGCCCCAGCCCCGCCATCCCCGGCTCACCTCGCTCGCAGAATTCCCCTTCGCGCCCCATGGGGCAGGCGCACATGAATCCCCCCTCGGGCAGCACCAGGCAGGTGGCAGAGACGTGGCACGGCGTCGGCTCGCACGGGTTCCTCTCGTCGGCACACGTGGGACCTGTGGCACCAGGGGTCACGTCGGCACCTCCAACGGCTGGTGGGCACCAGACGGGCAGAGACACCCCAAATTTTGGGGTGGGCGCACGACGGGAGGGCTCCTGGGGGCCCTGAGAATCTTTTTGTCCCATCCCAGGTTGGGTTCACACAGCCCCAGAAGCCCCCCTGCGGTTGACCCCACCAAAGGGGGAGGTGTATGGCCCTTGCCAAAGTGCACTGAGCTGCCCTAAAATACCAGGGGGGATTTCTGGGGACAGATCCTGACCCTTGTCTCATCCACATCTGGATAGCTCTGTGCCCAAAACCGATTCCACCTCCGTTGGACACGACTTTATCCTACAAATCTGAGAATCACTGCCAAGACTTCGCCGCACCCTCCTCCTCCCCGTGACCCCAAAACCTCTGCGACCCCTCAGGACCCCCCAGCAACCTCCCCCCCGTCCCCGTGTACCCGTGTAGGCGTGCAGACACTCGCAGTGGAACATCTCGGCCTCCTTGACGTGGCAGATGCCGCCGTGGTGGCAGGGGTTGGGGTGGCAGGGGTCGTTGCCGCACTCGCCCACCCCGCTGCCATACAGCACGTCGCTGCCCTTCTCCCGCAGGTCATAGAGCTGGTTGTTCACGTCCAGGAGGCGGATGCAACCCTTCAAGCCCCCCGTGGCCGCCGTGCGCTCCGCCACCCTGAGGGGGACAGAGGGCACGGTGGGTTGGGGCTTTTGGGAAAAACAGGGGGGACCCCACACGCGCTCGGGTGATGCTTTCAGGGGAATCAGAGGAAAAACCCCTCTTGGAGGGCGCTGATCCCCGTCAGGGATGCTGCAGGATATGAGGGATGCTGCGCCCTAATAGGGATGCTGCACCCCACACCAGGGGTGCTGTACCCCATTAGTGATGCCGCACCCCACCACGGATACTCCACCCCTCCACGATGCTCCCCGGGGATCCCCCACACCCCGCAGCCATCCCCCTGCTCACGCAGCCATCTGATCCTCGGGCGCTCCCCCGATGAAGAGGTCGGTGTCGAGGTTGAGGCCGTCGGTGCCCGGGGGGCTCTCCCCGCCGACGTGGGGCTCGCCGTCCACGGCCAGCACGCCGCTGCGCCGGTTGCGGTTCACCACCAGCTGGTGCCACTTGCCGGGCTCCACGCGCACCTTGCTGCTCACCACCCCGGTGCCGGAGCCGGTGTTAAACCTGGAGGGGATGGGGAAAGCTCGTGGTCGAAGCCCGGAGGCGTTGGGAGCACCCAGCCTCCTCCCCAAAAATCTGCCAGAATCCTGTCTGGGTTTTGGGGTCTCCAAAGCTCTTCCCTCCACCTCACCTCGCCTGGAATCCGTGCCTTTTGGGAACTGGAAATGTAATTGCAGCTCGGATTCCTGAGACTTTTCTCCCCCCACCCCCCCCTTTTTTTTTTTTTTTTTTTTCTTTTTCCCTGAATTTCTTCTCCCGGTGCCAGAAGGGTGCCAAAAAAAAGAGCTCTCGCTTGCC
Organism: Netta rufina; assembly: GCF_964035555.1. Classification (NCBI taxonomy): domain Eukaryota; kingdom Metazoa; phylum Chordata; class Aves; order Anseriformes; family Anatidae; genus Netta; species Netta rufina. The sequence continues at coordinate 6,327,035 of NC_140146.1, forward strand.
CAGAAGCCACCCTCCCACGCCTCTCAGCTTTTCAGCGTTCAAACCGAAACAAGCAAGTTAATCCTCTTGAAAAGCGCCAGAATCCCCTTCAATTTTCCTAACACACCAGGAAAAATAAAGAAAACATTCATCCCCTTAACCATTTAATGCTCCCCTCCCTCAACCTGGCAGCCTGTGCCACGGGGACGGGGGACGAGGGCACGCACCGGAGCTCCACGAAGCCTCCGACCAGCGCCAGGGAGATGAAATCCTTGCCGCGGCTCTGCCCGTTGTAGAGCAGCAGCCCGCTGAGCTCCACGGCCCTGAACTCGACGGCGATGCGCACGGTGTGGTACGCCTTCATCGTCTTGAAGGCCAGGTAGGACTTGCCCCCGAAGCTGGGGATGAAGTACCGGATCGCTGCCGGGGGTGAAGCAGAGGATGGAAATGAGGATGGAGAGGGGATGAAGCCTCCCAGACAGCGGGACCGGTGGCCCCCAACACCTCTCGTGATGGCAAGCCCCCAAAAGATCGCTCCCAGGCTTTAGGGATCCCATGGGGCTGCCTCCAAAATATTCAGTTTTTAATATTCAAATTAACAGGACCGGCACGGAGCTCAGCATCCCCGTGCTCAGGGCGCTGGGGTGGCACAGCCAGAGAGAAATTGCTCCTGGCACCTTCTCCCCTTAAAACCTTGCCTCTTACAGCTCACACAGCCTGCTTCGGGCAGGGGTGAAGCTGCTTCAGGTGACCCCAGCAGCACCAGCACTGCTTACGGGTTGGGTTTGGGGGTGCCCCACATCTCTCCGTGCCCAAGCAGCCGGCGCGGGCTGCAGCAGCCTCCCTGCACCAGCCCCAAAAGTTTCCTGGGGAGACCGTGCCAGAAAACAGGCTGCACTTTCCCAGCTGGATCCTCTCTGCATCCTACGAGCCCAAACTTTGCAACGAAAACCCCAAGGAGAATCCCTTCCCTGCTTTTTTAGGGGGGCACCTCGCCGTTCCCGCTTCCCTCCCTCCCCACCCCACGGCCACGCACCCGCTGCCGACACCCGCAGGGCTGCTCTGCCGGAAAAATAAAAGCTCCTGTTGCCCGTTTCTCCTACTTTTCACCTACGTTTCTCGCAGACGGCCCCCCCTTTGCCCGCCGGGCAGCTGCAGGTGAAATCCTGCCCGTCGTCCTCGCAGGTGCCCCCGTGCAGGCAGGGGTGGGAGTCGCAGGGGCGCGGGGGCTTCTTGGTGCCGGGGGGCTTGCGGCGAGGGGCGGCGGGGAGCGTGGAGCTGGGTCTCCGGGTGCTCAGGGGGCCGGGCGGCTTGGTGCTGGCTCGAACCGCGGCGTCCTGGCGCAAACCCTGGGCCGTGGTGGCCGCCGAGGCCGTGGTGTACCTGCGGGTGGTGGCCGGGGCCATGGTGGTGGCCGTGGTGGTGGTGACGGTGGTGGTGAAGAGCCTGGGGATCCAGTCTGCAAGGCAGCGAAGAGCAGGGAGGGGTCGGGGCTTTGCAAAATGCTCCAGAGAAGAGGGGAAGGAGGTTGGGGTTGGGGTGAGGAGGGAGAGGGGAGGATGCTTGGAGGCTCTGCTGGTTGTGGTGTGTGCCAAAAGGAGGGGAGCCCCCATCCTCTGCCCTCCAGACCCCGCAGAGAGGCTGGGCTCTGCCCCAGGGGGGTCCCCGCTGTGCCCAACCCGCGGGCTCACCGAAATCCATGAATTTGACGTGCTCCTGCTGGGGCCTCTTCACCAGGATGGTTTTCTTCTTGGAAGCTCGGATCTGCTTCAGCAGGGCCGCCTGGACGTCCGCCGCCGTGTAGGACGTGGCTGCTCCCAGCCAGGAGGAGAAAAGAGGAGGATGAGCGTGAGGATGCGAGCATTTCCCTTTGTGCCCTCTCCGTGATGTGCCTGAACCATTCCTTGTCCCCAAAAAAATGCTTCCAGCCTTCCAGGCACAGCCCCTCCCAGCACCTCTTGGTTTTGGGGGACACATGGCACGCCCCTGGCTCATTTTTACGGGGCTTTTTGGTGCTCGTGCTGGTTTCGGAGGCTGGCAGCATCCTTGGGAGCGATGCCCCGTCCCAGGCTGATGGGGAATCACCGCCGGGAAGGGTCTTACCTGGGTCAAAGTGGGACTCCACGATGACACGGACAGCGCTGCTCTGCCCCAGGTCCCGCACGCGGATGCTCTTGAAATCCTTCTTGATGTCAGAGCTGCGGAACAGCTCATCCAGCTGGCAGAGGGGAGGGGAGGGGAGGGAGGAGAGACAGACTGAGCAGTGGGCACGGGCTTGGGTTCCTTGTGATGCTGTTACCCCACCCAGGGCTTCTTTGGTGTGCCCAGACACACACAGGGCTCCGAGCCCCTTGCTCCAGGCGCTGGAGATGCAGGGGGCTGCTCTATAAAGGTAGAAAACTGGATTTTTTTTTTTTAAATCCCAAGCTGTGCAGCTGAACCAGAAGGGCAAAGGTCCGTGGGACGTGGTGTTGCCTGCAGGCTTTTCTTGGAGTTACAGAAGCTTTGGGAAAATCCAGGGCGTTAGGCAGAACCTCTTTTTGGGCAGCCCCACCACCGAGATCAAGCTGAAAAAGGAGCAGCTCGGTCCCAGCACGTGGTGAAGGACGCGACCCACCAACACGGCACGTGGAAGAGCCTCGAATGCACGTAGGCTAGGAATAAAATTCACCGAGGGTACCTGCTGGGCACAAGCGGGCTGTGCCCCAGCTCCTTACGCTCTTAAGCGCCCACCCCGGAGAGGAGCCGTGCTCGCCCCCAGCCTCCGCAGGCTAAATTCATCTAAAAAAAATAAAACTAGAAGAACGTGGGGCAGTGCTCCTCCGAAAGCAAAGAGGTTTTTGTGCTCTCGGGTGATGGAAAGCAAGGGTGAAGTCGCTGAGCATGGAGAGGAGAAGCGGGGGACCCGGGGGTGATGCTGGCGCACCCAGGGCGCAGCGCCCGGCCCCCGCCTTTGTGGGGTGGCTGCCCCAAATTGCAGGCTCCTATTTTTTATTTTTTTTTCCCCTCTTGCCAAGCCCAGAAAGGCCCTCGGCAGCCTCCTGCCCCCGTGGCCAGGACTCACCGCGCTCTCGATGCTCCTGGCCGTCTCCCCGAAGAGCTCCGACTTGGGGTCAGCCATCTCGGGGGTGTAGAAGAGCTCCTGGCCTTCCACCTCCTCCAAGATGAGCACTCCTTGGAAGACTTTGGTAGCTGAGGGGAGGGAGGGCAAAAAAGACAAAGCTTTTTTAGTGGGCTGGCGGGGAGGGGGCGGGCGTGGGGCTGAGAGCCGCGAGGAGCGTTTCGAGTCCCTGGGGGGGGGGGGATTTAGGGGGATGGCAGTGCGCGGGTAGTGCCAGTGTCGGGGTTAGTCTGGATGGGTCTGGGAGAGCGCCATGGAGGATTAGTATCAGAGGGTGCTGGAGCGGATGGCAAAGACCAGGCTGGAGATGGCAGCTTTTACCATACGGTTTCCTCTGAGCTCCGGCCCGGAGAGAGCAGCAGCCCCCCTGCACCGGCTGAGTAACAAGAGAAAGACGTTAGCCAGAGCAGCACACAGGGCAACGCGGCGGGATCGGACGCGCGCATGCAACCGCGGGGCACGGCGGGGCCAAACTGGGCCGGGAGAGGCGCGGGGAGACCCCGCCAGAGGGCTGCGGGGAGCCTGGAGATCCCCCAAAAACCTCCCCGAGGTGTGGGTGCCTTCCTGGAGGAGCCGCCTCGAGGAGATCCCTGCTGGGGGTAAAGTGGGTGAAGAGTTTCGGAGCTCCTTGCGCGGGGTCCAAAGGAAAAGGGGGTGCCCAAGGAGGAGCTCCAAGAGGAGACGCCTGGGAAATCGCCCCAATGCAGCATTTTTTGGGCAAATGTGGGCACACATTTACTCTGGATGAGCACAGGTCTCTGTGTCTCCTTGCCATGGGCACTGTGAGGCCAGCACCAGTCACCAGCACCCCAGCGGCTCTCCCTCCTGCCCTGGCACTGGGCTGCTCCTGCTAAGCCCAGCTCCACCAGGTAAAAGGGAATCCGACCAATTCCCTCATCCCCCTGCGCGCCAGGAATGCGCTAAAAAAATAATAATAAAAAAAAAAAAGTGGTGGAAGTTTGAAGGCTGAGATATTCGAGCGAGAAAGAGGTCGGCTAAACGAAGAAAACCACCGAGCAGCGCACACGTGGCTGGCCGAAGGGGACCGTGGCGGGGGACACAACGCCCGCTGGCCACCACGGCTCCGGCACGTCCACGGGGACAACCCCGCCAGCACCAGTTCGGGACCTGGAAGAGCTCAGCCCGACTCAAAAGCCCCGCAAGGACCGACTCACCCGGACAGTTGCTGCCCTCTGCGTCGGCGGCGGCCGTCTTGCCGTCGGAGCAGCAGCCGAGCGGGGTGTTGTAGCACGTTGCCCTCTCGATGGCCGGCGTGGGGGTTACCTGGCTTTCTTCCGCCTCCTCTTCCCCTGCAGGGCACGAAGGAGAACCTTAAGGACCCCAAATCCGTCAGACCACGAGGATGCCGAGCTCCTGAGAGCCGAAGTGGCCGCTCACCGGCAGAGCCGGCCCCGCTGGCCTCTTGGTCACCGCTGGTGCCCATCTCCTGGTCCCCGCTGCCCTCGGCGCTGCCCGATTCCACGTAGGCAGGCTGGGTGGTGGCCAGGACCACCGGAGAAGTGGCCAGAGGGCGGACGGTGGTCTTGGCCGCCCCGTGGGTCATCCAGGGGGTGGTGGCCGGCCTGGCCGTGGTGACGCGCCTGGTTGTAGGGTGAGCTCTTGGGGTGGGCTTGGCTTCTTCCGTCAGCGGGGGGCTGCTGGCCAGCTCGGTGGGCTCTGGAGCCCGGGTGCTCAGCTGCAGCGGCGGAGGAAGGATGAGTTTGTCCAAGGGGAGGGTGGGCAGCGGCGTGGGAGGCGCCGAGTGGCTCGTGTGGGTGATGGACTCTGCGAGGAGCAGCGAGAAAACGAGCTGAGGAAAGGGCAGGTTTGGGAAAAGCTATCCGTGACGCTGGGGTGCACGGTGCAAAGCAGGGGCAGGGCAGGAGGAGGTAGCCCCGAGGCTGGGAGCAGCCTCGGGGCACAGAGGTGGCCCTGTCCTGGCGCTGGGGACAGCAGGGACTCACCGTGGCACTGCCCCGTGTGCTTCACCGTGATGAGCTGCCCCTGCCGGCACGCGATGGTCTGCAGCTGGCACTGGTCCCCGTAGGTGACACCATCAGAGCCACACACCTAGCAGGGCGACGGGGCAAGGCGTGAGCTGCGTCTGCTCTCTGCTAAACCCCTGGGCAAAATTAAACCTGTCCCCAAATTCCCTGGAGAGCAGCTCAGAGGTGCCACCGATGCCCTTTGCCGGGGACACCCACGTGTGTGGCACGTCCCCAAACCACGCAGCGAGGAGGCTGCCTGCTCCTGCTGGGCAGGGGGAGACCTCGAAGTCCCAGGGCTGGCAGCACCAACCCAGCCACGCATCCCTGCGCCCCCAGCCCCTCGGCGATGCCCCCAACCTTGGTCATGTTGGCCTCGGAGCAGAGCGGGGACGGGCACTCGCAGTGCGCAAAGCCGTTCACCTCCACGCAGGAGGCGCCGAACTCGCAGCTCATCTCCTCGCAGGATTTGGGGGCCGATGGGTCTGGGGGAGGGAGAGAAGGAGGAAAAGGGGATAAAAAGCCCGTGCCAACCTTAAAACAAACCGATGATCAAAGCCAAGAGGCGATGCTGGATCCAACCCCCTCTCCCCTCCCAAGGACTCGGCAGAGCAGCACCTCTGTCCCCACGTGTCCCCAGCACCTCTGTCCCCACGTGTCCCCCTGGGCCGTCCCGCACCTTTCTCGCAGCCGGTCATGCCCAGCTTGCTGCCGTTGGGGCACTGGTTGCACTTCATGCCGGTGATTCCCGTCTTGCAGGAGCACAGCCCCGTCATCTGCTCGCAGTCGTCGCGCACCGAGCCCACCGGGTCGCAGTTACAGGCTGGGCAGGGAGGGGAAAAAGAAAAAAAGTTCTGCTGGGGGGCCGGCAGCAGTCAGTCCTCCAAAAAAAACGAGGAGAAGGATGCGGGGAGAACCACGATGCCGGCTGCGACCCTGTGCTCACCCTCCCAAAGGCTTGGATTTAAAGGCTCCAGGTAGGAGCGAATGAGGTGTGCGCTCGGGGAGCCTCGTCAGCAGCGCAGGTACAAAGCTGCCTGCATGTTTCTAGCTTTTGCTTTCTGGCATCGATCTCCAGCTACTCAATCCTGCCGTGCTGGTGCTCCTGGGGCCGTGGAGGAAGCCAGGAGCTTGCCTGGAGCACCGAGCATCCCTACCCTACAGCGGCACCGTGTCCATCACCCGGCTCCCCGCGATTCCAGCGAGAAATGGGCAAAACCACACTCCCTGCTGAGAGTTTCTTTATACAAACAGCCACCGCCAGCACGAGGGTTCCCAGTTTTAAATGGCACGATGGCCCCAGAGTGCCCAGAGCCTTGCCAACAGCAGGAGACCCAGGACGAGGGGTGCCGGCACTCACGCGTGCAGCCGCTCTTGCTGTCGGTGACAATGCCGCGGAAATTCCAGAAGCCGGGCTCGCAGCGGTCGCACTTGAGGCCCCCCACGCCCGGTTTGCAGGAGCACTGCCCCGTGGCGGGGTCGCAGGCCCCCCCGTAGGAGCCGTAGGGGTTGCACTGGCAGGTGCCTGCGAGCAAAAGGGAGGCCGTGAGGATAAATCCTTGCCGAGGAGGATGGGAGCCGCCGCGGGGAGCACGGAGCCACCCGTGCTGCTGAAAGCCTCCTCCTGCTCCAGCTGCAAAGGGCAGGACCTCCAGGGAGGGCCCCACTGGCTTTGCTCTCATCTACAGCTCCTTTCACATCGACATCAAAGGGGGAGGAAGCTCTTAGGGGTTTATTATTAATTCATTGATTGGGAACTCGGCGGAGGGAAGCGATCCGAAGACGGACGGAGAGGCGCCCCCTGAATCCCCAGGGAGGGGTGGAAAAGGGGACGTGGGACAGAGCTGGAGAGCAGCACAGGTGGGACAGAAACCGGTGGGATCCCGTATGGGTGGAAAAAGAGGTGGGAAGCTGTCCCCATGGCTGGAAGGGCAGGGGACAGCGTGGCCAGGGGCGCATGGGAGCATCACCAGGAGAACCCAGGGCGATGCTGAAGGCGAGACGTTTCGTCTCCTCCCCGACCTGCTCCCGCTGTCTGGGCTGGCCCCTCTTGGCCCCAGGAAGAGGCAGCGGCCGAAGAGGCTGCTTTTTAAATGATCTGGCACATCAAGCAGCGCTGCAGCCTCGTCGGGCAGCTACAGCCCAGGCGCAGCTCGAGTCACGTCTCCACGGGGCGATGGGGTTCCCTGACAGGCAGGCGCAGCCTCAGCTGTTAACAGCTCGCTAATGCCTCTCAAAACGGGCCTTCTGCTCAAGCCCCGTAATTATTTAATAAATATTAATGAAACGTTTGCCCGGCTCAGCTCCCTGCACGGTGTCACCAAGCAGTCACGGGTCCCGGGGTGAAGGGCCGCGAGGGAACCCGAGGGCGCTGCCCCAGCTCAGGCAGAGCCCGGCATCGTTTGTCCTGCCCCAGCTTCCAGCAATGGGATGAAGGCACAAAAAGGGCACGGCCTGGCCCCAAGGGCACCTTCTGCTGCGTCCAGGACAGGCTCAGCACCAGGCAAATCCTCAGCAACCTCCCTGAATTGCAGGGGGCTTAGATGGAAGGTCACCGCTAGGAGATGGCGAAGGGTGCGCGCACACCTCCGTGCGCACACGCTGCCCATGAAACTGAGGACAAACGGAGGCTTTTTGAGCCTTTGGAAATCCCTCGCTAGCTCAGGAACGGGGAGGACCAACCTCTCTTCATTTCCCCTGTGATGGGACCCCAGGGATCCCCTCCCTGCCTTCCAGTCACCCTCAAGGCCCCCCTGTGCCCCCCAAAAATGAGCGTCACTTACTTGGGCACCCCGCTGCGCCCACGCCGAGCGCCAAGGTGGTGTTGTCCGGGCAGCACCCGTAGATGGTCTGGCTGCAGTGCACCACCAGGAGGGGCGGCGGGGTGGTGGCCAGGGCTGTGGAGGAAAGCAGAGAGGCACTCGGGTTATTTTGGCTGCCTCCGGGCAGCGCAGTGCATCGAGCAGCCGGTGGCACCCCTGCAAAACCACGGGGTCCTCGCGGGGATGCTGGGGAAGGGGTGACAAAACGAGGTCCCGGCTTTGGCCAGGGGAAGGACGGGGCACAAAACAGGGCCACGGGGGCACCGCCACGGGGTCTCACCACGGCAGGCTCCTTGGCTGGTGACGTAGAGGTCCTGGCGCTTTTCGCACCGCGTCTTCTTCAGCTCGCACTCGTTGGCGTAGGTCACGCCGTCAGAGCCACAGACCTGGCGGGACAGCGCGGGGAGCTGCTCAGGGCAAGTCCCCCAGCCATAGGATCCCCTCTCAAGCCCCGGGATGCACGTGGAGAGAGGCCACCGGGTTGGAGAGAGAGCCCCAAAATGCCCGGCGTGCTCACCGGGCTGCGCGGCACCGCCAGGCAGGTGAAGTCGCAGACGCAGCGGTCGTCCTCCGCGTCCTCGTCCCACCAGCCCCCGTACTGCCGGCACCGCTCCTGCTCGCACTCGCTCCCGTCTCCAGAGCCCGAGCCCCCCGAGCCGCACTCTGGAGCAGAAGAAATTTGGGGTGAGAAGGGATCCCGGCCACCGGGGCAGGGCTGGAGGGAAAAAGACGCCCCCTCCGAACCCATCACAGCAGGTTTAACCTCAAAGGCACGGAGTTACGGAAGAGTTTAGTTTGGAAGGGACTTTTGGAGATCATCTCGTCCCCTCAGCTCAGCAGGGAGAGTGCTGCCACCACCACAAACACGCAGGGCAGAGGGATGGATGGGGTCTGGGCTGGCCCCGACAGCCAGCCAGGCACAAATTCCTGGCTCGGCAGGCAGGCAAACAACATAAAAACCCTGTCCCCGGCCCGGCTGGGCATCCGTAAGATGCTCAGAGCTCCGGCAGCAAGAATAGAGATGTTGCTGATTTCAAAGGCTTCTTTAATTAAAAGGAAAAAAATAAAAAAAATAAAAAGGAGGAAAAAAAAAAAAAAAGTGAAGCGAAAAAGCAAAAAAAAGGAAAACCTGCCCCTTTTTATTGAGCGATCAAAGGCTGGGAGCTGGCATTACACAGGGAATTATTTAAGATCTTCTCCCAGGGGGACATCAACCTGCAGCTCCCGAAGGAGGGCCGTGATCAAACACCGTGCTCTGCCTCGCCGTCTCCCCAAGCCCTGCCGTGCTCTGAGGATTTATTTTTTTCTGGTGCAACGAGCTGGGGAAGCTCAGCTGGCCAGGCTGGCACGTCCCAGCAGCCAGGATTTGGAGAGGTTGAAGCTCTCGGCCACTGTTAACACCCCCCACGGGGGGCTCGGGGGGTCCTGGGCAGCAGCAAAGCGAGTCAAAGGGCTGGAGGCTTCCTTCCAGGGGGTGCTGATGTGCTTTTCCCAAAGCACCCAGAGATGGGGAAAGGATGGGGCTGAAGGAGTGGGATCGTGGCTAGCAACGGGGGATGCCACAGCTGATTTCCTCCCCAGCTCTGCCTGGCTTTTTTTTGGGGAAAGGACTTGGAAAAAGCAGCCTGGGGGCGGGTTTTCCCCAGCTGCCCAAACCCAGCTGGGATGATCCCAGCGGAGAAATGGATTTGGGACCATCAGGGAGCACAAATCCCCCCCCGAGGGGGACGATGAGCATCGCAGGGTGACCTCAAGCACCCCACGAGAGGGTCCGGACACGGAACGCGCGCGGAGAGCCAACACCCCGCCACCCGAAACACCACCACTCCCCCAAAATAAACCCAGGGGAGCAGGAAATGAAAGCGGCCACACGTCTCCGGGGGCAGGGCAGCGACCTACCGTCCTCGCAGGGCCCCATCCTGGCCACCTCGATGCTCTGCTGGCGCTGGCAGGCGGCCGCCCGCAGCTCGCAGCGGTTGCCGTAGGTGAGCCCGTCGGTGCCGCACACTTGGCCCGGGGGCTGCCCCTCGCAGCGGGGGCAGACGCACTGGCCCCCCACGCAGGTGCTGCCGAAGGAGCAGACGGTGCTGCCGCAGGATTCTGTGGGGACAGGGGGGCGAGGAATCCCATTTTAAGGCCCTGCTGGGGGAGGTCGGGCTCCGTCAGGCACCTCTCCGGGATTTGGAGAGGGGCTGCGCGCTCCAGCCCCCGCAGCGCCAGGCTGGGCGGGTGGGATGGGGGCTCCGAGGCTTTAAATTCGTTAAGGAATTAGCACAGGCAGCTCGTGAGGAGGGAGGGAAAAGGCAGGCAGAGAGGAATTAACCCCCAGGGACGGAGGGGAGGGGGAGCTGCCGGAATCTGTGCCACCAAACAGCCCCTCGGTGCTTCCCATTTCGGTGTCCCATAATAACGTGTTTTCAGCCCGATTTCCTCGCTCGGCTCAGCCAAAGCACAAAGCCACCCCCGTCCCCAACCCGAGGTGTCTCTGGTGCCTCCCACGGTGCCACAAACACCCGGGGAACCTCGGGTGGCCATGCCCGGGCACCCTGAGTAGGCAGGGAAGGGGTTGGGGGGGGGGCTGCCCATCCTCTCCCCAAAACGCCACCGAAAGGAGCGAGAAGAGGGACGAAGGGGACCTTGCCAGACTCACTGCAGTCGCCTTGGGCAGCCACCAAGATGTTCTTCTGCTGCGTGCACGCCCGGACGTGGAGCTCGCACTCGCTGCCGTAGGTGTTGCCGTCCGTGCCGCAGACGGGCTGCGAGGAGGGCACGCACTCGGTGGGGCACACGCACCTCCCCGTCTCCGCCTCGCAGATGGCCCCGAACTGGCACTTGCCACAGCGGTCTGCAGGGGCGAGGAGCATAAAAAAATAAAATTAAATTAAAATAAAAGCAGGTTAGAGCAGCGGGGAGGGCATCGCTCTCTAACCAAGCTCTGCGCTGGAATAAAATCCCCGCCGCAGCCCCCTCGCCCGCGCGGGTCCTCGCTGGGCCAGGAGGTGAGGCTGGGGGAGGCAGAGGGAGGAGAACTGCTGGAAAAAGCCGTCAGGGCCAGGAGTAATCGTGCTGAAATGTCCCCGGCGCTGGGAGCTGCTATGGCTAAATGAGAGGCCGCGGGGCCGAGCGCAATTAGCGGGTTGATAAATTAGCGGTGGCCGAGGGGTGCGGAGCGCAGGCTCCTGGGGACAGGGGAGGCAGGACTTGAACACGAGAAGCCAGCACGGTGAGAGGTTTTTATTGCAAGCCCCGAAGCCAATTTGCTTCCCAAAACAGGGTGTGGGTGCTCCCCAGGGGCACCGCTGCCTCCCTGCCCAGCACCCTGGGGTGGCTGCGCTCCTGGGGATGTGACACAAAGGTGACACCGCCGCCTGCTGCAGCCACGGGGGGAGATCCAGAGGCTGGTTTCATGCAGGGAAGGGAACAACCCCAGCCCGGGACCAGGCTGGGCTCCAAAATCCACCACAGGCTCTCCGTGTGCAGGTCCAAGATCCTGCAGATTGTTATTTTTTCTTTTTTTACTCATTTTCCTTTCACCCAGCAGGAAGGGGAAACGACTTGAAGGCACCGAGGCCGGTTTCGGCAGGGCCACGGGGCTGTGCCACGCCGAGCTGGCAGGCACAAAGACAGGGCTCCCAACACCCACCCTGCAGATTGAGGGCAAAACAGCAGCATTTTGACAAAAAAGTGCAGGAGCCCAGCCCTGCCCGCGCACCCTGGCACCCTGCGCGAGGGGCTGAGCGCTCTGCCTGTGGGCAAACACTTTCTGCCTGGCAAAGCTGCGCTGGCACGAGCGGAGAGCTGGCAGATGGAAGAGCTGCACGCGGGGCTCGGCTGCGCACCAGAGCTCTTGCTACGAAAGAGGACGGATCCTGCACCCTCCGGGTGAGCTCGCTGCATCCCAAACCACCCGGCAGCACCCTCCGGGGGCGAGGACACGCGCCGATGCCACCCTCCCCTCCTTTCCCCGTGCACCCACAGCACAAAGGCACCCGAGCGGCCCCGCTGGGGGGGCACCTCCTTACCGCAGGGCCCCTTGTGCTTCACCCTGATCTCCCTCCTGAGGACGCAGGCCATGGAGTCGAGCTCGCAGGGGTTGCCGTAGGTGCGGTTGTCGCTGCCGCAGACGGGGTCGTAGCGGCCCTGGCACACCTGCTGGCACTCGCACACGGGCTCCCGGTTCTTCACCACGCACGTGGCCCCGAAAGTGCACTCCACGCTCACGCAGGGGCTGGGGGTGCCCAGGTCTGCAGAGGGGAGAGAGGAGAGACGGGGAGCGGGGATCAGCCCGCTGCGTGCCGGGCACCCCCGGGCACGGTGCACGGCGAGGCATGCCAGCATCTCCAGCACCCCCCTCCGCCTCCCCAAAAAAGCCGTGGCAATCACGCAGAGCTCCTGGCCTCGCAGCAGCCCCCACTCCTCCCATTCCCTCCCCACGTGCCCTGCTGAGCATCCCCCCCATGCTCAGTGGAGTTTGGGGTGGGAAGCGGGCACGAGGTTTTCCCCCTGCGTGCCCGGCTGCTCTCCCCCATCCCGCGCCCCTCAAGGGGGCAGCCAGGCTCTGATCATCCCTGCAGATTTTTTATGGCTTCCTGAGCGCCCCCCAAAGATATTGGGGTCTCCCTGGCATCAGGAGGCATTGTTCTGGGGTTGGGGGGGGGTAGCACAGGCTGCAGGCTCCCCTTCGGCAGCAGCCAGCACCCCCTCGCTCCGCGCAGCCGGGGAGGTTTGGAGACGGCACCAGGGCTGAGCTGGCGCTGCCTGGGGACCCAAGAGAAAATCCCCGAGGACACGGGGGGGTGGGGAGGAAAGGACGTGGACTGAACGAGGACACAGCGAGAGGAAGGATGTGGGGACAGACAGGGGTGAGATGGATGCAGGCGCAGGCGCGGCGCAGCCCCCGTGGCGAGGAGCAGCGGGGCAGGCAGGGGGCGGGGGGCCAGGCAGAGCCCCCCCCAGCTGCCAGCACGGCCTGGGGGTGCTGGTTTGCCTCCCCTGCTGGGCTCAAGGGGATGCAGGCGCAGGGCAGGAGCGCGGTTTGAGCCCTCTGGAGCTTGGCTGCGTGCAAGAAACCAGCCTGGAACGGGGGCACCGGTCAGGCTGAATTTGGGATCTTGATTTTTTTTTTTTTTTTTCTCTTTGGGGAGTCCCTGCCAAGTCAGAGCTTAGAGCAAAGGAGGATGATTCGGGCACGGGGTCACTGCCTGGACCCTGCCTTCCCACCCGTCCTCAATTTCCCTGAGGCTGAAGGGTTTACGAGCAGTTCCCGAGCACCAGGAACCTCTCTCGCCCTGAGACGCTGCTCACACCCCCTGCTTGTGGGCCCCTGGAAACCAAAACCAAGCATCCGTACCATCAGCACATCCCCCAAACACCCACGGGGCAGCGTGCTTGTATGGAGAAAGAGCCCAAAATGTGGAAATTTTGTCCTGGGGAGGGAGCAAACGGGAGCACGGGGAGGTGCCAGGGCTGGGGCACAACGCAGCCCTGACATTTGGTGCCCTCCCTAAGCAGAAAACCCTCCCTGAGAGGTGGCACTGGAGGCTCCTTCACAGCCCAAAATCAGCCTGTGAAGCTCCCCTGGGTGCCCACAGAAGTCAGTGGGGTTTTGGCCCTGGTTTTGGCACGGGTGGATGCAATGAGGAGCTAACCAAGCCCCTGGAGCTGGGGACCCCGAGCTCTCCTGCAAGCCTGGGGCTGGCGAAAGGGAAGAGGCTCCGAGGCTGCGCACAGCCCCTGGCATCACACCCAAAGGGCTCCACCACCAGCTTTATGGGGCCGTAACGGGGTTTTCCTGGGGGAGAACCCCACGTGAGCGCAGCCAGCTCCTCGGTGCTGCCAAAAAGGGGCTTCGCTGGGTGCTGGGGGGGCCACCCCAGCGAGCGCAAATCGCCGCGGGGAGCGAGGGGACGAGCGCAGGAAGGAGCAGGAGGGAAAAGGGGGGAAAAAGGAGAGGGAAAATCAACCGGGAGCAGTCCAGGGTGATGGATCGGCCAGAGCGGGGCTTGCAGAGGAGGGGGGGGTCTTGAAAAACCCACTCTCATTAAGCCCTAAGGGTCAAGGCACAGCCAGCAGCAGCCGAGCCCCCGCTGGGTGTCTCCGTCGCGGTGCGGGGTAAGGGGATGGGGGTGAAAACGGGGGGACCTCTCCGTCCCAGGGGCTCTTTAGCAAAACTGGCGAGGGAGGGAGCGGCGGGGAGAGGCCAGGGCTGCCACTGGCTACGGAGAAGGGGAGAAAGCCGACCTCCTAGCAGAGATGTCCGGGTAGGGAGCAGAAGGGTGCTGCGAGGACACAACTCCTTCCTCCGCACAGGCAGCGCTGTAAAACACAAGACACAGACGAAAGAGGAAAGAGAGAGAGCGGAGGGGAAAGAGAGCAAAAAGAGAGGCAGGGAGGAAAAGACAGATGCAACTCCAGAAAACCTTCCCTCCGCCTCCTGCCCGCACCGGCCTCAGCCCCAGCCCTCCTTCCTCAGCTGCCCCGACACGGGGTGAGAGCAGGGAAGGATCCAAAAGAGGGGCTGGGCTGTTGTGCTTGGCTTTGCTTCTTTGCCTTTGCTGCTGGAAAAGGCCACGGCTGGGCTTAAGAGGTGGGAGAGGTTCAAACGCAGCCCCCGGGTGCCCCCTGCATCCTCCAAAATAATAAAAAATAAAAAGGAGCTGTGGACACCTGGGCTGGGGCATCTCCGTGTCTGCTCCCACTGCCTGCTGGCCTCGCTCCATGAAGATCGTGTCCAGGATGCCAGCCGGGGAGCAGGGCAATTCCCAGCAATTCCCTCAAAATCTGGGGTGCCTTCCAAGCCCAGCTGAACACGGCAGCCCCTCCAACACTGGCCACGGGCACCTCACATCTTGCTTTGTCCCCATCCTCCTCCCACAGCAGGGACGAGGGAGGCAGAAAAGCGCCCTGGCTGCCCTCCCCGTGCAAAGAACCAGGGGACCTGACTCAGAAGCATCCAAAAGCCAGAAACACGCTGAAACGGGCGATTCAAAATAACAGTCATCATTACGCTGAGTGGGATTTTGGGAGCCTGACAAGCAATTTTCCAGCAGCTGGGCCTGGCAGGATTAAAACGGAGCGCGGGAGCGCAAAGCCAGCAGAACAGACCCAAAAAAACGCCGGGCGGCCTTTCCAAGTGCTTCAGGAGGGTTTGAAGCCCTGATCCCTTAAAGAACATCAGCTTAGGACGACGTCCTGAACCTCCGGTGAAATCAAAGCCAGGCTGAAACCACCGGCCCTTCGACCTCATGCAAACCAAGCTCGCTGCTCGACCTTCTTCATTTTTTTCCATGCAAAAATCTTAAAAAATAAAAATAAAATAAAAAATCGGATGTTCCCAACGTCCTAGGGCCCTGAAACCCCCTCCTATAAGATCTGTTTCCATTGGGAAGGTCAAAAGCTGCTCGTGGAGATGTGACAAAGCCACGCTGAGACCTCCGGAGAGCGGGAGCGCTGGGGCTGGATCCTGCGGGAGAGGACCTGGAGCCGAGAGAGGTGGGCATGGAGGGGAAGCATGGCAGGAGCTCGGGGTCTGGCACTACCCTGGGGGCGAGGAATGAGCGGGGTGGGCTGCGGGGGGACCCACACGGCGATGGGGACGTGGGGGGGTGGAGGCGGTGGATGAGAGGAGCTGGCGGATCCCAGTGAGCAGAGCGGAGAGAGAGATGAGAGCGAGGAGGAACACAGAAAAAACACACACAGACACGGGACACCGGGCTGCTGGAAGGCAAAAAAAAAAACCACGAGGAGCCGCTAACGGGGGGTGGCCGGCCGGCCCTAAAACCGAGGTGGGCACCCAGCCACACCACTTACCTGCTGCGCCCCGGCACCGACCCCGGGACGGGGTTGCCGGGACGGGAACGAGAGGTGCGGGCGGGCGGCCCGGCGGCACCGGTGCTTACCACAGGGTCCGCTGTGCTTGACGGGGACGGCAGCTTTCTGCTGGCACTCGGCTTTCTGGCGCTCGCACTCGTTGCCGTAGGTGCGGCCGTCGCGGGCGCAGAGGGGCCGGTAGGCGCCGTGGCAGGAGAGGCGCTCGCAGGAGCAGCGCGCGGCGCCGCGGCGGTTCAGGCAGACCCCGTTGAACTTGCACTCCTCCTTGCATTTGTCTGCGGGGAGGGAATTCGGCTGCCGGGCTCGCCTCGAGGATGGGGAGCGCGGGGAGGTGGATGGAGGATGAGTGTTCTCGTCCCCCCCCAAGGGGTTGGGGTTACTCACCCTGCTGCTGGCACTGCCCCGATCGCACCTTCTGGATCTCCAGCCCCCGCAGGGCCCCCGAGCGCCCCATCACGCACTCGTTGTCGTACGTCACCCCGTCGTCCCCGCACACCGGCTCCCGTTTCGGGGGGCAGTTTTCGGGGCGGGGGAGCAGCTCGGCTCTCCGGGTGCGGGGGTTCACCCGGCACACGCGGTTCATGTCGTTGAGGATGCCCTTGCAGGGATCTGCACGGAGAGGAGGAGGAGGAGGAGGAGAAGGTCAGGCACGCTCGAATCCTGCCCAAGGAGGTGCTTCCAAAAAGCCCCCCCAGCCCCCACGCACCCCTGGGTGTCCACCTTGGGGTTCAGGGTGCCGGTCTCCCCCCTAGGACCCACGTCTGGGGGGGCTCGTGTCGCTCAGAGCCGCTCACTGGGGACACGCACCCTACCCGAGGTGACCACGGATGGGATGAGCTTTTTAATTTTTGAGCGTTTCCAACATTTTAATCCTGTTCTATGAAATCCCTGAATTTAATCCCTGAGGAGCTGAAAGGAGCCGTGATGCTCCGAGCCTCCCCTCTTACCCCAGAAACCGGGAGCACCCAGGGTGCCACCAGCCCCGTCGCGCCTCCCACTCGCACCCCGTCGCCCTACTTGGGGTTGAGCAACTGATTTCAGCTCTGCAGCCTGCCCAAAAACACTTCCACGCCTTCCCCCGGGGACAAACGGGGCCTGGCACGTTTCCTGGTGATCTCACGGCTTTCCTAACGAGCACGGTTGCTTTTAATTAGCAGCACCCATCGCCAGACAAAGAGGAAGCAGCATCCTCGGAGCGGCAGCACCGCTGGATTTCCCCCCCCTAGGACCATGCCTCAACTTCTCCTGGCGCACACAAAAAAAAAAAATGAGTATGTGATGCCCACCGGGGGCTGGGGACTCACCGCAGGCTCCGTCAAACTTCTTGAAGACGTTCTCCTGCTTGTCGCAGGCGTGCTTGTTGAGGTCGCACTCGCTGCGGTAGTCCTTGCCGTCGCTGCCGCAGACGAGGCTCTCGGCCACGCCGCTGCAGGACGCGGGGCAGACGCACTTGGCCCCCTGGCCGTCGGCCGAGCGCACGCACGTGCTGCCGAAGCTGCACGTCACCTCGGCGCAGGGGTCCTTGGAGCCTGGGGGAGGATACGGTGTGAGCATCGCCGGTGTTTCCCCGATAGCTGCCTCCAAAACCCCGAGCGTCCTCCGCTTGGATCCTGGGGGGATGCTGGAGCGAGCACCCAGCCCCGGAGCTGCGGCGTCCACCCCGGGGATGAGGATGGGGAACCCGCAGCAAGCAGGGACGGGGAGCTCAGCCCCTGCTCGCTGCACCCCCAAACCCCCTCACCGCCAGCCCCTCGCCCTCCACGAGCCCCGAGAACCTCCTGCTCCTGCACGAGGGTCCTCGAGGCACCTCCGCAAGCCGTAATTAGAGGAAGAGCTTAAGGAGCAATTTCCTCCCCGCCAGGGGATTGCCAGAGTTTGTTTGCCAGCTCCTTTTTTTTTTTCTTTTTTTTTTTTTTTTTTTTTTAAATTCATCACTTTTTCATGATGATGATTTTAAATAAATCACCCGGCGCTCTCCCCTCCTCAACCCAGCGCCCCGGCAGGGGGGCCGGGTGCGGATTTCTTGCAAGCCAAGCGCGCGCCGCGTGCGAGAAAGGTCAAGTTAATTTACTCGCAGACGAGGAGGCCGGGGTCTCATTTACACAGCTCTCTGCTCCCAGCTGCTGAATGCCAGCCAGGGGAAGGGATTTTATCAGCCCACCCAGCCCGTGCGCACGCCGCCGCAGGGGTGAGGCGCGGCGGGGAGGCTGAGCTGGCTGCGAGGGGGCTGCTCCCAGCGGGTCTCCATCTCCACAACACCCCTGGGACGTCTCCGTGCCCGCTTCTTACACCCTGCTGGTGTTTCTCTCCTCGGCTTTTCCCCGTGGGTCCGTGCCCAGCCACCCAAGAGCATCCCCAGCACCGGAGCACGGCCGTGGGGTGGGAAGCATCGCCGGCCCGGCACCCCCCTCGCCTCCTGGCCCCAGCCCCGGCGCGGTGCTCACCGCAGGGTCCCTTGCTGATGACCTTGATGCGCCTCTGCTGGTTGCACTGGGCTTTCTCCAGCTCGCACTCGTTGCTGTAGGTGGAGTAGTCGGAGCCGCAGACGGGAGCCACCACCACGGGGCAGGCGGTCTTCTTGCAGACGCAGGAGGCCTGGGAGGGGTCGGTGGGGCTCCTCTCGCACACCGCCCCGAACCCGCACAGCATCCCTCGGCAGGCTGGGGACACAGACGGGGGACACCTGAGGCACAGCACGCCCGAGATGTGGGGCAGAGCCCGGCTCGGGGGGCTGCAGCCCACCGGGGACCGGGTTGGGGATGGCAGAGGATGCTCCGGGCGCAGGGTGGGGAGGGGGGTGCCATCTCCAGCTGTCCCCTCGTTGACACCCAGGGGGAAAAAGGGACGTCAAGGGATGGAAAGGGAAATATCCTCGTGTGGGACGCGTCGCCCTGCACACGCTGCTTTATTTGGTGCTGTTTATGCAAAGCAGCTCGAGCCCGTGGCTGGAGTGTCTTGGAGAGGAGCCGCACGGATCTCTTATCACCTCCGCTAATCAGAGCAGCCAGCGCAGACCAGTTCAGCATCTGAATTGCAAATGCAGCAGGGAACGGCGTTTTTACGCTCGGGGGAGGGAGGGGATGGGTGTCCCCAAACCCAAATGGGGCAGGTGAGACCGGGAGCAAGAGACACCCGAGCCTGTGCCAGCGCCGCGCACCCCGCGCACAGCCTGCGTTGGAGATGGAGCCTGACCTACATAATGGCAGAGCCAGGAGTCGTAAAAGGCAAAATAAAATGAGCCCGACAGTGGCTCATTTACACTTCAATTCCCGGGCATTTGCCTTCGACCGCCTTGAGATTTTGAGCTCATATGCACAGCAACAATGCGCCACTAAGAGACTAATATCATCAAATAAAGAAGAACTCTCTTTCTCTCCTGCCCAATATCTAAAAGCAATTTATCATTTTTATGAAGCGCTCTGGATAGTCTCTCCCGCTCTTGCCACTGCTGCTCTTTCTCTCTCCCTTCTGTGTTTTGTTTTTTTAA
Source organism: Netta rufina (assembly GCF_964035555.1). Classification (NCBI taxonomy): domain Eukaryota; kingdom Metazoa; phylum Chordata; class Aves; order Anseriformes; family Anatidae; genus Netta; species Netta rufina. Next base: position 6,346,259 of record NC_140146.1, read on the forward strand.
TAGAGATAAGCCTGTTGAGCTCTGAGCTCTGGAGGTGCCAGGGAGGACAGGGAGGGATGCGAGCGGCAGGACCCATCCTGTCCCCATGGAGCAGGAGAGTGACCAACCTTTGTTGTACCCTGATGAGGAGCTGGAGGGCAGCTGGAGGGCCTGGAGATGTGCCCAGGGACATCAAACCGCCCCACGGGCAGTGCCTTCCCGCACCGTACCTGAAATTTCTGCCCCCAAAGGAGCAGTGCCCACCAGCATCTGCAAACCCCCACCTGCTTTGCACCGCGGTGCTGTCCCAGAGAGATGGAGCAGGGTTAAAAACACAACAGGAGCCCATGGGTGCTCTGCCCGGCCCTTCGGGATGCGCCAGCTCCAGCATCACGCAGACAGACCAGGAAAACCAGAAGGGAAGGGTGCCCAAAATTTTCACGGAGGTGGCACAGCTCGCACATCCCTCCCGCTTCTCCCTCTGTCCCCACCGTGCCAGCAGCGAGGTGTCCCCGTCAGACGGGACTTCTGGAGGGGTTAAACCCCTGCCAATGGTCTCAACCCTTCTCTGAAGGACCTTTGGGGGTTGTTAATTTGGATTTGGAGCCAAACTCTTAGAGCGATCGGCGTTGTACTTAGGTCGCCCATGCGTATTTAAGGGCTCGGTTTGAAGTGATAAAAGCAGTGGTGAAAGACAAAAAGGCCACAAAGTTAATGGGGCCAGGTCACAGAAGGAAAGCGGATGGTTTATCAGAAATGAGGTCTCTGCCTGCTCCTCCACCTGGAACCACGTTCCCAACATACAAACCAAAGAGGTGATAAAGGGCATTTATTTACCTCCCGGCCCTAAGAGGGAGGTAATTCCCATTCCCATGAGCTCCATCACCACACACCACGGGCTGCCAGGCACACAGTGCTCGGGGACAAATCTCTGGGTGTCCCCAAAGCCACCAGGGCAGCACAGGGTGGCGGGGCGCAGCGGGGCCAAGCACTGGAGCACGCTGCGGATGGGGACCCTGCATCGCTGATTTTCCGTCCTCGGGCCGAGAAACAAAGCAAGACACACACAAATGCTTCAAACCAGAAACAAATCGTGACGGGCAAATTGGCTGTTTGGGTTTCTTTCCCTTCTAATCACCACCAATGCCTCCGCTGAGGGAGCCTGCTCGTTCCCAGCAGGAGATTTTTACAGCTCGCCCACCCAACACCGCGATGCGCTCGGGTGGCGCGAGCTCAGAACTGCCCCGAATAAACCCAAACGCCTCAAATCCCCTTCTGTGGGGTGGGAGGTTGGGATTGAGAGGGGTTTTCCTCCTTCCAGGCACCTCGAAGCTCTCGAGGAGCAGCCCCAGCGAGGTGTCTGTGCACCGCTCAGCCGGGCGGAACAAAAGGCAGGGCTTGGCTCGCTGCAACCGCGCCGAACGGCAGCCAAACCCCGCTCCATCTCTGAGCAGCACCGGAGCAGAAATAGGATAATAAGCAATAACAACAATAACCCTAATAACAACCATAAGAGGTGCACCTGCTGAAGAGGAGTGGGAGAGCAGAAGGTGTTTGGGACAAATAAGGCAGGCTGAGCCAAGCAGCGTGGTGCCCGCGGGAGGACAGGGCACGAAGGAGGAGGGGGTTGGAGGAGATCAGAGCTCAGCTCGGACGCACGGAGGAAAATGAGGGGTTTTTCCATCTGCTGGTTAATTGGGGAAGGGGAGAGGGCACAGCCAAAGCATTTACCCCTTGCTCTGAGCGGTGCAAAGCAGGGGGTGGCACCTGGAGGGGTTTGGGGAGAGGGAGGATGGGGGCGCACACACAGAGCCGCCCGTGGGAACGCCTTGGTTCTCCTGTTTGCAAAAAAAAAGAGACGTGGATAATAATAATCATCAAGTCCCTGATGTCAGTAGGTAAATAACTCGCTGCCAGTAGTGGGGATAAATAGCAAGCTGCCTTTGTCGAGTGCTTTGAGATCTCGAGGTGAAGAGCTCTGCCTAATAAGCCCCGAGCGTTCGCATTACGTTTACGATTATTGTTATTAAAGTGGAGAAACATTTTAATGTCAAAATTGCTCTTTTCCACCAAGCAGGGAAGAAAAAGAAACCCACACCGGAGCAGCAGCGTGCGGGGATTGCTTCCTGCACCCGCAAGGTCCCCCTCACATCCCCGGGGTGATGCCTGCAAAGGTGCAGGAGGCTGCACCCCACTGAGCGCCACTGCGGGGACACCCTGGTGACGTGCCACGTCCCAAAACCAGCTGTCGTTGCCAAATGCCTACATGGCAGAGGTGAAGCTGCCTTCATGGGGCAGGCGAGAAGCGTTCCCAGCGCTCCTGAAGCAAATCTCCTCCTGGGGAGGGTGGTAGGGCTTTGGGATGGCGGAGCCCCCAGCCCTGGGGGCATTTCGGGGAGGTGGGGACGTGGCACTAAGGGACGTGGCTCGGTGATGGGACACCGTAGGTCAGGCTGATGGCTGGGCTTGGTGGTCCTGAAGGTCCTTTCCAGCCCCTGCGATTCCAACAAGGCACTGAGGATACATTTTGAAGGGGCTGCCGACACGAGCACGGCGGCGGCAGGCGCAACGGCAAAGGGCGAGAGCAGATGCACCACAAATCCCCGGGGGCTTCCGTTTGGAGACGGGAGGACGCCCCACCGGGGGATCTCAGCGAGCAAAAACCCTCCGTGGTCCAGCACGAGGACATCACGGACAAAAATAAAAAACAGGACAGGGGGGAGCAAGCCCAAAGCAGGACCGAGCTGGTGCCGGGATGGGAAGGGAGGCCGGGGCCGGAGCGGTGCGCGCGTGTCGGGGCGGCGAGGGCCGGCATTAATTCTGCATGAGCCCGGCACACGTTGCCATGGAGATCGGCGAGGCTGGCGCTCCCGCCGCGCCGCTCATCTGGTGCGCATCGACTGCTCGCCGGGCCCCCCCCCCTCTCCCCGCCAGCAATATTAATTACGGCCCCAGGAGGCGGCACGGGGACGGCTGCGCTCCCCTGCGCTGGGCACGTCTTCGTGGGCACCAGGACGAGTCACCAAAGCACCCGAAGTTTCCCAGTTTGGAGAAGGGAAGGTCCTAAAGAAGCAGGGAGAGCGGCAGGTGTCCCGTTTGGGAAGCCCTGTGATGCTCTCAGCTCGCCGAGGAGCGAGCTTGGACAGCTCCGGATATGAGACAGCTCTGGGAAGCCAAGCATCTCCTCCAGGACCACAGCTGGGGGGCTCAGCACCTCCAAACCCACTCCTGGGCAGAACCCCAGCAGCTTGGTGCCCACCAGCCCCAACCTTTCAGAGCCCAGCACCCGAAACTCCCCTTCCTGAGAGCCACCAAAACGTGTGCTGAGCGCTGCAGCCCCAGCTCCCCACCTGGAGCAAAGAGCCCGGCCCCGGGGGGCAGAGGAGGGGTGGGGAGAGCCGACCGCACGCTCCCGTAATTAAGAGAGGAGGGGGCGGCGAGAGGACGAGCTTTGGGGAGATCTGAAAGCAAAATCTCGTGCTGGAGGCAGCGAGGAAGGTGAAAGTGGTGCCGGGGGCGGGCAGGGCAGGGGGGAGGTTAAAGCATCACCTCCTCGGGATCTGAAACATCAAAGCCGCTCTCGCGAATCCAACACCATCTTAAAAGGCTCCCTCATTAATCTGTCACCAGCCCCGCTGCGAGAACGGCTCCGAGCAGCTCCAAATCAGCTGGAAGGGTTCGTCAGCACAGAGGGGAGAGGTTGGGGAGGAGCCCTCGCAGCGGGGTCCTGCCCGTCCCAGCACACGGAACCCCCCCGGGGAGCTGCACGGCACCAAAACCTGGAGCCCGACGCGCACCCCGGTGGGACGCACAGGGGAGAGGCGAGGGGAAAACACCTGGGGATGGCTCCGAGCTGCTCCCACCCTCCTGCTGGAGCAGAAAGGGGTGTTTACAAGCTGCTCCCACCCTCCTGCTCCAGCAGAGCCGTCTGTTTACAAAGCAGGGAGATGAGAGGCGAGGAGGCTGCAGCCGGCTGGGTGCCTGCGGGGAGGACGGCTCCTCCCCAGCCGCAGCAGCAGGTCCAAAGCCTGTCCCCATCTGTGCCACCCGGCCAGCACAGCACGCTGCCCTTTGCTGCCCTTTGCTGCCCTTTGCTGCCCTTTGCTGAGGCTGCAGGCTCTGGCCAGCCCTCGTGCAAGGTCTGCGTGCAGCTTGCTGGACCCACGCTGCTGCTCCTTCCCCCCCCCAGCCCAGCACCGGGCACCCCCAGCATCCCCAAAACGCATGGCCACGTGTACCAACAGCTCCTGCTCTCAGCCAACACCTCCCCGGCACCAAAGCAGGTCTGTGTCACCCCAACCCGGGGACACACTCCTGCAAAAAATAAAATAAAAGAAAATAAAATAAAAGCAGCGCTCGCAGGTCAAGGCGCCCTCGTGCAGAGCGCAGAGCCCGGCCGCGCGCGCTACCTGGGGAGCTGGCAGCGAGGCACAACGAGACCGAGGGGGAGAGAAGAAAAAGCAGCTCCACGGTGTTGTTTCTTGGTCACCAGGCTCCGAGACTAAATGGCACATCCTGAGAGACACCAGGCAGGGATAAGGGGGCAGCAGGGTAAATTTAAGGGATTGCAATCCTTGCCAGGAGCTGATTTAGGGAGAAGTGGCAGCACCTGTGCAGGTGCCCCCCATCTGCTCCTCCTCCAATGCTTAAGCCACCTGACGTGAAAGCACAAATTGATCCCCAGGAGAAAGCTCAAACTTTGCTGCAAATGGAGAAGAAAATGGTCTCGAGAGAGCAAAAGTGGTGCCTTAGCTGCTGCCGCCTCACCTGCCGCTCAGCTGTTTGAGCTGTGCTTAGCAGCTCTCCTCTCTCCACAACAACCCTGCACTGCTCCGACCTGCCCGGGCTGAGGCAGGAGCCACGGGCACATTTGGGGTGCTCAGGGGGGACGCGCCAAACGTTTCGGGTCCCCACGGTGCTGGTGTCCCCATGGGATGTCCCCTCCTGGTGCCTCCGCAACCACGTCGAGCGCTGCGCCCCTGGCCTGGCACGGCACGTTGGGGTGGCATCGCTCCATCCATGCTCAAAAGAAAAACGTGTCCAGCCCTCTCCGATGTTTCCAAACTCACCGGGATGGGACCTGAGCCTTGCCCCCAGCTGCTTGGCACCCGCAGAGGTGCACGGATGCCAGCAGAAGGTGGCACACCCCAAGCGAGCCCTCCACGAGGGATGCTTCCTAGAGGAAAGCTCTGGTTGATCCCTCGCCAAGACCAGGACCATGCAGGGGCACGGTGGGGCTGAAATTGCTCTCCCTGAGCAACCTCCCGAAAGAATTGCACCTCCTGCACGTGACCCCACACCAAGGGGTGCTGTAGAAAGAGCTCCAGCCCCTCCTCGCAGATGCTGGAGGAACGAGGAGCAGGGGTGGCACCCTCCAGATCCTCGCCCCGGGGGGTGCAGGAGGGCGCAGCCACCCTGCACTGCACCTGCCCCAACCCCAAAAAAAACACAGCCAGCCCTGGGGGGGCTGCGGCTGAGCCAACACCGCCCCCGCTCCCCCTGGTGCAGGGAACGGAGGAGCATCAACCAACCCCAGCTACTCCAACCAGCACCCAACAAACACCCCCAGCACCTTACCAGGCCACCTCTTCGCCCCCCTACCCAAAAAAAAAAAAGCCCCCCAGGACCACGAGGCGCATGAGGATGCGCCTCACCTGGCCAGGCAGCGCTTTCTCCATCTCCACCGGGGACCTGAGATTTTTGGGAGCCTGGCATCTGGCTGGGCCGGGCTGCTCATATTTTGGAGCCCCGAGCTAGGAGTTACACCTACGTGCGTTTTTATTTTTCGCTTCAGATGTCTCCACCGGTCCAATTATAGATTAATCACATTTTATCTCGCATCCGTTTCTCCCCCGCCTCCCTCCCCGCCCCCATCGGCGAAGGGAAAGAGAGAAACAAACGGGTTATTAATTGGCTGCAGCTCTCGGCCGGGCTCTTATCTGGGCACATGAAACGAGGGAGGGTGGGGAAGAGGAGGTTGGGGAGCCTGCCAGCAGAAGGCAGGGCATTTTAAGCCCGATTTTCAAAGAAAACACAGCTCGTAGGGCGCTGTCCGCTGAGCACATGCTTGGAGCATGGCCTCGGAGAGCAAAACTCCACGAGTGCGGGGATCTGGGGGGCTTTGGCGAGCCGTACCGGGCAAGGTCAGCACCTGGAGGACTGCCTGGTGCTGTTAAGAGGGGATGGGAAGGCTGGGGAACTGTGCTCCTGGTGCTGGAAAAGCTGGCGCCGCCGAAATCCCTGCTCCCCGAAGCACACCCCGCGGCGCAGGGCGACTCCTGCCTGCTCAGGTGCCACCTGGAGCCTGCAAAACCCACCCCGACCCCTTTCCCAGCCAGCCCAGGACCTGCTGTGCGCAGGGAATCGCCACGTCCCCATCACCCACGAGGTGGGCATCCCTCCCCACGTGTCCTGCAAGGGGTCTCGGGGCAGGGAAGGATGCGGCTGGCTGCCCGGCCACGTGCGTAAAACCCACTAAGACACCGAGGGGATGAGCACAGCACAACCCCAGAGCTCAGGTCCCTTTCCTGAGCCCCCACAGCCCCAGCAGATGAACCAAGAGAGCTGCTGGAGCACCTGGAGCTCCCCACCTCCTCCTCCAGCCCTTCCCCGGCTCCGGGACGGGCTGCTGCAACACGCAAGCAGCAGTGCGAGGAGCGAGGCTGTGCCATCCTTTTTATTCCGAGGGGAAAAAAACCATCCCCGGGGAGGGCGAGGGCAGGGAGCACGGCACCGTCAGCTGCTCTGCGCCGGGCACAGAGACTGCAAAATAGATCACTGGGTCACCGAGGCTCCAGGACTTTGCTTCTAGGGGAAGCAAGCTCCAGCGGGCTGAAGGGGGGTACTCACCATCTCGTGGGGTCGGCGGGGTCTGGGTAAAATAGCTATTGGGCTTGTCTGCAAAGAAAAAAAGAATGGGGCAATCAGTAGGGTTAGTGGACACGGCGCCCTCCTCCCCCCAGCCTCGATTCGCAGCTCTCCAGCGGGTTTGGGGCTGGGGTTTCATCCCTCCAACGCCCTCCCCGTGCAGGGAGCAGCTGTAGCCAGGAGGGAGCAGCCCCGGGAGCCCCGTCCCTGCCGCTGGCATCAGAGGAGGAGCCCTGGCAGCAGCCCTCCTCGGTGCCATTTGGCCAGGGATGCAGCACAAACCCCGCGGTCCAGCGCCGGGGTCGAGCAAGGACAGCAGCGAGGGGGGAGAAACGGGGGGAGAAAGGGGCAGCAGCAGCAGCTGAGACATCCCCTGGATGGGGCTGGAGCAAGGTGGCACAGCCCAGCCCTCTGCTTTTGGGAAAGCAGAGGGGATTTTTGGGGGCAGCTGGCTCCACACACCCTGCCACCCGGTGCCGAAACGCCGCGGAGGGAGCGCTGCGCTCACGGTGCCAACGCCAGGTCGTGGCAGAGGGTGCGCGGCTCCTCACCGACCCGCTTCCCTCCTTACCTCCTGCGCCCTGCTGCGGGCAGGTCTTTTTAAAACCACCCATTTTGCCACTTTTCCATCACGCACAGGCGGGCAGGCAGCGCGCCCCAAAGCTGGAAGATCCCAGCTGGCTGCTGGGGGCTTGCCAGCACCGGGGAGGTCGAAGGCGCCGAGGGCGAGCACCCGCCCGTGCCAGGACGAGGCCACAGCGCAGCACCAGCAGCTGCCAGCAACACGTGGGTGTGCACGACACGTTTGGCCACGCCAGGGAGCAAACCAGCAGCCTAACCACGGGGAAAAAAAGCCCCCCCGTCTCGCCCCGACCTCCTGCTGCTCCTTCCTGCCCTCCCTTGGCCCTGCCCTCCCTCGCGGCCGGGGTGCAGGACACCTACAGTTATTGAGGAAGAGCAGCACGGCAAATCCCAGCGTGGAGGTGGCCAGGAGGATGAGGCAGATGTTGCAGGGGATCATGAAGTACCGCACCACCAGGGAGACCTTGTGCTGGTACAGCCGGTCCCGCTCCAAGGCCCCCGGTGCCATGGGGTACTGGCAAGCCGTCATGCTGGGCCGTCACGCCGCGGGCCAAAGCTCAACCCGCCGGCGACCCATCCAAGGCAGAGCAGCCACCAGGCTCACGCGGACCCCCTCCGGCCCCGATTCTTTGCCAGCTGCAAGCCCCAGGCGTCCCCAGAGGTCCCCATCCTCCAGGAGCAGGAGGGCGAAGAGGCTCGGCGGCGCCTTCAGCAGCAGGCGGCTGGCCCCACGTTGGCCATCCCGGCTCCGAGCGCGCTCCCGAGGGAGCCCTGTGCCCCCCTGCTCAGCAATCCTCCCCCCTCCAGCCGGGGGGGCGTCGATCCACGGGTGCCGAGGGGCAGCAGCGGGCTGAGCAGCGCCGAGCTGAAGTGCCAAGAGCTCAACTTGCGCTGCCGGGATGGGGACGGGGTGGCACGAGGGAGCTGGGGGGGCACGCCGCGGCACCCCCGCGCACCGCTGCCTGTGAGCGGGGCTGGGAAAGGAGCAGTAGGAGGGGGACCAGCACGGGACCCCCCTCTCCACCTCCGTGTCCTCCCAACGGGAGGCTCAGCCTCCGGGCTTGCTCTGGGGACGCCGCCGCCGCTCCTCCGGGCGCGATCCGGGCGCCTCCTGCAGCCGCAGCTCCTCGGGGTGGGCGCGCCCGCGATCCCCGACCCCGCGGGGAGGGTTTCGGGGGGACCCCAGCAGGCTGCAGCTCCTCTCACGGCGACTGCGAATCCATCCCCGCTGGGCTCTGCTTTCTCACGGAGCAGCCGGCGCTCAGCTCTCCCCCGCCGCCTCGCCAGCTCTCCGGCACCCTCCCAGCCCTCTGGCGAGCAGGAAGGGGCCACCGCCTCGCTGGTCCCCCTCCGGGGGCTGTCACCTCGCTGGCAAGGAGCACGCTGCTTGCTGTCACCTCCCAGGTGGCCGGGGCGAGCCAGCTCCCCTGCTCACGCCGCTGTGACATGCCAGTCCGTGGCGGAGAGGTCCCCGTCCCTCACCGAGCCGGGCATCAAGAGAGCACCGAGCGCTGCCGGGGGGAGCAGCGGCCTCCTGTGCCCGGTGTGCGCCGTGACAGCTCGGGGACCCGATCCACGGAGCCAGACAATGAAAGAGCCAGGGGAATTAAAAAAAAAAAAAAAAAAAAAAAAAACACCAAAAAAAAAAGCCAAGTCTGCGTCCCCGCCTGCCCCACGCCCTGAAGTTTCTCCGCCTCGCTCCGCTCCTGCGAGCCCAAGTCCCTCCGGAGAGGAGCAGCCGTCCCTCCCCGGCGCTGTGCCGCCGACAAAGGGGGGATGAGGAAGAAGAGGAGGGCGAGGAGGAAGGACGCCGGGGCTGCTCGCCTCGCCCGTGCCCGTGGTTGAGAGCAGGAGGCTCGAACAAAGGCTGCGGGCAGCGTTCTGCCCCCGTGGTTCCTCGCTGGGCAGGAGCACAAAGGCGGCGGGGAGGACGTGGGGGGACCTCAGCTCGGGTCCTCGCCCCCCGCCACCGCTCCGCGGCCACCTGTGAGCATCCCGCCGCTCGCCCCCCAGGAGATGGAGCGGGGTCCTCCTCGCCCTGCTCCCCAGGGAGAGCACGGGAAGGGGAGAGAAAAAAAATTAAAAAATAAAAAAAAAAAAATCCCCCTCCTCCGCCTCTTTCCCCCCACCCCCTTCGCCTTTTCATTCGTGAACTAAAGATGTTGGGAGAGGCGGGGACTGCGCTGTCAAAACTCATTATGCCTCCCCCGGCAGCGCCTCTGCCCCGCGCCCCCCTCCCCGCTCTCTGCCCGACCCCCAGGACGGCGGCGGGACTTGGGCGAAGTGGCCAAAGGAGCAGAGAATAAAAAACGGGGATTGGGAAAAATAAAAAAAATTAAAAAATAAAAAAAATCAGGCGTTTTTAAGAGGTGTGTTCCAGGGAGGTGGAATTATCCGCGCTGGAATGCTCCGAGATGGATAAAGGGGACCACACGTGGCCAAAATGCTGCCCCCAGGGGCTCAGCCCCACTGTGAGCACCCAGGGGGTTTTTTGGGAACAGCACCAAGGCTGTAAGGACCCGGCAGGAGCTGGGACCTGGTGCACACCCTGGGCTCACCAGCTGGGTGGGGCGGAGGAGAGGGGGCACGAGAAAAAAGAGGTGCTGGGACGGGGACGCACGGTCATCGCCTGCCCTGGGCAGGATGCGGCCAGAAAGGGGATGCTGAGGACAGAAACAGGGCTGGAAACCAGGGGTCACAGCCAAGAGATGAGTTTCTGGAGTCCAGCAATGGGGTAAAAGCAAAAAAAAAAAGCAGGGCAGGACAGCCCCCAGCAGCACCAGGTTGCACCCGGAGCGCCGCGACCGTGCTCCTCAGCAAAGGCGCTGAGCTCCTCCACGCAACGCAGCAGCTCTGGATATTACAGAGAAATCTCCCCCCCTGGGGATTTCTGGAGCAGCACACAAGGGGCTGAGCCCTTCCCAAAAAAACGGGCAGAGCGCCCTGGCTCTTTTCTCCTGGGTCACCACGCCGCACCCTGAGCTGCTCTCAGCATCCTTCCCGTGCGCACAGGTGCCAAAATCTCCTGCGTTTGCATCCCCCCTGCGTTTTTACCCATAGCAGATCAGCCAAGACAAGGAGCAGACACGAAAACAGCTGAGAGGGTGACAAAGGGGAGACAACATCAGCTGGGAGCTCGTCCCTATCCCCCCCACCTCCCACCCAGCTTTCTAACTGAAAGCGTTCGGCACCCGAAGGGCTCCGCGTGGTCACCAAGCAGCCTCTGGAAAGGCTGCTGCTGTTAACGGGGTCATTTCTGGGCTTTCCCGGCGAGGATGTCACAGCTGCTGCCAAAATGCTGCAGGAGGGGCTGGGGAGGGGGCAGGGTCCTGCTGCTCCGAGCCCAGTTTTGGGGCTGCACAGGGCTGGGGGCACGCGGGTTGCCCTGCGCACCCAGAGGATGCTCACCTGCAGCTGGTGGGGCACAACCCTGCGGTTCCTTGGGAAGAGACCACCACCAGGACCCCTTTCATTCCCTTCTCCTCCACGCTTCTCCATCCCAAAAGCCAGCTCCTGACCCAAAAAAAACCAAACCTGGCACTGTTTGGGGCTCGGGCTGACAGCTGTCAGCCCATCCCTCCCCACCGGAGCAGGGAGCCCGTGCTGAAGCCCCCGGCTCCTGCCAGGCTGAGCCCCTACCCGGCTCCCTTCTGGCTAATCCCGTTAGGCAGGGAGCTAATTGGGATTTATCTGACAGCACCCAGTGCCTCCAGGGCCATCTCGCTCTCCCTCCTGGGGAGGAGGAGGAGGAGGGAGCCCGCGGAAGGCGCTCGCTTCTCTCCTTTCCCCGTCCCCTCCTGCAGTTTTCCAGGCTAATTACCGGCATTACGGCGAGCCGGGAGAGGGAGGGGGGAGAAAGTGGGGATTTTAATTATTTCATTTAACACTTGGCAGGACCCGGCTCAGCTCCTGCTGAGCAGAGCTTGGAAATAAAGAGCTTTTAAACCCTGTCAAGGGGAGAAAGGGGAGGGGGGGAGCGGGTCACAGCCCCGCCGGCCACGCTCCGAGCATCCATCTGTGCGCACCTCTCCGTTAACCCGTGCTCCCCCCCAAAAAAAAAAGCAGGGAGCCCATCTCTCCTCAAGTATGCAACAGGGAATGGGTTTTATGGAGCCTCTGCGACCTCGCTTACCAATTAAAACCCAAATTAACACGAGGTGTGCCCGCAGAAACCCGAGGGTGGCTCCAGCACCCACGGTGCTGCCCCGAAGTGGGTGCAGAGCAGAGCAGGATGGTCCTGGGAGGGAGGAGATGGGGCTCGGTGCTACAGCCCCCTGACCCTAATTGAGGACAGGGACCTGCCCTGACCCTAATGAAGGACATGGACCTGGGAGCCCCCCCCCTGAGCTGCACCCAGCTCCCAGCGCACCACGGGCACCAGCAGCCCAGCAGCAGGCAGCTCCTCTCGCAGTCTCACACTGCCACCTGCCGCCCTCACCAGCTAAATTCGGGCTGTGCATGGAATAAAGGAGCCCTGGCCAAGCTGGGAGCGCTCGCTGCACCCCAATCGATGCGGCAAGGGGGCAGGATGGAGGGGGTGATCCCACAGCAGCACGAGGTGGGGAAGGAAAGGAAGCCTGCTCCACTTGCTGGGGGGCAGACAGCATTGAAACGCTTCTGGAAGCGTCATTCTGCCCCAAATTCCCATCAGCCGGAGGCTGCTGCTGCTTTCCCGGGACAGCATCAGCTCCATCCGCCAGGGGAGAGCCCTGCCCGGCTGCTGGGAAGGACCCGGGTGAGCCGAAATCCTCCGGGATGCGACACTGCGTGGGGCAAACGGGAAAATAACCAGGAAAAAAATAATAAAATAAAATAAAAAAATGGAGAAAGCAAGCTCCAGTGAACAGCCAGGAGGCTAAAATTAGCGGGTAACGCTGGCACTCTGGTCACCTCCCCGCAGAGGAGCCAGCTGCCACCGAGTGCTTCCAGGCAGCGGGGGACATCCCTCGGCTGGGGGCACGCTTCGGGTAGGTTTTTTCACCCCAAAAAAGCAGCGCTGGCTGGATTTTAAAGGAGGAGGGATGCAGGCCCAGCTGCGTGTTGGCTCACACACACCTTCAGGAGGCTCCGAGTGGATTGGGAAGGCACAGGGAGCCCCAAAACCCCACAAAGGAACAGCCCCTCGTCCTCCGAGCAGCACAAATCCCACTTGGGGGCTTGGGTTTGTGGTGGGCACACACGAGGGGGACCCCAGGAACCCTTTTTCCCCTCTGTTACGCAGGGATAAAAACCAGCAGCACCCAGCCCGCGTGCTGTCAGACACATAGAGCTCTGAGTAACTTTACACCGGGTTGCAAACAGCGAGTAGCACCCAGCCCACTGTGGGGAGCGGGTCCCAGCTATGGGACGAGCAGCGATAGGGGCTGAGCAGCAGCGTGCAGTGGCTGCGAGCATCCCACAGCTCTGAGAACCAGCAGGGGATGCTGTCGGCTTGGCTAGCATCTCTCCTCACCGCTCCGCACCCAGAGAGGCGCAGGGTGCAGGCGGCTTGCAGGAAAACTTTTTGTGTCCCCTCGGTGCCTTTTACAACAAGGGGCACGTTGCCAAGCGAGCCCCCAAACGCACACCCCCGGCTCTGCACGGCACAGCCCACACATCACACGTAACCAGGGGCAGAGAACGGGGAGAAAAAGGAGCAGAAACACCTTGAAACCCTTCCTCGGTGCCCCCCACCAAGGCTGAGCTGCTCACGTCCCCGCCACCCCACGTCCCACCCCAACGCCGCGCGGCTCCGTGCGCCCGGCAGGCTTGGGCACGCAGCAAGCAGGCTGCTGGCCCCATCCACGTCCCCAGAGCCTTCCTCCCACCCTCTCAGCCCCACAACAACACAGCCGGCCTCCAGGCCACGAGGAGGTCGGCGTTCCCAGCCCCAGGGATCCCCGGGAGCAGGCACCCACGCAGCGGCACGCAGCCACGCCGCACGCCCTGCGCTCCGCTCCCGGCCCGGGGCACGGGTTGTGTTAAGCACCAGGAGCCAAAGGATCGGCTTTCCTTTCCCCCAGCCGACCCGGGAAGGTGGTGACGGTGAGAAGAGATGGAGCAGGGCATGAGAGAAGCGCTAGGTGAGAGGTGGCCGTGCTTAGATCACAGTTTCGCAGCCCCCTGGGGACGCAGCGTTTGCTTTTGGCGAGGTCCGTGGCAAGCCAATGGAGCCCAGGGAATAACATCGGGCTGGGCAAGGGGGTAGGAAGGGGTAGGAAGGCTTCGGGGGCAAGGCTTCAGCTCCTCAAACTGTGATCTAAAAGCAATAGCTCCCTCCGGGGTGAGCGCCCACCCTCCCCAGAAGGGTTCCTATTGCTCCGGCACATCCCGCGGGGATGGAAACATGAGAGGCACTAGCCGGTGAGTTTGATGGTGGATGGAAAAAAAAATAAATGGGATTTTTATTTTTTTTTTATGTGACACACCACCACTTACCAGCGAGAAGCTTCCTATGTTCTTTAGAAAGCAGGGGGGAGGAGAAAAAGGAGAGAACACAGCGGTTAGAACAGGACAACAGGCAGCCGCCCGACGCTCTCCAGCCCCCCTGGGTCCCCTTCTCCAGCTCCAACCCCCACACCCCTGCCAAGGGGATCCCCATCCCCAGCACCGACCACATGCAAACAACAAGAAAACCCTCTGCCCTGGCCAAAACCCCTCTGTTCTGTCCCTTGATCCATGGGGAATGCTACAAAGGCAGCTAGAGGACGCCCTGCAGAAGGTAGCGAGCCCCCAAAGCCAGCGAGCATCAACCCGTGCGTGCTGTCAGCGTAAGATTTTTCCGAAACCAGGCTCCTGCTTTGGAAACGTTCAGCCTGGAGCGAGCCACAGCCACGCCAGCTGCCCCATGCCTGCCCCTACCGAGGCTCATTTGCTTCTCGTGGGGCTGGAAGGAGCTCATCCTTCAGCAGCTCGATGCCTCCTGCCCAAATGCATCACACCTGAGCCTCAGCTGCTCGTTGAAGGCCAGGAAACCAAAGCACAAGACAAAACAAGGTCCCAAACATGGTGAAAAAAAAACAAATCAGAGAATAACCCAAGCTGGAAGGGACCCACGAGGATCAGAGCAGGGCAAGGTCTGGAGGTCGTGGCGCTTTGCTCAGCCCAGGCTCTCATCACCTGCTGGATAAGGATACAGAGCCCCAGAGGGAGCATAGCTGGGATGCAGGGGATGGAGGTGGCATCCCCAAGAGGAGGAAAAAATAAAAATATTGGGGCACAGAGCAAATAATTGTGAGGATGGGGCTGGAGCAGAGCCTCGCCAACTGTCTGATACCCAACCCGAGGGGCGCGGAGCCCTCCCCAAAGCTCCGCCAGCAGCAGCAGCTCCCACAATGGGCTGTGGGACACGGGTAACGTGACCCTGCGAGGAGCCCTGACGGCTCGCCGAGGCGCTGGAGGGGAAAACAAAGTGAGCATTGAGGGCTGGGGACGGCCCCGTGCCAAGGAAGTGACGTGCAGCCTTCTCCGCTGGCAACGGGGAGCCCGCTCGGCTCCCAGCCGCTGGGAGATGCGGGGAAGAAAGGAAGAGGGAAAAAAAAAAAAAAAAAAAAAAGCTTAAAAATATCCCAGCGCAGCGCGGTTATTTTGGGATTTTCATTTATTATTTAAAAAAGAAAAAAAAAAAAAAGGCAGAAATGAGAGCCGAGGCCCCACGGCCAGCTCTGGTGTGGATGGGGACGGGCTGCGCCTGGCGGGGGATGCTGCAGAGCTGGCTGCCTGCTGAGTTTTAGGGGATCCAGCCCTTGCCATGGGGAAGGAGAGGGGTGCCCGGTGTGGAAGATGTGCAGCCACCGCAGGGAAAAGTGCTGCACGTCCTGGGGAATCTCTTCTGTCGAGCAGGGAAGCTTCGCAGCACCAGGACCGGAGGCGCGAGGGATGCTCCAGAGCTGCGGCTACACAAAGCAGCAGCCGGCATCGGGAAGGGGACAGGGAGCTGATTTTACTGTATATTAAATGACCCCAAAAGGATGGGAGGGCGGCAGGGCTCTGCGCCAAGGTCGGGCGCTTGCCTCTGGAAGGTTTTCCCGGCCAGAAAGGCGCTGGGAGCAGGGGCACGCAGCCGAGTCCTGCAGAAAAGCTCCACCGAGGGGGAATGGCACGTTCGGGGAGCGTGGCACCGAGCAGAGGCACCTCTCCAGGACAAGCCACCCCACACAGCTCCTGCAGGGCGGGCAGAGCTACCAAATACCAGCTCAGTTCGGGGATGCCCATCCAGACCATTTCCTCACCATCCCAAACATGTGGATGGGCCCCAAAGGCTCGGCGAGGGCAGCGTGGTGCTGGTGTCCCCCCCCCCCAGGTACCCAGCCAGGAGCAGACACAACGTTTGAGCCCCAGGACCAAAAGCCACCGAGGCTGGGGGTCAGCAGCTCGCCTCCAGCTCCTGCCCTGGCCCCACGCAGGACCTCCACGTGCTGGCCCTTCCCCTCCATCCCCTGCAAACTGTTTTGGCACAGGGTTTCGGCACCGCCGCACCCCCACGTGCAGCCAGACCGCTCTGCCCTTCAGCTGAGCGCACGGGGAGATGCTCGGGGGCTCACCGAGGGGATGTCCTCGGGGAAAACCCTGCACCTGAAGCGCAGCTGACCCTGCAGAAGGACCCCCAAGTTGAATAAGGACTCAACCCCGGGGCTCTGCCCACGGCAGAGGGGTTTTTGGGTGCCCCTTCCTTCACCCTAAGCGCCCTGCGTGCCAGGGAATGGCGAGGGGGGCACGGATATCGCTGGGGAGAGCCAAGTCCCACCACCTGCAGGTGGCAGGGAGCGGGGCTGGAGGGATCCTCCCAGCCAGGAGGGACCTGCAGATCCCAAGAAAGCGAGGCGCTGATGTTTGCTTTGCGCCCCGATAAGGCCGCCGGGGAGCCCCGCGTCGCGCCGCCTCATTCCCAAGGAAACCAGCCAAGGGTTCCCACGCCACCTTCCCGCTGTTCAGCGCATAAAAGCAACACAGACTTCCTGAAATCCCTCTCTCCCTGACCCTCCCTACTGTTCCTCTGTATCCTGCTCCAAGGCCGCGCTCTGCGCCGAGATAACAAGGCACTTGGCTGCCAAAACCAGCAGCCAGAGGGGCCCCGGATCCCCACAAATCTGCATGCGAACAAAGACCCGATTTGAATGGTCAGTAAGTGGAGATGAAGCCCTTTCACTTGGGTTTTCCCCATCCCTGTAAGGCCGGCGTGGGAGCTCTGGAGGAGCTCCTGGTGCCCAGGTCCCACGGAGAGGCGGCAGCAGCCCCGGGGCAGGGACACAGCAGGAGAGGTGCCACCGGCGGAGCGACCAGCAAGGACAGTTTCCATCCATTGCACATCAAATCCCTACACAAAGGAATGAAACCCAAGCAAGCTCGTGCTCAAAAAAATAAAATAAAATTTATCTTTGGTGGTTTTTTTTTGGTTAATGCAGAAATTTCCCTAAGTCTGGGGCATCCAGCTGGCCTCGCTCTTGGAAATTACACACTAATTAAACACACGACGCTCTCCCTCTCAAAAAAAAAAGAAAAACCACCCAACATATCAATCAATTGGCATGCGATCAGCAGCCAATAACTGCTGCTGCTGCTGCGATTCGGCCTCCCTGGAGAGGTGTGTTAATTGCCTCAGTTAATTGTCTCCCCTCGGATGGGGACTAACGAGGTGCCCAAGTGGCACCTTGGGAGGAGGGTGCTGCGGGGAGGGGAGGCGGCGGGGATTTTCCCACCTTCCTCCGCTGCCGAGCTGGAAGAACAGTCCCCAAAACAGAGCCAGAATTGAAACCAGCTGTGTAGGAAGTGTCTCATTAGCAGTAATTGCTTTGCGAGGATTTGAGGTTTCCCCTCCGTGCCGCCACCAAACACACTTTTAAGGAGCTGCCGCGCGCCGGGCACTGGGACGCGCTGGTGGGGGGAGGAAAGGAAAAGGAATTAAAAAAAAAAAAAAAAACCCGAGGGCAGAGCCTCGATTACACTAACATTTTTATTGAAGCCAGGGAAAGTTTACTCAGGCCGGGCTGGCGGCAGAGGATCGCTGCTGCAGCGGATTAGGCTGAAAAAACTGAGCATCACAACCCCTGCTCGGCACAGCCGAGGGTTCCCGCGGCAGCCTCCTGATGAGGAGCCGGCCAGGACCTTCTTCATCCCTTACCCAACCATCCCTGTGCCTAAATCTCCCCGTGGAGTGATTTTTCCCTGGATGGCAGGGCCGAACACACAGCAAAACAAAGGCAAAGGAGGTAATGCAGCTCCATCGGGACCTCGCACCGGAGCGCAGAGCTGCTTCTGCTCCCCGTGGTGGGGCAGGAGACCCAGGGGGTGAGGCACCCCGCTCCCAGCCCCTTCCCTCTCTAACCCCACAACAAAACCACCCCGCCAGCTGCATCCCATCGAGAACAAGCCACGAGGACACGAAGCTGCGCAGAGGATGCCACGCATCCGACAAACCAGCAGCGAGGCGTTTTGGGAATGGATGGGGGGCACCCGCCCCGTCCCAGCACCCTGACCCTACAGCCCCAAGCAGGGGAGGCTCAGTGGGAACACCTCGCTGCAGGACTCCTCTTCCTCCTTTTCCAGCCCGTGCAAGACAAAGGACCTGCTCTTTGCTGGAGAGAAAAAGAAGCAAACATCCCTCGGGCGTTCGAGTACCAAAGGAGCAGCGGGCACCCCGGATTTCGGGTGAGGCGAGCGCGGCGAGGAGGCTGTAAATCTCCCTTCGTCCTCGGGCTCCTTTCTGCAGCCCCCTCAGCCTGCCCTAGCCCCTCTCCCCTCCCGGCTCCAGCAGAGCTCGCATCGCCTAAGACAATAGCTGCTTATGTTCTGAAGCAGGGCTGCTTTCTGGGAAGGGAGCCAGGCCTGGCAGCTCTCAGCAGCGGGGAATAAAAGCCCCGTTTGTGCTGCGCAGCCCCTGCGCACCAGTGGGGCACCCTCGGAGGGAGGCAAGGCAGCAGCCTGCTGGGGATCGGAAACAGGAACGCAGACAGACGCCCTGGGCCGTGCGAGAGGAGCGAGGGAGAAAGGCGTGCGGATGGGGATGGAAAAGAAAAAAAGCCGCTTGTTCAAAGCGCCGGCGGCACCGCGGGCACAGCTGCCTGGCATCCCCTGCGCCACGAGAGCAGCGCACGGGGCGCCGAGGATGCTCTGGGCATCGGGGAACCCAAAGCAGTGAGACCACCAGAGCGTGACGTGCACCAGCAGGACCCCTTTGGGGACGGGGAGCCGGGGACCCCTTTGGGATGAGGAGCCGGGGACCCCCTTTGGGGATGGGGAGCCAGGGACCCCTTTGGGGATGGAGAACCAGGAACCCCTTTGGGGATGGGGAGCCAGGGATCCCCTTTTGGGATCTGTTTGGCTGCATGGGGCCATCCGTGCAGAGGGATTTTGGCTGGATAGGGTGGAAAAAGCCCCCCTCCATGGCACAGAGCATCACAGCCACCAGCCCTCCACCCCACAAGCTCCCCAGCGGGTGCGATGCCCACCACGGCCCCGGCAGCCCAGCACCGTGCCCCACGGGGGGGGTTTATGGCTCCACCAAGCCCTAGGCAGTACAGAATTCATCCTCCTCCTCCCCTGCACTGCTGTCAGGTGCAATAAGTGACACCAGCAGCTTTAAAACATCCGCGGCTCACCGCGGTGGAACAAAATGCAAATCAATTAATCTGAAAAAATATATATCAAACTGCCCTTTTATTTCCAACCCCCCCCCCCGCCTTTTTATTTTTTTTTTTTCTCTCTTCCTGAAGCTTTAAAGTTGCTTTTCGGCTGTCCTGAATAATTGAAGTTAACATGAAAATTTAAAGTCTTTCAAGATTTCATTAAAATTCATTCCCTTTCCCTTCGGAGAATTGTCATTGCCAGAGCCCCGCGTAGGGCAGACAGCAGAGGCAGCTGCCTCCATTCACAGCAGTTAACTCTGTTCTCCCTGGCTGAAGAAAACTCACTCCTAATCGTTTAATAGAGACCCCCAAATAACATCCCTTCGCTGCTCCCTCCCGATTCGGGCACAAATCCTGCATTAACCCTCTCTCCTCCAGCTGCTTTGGGCTCAATTTTTCCGCTCCCAGCCCAGCACCCCCCAGGAGCAGAGCGAAACCAGCTCGAACCATTAACCCCAGCCCAGCTCCTTCGTAGCAGGGACTGTCACGTCGAGTTAGGCACGGAGAAAGCGACCCCAGAGCCCGAGACGAGGAGCAGCACTTGCAGAAAAATGTATTTTTTAAGTGGCAAGAGTGCCGTTTGCTCTTCAAAAAGGCCCCTCCTGAGAACGCCTTGCACAGCAGCAGGGGTGGCCCTTGGGTAGGCCATCAGACAGCCTAAAACACAGCTGGGGAGAGCAGCAGAGACGAGAGAAAATAAAAATAAAGAGGCTTTATGCCGAGGATATTCCACCTGTAGGGTTTTTCTTCTGCTGGATTTTTTTTTTTGCTGCTTTCTGCCGGCGCTGCTCCCAGTTTGGGGTTACGACCGCCGGCGCTCTCCCAGTTTCCCCCCACTTGACCGCCTGACCCAGAGGATTTTCAGCAGCTTCTGTAAATCCTATTGATTTTTTTTTCCAAACCCACGTGGATTTGGCTTCTGGGAAGGAACTGGCCATTAACCTCGTGCTTTCCTCCAGCCCTGAGCCACCCCCTTCCTCCCCTTGGCACCCATCCCCGCTCCCAGCTCACAGCCCCAGTGCCCCCAGCAGCTCCTCTCCTCTGCCAAGCCCAGGGGGCTCCACATCATTTCTGCCTGTGGGAGGGCCACGAAGACCAGCTGGGGCCTTCTTCTGGGGTCCTGCAGCATTTCTGGGAAGGCCACCATACATACACAGCTATAAAAAATAAAAATTCCTGGTTTTGTATCTCCTATTAAGGTGAAGGGAGAGGAAAGGTTCGGCGCATCCACATGGGTGTGGGTCCCAGCCATGCAGTGGGAACGTGGGAGCAGCAGGAGGAGCCAGCCCTGTCACCCTACTGGGATGGAAAGCATCGCCACCAACTGGTGCAACTGGAACTGATGGACAACCCCCCCCCAAAACCTCCACAAACCCCAAATTTCCCATTCACGCTCCTCTAACGACAAGAAAAAAATGGATAAAGGGGGTTGTATTATTTTTTTTTAGGGGCAGGGGACAAACCCTCCCCGTGCTGCTCAGCCCGCCACCTGCACAGGAGAGCTTTCCACGCCGGGAAAACCCTTGGGGCAAAACGCCCACCGCTGGGCTAGCTGCTGCCCAGAACAGGCTGCTCCGAGGAACAAACCTCCCACGCGCCCGTGCTGGGAGCGCACGTTCCCGTCACACAAAGCATCCTTGTGTGTCCCGGCTCCCCCCTCTGCCCAACCCCGCGGCTCAAGAAGGGAGAGAAACGCTGCTCTTACCTAGTAATGAAGAATCCAGAAGCCGCAGGGGGAGAGGACAGCACATGCAAGAGAAAAAAGAGCAAAAGCTGTTGGTGAGACCGCGGCAAAGCGCCCCATAGGATCACCACAAGGGCTGCTGCGCTCCTCCCTGGGGATGAGGGTTGGTTCTGGCTCCTTCCTCAACCCCAAAGCTCCCCGCAGCCAAATCCAGTGCTGGGCTAATCCTGCTCCTTGCCAGGCTGCTGGCAAGGGTCTGAGTGCCTGCCTTTCCCCGCCGAGGGGAGATGCCCAAGCAGAGCAGGAAAGGGATGCCCAGAATACCCGTGGAAATAACGGATGTGGTGGCAGGAGGAGGCGTGGTGGCCCTGCAGCGTGGAAAAGGGTCACACACCTCAAGGGAAAAGGACCCATCTGCCCAAAAAACATCCCAATTAAATTTATCTGGGGCTCTCCAGGATGGAGCAGCATCGCCAAGGGTGCAGGACGCGGCGCCAAGAGGGCGCACAGGGCGAGGAGGTGCTCACCATCCTCCTCCTCCAACTTCTCCGAACTGTTGGCTCCTCTCTCACCACATTTCCACAAGCCACAAAGCTCCGTGCTGGAGCCAGGCACCCTGCAGCTCAGCAGGCAGGGCCTGACACGGGGACTTGGCAGGCAGGAGGAACCAGCGAGCAGACAGGCAGCCTCCCCTGCCCTGCCGATGTGCCCCAAAATTCGCCAAGGGGGAAGCGCAATTACGGCAACGGGGATCGGGTGCACAAAGCTTGGGGGATCCGAGGGTGGATCAGCCCCACAACCAGCTGGAGGAGCTGGAAGCCAGAAATCAGCCCCGGCCCATGCCGCAGCAGCCTCATTTCCTAATGGCATGCTTTAATCTCCTAATTGGGCTGCAGCAATGCGCCCAGCGTGGGGACGGGGCTGTGCAGCTGAAGTCACCTGGATGGTTCAGACAGAGCTGGGCGAGCAGCCAGGGCTGGAAAAGCCCCAAAAGCTCCAGCAGCGCTCAGGGTGTCCCAGCCCTCCCTCTAGTGCTCCCCAGAGACTGCTTGGCTTAAACCAGGGCAGAAACCACGGCGAGGAACCAGAGGGGCTGCTCTGAGGATGCTCCGAGATGTCTCACCACGGGGACGGCCGGGCACCAAATTTCAGAGCAGGGCACGGCGCAGATTTGAGGCACAAGCAGAAACGAAGGGGTTTGGGAGCAGCAGGCGAGCAGAAAGAGGAGCCCGTGCCCCCAGCACGTACCCTGGCTCCTCTCCGTGGAGGACACGGGCACTTCTCCCGGCCCAAAGGGCAGCGAGAGCCCGGCAGAGCCGGGGAGCAAGGCAGCTGCTGCCACTGCTCCAGCCCGCCAGGGTTGCCAAGGCGGCTGGCTCTGTATACGCAGCAACAAGCTTTGAAGTCAGGGCAGAGGAATGTGCCCCCGTGCCGCCCCGCCAGGGCAGGGCACGCAGCCACCGCCACGTCCCCGAGGGGCTCCGGAGCCGGGGTCTGCACAGGGCGCACCAGGAGCAGCGAGCTGCTGCCCCAAAGCATCACAAACTGGGGCTCCTGCCTCTTGGGAGCTGGAGGATGCTGCCCAGCGGGCTGGCAGGACTCCACGGCTTGCTCAGCACCAGGTAATTCCCTCGTTTCTCCCCCTTCTCCAGCCTCTTCTCTTTTTCAGCCGCCCCGCCGGCCCCTTGCTGGGGGAGGCAGCCCCCCGGGCACATCCCTGCGTTGCTGCCCGCTGTCCCACGCTCCGCCTGAGCGAACTTCCAGCGGGTTTCAAGTGTGGATTCCCACGTAGGCAGCGTTCTGCCTGCAAACAATTATTCCTGGCTTTGGACACCCCCGGAGCGCGGTCCCACCATCTGTCTGAGCAGGGCTGCCGTTAGCTGGGGCTGCAGAGCTGGCACCGGCCCGAAGCCAACCCCAAACCCCCGCAGAGCACTCAGGAGTCGAATCCTAAGCCTGTCCCTCCGACCCGAACCCCACAACGTGGAGCAAATCAATTCCCACCCCAAACCCGAACGCGAGCGGCATCCAGCGCGACGCCCACGAGCCCTCGAAGCGCTCGGCGGCACGGCGGCCAGCCTCCAGCCCCGCTCCCCAGCCGAAATGCAGCGTGTTAAAATGTTAAGCCGGGCGAGATTTCCTGCCAAGGGAAAGCCTTTCATCTCGGGCAGGCTTCGAGCGAGTGCCAGCTCCTTTCAACCCCGGTCCCGTAGAAATATCGGGGCCGGGTTGGCCCCGCGGAGGAGCGTGGCAGCGAGGGCATCACAGGGCAGGGCCCCGGCCACCACGGCTGCTGGAGGGAAAAGCCCCCGGGGAAAGCAGGGCAAAAGGCGCCTGGGATATGTGTGAAGAGGCACCAGACCCTGCTGGGGAAGCAGGAGCTGCTGTATCTGCTCCTTTTCGGGTGGACGCAGGGTCCCCAGGGGCTGCGCTCGCTGCTCGGGGTCACGGGGTGGAGGCTCCAGCCCACGCTGCTGCTTCCCTTCATCCGCCAGCACAAAGCTGAGGATTTCTGGGGATTTTTCCAAGGGTTCCCACGCTTCTGCCGGGACGTCAAACATCCGGGTCAGGGGGGGAGAGTTCGTCACACTCCTAACGAGGCTTTGCTAATGAACCGAGAGCAAAACGCGCGAGGCGCACGAGCAGCAAGGTGCAAACGGCCAGAGGTGGTGCCCAGCCCTGGCGAGGGGATGGTGCTGGGATGGGTGATGCTGACACCTTTTAGGGTTCCTAACGCCATCCATCACCTCGGCACGGGCAGATTCTGCCTCCAGCCCTGCCCCAGCACCCACAGAACCAGGGGATGGCACCAAAAGCATCGCCCGCAGCCCCGCGGGGAGCCCGGCTGCCCTTCCACCAGGCCCTGGTGGAGTTCAGGAGAGACTCCCTCGGGCAAAGAAAGTGCAAGTCCAGCTGGCCAGGAGCCTCCTGGGGCTGTCTGGGAGAAATTATCAGTCTAGGAAAACAATTCCAGCCCGGGTTGCTTCAGATCCCCTCCCCGTTCCTGGGCTTGGGAACTGGGTCCCAGCCAGCAGCCCTGCGCTCAGCAGGCGAGGTTTCTCAGGAGCCAGAAGAGCATGAAGCACATCAGCTGGTGCGGGCAGGCAGCTCGGGACCAAGGCAGGCTTTCGGGGGAGAAAAGCAAGCTCTGCACCACGTCACAGCGCCGGGGCAGCTGCCCTGAGCCTCGCCAGACCTCCCAAGGAAAGCCTTTATCCTTCGCTGGTGTAAGCAATCCCAGCCAGGCTCCTTTGCCAGGTAAAAGCTGCGTCTGCTGGCACATCTGAGCTGTTCCTAACCCTTCCCAGCATCGCTTCTGCCTGGAAGGGAAGGGTCTCATCCTTCCTGACCCCGTCTCTTTGGGTATTTCCCAGCGGGGTGCAGCAGCACGAGCAAGCACCGGAGATCTGAGCCTGCCGAGGGGCCGAACGCCCTGCAAAAAGAGACTGGGACGCAGCAGGGAGGGATGAGGTGGGGAAGGCAGCTCCTTTCCCCCAGGAACGGGAATTCAGCGTGCTTGAGGAAGGGTAAAACAAAATAAAAATTGAGTTAATCTGAAAAGCAAAACCTCACAGCAGCTGGCTTCCAGGCTGAAGGGATGCGCTTGAGGAAAGCAAGCTGTGTCCATCCCAGGCAGCCTGGCGTGGCCTCCCAGCCGGATCTCACAGCACCGACCTTCGCAGCACCCTTCCTTGCCAGAAAATATTCAGGCTTCCCAGCTCCCAGGGTGGCCAGCGAGCAGGGACGGGCAGGAGGATGCCGTTTGGAGCAGGAGCGCAGCTTCCACCTGCCCCTGGCTCCGAGCAGCTCCACCAAAACCGAGCCCTGGTTTCTCTCCAGAGATGGGGAAGCTGCTGGGAACAACCCAGGACCATCAAAAACCCTCGAGGGTTTTTGCCAGGAGGCATCTCAGGAGGCACGGGGGGAGGGATTTGGCACGCGGGGGTCCTCCTGCAGCACACAGACAGCGGGCGCTGGCTCTCCGCGTACTTCCCCGGGTAAGGGGGGTGGGAACACCCAGCCTTTGATCTTCCACCCAGCGGCTCCCAAACACAGGAGGGCTCCAGGAGATAAAGGAAAAGACAACAAACACGCTGCACAACGGGACGCATCCGGCAGATCCAGCGGGGAAATTTCATTTCCCTGGAACAAGCTGCACGTGCTCGCTGGAATAACCCGTGGCAGATGCTCTCCACGCCCAGCACACGCCGCCCTGCGCAGGCTGGGTGGTACAGGCTGCCCAAAACCTGCAGTAGAGCATCCTGATAAAGCTGTTCCCTACCAGCACGCCCAGCTTCTGGGCAAGGCGGCTTCCCCACAGCTTTATCTCAGCCTGCCCAGGCAGCCGGGGCCCTTTCCAGGTGTCCACGGCTGGATATCAGCCAGCTGCTCGCTCGCACGGTCAACAGGCATCGGGAACCAGTGAGCAGCTGGAAAAATTGGGTCCGAAAACCAGTCCCTGTCCATCGCTCATGGGTGTTCTGGAAGGCAGAGTCGGTGCCAGGCGAGCACGGCAGCTTAGCAAGACGCGGGAGGGAGCGGGTGGCGCGGCGCATCGCCGCCAGCACCACGGACACCCAAACCTCTCCAAGGTGCTCCTGCTGTCCCCTGGCTTTTTGGCTGGCCACACGAGGTGGCCAGGGGATTTGGCCACAGTTCCCACCAGCGTTACAGAAGGACAAAAGCCTCTTTTTGCCAGAAGCAGCAGGGCTCGTGCCCCGGCCTCCTCAGCTCCTGGGCTGCCAAACCTCAAGGGCTTGGTCCGAGGGGTGAGCCAGGGCTGGGAGCAGAGCTGTCCAAGCGATGCAGAGACCTGCTTTCCATAGGAAGTGCCTCCAGGGCATCCTCCAAAACCCTTCCTCCAGCCATCCTACTTCCACCACGCAGAACGGGGCTTGCTCGAGAGCTAAATACGCGCCTCCATCCCTGCGGGATGCTGACAAACCCTGGCAATAAGGCTGCAGGAGCCCCGATAATATCATGGGATTGGCCCAGCCCTCTAAGAATAACTGCTCTGCCTGTGATCACGTCGCAGGAATTCGCTTCCTCCTGCCCACCACAACCCTGGTACCCCCCAGGAGCCAGGAACCTGCTGCTCCGGAGCGGGCACATTGCCTCAAATGGAAAAATCTCCACCCCCTTTTTTTTTTTTTTATACATATAAAGATTGGGAGTTTCATCCCCAGCTTCCTGCAGAGAACAGCGCAGTGCTGCGCCTGGTGCCATCAGAAAATAACCCACAGTTCTCCCCCTAAAGAGATTAAAACCTTTTTATATTCATAACGAGCTGCAGGGCGAGGGAACAGGGACGCTGCGGGGAGCGCGCGCGCACGGGACACCACACTTGGGCTCTCCAGACACGAGCTGCCAAGCCAGGGGCATCGGGATGGCAGAACCCCACTCTCCACAGCACCGAGCATCCCATTGCATCCCAATCCCACTCAGGCATCGCTGCTTTCCCCTCGCTGGCAAACCCTCTGCAACCCCAGCACCGCCGCAGCCTCCTGGAGAGGCTTCACCCAGCCCAGGCTCCCTGCACAAGTCCCCACAAGAAGCCAGGCAGGGATGCCAGCTGCTCTCCGGCAGCCTCCCGCCCTAACCACCAGCCCCAGCCCTCGCACCAGCCTTCCCCACGCCCTACCAGGGCTGCTTGCTCCGGAGCCCTCCCCTTCCACACCCTCCGACAAGCTCCGGCGGTGTCCGAAGCCTCCCCGGCGCGGTGCCAGCGCTGCGGGGAAGCCGCCGGCACCTTTGCACGCAGGCGCCTGCGTCTCGGGGGCGCATAGCTGGCATTCCAGGCTGCCAGAGCTCTCTGCCACACGCCATCCACCTGACCAGGGCCGTGCATGCCACGGCAGGTTGCAAAGGGGAGCGCAAAGATCCTCGTCGGGGAGCAGCGCGGGGCAGGAGGCTGCTGCGCCTCCCCCGCGCGTTTAAGGGGCCCGGCGGCTCCTGCTGTGGCACTGACAAGTGGAAAGGTTTCCCCCTTCTGCCAAAAAACAGTCCTAGCAGTGCAAAGGGGGGGGAAAGAGGTTCACCCAGCCTCTCCTCTTGCCCCCAGGTGGGGGTCTGCCAGCGATTAACACCCCGCTTTGGGCACCAGGAGCTGGGATGCGCGCTCACAGGGGACTCGGCACGGAGCAGGGCAGGGAAACGTGCGCCGAGGATGGAGCACAACCCACGAGGATGGAGGATGGAGCACTACCCGCTGCCCCCGCCCAGGGAAACTCACCCACACGCTGCCAGATAGCCCTGGCTGTGTAGATAAGAGAGGTTTTTCCGGAGGTGAGGCAAGCTGTGCCACTCGGCCTCCCGCAGCTTTCTCCTCCCCTGCTGCCTTTCCCCTGCTCCCAGGCCAGCAGGAGGCCCCGTCCCCAGCAGGGTTTCTCCTCTTTCCTGCAGGAGATAAAGGGCAGAGGGCAAATCTCCAGGCGGAGGTTCACCTGGCACCTCGGGCTTTGGCTGCCCAGGCGCTGGTGGCTGCTGTCTTGGCCAAAAAGGAGCGCTGCAACCCGCCGGTTGCTTGAGGTCGAGCCCACGTTTTGGGGTAAATTCCGGGGAGAAAGCAGGTGCCCGCGGGGATGGCACAGTGCAGGAGGGAAAGCTGCAGGGAGGAGAGAACGGGAACCACCATGGATGGCCTTCCCCATCACCCCCTGTGCCTACAAAGCCCCTCTCCACCTCCTCACCTCCCCCGGGTGCTTTAGGGGAAGGGTCTCGCTGCCCCCTCCGCTCCACCAGCGGCTCCCAAAAAGAAAGAGGGGAAAAAAAAAAGAGAAAAAAAGCAGTTATTAGGCATGTTTCTGCAGCCCGGCGACCTGCCCAGCCTTGTGCTGGGGGAGCCACGTGCCCGCCCTGCGCCCCAGCACGCAGCAGGCTCACGGGGCACACCAGGGCATCCCGGTGGCACGGGGAGCTCTGCAGCTCTGGGATGGGATCCTGGCTCAGCACCCAGCTCCTGGCTCAGCACCCAGCTCCCCTGCCCGGGGGACAGCCCAAAAGCAGGCTGCGAGGGGTGCCCAGCTCACCTCGGGGTGCTGCAGGAGCACCCTGCGGGGTCACCGTGGTTCGGAGCCCCCTGGGTGCTGCTGTTAGCAGATTCTGAAATGAAGAGTGCCCAAAACGAGCTGGCTTGCCCCCAGAAACACCTCCCCCCAGCCTGGACATCACTCTTCAGGACTTTTTCAAGCCAGAAAGGGCTTGATTTAGACAACAGCCCAACGACTGCTGGAGGCACCCCTCCTGATTTTTCCTAATCCCTTTCCAAGCCCTCCACTGGGACCTTTCCTCCCTGTTCCCTCCTGCCCAAGGCCACCGAGCAGAGACCTCTCAGCGAGGCAGCAGAGCCGGTGGCTAAAATCATCCCCAGAGCGAGCTGAGATTTCCCTCCCCCTTCCCAAGCTTCGGGGGCCGCAGGAATTTGGCACCCGGGCCGGGGACTTACCCAAAGGCCACGGGAACACGCCCCGCTGACCAACGCAACCTATGGAGAAGAGGTGTCAGCCCCGGCGGGGCCACCCCAGCGTCCCCAAGTGTCCCCGTGCCTCGTGTGCCGGCAGCCTCACTGCCCAGGAATGCAGCAGGGGGCTGGTGGGAAGCACCCGGGGCAGAGAGCTGCTCCTGTTCAACCACCCCACAACGGAGCTGGCTGCTCCCGGAGCACAGCAGGGGCAGAAAAAAGCCCCAGGAGCCAGCCCCAGCCTCGCTCCGTGCCCCTCTCCCAGCCAGGACTGGTTTTTACTGGAAGGGAATGGGGCCGGGAAGCAGGGGAGATGCTCACCCCGATGGGGCTCGCGCAGATCCCCGCCGCCGAGCTCCCCCACGGCCCTGCCAGGCGCTGATCCTGCTTTATCTCTTAGATAAACAGCATCAGTCGGAACAATTTGCTCAGGGATTTCAGCGCTGCCTCCACCGGGCAGCCCGGGAAGCCGGCTGCGTGCGGGAGCCGGGCTCATCAAGCAGAGCCAGACCCTGTTTTCCCTAAGGCTGGCTCCCCAGGACGGAGCCACAGCCCCTGGCCAAGCCCAGAACCTACAAATTGGTCCCCAAATTCTCCTGCAACCATTTGCTCGGGTTGAGATCTCATCCAGCCTGAGCCTGCGGCGCCGGTACCTCCTTTAGGATCTCCGTGCCTCTCCCAGATGCCTCCCACCACCGCTGCGTGGAAAACAAAGTTCCTTTGGGGATCCTGGAGACCTCGTGCGCCCCAAAGCGACCCCAACCTGCACCATGCCAGGCACCAGCCACGCACGAGCATCCTGGCACCAGCTGCACCTTCCCCTTCTAGGACAGCCACCGAGGGACCCCTCGCTTTGTGGGGAGCCAGAAGAGGGTGGGCAGCACCCGGCCACTGCCACCGGCACCGCGGTGACCCCAAACCCTCCCCGTGCAGCACATCGCGCCCCGACGGGGCTTACCCACGCCGTACCTGGCTGAGTTATGAGAGGAATGCCAGCCCTGGCCGCCTGCCCGGCAGCACGGGAGCGGATTAGGGTTTATTGAGCAGGAAGGTGCTGGGGAAGGGCCCCAGGACGGAGCCGTCCCACCCTCTCCTACACCACCGCTTTGGGACCGCCGCTTCCTTCCCCCAACAACTCCTCCTTCCCTTCACGGAGGCACTTGAAGGCCTGAGCTGACTCGAGGATCCCAGAGCATTGTTTTTTTTCCCCAGAAACCCAGCGAGATACGGTGCTTTTTGGCCGGGGAGAGCCGTGCCAGAGCCAAGACACTCAGAGCTTGGCAGCCGGGTGGGAGCTGGCGAGGAGCGGCGCCCTGCTCGATCCCACATCACCCCCCAGCCCCTCTCCTGCTGCCTGGGGGGTTTCATGGGGACCCCTGCCAGCCCACAGCCCCCTTTTTATTTCCACCAGCACAACCATAACCACCGGTATGGATCCATCCCAGTGCGTTATGCTCCCCGGTGGTGCCACTCACACCTCCCGTAGGCGCTCGCTGCGGAGAAGTGGAGCAGGATTTAAGGGGAGCAGGATTTAAGGGGAGCTCCAGCACCTCGCTTTTGTAGGAAGGGATGAGGTGCAGCTGTAGGATTTACGCTGGAATCGGCACAAACTGGCTCCAGCCCTGCTCTTTTTGTGAAGGAGGCGGCGGAGCCCAATCCCACCGCGTCTCTTCTTCGCCTGCCCCCGCAGCCGGCTGGGCTGCCAGCATTTCGCAGGGCTGGGAAAGGAGCAGCCCAGGGCTTGCAGGCCAGGAAAACGCTTGGCAGCCCACCCCCGGCACCACACACACACCACCAGCACGCCCTGGGCTCGGGGACGGGCTGCAGGAGGGAACCCGGAGCACATCCACGCTCCCAAACCCCCCTGGATCCAACCCAAATCCTCCCCAGGTCCACCCCAAAGAGGCAGGAGGCTCAAACAGGGAACCTGGGGCCACGAGTGGGGCACAAAACTGCAGGGATCCAGAGCTCCTCAGCCTCTGTTCCCTTCGTTTTAACCGGGTATCCCCCCAAAATCGAAGCTGCAGAGGCACAGCCTGTCCCGGAGCTCTCTGCGGCTGCTCAGCATCCCTGCAAGACGGAGAGAACAGCCAGAAATATTTCCTGAGTGGCTCTGGGACACGAGAAGAGCCAAAGGAGGATAAATCAGAAGAGAATAAGGACGAGCGGTCCAAAGCCTCGCATCTTCTCCTTCATTTTGCAGCCAGACTGAAATCAGCCAAATCAGGAGTCAATTACTGAATGCACAGGGGTCCGATTCCCTTTGCCAATCAAAGAAAATGACCCCAAGGAGCTGGGAGTGAGGGACAGAAGCAGTTTTCCCCCAAAAAACGGGGAAGGAGCCGCTCGAGCCCCTCGCAGGGCGCAGCCCCCCGCTCCCCAAAGGGACGGGAGCCCCCTCCCCAGCATCCTCCTCCTATATCAAAGGGCTCCCCACAGCTCCTGGAAGTCACCCCAAAGGAATGCGGGACCCGTGGGGAGTGCTGGAGAAGACAAACAGAGCCCAAGGCACAGCACGGGGGGAGGATTAGCGAGCAGCAAGCCCGGGCGGGCGCAGGGGTGCACGGCGGGCGGCTCCGACACGCACACAGCCCCCAGCCGAGGGGCAGAGCCCCAGCACGGCTCCGTGGGGACCTTTTGGGAACCGAGGAAGCCCCCACGGAGCCTTTCCAGGGGTGTCCTGGCTGCTCCCAGTGCCCACGCACGGTGGCAGTGGTTAAACTGGGGCTCGCAGCGGGTGGGGAGCGACAGGAGCAGGGCGCACGTGGAAGGAGGCAGGGGAAATTTGGGCAGGTTTATCCTCCTGTTAACCCCACGGTCATCCCTGAGGAGGTGACACCGAGCCAGGTGGTGCAGGGGATGTTGCTGCCAGCCCCCAGCCTGCTGGAGATGCTCAGAGGGAAGGGGAAGCCAGCCTCGATGGGAACAGCCCCTGGGAAGCATCCCACCACCAGCACCCGCAGCCCCTTAGGAACAGGGATTTCTTTAATCCTACAGCCCCCAGAGACACCAAAGGCTCCCTGGGGCAGCCTGAGATCCCCTAACGCCCATATTACCAACCCCAAAGCAGCACAGAGCAGAAAGAGAGGGTGCTGTGGGGATAAAGAGTGGGAGAGGGGCGTGTTGCAGCCTGGTCCCATATGGGAATTGAGCGTATCTGCCTCTCCACTCGTCCTTCCCACCCCACATCCCTGAGGAAGGGAGGAATTCAAGCCCGCCAGAGGTGCTGGAGCCTGCAGGTGGGAGCTGCTGGCACAGCTCGGAGCAGGATTGGGGTTCCTTACGGGATGCAAAAAGGAAAAGCAGCACCGTGGGCACCCCGGGGCCGAAGGAGCCTTCCCGGAGCAGCAGCCTCCCACACCAGATTAAAATTCCATAGGAATTTGCTAAACAAGCCAACTCCCTGCGCTACTGCCCGGCACCCGAGGATGTTTTCGCATTACCACCACGCGAGGGAAGCAGGGGGGGGGGGCAGCAGACCCCTGTGCCTGGCCCCAAAATCAGGGCTCCCCCCTGCCCCAGCTGCTCCAAGGGTTGGGGGGCAGGAAGGGGCCCCCAGGATTTCACTGTGCAGGGTTTCCCTCTCCGGGTTTAGCGCATTTTTTTTATTATTTTTTTTTTTTTTTTTTACAGCTGCTGGCTGGTTTTCTCGCCCTCCCGAGCCGGAGGTGTCGGTGCTGTTCTCATTATCTTCGATTCAAAACAAAGCCAAGAAGAGGAGGAAGAAAAAAAAAAAAAGGAAAAAAAAAAAAAGAATAGAAAAAAAGAATAGAGAAAAAACACTTTTTTAAGCAAAAACCCACACACCAACACTTCCAGCCCCCTCCCTGCCTGTTCGGAGGTACAAAGAAGCGCCAGGGAGGGATTCAAAAGAAATAGTTGCGGGGTGAAGGGCTGCAGAGAGACCCGGCCATGGGAAGTGACCGCAGCCCGCATCACCTAACACGAGCCCGTGCCAGCGATTTCCTTGCTGAGAGGAGCCCGCTGTGCATTTCTTACGGCCCCTGGAAGGAGCCTGAAAAGGGAATTTTGCACGGGCTGGCTCGCAGGAACAAAACGTCTCCGTCCTGCAGAGGCAGGGACCTCCGAGGAAAGGCAGGAGGGGATAAAAGTGAAGAGGAAGGTGATGAAACGGGGTGGGCAGCAGCACATGGAGGTGCTTTTAAAGCCGTCCCGCTCCAAAGTCCACCAAAAAAGTTTGGGCAGAGGGATTTGGCAGCGACCATGGGGCTCGCCCCTATAGAGGAGGGAGCTGGGAGAGAGCAGGGAGCCACACGGGAGAGCCGAGGCTGGATGCAGTTCTTCCACAGGAGTAATTAATAGGGTTGCCAGAGAGATGAAGAGTCAGGAGGGCTCTGGACTGGCTATAATAAGGATTTTAATGAGAGCTAAGTGACATTTTTAAACATACGGAGCATCTGCAGCACGGCGCATCTTGAACAGGAGCCAGAGCAGAGAGCTTCTGGCTGGGCATCTATCGGGGGAAAGCATTGCTGGCATCCTCGTGGCAGCACCTGCAGGCACCCCGGTGGCTGTGCCTGGTGGCCAGGAGCCCCAAAAAGCTCAGGAAGGGCCGGGCACACCGAGGGATGCCTCTCCCAGCACCGGACAGACCCCTGCGGGGAGGCAGAGCATCACCCCTGGGCTGCCCCACCACGAGGGATGCATCCATCCTGACCAAAGGGCTGGAAAAAACTCCACTTTGTGTGTGTTTTCCCACCTCATCCAAGAAGCTGAGATGAAAAAGGAGCTTCTTGAATGTGTGCTGCCCTGGGATGGGGGCTCCAAGCCACCGGCAGCGGCACAGCACCCCGTGCCCGAGG
The DNA here is from genome assembly GCF_964035555.1 of Netta rufina. NCBI lineage: Eukaryota > Metazoa > Chordata > Aves > Anseriformes > Anatidae > Netta > Netta rufina. The sequence goes on from NC_140146.1 coordinate 6,379,256, forward strand.
CTGTCGGGTTCCCCTATGCTCACTCACGGCTTTTCCCAGGAGGTTCAAAGTCCAGCCCCATCCCCAAAGCCAGCACAACAATCTCGGCCGGGGCTGCTGCAGCCGGGTTCATGCAAATCACGCCTGGAAGGAGCCCTGGCTTCTCATTAACCAGGGCTCCGCCGCGGCTTTCGGCTGAACTTCCTTCCACCCAGCCAGCTCACGCTGGAGTCAGCGCCTGCCCCTCCCACACCGCACACAAAAATCTCAATTTTTCCTCCAAGTGGAGCCGCGATCAAAGGGAAACACGAGCCAGGCAGACCCGGGGAGCATCTCCCGGGCTGCAGAAGCGGGTGCTCGATGGCACTGTCCGGGGACGGAGCAACGTCGCCAGCACGGAGCCGCGCTTTGGAGCCTCAAGCACCCGAAGCACAGCGACTCCAACCCCCTTTTTGCGACCCTGAGGCTTAAAAGGCACCCAACCAGCAAGGCTGTGCTTCCTCGGGGAAATCTTCTCCCAGGAAACCCCATCCAGATGTCCCAAAGAGCAAGGGGAAACCTGCACGAGGGGAGCCCGCGTGCGCCTTCCCGCAGAGGCAGGAGCGAGCATCCCCCTGCGAGCATCGTCCCAGCCCTGGGGGGGCTCCTGCAGTCCCTGGGGGGCTCCCACAGCCCCCTTGCTGCTGCAGCCGGTTTGCAGGCTTAGCCCAAGCCCTACATTTCGGCTGCAGCCAGCCAGAGCTCCTTTAACACAATTAAACATCACCAAACCGATCGCTGCTCCAACCCCAACCTGAGCGGTTTCGCAGCCTCGCCCTGGTTTGAGCTCCCCCTTTTTAGGGCAGGAAAGGTTTTGGGTGTCCGGGATTTTTCCAAGCCGCAGCGACAGGAGATGAAGATTCTCCAAACATCCGTGTTTTTCTTTCTTTTTTTTTTTTTCCATTCAGCTGCCACCATTCTTCCAATTCCTTCTGCAGAAGTGCTCCGAGGTTTGTTTTTAACCTCGGAGCGCGGCGTCCTGGGCAGCTCCGCTTTGAACCCTCCTGTGGGGAGCTGATGGGAAACAAGTCCTGGAGCTAAATTCTCAGACTCAGAGCTCAGAAAGGATTCCCAGGGCGGCGGGAGCAGGTTCTCATGGCCGGTTTTTCACGGCCTCCCAGGGCCCAGCTCCTCAGCCACGCCGGGCAAGTCGAGAAGAGCTCGCGCACACCACGGGAGAGGCGTGAGGTTTGGGTACGGCGAATTTTTGGAGGGTCCTGGGGTGCAGCCAGCACGCAGGACGCACACACGACACCCAGGCTTCCAAGATGTGGATAAAAAGGAAAAACAAATCCAGGGGATGCGACAAGAAAGGCGGCTTTATCAAGGCACTGGAAGAGCTGCCAAAGCAGCCTGAAACAGCACAAAACTGGTGCGCCTCCCCTGCACAGCGCTTGGAGATGAGATGCTGGCAGCTCGGGGCTGCCTGGTGTTTGGTTTTTTTCCTCCTCAGAGGTCCAGGCAGCTCTCACCAGCCTGGGGAAGGCAGGTCCACCACGCACGGCCAGCTCTCCCCAGGCTGTTTTCCAGCCCTTGCATGTCCCCGAGCCCTGGGCACCTCTCCGCGTGCCCGCAGCGTCCTCCGGGATGAGGGTTTTAATTAAAGGGAGCAAAGGGATTGGAAAAAAGGAGAGACACGGAAAGAATCGCCTGCTACCTGACATCAAGAGAGGGCGTCAGCATAGCAGGGAGGAAAAATAAACCCACGGAGCTGTCATTTAAGCACGGGGGGAAAGAGAAAGCTCAGACAGGCCCAGCTCTGGCACCTCCAGCTCCCTTGCACAAGAGGTCACAGAGCAAACCTTTGCAGCAGGACACGTCGCTTCCAGCCCGGAGCACGCAAGCCCCGTGCACCTCTCCTGGCACCAGCACGCCTGTAGGGCCACGGGGCACAGCCCCACGTCCCTGTCACCCTCTGCAGGGAGGGCTGGGGGATGTGTCCCCACCACGGGGACAGGGCTCAGTGCTCCTTGTCCCTGCCCAGGTGGCCGGCACGGCCAGATGCTGCACACCGGGGTTTTAATCAGCTTTTAATCACTGAAGAAACCAGCTTTGAATTTCCCCCGTGGAATAGGGGAGCAGGCACGGGTCCCGGATAAATTCTGAGTCAAACCCACAGCACAGGAGGACACTCAGACCCCTCACTGCAGGTCTCTGGGGACAGCCACGAGCAGGAACCACCCGGCTCGGCACGCGCCAAGGAACACAAAGCTGGGCGAAGGCAGAATCCCTCCGAGTGTTTGCTCAGGTTTACCAAAAAAAAATAAAACAAAACACCAAACAAAGCAAAACACACCGCACTCCTCCTCCTCCTCCCACCCCCTCCTATAGGGCCGATGCTTTGGGATCGCCACACAAAACGTGCGCGCATCTGCTCGGACACCTCCAACATCTCTCCCTCTTGCAAAAGCCACTGGAGCCGGGTGCTGCTGTGCTGAGCTGGCACTTTCCCAGCCCCGGAGGCTTCGAGCTGGGTCGTTCCCCTCCTCCGGCAGCCTCCCCAGCTGGAGAACGGGGTTACGGCCTCTGCTCTGCACATCCAGCGGGGAGGAGGGAGCCGCGCCGCGTGTTTGTTTGTTGCCTGTGCAGGATTCCTGCATTCCTGCCCTTGTTTACTCATCTGCTCCCGGGACGTGCTCAGACCCCACAGAGGGCTTTTGGGGCACCGCATTCCCCCCTCCTCCCCGAGCCCGGAGCTCTTGCTGGAACAGGACGAGCAGAGGGAGGAAGGGAGAAGCCAGCAAGTGAGGGATTGCAGAAGGATGTTTTCGTGGTGGTTGGGCAACCAGCTCAACCCTCTGCGGATCTGCTCTCCGTGGGGGCATTATTCCGTGCCTGGAGGTGCAGGACCCTATTACAGAGGGCAGGCGGGCTGCCCCCCACTCGCCATTTCCCAGCAGCTGTGTTGTTGCACACCCACGGTGCCAGGATCTCAGCCACCTCCTCGGCACGGGAGCTGTCCCACGGAGGGACAAAAGCACCGAGAGCCAACCCCGTGCGCGTTTAACCCACGAGCTCAGCACGCCGTGACCTCCTCGTGCAAAATTTTGGGTACGAGCGCAAAGGCAGCAGGGAGGTGATGCACACAAGGGACACCGAGGCTCGCCACAACAACACCAAAGCTCTGCTCATCCCCCCTCAATTCCTAAATTGCTCGGCTTGGTCGCGACCTGGTTCCACCCCGGAGAAGCAAGCTTTGCCCCCAAGGGGAACTCAGCCGGCTTCTCGTGTCCCTGCACGAGTCCACAAGGCAAGCACGGGGAACTGGGAGTCGCCGTGATGAAGGACAGGCCTTCACCACTGGGTTAATGAGTTCACTTTTCAGCAATAAACCTAAAAAAAAAAAAGAGGGAGCTCAGGTGTGAGGCTGAACTCCCCAGGGGTGCCAGGACGGGGCTTTGCAGCGCGACCTCTCCAACCCCATCAGAAGCTTTGCAGAGGGGGCTGAGAACCTGCATAAACCCAGACTAAAAAAAATAACACGAACCAACATCACCTGGCTGCCATCCCCACCTGTAACAAGCTCAGCTCCAGGCACCATCCCTTCGCTGACCAAATCCACCGAGCAGCCAGACCCTGCCCCACGCGCGGCCAGGACGAGCGCACCCGCCCCGCGGCCAGCAGCACCGCGTGCCCAAAACTGGGTTCCAAGCCCCGAGCGCGCCCCGCTCACCTTCCACGCAGTGCTCCACGTCCTCCAGGTTGCGCAGGGTTATCCGCATCAGGCTGGAGTTGAGCATCAGCTCGTTGCGGTGCGCCGGCCACATGTACTGCGGGGCCGGGTTGACGAAGAAAATCCGCGTGTCCCCCGTGGAGACCTGATTGTCGCAGATCAGGGGGTCCCCGAAGCCACCGATGACCACCTTGTTGCCGCCGTCCAAGAGGATCTCGTGGGTGACGATGTCTTTGCCCTTCAGGTAGCGCCACACTCGCACCTGGGACAAGAGGGACACGGATCAGGGGAGAGCTCTGCGCACCCACGACCCAGGCAACCGGCACCATCCAGCCTCATTTGCTTCCAACCGTGCTGTTACACGGTGTTTGGGAGCAGCTCGGGCTGGCAGAGCCTTCCTGCAGAGCTGATTTCACGAGGCAGCCCTCTACCAGCACAAAATGTAGGGACAAGGCTACAGCGAGCACTGCTTCTTGCCAGAATCGCACCCAGCGCCCCAACACGGGCACGTGGTGCTCCTCACCCCTTCCATCTCCCAAGGTCTCCATCAGCCACGCGGGTTTTTCCTGGCAAGGGACTCGCTCCCCTATTCACATCTGGGCACATCACTGCCTTTCAAGCCCCCAAATTCACGTTTTGTTCCTGCCTCTCCTCCCCTGGTGAAACCTTCCGACAGGGAAAGCCCTCGTGCCCAGGGACAGGCAGGATGGCTACGCGAGGGTTTCCTGTGCCAGAGCAGAAATCTGCTGAGTAAAACTAGTAAAAATAAAGGTGTTCTAAGCAACTTCTTCCCCTCCTCTATTATTTTGGCCTTTAAACCCACAAAAACCATCTCAGCTGCTGCGCAACCAGCTAGGGAAGGGATGCTGCTCTCCAGCAGCAGGCACTGCACGTGGCCATGGAAGGGAAAATAAAATCATAATAATCGATCAGAGCTGCTGCCTGGTGCTGTAAGGAACCCAAATCCCGAGCAGGAGGCTCCCTCCTGGGCTGGGTGATTGCAGATCCCACTCCTGTGCGTCACCTCTGACTCCAGCCCTGTCCCCAAGGACCCTGAGCCAGGTCCCCAGGCAGTGCGCGGGTCTCAGCCCGGGGGATCCCCCTCCACTCCCAGGGGATCTTCTGGCTCTGGGAAGGCACCAGGGGGTTGGGAAGAGAAGAGGCAGAGGGGATAACGCCCCTAGAAATGGCAAAGGAGATTTATTTTAAGTGACTGAAGACAACCTGCGCGTTAGCAGACCGGATTTGCTAAAATACACAGAGGAATTGGCAGTAGCAGCCGGTTTCCCCTAAATCAGCCGAATTTCTGGAAGAAAAATCAGCCCTGGCCACAAGACTTGGTCCCTCCCTCCCTCTCCTCAGCCCCCGGAGCAGCCTCCCTGGACGTCCACCAGGCACAGACCTCCCCATTGCCCCAAAAGGGAGGCGTGCAAAAACCTGCTGGCCAGCCCCGCTCCAGCACCACGCTCTCTGCAACGAGCTGCCCCCCAAAAACACCCACCGAGGACGAAAGCAGCAGCCCTAAAACAAATGATTTATTGCACACGTGATAGGAGACGTGCCCACGTCCAGCCCTGATGGGGCAGAAAGCCTCGACGTGCTCGGGGTGTGCTTTATCGGGGTGTGCTGTGCCCCCTCCAGCACCCCAGGGCCCCATCCCCTGCATTCTCCAGCCGTCTCCCCTGCCCAGAGAGCACTTCAGCACCCCGTGCCAAGCACCGAGGAGGCCGGGGAAGCGGAGGGTGGGCGATAAGGAAGCTCTCGAGCCTCCCTCTGGAAGGAGCATGCAGGTGTGTGCCCGAGGAGTGCAACCGCAAAGGGAACGCAGGGAGCAGAGGGGATGTTGCGGGCAGGTCTCTCCCACCCCAGGGGACAATCTGGTAGCAGTTGTTCACCCTACAGACCCTCTTCTTGCCATATTTTAGCTCCGTGGCTCGTTGCAGATGAGGAGGAGAGCACAGAGCAGACATTATCCCCCTCCAGAATGAGCCATTCTTGCAGCTCTCCGCGCCCGCAGCTCGCTGGCCCCTGCCCCGCGCGGCCCTTGGTGCGCATTGTGCTCCCCTACTGACTTCTTTGGGGCTGTTCAGAGGGGAAAAAAAAGCTCTCACTCTCTGCCAAGTGCCTCCGTCCCATTACTCAGTGACTACAGGACACGCACACAAACATCTGACACTGCAGGGGTCAGACACGAGGGTTACACAAAAAGCGTCGGGGGTTTGGGGGAAATGGGAGCCTCGTGAGCTTTAGTCACTCCTGCGACTTTCTGAAGATGTCACTCCAGGATTTTAGGGCTACAAGCTCAGCACTACCTCAGTCCCAAGCGGGAGGGTTCAGGGGCCATGGCCATCAAAAGCTGCCCCCGTGGGACCTGGAGGAACACGGCGAGGCTCACAGGAGGCGCCGTGCCCGTGCGCTCGCACACATCTGCCTCCAAGCAAGGAGGAAACCAGCTCCACTCAGACCTACGGGCTCAGCAGTGCCCCAACAACCAAAGGACGAGGAATAACTCATCATCAGGCTGTCATCCTGCCCCGTAGAGCCCAAATTTGGGGTGAGACGAGCCGGGGAAGCAACGCCTCCTGAAGCTACCCACCCGACAGCCACGCGCCGTGCACAGCCCCGGCACCCAGAGCTCTGGTCTTGGTGCTGGCAGTCGAGCAGCAACCAGAGGGAGCTTCAGCTGGAGAGGGGCTGTGACAGGCAGCTCCCCTCCCTCCCTCCCTCTCCTCTCCTGGGAATCCCAGTGCTCACACCAAGACATCTGCTCCCCGCGGCACCAAGGAGCCCATTTGGGGACCCCCAGCCCCTGCCGAGCGCCACGAACTCCGTCCTGCACGGCTCTGCTGCGAGCCTCCTGCCTCGCCGGCGCTGCTGGCAGCTCCCCGGGGTGCTGCTTCTCCCCGCAGTCAAGTCAAGACACCTTCCTTCAGCAGCACCAGCCCCACCTCCTCTTCCTTCAGCAGCGGCCCCGCAGGGCGAGCGCTCGACAAGGTGAGGTGCGGGAGCAGCCGGGGCAAAAAAAAAAAATAAAAAAAATAAAATAAAAAGCAGAACACAAAGGGAACAAAAGGGTTGGGGGGAGAAAAACCAAGAGAGGCAGGCGGGGAGAGCACCCCGAGGGTCCTGCTGGAAGGCAGCAGTCGGGGCATTTTCACAGCTAGGTCTTTGGGGGAAGAATGGCTGGAGCCTAGCCCCTCTCCCGAAGCAGATGGTAATTTGAGTTAATTAGCAGGGCTGTTGTAGTCATGGCTCGCAGAGCCAGGCCACAGCATTCACAAGCAACATCAGAGTCCACCAGCTTTCTCCCCACCCTCATCCTCTCTAATGAATGGCCACGAAGGCACCAAAGACCCAGCGATTACCTGTAGGGCATCCCATTCATCACCACGCACAATTAAGACCTTGTTACTGGTGACTCACTGGCTACGGCGCGGATGGGGGAAGAAAAGGGAGAGAGAAAAAGAAATCAGGCTGGAGCCCGGATCCAGAAGGTCCCTTCTCGCAGCCCTGCTCGCTCTTTCACCGCGGAGCGCATAAAACACTGGATTAAGGCTGGTTTACAAGGCTCCTGGCAGCTGTGGGAAGGTGCGGCGAGAACAGTGAGGACTTTATTTAGGCAGAACCTCGCAGAAGGAGGTTTTAAGTGCGGGGCAAACCCGGGGAGTAAAAGGATTTTCCGTGGGGGTCTGTCACAGCAGGGAACGGGACCACCTGCACGGGCACGCGTGGTGCCGGGAAGGTGCTTCAGGAGCGCAAACCTTGGGCTCGTGGGGTGCCCAGGGAGGTGAGCAGAGCCCTAAGAAGAGAGGGGACGCTTGGATCAGAGCAGGAAAGGTCACCAGGAGACCTCGGCAGCCCTTTCTGCAGGAGCCAGTCTGTGTCCCCCAGCCCTTTCCAGCCAAAAGGTGGGCTCCATTGTTCGGCACAGGATCCACATCCTTCCCAGCGCTTCCTATAGCGCATATAGAACCTGCATCTGTCCTATAAATAGGAGCTCCCTCCAGAAATATCAGGTCAAAGCAGAACGAGGCACGGCACAGGGCTCAGGAGCGGGGAAGGACAATGCCAGCAGCGGGCTGCAAATAGGCTGAGCAGAGCAAAAAATAAATAAAAGGTCCGGGGACACGGCAAGGAGCAAAGCCCTCGTTCCCAGCCCAAATCCGTCCCTGGGCGAAGGGGCACATCAGCATCACTCTGGGGAAGAGGAGACTGAGAAAACTCCTAATTGTGACCCCCCTCCAGCAGCACCGAGCGGCTGGTAGCTATTTCAGGGTGTTCCTCTCCCATTAGCCTCCCGTTTGCAACGCGCTCCCTCTTCAGATATCAAAGGCCCCGGCGGGGAGGGTTTCGGGTTTAGCTGGGAAGAACAATGCAGGGCTGCAGCACGCAGCCACCCGCGGACCACCCAGCACCAGCAACGCTTCTGGGGGTGGGCTCGGGGCAACTCCTCCCGCACACTTGGCCCTCGCGCTTCCCGTGCAGATAAGGAGCCCGCCGGGAGATAAGGGTGGCATTCGGAGGCGCCTCGGGGTGTAAGGAGCAGCGAGCAGGGGGCTGGAGGGGGAAGCACACACGGGTTTTCTCGCCGGCTTCTGCGCCTTGACTCGTTCTGGCTCAGCAAGGAACCGGGGTCAAGGAAGAAGCCAGCGGCCAGGTTGAATGCCAAAAGCGCCCCTTTTGGGGTCAAGGTGCTGGGGAAGAAGCGGAGCCAGCTGTCAGCCCTCGAATCCACAGCAATCCCCAGTGTTTGGGGAGATTTTAGAATAAAAACAGGGGTTTTGCTGCTGCAGAACTACTCCTGTACCAGTCACGGGTGTCATGCAGCTAGAAGAGATTTTGATTTGTCCCTTTTCAGGGCCTTACGACACCTCAGACCCCGTTTTTTTCCAAACCCTCTATGCACACCATGTAAAGTCCCTGGAGAGGAGCACAAGGCAGTACGGAAGGCGCAGTAAATGCCACTGGGATGGGATGGGCGCTGCCACGGATGACAGGAGATAAGGCTCGCCTCCTTTCAGTTTCTTTTTAAGGACTGGAAAGAAACCCCAGAGGCAGGTTCTGGCCTTCAGGAGCTGCTTCAACCCCATTCAGCAGAAGAAGGGCCCTACGGTTAACCCTGGAGTAAGCGGCACAAACCTCCGCAGCATCACTTGGGACAGCTTGGGGAAAGATGAGCAGGAAAATATCCTCCTGAGCCGAGCAATGCCACCTGGGTTTCAAATAAAGCCCCCACACACACCAGGTTCCTCGCCCCACGGTGCTCCCACTTGTATCCGATGGCACCCTCCTAAAGGCAGGGCTGCTGAGCAAGCAGCTTTACCACCCCAGGAGCAGGGACAAAATATTTGTTCCCAACTCCAAGCCTGCCTGAATGAAATGTGGATTTTATACTAGCTAGGAAAAAAAAAAAAAAAGAAAAAAGCTTTTTGAGATGAGCACCTCCTGCCTCGCACCACAGCCCTGCCCCAGCATCAGGCGGCTCGCGCCCAGCCATATGTGCCCCAAGCTGCCACAGGACGACACCGGCTGCTCGCAGCAGCTTATTAGTTTTCCACGTAGCACCCAGGATGTGCCAGACACGCCGCAAACATACGGTCCCTGCACCAGCCCGGAGGGGCTGTGATCTAATTTACGCGAGCAGGGTACAGATTGTACCCTCTGGTACCGTGAGGGGCAGAGCTGGGGAAGCAGGCGAGGAGCAGCAGGCACCAGCTGGATAGACGGGGGCTTTTCAACTAGTTTATAGGGCCGAGAGGTCCTCCAGAAGTGAGGACAACCCCACGGTTGCAATTAAGGCCGGGCAGACCTTGCCCACCAGCATGCTGCTGGGCATCGCCCCAGGCCCCCTGCGGCACCAGCACCCGTCGGGGACCTCAGCGTGCTTTAGGATGGGGAAAAAGGGATTGGGAGAAGAGGTGAGGGAGGCAGGAGCAAGTCCTCGCAGGCAGGATTCCTGCCCTGGGAAGGGTTAAGGCAGCCAGCACGTTTTCTGACAACCAGGCGGATGGTATTTCAGGTTGCTGAGTACTTCACCGTCTCGCAGCTCAGGGGGGGAAAAACCGTAGCCAGAGGCCAGATTCATAGTTAAACAATAGCTCGAGCTAGAGGAACTCAAGATGCTGTTAAAGTAAACAGGGAGCTGCGTCTGCAGCCAGCCAGCGGCTCCGAGCACCTTCCACGGCACCCGGAGCCCTCCCGAAGCTGAAAGTTGGGAATCGGCTCCGCACCGCGCAAAGCAGGGAAATGCCCATAAAAAGCAACCTCCAGAGATTCCCCTCGAACCAGCCGGTGGAGCAGCGACGGGGCGAGCCTCCGCAGTCTAAAAATACCTAAATTACCCACCAAAGCCTCCCATTTCGACAATAAAAACCACATGTGCCAGCGGGCGGCGGGGCGCAAAGTTTCCCTTGCGCCCAAGCTGGGGCGCGCCCCCCGAGCCCCTAGAAGCCCCCCCCGGCCCCCTCACCTTGCAGGAATAGGTGTGGTGCACCGGGTCCACGTTCATGATCTCCTCCACCGTGCCCGTGAGCACCACGTTGGCCTCCTCCTCCCTGCGCTCCAGCTCCCGCTCGGGGCAGCTCGCCCCGCCGCCGCCCAGCGCCAGCCCCAGCGCCAGCAGCGCCAGGGCTCCGGCCGCCCCTCGCCCCCCCATAGCCCCCCAGCCCCCTGCCCCCGGCACGGCCAGACAAAGCGGGGCCGCTCGCAGGCAGGGCTGGAGCAAGAAAAAGGGGGTTACTTTTGTTCCAGGAGGTGAAAAGGAGGAAAGAAAGAGAGGGAGGGAGGCGGGGAGGGGGAAGGAGGAAAATCCCAAGAGGAGGAGGAGGAGGAGGAGGAGGAGAAGGAGGAGGAGATATCTCTCTCTCGCTCTCTCTTTCCCCAAAGCCGCGGCCGGGGAGAAATGCTCTGTCCCCTGCCTTGCCCCTGTAAGAAAGCCTGGAGATTTGCATGCAATCTGAATTGCTGATAAGGGGGGAGAGCGAGCGGGGGGGGGGGGGGGGAAGGGAGGGAGGGAGGGAGGGAGCCGCCGGGAGCGCGGAGCCGCCGGGAGCGCGCCACCCCCAGGCAAGGGAGCTGCCGGCAGGTTAATGGATAATCGGCACGGCGACGTGAGGAGACTTTTAAAGGTGCAGGGAGCCCGGCACACAGCCTGCCGCCCCCCCGGCACAGCCCCCCCGGCGGCGTCCCCCTCCTCTGGGCAGCCGCGCTGGGGCGCGCAGGGCTGGAGAGCCGGGGGGAGGGAGGAGGGGACCCCGCTTCCAACCCTCCCGCACCTCGGCCACGGCGAGGGGCTCGCTCCCGGGGTGCCCCCCCCGACACTTTTCAGCATGGGGAAACTGAGGCTCGGCCGGTATTCCCCGGGGACCCCCGGAGGTGCCGGTGCCACCGTGCGCCACCGGCCGCAGGCGGCGCCGGCCCCCGGGGCTCGGTCCCCTGAGGGGGGGGACACAGCAGCTCGGGGTTGCCCCCAAAACACCCTGACCTTCTGCCCCCGGCCTCCCCCAGGGAGCGGAGGGCAATTTTTCCAGATGTCGTGGGCGATTACCGCCGCTGTGAAATGAAAAGTTAAGTGGCACCAGGGGAGGGATATTGTTTCGCCCCTCTATAAATTAGCCGGCTCCCGGAGGCGTTTTTACAAGGCTGTTTTCCTCGGCGGCCCTAAACAAGTCGTGTTGGTGATCCGGGGCCGAGCAGGTGGAGTTTAGCCATGCTAGGGCCACGAAGCCAGTGCAGGACACGGTGTGTGCCCTGATGTCCCTCTCGGAGGGGCCCCTTTCTCCACGCACAGCATCCTCGGAGCTTTGGGGACTGCTCCCTGCGCTGTTTGCCCCCGCGGCCGGCTATGTGCCAATCCTTTTTCTTCTCTCCTCTGGAACATAAACACGAATTAACTCTAAGATAGGAACAAATGAATCATATTGAGTGCTCAAAATGCTGTCCAAGCCTACCTTCCCCCCTGGAGAGAACAAAACACCAGAGCTCCCATAAATCTGTCTGGAGATAGCGCAAGTGCTGCGCTTTTACACGGGAGGCATACTGTGTATCCTCTGCCTCAAACCACACACCTCACATCTCAGCACTGCCTTCAGTCCCAGCACCCGGGCTGTCCCCCTAAACCCCTCCCGGCTTCCTTTTGCCCAAAACCTCGATTTCTGTCCCATAAAACAGAGCCAACACTTCGACACCTAAGGAAGGCCGCGTGCGCAGAAGCGTGCAGTGTTTACCGCTTGGACAAGGACTTTAGGGCCATGATTTTTTGCAAGAAAGTGGCCTACAATGTAGGTAGATCTTCAGGAAATGTGGTTTTTGGGAAACGTGTGGTTATTTTCCGAGGGGCACAGCACCAGTGCTCAGCACCAAGACCCCACCGTAAGCCAAGAGCGGCGCGGAGGCCAAACGGCTCCGCAACTGCGCTGCCGCTGCTCTGAACTCAACACTCAACCAGCTAGAAATATTTCCCTGCCTGGCAGATTATTTTTGCTATTTTAATTATTAATTTTTATTGTCTTCCTCCAGCGCCGCTCGGCAGTAAATCGCAGAAACCACCCCAGCTCCAGGTGGAAGAAACCAGCCGCGGCACTGCGCTCCCACACTTCGCCGGGCGGAGAGAGAGGGGAAGAATTATTTACGCTTTGTTTGTATTATTTGCTGTTTGCTAGCTCTCGCCTAGCCCCACCCCGCCATCTGCTTTCAGAGCTGTGAAGAGAAAAATGGATTTAACAAGCCTTTCTGGTGCATTTGCCCCTCTGCGGTCAGCGTTTTCAAGTGGATCTCCTCGAGCTCGTGGGCTTTCGGGTGGAGTTGCCACGGAAGCCACCCCAGGACCTCCTCTCTGCTGCAAATACACAGTTTTAATGAAGTCCATAGGTAGAAGAGAGCTCGTCTTCTTGAAGGACAGCTCCAGAATCCCAGGGGAAGAGCACCCGTGGTGGGAGCACCTCTTGCAGCCCCTCTGCTCCCCCCTTTTTCTGCTCCCCCCCAGGGCGCTGAAGCCTCACGCGGCCGAGAGGAGAAATCGGCCAAGCAACTGTGGGAAAACTGAAACAAAATATTTGGCAAATCAATGCACAAGATAAATAAACCATGCGACTGACAAAAGTAAATAAATCACTGGGGTTTGTCCGGGCTCTTTACAAGACAGCTATTGTAAACCTGGGGCTTGCAAAAACTTCATTGAGCCAATCTTACGACTGAGGTATCACATTCAGCCTCTGAAATAGCAAGAGATCTTGGAAAACTGGCAGGGACTCAATGCCATGTTTGCTGCCTGACACCTCGGCGTGCATTTGCATTGTATTTCCCCGGTTTTCTTGCAGGAGGGGCCTCGAGCAGCGAGGGAGAGGAGAACAAAGCAAAGCAAAGCGCCGTGATGCTCCCACTCCAGTGGTTCCAGAGGCCAGCAGTTTTGTCAAAACCCCCGGTGTGCCAAGACCACTGCTGGCACCAGATGGATGTGCAAACCCTGACCTTTATTCACCTGTTTAGCTTACAGCCCCGGTGATGTCCACGCATTTTCTCAGGCATTTGAAGTTAAGTGCCTGGGTACGGCTCTGCCTGATCGGGGCTTCTCCCTCCAGCAGCAGCAGCTGTCGCATTGGAGACAGGACTGTAATTTTTCAGTGTCCTTTGAAGATTTTTCCAATTTTAACAACTCACGGCGCAGGCGAACGAGCTGCTTTTTGGCTGGGCTGAGTAATTCCGCAAAGGTCTCTCATTTATTGCAAGTTATTGCCTCCCCGGGATGACTGTACAGCCGCTCCTGCTGCACTCAGCACTTTTACGCCGGCATCTCTCTGCTGGTTGACCCCGGAGCATTTCCCTTCCCAGATATTCTTTATCACAGCTCTCAGCCAAGACTTTATTCTTTGGCGGGGCCCCGGTGTCTGCGGGCAGGTGCTTGGCGCTGCTGCAGGTGCCTCGATGTGCGCCGGGGTGCGCACGGTGCAGCAGCCCGGGGACCCAAAATCCCGGGGGAAACGCATCGGCAGCTCCTGTCTCTACCTCTCACCGGTGGGACATCCTCATCCAAGCAGGAAACCCTCAAGATCTCAGGCCAAGCCTTCAAAAAGCAAATAAAATTGCTGCACGAGCACCCTGACTGAGCAAAAGCAGAGCCCCAACATTAACCAAGGGGAGCGAGGAGCCCCGATCCTGCTGGGGCTGGCCCCCCATTTCCCTGCTCTTTTCCCCCCGTGCTCCACCAGCTGGTTTCCCTGCTCTGAAGCTCTCCGTCTCTGATAAGCTTTAAGACATGTTTTAATGTGTGTTTTTCTCCCCACCACCACCACCTTTTCTCTTTCAAGTTAATCCCTCTCGGTGGTTCCTGACATTGTCAAATGGCTTTTGTGTACCGTCAGAAACCCTCTTGATGTAGCTACGGAGCAGCTGCTAACAAGTTGCCCCTGGGATCCCACATCCACGAGGCTGTCTGCCTGGATAATGATTTTCTAATAAGTAAATCTATTAATGAGGGCTGGGGGGGGGAGCGGAGCAGTGTCGGGCACCCCTGGCCCGGTGAGATTTGGGTGCCGTGGGGGCTGCAGCATCACCGGAGAGGCTCAGGGTTGCTGTCCCCGGGTGGCAGCGGGGCACAGGAGCTGCTCGGATCGGTGTCACTGCTGGGTACACCACGGGTACGTGGCAGTGACCCGCACAGTCCTTCCCCTTTAGTTATAGGGGAAAGGGAGGGAGCACGCTTGGATCTGTCCCTTGTGCTGGGAAGGGACCGATCCCAGATTTCTTCTCCAAGGAGGGAACCCAAGAAGCCGGTCCCCTCCTCGCCACATCAGGACGTCGGCTACTCCACAGCTGCTCTTTGGGTTTGTCCCAAGGCTTGGGAGCTACTGGGATCCACGCTTTTCTCAGCAGCACAGCCCTAAATCTTTGATATTTACGGGTGTTGACCCATAAATGCTGTGCCCCCCCCACCCATGCCATGCCCTGCAGGATTTGCAGCGAGCTCGGCACCACTGAAATCAAGGAAAATACATCGAAGGTGCTGGGGCTGGGAATGGAGAGCAGGGCGAGGAGATCCCCGGTCCCTGCTGCCTGTTTTTTGGTCAAGGGGATGCAGGAGCAGCCTGCTGTGCTTCCCCATGCTCAGAAGGATGGGTTGGAAAAGCAGCGAGCACCGTGCAGGATCACACAGGTGGCACCGCAACCGATTTTCGGTGGCCACGAATTCGGGGGCTTCACCCAGCAAACTCCGAGCCGGGAGGTGAAAGTATCCAGTGAACCACAGTGACTCTTTTAATTGAAAAGGGTGGGGGGGAAAAACACGCAGCAGAAAGAAAATCCGGTGTGAACTTCGGGGCAAATGATCCTCCATTATCAAATCCCATCTTAAAAAGTGCACGGGGCTAATTGAATTACGCTCGCTGGATTTCTGTGTAGCCATGAAGGCCTCTTAATGTGGATTGATGGCATAAATCTGGGCTCCATTGAGGAAAAAAAAAAAAAGTGAACGCTGGCCCCTGACATCTATCTTTCTTTCCAGAAATCCCATCTAACTGGACGTCTCCCTAGGCCACTTCCCAGAGAAAGATGTCTCTATCCATTACCCCCGACACGCAGCAGCGAAAGGAAGCGAGGGCCGCTCACATCTAATTACTCCCACTCCCGGATTTATTACGATCATGCCAGGATTAATTGGGAAAGTAAAAATGCTTAGTTGGGTGATCAATCTCCTCCGAGTTACTTACCTTGTCACTCACTAATAACTGTAAAATAAAAATGCCCCTCTCCGCTGCATCTCGGCAAATGGATTCCTATAATACATTGCTGGGAATCTTTAAAAGGCATTTGAAAGCAGTAAGGAGACAAATTGGATTAGCTGGAGAGAAAGTGCAACCCAAGCATTTTTTTCCCCTGTTCCTATAAGGCCCAAGTTTCCCCTCTCCAGGGCTGCAGGTAGCAGCTTTGCAGGCCAGATCTGTTGCCCTATATCAGGGTGCCTGGGAGGGTGTTCGGGTCCTTGGCACCCTGCAAGTTTTGGCTCAGCCCCTCGTGCAAGGAACATTTGCTAGTAACCCAGCCATAACGTTCCCAAAGTGCTGTCCGAGAGAAATATCCCATTTTCCCATTTCCCGTGACACTGGAAAACCCAGAGCCACCACAAAGCCCCGCAGCTTTGGGGAGCCCTCCGTCACCAAAAAGCCATTACGGGCTCTGGGAAGCAGGGCCGGGGCTGAAAGGGAAGAGATTAAGATTCCAGGCATGCAGGATATGGGGCTTTTTTCCTTTTTTCCCCTTTTTTTCAAGGAGCGAGGATCCAAGGTTTTAGAGCTCCGTCGGAGGGCACTTGGCAACCTTTCCAGGGCTGCTGGCAGATGGGTTTTCTGCTCGGGTCCCCTCGGTGCTGAGCACCCAGCACCCACTGGACCTGCAAGGGGGACCCAGCCCTTGAGGTTTCCCACTCCCCTAACCCCATTTCCTAGCTCGAGGAGGGATTTATTGGAGCAGCCACTCCGGGAGATAGAGGCTTTTGTGTTGAGTTTCATCCAAAAGAGTCAATGCAGCTGCTGCTCTTGCCATTAGCATGGGCAAAAGAAAGAAAGAAAGAAAAAAAAAAAAAAAAAAAAAGAGACAAAAAAAGGCGAAAAGAAAAAAAAAATAAATTAAATTACCAGCTCTTAAAAGATTTCTTTTTGTATCTGAAAGCCAATTCCTCAGCACACACCCCTGGAATAACGGGGGGATGTTGCAGGCTGTCAGTGCCAGCACAGGGCACTGCTGCCCTGCTGCATCGCCCAGACGCTCGCCTCTGCGTTGGGTATTCTGCGCACACGCACGGGGAGCAGGGATTCGGGCTGGGTTAACCTCTTCCTGCTCCTCCAGGGCAAAGCGAGGGGATGTTGTTGGGGCAGAGCAGGACCTCGCACCGCAATAAATGGGATTCCCTGGCCTCCCATCCCCTGGGTCGTAGGCGAGGCACAGCCTTTCTGCTTAATGCTTCCCCAGGGGGAAATGGAGAGGATGGGAGGCATCCAAAAGTGATAAGAGAGGGGTGGAAGACTTAGCCTGAGCAAAACGGGAGAGCAACAGGCCTCTGTGCACGCCTTGTCGTGGTGCTTTGGCACGCCAGCCTGACCAGGGGAATTATTGTTTATGTAGCACTGCAAAACTGGAGAGCTGAGCTCCCTTCACCAGCAAAGCAAGAGCGTCTGGAGGGTGCACGAGGGGTGCACGTGGAAAATGCACAAGGGGATGCAGGTGGAGATGAACGTGGAGATGCACAAGGGGATGCAGAGGAAAACGCCCATGGAAAATGTACGAGGGGACGCGCAGCCACTGCAGCAAAAGGTTGAGGGTGACTACTCCCTTCCTGCCGAGCCACTCGGCTTGCTGCAGGGCTCCGGAGGCGAGCCAAGCAGCGAGCAGAGCCAGGCTGGGGACAGAGCCACCACACACCGTGTCATCTACCCAGGGCCCGTCAGGGGAACCACATTCCTGCTCCCCTTGGCAGCCACAGGCAGAGCCTTTCAATTAAAGAAAGTGCCTGGGTGAATTGCTGCCTCATCCATTAGGCTCATCTGACTCAGGCGCTCGCAGACTGTCTGCTCGGCGCTGCGCTTCATTTGGGAAATTAGATCCTTTAAAAAAATAAAATAAAATAAAATAAAAAATAGAAAAAAAAAAAAAAAAGCAGAAAGGGAGAGGAAAGGCTGAGGTTTGTGCAATGACCCCAGGGTGAGGAACCAAAGCTTGCAGGTGGTTTTAGCACTCTGATGGCTTGGGGAACAGGGGTGCAGTGCTCGAGGCAGCAGGAAAATGGGGGGAATTTCAGGAAATCCGTGGAATTGAGGGGCTCCAGCAGAACCGTAGCTCCTCTCCACGATGCTGCCCATCCCCTCTATGCAGGCATTTTCCTTTCTTCCACCTTCCCCACGGGAGGAGCAGCCCAGCCCCGTGCTGGGTGCTGCGGAGGCGCTGGTGCTGAGCCCTGCCACCCTCGAACCAGACGGCTGCTGCGGAGAAACCAAGTCCTGCTTTTTTTTTTCTCTTTTTTTTTTTTTTTTTCCTGCAGTCATAAAAGTTTTCTTTGTTAGGCAATCGCTGGAAAACAGCTGCTCCCAGAGCTGAGGGCTTGTTCAGACACATAATCCTGGCTGAGGAGCCGGGCCGTTCACAAGGGCGAACAGCTCCTGCGTGCGGATCTCGGCGCTCAGCAGCTCCTCGTGGCCTGGCTCTATCTCTGCAGGCACCCTCAGCTGCCAAACGGGAGCCAGGCTGGGCTGGGGGGGGCTGCTGGCTCCCACCACCCCCTGCCAGAGCCCGAAGAGCATCGGGAACAAGGCGCTGTTAGACCTGGGGTTAACCCCGTCTGATTTACTGGGCGGTAAACGAGGCACAATTAGAGGTAAACTTGCCAAAATAGGGCCGAAATGGAGCAGAGCCAGATGTTTTAAGACCAGAGGCTTGCTGGGGGGAGGCACGGGAAGCTAACTGGCCTCGTTGCTTGTGGTTTAGCCATTTAATTCAAAGCTCAGACCCAGGACCGAGGATTTACCCCCCGTGGATGCTGATGGATGCAGGAGAAGCAATGGCAGGGCTGCAAGCCTGGCACAGCCCATCCACTTCTCCCTGGCAAGGCCCTATTATTAATAGCATTTACACTAATTATAGCAAGCACGTCCAAATCAGGCCTGCTGGAGCTAGCCACCGTGGAGAAAAGGGCTCACAAGCCTTAGAAATCCCCTCCCATCACTGATCCACCTGGGTTACGGGACCCCAAACCACAGCACTCGGGTACACAAAGTCTGAACCCAAACCGATTTTGCCCGCAGCGGCCAGCCAGAAGGAGCTGCCGTAACCAAAAGCAGCTCCAACTCCATCCTGCTGGGCTCCCAGGGCACTTGGCACGAGCCTGCCTCTGTCTGGACAAGAGGAGACAAAGCTCTCAGTGACCAAAATCCCCGCGTTTCCCTCCCACCCGTGCCCATCAGGACCTTCCAGCTCATTCCCCCAAACCCTCGCCCGGTGCCGGCCCCGGGTCAGCCACCGCCGCGTTCATTCTTCTCCTTCCTTGCAAGGCTGGAAGGAAATCAGGGCTGAATTTGCAAAAGTGAGACAAGAAAAGAATGTTCAATTAAAAACACAATGCGAGCGGGGCCGGCCCGGGGAGAATTAATACGGTTAAAGTAAAAGGCTGGCTGGAGGCTCTGGCAGCGGGGAAAGCTTCTGTGAAATGAAATGCCATAAACCTCCACCAAGTGGGGAACAATAACGGTGCCAAGATGCAGCACTTAGATATTACTCACCCGGCCTGAGTTATTGAGTGGCTATTGTGCTGGCAGGACCGAGGGGATCGGGTCCTGAGTAACCAGCGGGGCTGTTCGGTGGCACAGGGGGGAAGGATGGAGGAGAAATTTGGAGCAGGGAGGGCTGGGGCACAGCTCTCTGCCCAGCTGCCTTCTGCTCACAGGCTGTGGTGCCCAAAGAGATGAGGCACAGGGGTTTTTTCCAGCTCCTTTGCCCTGTTATGGGGTGAGCCTTCTGGGCTCACATCACGCTGGAAGAGAGCCGGAGCAGAGCCGGAGCTGCTGGGGGGCCCCATCTCCAATTTTTGGTTCTCTGTGCACCCTTTTGGCACCCGCTAAGCTCAAAACCAAATCGGTGATGGGGTTGGAGAGGTGTCCGAGCATCCCTAGGTGGGGTTGGCACACGTCCGAGCATCCCCAGGTGGGTTTATCCAGGCAGGACGTGGCACGGGCGCTCCAACACATCCACCCGGGCGCTCCCACCTCCTGCAGCCTCTGCCGGGTGCCCAAACCGTAGCGCAAAGTGGCCCCTGGCGGAGGAGAGGCGCGGTGCAGAGACCTGCAGCGCCTGCAGCAGCCCCGGCAGAGGGCACGCGTGGGCTGCACAGCCCCCTCCGGGCAGGGGGCTGCATCCCACGGCCCTCCCCTGGGATAAAAACCGGGCTGGGTTGGAAGCTGCCCTTCCTTGAATTGCTTGTGGACACCGGGAGCATCCCTCCGGGCAGAGCGCACCTTGATTTTTATTTTCTTTTTTTCCCCCTTAACGCAATAAAAAGCGGCTCTGCTGAAATGAACTTGGTTGCTCGGTGCACGGAGCTGGGTTATTAAAACATCAGGAAGGACAGACAGACAGACAGACAGGCGGGCAGCAGGAGGCAACCTGGTGGAGGCAACGAGCCATGCTGCTAGGACAGCTCCGGCTGAGCCTCCCCTCCCTCTGCGCTGCCGGAGCTGCTCGCCGCTTTGTGGAGGGAGGGAGCCCGCTTTATCCAGGTCAGCGCAGAAGGAAAATGCAGCCGAGCTCCGCTTTCAGAAGTCGTTTTGTCCTGAACAGCGGGACAGAGCTCTGGGAAGAAGGTTCCTGCTGGTGCAGTGAGCGCTCGTCACCGCGCAGCTTTGGCGAGGATGCTGCAGGTCGCAGCAGAGGGGAGCCAAAGTACCCCCGGCAGCATTATCCTGTCCCAAAAAGTGCCCAGTACACCTCTGGACACCCTGAGGCACAGGGCAGGTACACATCTACCCTGCAGAGCCCCAAGGAACCAGCAGCGAGCTCACAAGACACCATCGCAGTGCGTGCCTGCCCCTTGCCAGGGTGCGCGGTGCCCAAAGAGAGCACTTTGGGTTGCAAAACGCCAACATTTGGCACAAAATACTCTGCTGTCAGTCCCAGACGGTGGTGATGTGCCAGCCTGAAAGCCCCCGTGTTCCCGTTTCTAAGAAAAAGCCACAATTCCTCACCCTTCTCCCCTCCCTGGCACACTCAGTGAGGGGGGCGATGCCCGAGACGGCGGCGAACGGCGCGGAGCTGCCCGCGCAGGAGAAAATCAGCCCTCGGCTCCCAACCCCAAATCCCACACCCCTCACAAAGCAGCCTGGCCCCGCTATTGTCCCCGGGGAGAGACAAGACCGGGTCCGGAGCCGATATTATTCTGCTGGCTGAGATTCATCACGGCAGTGGCTCGCTCCTGGGCATAGAGTCATCAAAGCGCCCGTCAGAGCTAACCCGCGCTGACAGCCGCGCAGCGGGAACAAAGGGGCCATAACACTTATTAATCATATCCCTCCCCACCGAACCCAAGCCATCCATCAGCCGCCTCGGCCCTCGCGCTTTGAATTCCCCGAGCTGCCGATCCCAGGGCCGTGCCGGTGGGGGACCGGGCAGCGGGACGCGGCGTTGCTGGGACACCGCTCGCCGCCGTTTCCTGTTTGCCCAGATGTCGGCCATGTGTTGCCATAAGACCAGGGCTTGTCCCCGAACCAGATGGAGCCACGGGGCTCTTTCATGGGCCCGGCAGCAGCTGCGGCAGCCCCTCGCACACAGATGTTGCCCCCTACTCCTGCCTTGGCCGTCCTCGCGTCCTGGTGGCTCTCCCTTCCCTCCGATCCTCCCACCATCGGAGGCCCATTTATTTCAACCCCCTTGGGAGGTTTCCAGCACAAATCCTTCCAGATCTGAGGGCTCCTGGCCTCGTCTGCCTCCCCGCTGCAGAGCTGGTGCCTGGCACCAGGAGCCTGCGTGCCCCTGCTGGGCTGAGCACACCAAATTTTGGGGGACACACGGATGCTCCATGCGACGGATGGACACCCCAGCCGTGCTTGCTGGCCCGTTCAACTCAGGAGGTGCAAGAGATGTTTCTGAGAGCCTCCAAACCTCGCTGCCTGCTCACATCCAGACAGAGATCTCCCCTGCAGATCTCCAGCTGAGGGCGGCACAGAGGGTGGCACACACGAACCCATCACGAAAAACCTCGGGACCTTCCTGCGATGCTGCCAGCCAGATCCCTCGAAGTTCCAGCCCGTCTGCATCAAACAGCCCGAGGTTATCCCGAGTAATGCATCCACATGCAAGGGCTGATAAAAGCTTTTCAGCACACGCATTATTTTTGTTTGCTTTTGGGGGGCTGCGGGGGTGTCCCTGGGCTTCGGAGCCATCTTCTCCCCATGCTCCCGACACACGTGAAGCTGGAGAAATGGCACAGGTTGCCCCACGGACACCTCCAGCTCCAGGGAGCGCTGCCAGGGCTGCTTTAGGGACCTGCAGAGGGGAGCCAAGGCTCTCCACACCTCCCTGCTCAGCATCAGAGGCTGCAGGGAGCTCGCAGCTCGTTTTATCACACAAAGGAGCTGCCCGCAGCAGGCTGAGAGAAATCAGAGATGTCCTTGCCTGGACCTGCAGCCTCCCCTCGTACGGAGAAAGGCTCTGGACCAGCTGGAAAAGACCTTCAGGATCACCAAGCCAGCCACCAGGTCCCGTCACTGAGCCATGTCCCTTAGTGCCACGTCCACGCTGCTCCTAAACACCTCCAGGGCCCGCAGCTTAGAAACCAGGAGCCAGGAGCCGCACCTTGGCCACTTCTCGGCTCAGGGGCTTCCCAGGAAAAGCCCCCCCCAGGCTTTTTCCCTTGGCTCCTTAGGGAAACGCTCGGAGCAGTGCGAGAAGAGGATTCAAACAAGACCAAGAGCACGCCCCAGGACCTCTCCCACCCCACACACGTGGTCCCCAGATATCTACCCACAGAGCAGGAGCACCCTCACCCCCCTATTTGGGGTTAGGGCTGGGAGCAGGTGGTTAATTCCCCCCCCCAGCACAACCCGCCGTGGCGACCCCAGGCTGCTGACCCACGGCCCCCAGGAGCATGTTCACCATTTCCAGGTCATTGGAGGGGAGGAATGGTGATTTTTTTTTTTTCTCCTCCAGGGGATAAAGCTCTCACAGCCCCCTCCACGGGCCGGGAGGGGGATTCACAGCACCGTAAAACCCCCGCCTGCAGGGCTGGAGCCCCCCCAGGTCCCTGTCCCTGGGCTCAGGTCCCTGCACCAGCAGCCCCGGGGGGTGGATGAAATGGGGGTGCGATGCAAAAAGCCAGCCCACCCTGGCACCCCTCACCCCAAGCTGCCGTGGGGATGGGACACGAGGGCATCACGTCCCATCGTCCCAGAACAGAGAGGTCCTGAGCAGCCAGGGCTGAGGAGCAGAGGGAATTTCCTTAGAAAAAGGTAAAAAGTGAAGACGAAAATAAGAATTATGCGTTTTCCTCATTTCTTTTTGCTCTTACCCTGACTCTCCCCAGAAATCTGCTTGTGGTGTTGCACCAAGAGCTTCTTCGGGGGCTTTCTGAAGCGCCTGAGCTTAAAAACTGCTGCTGCTGGCACCAGCTCTGAGCCCATTCCCCTGCCCCACGCTTGTCCCCATGGGGCTGGGGCACTTCTACCCCTTCGACCCCCCAGAAACCCCCAGCTCCAGGGCGATCAGGGGCAGGAGAAGCTGCAAGGAGGGCTCAGCCCCCTGCAGGAGGATGGTGCTGGGCGCTGTGGGGTCCCGGACCCACAGGGGATGCCGAGCAGGACCAGGCAGCACCCCCTTAACCCCACATTCCCACACTCCACCCCCACGCTCTCTCTCTCTTTCTACCCCCTCCTTAATGAGATTAAGGGAGAATAAATTATGCACAGCCCACCCCTCTCTCCTCTCCCCTCCCTGCGTGGTTTCTAATTAGCATCATTAATAGGGGTGGGGGCCGCCTCGCTGCCGCAGGGCTGCGACAATCGGAGCTGTCAGCGAGGCCCGAGCCCCTCGGAGAGCAGCCCAGGGCTTTTGTCCCCGGGCAGGAGGGAGCCGGGGGGCTTAAGACCACTTTCCTTTTGTGTCGGGCAAGGGGAAGAGGAGGGGAGGCTCTCCTTGCCCTCCTCAGCCCCCCTAAATTATTCCCGGGACCACCGGGAGAGGCGATGCCACCGGGAGCTCTCCGGACAGGTGATGGAGCAGCAGCAGCAGGGGCTGGGGGGGGATTTGGGTGCCCCCATCCTTC
Organism: Netta rufina; assembly: GCF_964035555.1. Classification (NCBI taxonomy): domain Eukaryota; kingdom Metazoa; phylum Chordata; class Aves; order Anseriformes; family Anatidae; genus Netta; species Netta rufina. Next base: position 6,402,736 of record NC_140146.1, read on the forward strand.
GTTTTTCCATAGGATTTTTGGGCAGGGGAGCACCACAAGCAGGTGGCTGGCCCTACACTTGTAGGGGGGGGCAGCACGGAGCTCCGGCCACCCCCATCAAGGCCCCTAACGAGCAGCAGAAGGGGGCGCGTCGGGAGCGGATGTGTTCAGGGTTTTCTGGTTCACCGGAGGGAGAAATCCCCACAAAGGAAGGTGTACAAATATTGTGGGCAATCTATTGGCCCCTTAATATTTGATGAAGGGCCGGGCCATTCAGCCGGGGTGAATTCCCCCAGCAAGGTCTCATTCAGGCGGCGTCAATGGGAAACTTTTAATTGAGAGGCACTCGGCTCGGGTCATTCAGCGCCGGGGCCTTTCAGCAGCACACGGGGGCCGTGTCTTCCCCGAGGAGCACCAGGAGAAGAAAAGCCAACGTTTCCTGCGCCCCGAGCCTGAATGCCGACGGCGTTAATCCACCCCCGAAAGGGAAAACCCGTTCCGTTTAAAAATAAATGTCGTAGGAATAAATTCGTTTCTTAGACAGCGAGGAAGGAGGGGAGGTGGAAAGGGACTTGGGGAGGGATGGGGAGCGGTGCCCTGCGGCCCCGTGTTGCCAGGAGGAGGGCTGAGCTCCTCGGGGTGATGCTGTGCGGCCACCCCCTTCCCAACCTGCCTTTGGAGCGCACAAAAATGCAAGATTTGGGGCCACAGGTACAAATCCACCTCCCTGCCCTCCCCCTGGAGACCACGAGGATGCCCCAGCCTTCAACACTTCACACCGACACCGTGCAAAAGTCCCAAAAGAGAGGGAAACCCCCGTTTTTCCCCCCTCTGACCTTTTTTTTGAGGTCTCCCTGGAACACACCGTGCACCCCCAGCCCCAAGGAGACGCTCCCGTAGCAGCACCAGCCCTAAAACCCCCCTACCCGAGCCGAGCTGCCCCAAACCCCACAAAAGCCCGGGCCGAGGGGGATGCCCCTCATCCCCGTGCGGTGAAAAAAAAAGGCGAGGAAGGAATTAAAAAGCGGTGGGAGGGAAGGGAAGGGGCTGCTCATTATGTCCCCGGCACGGCGGTCTCCAGGACGACTGCTCCGCCGCCGCATCCCTCTCCCATCCCGCTGCGGCCCTTTGCAAGTGGCTGCGGTGCTGGCGGCTGCTTTCCCTCTGTTCCCAGCTGTCCCCCAGGCCCTCTCCCAGGGGAGCCGGTCCAAGGTGGGCTCGGCACCAGATGGGAGAGAAAAGAGCCCCCTCCGGCCTCCCCGAAATGTCTGGTGGGCTTCGCGCAGCGCCGGGAGCGGGTGGAGTTGCCAAACAGTTGGGGCCATGATTTTCCCCTTTTCTTCTTCTTTTTTTTTTTTTTTTTTTCCTGATAATTCCTTCATTTTTTCAAGGTTGTGATGTGAAGTCATTAAAACTTCCCCCCCCGCCCTGCAGGGGAGCAGCGATGTGAAGGCATTTCCCTCCCTACCCATGGCATTCAAGCCCCAGGGCTTTGGGGAGCACGCAGCCAGAGCCAGGGCCCTGCCTGGAAACGGAGAAATCCAGAAAGCGCATTAATTAGCCACTAATTAGAAGCTATTTACTGGGTTTTCTCTGCATCCCTTAAAAGCCAGGCATCCCCATGCCTGTGCACCACAGAGGGGAACCCCAGCACCCTCCGTGCCCCGTGTCCCCCCCACCCCATCCCACGCCCGCCCGTGCGCGCATGAGAGCCCAATCAGCTCATGCATGAGCGCCTGGCTAATTTATGCACGAGGGCCCAATTAGCACGCGCACAAGCACCAGATTAGTCCCTGCACGAGCACCCGATTCATTTCTGCTGGCTGGCTGGCTCGCGTGGCCACGCGTGAGCAGCCGGCAGGTTCCCATCCGAGCTGCGAGCCCCTGCCTCGGCTCCAAGCGGAGCGTGCACGAGCTGAGCACCCAATTCAGCCCTGCATGAGCTCGCAGCAGCAATTTAAATCCTGCACGAGCTCACAGCACGCTTGTTCCACCCCGCACGAGCACCCAAGCAGCTCTTGCAGGAGCACCCGGTCCGTGCCTGCGTGACCGGGTGCGTGCGTGCTGCGTTAGGGCGCACCCGAGCACCCGTTTGGTGCTCCCCCCCTGAGCAGGGGGAGGTTGCAAGGAGGCTGGGAGCTGCCTTTTGGCTGATCATGGCCTCTTCCAGGCAGCTCTGCAGCCAGCACCGTGCCCCATCTCCTGCAGGAATCTGGCCGTGCGCATTCCCATGCCTGTAGGGCCGGGAGGGAACCCAGCAGGGGACGCACAAGGAGACACCAGCAGAGCTGGGCTGCACAGTGAGGGCAGAAAGGAGCAGCTCGCCCTCGGACTGGCCGTGCCAAGCCTCTTTTTGGGCTAGTTCACCCCATGAGAAGTCGAGCATCAGCTTCTCCAGCCTTAGTTTAGAGGAAAATGGGAATGAATAATAGGAAAAGAGCAAGGGGGGAGCAGAGGAGGGCAAGGAAAGCCAGCAGAGGAAGGGAGTGCCAAACACTCCCCGTCCCCTTGAAGCCCCGAGCTGATCCAGCGCAGGCAGGTATTTACAGGACGGGCTCAGCTTTCCCAGCTTGTTCCCAGTCTTGGCACAAAGGCCAAGAGCAGGAGAAGAAGAGGGCCAGAGAATGGCAACAGGGCCGCTGAAAGCCCCCGACAGACCCCATTGAAGCGGCGGCCCTGTTCCCATCTGTCAGCAGCCCCTCGGTGAAAGGGTGCGCAGGGGAGGGGGCGGCGGTGTGAATCGGGGGCTGACACAAAGAGGAAGAGACTGATTATGCTGTTATTTCTCCACTTTCAGACCCCATTAGGGGACATGCCGGGCTTTTCTCAGGGTCTTTGGGATGCTTAAGCTGCCCATTTAGCAGCAGGAACGGTCCAATTAAAAGAAAGACAAAGGAGGAGCCCGGCCTGTCTTAATTGAAATGGGTTTCAGTCTAATGAGGATTAGGTTCAAGAACAGACCTAAGGGAGCAATCCAATACCCATTACCCTCCCGGGCTGTACCACCGTGCCTTTTGGTGGCTCAGCCGGCCGGCCTGGCGCGAGGGAAGCCACCAGCCCTCTCAAACGGGGCGTTTGCCCCCGAATTTTGAGGCAAAATGTGCTGGGAATCCTTGGCTGCAGGGCCAAGTTGGACTTAATGGTCTTTGTTGGTCCTTTCCAAATGAATTATTCCATCCCGTCCCATCCCATCCCATCCCCATCCCATCCCATCCAATCCCATCCCAAATTACCCCCCAGATGTTAAAAAATCGATCAGACTCTTGGGGTGCACAGCCTGGGGACATCTTCCCCCCAGTTCCAGCTCCCTTCACCCCCTCCGAGTGCTGCTCCCAGAGCCCTCGGTGCCCTTTTCCTCTCAAACCCATCCCATACATCCTGGTGTCCCCTCTCCCTGGGGTGGCTCTGCCCCCAGTGTCCCCAGTGCCTCCAGTCCTTAGGGTGGCTCTGCCCCGGTGACCCCAATCCTTGGGGTGGCTCTGCCCAAATTCCCTCATCCCTGGGGTGTTTCTGCCCCCGGTGACTGGTCCCTGGGGTGGCTCTGCCCCAGTGATCCCCGTTCCCGGAGTGTCCCCCCCTTGTCCCCTCCGTGTCCCCCCCGTGTCCCCCCGGTGTCCCCCATGCGCGCCCGGCGCAGCGCGGTGCCAGCAGAGGGCAGAGCGCGCCCAGGCTCGGCACCGCCTCAGCCCCTGCAAAAAAGCCTCAGAGCTGGGGAAAGCTTCGGGAATGGAGCCTGGGGGGCTGAAAAAGCTGCAGGAACCGGGTCCCGGGGGCTGCAAACCCCCAGCAGCACCGGGGGATGGAGGAGAGCCCGGAGCCGGGGAGGCTCGACCCAAAGCCCGAAGGTTTGGTGAGCGTGGGTCGGCGGGCACGGAGCTCAGCGTGGTGATTCCAGGGCTTGGGGCAGCTCTGGTTTTAATCCCAGCCGCCTGCTACTGGTTCCTGGGGTGGTCTGGAGGAGCTGGTTGTGTTCCCTGCTCCCACACGCAGCCTGGAGTGGGAAGGTGACCCCAGAGCCTGGGCTGCTCGCACGCCGCAGGGCTCCGACGGGGCTGTAAAACCCCAGGGGGAACCTGAGCTCCTGGGGTCGTGCTGAGAGCCCCCGGCTGGGAGCAGCTGGTGGCTGGCAGCAGGCAATGCCATCCACTCATCACCTTAATGAACACTAATGGGACGGGCAGGAGCACTTCTTGCTTATACATCACTTCATTCCTCTGCCAAATGCTTTCGGGATGGACCCGCACAGGTCCCGGCACAACCCTGCGTACCCATACCAACCGTAGATCATCTCTCCAAACCCATCCTCGTCCTGCACGTTCCTCGTCTCTCCTCGCACACCCGTGCCCCCTTTTCCTGCCCTCCACCCTCTCTCCCTGGCAGCTCCGGAGAGGATTTGGGAGGACCCAGCCCTCCGGAGCCCCCGGGGAGCGAGGCTTTGGAGATCACCCGGATCCTCGCGCTCTTCACCTCTGGGCTGCCAGGAGCTGGGAGGGAGGGAGCCAAAAGCAGCCTGGGAGGCAGCTGGGCTGAGAGACGCCGGAGATTTTCCATTTTCTCATCTGAGTTACGAGCTGCCATAAATAAGGCCGGGGAATCGCACGCAGCGCGAGCGCCGGCCTCCCAGGTACCCCCCCCCTGGGCAGAGGTGGAAGGAGGCAGCAGGCAGGATTTATCATTTCCTGGAGGGGTGTGTGTGTGTAGGGGGGGGGATTTCTGGTGGGGACTGACAAGTTGGGCCCTTTCTGGCTGTGTCGTTCGTCTCTGCCAGCCCTCGCTTATCGCTAGGGCTCTCTCTGCCTCCTTCCACCCCCCCCCCCCCCCCCCCAGCATTAATCACGCTAGAGATGCTGCCCACGCCTCTGCTGGAACCAGGTCGTGAAACTCGCATCCCACCCACTTCCCACAAAGCAGCTCCCAGTCACGTTTCAGCCTCCGGCACAGCCGTGTGGGGGCTCTGCGGGCTGGGAAAAGCCTGGCTGCTTCTTAACATCCCCCCCTTCATTCCCCCGGCAGCCCCCCGGGGCCGGGATGGCGAGGGATGCGATAAGGGATGCGATAAGGGATGTGATAAGAGATGTTTTGAAGGATGCTGTTAAGCAATTGGTGGTGAGATTCCCCGAAACATCGCCGGGAGGAGCTGGAGGGAGATGCTCGGGGGTCTCGGGGGGGTACCAGCGAGGGGAGAGCTCAGGAAGTGGATGGGGTCTCACCTTTTTTCTCTCCTCCAGCTCCTGGCTGGGCCATCCTGCTGGCCACGGGGTTTGGGCAGGTCTCCTGGGCGATGGGAAAAGAGGTTTTGGGCCAGGCTACCCCAGCACAAACCTTCCCCAAACCCAAAGGGTGAGGCCTGGAAGGACCAAAAAGTGAGATCTTAGCCTAATCTGCCCCAAACGGCACCACAGACGCAGCTGCTGGAAAAGCTGGGTTAGGACCTGGTGGCCCAGGCTTTGCTTCTGAAGGCAAAAAAAAAAAAATCACTTCCACCCCAGCCCTGCTCCCAAATTCCTCCTCTGCCGATTTCTCTGGCTGCAGCCCCGCATTCCCGAGCGCAGGGGAAGGCCTGCAGAATGTCTTTTTATCCAAAGGGGGTATCAGGCTTTGCACTAAAACCCTGCAAGAAGCTGAGAAAGGGCAATAAAAGAAGACAAACGAGGTGCAGGTGCTGGCTGGGATCCCCTGGAACGAGCAGCGCTAAGTCCCCGGCTCCTCTCGCCATCCCGTGCGCTTTTCCCACTGGTTTCTTTGGCTGGGATATATATTTTATTTTATTTTTTTCCCCCTCTCCATTGAAGTGCGTGGCTCATGTGCACGGAACGTGCTGGGAATTTCCACCCTCCGGTCCCGGGTTAATGGATCCAGCTGCAGAGGAGCTGCGGAGCTGCTGGCCCGGGGTTTGCTCGCTCAGCTCCGTCTCTCATTTCGCTGCCGAAGCGGGCGAGGGGGGACAGCTCCAGCAGCCAGACGCCGAGCGGAGCGTGGTGGGGAAGAACCTGCGGAGGTTGGAAAGCTGAGTGGGAAGCAAGCGGAGCTGGAGAGCTAAGGTTGGGCTCCGAAAAAAAAAATTAAAAAATAAAAAAAAAAATCAAATCCTGCCTCTCCCAGACCTGCCTCAGCTCCAAACCACAGCTGGTGGCGGCCCCTAAATTACAGGCAGGGAGAGGTTTTGAAACTCTAGGACATGGGAACATGGGAGCACGTCCCCGATAATCGACTGTAACGCCAACAGGGCGGTGATGGCGGTGGAGACACGAGCTATGGCAAAGCACCCAGAGGCTCCTGTGGCTTTTTCAGAGCTCTCCCAGCTGTGTTATCACCACACCAAGCTCTCCTTTTCCCCTCTCCGGGATATTCCCGGGGTGATCCTTGCCAGAAGCCAAGGAACTGGGGTGCAGCAGCTCGGAGATGGTGCCAGGGCCTTGGGCAGCCTTTGGAGAGAAGAGAAGGAGAGGGAAACGCTCCCCTGGTGGTTTTTATTAGGGGCTGGCTAGCTGAAAGGGCCAGCTGGGATGGAGCCGAGCCTGACTGATGCAGGGGTGATGGAGCACGGAGCTGCCCGGGGCAGGATCTCCTGCATGAACCTGGGAGCACACGGCTCCTTGGAGAAGCTGTGTGCACCTCTGCGGGGTGACAGCACAGCCCAGCGCTTCTGGAAATTCGGCACGCTGCTCCTCGGAAATTTTAAGCCCAACGCCGCTGGAAATTCGGCAGGGTGCTGCTGGAAAAAAAATAAACGTGCTGCTGCTGCTGGAAATTCAGCAGGAACGCTGCTGGGTGCTGCGCTCCACGTGGGTGCTCGGCGGGGCTTTGCAGAACAGATGGGGATGCGGAGATGCTGGGGGTGCTGAGCTGCTGGAGATGCTCAGCCCCCAGGGATGCTGAGCCCCTGGGGATGCTCAGACACGGAGGAAGCTGAAATCCCGAGGCTGCTCAGCCCCCGGGGCTGCCGCACAGCCCCGCAAAGAGCCCCAAACCCAGGCTCCCCACCAGCAGCCCCATCCCTGGTTGCCTGCCAGGCAGGGAGGGCGCTCGGGGCTGACTCAGCAGCTGGATGGAGCCCGGCAGCGCCGCGTTATCGCCGCCGAGCCCCGATTTGCTCGATTGCAGCCTTGGGCGCCTTCCAGATCTTGCTTCCCCGGGGAGCCGCGCTGACTCACGGGGGCTCCTCGGGTGGAGGGCACGCTCCCCGTGGCCCGCTTGCCCCCCGTTTCGGGAAAGGAGGGGATGTCATTTGGTGACGGTGGCCGCCGAGGGGAGCGCCGGCTGCTTGGCGGAGGCGTTTGGCAGCGGCTGCCGCCACGCTCCCGTCCTTCAGACCGCAGTGCAGGCGCCACGGGGAGCGCACGGCCGCCTCCCTCTTCCCAGCCGTGCTGCAGCTTTGTCGTGCTGCGCGTGTCCCCGCGTGACATTTGTCCCCCCAAGGGGGAGGCTGAGCGGCTCCACGGCACGTCCACAGCCCCCTGGGGCACCCGCCGCTCTCCTGCGTCATTTCCAACAGCCCAGAGCTGCTGGGTTTGTGTGCAGAGCCCCCCCCCCGGATGGGATCCCCCTCCGGGGAAGTGCCACCTCCGAGCCAAGCAGCCTGGAAGCGGGCCAGGTGAGGTGCAGGGCCAGATTTGCTGGGAAATGGGGTTTTCCTGCACCTGCTCACAAAGGGGCAATGCAGGCACCAGCCTCTGCTGCCCTCCTGTCCAGCTGCCTGGCTCCTGAGATGCATCCCCCGGGATTCCCCGGGCAGACATCAGCAAAAAAAAAAAGCCTTCCAGGAAGGCTGCAGCTCACAGCCCCATCCCTCCTGCCCTGTTTCCCACAGGGCAAGAGGATATCTTTATTTTTTATTTTATTTTATTTATTTATTTATTTTTTTCACATGTGCTGAGCACGTTCCTGCTTTTTTTTTTTCCTTATCAAATTTCATCTCATCGATCCGAGGAACGCCTGCCAGCCCAACTCAATTCCTTCCTAATGCATTTCTGGTGGAGAGAAGCGTCCTAGCAGGAATCCAGGCGCAGAGCCCAGCCCCAGGGCCCTGCTCTGCACCCCCCCAGCCCCACGCTCTGCACACCCCGGGCTGCTGCTTTGGGATCACCCTTGCCCCATCCATCCCTCCTGAAGCAACCTCTGCGAGCTGCTGCTGTGGAAACCAAACCCCATGAGGTCCCCCCATGGGTCTCCAGCGAAAAAGGGCGCAGCTCTTCAGCCCAGCTGGCTCAGCCGGGGCTTGCCAGGGCTCCCTGGCACGGGGCTGGCAGCTGGCAGGCAGGGACACGTCCTGCTCAGCACCGAAACCCGCCGAAAACCCTCGTGGCTCAGCACCTGAATCACTTTTTCCTCGTTTCGTGCCTGCCGCAGCGCGTCTGTGGCACGGGGACAGAGCCTGGCGGAGCATCCCGAGCTCAATGTCCTCGGGGAAAATGAACCTGGAGGGGACTGCTGCTCTCACCCTCACCCCCAGCGGCCAAATCAGTGCCACGGGCAGGGCACGGTGTCCCCAGGAGCTCGGTGTCCCCGGGGACCTCGGGATGTGCAGGCTGAGGGCACTGCGCCGGCACGGAGAGCGCAGAGCCTGAAGGGCAGAGCTCCTCTCCCCATCTCCCCCCCCCTCCACATTGCGCACAAGCAGCTCATTTACTGCTCCGCTGAGACGTCTCGGCAGCCTCATCGATAGCCAGAGACAGGGCACGGGGCTAGACGGCTCCGGCGTGGGGCTGGATCCTGCTGCAGGCAGCAGAAATCATCCCCGTGGAGCCGCCGAGCGGCCGCGCCGACGGAGGGGATGCTGCAGCAGCAGGATGGGGCCGTGGTGGGTCCCGTGCCTTCTTCCTGGAAAAGAAAAAAAAAAAAGATAAAAAGCGTCTGCCGGGGGGAAAGAAGCTTGGATGGCATCAGGAAAGGAGTCTGTAAACACCTCAAAGCATCCAGCCCTGCTATAAAGCCAAGCGGGCTGCGGGCTGAGTTTATTCCTCCTGCCCTGCGCAAGATGAGGTCTCTCCGCGTCAGCACCCCGGAGCCAGATGTCAGCCCCTAGCAGCAGCTGCTTCTGGTGACCTCGGCTGATCTGGGAGCTCTGGGCTCCTGCCCAGCCCCAACCCTGCTGCCAGCAGGCAGAGGGACACGATGCAAAAACCTCCCCCAGACCTCGTGCAGCTGCCTCCGGAGCAGAAACCCCGGCAGCAGGGAGCCAACGGGGGCTGCCCCTGCTCTGCCACCACTCCTGCACCTCCCAGGGTGGCTCAGCACCCCCGGGCATCGCTCAGCTTTCTGCCTGATCCTCCCTAAAATATCCTGGTTTGGGTTCAAGCCATCTCCTGCGCGCTCGCAGGGGCTTCCCAGAGCCCATCAGCAGGGAGGGACAACCACAATCATCATTAGCAGCAGCCTCTTTGGACGTGCCCAGACCTCACAGGCTTTCTGGATTTTAATTTATGGCCGGGTTGGAGTGGATAACCACGCTGCAGGGGCTGCAGGTGGGCTGCAAAATAAAGCAAGGAGGCTTCGGAGCATCTCCTGCAGCGGGGAGCTGGTGCGCAGCAGTGGCTGGAGGTCACTTTATTTGGTGGGGAGGAGCACGGCTGGGACATCCACAGCCTTCAGCATCACCCAGGCATCCTCTGGGAGGAGGCTTTTAATCACTTTTAATCACGGGGGACCCAGCGCAGGAGCCTGCAGGAGATCTTTGCTACCTGCAAGGCCTTCAGCCCAAAGCCTGTGCCCACGGAAAAGGCCAATTGCGGCGTGCGAGCGGCTAATTTGTCCCCAGGGGCGCAGCCACGGAAGGAATTTTGGCTGAATAAAGCCCTTTCTGCTCTGATTAATCGTCCCCCCCTGGTTATGAACAATGCCGAACAAAACAGGGATAATATTCCTGCTAGGGGAAATGGGGAGGACGGGTCACCCGAACGCTGCCATTAACGGGTCTAAATAGCCCGGGCTGGTCCTGAATGCATTAAAGCGGTGGAGGAAGCCCTGGGAGGAAAGAATGTCCCCTATTAGCCAAGCCCCGAGCGTCCCAGCCACCACAATAGGGGAGAGATGCCTCGCTCCGAGCTGCCTGCTGCTGCCCTGGGTTCAGGGAAATGTCAGCCCAGCACCCCCAGGCTGCAAATTACCGGAGGGCGCGCGGCTCTTTCAGCCCCGCTGAACCCTATCCACGGGGAAATAATCCCAAACCCGGCTGCCTGCCACGGAGGCACGGCCCCGGCTGCGCCCTGCCCCCTTGGCAGGATGCAAAGCTTGGTTTTTAGTCACAGGGGTGAAGGTTTGGGGTGGAAGGCTTTTGGGTTTGCTCCCGAATCCAGCCACGCAGGTGTGCGGAAAGGTGGCTGCGAGGTTTCCTGCAGGTTTGGAGCCCCCTGGAGATTTGGGGAGGACAAAGGGAGGGTAGAGGGGGACAGGGAACCTGCTGTCATATGTAGGATGCAGGATGTGCTCCTTTCTCAGCAAAAAACCCAGTGGCTTCATGATTTCACCACCGCCAGCACGACGCAGAGCATCCATCCCCTGCCTCTGGGCTTTATCCGCGCTGCATTTTCCCTGCGCCACCCCACGGAGAGCCCCTGCTGGAGCGCAGCCCGGCCAGGAGGAGCCCAGGGCAGGAGGCTGCAAAGCCTGCAGCAGCTCCAGCACCTTTGCACGGCCACGCACGAAGCCACCAGCCCTGCTCCAAAGCTGCCCTCCAGCCCCCTGAGCCCATCCCGCAGCCAAACCAAAGCGGCGCGGTGCCATCAAGTCCCTACAGGTTATTGCAAAGGTGCTGGGACAGCCGTGTCCCCAGCTCCGGGCCCTTCCCCAGGTCCCTGCGGGTCGTGGTGGTGGTCAGAGGGCAGCACGGTGCACACCAAGGGGCATAAAATAAGCGTGCCAGCCTTCCCCACCGTGCAGCCCGTTAATAACCGCGCACAATGCGCCGCAGCCCCGGGGCGGTTCTCAGGGGAAAAAAAAAAAAAAAAAGAGGCTCCAGGCCATGGCTGAGCTCCTCAGGACACCGAAAGATGCTGGCCGGGGCGTTGATACACTTATTTTGCCATTGTTCCTGGCAAAGGAGGCGTCGTGCCTCCCTGCTGCTGGTTTTAAACTAATTACATTCCCTTCGGAGCAGGGGGGAATAAAAGGCGCTTGGCCGGCTGGGGAGCCTGGTGGCGTTTTCCAATTGCCACCAAGGCGCTGAGCTTTTAACCACAAACCCCCCTGCTCACCCTGGCCCTACCTAAAGCTGCCTTCGGGCAGCGACCTCGGTGGCAGGGGACTCGCTGGAAGCAGCTGAAATGTGGTGGAAGGCTGCGCTTTGTTCCTAAATGCTGCCTTTCAGCGCGCAATCCTTCACTCCCCGGCTCCGTCTGGGGCTCCTGAGCCAAGCCCTCTCCCTGCCCTCCCCCATTGTTCTCCGCTGTTTATTTGGTTGGAATAGATGCGTTTGGAACAGATTGCTAGGAGGGTTTGGGTTTTATTTTTGTGCGTGTGTGTGTGTGGTTTTTTTTTTTCTCCTTTCCAGCAAGCCCTGAGCTTTCCCTTTGGGGCCGTCTGACCCCACCTCACCGCTGCGCCCTGGGTCATGGCACGAGGTGGTGACGCACCCGCTGGTGGTGCACCCGCTGGTGTTGCACCCTGCCGTGGGTTTTTTTTAGGCTGTGCCGTCCCCCATGGGTGCAGGGCAGAGGGGCAGGTGGGATGTGACCCCCCCCCCAGGTGCTCTCACTGCTCCGGGTGCGCGGGCACTGCCGTGGGCGCATCGCCCCAACCTCTGCAGATCCCATGGGTGAGTCCCTACGGCCCCAAAACCATCCGGGACATCCTCCAGGGGGGGTTCACAAGGAGCCAGGCAGCTCTGGAGAGCTCTTTCCAGACGGAGAGGGAAGGGTTCATGGCAATGGCCGGAGGTACCTGCCCCACGGGGGGGGCCCCGCCGCAGCATTCCCACGAGAACCAATTCCCGAGCCTCCCCCTGCCCTCCCCGCCTCTCTCCCCTGCTTAATTACTTGGCGAATGGGAAATGTTTTGGCTCGCCCTCCAAACCCCCGTCTGGCTCCTGTAGCTAGGGCAGATCCCTGGGGGAGCTTTGGGGCTCCCGGCCCCTTTGCCATAGCAGCGAGCCCCCGCCGGGGACAACCATTGTGTGTGTGTGTGTGTCCCCCCCCAAGGCCGGAGCACCTGGAGACCTTCTTGTAAAAACTTCATTTGCTGGGGGAAAGCTTTGATTAAAGCAGCCTGGCGGGGGGCTGCCCGGCTCCCGAGTCAATATTGGTTTTGGAGCAGATGGGGGGGGTGGGGGGTGGAAAGAACGAGGGGCCGGGGGTCCCCGTGGGGTGGGGTGGGGTGGGGGGGGCGCCGAGATCAAAGTGGGGCAGCCCCGGAGAGGTGGAGCAGCCCCGCGCGCTGGAAACCTCGGGGAACAAAAGCATCAAAGTAAATCAAATGAAACTAATTGAAGTGCTTTCGCATTAAATAACGAGCGGGAGGCTTTCATGAAACGCCAGCTCCTTCCCGTCAAAAAAGCCGGGGACGGGCTTCCAAGAAGAAGCCAACGCGGCGGCTCCCCCCCCTTCATGACGAGGACAGAAAGCCCCAAACCCAAAATACCCCCCCACAATAGGGTGAGGAGCTCAGAAAGGAGCCTGCACCCCGAGCACGTGGCACTTTTCCCCAGCCTGCTTCATCCCCCGAGCCGTCCCATATGGCCAGGGGTGCTCGGGGACACCGACACCACCAGGAGCACCCCTGAGGGTCCCCATGGGCAGGGGGGGCAGCTCACGTCGCCCCCAGTCACCCAGCTCTGCTCTCCGTGCTCCTCCGTTAGGCTGGGGCTGTAAAATGGGGTTTTTGTCCCATTATAGCCCCGTTTGGGCTTCGGGTGCGGGTTGTGCGGGACCTGCGTGCCTCGGGTTTGGCACCTTGGGGTTCGGGATGGGATGGGGAATGATGTGGGGTGCAGAGAGGGGTGAAGGCTGGAGGTCCCAGAGGATCTCTCAGCTCTCCGGGATCCTCCTGGCCTCTGGGGAAGCTTTGTAAGGCTCGGGGAGGGCTGGCACCCGCGGGAACTTGGGGTGCTCCCAGGGATGAGCGCAGCAGCCGGCACCACCGTGCGCTCCTGGGGATCAAGGACAAGAGGTGCTGAGCCCAACCGGGGGGAGCAGAGCAGAGGGCTCCTCGGGAGGACCTCGCACGGTGCCTGGTTTATTATTTTTTGGCCTCCTCTCGCCAAGGAGGCCACCAACAGCAGCCTTTGGAGGAGGGTTTTGGGGTTACGCTTTCGCCAGCGCCTTCAGTGCGGCGCACGGCAGCTTCTCCACCCCACAACGAACCGGGGCCGGCTGTGGGGCTCCCACCAGAGCCAAACACCATCCCCACACCCTGCTCAGCCCCGAGCACCCCGCTACCCCCTCGGAGCCGCCGCCAGCCCCTTGCCCTGGGAAAGGAAGGGAGGGAGAAGCGGGGCCGGGCTCGTCCTCGTTAGCCGCCGGCTAGAGCGGGCTGTGGCCACGATGAAAGCGAGCCACATGAAGACAATTAGGCTAAATTATGTCCAGTCGCAGCAGACGAGCTAACAGTGGAAGGGGAGGCCGGCCGACTCCAGCCAGGCTCGATGTCTGCCTTGCCCCGCGGCTGCCACTCATACATCACCGATCAAGGGAAGCCCCCGCAGGTTGTTTTAAACCGGGGCCAGCGGGAGGTTGGGCTAATGAGTAAAATCTGAGCATTCCTCAAATTTCCCATCCGTCCCGGGGCGAGGGGAGGGTGGGCGAAGGGGGATGGGGACCGGGTGGCTCTCCGCGGAGAGAGGGGCGATGTTTGGGGAGGGATGGAACTGCTCATCCCAGCCCCGGCCCCAAGCACCTGGAGGTGGGGATGGCCTGGAGAAGGGGATCCGTCGGCTCCCTCGCCACGAGCATCCTTCCTGCAACGTGAAATGTGCCTGGGGAGGGGGTTTAAGGGGTGGTGTGGGAGCCGTGCCCTCGGTGGCAGCGGGTTTATGGGGCTGGGCATCCTCCTCTGGGGAGCCCCAGCGGGCACAAGGGATGCTCGGGGCAATTTTGGGGTTCTCAGCCCCCCTCCCAGCCCCGGTTATTGCAGGCAGCTCCCCCCCAGCCTGCTCAAGGCTCAGCCTCGTCCCTACCCAGGCCAATAAATGAACCTCGCCCACCTCTCCGAGGTCTTTATAAGGGGGGTGCGGAGGAGGGGGAAGGTAATTAAAGGACATCAAAGGCAGGGCAGGAAGAAAAAAAGGGCGTTTTGAAGAGGGAAGGAGAGGGAAAATGGCCATTCCTGATCGATACAATCATGGTGCTTTGGGGTTTTGTGTGCTTGGGCTCAGGGATCAGGGGATCCTTGGGTTTTGTCTCTCCAGCACTGGGCAAAATCAGACGACCTTCTCCATCTCGCCTTGGATTTGCAGCCAGCGGTGGCCACCAGCTCCCCTCCTTTGGTGTCCCTGCAGGGTTTTGATGGCAAAGGTGAATTTTGGCTTTGGAAGAGCCCTCGGGAGCTGGGTTTGCTGCTGCTGAGGCTGTTAACGGAGAGGAGCGACGTGGGGCAGCGCAGGAGGAAAAGCAAAGCCCCAGGACCGGGTGCAAACCCACTGGGGCTGCACCTCTGGGCAGGCTGGAGGGGCACACTTCTCCTTCAAGCCATAAATCCATGAAATTAAACAGAAGAAAAAAAAAAATGCAATTAGAAGGAAGAAAAGGCCGGGAATTAATCACTAATAAACTTTTACCCTTTCTCTTGGCTAATGAAACCAGCATATGGTCCCTATCCCGAGGACAAGCCGCCTCCCCGGGCTCGCTTCCTCGCCCTCTCCGCCCCGCTCCCTCCCTCCCTCCCTGCACTCTTCTGCGCGCCCCCGTCTCCGTCGCTCTCTCTCCCCGGGCTTTTAATTACGTTCATCTATTTCCACTCACTAGGTCTGTCACTTTGCAGCAGGGCTGCTGTAATTATGCTGTGGGAAGCACCGCTCACTTCGCCGCAGCCTGAGCGGATTAAGGATCCTCCGCGCCGTTTCCCACCCCTCTCTGCCAGGTACCTGCCCGGGGATGACAGATGGTCAGGGGCCATTTATTTCCCCTAATGAGCCTGGTACAAAAGGAGATGGCTCCCAAAACACATGTATATTTTCAGCAAACTTTAAAAAATAATAATAAAAAAAAAAAGCCTCCTGTCTCCCAGGGGTGGAGATGGGGAGGGTCTGAGCCCAGGCGAGGAAAGCGTGCCAGGAGAAATTTGGGGCTTGGGGGCTCTGCAGGCTCTGGGAAATGCTCTGGGAAAGGCTCTGCAGCTTGGGAAATGGGGCAGGAGACTTTGAACATGCTGTAGCTCCTCTCAGCTCGGCCACAGGCCAGCAGAAGCCAACAGAAACACAAGGCTTCGGCCGGCGTGGATGAGAGGGGGCTGGCGGTGGGCACCGGTGGCTGCTGAGGGATGAAGATAATTCCAGGACTAAGCACATGCGGGGATTACAGCGTGAAAGGGGAGCAGGGCTGCATGCAGCCTGAGCCGATGCAAAGCGCCAGAGCTTTGAAGGATGCGCGCAGATTAATGCCAGCTGCAGGCTCAGCCACGGGACCGGATTCGCTTTGACCCTCCCCAAAAGTGCCATCAGTGCTGGAGATGCAGGTACAGCCGCTCAGCATCCCCCCAGGCCCAGCAGGGAAGGCAGGCACCGGCTTCCAGGACTCGATTTCCACCCACAACTTGTTTTCTGGGACGAGAGCTTCCCTGCACCCACGCATCTTTGGCCACGGTGCCAAGCGGAGCGCATGGTGCGGCTCCCAGGGGCAGCCCCGGAGCACCCACCTCCAGCCCGTCTCCTCTGGGTACCCAAAAGCAACAAAATAAAAATAAAAAACAAAGTCCTGAGCCTTGAGACAAAGCCTTGAGCCTGCTCACGGGATTTGCAGCATCTGCTCGAGGTGGCACCTGCAGGAAGGGCACAGCTCCGTGCCAACGAGGCCGTCCCGGAGACGAAGCGCTGCTAAAACCAAGGGTCCCGACCCGTGTTGCTAATTAAACACCCCACAGCAGTCGGAGCGAAAGCCAGGCAAGTCTCCTGGCCTCCTCCAGCCCCGGTAATTATTTTCAGCCCCTCAACCCCACGGCCGTGGCAGCTGGGACACGACACGGTGCGTGCCGGGGCCACGCAGCCACCGCCGAGGGGGGGACCCCCGGAGCGAGATAAAAGGTGAGCCGGGGGCACCGGGCACCCAGCCCCGCTGCCAGCTCATTAAAAGCCAGCGTTCGCAGGTCCCCCCTTTTAAACTGTTTATCCATTATTGAAAATCCCATATGTTACGTGTCCAGGAAGATCAGCTTTCAGCCGCGAGATAAGCTGCCTCCATTTATTGTTCTTCCCTCTCGCCCTCCTCCCTCCCCCTGGGCTTTTAATTACATCCATCACCTCCCACCCCTCCGGTGGAGCTGGCTGCGTGTCTCACCAGCCCAGCAAGGGAACAAGGCCCTTTTTTTATTATTATTTTTTTTTTCCCCTCTCGGATTCAGCAATTGTTTCGCTTCCCAAGTCCTCGAGCGAGAGGCATTTAGCAGCCGCTGTGAAATTTCAGCCAGGATTGGAATTTATTTTAAGACGCCGGCCTTTAAATTTTTCATTAAACCTTTTTTCCCCCTGCGATGCAGCAGGCTGCTGCGGGGAACCGGAGGGGGGGAACGGGGCATTTGCATGCCCAGCACGTCGGGAAGGGAAGGAGAATTTCTCCTGGGCAAAGACCTTTGGGCACACGCGCCCCGAGCAGGGCTGCCCGGTGGGAGCGAGCCCCGGGGGGTCCCTTTGCTCAGGGTGGGCTTCCAAGGACGAGCATCCCCGCAGGGTCCCGGGCACGCTGCCCGCTGTAGAGCTGGCTGGAAGCATCCTGCTAGCAGCCCTCAGGTTTTTCTGCTCGCAGCTCTGCCAGACTTGAAGCTCCCAAGCTGCGATTTCCCGTGCCGGGTGCCTGCTCCTGCAGGGAAGGCGATGCCTGGAGCCAAGCCGGAGGGCACGGAGCTGCCTCCGGGAGATCTGCCTCCTTCCCCCCACGTGCCCTGCTCGTCTTTTCCATCCCGCTCCTGCAGTTTGCCCAGCGGGGGCTCTGCAAACATCCACCGAGCAGGGGGGATATCCTGGATTTCAGCACCCCAAAAATTGCTGGGACGGAGCTGCCCACGCGCGCTGAGCGCAGCATTTCCCTCCCTAACCAAGGGCCCTCTCCTTGCCACGCGATAATTTTCTATCACAGCTCCTAACCCCCTGCTAGAAAGGCTCTGGCACAGCTTTGCCCGCTGTTAGCTCAGCGTTCCCACCAGATTACAAAGCCAAGAATTTCCCCTGCAAAGCCCATCCTCGGGCAGGGTCCCGTGCGCCCCGGTGCCACGCCGCAGCTCCGGGGACAGCTTTTCCCCCCCAAAAAAAAACGAGGGATTTGCCCTCACCCGAGCGCACGGGGAGGTTTCTGCAAGGCAGCAGGTTTCAGCTCAAGCTGCCGCCGCGTTTCGCGTGCAGCACTGAGGTGTCTCATTAATTTATTAATTATTCACCGAGCGCCAGACGGGCGCACGGGAGATCAGACAGGGCTTGCTGGCTCCCAGCAAGCGCCCTGACTCCCCTGATGTCAGGACTTGCTCTTCAGTCACAGACACGTTGTCACCGGCCACCTGCATGTGACAGGACAATCTTCGTTAAGATCCCAATTAGCAGATAATAAGGTCGGCACCAAACCGGATCCTCCCGAGCCAGCCTGGCACCCGCTCTCCTTTCATTTCATTTCATTTCATTCCCCTCCACCCCTTGTTAAATAAAATGATCCCTGAAGAAACTTCGGGGTAAGAAGCAGCTCAGGTGAGCGGGGAGGGAGCAGAGGAGGGATGGATGGAGCAGAAGGGGTGCTGGTGGGACCCCTGCCCTATAGGCACAGCCCCTGTTGAGGGGTTTTTCCCTGCCCTGAGCCCACGGTGCCGGGAAGATCGCCAAGGATGGGGATGAAGAAGGTCATTTAAGGGCCCCCACGGGGCGAAGCAGTTCCCCTTTCATCACTTGCTCCTGGTCGTCATAAAGGGTGATAAAGGAGAGGGAACAGGCCGGGCAGCCGCTCCGCCAGCCCCTTTCATCTCGGGGATGCAAATCCGGGAGCCGCCTCCCCGCTCACCCAGCCGGGGCACGGGAAGGGCAGAGGAACCTGCAGGGACAGATTGGTTGGGCAAGCAGGAAAACCTCGGCGTGCTCTGCAGGAGACAACAGAGGAGCTGGTGGCACGAAGGCACGGGGAGCTGGGGACACCACAGCCCTGAGCCACGCACGTGGCACCGCCAGGGGCTTGGCTGCGGGTGCTTTCTGCTCAACATCTTGTCCTACAGGCACTTGGCAACCCTCAGACCGGTTTTCAGGGGTCAATATTCTCTTACAGGCACTCAGATCAGTTTCCAGGGGTCAGCACTCGAGCACCGTGCTCCTCTTCTCCCCCATCACCAGCTCGGAGATGTGGGGATGTTTCCACGTTGTCCATGCAAGCTGGAAAAAAAAATTATCCTTGGGAAAGCCTCGCTGGGACCTGTGTAGGAGGGGTCCTGTCCCTCCTACCCAAATAAGACAATTTTTTTTGCCATCCCATGCAATTTTTGCTATAAAACTGCAACCACGAAAAATCACAGCCTCATTTCTGGAAGACCACGGGGTGTTTTTTGGGAGCTGCTTTGCTCGTGGTGCGCACGGTGGGGTTTGTTTGCTTATTATTAACCGGGGCAGGCCTTCCCAAAGAGAAACGGCCCCAGGTCAGGGTGACAGCGGCGGAGGGGTTGAAGTCACGGCGCTGATCTTCTCTGTGGGACCCTAAAGAAGTGGAAACTTCCACTCGATGCCACGAAATCCTCCCACAACGAAGCTGTTCAGAGGTGCCCATCGCACACTTGCCACGGCCACGAGAGGGAAAAGATTTCTGGAAGGAAGCGGGGCCGCGGGGAGGCTCGCTGGGTGCCAAAATCGTGCCTCTGTGGCTCGGTTTTGGGGTCCGAGTGCTTGGATCTGGGCACGGGCTGCTTTTCCCCTCGTGTCCCCTCCTGCAGGGCTTCCCACCCAGCTCTCCAGCAGCCCAAACCCTGCTGAGCCCAACCCTGGGCTCCCTCCTCCTCCTCCTCCTCTTCCTCTCCTTGCAGGATGCCGCGCTCCTGCGCTTGCCAGGACACCTGGAGAGATGGGCACGCTGGCAAAACCCTCACCAAAAAAGCAAGAAACGGGGCTTCTGCATAAACAGAAAATTGGGATTCCTACGGAATGCAGAACAAACAAGCAGGGAAATTATTTTGTTCCCGGGAACAAGCCAGATTTTTTTATTATTATTATTATTTTTCTCCCCAAATATTTATTTCAGCGACCAAATGAAACCTTCCAGCCCTTCGGGGACGCAAGCAGCCCTTGCTGCGGGTGCTGGTCAGGGCTCCCAATGCCTCAGTGCACGGCTTTAAAGGCATTTCTGCGCTCTTGTGGATTAGTGACCCATTCTAACAGGTCTCCATTGACCGGGAGCGTGGGTCTCTCAAAGAGTCCATTGGATGCAGCTTACAAAAGACTTTAGCCGGAGACGAAGAGTTTACAAAAAAGTTTGTAGGAAACCGTGGAGTCCTTTTAAAAGAGAATAAACTGCCACTGCTGTGTCTGGGCCGAGTTAATCTGATTAGGCCAAGCTCATCAACAGCCCCGCTGAAAGGAGCGAGGCGGGGGGAGAGCAGGCTGGGGACAGCCCCGGAGGAAAACCGGGCACCTTTTTAGCAGAGAAGTCAAACAAAACCCATTGTGGCCGAGCACGCCTGCCTACAGATGGCACAATGACAAATCTCTGCACGGGCAGAGCAAATATCATCGACGGCTTGGTGGTGGCGGTGCTGTCCTTGTTTCCCCGGGTATGGGAACGGACACTTCATGAGATTTAGGGAAACCAAAATGAAAGGGGCCACGGAATACCACGGATAACGGGCCTGGCTGGCGGGGTGGCACAGGCCCAGGAAGTTCACCCTCTCTGCATTAAACCTGGAGGAATAGGAAGCCCTAACGCACATCATTTATGGTCCTGGGTCCCTTAGGGTAGCTCTGGTGGGAAGCGCTGCAGGCCCCGTGCCTGTGCTCCATTGCCACCCGCTCCCAGCTGCCCCAGGCAGTGCAGAGGCACCAAGGGTTTGCAGCCAGCTCCTTACAAACCCAGCTTCTGACGCTGCTCAGCGCCGTAAAACCTCCAGCCCTAGGCAGCAGAGCAGTGATGCATGGAAGTCAATGCACTTGTGCAACGCACTTGTGTAATGCACGTGCACGATGCACTTGCACGATGCACTTGCACGATGCTCTTGCACATTGCTCTTGCACGATGCACTTGCACGATACACTTGCACAATGCACTTGCATGATGCTCTTGCATGATGCACTTGCAAGATGTGCTTCTACAATGCATTTGCACGATGCACTTGCACAATGCATTTCCATGGTGCTCTTGCACGATGCACGTGCATGATGCAGCCCAGAAACCCCTGCCTGCTGGTTTTTTTTTTTGCCTTCCCCTTCTCTCCAGACTTCTCCACGACTTCAGGCCTGGACTTTTGACCTGGGAAAGCATCAGGATGTGCAACCAACCCACAAACCCTCGGTCCTGCTGCACCTGCCCGGCCGCACCGCAGCGCTCGGCCCCACGGACCCGGCTTCACCTGGGGCTGTGCAGGGCCAGGCAGAAGCTCACTTCAAGATATTTACTCTGGCCAAAGCCAAAACCCTAATTAAATGTCCCGTCGGAAAGTTAACGCCACCACCATCACCTTCCCAGGAGACGTTTTAGGCTCTAGATTTGGAGCAGCCAGCGCTGCGCCCGGGCTCACCGTCGGCAGCTCCTCAGCCCATATAATTAAGAACAGTATCAGCGGAAGGCATGTAAGGAGATTTTCTCCCCAAGGCCACCTAATACAGATGTAATTGACTCTATTTTCTGCTTTCTGCACACGGATTGCCGCGGCTCAGCCCCTATTATCCGCCGACAAATGAACAGGACCCCGCTGAAAGGGACCTCTCCAGCCCGCGCCGGGCGCAGAGAATGGAGCGCCGGGGCTGTGTTAAATCTGGACACAACGCGGCTCCGCTCCCCCCCTTTTCATCTCCGCCGCCTTTTCAAGATGTTTTCCAGCGGAGGGTAAGTCAGCAAATCTCTGTGCTCGGGCGGAGCGCTGGCACTTGCTGGAGAAGGGAACATCTGTCTCCATCAGCTGGGCTCTTGTGCCGCCGCCGCCGCCGCCGCTCTCCCGAAACCGGGGCGAAGCCCGCAGGAAGGATTTTTTGTGTTTTTTTCTTTTTCCAGCACGCTTGCAATTTCCTTTTGCAAAAATTTCCAAGGGCGGGGAAGGAGGAAGGGAGGCGAGAAAAGAAATTAAAACCCATTTTTGCCTGGCAGTGAAAAGAGGCCCGGGGAAAAATCTCCATTTCTAAGGCTGCAAAAATCCCCGCCGCTGCCTTCCCCCCCCCCCGAAGGATGTCCTCACCAGCAGCAGGCACGGGGCTTCATGGTTAAAATCATCGTTAATTTTCTCAGAAATATCCTTGCTTAGAGCTGGGAGAGCCCCAGCTTTTCCTCGGAGAGCAGGAGCTGCGCATGGCGAGCGGCGGACACAAATGAGAGGTTTCCCCCGCTCCCTTTTTGGGGCTGTTTGGGGGGATTTGGCGAATCCTCCGAGTCCCGGTAATTAATTTCGGCTGAGCTGCGGAGGGACAAAAGAGGCCGGGCAGGGTTTGAAAAGGCTGCTGGGGGGCAGCAGGCTGCAATTTGTTACACATTAGGGGCTGCCAAAGGACCCCCTCGCGCCCCGCCAGCCCTAAACGTCTTCATCTCCCCTCTGCCCCGCTACCCACAGCCCTGTAGGGCAGGGGGACGATGGCAGGGGATAAATCGGGGGGAAATCCAGCAGGATTAGAGCCCGAGCCCTGGGCAAACAGGAGCTGGAGGGGTGGCCCCCAGCCCCAGCTGGCCGCCCCGACAATGCCCTGCGCAAACGGGGCCGGGGCCGCACGCGGGAGACAAAACCCCGCCATCCGGGGGCCTTTTATGAGCTTTTTTTTTTTGTTGTTTTCTTCCTTTTCCTTTTTTTTTTTTTTTTTGAGCCGGGCTTGCAGATCCGAGGAGCCGGGCTGTAATAAAGTCGGGTTTAGGGATCAAAGGGGGCCGGAGATCCCGCGAGCATCCGGGCTGCGAGCGCTGTGTCCTCCTCTGCCCCCACCCAACACGAATATTAGGGCTAATCACCCACCCCACAACCCCTGCGTAGGGTGGAAAGAGCCTGTAAGCTGCTTTTTTTATTTATTTATTTTTTAATACGTGTATGAACATGAGGGATTTGGGAGGGATCAAGGTGAAATCTACAGGCCGTGCCCGGGGAGGGATCCCGGGGACTTTTCACCCCAGCTTTAGGATGGAAAATCCCCGCTCTCCATCCCGAGATGCTTTCAAGGCTTTTCCTTTCCCCGTGCACGCTCGGTGCTGCAAACTGGGGAAGCAAAACCATGGCAAGCCAGAGCGGTGCCGAGCACGAGATGCACCATTTCTGTGATTTCTGCCTTATTTCCAACTTCTGCATTCCCCATCCGTGCTTTCTGCTCCTCCAGCATCTCCTACGCACCTTGCACACAAAAGCAGAGCTTTGCACGAGCAAGGTGTGCGAGGTCCAGGACGGAGCAGAGGTGCAGGGGAGGCGAGAAGCTTTCCGAGGAGGGGTCTCCGTGCCCTCCCCTCCGCATTGCTCCCACCCCCGAGCAGCAGGGAGCTGCAAACCTGCTGCAAACAACACCTCCAAGTGCTCCGTGCCCACCTTGGGGCTGGTTTTGGGGAGGTGCTGAGCAGCTGGGTGCAGCTGCTGTATTTTGTAAAATACTACAAAACGGGACCTAAAGGGAAAAATCCTGCCCTCTGCAAGCCACCGGAGCATGCACCGCACTGCAAGGCCAGCAAAGGGCAGGGCCAGGGCCTCGTTTTCCCCCCCAGACCCTAATTAAGGAGCAGCCCCAGCTGCTCCCAGCACCGGGTCACGTTATTGCCCCCAATATTCAGGGGATGAGGAACGCAGCTCCCAAACAGCTTCCTCCCCGTTCCGGGAGGCTTTTGCAATCAACCTTTGGCTCCAATTTGTAACCACAACTTTATCTACAGGCCGGCTTCGGTAGGAACAAGAGGTGGTGCAAGGCAAGAAAACTTCCCAAAAATACCAGTCCTGGGGCTGGGCCAGCTCCTGGCTTCTTCCAAAGGTGCTTTCGGACCCGAGAGGCTCCCCCAGGTCTCGCTGAGCACATTTGAAGCCTGAAGACTTTGGGAATTCGAGGAGAAGGGCAATGCATCGTGGCAGGGGTACAGCATGACAAAAATGCTCCTAAGGTGTCACGTGGAGAAGGATTCACCGCTCCCGGCCCGGGGGTTGCACCACTGGGTGTGGATTCAGTTGGAAAACCACTCGTTTCGTGTTATTTTTTTAATTGCAATCACGCCATTAATGCATCCTGCATTAACTGCCCAAGGAGGGGCACTGTTTTTGCTGCTGGTTATTTCCTCACGCTATTCCTACACGAGCCAGGGAGGTTGCACAAAGGGCTGTGCTATGTTTTGTTGCTCTCAGGAGGAAGCAGATCCCCTTTTTGGATGGAGGAGCCCGAAATAAATGCGTTTTGCTGTCTACAGGAGGATGAGCAGCGAGGAGTGCAGTGATTGCAGGGGTTTTTGTGTGGTTTAACGTGAGAGCAGGCGATGCTGCTGCCCCTGCGTGGAACGGGTGGGAAAGGGATGGAGCTGGTGCCAAAAAGGAGGGGGCTGGAAGGAAAGAGGGGTGGAAGTGGTAGGAAAAGGGATGGAAGTGTAGGAAAAAGGGATGGAAGTGGCATAAAACAGGGATGGAAATGGCATAAGAAAGGAATGGAAGTGGTATAAAAAAAAGGGATGGAAATGGTATTAAAAATGGGTGGAAATTGTTTTTTAAAAAAGAGACAGAACTGGCGTAAACAGGAGATGGAAACAGTATAAAAAGGTGGATGGAAGTGGCATAGAAAAGGGATGGAACTGGCATAAAAAATGGATGAAAATGGTATAAAAAATATGGAACCGGCATAAAAAAGGATGCAAGTGGCAGGAAAAGCAGCAGTGGGTGCCCTGTGCCCGTTACTCATTGCATGGTACTCAGTGCATGGTGCTCTTCACCTATTGCACGGTGCCCACTGCACAGTGCTCATTACCCCTTGCACAGTGCATGGTGCTCATTACCTGTTGCATGGTGCTCGTTACCCCTTGCACAGTGCTCAGTGCTCATTACCCCTAGCACAGTGCACAGTGCTCATTACCTATTGCACATTGCCCACTGCACGATGCTTATTGCCCCTTGCATGGTGCACATTATCCATTGCACAGTGCATGTTACCCTTGCATGGTGTTCATTACCCCTTGCATGGTGCTTGGTGCTCACTACTCCTTGCACGGTGCCCGTTACCCCTTGCACACTGCTTGTTACCCTTGCATGCTGCTCATTACACTTGCACGGCGCTCATTACCCATTGCATGGTGCCTGTTACCCCTTGCACGGTGCCTGTTGCCTATTGCACAGTGCATGTTACCCATTGCATGCTGCTCGTTACCCTTGCACAGTGCCCGTTACCCCTTGCACGGTGCCCGTTACCCCTTGCATGGCGCATGTTACCATTGCACGCTGCTTGTTACCCTTGCACGCTGCTCATTACCCATTGCACAGTGCTTGTTACCCCTTGCATGGTGCGTGTTACCCATTGCACACTGCTCATTACTCATTGCATGGTGACAGTTACCCCTTGCACGGTGCCTGTTGCCCATTGCACAGTGCATGTTACCCTTGCACGGTGCTCGTTACCCATTGCACGGCGCTCATTACCCATTGCACAGTGCTTGTTACCCCTTGCACGTTGCATGTTACCCATTGCACGGTGCTCATTACCCCTTGCACGGTGCCCGTTACCCCTTGCACGGTGCATATTACCCTTGCACGGCTCTCGGTACCCATTGCACGGTGCATTTTACCCCTTGCACGCTGCTCATCCCCCTTGCACGCTGCCCGTTCCCCTTTCCCGCCGCCGGCTGCTCCCTGCCCGCCGCCCGCTGCTCGCTGCACGGCGCCCGGCGCGCGCCCCGGTGGGCGTGGCCTCCCCCCGCGGGCCGCCGGGCGCGCGGCGGCACGTGCTCCCGGCGCCGGGCGGCCAAGGGCGGGGCCGAGCGCCGCCCGCTTGATTGACGGCCGGGCTCCCCGCCAGCCAATCGGTGGCGCCGCCGCCGCCCGCCCGCCGCCGATTGGCCGCCCGCCGCCCGCCGCCCGCCGGCCCCGCGTGGCCCCGCGCGCGCCGGGCGGCCTCCCGCCAAAGGGCGGGCCGCGCGCGCGCGCGCGCGTGACGCCCCGGCCGGCCAATCGCAGCGCCCGCTGCCAAGCGGCGGAGGGGGGGGGGCGGGAGGGGGAGGGGGGGGGGGGGGAGGCGATCCGCGCTGCGATTGGTCGGCGGCGCTGTGGGAACGGCCGCGGCGGCGGTTTCCCACGAATGGGGAGCGGGCGGCGGGTATAAAAGGCAGGGGGGGAGCCGGGAGCCGCCACTCCCGGCCCCGCCGCTGCCGCCGCCGGAGCTCCGCGGTGCCGCCGCCGCTGCCCGCAGCGCCATGCCCGCAGACACGGGCCCGGAGAAGCCCACCGCCTCGCCCATCGCCGGGGCTCCGGCCACCGCTAGCCACACGCCGGACAAGCCCCGGAGCGCCAGCGAGCACCGCAAGGTAAATGGCGGGGCCCGGCCGGCGCGCAACGGAGGTGGATGGCGGCGAGCAGGCGGCCGTGCTGAGGTCGGTGCACGGGGAGGGGGGCGAACGGCGTGAAAAATTAACTAATGAGGGGGTGAGGGGAGGCTTCAGGCACCAACCGAGGCTCTCCCCGCAGTCCTCCAAGCCCATCATGGAGAAGCGGCGCCGGGCGCGCATCAACGAAAGCCTGGGGCAGCTGAAGACGCTGATCCTGGACGCGCTGAAAAAAGACGTGAGTTTGGGGGCTTTTTGGGGTGAAAACGCAGAATCTGAAGGGTTTAGGGGTGAGGAGGAAAGGGGGCTGACGGCTGCTGTCGTCCCGCAGAGCTCGCGGCACTCCAAGCTGGAGAAGGCGGACATCCTGGAGATGACGGTGAAGCACCTGCGGAACCTGCAGCGGGCGCAGATGACGGGTGAGCACCGAGCCCAGCATCCCTCCCACCCCCCTTTTTATTTTTATTTTAGGGAGAAAAAACCCCTTTTGAGGGTTTTCCGGTGGAGCTGGGTGGCTGTCCGCACCCCGCAGCCGCTCACCAAGCCGCCCCCCTTTTTTTTTTTTCCTTTTTTTTTTTTTTTTGCTTTGCAGCCGCCCTCAGCGCCGACCCCACGGTGCTGGGTAAATACCGGGCTGGTTTCAACGAGTGCATGAACGAGGTGACCAGGTTCCTCTCCACCTGCGAGGGGGTCAACGCCGACGTCCGTACCCGCCTGCTCGGCCACCTCTCGGCTTGCTTGGGGCAGATCGTGGCCATGAATTACCCCCCACCACCACCACCTCCTCCGCCGCCCGCCGGGCAGCCGGCGCATCTGGCACAGCCTCTGCACGTCCAGCTGCCGCCCGCCGCTGGAGCCGTGCCCGTGCCCTGCAAGATGAACCCCGCCGAAGCCTTGTCCCCTAAGGTTTATGGGGGTTTTCAGCTCGTCCCGGCCACCGATGGTCAATTCGCCTTCCTCATCCCCAACCCAGCCTTCCCACCCGGCTCCGGACCCGTGATCCCGCTCTACGCCAACGCCAACGTCCCCGTGTCTACGGGAGGAGGATCGGGGAACGCATCCGCCACCCCGTCGGCATCCCCGGTGCAGGGCTTGACATCATTTGGGGGCAGCATTGTGCCGGCGTCCCAGGCGGGGAGCCCCGTGGCAGAGCGCAGTGAATCCGTCTGGAGGCCTTGGTGACTTGCCCAGAGCAAAAAAAAAAAAAAAAAAAAAAATATAAAAGGCACGGAACTCCGCTTGGCTCCGTTGTATGGAGCCCTGTTATGCTCGGGTTTTTCTTTTTTTTTTAAAAAAAAAACATAGAATGGAGGATTTTAAAAAAAAAAAAAAAAGGACCTCGATATGAACGTGCTATTTATTATTTTCAGAGGTTGGGATCTCGACTTGTATTTTTACTCCTTTGAAATGCCTTTATTTGAGATACGTTTTTTAAGAAAAAGAAATAAATGAGAAATAGTTTTGTAACAAATATTCGAGAAGTATAATGCCAAAGTTGTTTGTACCCCGTTTGTCTGTGTGTGTGTTGCGTGCCTGTGTTGGAGACTTCCAAAAAAAAAAAAAAAGAGAAAAAAAATGCAGGTGTTTAAATAAACTCTTTGAAATAGATTTTTTTTTTCCTCCTTTTCATTTAGCAGGGACAAAGCTAATCCTCAGGAGGGGGGGAAAAAGAAGTAGGAGCAAACTTTATGGCCTTAAGTAAGGCTGTTGGAAGGGATTCCTGCAAGAGATAGAGGGGAGGGAATGGGGGCGGGGGTCTGGCCCTGCTGAAATAGCACAAAAAAAAAAAAATTCCTAAAACTGCCCCTGGAACCTGAGCAATGTATGACCCCAATACCACTGAAATAATTCTACTTTTAGGATTTTTTTCTGCTTTTAGGGTTTTGCTCCTGTTACCTCTTTTTAGGGCTTGTGGGGGGGGGGGGTGCGCAGAAGTTACTATCCTGCCCACAAAAGAGGCAGGAGAGTCTGTCCCCATTGTGAGGAGGGTAATTAGAAGGTATAAAGGGTCTCATCGAGTATGCAGCGGGCTCTTTGGGAAGTTGGGAACCCTATTGAAACGCCTGGGAACTCGGAGCTGAGGGTTAATGTGTGTCTTTTTTTTTTCTCTCCACTCTCATTGACAGGGCCAGATAGACTCTGATACTCAATGCTGTTGTAAATTCAATTGCCTGGCCTCACAATGCCCACCTCATAAAAGAGAATAACTCGGGGTTGTGGCTTTTTTCTCCTTTTTTTTTTTCTTTTTTCCTTCCAGTAAGCAAGGGAACCGAGGAAAAGACAGTTTTGCCACCCATTCTGACTCACCCCCGGCACTTGAATCCCGGCCAAGTGGAAGCAATTGCAGCCTCGCGCGCGGGGAATTAACCGCTTCCAATTGGCACCAATTAATAAGGTGCGGAGAAAGCGCCTCATTTCATTGCTTTTCGGGTTTTTTTTTGCTCCCCATCGATGAGGATATTGTGATTTCGTGGAGGAAAAACCAGCAGGTGACGTGCGTGGAGCCCCCCGTGCCTGGTTTCTCTCCATCCCCTGGGACCCCGCGGGTGGGGGGCGATGCTCGAGACCCCCCCTTGGGTTTTGCTTGGCTTTCGGGGAATGTCTTAATGCTTGTAAAACAGCCCAAAATTGCACAAACCTAGGGCTCAAACCTGTTTTTTTAATTATTATTATTATTTATTTTTAGGATGCCAATGCAATCTGCTGTCGGGAGGTCTGGGGGCTGGCGGCGATCGGGCTGGGGTTTATTCGGGGTGGGTTACGGGGTCTTGTAGGGCAGCCAGCCTGCTTCTGTTGACCCCTGTGCACCTTGCGGGAGATTTTTGGCTGGGTTTTGGAGCCGGAGCACGGGTGGCAAAGAACCTGGTGCCGATCAAACCCCCCCCCGTGCGCTCCTACGCCTGGGCCATCGCTCGCCACCCCCTGCCCTGCCTCCACCTCGCCGTCACGAGGAGGAACCCGGCCGAACCCGGAGGTTCCCGGGAGGTTTTCTTATGCAATCTTATGCACAAAATCACGTTATCCCCCGCAGCCCTTCGCCACCCCTCCTCTTCTGCCGGAGGAAGGCTCGGAGGAGCCGACGAAAGCCTGCCCGTAACCAAAAACCTCCCCGGGGGCTCTGGACGCAACCCCTCAATGCCCTCTCCCCTCCGGATCCCACCCTGCAAATTTCTTTTAGGCCAAGCTGCCGAGCTCCTGCATTGAAAAAAAAAAAAAAAAGATAATAAAAAAATAAATTTGTTTTTTTATTTTTTTCCTATTTTCTGTGCATTACTGCAGCCCTACAAACGCAACACGTGCCTCGGGGACGCGGCGCTGCTCCAAAATGATGCCCTGGGAGCAGGGACCCCGTGGTCAGAGCCCTGATTTTATGCCCCGTGCTGCCCCATGCCATTATTTTTTTTACCTTTTTCCTTTTTTTTATTTATTTTTTTTTTTCTCTTTGGCCTTGGGCAAGTCACGGACCTCTCCGTGCCTGGCTTGTGCGGTGCAGGAGGTGGACACGAGGTGAATGACACCAATAAAAACGCGTGCCAGGAGCTCAAAATCCTGCAGCGAGGGGTTTTGTTTGCCCAGAGCACCAAACTGGGCAGAAACCTTACGATTTAGGTGCACCCAGACCCTACATTTCCGCAACCCCCTTGGGCTCCACCGCTCCATCCATCCCCGACGGGGGGGATGCCGCGCTCCTTCGAGCCTCCCCACGTAGCTCTTTGTAATTGTTTTATTTTTATTTTGTTTTTCGGGTGCTGAACCTGGCCTTATCCCTTTAGAGCGGCAATAAAAGAGCAAAGTGTGCTGCTGCTGGAGGGTGAAAGTCCAAAGGGGCAGCCAGAGGAAACGGGAGGAGGGAAGAGGGAAGGAAGGGAAGGGAAGGGAAAGGGAAGGGAAGGGAAGGGAAGGGAGAGGGAAGGGAAGGGAAGGGAAGGGAAGGGAAGGAAGGAAGGGAAGGAAGGGAAGGGAAGGAGGAAGGAAGGGAAGGGAGAAGGGAGGGAAGGGAAGGGAAGGGAAGGGAAAGGGAAGGAAGGGAAGGGAAGGAGGAAGGGAAAAGAGAAGGGAAAAGAGAAGGGAAAAGAGAAGGGAAAAGAGAAGGGAAAAGAGAAGAGAAGAGAAGAGAAGAGAAGAGAAGAGAAGAGAAGAGAAGAGAAGAGAAGAGAAGAGAAGAGAAGAGAAGAGAAGAGAAGAGAAGAGAAGAGAAGAGAAGAGAAGAGAAGAGAAGAGAAGAGAAGAAGAGAAGAGAAGAGAAGAGAAGAGAAGAGAAGAGAAGAGAAGAGAAGGAAATTAAATACATAATATAAATATACCATACTATGCTATACTATACTATTCTATACTATGCTATTACCATACTATACTGGACTGGACTATACTCTAGTGCACTATAAAATATTAAAAATAAAATAGAAAATAAAAAATGGAATAAAATGAACTATAAATAGAGTAAAATGAACCATAAATAGAGTAAAACTATAAAATAAAATAAAATAAAATAAAATAAAATAAAATAAAATAAAATAAAATAAAATAAAATAAAATAAAATAAAATAAAATAAAATAAAATAAAATAAAATAAAATAAAATAAAATAAAATAAAATAAAATAAAATAAAATAAAATATAGGAACCAACCCAACCCAATCCACCCAAGACAAACCAGAACAAACCAAAGCAAACCCAGCCCCCAGCCCATCGGGGGGGGAGGCAGCCACCCAGCAGCAGGCCTGGCACGGTGCCTCCCCGTGTCCCCTTGTGTCCCCTTTGTCCCCTGGTGTCCCTTGGTGTCCCCTTTGTCCCCTGGTGTCCCTTGGTGTCCCCTGGTGTCCCCTGGTGTCCCCTTTGTCCCCTGGTGTCCCTTGGTGTCCCCTGGTGTCCCCTGGTGTCCCCTTTGTCCCCTGGTGTCCCCTGGTGTCCCCTGGTGTCCCCGGATACCCCCCAGCCACGCGTGGCCCGCCCGCTTCCCACGGCAGCGAGCTGCCGGGGCTGTGAAGGTGATGGATTGAAATGAAGTCCCTCCGGAGCAGCGGCGTGCTCGTCGGGGTCGGGGTCACGGCACTGAGCCGCTTAATCAGAGCTCGGCAGCCAGCCCCTCGGAGCGGGGCCTCGGCGCCGAATTTCTGCTCCGCTATCTCGCCCCGGCAGCGCATCCATCACCCCGCAGCAAAACCCTGGCCGCCAGCTCAGGTGGGCTTCCCGCGATGGAGAAGACTAGGAAAAAAAAAAATAAAAATGGTAATAACTCAGCCCACTAGGAAAACTTATAATAATGATGAAAACTCGGCCCCAGCTCCGTGCTGCTGCCGTTGTGCCAAGCGTGGGGAGGGAAGGGTGGCCGCCACGCCAAGGCGGTCCTCGGATAACAAATTCCTTTATCTGGCTGGAGCATTTCTCTGGGGAAGGCGGGGGAGGTTATTATAAGGTTACCCTGAACTGTTGTAAAATAAAGTTGTTTTTTTTTTATATATTGCGATTCAGGAGTATTGTGCAGATAAATCACTCTGGCTTTGCTATGGGGTGGCTCTAAGGCAGTAGCCGAGCTGATCCCATGCGCCCAAAGGGATGTGCCCAGCAATTAGCACGTCCCATTAGCACCCACGACCTGTGCACCACTCCCATTCCTCCAAGCAGGACAATATTACCCCCGTCTGTGTGCAAATAATGCAATTATTCCCATTTCTTTACTCAGCCAGATATGTGGGGCCAGCGTCTCCTCTCGCTGCACACCAGGATTTGTGTCCTTGGAGCAGCACCACGAGTTACATCCGTGGCATCTCCAGGCAAAGCCATGCAAGAAACTCCCAGGTTTTGAGGGCCGAGCCCCCCCAGGCCTTTCCCATTCACAAATTGGTCTCAAATTCATAAAATCCCAGAGAGCAGCCCCAAAGGGCTGTGCACGCAGCAGCCGCGGGGGAGATGGGGACGTTTATCAGCCGCCGCCAGGCTCCCCAAAACCAAGCGGGCTTTAAGGAAGCCTGGGGTTCAACAGCAGCCGAGCAGTGCTCCGGAAAAAATCCACCTCTTTAAGGCGTCTTAAGCAGAATGGGGACTCGAAAAGTGTCACCCCTCGATAAGGGGCTCACGTCCTTGTCCTGAAAAAAATTCATCCTGGTTGGCACATCACCGGCACCCCACGAAGGCTTTTGAGGTGTCCCCGCGGAGGTGGGCGCCTCTCCTTGCTGCCTGCTGCTGGGAGCCTCGGGGAGGCAAATATTTGCAAACAGTTTTTTATTTTTATATTTAAGATATATATTTATGATATTTGCAAACGGTTCCCTTCGAGGAAGGGAAGAATTTCGAGGCCAACCCCTAAAAAAAGCAGCCGGCGGCGGATGGAAGGAAGGCACGGGGAGACGCGGCGGTTCCACCCAGGGTTTAAAGTCAGGGTCCCCGAGCAGCCCGTGTGTGTTTTTTGACAGCCTTTGGGTGTTAAAACAGCCGACAGAAACCGCGTGCAGGGGCTCTGCCACCGGCTCCCGGGGGCCTTCTGGAGCGACAGGGGCAGGTGAGGAATTGTCGGGCGGCGTGGGTGGGATGGCGTGAAGGCAAGAGCTTCCCCGAGACATCTCAAATCAATTAGCAGCATTTAGGAGCTATATTTAACTCCGCTTCTGCAAGCAGGCAGATCCCTGACTTCTCGTTTTCTCATTAAGGCTGTTTACATGTCTGGAGATTTTGTTCTACCCCCGGAGCTGGAGCAGATAAAGCAAGCACTGAGCGTTTGGCTACCACGGGGGCAATTGCTAAAGGGTTTATTCGGGGAGACAAAGCCTCAGCAGCCTGGGGAGGGTGAGATCTGGGCTTGGGTCGATGCAATTGTGCTTGATCTCGGGGCTGATAGGATTGTGTTTAGAACCTATCCCCTCCTATAGGGTGGGAAAGGAGGATAAAAACCAAATTTCCACCTTCTCCCTGTGACCCACCCAGCCCTGACCCAGGTGATGCACTCTGCATCGAGATGTTTCTCAGGAGAGCAGCAGCGTGAGCCCACCCGCATCGGGGCTGGGTTGGAGCCCTCAGCTCCCCACAGAGCTGCTGCTTTGCAAAACCAGGGTGCCAAATGCGCCCTGCAGGTGCCCCCTGGGCTGGCCCTTTGCTGGGAGGGCCGGGGAGCCCCCAGCACCAAAGGCTGGGCTGCTGAGCGCCTCTCCTCCTGCACCTCAAGGCTGCCTGCCTCTTTCCGTGTCCCGGGGGGGCTGCCTCTCCCCAAAGGTGTTTTTAATTTGCAGAGAAAGTGTCAGGCTGGCAGCAGCAAGGGCTGGAATCGATGCAGCAGCCGGTGCCCCCCGCTTGGAGACGCGCGCCGTGCCAGAGGTGTCGGCAAGGGCATGCGAATGGCTCCGTGGAGAGGTGACAAGGGACACAAGGGATGTCTGCCAGCCCCTCACGGCTGTGGATTCGCGGCCTTTTCATCCTCCTGCAGCAATTTAAAAGGCACAGGTTCCCCCAGGCTAAGCCAGAGCTGGGGGCAGGAGCAGGGGGATGTCAGAGCAGGCCTGGGGTGCGCAGACATCAGGCGTGGGGCGCAATGCAAGGGCACCGAGAGCCCCCTCACAGCCCCCCTGGGGACCAGAAATGCAATTTGGGGCTTCAGGATTCATCCCCTTTGCTGCTCCTTCCCAGCTCCTGGCTGTCTTTATCTACGAGGCCAGCCAGCCCCCTATCCACCTGCATTTAGGATACGAATGCACACGGGTTTTCATAAAATCTCCCCCTATTCACCCGTCCGTGGGGCTTGACTGCAGTGGTTGGAAGAAACAAGCTTTAATCTCCCTTCCACCTCGCTGGAAATCCACGTATCCAAATTTGGTACCTTTGAAAAGTGTTTGCAAATGTCATTTGCAAGGGGAGTTCTGAAACCGACGCTGGATTTAATTCTGCTTCTGCTGCCTTGAAACCCCTCCCGAGCCAGACGAAGTTGCCCTGATGGAGCTGGGAGTGCAAACCTCACTAATTACAGCCAAACCAACCTTTGGGTCAGGGAATCAAAGCGTGAGGGTTGCGTGGGATGAAGGAAGCTGTTCTGGTGATTTGCTTTTAATCTCTCCTTGATACAGCATTATGACACACGCTTGGCTTCCCAAGGTATCCCCGTGGCCCCATCCCATTCCTGGGTCACCAAGAAGCATTCACTTGGAAGATTACTTTTTATTTTCTGCAAAGGAGGGTTTGGGCTGGTTCTGGTGGAAAATAAGAAAGCAAGAAGCTGAATAGGAAAGCTTTTTCCGAGCTCTCAGAGCCTGTAAAAAATGGCTAAATCACCATATCTTGGGGCTTTCTGACGAAAAGCCTCCAGAGGTCTGCTCCTCCGCGGGGATGCGCTCCCCATCCTCTGCTCCTTTTTGCTGCTTCAGATTCCTGGAGGAGAGCGGGGACCGAGCTGGATGGAGCCCGTGTTTATTTGCTGACCCTTCAGGATTTGCCTGGCCGAGGCCCCCCGTTCTCCGCCCCCTTCCCCTGTCAAATCCTATATCTCAGGTTAGCTGGGACGCAGGAGAGTGCCTGCGCCTGCGAGTGGCTGGGAAATGATTTCCTCGAACCGCCTCATAATAAATGGATGATGGAAGGCTCCCACTGATGACCTGTCAGGCAGCACTCCAGCGCTGGGTGCCGGGTGGGATGACACATTCGCAGATAACAAACTTTGCTGTCAATCAGCCCTGTTGTGAGACGTGGACTTGACGTGACAGCTAGGGCTAACAACACCTCTGATTGACGCGGGTACGAATTGCAGAATATGGGATGTGAAGGGGAGCAGGACTCGTCTCCGACTGGACGGAGCCCCCGTGCATTTTAAAACCCGGGGCAAAAAGCCAGCAGGATTGAACGCATCGCCTCGCCACGGTGCTGGGCTGGCTGCCGCTTTGATTGCCTGCTGGGGAACGCTCAGCTCCTGGCTTTTTTTAGGGCCGTTTCCCTGGCGTGGATATCAGCACCCCGATGGCGAGGGTGCTGCGGGTGTGCAGACGGGTCTGCAGGTGCCGATCACCCGATAACGAGCCGCCTCCTGCTCCCGGTGCTGAGCTCCAGGACACAGCAGCTCCCAAGAAAACAGCAGCAGCTGGATGTGTGCGCTGCAGGGAGCTGGGCACCCCTCTGGGGTCTGCCGCCACGCTCCCTCCTGCCCGTGGCCACGCGTTTTGCACGTGGCTGCGTTTAGGCAACGGGTCGCAGGTCGCTGCGCAGGGCTTCCCGGACTGGAGAGCACCTCGATGCCAAAGCTGGCAGTGCTGCACGAGGGAGCAAAGCTCAGCATCTCCAGCCCAATTTTTGGGGAGCCTAAATCCGGAGAAAGGCGGAGGTGGTGTGCGAGGGAAAGCAAGTTTTGCCGGGGACCCCCAGTCCCACCGGGGAGCGCATCCCTTGCAGCACGCAGGTGCCACTTGGCAGGGCTTGCCCTCTGCATTTCCGTGCCTGTCCTCCCCGCTCCCTTTTCCTCTCCTCCCTGAACCCTCTCAGCTATTTTAGGCGAGAGCAGGAATCCAGACAGGTCTGTCTCCCAGGGCGGCGGAGCAGGCAGAGGAGGGGAAGTCAGCTGGTGAATCAACGGCAGGCCAAGGCATGCTCTGGGACGTGGCTTCAGGGAAGTTATTCATCTCGCAATTCACCCTTGGGTTTTCTTGGCCTCATTTTCCCAGCGCTGGCTCTATTATTGCAGTCATTGTGGAGGTATCCTGCCGGAGCTGTCAGGCTGGGAGTGGCCCACCTCCCCGCTGACAGAGGGCAGAAGGCATGGGAAAGTGTCAGCCTGCCAAGATTGCACGCTCGGAGCGGAGGCTGCGCGCCCCTGCGCTGGAAACTTGCCGGTGGCGGGTTGTTAATGGCATTACGACACTTCCAGCAGCAGGTTTCACCTATCAACCTGCTGCAGGAAAAGAGGAGCGGGGAGGGAAAGGCGGCGGCGAGACGCTGGGAGCTTGGAGAGCCCCAGCTCCCTGCCTCCTGCGGGCTGGGGGAGCAGGATCGGCCCCGCGGGGATTGCTGCAGGTGCTGCGGGCACTGAGCCTGGTCCTGTGCACGGCCCTTGCACATCCAGTGCTCAACACGGGGCGAAACCTGAAGCTGAAAACCACCCCAAGCTGGCCATGTCCTGAGCTGTGTGGCCAGGACCCACCTCTCCCACCCCCAGCACCCTTTTGGTCATTATCCGGAGCGGTTTGGGACTGGAGCTGCAGCGTGCTGCAGGAGGGAATTTGTCCCCAAATGCTGAAATGGGCTTTTTATTGGGGACAGGCGTTGCTGCAGGGGGAGCAACGTGGTGCATGGATGTGGTGCTGGCTCACGCTGCTTCACCCCGATGTCCCAGCCGGAGAGGAGAGGCAGGGGACGGTGCCGGCCCCAAAATGCTCCACTTGGAAAAGGCAGAGATGGAGCGAGAGAGAGTAAGCAGAAGAGGAAATGGCTCCATGCCACCCACAGAGGTGACGGGGGAGGCAGGAAGAGAGCCTCCCAAATTCCCCCTCTGGGGCACGAGGCTGCATCTCATAGGAAAGGAGGGCTCCGTGCCAGCCATGCGCCCCTACCCGTGCCAGGACACAGGCGGCAGCGCTTCTCTCCCTGACTCTCTTTGCTTTCTGTCCCCACTGACCAAAATCTGCCAGGGCAATGGGGCTGGGATCGGGGCAGCCCCAATTTTCCAGCTTTTTCCAAGCAGAGCATGTCGGGGCCGGGCCTGTCCCCTGCTTCCCCGTGAGCCTGGAAGCCAAAACGGAGAGCGGCGGGCGCGTGGGTGCCTCCCTGCTGCACCCCGAGCGCGGCGATGCGCGTGGCTCCAGGGGGAGGGACGTGCCTGCACCCTGCCCCAAAACCCCGCGAGCCTTCGGGGCAGCACTTTGAGCGCTCGAGCAGGTTCCTTCGCTTTTCCTTTGAACGCTTACCCCCCCTAAATCAAACCTAGCTCGGGTTCGGCGCAAACCGACGAGGGAAATCCGGAGCTGCTCGGGGCAAAAGCTAATGTGCTAAGCGCTGAGATATAGTCCAGATGTGGAGCTCTCCAGGGCCACAACTGGTCTTTGAGCTGCTTGTTTGACACCTCTGGTTTAGACATTAAAAGTCCCACCGGGGAGGAAATCCTCATGGCCTGAGTTATGTGCTATTTACGGATGGGGCTCTGGGCAGCCCTTGAAAGAGCCTGCAATAAAACCTGGAATAATAGTAAATTATTAGCATAGGCTCGGAAAGAGGTTTTATTTTTTAAGGCAGCTGGTTTTATGGATTTTTTTTTTAATGCTGGATGAAGATAAAAATCCTTCTGCCTCCGAGGAATAACAGAATGCAGAAGAGGCAGGGAAGTGTGTGAAAGCTCCAGGTCCCGTTTGGAAAAGCACTCGGCAGGCAATAAAACCACGTTTCCCCAGCTAAATTGCTTGCATGTGATGGCCGAGGCTCTCCCCCAAGTCGGACCCCGGCCTCTCACAGCAGTCCCTGGGGTTTTAGAGCCCCCCCTGCTCCAGCCCTGCCCCAGCCACGTCTCCTCCGGCGCTGGTGGGGACACCTCAGCTCCCTGCTGCCTGGCGGCGTGGGACCAAGTCCTTGCTCGTGCCTGTCCCAGGAGTGACTCAGAAGGCGTTTTATTCTTTTTTTTTTTTTTTTTTTTTTTCTCTCCACTAAATAAATAAATAAAAATCAGGAACCAGCCCTTCAAAAAGAAAAAAAATAAAAATCAGGAACCGGCCCTTCCCAAATAAATAAATGAATCAAAATCAGGAACCGGCCCTTCCCAAACAAACAAATAAATAAATAAATAAGCAGGAACCAGCCCTTCAAAAATAAAATAGAGTAAAAACCAGGGGCCGGCCCTTCATTTGCAGAGGATAAGTGGTTTTTCCCGTTGCAGTGCAGGGGGCTTCAGCCTCGCGTGGTGAAGGAGGGGGCTTTGCGCCCTGGGCGCAGGAGGCGCGTGCGCCGTGTCCGCTGTGCCAGGAGGAGCCGCAGCCCTTCAGCTCCCTGTAATCCCCAACCTGAGCACTTTAAGGACGAGCAGCGCCGTGCCTGCACGGCTTTCCTCTGCCTCGACATGAGTGGAAGTGGCAGGAGTTCTCCTGCCCGTCGCCGGCTGCCCTTGCGCTGTCTCCTCGGCACGCCGCCCCGTTCTCCTGCCGGGGCTTTGTTCCCCCCTTGTCGCTGGTTTGTTTTCCTCCCCGCTTGGTGTGAGCCGCTGAGACAGAACGCCCCAAGCAGCTACGGGGCTCGTTTGAAGGGCAGCAGAAGGGAAAAAGGATGGTTTTAGCCTGCTGGGTGGGGAGAGATGCTGCTGTGGAGCAGCCGTCCTCCCGCAGAAAGGCTGCGTCCCATTAACGATGCAGACCCCACGCCTGATCCCCGGCCCTTTTCCTCCCTGGGACATCGCTGCGTGGCCCCAGGGGGGTTTTTTGGGCTGTGCCCCTGCTGGAGCAGGCTCTGTGCTGAATGAGGAAACCACAGAAGCCTGCAGATGGACCCGAGGGCAGAAGTACGGGGGAAAATTGGGAACCTTGAGGCTCTCCAGGTGGGGTTGGGTCTGTCGCGTTTTGGGGTTGCTCCCTGCAGCCCTGCAGCCACCACGGAGGTGAGATGCAGGTGCCCAAGCCCCGACCCCTGCGCCCTGACTCAGTGGTGCCCAGCCCTGTTCCTCTGGCCCATCCAGCTCAGGTGTGGCCGCATTTATTTGCTCAACGAGCGCTGAAACAAAGCCATCAGCGTCAGGAGCACCACGCGTGTGGCTCCGTGCTCCTGGCAGGACATTTGCTGGTGGTTTTTTTTGGGTCTTCTTCTTCCACACCGGTTCCTCCCAGGTCAGGGACAGCCCCAAAGGGAGCTCGGAGCACAGCCCTGGTGCCTGCAGGCTCCGGGTTTGTGCCTTCTGCTTCCCTCCGTGGACGCGCAGCTGAGAGGTTGGGGCTGGGAAGGAGAAAACTGAGGAAGGAAGGATGGGACTTGCAGAACATCGGAGGAATTAACTCAAAACTGGCTCCGTCCCGTTAGAAATGGGGACAGGAGGGAGCACCGAGCTAAAAAAAAAAAAAAAAGGAAAAAAAAAAAAAAAGGCTTTTCCAAACCTTATATTCCACATAAACACAGGCTAAGCCTCAAAACAAAACAGAGCCATCGGAGAACATCTGTGTTTGGCAGCGTGGGGCTCCTCCTGCACTCGTCCTTGACGCTGTGCATCCGACGGGGTGAGCAGCAGGGACAGTGCCATCGCTGCCCAGCAGCCACGTCCCTCAGTGCCACCTCCCCACCCCTCTGAGATGCCTCCAGGGCTGGGGGCTCCACCACTGCCCCGTCCCGGTGCCCTCTCCGGGAAGAAATCCTTCCTGATAGCCAAGCTGAACCTCCCCTGGAGGAGTTTGCCTCTCCAAGGCGAAGGCAGGACACCATGGAGAAGCCTCTCGGAGCACGCAAGCCCTCCAAAAAAGCAAGCTGGTATTTCCCATGTGTTTAAAATATGTTAAACTAACAAGGATTTTTCTAGGAACGCGAGTAAATTTGGGTCCCGACTACCGCTTGCTCAGAAGAGGCTGGGAAGCCCATCTGTTTACAAATGTGGATTTGCTTTTTCCTGCAGCAGACGCACACACGGCGATCTCACAGCCTAACCCTGGAAACGTTTCAGTTGGAGAGAGCGTCTCGCTATAGGAATTGTCCCACTGTATACATAAAAAATACTTGGGCTGTAAAGCTCCGGCACGGGTACGGAGAGAGCAGCGTGTGTCTGAGAAAGCCAGCGCGAGGCAGGGTGGTTTTCCGTGCAGGCAGAGTGGAGATCCCTAAAAAAAAAGTTAAAGGCTGAGAGATTCAGTGGCAAAATACATTATTAAGGCATTATTCTTAACGGCATCGAACTGATTGTCACCAGGAAATAAAGTATTTCTACTTGTCTCCGAACCAAAACCGGACACCCAGGCATTTTTCCATGGGATCCGCAGGATGGGAGCAGCCTCGCGGTGGGCGCTGGGGGGTGCCTGGGGTGCCTGGCTCTGCTTTTCCTGCCCAGGGCAGCCCAGTTCCTCTGAAAGGAACCGTGCCAGGGCGCAGGGCGTGCTTGCTTCCCCGTTTTCCTCTTTCATCTCCCCTTCTCGTGACAAGGCAGAAGGGCTGGGACCTCCCCTACGCATGCCGCCGGGGGAGAAATAACCCCGCACCGTGCCATCCTCTGGGGGAACAAAAGAGGGTTTGTGCCTTGTTGGTTCCTTCAAACTTCACACAATAAAAATAAAATCGCTCTGCAGCCCTACATTTTTGATGCCCCAGTGTTTTCAAACTAGAGGTGTGCACGAGCGATGGGACGTGCCTCAAGTTTGCTGCAGACAGCCAGCTTTTTGTGCTGAGGCTCCGAGGAGGAGGATGCTCCTGGGGATAAAACGCAGGATTTAGGCTCAGCGAAGCAACATTTTCCTGCTGCTCGTCCTTGGTGCATGAGCCAGCTCGCTGCGGCTCTCCAAGGGCGTTTAGGCAGGCAGCTACGGGAAGAAATGGCTCGACGTGACACCGTGGTGGGGATCAGCAGCACGACAGAGATCTGGAAAATAAAGTCTGCTGAGCGCTCACGAACCAGCCTGAGGCTTCAGCAGTGTGGCGAGCTGAGCCTGGGGAACCTCAATTTATTTTTTTCCCCTGCATTTTATGCCCCAAGCCCTGCAGGGAGCTGGGAGCAGGGCACGAACCCAAAGCCATGGTGCCCCGACCCTCCTGCGCCTTCAGCCTCTCCCTGCAGAACCTGCCTCCAGCCCAGCTGGTTTCTCGCTTGCAAGGCTTTCCACCAGAAGCACCAAGCCATAAAACGGGGCTGGCGAGGGGAGGTGCAGGCTGTTTGCTTTAGAGGAATCCCGCTCCCTCTCTCAATAGCCCTTTCTTCTCCTCCTGCGTGTCCATCCTTTGGGGCCGAGGCCGCTTCCTGGCGTGCGCTTTAAGCTCTTTGCCAGCACAGTCACCGTCGCTGCTGGCTGTAAAAGCTTGAATCTGACTTTTATTGGCCCACTCCTTATGGCAATGAACCCTGCCACCCCAGCTGAGGTCTGGAGAGGCTCTCCACCATCCGACGCGTGTCTGGGCATCTGCCTCCGCCTCGCACCCTCGCGGTGCGGCGCAGGGCTCCGTGCCCGTAGCAGCATCCCGGGCACTACTTACAGCAAGCCGGCCCCTTTTGTGCTCCTCCAGGCTGTGATGCTCGGGGCTGTGTGCTGGGAGAGGGGCTGCAGTGTTCCTGGCCATGCAAACCCCTCCGAAGAGGCACCAGGAGCAGCCTGTCCTCCCCCTGGGGTCACCGCTGTGAGCAGCGCTCCTCAGCCACCAGGGTTTAACAGCGAATTAAAAAAAAAAAAGCAAAGCTTTTGGCCCAATATTGTGAGAGGATTGGGGCTGGTCTGGCATTCAAGGGCACTTCAGGATCCTAGAATCCCAGAATCCCAGAAGGGCTGGGCTTGGAGGCACCTCCGGGTCCACCCGGTGCAACCCCTGCCCCAGCAAGAGGTCCCCACGGAGGCACCCAAGCTTCATTTCTGCCCCACGTACGGGCTGCAAAGTCAAAACAAAGGGAAAGCTGGCCAGGGGCTGTGTTTAAAAGCCAGCAAACCCTCACGGATTTCAGCTTTCAGCCAAGCCCGGCTGCTGCGGACCTCCCAGAGGGAACAGCATCTGTGTGGCCGCGTTGTCACCCTGGCGCAGGACGCCTTTCCCCACCACAAGGGGAGATGTGATCAGCAGCCAGCGGCCCCCCGGGGCCATGGTGCTGCCCACGGACTGTAAAATAAACACGTCCTGATCCCTGAGCCGTGATCCTCGGCAGCAGCAGTGTCAGCCTCTGTCTGCCTGGCCGTGGCGAGGGCGTCCTGCAGCCCCTCTCCGTCCTGTTGGCAGCCTTTGAGCGCTGCTGCCACTGCCAGGGCTCGGTGTCCGCAGGGCAGCAGCTCTGCTGAGAGGTTTCCAAGAGGCTGTGACCCATGGTGGGAGGCTGGGAGCAGCCATTTGGAGGGCGAACAAGAGCAGGAGAGGGAAAAATGCGGTTTACGACGGGCACAAATGTTAAAGCCGGCGAGAAACACAGAGAACATTAATCCATTAAAGGCCAAATGGGTGCCGTAAAGCAGGATTTTTTTCTTCTCTTTGCTTTATTCCTGTTCCTTTGATTATAACTGCAGGGTACCGAGCAGTAACCCAGCCTGCAAAGGAAGAGCTGAGCCTTAGCCTTCTGCACGGGTTTTGCAAATCAGGCTTCACAAGGAAGGAGTTTCTCATGACAGCGTCCTCACCGTGCAAATTTCCACCCCTTTTCCATCAGATCTCCTCTCATCCATCCCTAAAGGAGCGTGCCCAGCCGGCTGCTGCTGCCTCTGCACATTCAGGCAGCAATCCCAGAGACCAAAAAAAGCCCAGGCCATGACATTCCCGCACGTTGCATGCGAGCCGTTTCCTCCTTCTCCATTTATAGCATGCACTACTCCTGATTAGCAGGAGGGGATGTTGGAAATAGCCCGGGTAATTAGCTAGCGAGAGGGAAGGATTCATTCCTGAACTTTGAAGCGGCGCGGCGTGCTAAAGGTCAGGACGTGATGTTGTATTGGCGTCACTTCCCCTCTTCCAGTCTCACCTTGCAACCTTCCTTTCCTCCTGAGAATGAAAATCAGCCTGCAGAGGGCTGGTGGCACGGTGCATCGCCCTGATCCAGCTTAAAAATGAAGCTCCTCGGACTGGCGGGCTGGGATGGGAAAATAAATCCTTCGTGCCGCGGTTTTGTCTGGCAGGTGAAAGCCTCTTGCGAGATTTGAACCGTCCCTTTTGCTTTATGTTCCTCTCCCGCGCGGATGCCACCAGCTAAATAACAGCAATTTTCTTTCAAATGCGAGGAATGGCAATAAACTTGGCAGGAAAATCACTCCTAGGCAAATGGTGAGCCCGGTACATGCAAAAGCTGTCGTGGGCAGATGGATCTGGCAGCATCACCTCCGTGGATCCAGGATTAAGAACAGGATCTGAATACTTTAAAAAAAGGATTTTTTTTAAAAAAAAAATCAAGTCACATCAAAATGGGCTAATAGTTTTCATGAATAAAGACTTTTCAGGAAGGTCTTCTAAGGATAAGAACTGATTTCCCCAGGAGGAGCTGATAGCCTTCAAACTAAGGCATTAAATCTCACGCTAAGCTCAGCTCTGGAACACGTTAAATGAAAAGCGAGACCGAAGAATCCTTTTTATTATTACTTTATTTTTTCGAACTAAAGGGATTGCGACGGCTCAATTTCCATCGGTTTTAAAACCATCTGGTTGCATCGAGGCAAAGCCACGTACCGGCATCTCAGACACGCAGGGCTGCAAGGAATAGGGCAGAGCAAGTTGCTGAGCCACCAGATCTGGGAGCTGAGCTGGGAGTTAGCTGTGTGCATGCTTATGAGGTGTCGGGATGGCTCAGTCCAGCTGGGATCAGCGGGTTTGTTGTCAGCCCGTGCCCTCGGGTTTCAGGCTGGGAGCATCCTATTGCTGCTGACCCTATGGTGTCAGCTGGAGTGAGAAAAAAGAGCAGGTTGCAAGGGAAGAGTCTGGTGT
Source organism: Netta rufina (assembly GCF_964035555.1). Classification (NCBI taxonomy): domain Eukaryota; kingdom Metazoa; phylum Chordata; class Aves; order Anseriformes; family Anatidae; genus Netta; species Netta rufina. Next base: position 6,446,003 of record NC_140146.1, read on the forward strand.
GGATAGCCTGGTGCCACAGCCCCCTTATGGGGTCTTCCCCATCTCCTCCCCACGTCCCAGGGGCTTTTAATCCTCGCTGTTATCCCTCTGGGGATCACACGAGCCTGTCCCAGGCTCATTAAAGCTGAGTTCACCACGTCTCCCCCCGGACTGGGAATGTGTCTTCATCACAGCCGTTAGCAGCAAAAAAAAAAATGAGCAATTCAGCTCAAAGCCTCGTGGCTGGCGGGGGCAAGGATGGCTACAAGAGGGGCAGGCTGAGAGCGGATGCGGGGACAGCGACCTGTCTAGCTGCCAGCGTTTGCTGTCAAAGCCTTTAAACGTTTCATTTTGGCCTCCCGACACCCGTTTTGCAGGTCAGTCGCAGCTGAAAATAGCAGCAAACCTGGAACTGCGCCGGGGGCTGCTCCCCCCTGACTCCAGTCCTATTTTTGGGGGCAGAGCGGTGACAATAGGTGATGCTACGTGCGGAGAGAGGAAAACAAGTGTCAAACACCAGGACACGGGAGGTGAAATACCGGCAGTGAGAGCTGAGAGCCCTTTTCCTCCCAGCCCCAAGGAGTTAAATCCCGTGTCACATCCATCTGAATGCTGCTGCAGCCTGTGTGTGGCTCCTTTCACATCCAGCACATATTATATTTTAAAAGCATTTCTATTACAATTAAGAGCATTACGTGTTACACACCAACAAAAGAAACTAGAAACGAGGAGCTATTGACCTCTAATAATCGATAGAAATAACTGCATTTCCTTTTGCTACAACATTACCTCCTGCTCATAATTTATTAGACTGACAGGCCCATTTGTGGGAGAGCATCTGCTATGGAAGACCAGCCACTTTCTCTCCTCCTCGATCGAGTAATACAGTATCTGTGATTTTGAGGAAAAAGCCCCCATTCTGTGCCCAGTGGGCAAACTGGGATGGGAGCATCCCCTCCCTGGCACGCTTTGTGCAGCGTCTTGCACAGGAGATGCTAAGCCCTATAGTGACTATCAGGTGGCATTAAGGATAGTGCTATGGGAATTTTCCTTATAGGATATTAATCTCTCTCCCCTACAGCACAGCTTGGAGCAGACCCCGGGAAAACCCCACTGTTCTGTGGGGTGGATGCGTCCCCGTGCCCCTTGGGCTGATATCTCGGGGCTGCTGTAATGTTTCCCAGGCAAGAGGTACAGGGGGATTTTTGCTCTCTGATCGGATGGGCTTGATGCAAGCAGGCTGGAAATCACTTCCTCTCGCTGGGCGGTGGTGGACGGGCTCGCACCCGGCGATGAAAGGAGGAATGCAGCTCTTCCCTGCCCGCCTCCAGCACCAGCCTCACGGCCGCAGCAGAATGCTGGATGGCTATGAAAGCAGAAAAAAGGCGAGGGGTGGAAAGCGACGAAGAGCCGACTGATCTTTTAATATCACAGACAGCATCCTGTCTCGTCGTCACATTTGGAAAAAATTCTCTTCTCGAGAAACAAACAGTAACCACGTTATGCTGCGAGCATTACGTCGGGTTTGGCAACCCCGTTGCCGTCAATGGCTGAACAGATTTTTTTTTTTTTCCCTTTTCCCTGCTGGTGGAAGATTTTCTTCAGTAGATTCATTATTTTGCAAGTATTTCTGCCCCGTTTTGCCAGCTCCTGTTTGTTCCCATGTGTTTCTGCCGGAGCTGATGGGCGGGCTGCGCTTGGCACCGCCGCTCGCCTGGGCCCCGGCCAGCTCCCCGGCTGGCACACGCACGGCGGGGATGTGGCCGCCTGTCCCTGCCGAGCTCTGTGTGCCTGGCTCAGGGAGACATTTAGAAATTATCCCTGCCCGTGGACTTGCCTGGCCCGATGCTCTTCTCCTGGGGTTGGATCGCACAGGGGAGCTGGGTTCGTGCCTGCCTGCGAGTGGTGCTTGCGTGGGGAGTCACACTATGCGCATGGAACCGCAGTGCTCGCAGGGGATGCTTGGGGGAAAACAGGCTTCAGAGGTGCAGGGCTTGTGTTTGGAGCTAGGTGATCTTTGAGGTCCCTTCCAAGCCATTCTATGATTCTATTTGTTGGTGTTTTTTTTTTTTTCAAGGTGTTGAAGCTGCACAAAACATCCCGGTTCGACGCACAGGGCACCTGGAGATATTCCCATCCGGGTGCACGGGTGAATATTCCTTAAGTTTCCTTCTCCTTGGTGGATGCTTTGATACGTCCACAAGAGGAACAGTCCGGGCAGGATCCCATCGGTCACACACAGCTCAGCACAGGCATCGCTCCCGCCCTGCAGCCGTGCCGCTCCGATATTCGCCTCCATTCAATTCCCAATCAAGTGGAAAGCAAACATCTCGGGGACATGGAGAGCCTTTTCTTCCCCTCTTTATTCCTTTTCTCCCTCTCCCTCTTTCTTTTGCCAGACTCTAGTGATCAACGGCCGAGATTTTTTTGGTTTTTTCCCCCCAAAAAAAGAGGAAAGCGAGGAAAAAAAAACAACAAACGGGGCCGAGGGACCGGCGAGTTGACTTGGCCAAGGGATGAATAGGCGGCAAGAAAGGGGGGACGGCGCGGCGGAGCGGGGCGGCGTGGTTGCCCATTGTAGGGCTGCCCGGGGTCAGGAGGGACCATATGTCACCATTCCTGCCCGTGGGACGCCGGGGTCTCCATGGAGCCCCATCGGCCGCCCCTTTTGTCCCCGCGTCCCCCCAGATATATTCATGGCCTCGCCAGTGCCATGCGGGGCCCGACAGAAACAAATTGATACATACAAGCGCCCACCCCGTCGGGGCTCACATGACACATTTGAAGCAGACAATAAAAGGACATTTCAGACTGTTTAAAATCTTGAGAAAGGGCCGGTTTCCATGGCGATGGGATGGGAGGCCTGTTGCGGCCCATTAAACTCCAATCAGATGTAAATTTCTCCCCAGGCCTTGCTCCGCATTCATCTCGGAGCGAGGGGGGGACCGCCGGAGCTGCAGAATAGCCCCCGACAATAACCAGTTTGTTTATCAATTCAGGTGCCGTTTAATTGGCTCCATTCAGCCCCTTCTTTGTTTAAAGTAATCACCCCGACAAAGCCCCGCTGATTTATAATTTCCAGCACTCCATTAGATGGGCTTCTCCAAACCCTTCGTGCCACCTCATCGCTGGGAAGGGATAAATCAGGGACGGGTCCCCGCGGCCGTGCCCGCCGGGGAAAAAGGCTCTGGCAGGGCTGGAGGAGCTCCTGGGGTCCCTGCTCCACTCCTGCATGTCCCAGGGGTGTTTGCAGAGGGTGCCGCGGTGGCCCTGACCTCCTCTCAGCTCCTGGGTTTGTTTGAGCACAGCTTGCCAAGGGCGAAGGGTCAGAGGAAGAAGCGTCTTGAGCCCAAGTGGGAGGAAAGTGGGGGAAAAAAAATGTATCTGAGCGAAACGATCCAAAGAAACGGAGGGGGAATATTGCTCTGCATAGCTTTTGTGGGGAATTTGGCCCTGGATCAAGTTGTCTACGGGCTCGGAGTCTGCTGGCATGGCCATGAACCTGCAGGCTCGGCATCCTTGGCACGCCGTGCCATGAGCCGATGAGGGACACACCAGCTACGGAGCCCCCCCGGAATACCCCCAGGTGAAGCTCCGGGCCAGAAGAAGCTTTGGGAGGAAGAAAAATGAGCAGGGCCCTGGCGACAGACAGTAGGAGACACAGCTGAAGACAGGGTGACTCAGCTCAGCGCTGCGAGCTTTCCTCCATCGCCCTCTGCTAGGGAGGGGAACTCACGTGGGAAGAAGCCCGGGGGCCAGGCAGTCACGAAAGCAAGCCACAAGTGCTGGCCACAGCTCCCAGCCTCCTGTTGTCTGCTGCACAGATGCAGCGAGGAAGGGAAGAAGGGCCCTATCCCAGCCCGGCTACCCTCCCCGAGTTAAAGTTCCTGCTGGAGCAGGGGCAGTCTGCACAAACATCTGCCCGGGGGCTGATTCCTGCTGCTAATAAGGCAGGGGATGAGCCTTTGGTGAGCAGCAGCTCCTGCTGCACCAGCTCCCTCGAAACAGGGGCTGACGGTGTCTCCTGAAGTCATCCTGAGCCACTTTGGCTGAAAAAAGAGCACGCAGGGCATGCAGAGCCTTCCAAAAACCCTTCACCCTTGCTGCGGATGCAGGAGCACGGAGCCTCCCGGGCACAGGACCCATCGTGGTGACAGGTGGCAAAGCAGGCAGGAGGCTAAAAAAAGGGCAAAACGAGCAAAGAGGCCACAGAGCCCGTGGTTAGACCTACCTGTCCCCTGCATCGGCTCCTCCTCCCCTGGGGACACGGGTGCGTGCTGTAAATGCCATGTTCTGCTGTGCCAGGGCAGGGGGATGCTAATGAAGCTGTCAAGCTGCTCCAGCCCAGAGCACGAAGCTGCTGCCCTCCCTCACGTGTGGTTTGCAGCAGAACCGTGGCACGGCGCTGGGCACCCTTCCCACCTCCCGCTGCACGCACCGGGGATGCTTTCAGCAGGTAAATTGCTCGGTCAGCCGGCCGCAGCAGCAAGCTGCAAGCTCTTTGTGGTTCTGGTCTGTTCTTTAGCCCGTCACCACTGCTCGGAGCTTGATTAAGGGGCGAGAACATCCGAGTAATTAAAAAGTTCCTAATTGCTTTTCGCTTGCACGGTGGATAGCAAGACAAGCGTGCTGCTGGCTCGAGAGGAGCCCTTGGCCAGGGGATCCGCTTTGGCAGGGGCCAGGAAGGAAAGGGAAGCAGAAGAGAAGGTCAGGGGTTAAATGGCAGGACTGGGAAGTTTTTTGCAAGTGAAAAGTGGGTTTTGCAAACCTGAGAGTAATCCCCAAGGTTTGCAGTGCTTTCAGACTCACCCCCCCGGAGCAGGGAAAACTGTCCCTCCCTGTTGTTTAGCTGCAGGGCGAGCAGGAGCAAATCCATGAATACATTATCATCCAGACAATGAGCTCTCGCATCCCAATCTTTATTTTTCAAATGAGACTTTAAAAAAAAAAAAAAAAAGTGACACAAACATGAAAGCCCCCTGATTTTTCCCCCCGCTATTTCCTAGGCTCTGTCATGCAGAGACTGCTCCCAGCATCCCGGCTCGGCGCACACACACGCACGCATCCCCTCGCTGATAGGAGACACGCTCTAATTAAGAAGAAATCTACACAAACCCCCTTACAAAGTCTGAGTGGCAGGTTATTATTGTAGCAAAGTGCAACCTCTGCCATTTTGTCAAGAAAGCCCATCAAATTAGGGAGAAGTAAGATGTCCATCTGTTTCGTGAATGGCAGCGCCGCGGAAAAATCAGATTCCCACAAGTTCCTTAAGTCCCAATTATTCCCAGATTATCTTTTGAGATCCGGGGATCTCCGCTGAATAAACCTGCGGCCTCGTTACTGACAGCCTGGTGCATCTCTAAGGAGGGCAGGGGGGAATCCAGGCCCCTGGGTGAAGGTGTCAATCCCTCGGGTGACCTCGGGGCCGAGGGATGCTGCGTGCCGGAGTGACAGCGCACAAACAGCCTTCGGCAGGGCAGCCGGGCAAACAGCGAGGACAGTCGGCCTTAGAAAGTTAAAGAATAACCAGGGAGGAGGAGGAGGGGTGGGGAGGGACGCCGGGGGCTTCGTCCCGGCGCTGGGGGCCTTCCAGCCAAGAGCGGGGTAAATAATATCAGAAGGGAGAAAAGGCAAAAGTCAGCGCGCTGGTTACGGAGGTGACCGGTCGGCTGTGTCAGCGATCAGTGCTTCCTTTCATGCCCGGAGGAAAACCTCGTAAAGGGTTTTTGGGGATGCCAGGAGGGCTGTGTTTTTGTAAGACACCCCACGAGCAGTTTTGTGAGGGTCCCGGGATTTGTGGTCTTCCCCAGCAAGGTGATGGGGATGGACACATCACCACAACACTGCTCTCTCGGAACCAGGCCTTGTCCTGCTCGCTCCACTCATCTCCAAATTGCTTTCCTCACATTACATCCTCTCTCCTCTTTCCCCTATAGCTATAGTTATCACCCCCCTCGCTTTTAGGACAATTTACTTTGGTGGCAGACTTTTGCCATTGAGCTTCTACTTCTCAGCACTCTCACAATTCATTTTATTTAGGAAGGAGGATTAATTTCTGCATATAGGATAAGATCTCCAAAATGTATATATGGTATTGGCACTTAACCCCAAGGAGCCTTTGGCATCTCAGTCACCCCAGGCCAGTTTTCCAAAGGGGCTCAGACCCTAAGATATTAGTTGGCTGCATGGGAGATGAAATCCATCATCCATCAAAACCACTCTTTAATGGAAAAAAATTCATACCCATGCCTGGAGACATGTCCCAGAGGAGCAGCCCACCCCGTACACACCCCTAGTCCCCTCCTTTCCACTTCCATTGCAGGGCCTGACCCTTATTTCTTCTGCACCACTGCAGGGAGCAAGTTCTCTTGGCAGTCAATCAGGCACAAGAGTGCACGGAAAGGCAAGTTCATGCCCCACAGGATGAAACCTTATCATCCTCTTTCCATCACCGGGCCACAAAAAGAGATAAGAGACGTGAGCAGCCAGCACTCGTGTGCCTTCCTAGGTCTGTTGGTCACGGGAGACAGCGGTGCCCCGTGGCTGTGCCTGCACATCCCCACTGCAACCAGGGAGAACAACCCACAGATCTGCCCCACGATACCCAGAGAGCACAGGAATACATTGGAAAAATAAAAAAAAGCCTTTTTTTTGCAGCATTTTCTTTGTTGCTGTTTTGTTGGCTGTTTGTTTTTCCCTTCCCAGGCTTTGATTGCAAACCCTTTTGTCTTTGGGCTCCAGGGAACTCCCCGACTTGAAGGTGGTGCTTGGCAGATGAGGGGGAAATTCACAGCAGAGATTGCAGGCTGACACAGGAGGGAGAACAGGCAGGTGGGGGCGTGGGGCGTGGGGGAGAGTCATGGCTTTCTTTTCGCTTTATTAAATTGTGCGAGCAGCCAAGGCTTTTTTGCAGAACGTTGCTGGGAGCATACACGCTCCAAATCTGCATGCATTTCCACTTCAAACGCTGCGCAGAATTATCCTTATTACTAAAATTGGTGTCCCAGCTCCCCAGTATAAAAGCTTCTCAAATATCTCTCTCCAGAATCTCTGCTGAAGCTTGAGAGAGAGAGAACAAAAAAAAAAAAAAAAAAAAAAAAAAAAAGGAAGCCCCAAAGCTTAGTCATGGTGTTCCCTGCCTGGAAATGTTCCATCCCAGGTTAGTGTGATGGGTGAGCAAAGCACAGGAGCTCTCAAGATGATGAAAAGAGGAGCCCTGACCACAGCTGAGCTGTGTAGACGCCCTTGTTTCAGTATCTGAAAACCCCAAAGCCCTAGGACTCAGCCTGAAATAACAGCCAAGGGTCCAGACCTTCTTATTTACCACTCTCTTGAACAGTTTTCTAATATATATTAATAGCTTTTTGCCAAAAAATTGGCAAGGCAATGGAAAAACAATGAGAGGCATGGCCACAAGCACCAGGCAGCAGAGCCTTCCCAGGGAGAAAAGAGCAAAAATGTCGAGGTGACCTTGAAACGAGCACAAACACAGCCTCACGGCGATGGATATTGGTGGCAGCACCAACCTCTGCCATGGAGAAGCTTGGAAATAAACTTTTCAGCCAGATGGAGACGTTTGAAGGAATGGTTTTCAATGCCTACTAGGAAATTGTTTCCATCCTCTTTGCCCAGCTGCTGTGCATAAGGCTTGGTGAGCACGTTGGGACCCCAATAGGACAGGACTGGAGATGTGGTTTGAAATATCTATGGAAAAAAAAACATCTGGAGAGAGGCAAGGAGGCATTAATGGTCCAAGGAGAGGTTGTTGCCCTCTCCACCAGCCTGCCCTGGAGTTTGCTCCCCTGTGGGACAGCCCCAGCCAGGTCCCTTCCATGTGTCCCCATGGGAAAGAGTCGGGGGGTCTCCGGTGCCAGCCTCCCTGCTCTTCTTCAAAGGCATTAGTGGTGCAAAGAGGAAAGAAAAGGAAAAAGAAAGAAAACAAGTCCTTATTGATGACCCAGATTGTTTTTTAATGTTCCTGGGGAGGGCAAAAATAAACAACAATCTGCCGGGCTGAAGTCGGGACAGCTACCAGGTCAACCCATGCCCGCATTAAATTGTGTGATGGGACGATTTCCATACAAATACTGTGAAAAGGGGGCATTTGCTGCGAAAGAGAAAAGGCAAATTAAAAAAAAAAAAAAAAAAAAAAAAAAGCCCTCCACAAGCCACAGACACAAAACTGAAACTCTTGATTTCATTGTGCGCTCGCGACAAGAGCAAACCCAAAATCAAAGAGTTTCATGGTCATTTTTCTATCAGAAAGTGATGTCGAGTGAATAACTTATTTACATGCCAATGTGGAGCCCTGAAATGGCCCAGGATGGGAAAAAAAACAGGCCCTCTGTTATCGACAATGATAGCAGCGGATCCTGGGAGCCACCCCGGGAGGAGGACCTTAACGAGGCCGTGGCTGCGGCAGGAGAATGGCAATGAGTTTTTAATTGGTGACACATTATATTTATCAACCTGACAGCGGAGGGGGAGAGCCGCAACCTCCTCGTTGTGTGTTTTCCTTACACGACTTCCTTTGAACCCATTCACGTGTGAAAAGAATTTAAAGGTTACGGGGAAGGGGGGGGGGGGGGGGGGGAAGAAACCCTTGTAATAATCCAGCGTCATCCTGAATGATAACACTGAATTATTCAGCAGGGTCCTTAAAAGGGTGGCTAAATCAAGGCTGAAACAAAGGCAGAGCAGTGCCATTGTGCTGCTCCTACCACTCGGGGCCTGGTGGAAACCAGGAGGAGGGAAGCAGGGGAGGAAGAAAGTCGGGTCAGAGTCACCGAGCGGACCCGAACGGATGCGCTGAGTTACTGTGGGGTTATTATGAAGCGTTTAATATCTGCAAGCAGAGCCTTGGTCTGGACCCACGCTCTCGTCCCAGATGACTTCAATACAGAAGCACTAAAAACATGCAAGTTTTCCAGAGTTTGGGTTCATCTCCCTATGTTTGGGTCCATCTTCCACCGTGCTCGATGGTTTGCAGGTGCGGTTCTGTTGGTTATGTCCTGGGTTGGTGTCAGTGAGCCAGCAGGTCTAGGAGGACAAGGGACAATGACAAACCAAATTCTGGTTTTACAGAACCCAAGGACCATTGAGGCTGGAAAAGACCTTCAAGATTGCCAAGTCGTCAGCCTGACCTACGGTGTCCCATCACCGAGCCACGTCCCTTAGTGCCACATCCCCACCTCCCTGAAATGCCCCCAGGGCTGGGGGCTCCACCACGGCCCCATCCCAGTCCCCGAGCACCCTTTTTGGGAATAAATCCTCCCTGATACCCACTCTGAACCTCCCCTGGTGCAACGTGAGACGGGTTTCCCCAGCCGTGCTCCATCCCAGCCAGCCCCTGCCCCTCGCCCCTGGCTACAGTATTCAAATCCTGGCCTCCCTAAGCAAACAGGTTGAAAAAAAAAATAATAATACTGTCCTTGCCTGGAGTGTTAACTAACAAACGGGAGCTTCTTTCTTGCCTTTCTTGCCTTTGTGCTGTTTCACACTGGACAGCGGTAGGAGCAGCTTCCCCCACCACTCACCCCAGCCCTCCTCCTTTCAAGCCCGTCCTTTAATCATTTGTTGACCCAGCGTTTTAGTGTCCACATTTGCTTTTTTAAGCCCGGCTCAGGTGAAAGAGAAAGAAAGAGGCGAGAAGAGCCTAATGAAATATTTAAGATTTTCCAGGGGGAAAGTCTTGGAAGTGCTGACAGGGGTTTTGTTTGTTCCCGTCCTTTGTGCGAATTATTGGAGATGAGCCTGGAAGCAGGTTGCCAAAAGAGCCGGGGTCACTCCATATTGAGGGGAACTGTGTTGGCATTGGTCACAGCTGTGCTGCCCGGGCTCCCAGCTGAGCCACCAGCCCCCCAGCCTTTGTCCCGCATTGTGAGGGGGACGCGGAGCCGATTTTGTACCCGGCGCATCCCCCGGCAGCTTTGTTCCCCCCCCCCCAGCCCGCCTCGCGCACGGACGCGCGCGCACACAAACCCTCCCCGTGTTCCCTTCCCGGTTAAAAAACAAAAAAAAAAAAAAAAAAAAGAAGAAGAAGAAAAAAAAAAAAAGGGGGGTGACAATGTGATGGATTCCTTCACTGCTGGGCAGCATAATAAACCGAAACGCTGCTGCCCTAGCTTGAGGAGGGGAAAAAAAAAAAAAAAAAAAGCGTATCCCACTGCTTTCCTCCTTGGAACCTGATTTTTTCCCACTAACTGCTCCCTGATTTATGGAGCCTCTCTTGTGTAGAGCATATGTGGCTCCGGGCATTTGGCATTCGCTGACATTTTGCTTAAGCAACTGTGAAAGGGCAAATTTTCCTTGAAACTGAGCTGCAGAAGAAACACATTTAGCTGTGTCCCCCCCCTTCCCTGTCTCCCTGGGATGCAGGCAGGGACCCCGAGCATCCCCGGCGTGAGGAGGGCACCCCGTGCCCTGCAGCACCAGCACCACATCTCCCCCCCTTCCCATCAGGGATATCCATGGTACCACCAGGACATTGCATGGGGAGCGCTCCTCCCAGCCCCAGGGCTCAGCAGTGGGGAGGGGTTGGGGGCTGGGGCTGGCTCTCCCACCAAAATGTGGGATGTTTGCTCTTTCTTTGCATAATCTACGGATGGCCGTGGCCTCTGACCCGTGCTTTCCCGCGGGGTCCCCCCCCTGCCTTGACCCCTCGAGGCCGTGTCGCATTTCACCTCGGGAAAAGGACCCACAGCGGGCGGTATCGAGAGCCTGGTGGTGATGGACCTCCCAAAGCATCACTAAATAAACCCCAAGGACCAGGGCCGTCTGTTTTCCTCCTTGGGGACAGCCACACCGGTAGCAGGTCTCACGTCCTACATGGAAAGACCCCCCTGTGGGGTTAAACAGGTCCTGGCACAGCCCAGCGTGACTTTGCAGCAGGTTCAGCTGCAAGCACACGCTCGGATTTTAATGAAATCCATACGAAATTTCCCAGGACACGTTCAGCTGCCTTGCTAGTGTCCCCCCAAGATGTTTAAGTCAGTCCTTCCTGCTCAGCGCTCGACAATCCGCAGCTCTGGTGGTGTGCAAACCCACATCTCACTCCCGTCCTTGCTCCGTTCTGTGCAAAGACACGGTTCCTGCACTCACGTGACGGCGTGAGAATCTCGCTTTTCGGTTAAAATGATCAAAACGCAGCCCTTGAGGCCGCAGAGGAAGGAAAGCTCCGAAACGCGATTTGAGGAAACACCGGAGGCTCGAAGGCTGCAAGGCCGTCTGAACCCCACCTCTCTCCTTCTTCCCCGTCGCCACGATTTCAGATTTCATTTCCTGATCTTCGTGCACGCCTTGGGCTGGCTCGTGACTGTCTGCGTGGCTGGGGACAGCGGTGCCATTCTTCTGCTGTGCCCCCGGGGCCGGCGCATGGAGAGCTCCTGCGAGATCGCCACCGCAGGGCTCGGGGGATTAGCCCGTGCCACATTTTCTCCTCTTCTCCTTTCACGCTAGTTTTAAACGATTCAAGCAAGGGATTTTCCACAATTGTACTCGAGACAGATGTTTTCCAATACACAGCATCCAAAGAAACTTTCGGCGGCGTTCCGGTCATCCTGTTCCCGGTTTGAAGCAGAATTCAGCCACGAGGAATAAACACAGCAGCTAGCGAGGGCAGGGAAGCACAGCGCAAAGGCAGAAGAAAAATGGAAAGAAACCAAACGAAGGAACCCCTGAACAATTGCTGGCAAGAGCAAAGCAGAGACCCTGGAAACATAAGCCACGATAAAAATGGCCCGGATCGGTCCGTAGCACTTTTCTGTAACCTTCACAAATAGCTCCTGTCAGGTTCACCGAATCCTTTGCCTTCTCTGGGAGCTATTTGTGACTGGAAGATCTCAAAGTTCTTTCTAAATGTGGACATATCATAATTCATCCCCGATTGGCAATGAGCTAAAACTGTGTCAGCTGCAGCAGGGTTGCTGATTTATTGTATGATTTATTAGAAATTTGGAGAAAGGCTCCGAGCTGGGGGCAGGCAGGTCTGTGTCACTTACTGCCTCAAAAGTAGGCAGGATTAGATGCACAAAAAGGGTATTTAAAAAAAAAAAAATGGCACCAGCCAGTTGGTTGTAAAAACCACTTGGAAACGTTTAGCAAGAGAGGGGAAGAAGCATGAAGGGAATTAAATGCTGCTCCCAAACGCTAGCTCCCACCTGCCAGCAGAGCACGAGGCTGTCCCTGGGTACCAGAAAGCCAGGAGGGATGCTAAACCCCAGGGCAAGGACCCTGAGCAAATTGTTTAAGTCTGATCCTCGCCTGTCCTACCTGCTTCGTATTGCACACCATCCCGAGGAGCCTGTGCACTGCGTGGAATTAATGCATCCCGGAGTATTTTAAGGTATGGGCTCAAAGAGAAAGAAATCAGTGGTCTTTCTGGTTCTTGTTCCTGAATGAATCCTGTGATATTATTCCTTTTTGGTTATCAAAAAATCATACAACATCCCGAGCTGGTAGGGACCCACAAGGACCATCGAGTGGCCCCATAGCCGCCCCAAACACCCGTAATTTCCACGAATTTATGAATTTATGTTCCAAAATAGGCCAAGGGATGTGCTTGGATGCGATCCTCTCCTAGGGACAGGCTCCCCAGCAACCCCCTCGAGTGCTTCTCAGCAGCCCCCGCTCCGTGCTCCCACCTCTCCCCGCACCCCCTGCCCCCAAAAGCTGCCCTCTGCCTCCCCCCAAACCCAAAGGAATTTCCCATAAACGGCACCGGCCAACTATTCCTTTTGTGCAGGGACAATCCCCGGTGTCTCCCCTCCTCCCCTGGCGGCAGCAGCAAGCCGGCCGCGCCGCGTCCTTCGCCTCCAGTGAACTCTGACGAGGCTTTAGTGAAGGGTCAGCGGCTAACGGGAGGTTGGGGCACCCAAATGAAAAGGCCAAACGGGACGAGCAGGGCCTGAAGCCTCCCGGGATTTCAGCTGGGAGAGCCTGGGGGATTTTCTACACTTGTCTGATTCCAAATTGCCTCCGAAGGCCGGTTGGCGGAGGGCGCTGACACGTACAATGCACGTGGAGCCGGGTAATGAAGGAGCCTCAGATCCTCCATAATAGACGGGGTCAAAAGGCCCAGGCCAATTATCCAGGCTTTCCCCAAATCCCCTCTTCCTTGATCCCCCATCCCTGCCCACCGCAATTTATTAGGAACGTGGGTTTCCATAATTGTGTCGGGGCTGGGAGCTGTCACTTTGGGGTCTGCCGGGGGCCCGACGATGCTCGTGGCGTTGTCACCGACATCCTCCAGCCAACCCAACGCAATTTTTTTCCTCCCCAGCTGCAGCCAGCTGGCCGAAATAGCGACGGAGAGCCCAGCCAAAGACCCCTCTGCTGCAGGTCTCTGGGGTGCAGGAGCAGCCCCGGGGGATGGAGCTGGCCCGATGGTGGTGCAACGGGTACGGGATTGAGCAACGTGCCAAAGCTCGCGGGGAGGCAGCAGGGGGGTGAAATCCCTCGTGCCGAAGGGCAGCACGAGAGCCAGCCACCAGCAACAGCCCGAGCATGAGGTCCACCCCAGGGGCAGGCTCTGCCGTTTGCTCTGCCCCAAATAAAGCCACCCTGTCCCGATTTGTGCATCAGCATGGAAGGGCTGGTTTTTGTTTTTTCTTTTTTTAAAAAATCTGATTTCCTTCTAGACGTTTTATTTTCTTTTTTTTTACAGAGGAGTTTTACAAGGAAGCTGGCATGCAAAGGCTTGGGAGCAAGCTTTTAGCAAGCTCTTCCAGAGCTGCTGGCTTCTTTACTCTCCCTGATGACCTGAAGCCTGTTTTTTGGGGGGCAGCAGGCTGCTGCTACATCCTCTAGGTCCACGTTTCGCAGTCTGCAGTGGGGTTTTACGCCAGGTTGCGGCTCCTGGAGTCAAATGACCTCAGCAGAAAAAATCAGCTTTGGTTGGAAATAAAAAATAAAGCGCTCGGGAGATGACCTGCTCTAAACGCTGTGGTTCTGAGGTGCTCTCCTGGTGCCTCTGGCTGTGCAAGAGACACGGGAACCGAAGTCCTGGGTAAAATGAAAACCTGCCTTTTCCTACGTGACAGATGGATATTGCTATAGCAGATGGGCCACGAGGAGCATCCTCAGGGATGAAAGCTCTGCGGGAGGAGGAGACATCACCCCGCTCCCCAAAACCCCTTCTGCCAGCCGAGCCTTCGCTGCTGCCACCGGTGCTGGATGGGGCGACGGCAACTGTGGGACGAGGGACGTGGCAAAGCATCGGGCGACATGTCACGTTGCTTTCTCTCTTCTTTTTTTTTTTTTTTTTGAAATGGGACAGCCCGGCAGCTCACCAAATTACCGGCAGACAGCCCGTTTTTGTGCTGAATCGTGGGGCTGAGTGGCCTCGGCGGGACGACATCCTCCCTCCACCTCCCTGAGAACTGGCTGCGGGCCAGGGCCGGCAGTCAGGGAAGCGAGGATCTCCTTCCAGCTCGCGGAGAGGGGGGGGAAAAAATAAAATAAAATAAAAGCACAAATTTACCAAATTTACGACCAGCACACGTTAATTCTGAGAGAGGCCAAGAACAGGAGAGCCACCGGGGCCCCTGCATGCAGAGAGACGCCCCCCCCCCCCCCCCCCCTCCTCCTCCAAGTGATGCATCAGTAAATAAACAGTGGAGGAAAAAACGAGGCCAGGAGTGAATTCCCTCGCCTGCTGTCCTTTGGTCGGTGAAGATCTGAGTGCAGAGCCCCAGCTCTGGGGTTAAAGGAAAATACATCTGGTGACAGTGCCTGTGGCCCTGCAGCCGAGCATCGCCGCGGCAGGGCACTGCAGGGGGGGGGCCAGGCTGCTGCAGCTTGTCACCCCCACCCTGCAGCTGCACACCCACAGCGTGGGGACCCCAAACGAGGGTGCCACATCCACCTTCTTCCCCTTAAAGGGGGAGAAATGGGGTGCCGAAGGGGAGATCGTGGGGAAAAGGGGGGTCCCCGGGCGCAGCGTGCAGCGGCTGCGTGAGGGGGGCCACGCTTCTCTCGCCTCCTGCGTGGGAGCTGCGGCGTCAGGCCCGGGCTGGCACGCGAGGCAGCGTCGTTAGCTGTTATTAATGACCCTGGCGGCTCTCGGCGGAGACATTCCGGCTCTAACAAGGCACAGCTGGAGCGAGGGCTCGCGGCCGGCAGCTGCGGGGGCGCGCGGAGCCCTGGGGTGCAAGCGTGCGCCTGGGGCGGGCAACCCGGCGGCTGCTGCTCCTCCTCCTCCTCCTCCTCCTCCTCCTGCATCCCCAGGGGGCTCGCAGACAAGGCTGCTGAAAAGCCAGGGGAAGCTTTTTTTAATTTTTTTTTTTTTTTTTTTTTTTTTTTTTTTGGGCCAGAGCGGGCAGCAAAACCGCAGCCGTGCTGCTGGGGGGGGACGCGGGTGGGTGGGTGACATGGGTGGCGAGGGGGCGGTTGGATAGGGCGATGTCGGAGGGCGCTTCCAGCCCTCATAATTCGGCTTTTCTGTGCTGATTCCCTGCTTGCAGGCGGGCCCTGGCATCGGCACAAGGAGACCGTGACCCCGAGCGGGGGCCGTGGCCGGTGCCCCCCAGGCAGGCTCAGAACAGGCAGCGGGGGCCGGCCGGGGGCTGGCTGCAACCCAGGCGCTCGGCGCCTTGGCAGGGAGAGCGTGAGAAACCAGGGGGCGACACCCAAGTGTCATCACAGCTGCAAAAACTGCTGAGCAGAAAAGCCTAATTACAAAAATATGCGCCCGGAGGCTTTTCCGTGATGAAAACAGAGCCGCGTTTTAGGCTCGCCTGCCAGCAGCGCAATGCGAGTTATTCTCTGCCGTGCAGTGGGGGATTTTTAACTAGGCTGGGGGGGCTCGGGGAGACCGAGGTCTCCATAAAGCAGGGTTGTCATCGCCGAGTGTGGCATATCTGGGAGATGAAGGAGGAACATAACACACCCTATTAAAATTAACAAAGCCCTTTTTCTTCCTGCTTTTATTTTTTTTTTTTTCCCTCTCTCTTCTCTCCCCCCCGCCCCCCCCCCCTTCTCTGCTCCGGCTTCTTGGCTGCCGCTATTTACAAAGTGACTTCAGAAACTGATAAAGCTCTTTAACCGCAGCCAAACGCCATCCTGGCCTCACATGGCAACGCTCAAAGGAATGCACCACCACCGCACAGACGTGACATTAAAATGGAATCTGCTCGGTTGACGTGCGCAAAGAAAGGAAAAAAAAAAAAAAGAAAAGAAAAAAGAGAAAAAAAAAAAAAAAGGAGAAGAAGAAGGGAGGCATGTGCCACCGTGTCCCCAAGGCCTGCTTCTCTCTGCCCTGGACACGTGTCGCATGGGCGGGCAGTGCCACCGAGTCCGTGGAGCTGCACTCCTTTAACCCCGCTGTCAGCACCGAAAGCTGCGTGGCACAAGTGGCACAGGTGGCACACACGTGTCCCTTATCAAAGGGGGGGTCCTGCCCCCACCAGGGCCATGCAGCCGTGGCGCCAAAGCCAGCACCCTGCACCTCGCTGCTTTCCCAGCAGTTGCCAACCAAAACCCTGCAGATTTCACCAAAAAAACACGTTGATTTGGGGTAAACCCAGATTTCACCAAAAAAAAAAACATTGGTTCTGGGTAAACCCAGATTTTTGATCTGTCCCGAAGGAGACCTCAAAGGAGCCACAAACCCACGCTTTATTTTTCCGAGTGCTCGTGCACCCACACCCCAAAACCTCGTTTTTGCTGGGAGGTTTTTGGGCCCCCAGGAAATCTCTGCTTAATGCTCGTGCACTTGAGTAGCCTTAACTTGGAGCAAACAAAGGTTATGGTCCAGGTGTAAATATAAAATACGTATCTTTATTCTTTATCTAATCAAACTTACATTTTTATCTTTACTGCCACTGGTGTTTAAATGTTTGTACTATTTTTTTTTTTTAACTAGCTAATGCAAGAGGGACCATAAATCTAGGCAGGCTCTCATGGCAGCGGTTTTTAGGTCTGCATGTGTTCTTTCAATTAATATCAAACTCATTTCTCAGAGTTCCTAAGCGAGCCCCACGACAACCAGGGCCATCAGCAAGCTGTTGCTGAAAGCGGGGTGCCTCCGAAATGGTTGGTGGCTCACTGGAGCCGCGTTTTGCCCCTCTGTCTCCTGGGATCCCTCGGTGCATGGACATTAAATACGGTGAAAGGAGCCTGGCAAAAGTGGAGATTCAGGCATCAAATCGTCTGCCAGATCTAAAATAGGGAAATGTATTATTTGTGAAAGTGTAAAAAGAAGAATGAAAAGAAAAAAGAGCTGTGAGAGGTGTTGTCTGAGGGGCAGGGAGGTGTGCTGGAGCCGCCGTGCCACGCAGCCAGGCTGTCCCTTTGCGCCCAGAACAGGCAATGAAGGCAGAGGAGAAACTTTTCCAGCTCAAACCCTGCTGCCTCCAGGGATGACAATCTTGCTTTTGGCTCCTCGGCCAGATCCCTCACTGAGCTCCCCATTTCCCATCGGAAAACCAGGTGCCCACCAGGAGAGGGGCTGCAAGGTGCCCATCCCCATCCAGTGCGCACCCGGGGGCCAGCAGGAGCCATGGGCAAGCCCTGGTCCTGCCGTGGTGCTGCTGCTGCCTGCTCCTCCTGGAGCCACGTTCACACTCCTCACCCGTGCACCAAGCACGCAGGAAGGTGCCGACCTCCCATAAAAATCACCAGCAAGCCAGGGGCACCGGGGTGCTGTTTGTCGGCACCAGGGTCGAAGCCAAGGGGGCAAATTCCAGCCATAAAAGAAAAGAAAAGAAAAAAAAAAAAAAAAAAGAGGGGGGAAAAATAATAAAAAAAAAGAGAGCATCGGTGCTGGCAGTTCAGAAAGAGGAGTCAAGGTACATGGCGTGAGTCACCCGCGTGGGGCTTGCCAAAGGAGATGGCTCAAACAGGGACGGGAGGAGGGCGCGGGGGAGCACGGCCGTCTGTTTGCCACGGGGAGCCCATTAGAGGCGAGGTTTCTGCCCAGCGCTTGCCACATCCCCGGTGCCCTTATCAGTGCTGCCTCTTTGATAGCATCTCTGCTCGCAGCCCAGGTAGCCTGCCAGACAGACAGGGAGGGGCAGCGGGATGATAAGCCCCGTGGAAAGGAAACGTGCCGGCCTCCACCCGTCCTCCTCTGGGCAGAGCTCACTGTGGCAGGGGACGGGGGAAAGACCCCACAGCTGAGTTTTTTTTGGAGAAAAAAATAAACAACTCTGAATTCACCAAAGGAGAGGGTGTGATGAATCAAGCGGCCCTGGGGACCCAGGGCGCAATGTGCACGGTGCCCTCCCCAGACCCCAAATCCTCAAGTCCTGCAGGGCACAAGGAGGTGGCATCGCCACCCTGCAGCAGCACAGATAAGGGTTTTGGAGTGATCCCTTTATTTTAAAATCGGGGCATCCTCCTGCAGGGGCTGGGAGTTGTTTTTAGAGGCTGTGGAGGAATCTTTTGACCTTCCCTGTCCGCCCAGTGCTACGTCATTTAGAAACCCAAAGCATGTTGCTGTCCTCTGCACCAGCTGGCAGCAGCAGAGCTGGAAATAAAATAATAATAATAATAAAAAAATCTAGGGCAAAACCAACCTCCAGCTCCCCCTCACCCCTGATTTTGTCACAGTGATTAAAGTCTCGCTGAGCCTGGCTGCTGTGATTGATCCCCTGTTTTTAGAGCTCTGCATAATGACTGGAGCTGACCTATATTATCAGATCGATACCTCCAGCGGGCTCTCCCCCAAGGCTGGCAAAGACATCCGAGCCTTTCAGAGCCACCGTGCCACCGGGCACCCCGCTCCCGCTGCCGTGCGTGTGGCCAGCAGGTGACTTGGGGACGGAAAAGAGAAACGCCTCACCCAGGGTGAACCCACGCTGGGCGGTTATGGACAGGCTGCAATCTGGAGGGCAAAGTTTATTTAAAACCCACACGCTACACTACCAGAGGCTCACCCCGCCGTCCCGAAAACATTTGTCCGCAGTGTCCCGGCAGCCAGACGCTCTGTTTACCCCTGGCTCGGACTTCTTGTCCTCACCTTCGTGCCACGGTGCCGAGGTGACACCGGTTTGCGCGCTGCGGGAAAGCAGCAAAGCGCACCCCCGATGCTCTGAGCAACGTGCGTTCTGCCCCGATGCCTTCCCCCTGAGCTGGCCTGCCTCCTGGCAGCACGTTGGGAATTAATTCTGTCCTTTTACCCCTCTGCCTGCCCATCCACCACCCCGTCCTGCAGCGAGCACCCGGGGAGCCTGCTCCGCTTTGAACTCACGCCGCGAGGTGCCTGCGCCGGGCTCGGCGGGGCGCTGCGTGTGCCGGCCCCGAGACCGACCGCAGGCTTTTGCACGCCAGGCTGTCTGCTTCGTGCCTGGGAAAGGCAAGCCAGGCACGCAGCCGTGCTGCCACCCACGCAGCCGGAGCCGCTGTCGTGTGTCGGAGGCGCGCCTCGCCCGCCGCCCGCTCCCCCTCCTGCTCTGCGCCCTCGCCAGCGCCCGCAGCACGCGCCGGGGCACGGGGCTGCTTCCTCCCCAAATCGTCGGGGACTAAAAAGAGGGGGGGGGCTCCTCCGCCGTGGAAAAGCAGGCTGTGCGTTTATATGCCTGCGCACGTCCCCTCCTCTTCCTTCCTTCCTTCCTTCCTTCCCTGCCTTGTTATTTTCGCTCTGCGTTTCGCTCGCTGTCAGCCTCCCCTCCTGCTCCGCGGGAGCAAGCGCCGCGCGGTCGCTAATTCCTATCTGCGCGCTCCAGCCAAAACACGGGGAGCTGGCGGGCTGGATAAGGCTGATGGTGTGCTCGGAGCAGCCTCCTATCTCCGGCAGCGAGCAGCCCGAGTGGCCTCCGAGGGCGGCGTGCCCCTCAAACACCCCCCCCCGTAACGCCAGCATTCTTTTGGATAACCTGCCGCCCCCACGCAGAGCCTTCCCACACGCAGGCGGCCGGGGATTAGTTTGTGCTCCAGGCGTGATGCTCTGCTGGCGGTTACCTCGGTATTCAGGCGAATGCCTCATCCTGCTGATTGCATGTGGGCACCCGAGCCTCTCGCTGATCCCAGCTGCTCGCTGCCTGCCTTATGCTAGAGAGCATCCCGAGTGGAAATCACAGCCAGAGAATCCCCTAAGGGTTAAGGAAGTGTGTCTTAAAATCATGCATCTGCACCTGGATTTTGGGTGATCTGTTCCCAAACTGAGACCTGGTCTGAACCAGGCAAGCTGGAGCCCACAGTGGTTTCTGGGCTGCTCCAAGGATCAGCTCATGGGAGCGCTGCACAAATCTGTGTGGCTGTAAGCCCTGCAGGCTCGTGGAGGCACGCAGGAACCCGTGGGGTGCAGCATGAGCAGGGTCACCACCCAGCATTGCTCTGCTCATGTGCCTCGCAGAGCAAGAAACGGGCCGGATGCACAAATTGCACGGCGAACACGAGGCCTGCTAGGTCCAGGCAAGGATGCAAATGGCACAGCTATCTTCAAAGGCAGGGCAGATTCGCCTCTCAGCGTCCCTCGGGGTACTCAGAGGTTGGGGAACTGAAACTCGCCAGCCCTGACCCGACGCCAGGAGCTCCTCGCGCCCAGGCAGCTGCACAAACCCTGCCCAGCTCCCAGGACGCTGCCCTGCCTGCTGCACCAGCAGGGTGCTAAAATAAAAACGCAACCAGCAAAGGAAATGGCTTTTAAAAGCAGCCGGCGAGCTGGCCTGCAGGACAGGAGAGGTTCCCAGCAGTGCCCCTGGAGGAGCACAGAGAGCCAGGAACCTCAGCTTGGTGCTTTGCTCGGCACAGTCCCGTGGGAGAAGGGAAGCCTTGAGGGCTATTATTTTTTTTTTTCCCTTTTTCTATTCCTTCTTTTATTTCCTAACTTAAGCTCGGAGCAATTGCATTCCCCAGCATCCCAGAGACCTGATTTGTTTTCCAGCACCACGAGTTTGCTTTTTAAACACCGACACAAGGCACGCTTATTATTTTTTCTTCTGCCCAAGGACAAGTGAAACGTGGCTCTCCTCCCTTACATCTCCCTGTTATTGTTGAACGCAGAAGCTTCCCGTGCAAGTGTCCCCGGTGGGCTTCCCACAGCTCCCCAGCACTCCCACGGCCAGCCCAGCCCAGCTCCAGGAGCGCACGATGCGCGGAGAGGAAGAGGCAGCCCCGCCGTGTTTAGGATTTTATTGTTGCAAGCCGCTCCTGTCCCGGCCACATCCGAGCACGAACGCCAAATTTGTCATTCCTGATATAAACCGAGGTGCTAAAAATAAACGAGGCGGCTTAGAGGAAGGAGCTCTCGCTACCGTGGAAGCCAAAAGACTCCCTTCGGGTGGCACCAGCCCCGGCTAAAGCGGCGACCTCCTGCCGGCCGCGCGGGTCCCGCATAAATCACCGCTGACCCTCGGCGCGGCCACCTTGGAAGTGTGCGCCGTAACCTCTGCCTCCCCGGGGTGCCGTGAGGTTTAATTGCTTGCAGAGCGTGCCGAGCTCCTCAAAGCAATATGAAGGCGCAGACCCAGAGCCCACGGTGCGCAGTTATCTCTCCTGCTCGGCTGGGCCGCTTCCCGGCGTTTCGCTCAGATGGTTTTTTTTCTTTTTCTTTTCTTTTTTTTTTTTTTTTTTTGCTCCATTTAATCCGTTTTAATTACCTTTCGCTGATTGCTTTCGCCCTTTGTTTCAAGCATTTCGCATTTCTAATTACATCTCTGGGTTGTCCCCTCCGCGGCTGCCGGGGCTGGTTCTTATCAGGCAGGCAGGGTTTTTTTTTTTTTTTTTTTTTTTCTGGGTTTGTTTTCTGGGTTTGTTTTCTGATGCTCTGATGTGCCGGTGAGCGACAAGGCATGCTGAAACCCAACGCCGGGTCATGTTTGTTTGTTTGCTTTGCTAGCGCAGGAACTAAGCAGGTTTTCACAGTTTCTCCAGGAAAGGGGCCACCCATTTTGTGGTCTGCGCTTTGCCAACAGACAATTTAAGGCTTGAGAGTAAACAGGCGATTTTATCCGCCTCCTGCCGTAAATCAGTGGTTCCTGTGCTTTTTTTGGGGGCAGCTGCTCCGGTTAGCCAGACTGAGACCTTGTCTGAACCGGGCACGCTGGAGCCCACGGTGGTTTTGGGATGCTCCAAACCCTCAGGAGGTTGCTCAGAGGGAAGAGAGCAACCCAGGCTCCGCTTGGCATCGCTCAAAAGCGACTTAAAGGTGGTGATGAGGAAGGAAGAGCTGAACACCCAGCACGGTGTGTGCCTTGTCCTCTACGGAGGAGAAACCCAAGCAGTGGTAGAACCTCGGTGTGGGGACGTAGGGTCAGTGCCCACCAGGTTTATAGGGCAGGGAGGAGCAGAGGGACGCCTCCTCTTTGCTCCGATCCGCCTGGGTTTGTCCCCAGCATGTGGGTTGGGAAAGCCTGCGCGACCCATGACCAACCTGAGGCCATTTGGGTGGCCCCTAAAGCAACCTGGGAGGCTTTTCTCAGCCCGGAATGACTTCCTTATCCGCGCTTTATGAGCCTGGTGGCAATGAACCTTGCACCGAGCCCTGCGCCGCGCCGTGCCGCCGCACCTCAACCTTTGCTCTGCCCCTGCCCTGCAGCTCCTGGCCAGCCCCACGGAGCATCGCCCCGTCTGCGTGCCCTGCACGGCCCTGCCCTCAGCAGCTCAGCCTCTATTATCTCAGCCCCTGCCTCCAGCCCTGGCTCTCCCTGTCCTAAAGCGCTTTCCGTGCTCCCGTGTTTATCCTGCTGCCTCTCAGGTCCTCCTCCGGCTTGCCCAAGGTTGCCAGCCGGTGCGTGCAGCAGCTTGCTGCTTGCCACTTGGGCTTGCAGCATCCTTGTCCCAGGTGTGCCTTTGTTTCCCCAACGGGAGCTAAATCCCTGCCTGCCCAGCTGCTGGGGCATGGCAGGGGTGCTGAGCCACCCCGGGGCGCGCCACGGCTCCGTGCAGAAGCGAAGGAGCAGGGAAGCATCAGCCTAATTGTCACTTGCTTCCTCAAGCAGGATTTTCGCTTAGCTCCTTGGTGAGGAGCGTATGGCGAATACAACATTTCTGCTTCTTATTTAACGATCCGCTGACAGGGAAGATGGAGTAGGCAGAAACCTAAATTCTGGAACATCTCCAATTTTTTTTTTTCTTTCCTTTTTTTTTTTTTCTTTTTCAATCCACGGGAGCCCGAGCCTTTCAGCGTTTGGGAAAGCAGCAACAGGAAACGAGTCAGGGGGAATTTTAGGAGCTGTTGAGATGGCTGCAGTGTTTGACATTCCCAGAACTCAGCAGGCAGGCAGCTGTCTGCTCTATTAATCCTTCCCGAATTTCTCTCCAGCCCCACCACCGCGTTCCCGCTGCGCCAGTGGCACACGGGAGGCACGGTCCCGGGTCCCATCCTGGCTCCATCCCTTGGGCACCACCACGGGGAAGCCCCAGCAGCCCCGGCAGCCCCGTTCTGTGGCCAAATGCCAGGAAAAGCAGCAGGGCCACGCTGGAAAAGCCTTGGCATCCCCAAATTACCACCGAAGCCTGGCGCGGCGTCAGCAGAAAATCCCCGCTGGCCGGTTCCTACCTGCCCGGGGGGGGGGGGGGGAAGCGGGGGCAGGAGGCAAAGCCAAACCTCCTCCTCCCGTCCCCACGCTCTGCCCCAGCCCTGCCTCCCCACCGCCAGGATTCCTCCCCAAAAATCGCTCCTTGGAGCTCAGCCACGAGCCCTGAGCGCTGAGGGGGAGGCGAGCCAAAAATAAACCCCGTGCGCGCACACGCGGCGCTGCGGTGGTGGTTTTTTTTTTTTTGGAGGTTGAGGGGGGGAAGAAAAGCAGGGCGGAGGGGGACGCGGCGGTGGGAGGGTGGCCAGAGGGTGAGGAAAAATTTCATGCTGGCCTCTTTAAAGGTGTGTTATTTGTTCAAGGCTGTCCAAACATTTGCGGAGTGCTGGCAGGCCCGGAATGTGTGCAAGAGCTCCGGCAGCGTGTCTTAGGCGTGGGAAAGCTCTGCTCTCCTCAACCTTTACAGGCTTGTTCCCCCTCAGGCAGCGATTCAATAAAACCCGCGCCAGAGATTTATTGAGCTGATAATGACAGCTTCAGTCAGCAGGCAGACACCAGCAAAGCCGGGGGAGAGAGGCTCCCGAGTCAAAAAAAAAAAATAAAAAAAATAAAAATAAATATATATATATATATAAAAGGGGGGGAAAAGAAATCCTGGTGCCTGGCCCAGGCAGCCCCGTGCTGGGGGGTACCTGCTCACCCCAGGGGGGCCGTGGTGGGGTGAGGGTGCTGCTTTGTAGGTGTGCACCGTGCTGGTTTTGTCCCCTTGCACGATTCCTGGTGGGGTGAGGGATGGGGCCGAGGGGAGGGTCCCTGGGGAGACATCACCCTGGTACCCCTGGGGCTCAGCCCCTGGAGGTTTCACCTCCCCTCTGCCACTGCCCTGGGACTGGGAGGCTCGGGGGAATTCCCTGGCCAAGCCGAGAAAGGAAGCGTGATGCCAGGCTTGCTCCGGGGTGGTTTTAATGCCTGTGCTGGGAAAATTGTGGCTCTTGGAGGAGGAAGCCCCAGGAGGGCTTGCTGGAGGGCACTGCTGCAGGGCTGGGCCGTGCAGGGAATCCCTGTACCACCAGCGGTGCTGTTTTGGGGCCAGTGAGCCCCTCGGAGCCCTTTTACTGCTTCCCTTAGCAAAACCCTGGGAGATAAATGCGGGAGGAACCCAGGGCAGCGGCAGGAGCGTGCTTTGCGCCGGGTGGCCACTGCGGGGTTAAATCCCTCAAACACACCTGTGGTTATCAGGCCAGCTTTACCCATGGGAAACGCAGGAGATAGAAGGGAAGTGACTCA
Organism: Netta rufina; assembly: GCF_964035555.1. Taxonomy (NCBI): domain Eukaryota; kingdom Metazoa; phylum Chordata; class Aves; order Anseriformes; family Anatidae; genus Netta; species Netta rufina. The sequence goes on from NC_140146.1 coordinate 6,470,686, forward strand.
GCCGGAGGCAGCCGCGCAGCCGGGAACCGACCCTGGCTGCGATAACCGAGGGTTTTATGGCTCGGCCCAGCCAGCAGCACGCGGGGCATTCCCTGCTGCAAGCCCCGGCTGCAGAGCCACTTCACCGCACAGCCCAGGGCTCGCGTTGCTCTTTTAGCAAAAAAAACCCAAAACATTAAAAAAAATCCTTTCCCGAGATAACCTCCAGGCTTGCGCAGAGCCACGTAGCTCCTGGCCTTGGCAGCCGGCTACCTGAAGGCAGCAGAGGCACAGAAAAATGCGTCTCGTAGCGCTGGGATGCAGCAGGACCTCGCATCGCCTCTCTTATTTAATCATTACCGTCTGTGCTCTTTCTGGCACTGCCAGCAGTCGGGAACACGCGAACACACAAAGCTTTTATTTTTTATTTTTATTTTTTATTATTTTTTTTCCCCGCAGAGAGAGTGAGAGGGGCTGGTGCAGCCCCACGCCGGCCGTGGTGTGGCTTTCCCAAGCTCGGGGTCCAAATCCCAGCAGGACCGAGGCAGCGCCGCGCGTCCCCGGGTGCCGGGGCTGCGGCGGCTCGGCGCGGGCGCTGCGGTTCCAGCGGGGCCTTTGCAATTTGGCTGTCAACAAAGAGGGCGACTGGTTTCTATAATAAACACTCGGGGATAGGTTTTCAAAGAGCGGAGGCCCTGCCTCGCTCGGGTGTGTGTAATTTGTAACAGAGAGCAACTGCGCGGGGCTGGGCAGCTGCCGGGCGCGCGCTTGGCTCCAGAGTTTGGCCCTGGGTTGGGTGGATGGGGAGGAAGATGTTCCTCTGAAAATGTGACCCCGGCGTGTGAGAGCTTCGTGGGCTGGCTGGTTGCTGCCTTCAGGATGGCAATTGTAGGTGATATCCCAGCTGGGGAGGGAAAGCTGGTTTATTTAGCATTAAAAAGCCTCAGCTCTGAGCTTTCACCCATATTCTCTGGTCCCAACATCGATCCTTTACCACAGCTGTGGTTTCACCTGCGGTTCAAGGAACCTGTTTTTGTTCTGAGGTGGTCCTGCGTGGCCCGGTGATGGCCTCTGTCCCTCAGCAGTCTGCTCCGAGGGACCCAAGGGTGCTGCTGTCTCTGCACGTGCTTCTTTTCGTGGTGTCCTTCAGACACGTGCCTGCGCACTGCCAAGCACCCCCAGGAAAGGGCAGCTTGCAGAAACCCTCTGGGAACCCGAGCTGCACTGCAGCTCCTGGCATGGCAAACCTCGGGGGAACGGGGAATTATTGGGGACGGTGCTGATGGGAAAGGCACCACACTGAAGGCCCCAGGAGGCTGCAGAGCTGCACAGGGTGCGTTACAAACCCCTGCGTACCCATGGGGGAGGCGCAGGCACTGCACGGAGGATTCAAAACCTTTCGTTAGAGCGAGAAACGCAGGTGGGACCTGCAAGAAAAACATGCCCTCACCCCGTGAGCATCCCACCAGGGCGGGAGGCGCCTTGTCCTTCCCTTTGTCCCTCTCTCTTCCTTCCCGGAGCCCCAGCCAGAGCTGGCGGCGTTGTGCAAACCCAGCCGCCGGCTGCCGCGGGGCGTGCGGCTCTCCGCCTGCTGACGCCGCTGCGGTTGAGTCAGGGATCAGATGACTGCTGCCCGGCATCAGGGCACGCCGTCCAGCTGCAAAGAGCGTCCTCAGGCCCAGGGAACCGTGGCCAGGAGGCAGCTCCTCCCTTCTGCAGCCTGGATTTGACCGGGGAGAGCTGTCCTCCTGCAGCTTTCCAGGGGCGGACGCGCGCGGCATCCGCTCAGCCGCGAGCTGTGCGCCTTTTCCAGCAGCAGCGCGAGTTGCTGCTAGAAACATGCACCCTCTTGGCAAAATCAAGAGCCCCAGCTCCTGGATAAGTGCCTGGCACGGCTCTCGGCAGCGGGGCAGCTCCCTCGCTGGGTGGCAGGTATCAGACGAGCCTTTTTTCTCCCGGCAGTGCCGCGGGAGAAGCCGCAGAGCCGTGGCGCACATGTGCGCGCACGCACGCAGCCCTCGCCCGGCCCTTCCAGAGGCTCTGCTGGATCCCCAGCATCTGTTCCACATCATCTTCCTCGTTTTGCAGGCTCCGTGGACTCGCTCCATCCTCCCCCCAGATGTTTCCATCCTCTCTGCATCCCCTCATGGCATGAATAACTCGCCGAGCGAGTGCAGATGTTTGGGTCCTGCCGCGAGCTCTGGCACGGGAGGTGCGGAAAGCTGGGCGGCCGCGCGCACGGGCTGCGTGCAGGGGCTGCATTCGGGGCCGTGCTGAGAGGCAGCAGCTCCCAAAGGAGCAGCGGATGGCCACATCCCCACCCTGCCACCTCTGCGAGAGGTCCATAAGGGTCACATTGACCCCACAGGCAGCCGAGCCCCACTGGAATTCGGGGCACGGGCACAGCCAGCCCTGCATCACACCCCATCCTGTCCTGGACCAGCAACTTTCCCCTTCCCAACCCTGCTCCATTCCCCAGGGGACATGGGACACATCCTCTATGGGTCTGCCCAAAGCAGCAGCATTGGCAGCAGGGTGAGGACAGGCAGCAGAGGACTCAGGAACACGGATCCTGCTGCTGGGAGACTCCATCTCCGCGGGCACATTATCGGCTCCTAACACACTCCCAGGATGAAAGCACAAGGGGAGCGATTGTCCGAGTATTTACCCAAGTTTAGGTCCGATAAGGGCCTGTTGATTTTACAAGTGCTCCTCGCGGCCCCAGGAATGACTTTATGGCTGGAGCGAGCAGGTGGAGCACTTGGCGGCGGAGAGGAAGGAGGGGAGACGCACCAACCAAGCCCACCATTATCCGCTTGTTTGCTGATGGCTCCCGGGCAATTTAACTCCTCGCTCAGCACCCCAGGGGACCCCGAGAGCTCACTTGAGGTTAGGGAAGTCACCACCAAATCCCTCACGCTTTATTTGATTTTTTTTCCTGAGAGTTTTAAGCTACGAATGGGAACTTCTGCACCGAAGGCCAGAACAGGGTCACTGGGGTCTCCTCGTGGGTTGGACAAACCAAAAAAACCCTCGTGGGCTGGACTAACCAAACCAAACCAAACCAAACCAAACCAAACCAAACCAAACCAAACCAAACCAAACCAAACCAAGCTGTCTTTAATTAGTGACAACATAAATCAGGGCAGAGAAACCACTGGGCAGCCCTTTGCAGCACCTGGGTGACACGAAGCTGTGCAAGCACCCTGCTGGAGCACGGGACTGTAAGACAGAGCTCTGAAATGAGCAGAAAGTGCCAAAGTCTTCGTTTTCCCCCCATTTCTTAGGTGCAGTGCCAAACAATGGACCTTTCTGTAGATGCCATCGACTGGGGCGAGGATGGGAGCTTAGCTTTTTTCAGATAGAAATAGAAAAGGGTTTGGCATCCTCAGGAAGTCGGAGTATCTTTGCTCCCAGTACCTCAGATGTTAGAGCAGAGGAAAGCATTTGAAGTCAGACAAAATAAATAATTCAGCCCCTACATTAACACACCAGTTTCCTCTCTGCTGGCTCTGCCATTTGTCTGCAGCTCTGGAAGGCAGCCTCCTTTTAAGCTGGCATTTAAGTGTTTTCCTGAGTGCTTTCAGCTTCAACAAAGCACTTAAGGCCGTGTTTTAAGCTGGGCACCTGTTTAAGTGCTTTCTTGAACCGGGGCCATTCTGCGCTCCTGCCTCTCCGGCGCGCATCGAGCCAGGGGGCAGCGTGCCTGCAGCTGGGCACAAATTCGGCGTGCAAAAGCAGAGCGTGGCGTGCCTGCTCGCAGGCATCCGTGTGGAGCTGTTTATCTGGGTATCAACAAATAGGAGGCACCGAGGTGGAAGTGCCCTCGTTTGGAACAGAGCTGATAATGACTGCAAACACCCCGGCTGCTGGAAGGCCCCACGGGAGGTGCCGGCGCTGGGTTCCCCACGTGCTGCTCTCTCTTTTTAAGCCTTACCTGGGCTGCCAAAACCCAGCCGCTGATATTCCTGGTCTTGGCAGTCCGGCCGCCGGAGCACTCAGGAGCAGGTCACCGAGTAATTAGAGAGATTGCTAATGGGCTGGCGAGCTGCAGCAGCCACCGGGGATGCGTGGCTGCGGGCTGGGAGGATGCCAGGAGCACCCTGGCTGCTGCCCCGTGTCCGGTGCTTGGCCCTGCTGAGCAGGTCCACACGGTGCAAAGCTGAACCAGCAGCCGTGGGGGTTATTAGTTGTGGCAGTAATTAACTCCTGCAAGAGGCGAGCTCTTCCCCTGCAGTACGTGCTGCCCAGCAGGGATGCGGGACCGTGCCTCGTCGGCTCACACAGGACCCTGGGGTGCTGCTTTCGGGAGGAAACTGCTTGATTTTGGGGGAAGTTTTGGCTAGGATGTGCAGAACCAAGTGCCTTCGTGCTGGGCAGATGGAGGCAGGGATGGATGTGGGGGATTTGGGGAGGGATGTGGGGATTTGGGGTGGATGTGGGGAGGTGGAGATGGATGTGGGGGTGCAGGGATGGATGTGGGAATTCAGGGATGGATAAAGGGGTGGATGCGGGGAAGTGGAGATGGATGTGGGGGTGTGGGGATGGGTGCAGGGGTGGATATGGGTATTTGGGGATGGGAGCAAGGATAGGGGGATGCAGGGATGGATGAGGGAATGGGTGCAGGGATGAACGGAGGGCTGTGGGGACATGGAGATGATGGATGTGGGGATTTGGGGATGGATGTGGGGATGCAGGGATGGATGCAGGACGGATGTGGGGATTTGGGGACGTGGGGATGGATGCAGGAATGTGGGGATGGAAGCGGGGATGGGTACAGAGGTGGAAGTGGGGATGGATGCCCCAGATGGATGCAGGGATGGATGTGGGGGCTCCACCACCTCGGCCCCCCACCCGTGGGAAGCCTCCAGCCTCGCCCAGCGCCAGGCGTTGGCGTGGCCCCGTGTCGAGCCCTGGCAGCCAGGTTAATGAGTTAAATTGAGTTATGCACGGGGCAGGGAGGGGAAGGAAGGGCCTGGGCTGGGGAGGCGAGTGTGGGAAGCCCTCACACGCATTTTATGGGCTGGCTCTTATCAGCAGCCCGGCCCTGAGCAGGCGTTGCCTAACCCCGTTCTTGGCACCGTGGGAGGAGAGGGAGGGAAATCCACCCTCAAACCCCAGCCCTGAGGGGTTTGACCCTAAATGAGGAAGGGGCAGGAGGAAGGCTCACTGCTGGGCACGGCAAAGGGGCAGTGACAGCCCCGAGCTGGACACGGATGCTCTGTCAGAGTGGTGAGATTTGGGGGGTGCCTGTGTCTTTTCCTCGTGGCAAAGATGCACTCGTGCAGAGCAGAAGGTGCTCGTGTGAACCTGCTCCGTCCAAAACCACGGGGTTTTGGAACCCTTTGATCACCATGCAAATCCACCTGAAACGGACAAAAATTCCTCCAAGGTTCAGGCTTCAAAATGCCGCGGTGAAATTCTACCTGGAACCAAAAATGACCCACCCTGAGCCGAAAGCCAGCTCAGCCCTGCAGCCACCCTGCTCCCTGCAGCCACCCTTCTCCCTGTGCCTCCCTTTTCCCCTCCTGCTTCTTCCTCAGGTGCCCTGCAAACAAAATGAGCAGCGTCTGCCTGCAGAGCTCCACACCATGCAGCGAGGAGCTCTTCTCTCAGACATCCGAATTGTCCTGTGCGAGACCTCAGCAGCGCGCCCGAGCTGCTCAGGTGCAGCTTTTCCTCCCAACCCCACTCGTGGCCCCAGTCTGAATCAGCCCAACCAGAACAGGATCGCCCTGTCTGCACGGCCAGCAGCCTTTTTTGGGGAGGTGAATCAGCAGGGATCTGAAAACGAGGCACGGTTCCTGCCTCGTGCCCCGTGGCCCCAGTCCCGGGGCTGCTGCTGGAGGTGGAGAGGCTTCAATGGGCTCTGGGCAAAGTCCAGGCTCCAGACGCCTCCGAACCACGCAGCTGCTTGAAAAAAAAAATGTGTGTGGCTCATCAGGACCTGCCCCGAGTCCCAGGGGAAGGAGGGGAGGATGGAGTAAGAGAGGTGAGATGTCTCCGAGGCATCCACCCAAGGGCTGGACGCTCCACCCTGTGCGCAGCGCCGGGTGTTGCTAATTTCTTGTAATTGGCGTGCCACGAGGCAGGGCGGCAGGGGATTAGTGGGAGGAAGGCAAGCGGGGCAGGCAGCGAGGGAGCTGCAGCTCCGGGCTGCTCCCTGCTTTGCTTTGCTTCGCTTTGCATTGCTTTGCCCTGCTGCATTTTGCTTTTGCTTTGCCTTGCTGCATTTTGCCTTGCTGCATTTTGCTTTGCTTTGCTGCTCTGATGCCCAGCTGTGGCCAGGGCTCAGTTCCCGAGGGGATGCAAAACGTCAAGGTCTTTCCTTCATCCTTTTATAAAAGTGGAGCCTGAGCACGTAGCCAAACCCTTAGCCCTTTTCTTGAAGTCCATTTTAACGCTGTGACCGTGCCGGCTGATGTCTCACCCACCCAGCAACGTGCTGGTGAATCCCAGCTGCAGCCTCCCTCCTCAGGCTTCAGAGCCAACAACCCCGGTGCACTCCTGCTGCCTCACCGCCCCGTGATCCGCAGGGGATGGGGAAGTGGGCAGGGAAAAAGCAAACTGCAGGACGAGGTTTCCGTGTCGGGGAGTTCATGTCCGGAGCAGAGGGAAGCCGGGGTGCAGGCTCCTGCCCTATTTCCTCCTGTGCGTGCCTGTGCGCTCTTGCCTCTGGCACCCGGTGTTTACGCTCGGCGTGCAGAATAACACAACTCGATCTGGACCCTTTTTTTTAAAAAAAAAAATAAAAAAAATAGGAAAAATAAAATGGAAGAAAGAGCAAACCCCGAACCCTGCAGCTGGAAAAACACCGCCAGCCCCCGCGGCAGCCAAGATCAACAGCGAGGACAGGCTGCTGCTCTCCGAGGGGGACGCGGCTGGGTTTTGCTAACCCACTTCTAATTTGTGATGAAAATAATCCGAGAGGCAGGGCGGACCGGGGCCTGCCCACCGGGGTGGCTCGCCGGGAGGGTGTCCAGCAGCTGGGCTCCCGCAGGGGAAGCTGGAAAGCTTGGAAGCGCTGCCTTAAATAGGGGATAAAATAAAGGGCCAAGTGGCAGCTGGTTTCTGTTCCCCGGAGCGTTCCCATGGGGCTGTCCCCTGCCTGTCCCCACCGCTGGCAGGCAGCTGGGACCCAAACCCAATGCCTGACCCTGCTGGCACGAGGACCTTTTACAGCCCGTGTGGTTTTCTGCAGGATTTCTCAGGGCATTGGTGTTTGAAGATGGGGGAAGAGGTGATTTTTTTATTTTTTTCTTCTGGCTGTCAGCTTTCCTTAAGCCCTAAAGTGGTGTCGGCTGGCGGGAGTGAGGGATCGCCCCTGCCCTGTCGCTGTCAATTCTCTCCAGGACTTGCCACTCTCGCCCACCTTTCCAGTTCAGCTCTTTCTCAATCTCCGTAGCCTTATTGGCATGACACGGTGTGCAAGTATTGCCAAAGTTAATTCATCAAACGTCCGTCCCTGGGAGCAGGCATTTCTCAGCACAATTACTCCCCAAAGACTCATCCAATGCACAGAGCGGGGCCGAACACCACGGTTTAATGTCCTCATTAAATAACAATGAATAACACCCCCCCATCAATGTCATCCTATTTCGGAGTGCTGCAGCCTCTTGGAAACTCAGGGCCACAGGGACAGAGCTTTGGGAGCTCGTCCCAGCATTTATTTGGATGACAGGCACCCACCCAGCACCGCCGTGCTCGTCCCTGTCCCGAGGAGCTCGGACAATGCAGACACAAAAATGATCTTTTTTTTTTTTTTTCTTTTTTTTTTTAAATTTTATTGCGAGGTGCTGCCCGGGGGCATGCAGTGAGTCAGCAGCAGGGTTGGGATTTCAACCCAAGGCCTCCTGGGGGGCTGCGCTACAAAACCAGCTCGGCCCCCGGGATGGGGTTTGCACCAGGGACCACCGCGGGCGCTCTGGCAGCTCCGTCTCCAGCCAGCTCTGCCCCGATCCCAAATTGCTGAATCTTGCCCAGCCCAGCCCCAAAGCCTGCATTTCTATGAGGGTTGAAGCGATGCCCACGTGCTTCCCTCTCATAGCCTGGGATCCTGGAGGAGGAAAGCCTCGTGCTCATCATCAGCACCTCGATTTTGGATTCCTGCTCAGCACAGCCCCGTACCCGGCGTGTGCGTGCTCCTCCTCACCCAAGGCGGGCTGATGGGGCTGAGCTCGGGGGCAGGCAGCTGGCAAGGCTCAGCCGTGGTAGCACGGAGAATCAGGAGCTTGCTGGAGCCTTGCAGCCCTTCAGGCAGGCTCGCTGTGCCGGGCCAGGGCTGATGGAGAGCCCTGGAGTTGTTCAGGAGGCTCGGGACGAAACCCCTCCCCGCAGGAGTGACCGAGTTTCGTGCGTGTCGTGACAATTCCCTGACCTCTCTCCCTCCTCCGCTCCCATGGAAGCAATTACCAAGCCACCAGACGCTCGCTCTGTTAATTTTGGCTGGGAGATGGACGCGCCAGGCCCGCCTGCGCGCAGCTCTGCACACGCAGGGCACATCCAAATCAAATCTCTCCTGCCAGACACCTCGCCGTGGCCCCCGCGGGGTCAGCGGTGGCGGACCCACGACCTTGCCGCCCTCCCTGCTCTGCTTTTTGCTCCCTCCCAGAGCTGGGGATGCTCACCCAGCTGGAAGACCCCCTCCACCAAACAAAGCAGCAGCCCCATCAAGATAAAACCTCCCAGAGAGGCATTCCAGCGGAGATTTCCCCGTGCCCAGGCGGGGACACAATGGTGGGAAGGAAGTCGCGGCCATCACCGGCGTTGTCTCAAGGTTTAATCGGGCGCTTGGGGATTAGCACCTCAGCACCGAGGGCACAGCTGGGTGGAAAAAGGGCTCGGCCCATCCCGTGGAGAAAGGACGGGTCCTGCAGGAGGACTTTTTGGGTGCTGTGAGGGTGAGGGATGGAGATTACAGCCGAGGAGGGCTGGGGATCACCGGGGGGCTGTGCACTGCAGCTGGGGCCCCTCCAGCTCCCCCAGCTCCTTGCCCAAGGCAGGGGGAACGGGCAGGAGCCTGCGTTTCCCTCGAACCTGTTTTCCAGATCCCCTGGCATCCTTCCACGGCTGGCGGTGCGTGCGTCATCGCTTTACGAGGCTGCCTCGTTCCCCGGGAGCCCCCTTCCCCTCCCCTTTCCAACCCGCGCGCGCACACACATTTTATTTATTTGTTTATAACACTTTGCCTAGCCCCAGGACGCCTTTCATCTGCGGGGGCTTAACCGTTTCGGGGACAGGCAGAGGGCAGGATCTTTGGGGAGGGGGAGCAGGCAGAGAAATCCCCCCTTGGTCATGGCATGGTTGGACCAGGATGGTGGTGGTGGTCCCCGAGGATGCCCAACCCTGCTGCCTCTCCCCTCTCCGAGCTGCTCCTTGCCCACCGCCACCCCCCAAGGGACCACAACCTCGAGGCACCTCCGTGGCCAGCAGACGAGGAGGGCACACATCCCTCGGGGCCGCTCCGATGTCCCCTCCCAGGGCTGCAGCAGGGGGACAATGTCTGGGATGGAGACAATGAGCACGGCCACCCTCGCGCTGCGGTTGCTGCCTCCAGACACCCTTGGCGGCTCTTTAAAGGGCTGGGGAAGGCTTTTTTCTTCGGGGACTGTGGGGCACTCCGTGCTGCCACAGGAGGAGGAGGAATCTCCCCGGGGAAGGCTCAGCTCAGGAGATGTTTGGGCAGGGAAAAGCCCGAAGCTGAGCAGAGGAAAAGCTCCAGGAGGTGCCGGGGGGGGGTGCAGGAGGGCAGGCTGCGCCCTGAGCTCAGCAGGGAGCGCTCGGCACCCAACACCTGCCTGTTGGGGTGTAAATACCCCAGCCGGGCGGGTGTCAACAGCAATTAGGGTTTCACACCCTGCCTGAGAGGGGATCAACACCCACGGGCGGCCCCAGCAGCGTGGGGCTGGGAGTGCCAGACAGGGAGGAGAGGAGGGCGCAGGATAACGCCGCGTGCCGCCGCCGCCGTGTGCACGGGTGCTGCTGGCAGCACGGTGGGGACAATGCTCCTCCAACCTCGCTTTTTGATTTTTCCGGCCTCCTTCTCGTTGCTTTGAGGCTTTCTGATGTCCTCAGACCGCGGAGGACCTGCTCCTGCTCGCGTGCTGGGGGGAGCCTGGTGCTCAGCCCCTTCCCTCCCGCGGCAGCGCACAAAGGCGCTTTGTGGAGACGAGCCCCGGGCAGACGCTCTCCACCCCCGGAGGCACATGGATCCCATTAGCCGAGCGTGAAACAGGACCAAGCACGGCCCCGGAGCTGTCAGAGGCCAAAAATGCCTTCAAAAATCAGGCCAGGGTGCTCCGTGCCTGCCTGCAGAGCCCGTCGCAGGAGGGCACGGGGATGGGGGCAGGTGGAAAATGTTGTGTGGGGTGGGGAAGTCCACCCGGGGGTGTTCGCTGCTGTCAAATGCTGGGTTTTTGCTGCCTGGGCTGAAGGTCCCTGTGCTCAGGGCACCATGGGGTCACTGGCAGAGCTCCCGTGGTTGTGCTAACACCCAAAAGAGCACCGGGCAAGGCACCGGGTGCTGCTTCGCCCCCACCTCGCGCACATCCAGGGGAGCACAAAGCCTCCGAGCTCCCACAGCTGAGCTGCGAGGAGCAGGATTGCAAAATCCGGGGGGTTGCACCAGCAAAAGCAGGCATGGGGGGCTCAGCAGCCCCCACGGGTGCCACCTGGGATCAGCACCCACCGTGCCATGGGGACAGGGGACGGTGCCACCGCCCTGGGGTGGCTGCGCCTCGCTGCTGCGGGCTCAGGGTGATTAACTCGAGTGTCAGGCAATTAACTTCTTCACACTCGCAGCCTCTAAACTCCCCCCATAACTCAGCGGCGACAGCCCCGCTGTTTATTTTCTGCTTCGGGAGAAGCCGTGCCGAGGCTCCAAAGGAAGACACCCGGATTTATGGCCGGGACAAAGGAGCCAGGAGGCTTTAAATGCTGGAGGCTGGCTCCTGGCATGCACAAGGTGGCTCCGGGGAAGCAGCTCCCTGTGCTTGAGATATTTTCTGTGCCCTGGATGGGGCAGGAGCTGGGGGTGAAGAGCAGCAGCGCCAGCTGCAAGGTGGCAGCCCCAAGGCATGGCTAAAACCAGCCCGAAATGTTCCCCGAGGGCAGCAGAAGGCCCCGTGGTAGCCAAAAGAGGGGGCTGAGGATGGATTTGCATGCAGGTGGTGCTCATCCTCGCAGCTATCTGTGTGATTTCTTGTTTTTAACAGCTGGGAAACATTTCATGTGCCGCGCTGGGCTTGTGTTTTTTGCATAAAAGCGGTGCGTGGCGGCGGCCTCTATTTGCATTAGGGCCGAGGAGGGCCAGGGGAGGCCGGAAAACTTGAACCAAAAACGGGGCCGCGGGTCGCTGGTCGGGATCCCGATGCTCAGGGCTGGTTAAAGGAATTTGCTCAGAACATCTTTATTTTGGTTGGAACCCGGAGCGTCTCCCCAGCCGGCTGCAACACCCTCGGCTGCTACCCGGCGGTGGTTGTTTTGTTTTGGTTTTTTTTTTTTACAGCTCCATCTCCAAGGTCTCAGCCTCATTATCCTCATTTTAGAAATGAAGAAGTAAGCGAAGGGAGGTGCTGTGTTTTGAATAAGCTCTCCGGGGAGGCCAGCAGCACATCTCAGCCTTCCCGAAGCTCCCAGCCCCGTGGCTTTCCCACCAGAGCCCTCAGGATCCATCCGGGGCTCTCAAATAATTCACGGCTCCCCTGCAGCTGCCAGCAAAACCCGTCTGCTGCTGAGGTTAAAAACGCTGCCCAGGGGGAGAGCAAAGCCTGCCATCGCCTGCAGCGTGCCTCTTGCTCGGAGTTATTGCCTGTGGATTAGCAAAGGTCAGGGATTACTGCTCCAGCCCTTCCCAGCCTCTTCCTCCGCCGCAGGTTCGGGCCAGGCTAGAAAAAAAAAAAAAATAAATAAAAAATAAAAAAAAAAAAATGGTGTTGATTTAGCCCGATTCTGCGAGCGCGTGGAAAAATCCCACCCAGCCGGGGGGGAGCCATGGGAGCAGAATTCCTGGAGCAGCTGTAATCGTGCTGGCGAATGGAAAATACCCCACCCCTTGGCCACCGCCGCGAGCTGGGGGAATTAATGGGATCCCTCTGGGCGAGGAAGCTCCTTATCAGCGAGCCCCGCGTGTTGGCTCGGCCCTGGCACCCTCTCTGCAGCAAGCCTGGCTCCCAGCCCACCCCCTGCTCCTCCTTTCCCTGCCGTTAGTCTTTTCATCTCTTTTTCTCTCGCCCGCCCATTTCCATTTTGCCCTGACAACTTTTTTTTTTTTTTTTTTTTTTTTTTTCTTTTTTTCCTCCTCCTTGCAGAATGTGGGAGGGATGAAAGCTGCAGATAATTAATAACCCCAGCACTTTTTCAGCTCTGCCTTCCTGGGAGAACTCAGAGATCCCCGCTCCCTCCACCTCTGCCTCCCCCTGCAAGCCCTCCCTCACTTCCAGCCATGTGCTGTCTCTTCCCATCGCCTGATAAATCGCAGCTGGCAGCTCCCACTCCAGCAGGCTCAGCTCGTTTTGTGCCTGTGCGCGCTTGGGGGTAAGGATCCGGCTGGAGCTGGGGACAGGGGATGGATGGCAGTCCCTCTGGAAGTGGCTGGTATCATGGTTTCTCAGCAGCAAGCCCTCATTTTGAGCTCCTCGCCGTGGGTCAGGCTCTGATCTGTCGTGTAGGGCACGGCAAAACAGCGGACACCCCACGGTGCCAGCCCTAAGGGTGGCACCTCTCCTCTCCTCCCTCTCCTCTCCCCTTCCAGGTGGTGCCCAGCTTCGTGCTCAGGGCAGGAGTGACCCTTTTTCCTTTTTCCAGCTCCTGGCCTTCCCTGCTGGAGATTGGCAATAAGCGCCTTGAAAAAGAGGTCGGGAAGGCAAAAAGGCAGGACCTAAAAAGAGGAGGTTTGGGATGCGCTCCAGGCAGGGCACAAATCAGCGCTGCCGCAGCGGCTGCTTGAGCAAACCACCAGCAGGAGACACGACAGGGGGAGGCCAAGGAGGAGCTGCTGATAACCCCGGATCCCTCTCGGGGGCTGTGTGGTGGCTCCAGCTCTGTCCCCGTGTGCTGGCGAGGCAGCGGGTGCCACCAGCAGCAGCAGCAGGAGCAGGATTTGTCCCAGGAATCACCTCCGCAGCAGCCTGGCCACCCCCAGGGGTGCTGCAGGGCTGGCTCCGCACCCATCCTGCTGGGCTGGGACCCTGCAAGGGCAGGGGCACTACCCTGAAGTCTCCCCGCTCCCCCTGCAGGGAGTTTTGAAGCTCTGGGTGGAAAGGGACCAGCTTCAGATGCGAGAATTTCTCTATTTTTGGTGCTTCTTCGCTCCCTCTCTCCCCTTCCCTCCTCCAAATCACGGAACTCAGGACCCCGTGGCTTTAATTTATTTATGTTTTATTATTCTTTTTTATTATTCTTTTTTATTTTTTTATCATTTTGGGGCTTACTTTAACCCCTGTCACAGCATTTTCTCCCCTTACCCCCTGCCTGGTGCCTGAGCCCTAAGACAAAGAGGTGTTTACCCTACGAGCATGCCCAGGCATTGGAGAAAACCCGCAGAGGGTGGATGGAAAATGAGCATTTTAACATTAATTTCTGCCCGTCCCCAAACCCCTGCTGGGCTGGGACCCCTCCACCAGTCAGGGTTTTACCCTGGGACCTGGGGGTTGTCCCCAGGACGGGACCACGTCCCCCCCGCCCCAGGGAGCTCCATCTCCCCCCGGCACGTTGGGAGGCAGATTTTTCACTTCCAATTACGCTCAATTAAGGAGCGCTAATGGGGCTGGATTTGGTCTGAGCCAGGCGGGGAGCGGGGTCAGGGCCGAACAATATCCTGTTGACATCGCTCCCGAGGAGCAATTCAGGGCGCAGGGGAGAATGGGCCTCGCCGGGACTTTTTCTGGGCACAAAAACCTCAAAGAAGGGGCTTGGCCTCTCCTCCTTTCTCCCCTGGCTCCTTTATGGGCAGGGGCGCCGGGAGGCACCCTATTAAGGGGGGAGGTGGAAGGGGTACAGGGGGGGTTGGATGAGTGGCCGCGCTCGCCCCGCTGGTGCCGGCACATCCTCCGGGGAGGGGGCGGCGGGGTTTGGTTAACCTGCCTCATTAGTGGCCGTATGACATCATTATCTCACATTAGCGACACTCTTCCCGAGGTAATTGGGAAGCCTCTGGAATGGCCCCGTGACCTTTAATTAATGCAGCGGGGGCCTTTTCCTCCTGCCAGTCCTCGCCCTGCCTCCAGCAGCTGCTTCTTGTTAAGACGCCGGAGCAAGGGGAGCCCTGCTCCCATGCCAAACCCCTCGGGGAGGGGGAGAAATCAAAAGGTGCACGAGCTGGCTCATCCCAGCCCTTGGGGTCAGCAGCCCCTCGCCCTTCCCATCCCCTCGGTGCTGCTGATTGCAGGGGGAAGGCGATCCCACAAGCGTCTGGGCAGCCCGGCGGAGCCCGGCGCGCTGCGGTAAGGGAGGAGGGCGAGCCCACGCTCCTCCCCAGCCTTTCATCTCCTTCCAGCTGCAATTCTGCCGTCTGCTCCTGCCTCTGCCGCCGGTGCTGTCTCTCTGGTTTGGCCTCGGCTGCTTCAATCGCCGGGCAGGGATTAGCCACCGGCAGAGCCAGGTAGCGCCGAGGTTTCCAGCAGCATCTGGGCTGTCCTGGTGGTTGCAGCAGCGCCCGCAGGCTCCGGCACGGGGTGGCACGGGATGGCAGGAGCTCTCGCATCCTGCTGCACGGCCAGGGCACTGAAACACCCCAAACACGGCGACACCGAGGCTGGCGTGACCTAAAACACATCCTAGACCCTATGGGTGTGCAGCCCCGCAGCCATCTCCGTGCCCTTGCCAGGAAAAATCCCGAATGGAACTGAAAAAATGGAGCCATCCTTAGCACCCCAGGCCAGGATTTGCTACCTCGAGTTCTTCTCAAAAGCAGCACAAGATTTTTTTTTATTTTTTTTTTTTTTTTGCAGCATGCAAAGGAACCGAATCACTCAGAAATAACCCAAATAGCTGCTATGCAAATCCAAACGCAAGCCACACATCCATCCGCCCCCCACCCCCTCCTCGCGAGGAAAAGGGGGGAAGAAATATTTGACTTTCGTTAAGGAAGGGAGGAAAAAAAACGTGCACTTCAAATAGGATTCCCAGATGTGGCGCAGGGAGACAGGAAGATGGGAAGAAATCAGCGCGGTGGAAGGGCTTTGTGAAGGGTTATTCCAAAGGCAGGAACAATACCATTTCCTCAAAAGACTTTGTGTTTTTTTTTGTTGTTGTTGTTTTGTTTCCTTTGTAGAAGTGTGGGTTTGCTGGGTCCTGCTGGGAGCACTGTGTGCGCCGAGGGACCCTGATTTCTGATTTCTCCACCACAAGCAGGGCAGGAGTGATGCTGGGACATCGCATCCCTGCCCCCTCCTTTTGCATCTCCTCTTTGCCTCCCCAAAAATGCTGGCAGGCAGGCTCACTGGGTGGCACTGGGTGGCACTGGGAGGTACTGGGATGGCAGCGCCGCCCCGTGCTTTGTCCCAGCTCAGCTCTGTGCTCGCTGCCCTCCCTCCGAGCACGCACAGCGCCCCAGGCACTCGACTCAATAATCGAGGGCTGTTGTTGGCCCAGCTCTAATCCCAATTTTGTCTCGGAAACCTCTCCAATAATCTTCAGCCCCAGGAGACGAGGACCACCAGTTGCCATTCTTCTGGCCACGATTCTCTGGGGGGCTTTTGTATGGAAAACAGGGGGAAAAACGCACTCCCTGCAAGGAGCTGGGCAGAGGAGGGGGGTTAATTCACTGGGGAATGGAGGCAGCGCACTTCAAATACAGGTGGAGGACTCCTTGGGAGTCTTCAGCTTGCGGAGAGCTTTAGCTATTTTCATCTTTGGGCTCTCAGGTTTTGGGGATCAGCCCGTGCAGAGCAAAGGGTGTCCACCACCACCCGCCAGCCGGCCCCAGTGGCACGTCAGGGAGCACCAGCAGCTCGGCAGGCACCCCGAGCGCAGCTCCCCGTAGCAAAGGAGGTTTTGGGGATCCCCATCCTGCAGCCCTCAGGGGGCTGATGCCATCAGGCTGATTTAATTCAAGCCAGACAGCGCCAAGGCAGCCTCCTCTCCCCTGCTCTGCCCCGGGGAGCGCAGCAGCGAGGAGCTACTGGTGTCTGCAGCCGACCTCTCCCTCGCCCTTTGGAGCTTGCTGCCCGAGGGAGCCCCACGGATATGGAGCAGCGTGTTTTTGGGGGCTGGGGTGGGAAGGGAGGCCCTTTCAACCCCAAACATAATTAATCAACGGCTTGGACAGAAAGGGAGCTGCGGCTGCCGTTCCAGCTACCGTTGCCCTTTCCCTCCCACCACGATGGAAGAAAAACCACCCAGGTCCGAGGACCACCTCAGTCCCAGCTGGGATTCCCCCAAGTATCTTTTATTTTTGGCTGAATGCAGACAAAATAGCTGGTTAAACCTTTAGGGGCAGGCTGGAAGCAGCTGACACAGAGACGTCTTGCAGGGAGCCTGATCCCAAAAGGAGATGTTGGCTTCACCCCACACCTCCCCTTCCCTACCCGCCTGCCCTAACACCATCCCGACCCCAACGTCCTGGGCATCTAAGCCCCTATTTTTGGGGATTAGCATAAACCTGTGCATCAGGAGCTTAAAAACCTAGGGAAACCCTTAACTTTCTGGCTGTAAGTGACATCTAGTGGAAACGGCAGGGAAAAAAAAAAAAAAATAAATAAAAAGGGTTCCCCAGGTGAAATGCAGATCCCGGCGGGTTCAGCAATGAAACTCGGAGTCCTGAGGGCTGCAGCTTCTCGTGCAATAGGGCAGAGGGGCTCTGTCTGTCCGGGTGGGATTTGCAGGGAACGTGGTTCAGCTCAGCACACCCCGTGCGTTACGGGGTGGCCGTGCCGTGCCGGTGGCCACCTGCCTTGTGGCTGCTGGTCCCGAGCCAAAAACCCTACGAGCGGCACAACCCACGCACGGGTCCGGCTTTACCACGCCGTCATTCAGATTTAAGGGCTGCAATGGGCTCAGGGAGCTTCGTGGCCCTCTGGGTCTTGCTGTCCTCCGCCTGCTGCTGGGGTTTTGTTGCTCGTCCCCTCCTGGTTTTGGCTTGGGGACCCGTCCTCCCACTGCCCCCCTGCCCCGGCCAGCCGGGAGCTGTGTCCTGAGGCTGCTCCGGTGGCGAGCAGAGCCAAGGCTTGCAAGGAAACCTGAAACCCAGCGAGACTTGGATTAGCAAGCCGAAACTCAGGCCAGGATACAAGCCTTTCGGAAGAGCTTGGCAGGGTTTCAGGCAGGCGCGGGCTGAGTTTCAAGGCAGAGGCTGACCTTTGAGTGAGCCCACTGCTGGCTTCCCGGGAAGCATGGGCTTGAATTTTAAGAGAGCCTGGGGACAGAGTTTCAGGCAAAAAATAAATAAATAAAATAAAATAAAATAACACCGTTAAAGGGCTTAGGCAAAAACAATGCAGACCTCCTATGGTTCGGGGTGATCATTCCTCGTTCACCTGTCCCCAAACCAGCATAACCAGCCTGGTGGTTGCAGCTCCGCTGCGCTCTGAGTTTCAGTGCAAGCTTAACCCCTTCCTCGGCACGAGCAGCTGCAACCTCTGGGCTTTTTTGGGGGGCAAATTCAGGGTTTGCCCGCTCCTCATCCCGAGGGAGGGCTCACGGCGCTCCCCGCTCCCTGTCACCATCTGCACTTTTTTTTTTTATTTTTTTTTTTTTATTCCTCTTCCTGCAAACTCATCGCTCTCTTCCTCCCCGTGCAGACACCATGTGATGGCTCTCGGTCAGGGCAGGGAGGGCTTGTTTGTAATCAAACCCACATTTCTCAGCTGCGTTGCCTCTGGAACGCATTCTGCCAAAAAAAAATATGATTCTCGTGACTTGTTAATGCTGATTTTTAAGAGCCCCGTGAAGGTAGAATTTTCCCAAGTGGAGTTTGCTGGAGAGGAAATTGCTTATCTTTGGCTATTATTCTGTATATCTCTATATATCTCCTTTCCTCCTGCCAGTTTTCCCTTTACGCTGGGAATAATGAACGTGGGGGGCCATAACGAGGGGTTTTGTGCACTCCCACTTTCCCTGCCAGCTCCCTTCTCCATGCCCTTGATCCTGGCTCCTTCTCCTCCACCGTGTCCTGCGCTGCCGTGCAGAGAGAGGCCTCATCTGCTGCTTTATTTCAGTCCCGTCTCTAATTACAGCTTGACATTAGTTATTTATATAACGCCCTCGGTGCCCAAGCGGGCAGGGAGCGCCGGGGCAGCTCGGCAGGTGGCATCCGCCGCGCACCGTGTGCTCCGGAGGTGCCAGCATCCCCTGCAGCATCCCCAAACCCCTCGGAGACCTGGAACCAGGCATCCCCGAGCAGCACGGGGCCGGGCACGCGGCGCCAGGAGGAAATTGGAGACAGTCCCGCTGGATGTCCCTCATACACGGCCCCCGCCTCGCCCCTGAGGTCCCCGCCGCGCCTTTGGGGTCACCCTAAAGGAAAGCAGGGAAGCGCTAGCAGATGTGCAATCCCCCAAAGGACGGCGTGTGGGCTTCGCCCGGCCAGCTAAACAAACACTTGGATGCCTCTCGCGCCGAGGCTTGTTTGCTTCTCCCAAGCCGGGGCGGAACATGTGGCGGGGTGTGTGCCGTTCCTGTTGGCTTTGGGCGTGCGGCCGCCCCGGCGCTGGGTTTCGCCGTGACACCGATAACGCCGGCCGCCCGCCCGCTGCTGGCTTCCAGTTCCGCCTCGCTGCGCCTGCCGCTTTCATGTGCGCTGCTGCGGTTTGCGAGGCAGGGTTTAAAGGTTCCTCTGACTAACCCCCGGCTGCCGGGCTCAAAGGGAAGGAAGCGGCTGCAGCCAAGAAAAGGAAGCCAGTCGGTTTCCCTCCTGCGTCTGCGAGCGCGTGTGAGGGGGAGCGGGAGCAGGGCGTAGCCAGATCCGAAATGAGATAGGACGGGAAGGCAGCCGAGCTCTTCCCTTCCATATTTTCTCGCCTTGACAAGCTCCCCGCGTGCGTCAGCCCGCGGGATAAGGAAAGGAAGCGTGGCCCGGTCGAGCTCCAGCTGGGAACGCCGCGGGGCCGTGCAGTGCGTGACGGCAGCCACGAAGGGGAGCTTCCTCCCCGTGGGACGGGCAGCTGGGGCAGGGCAGATAGTTCTGGCCCCCTGGGACATGGGGCTGGCAGGAGCTGGGGGTTATTTCTGGCTCCGGGAGCTATTCCTGGCCCTGGTTGCTGACCCACGGGTGGTTTTTCCCCCCGTGGCGTGCTCGCCCCCAGGATCCCACCGAGGCTCCCGTGTCCTTTCCGGGATGCCCAGCCCACGGAGCACCCCCAGGAAGATGTGGTGCGGGTATCAGGAGTGGTCCTGGAGAACACAGAGAGTGCAGGGTGGAAATGAGCCCGTTGCCACCCTCGCCTCTGCCCCATCAGCTTCTAAATATGGGTCTGCCCTCCCCGAACCCATCACCCTCGAGGCTCAGGTGACACCCGGGGCTATTTTTAGCAGGTGAATGGAGCTGTGCTGCAGCCCGGCTCTCTGCCCCCGTCAAGGGTACGGCATCATGTTGTGCCGGGAGGATGTTCCAGCCTGGCTCTTTGAATGGCTCCGCCACCGGCTGAGGCTGTGGCACAGGTAGGATGCGGCTTTGGGGGCTTTCTGCTTCTCCTCCTGCTGCCGGGTCCCCCCCCTGCTGGCTTTGGGCTCTGCTGCAGCTCCCTCCCCAAAACCCAGGGGTAAGGAAGGGCTTGCTGAAATCCTGCGTGGGCTGCGCTGCGTGCCACCTTCGTGCATGGCACAGGGTCAGCAGGAAGGAGAATAAATCCTCCACTTTTCACCTTGGGTTGTAGGAAAAGGGCGTGTGAGACGCAACGGTGCCGTGGTGCTGAGCAGAGGCGACCCCCAAAACAGCCCTGAGCGGGGTGGTCATGGCAATCCCCAGCCCAGCAATACCTCTCCCACGGGGTCTGCCATGAGGCACCCTCATCTTCCACAGATTTCACCCAAAAAAAGCACGGATGGTAGGGGCAAGGGGCAGGGGGCACGCACCACGGTGGCTGCTGGTGCCCCCTCCTCACGCCCCGCTCTCTCCGGCCCCTTCCCCTTGCTTTGCCGCTGCAGGCATGGATGACTTCGAGTACAGCATCCAGCTGAACGACAGGGACTGGGCTGAATTCTTCCAGGCGGCCGAGGAATGCAATCTATTGCCGGCCTCCCTGGCCACGGCGGAGGAGCAGTGTCTCAGTGACATTGAGCAAGGGGACGGCGTGCCCGCTCCGCGCAGCGCCAGCGCGGACGGGGAGCTGGCAGCGAGGCCGGGCAGCGGGCCAGGGGCTGGCAGGGCGAGCTGCTCCCCACGTGGGGTGCCCGGGGCGGACGAGGACGAAGCGGACCCGTGCTCAGCAGGCAGCTTTCCGCGTGGGAGCGACCAGCCCGGCCGCCCGCTGCCCGCTCCCATGCCCAGCGCGCAGGGGACGCAGCCGCCCCGTCCCCCCGCGGCCGACAGCATCCCGGGGCAGGACGCGGCATGCGAGGGGGCAGCTCCGCAGATGGCATCGGGGGAAGGAGCCACGACCACCACCAGCAGCAGCAGTGGGGTCATGGAGCCTGCCGGCCACCCCGCTGCACCCCGAGCCCCTGCGCACGGAGGGGAAGCCGGGGGGGAGCAGCCCCGTGGAAGCCCGGTGGTGGCACAAGCGGGTGCCCCGGATGCTTTGGCGAGGAAAAGTCTTAGCGCAGCTGCCTGCGTGGAGCCTGGGGTGCAGGGACCCGCTCCCAACCTCCCCCCCAGCCCTGCCCCGGAGGCTGCTCCCAGCTGCCTGGCTCGGCCCCCAGAAATTGGGCAGAAAACGGGGCCAGAGCCCAGCTCCCCGGAGGTGGTGAGACCCAAGGTGCCAGCGCAGACGAGGAAGAGCCGTAAGCAGCGCGGTGCCGGTGCCTCCGAGGTGACCCCGGTGGACAGGGAGCCAGCGGGGACCCCGGCACAGGGCAGCGGGGTGCCCACCAGGGCACCATCGTCCTCCCCGCTGACCTCGAGGAAGAGCAAAGGGAAGGAGAAGGCGGCCAAGCCGGCACCCGTGCGGCTGGGGAGCGAGGAGGCGGCGGAGAGCAAGCGGCCAGCAACGAGCCCTGGCATGGATGAGGGAGACGTGCCCGCGAGCATCCCCCCGAGGCAGAAGGCGAAGGAGCCGGGGGCACAGTCCCCGGGGAAGACGAGGGCCCCCAAGCTCCCCAAGGCAGGACAGGCAGGGGGCTCGGGCGTGCGCGACGACGTGCCGGTGATTCTTACCACCGCAGCCCCAGACCCTCCGGGAGAGGTGTGCCGGGAGGGGAAGGCTCTCCGTCCCCAAAGCGTGGCCGTTCCTGCAGGGGATGCTGCCGGGGGGGGCCCTGGGGAGCCTGCAGCCGAGCCCCCCGTGGAGGTGAGCCCCCCAGGCTCTGCAGCAGGGGGCTGCGCAAGGGCAAACTCGCTGGATGTGACTTGGCCCGAGATGTACGACTATTTGTTCTGTGACTCCCAAGGGGAAGAAGAAGCCATGGGGAACTTGGTGGAGGGCGAGAAAACACCCTTGGAAAGGGAAATGTCCTTGCCTGAACTGTATGAATATTTTTTCAATGAACCTGAAGGAAACAGGAAAAAAGTCAAGGGTAAAGAGAGGAAGCGAAAGAAGTTCAGCAGCTTGGACCACGATCAGCAGAAAGAGGAACCCGACCTGGCGCTGGCCAAAGAGCCCCAGGCTGCCACGGTCCCGGAGCTGTACGAACACTTCTTTCCCGACAGGCCTCGGAACAGGGGGGGCTGGCGGGGGCTTATCTTCACCACGCCAGCCTCCGAGGTGAAGAAAGCCGTGGGGGCTTTGAGATCCTTCCTACAAAAGCCGATGAACCTCGGCGGAGGCCAAGTGCCGGTGCCGCCGGCTCTGGCGCGGAGAGGATCCGGAGAGCCGCTCGCCCTCGTGCCGCTGAGAAGAGGCCAGGCACAGCCCCAGGCTTTGGACATGGCCCTTGCCCTGAGAGGTAAAGCACCGCGACCCCGTGCTCTGCTCGTGATGCTCGTGGTGCTGCTGGCCCCGCGGGAAGGATGGGGACCCGGGGGAGGTTTGGGCACGGCCGGCTTTGCTCTGAGCGTGCTTGCAGCGGGGTGACGGGCTGGCCACAAGTCCCTGCCCTACCCGGTGTGGCTGTCCCCTCCTCGTGCCATCTCACCGAACCGTGTAGTTGTGTTTTTTTGGCAAGGGGATGGGAGGGGAAAGAGCAAAATCAGGGCCATGAGATAAGGCAGTGGCTGCCGAGCTGCAGGCTGGTGAGGTTGGGTCACTGATTGACCTCGTATTGGTGGGGGAAAAATGAATTGGTGGGGGAAAAAAGTGTGCACCAGCGGGAGAGGGAGGGACACAGGTGAAGGGGGCTTAAAAACACGTGCTGAGATTTGCAAAGCGCCATCCAGAGACCCCAAGGGCTTCCTGAGCACGGGGGCAGGTCAGAGGGATGGGGGGGAAAGGCAGAGCGGGTCCGGCCGCCAGGACAGCCGGCGTGTTTGTCTTCGAGCTTACGCGGGGCTTAGAGCCGCAGCGCCTCCCGTTAATATCCAAACCAAACACCGAGTGACTCATCCCCGGGGGCGCCTCAAAACAGAGCTCCCAGGCTGTTTGCACAGAGCGAAAAAAAAAAAAAATAACACACAAAAAAACCCCTTTGCCACCACGGTAGCTAATTAATAAGCCGGCTTTAATTAAACGCCTGATCAAATAAACACGGGAGCGAAAACGGCCGACTTCTGCCAGGCGTCCTGAAGCTTGCTCTCGTCCCCGCAGGGATACCCGAGGCCCCGCTGCCGCTGACCCACAAGGACATGTGCCTCGTCTTCTGCGCCTTCGCCTCCTGGGCGGTGAAAACCTCCGACCTGCAGGCTCCGGACGCCTGGAAAACCAGTGCGTGGGGGAGAAGGGCGGGCTGGGGCTGGGGGAGGACCTGGAGGGCTGGGATGCTGAAGGACCCCATGGTGCCAGCAGGGAAATGCGGATGTTTTCCTGGTTTTGCAGAGCCCTGCTGCTTTTTAACACGTCCCGTAGGAGTACGAGTTCTGAGTCCTGCTTGCTTAGGGTCTTTCTCTTTGCACCGTGCCTGCTGCCTTCAGCTGAGCCTGGCTTTATCCCCGCTCCATCCAGGCTCAGTTAGGGAGCAGTGAGGGGTTTTGGGGGCGGGAGAGGCTTTTTTAGGGTCTGTGCTTTCAAGGAGCATCACCACGACCTCAAGTATGCACATTTATTGCTCGGCTGGAGGAAGCACATGCGTTTTTATCACGTGCCATAAAGAGGTTATCTTTTTCCTAAATACCACCCCAGTTGGTGCATTGACCCTGCCAGCTGCTCCACCACCCCCACGAGCACCCCAAAACACAACCAGCACCGAGCACAACCCTCGGTCCCCCTCTCCAGCCACAGCCAAGCTGGTGGCGAAGCAAGAAGGGGCAGCACGCAGGAGGTGGCACCGAGGAGCAGGGCACGGGGCCAGCGCCGCCCATGGGCTCTCCGGGGAGGAATGTTCCCCACGAAGGTCAGGCAGGAAGCTGACACCTCGGGGCTGAGAATAGCCCCTTAGCTAAGGTTGCTCCGCGCAGCAATCACAAGGAGCTCTTGGCCTGCTCTTCGTTGCCTTCTTAGTACGAGGCAGAGGCGGCCGAGGGGGTGCGGGAAGCAGGACGCGGCCCCGTGCCATGGGGTTGCGTAAGGCAGCATGCGAGGGGCTTTGGCTGGGCAGAGAGCGGGGCAGGATGACCTCTCCCGGGAGCCAAGTTGAAAACCTGCCCCGGAGGCTCAGAGGAGAGCCTCATTCTGTGTGTGTTCTCCCTAAGGTCTTGTTTGGAGCCTCGTGTTTATTTTTTTTTTTTTGATTCGGAGTTTGGGGTATTTTCTGCTTCGGGCTGGGATCAGGATGTCAGCAGATAATAGCCCACAAAAGAAAAAAAAAAAATAGATTTCTTGGCATCTTCCTGGTCTGAATAGTAGAAAAAAAGGGAATGCCCTGAAGCTCTGGTGAGGTTCCCTACTGTGAGCTTCTCGTCCAAGACCAGACATCTAGCCTGTAGACCACCACCCAGCCAGGCAGGCGGAGATGTTTCATCACCCTTTTCCCTGGTCCGTCCCAAAAGATCCTTCCTTTCCTGAAGCTCCTTCCTTCCCAAAACAGCCTTAACTTCCCCAAAGGTCCTTCTCTTCCCCAAATGTCCTTCCCTCCAGCCACCCAGCAGCTGGCCTCTCCTGGGGCACGCAGCGCTGCTGGGGAGGGATGGGAGCCCTGCGTGAGCAACACCTCCCGCAGCAGGACCTGCACCAAGGTAAGGCTGCCACCTTCAACACCTCGGCGTAGCTGGCCCCAGGAGATGAGATTTTCTTCCAGAAGTGCTTTTTTTTCTTGATAATCCCATCCATAAATGGCCACAAGCCACGCCAGACGCAACCACCATCAGGAGACCCACACCTCGTGTCGTTCCCTAGCGCTCAGTCCCCAGACGTCTCAGCCAACCCGTGCAGTCTGTGTGATCTTTCCCTCCAAAACCAGCCATTTTTTGGGAAAACGGCATGCCCAAACTGCAGGAATAAACGTCCTCGGGGCAGAAAGCACTGGGAATAACCCAGCGTGGTGGGGACAAGGCACAAGGACAGGGGTGGAAGGACCCCCTTGGCGCATGGGCAGTGGCTTGTGACCTTCACGTTGCGAGGAGGATATTTTGGGTCGGGAATAAGGCTCACCATGGGACCACGATGTTTGGGTTTTTTTGCAGTGTTCCTGGCGAGCTTTGGCACGCTGTCTGCCATCCGCTACTTCCGACGGCAGGCCAGAGAAGGACGCCCGCGGACCTAACCCCGGCGCACGCCGGAGGTGCTCCCCCCGGGACGGGCGAGGACGGAGGAGGCAGGGGCCAGGCACCTCGTCCTCGGGCAGCCTGGGAAGCCTGGACCCCGGCACCGAGACTTCTCTGGACCCATCCCCAAAAGGGACAGGGTGTCACAGGAAGCAGGATACTTCCCGTGACGGTCGCTGGCAATACGGTAGGCGGTTTGTACCTGTACTGGACACAAGAGGAGCCCGGCGTGGGCTGGCTCGGTTCGTTCTTTGCACACTTCTTGCATCCTCGTGCCATCTGCTAGGAGTAGTCACCGTGTGCTGCTTGCCCGGCCTCCCCCCTCAGCTCACCTGGGGGCTGGAGGGAGCAGCAGAGGGAGGAGGGAGCCAAAGAAGCCAGGAGAAGGGCTTCGTGTCCTGCAAAAGGGTTTGGGGGGGGAGAGGAGAGAGCTGGGGAGGAGCTGTCTGTGCCCCAGCTAAGCAGATGCCGCAGCGAGGGGACGGAGGAGAGCAGGGAGAGGGGCTGAGCACAGGGAGGAGCCCTGGCAAGGACAGGAGCTTGTTGGAGAGGACACGGGACGCAGGCACTTGGCCAGCCAAGGGTCTAGGTGTTCCCCTTGGGGCCTCTGCTGCCTCCCGTGCTAGGAACATGAAGCGGGAGGGGATGGAGGGTGAGCGTGGGGCTTTGTGGGGCAGCGGGGTGAGACCTGGCATGGAAAATGGGGTGGAAAACACCGAGGAGGTGGTTTGGTTTCTTCTCTGTCTCGAGTGCCTTCCTGGGACCCAAGGGCATTATTTGTGAGGGTTTTCTGTACTTCCAAGTCCGGCAACAGCACAAACGTGAGATTTGTTAAGTGCTTAGGGACCAGACCCACAAAGGTACCGGGGGGGAAACGTGCCCCAAATGCCTGTGTGGGTCTGCCTGTGAGCTTTGTAGGAGCAGTAAGGAGAAAGAGAAGGAGAGGTTGGGCTCTTTCCTCGTGATGCAGAGTGCCATGCAATTTTAATGTGTGTGGGGTTGCACTTCAGACCATGTATTATTGCAGATAAGGGAGCACGCTGTGGTTGCACAGTGAGGCACGTAGCAGTAGGTGGTAAGAGGGATGTGCAGGCTCTATATGGACTACAGTAGCTGTACGTTGAATAGGAAGAGTTTTGTGGAGGAAGAGAACATATTTAATATGCTGACAGCTTCTAATAAAGATCTATCCCATTTAACACCTCGGCGTGCCTTCCTCTGTCTGCACCGTCCCCGCGTGGAACTGTTGAAGGAGGGTTGGGTTTTAAGGGATGAGAAATCAATTTATAGCGGGTGTGTTGGCATAAAAGTGTAGGAGAGGATGGGGAGCCCTGGAAGACAGAGCACTCAGGGTGCTGAGCTGCTTCTCCTGCCCTTTGGCTGCTTCCCTGAGCACTCTCCGTGCCCACGAGCACCGGGGCGAGCATGGGGGGCGCAGGGCAGCAGCCCCCAGGTCTGCTCCATCCTTCCCTGCACAGCCCGGCACTGCAGCCTTGGAAGTCCTGCCGAGCAGCCCTCGCTCGCAGGAGCACGGCAGGCAGAGGGGAGGGGGAAAAGCTCCCATATGCTCAATTTTACTGTTTATCCAGCCATAATCCATTAAGTGCTCCCCGCGAGCTCAGCGGCAGGTGGAAACACAGCAGCCCCGGCGTGGCGGGTGGGTAATGGGGGAACAGCTGGAGGAAGAGGGCGATTCCTTTCTGCAGGGCTTTCCTGGGAGACCAAGTGACACGGAGCTGAGCAAAGCAGAAAAAGGGCAGAGGAGGGCAGCAGACAGGCTTGCTGAAGGGAAGGGGGCCCTGGGACCGCCAGCCCTCCTCTCATCCTGCACAGCTCCTCCTGCAGACGGAAGATCCCAGTGGAAGCTGAACCACAAACAGGCACTGCTGGCTCCTTGCTGGCTTTGAAGTTTTCAGATTTTTGTGTTTTCGAGCCTTGCCACACAAGCCTGGAAGAAATAATGTTTTCCCTTCGCTTTGCAGGTGCAGGAACTGTTAGTTTCCCTCCCAGCTTGCGCAGCGCTCCCAGGGGCAGTGCTGGCAGCTAATAAAGGCTCGTGCCAGAAATCACCAAATGTAATACTGGGCAAAATGGCTGGGAAAGCTGCCCTGCTTTGTCTCAGTGGTGCAAATTTGGCCCGGAGATCTCAGTGGATCTGGTCCTTCAGAGCTTGGGCTTGGAGAAACAAATGCGCCCTGGCACCTCCCCATGCACGAGTCACCGAAGACGCCAGATTATCCAGCAGGTCACAGGTGCATTTCACACTCCTTTTGTTCTCCGCTGGCAGAAGCGGATGAAATGAATATTTCAGAAGACAGATGTTTTCAGTCCACTGCAGATGCAAAGGGAAATCCTGCAAGAGGCTCGTTGGTAGCAGCTCTGGGAGCGTCTGCTGTGCTCGTTCAAGCAGCAGCGTCTCCGGTGTCCTTCAAGGAAACCAGCACGGGCTTGCCTGCAGTTTTAACGCTTGGTTAATTCTCTGACCTTTTAAGCTCTCTCCTCTCTCCACGGCCAGGTCAGCCTGCTTGTATCTCTCCCCGGAGGGAGCAGCCAGAAGCTCACCATCTTTTGCAACAGCAGCGGCCACCACAATAGAAACGACCTTTTCGGAGCATCCTCGCGGCGGCAGCGAGGCTGTTTGCACTTCGCTGAAGAAAACGTCAGGGCCGGCAGCGGGAGCCGTGCCATCCCACCCCGCTTCCTCGCCTCGCACGTAGCTCCCACATCTGACACCTCGTCGTGCCAAGCAGATGAAAAAGTCAGGCAGGTGCACGCTCCTGGGCCGCCGCGGCACACCATGCGCTGCCCTGCCACGCGCGCCGGAGCCGGGGAGGGCAGGGCTCTGTGCCTCTCCCCCCTCTCCTGCAGCAATCCCCTTTGCCAGAGCAGCTTCTGGTATTTATTTTTTTATTTTTTTTTTGCTTCACCTTCTCAGCAATGAAACCAGAGCACAGCTTCCTGCGGGCATTTCTGCTGGGGCGTTTCTGCGTCATTGCCATCCTCTCGCGGGACATCAGAGGGATGTCTGCGGGCTGCTGGTGCCAGCCCTGGGTGGCTGCAGCGGGGCTGGCGTTGCCTTTTTGCCCCCTCCTTGCTCGCAGGGACAGCAGGGCCAGGACGAGGCACTGGGGTGGGCTCGTGGTGAGGATCCCCGGGGGAGCTGCGCATCGCCGAGGTCCCTGCTCGGGGGCAGCGCTCTCTTCCCAGGGGTTCCCACACCTCGAGGGGGGACACAACACCCAATTCACGGCTTTTAGCACTAGCGAGGGAGTCGGGATTGTCTGTCACAGGGAAATCTGTCGGCAGTGAATGTCACCTTGTGCCGTGACCCGCTCCTGGGTCAGCATCCCAGTGGGAAACCTTCAGGAAAACCCAAGGCCACCAAACCCAACAGCTCGACGGGGAAGCTGGGCTGCGGAGCTCAGGTGGGGGTCCCGACCGGTTTGATGCTCTTGGGGCTGGTTTGGAAACACTTCAGGACTTGTATAAGCACATAAATTGTTCTGCAATAATGGTGCAAGCCTGGGAAAGCTGTAAGACCTTATGAGAAAGGATAAATAGAGGGAGACCAGGGAGAAGAGCTGTTGATAGGGGACCCAACCCCAGCTGGGAAGGGGAATAAGCCAAACTCCTTTAGCTGCTTGGAGGCAGGGGCTGTACAGGCATTTCAGTGGCAGTTTGCCATAATAATCCTTAGTTTTTATGGGGTAGCAGGGAAGAAGGAGCAGGGAGCAGGTCTCCGTGAGCAGCTGGACAAAGGTGGGACACTGGGGTCCTGCCCACACCCCCAGCCCAGCTCTCCATCGGTGCAAGCCCCCGACAGTGCCCGTGTGCTGAGGGCAGGCTCGTTTTGTGACCCCAAAACGCTGCCCAGCAGCACGGCGGGGACAGGGCCAGGCCATTCCTCAGGTGCCCGAGGCATGAACACAGTCCAGGACCCGAAATCGGAGCTGTGCACACCCCAGCAGGCGCGCACGGAGGCGGTGCTGGAGGCGTGAGAAATGAGCAGCCTGCACGGCCAAAGGGCAGCGCTTGGAAGGGACAAATTTAGCCCCGAGGTAGCTGGGACAAGCTCTGGCAGGAGCTTTGGGTGCTGTGCAGCAGGATCCTGCTCCTGGGGGCTCCTCGTGCGCCTGTGCATCCATCGCGGATCAATAGGGGTGCAGGAGGCAGCTCGGAGAGCTCCTTGCCAAGACCCCCAGGACTCCAGGGGAAAGCAGAGGGCGGCGAGCTTTGGCGTTAATCCGCCATGCGGTGGAGACTTTGCTCTGGGATTAGGTGCTTGCACGTGCCTGTCCTGACCCGGGGACACCAGGTCCTCAGGGGAGGAAGGGCTCGGATACAGCAGCAAGGGGGGAAAATGCACCGCCGCCAAGCCAGGTGCTGGAAAAAGAGAGAACAAAAGTCTTGCAGAAGAAGGTTTGTTGTATTTGCACGGGCTCACAGTGATCCACCGGGGAACTTTTACAGTAACAGGGAGGGGTTTTCCCCTTCTGGTACAACGCAGACATCGCCGTGAAAACACGGTTAAAAGGCTCGTGGTGACAGCTTTCATGCCAACGTGTATTAAAAGCCCAAGAGCACGGCCCCCTCCAGGACACCACGTGCCTCTGCTGCTCCCTGCTGAGATCCCATCCCGAATAAATAGGTCCCTGGGCTAAGTTATTAGGGACAAATCCTCCTAACACGAAAGTGAACCTGAAACAGAACAAGAACAGCTACAAGACCCAAACCAACACGCGCACACGGAGGAGCACAGAGTTGCCCATGCCACAGTACCGAAGGCCATCCACGGCTACAAAATTAAATAGACCTAGAGCTCAGCTACAAAATTAAATAGACCTACGACTCGGACACATGTACACATTAAATACATCAAACACAATCAAACCTGACATGTAAACTCGGCGGGTTACCTTCCGAAAAACAAACCCTAACCAAACGCTACGATACAATGCATGGATATTCAAGTACAAAGAGATCCTGGGTTGTTTGGTTTGCAGCAGTGAAAGAACGAAGAAAATGGAGATTTTTTTTGCTACCACGCTCGGCTTGCAGCCTCCTTCGGGAACAAAGGTTAAGAATTTGGAGCCTCGGGTGAAAAAAAACATTGGGGTTTGCTGCTGCCCTGTATGTGCTAAAGGATCTGGCTGAGGAGGCTGCAAAGAGATAGCACCGAGACTCTGTCCCCTGTTGTTTGTGTCCGGATCCTGCTGGGGGGCAGAGCGAGCTGCAGGTCTCTGCAGAGGATTTTTTTTTTCCTTTCCTCCCTGCCCAAATATCCCCAGGCAGCTTCTGGTGTGGGGCCAGCAGTGTGCGGAGGGGTGCGAGGAGAGGACGCGGTCCCGTAGGGGGAACCTAGGGCATCCTTGCTGGGTAAACTCAAGCCACTTTCGTGGCTGATTTTGTGGCAGCCCCTTGCTTTATTCCACCTCCGAGGTGCCAGGCTCTCAGTACTGCAGGTCACACTATGGTTTGGAGCCAGCACCATCAGGAAAGGATTTTTTTTTTTTTGCGTAAAATGGAAAGAACGTCCCCAAAGACCCTGGCTTGCTTTCTCCATCTCTGCCAGACAGCCCCGATCTCGCAGGACAACCCCACCTATTGCTACCTCACGTCCTGTGCCGGGCAGGTCCCTTACACCTCCCCAGACCTCAGAGCTCAAGGGGGAAGATTTGGCTTAACAGCAATTCTCAGGATTCATCACAGATCCCCTCCCTTTGCTCCCCACACCCCGCCGGGCTGGGAAGCCCCGGGGGGGACTGTTGTGTGCCTGGCCGTGGGACCCCTCCTCAGGCCTGGTAGAAGTGCGGGCTGGGTGTCGGGGACCCCCGCGGGGTGCTGGGCGCCCTCCCCTCGGCCTCCCACAGGTTGTCGTAGCTCAAGTCGCTCTGGAAGCTCTGCAGCTCGGCGTAGTCGTGGTAGGCAGCGGAGCCGCGGCGCGAGAAGCCCTCGGGCAGGTCGTAAGCGCCGCTGCTGTCACCTGCAGGAAGCCAAAACTGAGCTCGGAGAGCTGCTGAGAGTCCCTCGGCTGCCTGCTCCATCACCAGCAGGGGTAGGGAAGAGGGAGGATGTGCACGAGTCCCCCCACGTGCCCTCCCAGCCCTGCTCTGAGTGATGCTGGGGGAGCAGAAGGGGCTGCGCACCCCGAGGGTCTCACCTGGTGGCTGCAGCAAGGGGCCCAGGTGTTCCTCTGGCAGGGAGGAGACCTGGAAAGGACCAAAAAAAAAATTATGTGCTGATGGGGATGGTGAAGCCATGCAGTGCCGGGGCACTTCACACCTGCTCCCCAGCACCAGGATGAGCCAGGGTTGCTCTCACGACTCACGCTGGCGAGGTAAGGAGCATCAGCAGGAGGCTGGGGAGGTCTCTGCGCCCCCGGCATCTCCCTCCAGTGTCTGCTGGGCAGGGGCTGGGAGGTCTTCGGGCACTGCAGGACCTTAAACAGAACAAATGGCAGAGCTGATGCCTGCCGTGGAGACTGGCTGCTCCCTCCCACCCCCAAGCTAGCCCTGCTGTGAGCAGATTGTTGCTGCAGACTCAGGGAAAACAAGGTTTTTCTCTCCGCCTTGCAAGTTCTGCGACATTCCAGTGCCAAAAGCCCTCGCTGTGAGAGAAAGAACGGGTGCAGGTGGCACACAGGGGTGATGGAGGATGGCCAGGGGTGAAGGGAGGAGAGCGAAACCCACGGGCAGCTCAGGGTCAGGGTCAGAAGGAGCCCTCCAGGGAGGAGAGGGGGCTCAGCGATACGTGGGGCACCAGCCAAAAGGCTGCTAAGGGGTGCACAGAACCAGAAATATCGCCTCCAACAGGCCCCCGGTTGTTCGGGGGGTGTGGATCAGCCTCTGACTCATCTCCAGTTTCTGGAGGCTGGACGACATCTCAGTCTGGGCTTTTGTTTTGTGGGTTCTGGCTCTTCCCGGGGCTGTTGTGCCGCTGGCATCGAGCGATAAGACAGGGGAAACCTGTTCCCTCTGGAGGAGAACCGAGCCGTGCCGTGCCCTGCAGTGCCACATCTGCTCGGGCTCAGGCAGACAGCAGGAAAAGAATTTTTCCTGCCGGGGGCACAAATTCTGGAGCCCAAAAGCTGTGTGAAAAAGGGGAAAGAAAAAAGAGGATGGGGGCTGGCCCCTGTGGAAATGTTTTCCCTGCTGCCTTACAGCACCGGTGAGGAAAGCACGAGGCACCGGAGAGAAACGGGCACCAGTTCCCTGCTGGGGCAACCCCTTCCCCAAGCAGGAGGGCAGCCCCCAGACCCCACAGACCCCTTACATTGCTCAGCTCCGGGTGCGACGGGGAGGCCGTGGGGTGATGCCATGAGCTGAGAGATGAGTAGGGCTCGCTGTACGCCGCGGGCACGAGCTCGCCGCCGGGGTGCTCGGGGATGAGGCCGCGCGCCGTCCTCTCTGCGTCCTGGCCGCTTCTGCCTTTGGATTTCCTGGCGCTGCCGCCCCTCCGCAGCTCCTGCGAGGGCAGCCCGGTGCTTGGCCAGTTGGTGTGGGGCAGGCACTGTGAGGAGAAGACAAAACGGGCTCTTTTCAACAGCCTTGGGCATGCACCATCACCACTCTGCTCGGGGTGCCGCGGGCATCGCTCCGCGCTTGGGCACCCCCATGGTCCCGTGGCTGTCTCCGGCCTTTTGCAACCCAGACCTGCAGCCCTGATGCAGAGAATTTAAGAACTGGGGCTCTTTATCAGCCTTTCCCTTATCAGCAGTGACAGAGCTGAGCCAGGACAAACACAGGCTCCAGGCACAGATTTGTAACGCCGCGCCGCGAGTACAGCCCGCGTGAGCTCAGCCCACCCGGGGAACCTGGACGGATCGCTCTGACCCCACAAATGTCCCGGGTTTTGGGGTTTCACTTACGTGGAGAGGCTGGGAATAGCCGGGGCTGAGCGGGTCCTCCAGCATCCTGCCCTCTGACAGCAGCACGAAGGACTGCGCGTCGTGGAAGGAGCCGCTGTTCTGGGAGAGGTGCGTCAGGGTGGCCCCTTTCCCTCCGGATGCCCAGGAGTTGGTGCGGCCGTCAGAGGCCAGCGAGCCTCTCCCGCTGCCACCGAGCTGTTGGGGGAGAGAAGGGGAGTGTGTCAGAGCACCCCAACCCCATCCCCTAGACACTAGAGCCATGTCCCCTAGTGCCATGCCTCCACCTCCCTGAAATGTCTCCAGGGCTCGGGGCTCCACCAGCACCCCATCCCGGTGCCCAACTGTCCTCTCCAGGAAGAAATCCTCCACAAAACCTCCCCTGGCACACCTCGAGCCTTCAAGCAGGGCTCTGGAAGCAAATCCTGCTGTGTCACAGGAGTATTCACACAGGACCAGAGGCAGGACGGGCAGAGCCCCCGGAGACATCCATCGGGACCCATGCGAACCCGCAGCGCCTCTTACCTGGCCGAGGTGTGGCTGCTTTGATCCCGAAAAGCTCTCTGATCCGGACAGGGAGGAGTCGGCGTTCCGAAACTGGGCTGTTTTCAGGCAGTCCAGCCACTCCCCGTAATCCTCATAGCTGCGGCAGATCACCCGGATCGAATTGATCAGCCGGCCTGCAAAACAGCACCGAGCCCCGCTGGCACTGCAGGCGCGCGCGGCGATTCCTCCAAAAACCCGTGGGCACCCCCCTGCTCCATCCCTCCCCGTTATCTCGCGGGCATCCAGAGCAGCACAGGACCTGCAGGAGGATGCTGTGCCTTCGTGGGGCAAGGACAGAGGCAGCCCGAATCCAAACGATGGCACCCGGGTGGCTCCGTTCACCACGGCTGGGTGCCGGGATGCCCGCAGCCGCCCAGCGAAACCCAGCCCAAACTCCACAGCCGCTGCTGGCACAGCCCTCGGCACGGCAGACACTCACCTTCTATCAAAAAGGAGGTTTTCTCGTTCTCTTCAAAAAACACCTGGATGGCGTTGAGCGGCAGCTCGCCCTGGCGGAGAGAGAAGCAGGCTGAGCGCACGCGGGGGCTGCGCGCCCGCCCGAGCAGGCACCGCTGGCTCCGCTCCCTCGCACCAGATTTATCCCCCTCCAGGGAAGCCAAGAGGCTTCGGGAGCTGGCAGTGAGGTTCTGCCAGCACAGCTGGGAGCAGGAGGAGAGCCGGGAAGAGGTGCTGGCAGTGAGGGCCAGGCTGGGTTGGAGGGAGCCGGGGGATCTTCACGGGGTAGGGGGAGAAGCCTGGGAAGGCAGCGTGGCTGCACGAGTTGTGGGTGTCCTTACAAAGCCCTCCCCGAGAAGGGAGCTCAGAAAAATGCCTTCCCCTGCTTTCGTTTCCCACGCTTTAACAGCTGGCTTCTCCAGAAAATTGTGCAAACGTGGTCCTGAAGAAGGCAGGACGTGCCGGGCTGGGATTTCCAGCCTCGCAGCCAGGAATCCCCCCCCCCCCAACCTGTACCCTGCGAAGCCTCACCAAGGCAGGGCTGAGCCCCGTAAACGCCAGCGGGGGAAACGTGAGCTCCGGGGCTATGGGGCTCAGGTGTGGATGCCACTCTGCGAGCAGCTGAAGCAGATTTTGTGCTGGACACCACTCACCGATGAGCTCCCTGCTTTATTTCTCAATTTCTCTCCCTTTCTGTGAGCTGAGTGGGACATTGTCCCTTTGTCCCTGCAGCCCCTGCTCCCCTTCCCTGGTCACTGTGCCCCTGCTGCTGGCAATGGCCCTGGGACCATTTTGGCCAGGATGGCACACAGGGGACTGCGCAGTGCCCAAAACCCAAGTGCCCACCTCACCATGCCCTCCACCAAGCAAAGCCCTGTCACCGAACCTAAGGTGCAGCAGCTTGGGATCCATTTTCCCTGAGTTCTCCAGCTGCAAAAATCAGGTTTCTGGCAAAAAAAAAACCCTCATCACACCCTCACTGTCCCCACCGTGCCCTGCAGGTGTCGGGGACCTGTGTGGGCAGTTGCTGTGCAGCGTTTCTCCTGCACCGCCAAGCAATTTGCTGGCCAAGCAGAGCCAGGAGGATGAAGTGGGAGGGAAAGCTCCGCGCCGTGACTCAGTTTCCCCCGCTGCTGTCAGAGGTGGACTTTGATGCTTCGGCTCACACGGGCGCCGCGTGTGGGTGGGGGCTGTAGGAGCTGGCACAGGGCAGGCTCAAAGCATCCCTTGCAAACAGCATGCACGCTGCCTGTGCGGCCCCTCCAGCCTTTTTGGGGCACCCCCCCAATCCTAGAAGCCCCCCTGTGCCCCTCAACGCCTTGCCCGGGGCATTTTCCCACCAGCGGTTCTCCAGAACCGGCTGCTTGGGGTCGGCCCCGTGCGCACCAGCTCCTGCCCAAAACCGGGGAACAAAAGGGCCGGGCTCTTCCCTGGCACACCAGAGGCAGGGCTCGGTGTCTGCTCACGGGGAAGGAAGGGAAGCCGGCTC
The DNA here is from genome assembly GCF_964035555.1 of Netta rufina. Lineage (NCBI taxonomy): Eukaryota > Metazoa > Chordata > Aves > Anseriformes > Anatidae > Netta > Netta rufina. The sequence goes on from NC_140146.1 coordinate 6,505,846, forward strand.
GCAGGAGCCCTGGGAGAAGGCTGCTGTGCCCCGGCACGCCCGTGGAAAAGCCGGTTGGTGCTGCAGGGAGCCGGCCGTGAGTCAGCCGCGCAGCCCTGCCCTCGGCACCGCTAGCGAGGCGCCCGCGGACCCACGCTCCGGCACCGTGGGAAGGCAGCGTTGCGTGGCCGGGGAAGACAAATCTGGTTTAAGGTTTCAAAAGGGATGAGTTAATCCGGGAGCCCAGCCCAGGGCCCCCCCTTGCGCCGTGCCCCGTTCCCAGGAGCTGCAAACCACGCGTTCCCGAAAGCAGGCGCAGTCGGAGGCGTGTCGGAGGAGCCACCCGCTGCTGGAAAACACCCGGGGTGGCTGAGAGGGGAGAGCTTGTGATGGTGTGCATCCCTCCTCGTGCCCCTTCCCACTGCGGGCACAGCCTCCTGCAGCCAGCAGGATGCTCCGTGCAGGTCTTCCCGCTTGGATTACGAGCAGCCTGCAGCGCTCAGGGCAGCGGCACGGGCAGGGGGAAAAAGCACGAAGGACCCCAGCGGGTCCACGCTGAAATTCGCAAGCCCTCCACCTCCACGGGGCTTCCTCATCCCTGGTCTCTGCCTCCTGTCTCAGCAGCTAACGAGGACACCTCTGAGCTCAGCACCACCACGTCCCGGTGCCGCTGCACCTGCTGGTGTGCACAGCTTGTCTCGGCACAATTACAGCATGAGAAATCAGGGTCGGGGAGCACCAGGCTGGTTAACAGCCATCCCAGCCGTGTCTAGGATGAATTCTGGCAAGGGGTTTTAAGGGCTCACACTTCAGGCCACGCAGATGCAGCTCCCGTGCTCCTTGCTCTCAAGCAGTGCCGCAGAAAGGGGCTCGGGAAGCCACCGGCACGGCCGCCCAGGAGCACGCCAACCTCCTCCTCCCAGAGCCTTGGCAGCCAGCTCCTTCCCCCCGGGGTTTTTGTAGGAGGGCAAGGTGTTTCTCATGGGAAGATGGCTTGCACCATCCCTCTGCCTGCTCGCCTGCCAGCTGGCAAGGGAGCAGCGAGGAGGGAGAGCCCCTGCCAAGCCGGGGAGCGCAGGGAAAGGCAGGTGGAGGGGAACAAAGAGCTGGGGCCGCGCTGGAATAGCCACGGTGGGCTGGGGAGGGAGGGAGAAGAGGCTTGCAGGTGAACTGACCTTGAAGTAGAAGCTGTTGTGCTCTTCAGACACGATCACCAGGGTGGAAGGGTAAAGCACCAGCAGCCGGTCGTGCTGCTCCTTGGAAAAGCAAAGAGGAGGGAGGCTCAGCCCCGGGGACAGAGCCCAGCTGCTGCCACACCACAGCCTCCAGCTGCCACCCCCGGCCTCCAAACGCTCATTGCGCACACGTGCCACCCCCTGGCACCGCAGCAGGGCCGGAGGAGCGGTGACAAACCTCGTCCCATTTATTAGGACCGGGGTGAAAGGAGCCCTCGGGGACCCCCTGGCGCAGGGCTCTGCACCATCGGGGCCCTGCCGACCCGAGGCTGTGTCCTACCTGGAAAGGCAAGTGCTGGAGCTTCACTTTGGAAGCACAGATGACGTTGCCGAGGGATTCCCGCTGGGTCCCTCTCCACTCCTGGACAGGCATGTTCTGCACGGACCACCGCAGCTCCTCCTTCCCCATGGAGCTCTGCTGCCAGTCACCCTGGGGACGGGAGCAGGGCTGAGGAGCAGGGCAGTGCCTCCCCCCCCCTAAGCGCTTAGCCAGCACGGGGCCCATGGCTGGACGCTTCTCAAGCAGGGCGGAGGCAGGAAAGGGCAAATAAATCTGTGCAGGAGGCAGCTTTCCAGCCTAGCATCATCTGCACGTTGGGGGAATTCAGAGGGGAATATCCAGACAGAGGCAGAAGGGGAGGAGGACACCCCCTAAAGCTTGGAAGAGAAGGCAAGCCTCTCGAATCTGGCCCTGTTTGCTAGACCCCGCTCCCAGCCTCCTCCTCCAAAAAGGTTTTGCAAGCTCGGGACATTTGCACCAGCAGCCAGCTGGGTGAGAATTCCTCCGAAGCTGCCCCAAACCTCGTGGTGCGGCACCCCTGTGCGGCAGGGCTCCCTTTTGGCACCCACACCCCGCCAGACCCCACGTGCCACCCAGAGGGGCAGCTCCTGGCTGCTGCAGGGAAGCAGCCAGCCTGGAGAACCGGGGCTCGGGCCAGGATTAAACCCCATATCTCCACCCAGCATTTGGAAATCGCAGCGAGCACAGCAGGGAGCACTTGGAAGTGGAGCCAGAGCTCCACTGCCTTTTCGCCCCCTGCCCTCTGCTCACGCTCTCCGGGCTGGAGGAGCCCCGAGCTCCAAAGGAGGATGGAAAAAAGGGCTGGAAAATGCTGAGAGCAGCCGGTTGGAGGGGTTGTCCCCCCCCAACACAGCTTCACCAGCCCAAGACGCTCACCTGAGAGAGGAAGGGCAAGCCCAGGCTCCCTCCGTTGAGCTGGATCTGTTTCTCCAGGTGATAAAGCCACTGCTTCAGCTCTGACTCAGTCGGGCAGAACACGATAAGGGGATTCAGCAAAGGACCTGGGAGAAACGAGATGAGACGAGCAGATAAGGGCACGAGCATCACAGGGCAATCAGCTGGCCGGGGCTGTTCTGGCTCAGCACATCACACCCCGGGCTGCCTGGGACGTTGCTCTCTGGCCACCCAGCTCCAGCCCATGCCGTCACCACCCCTGTCACGTTTCCTGACAAGGGACGGGCTGCTGGGAAGCTCTCAGGAGGCAACTCCACCAGCACCTTCAGCTCCTGCAGTCACCTCTAGCTCTGGCCGCCCTTTTTCAGTCCCAAACCAGGCCAGGAGCAAAAGTCCAGGAGTCCAAAAGTCACGCCTGAGAGCAGCAGGCAGCTTGTAACTCCGCAAGCCCCCGTCGGCTAGCAGAAAGCAGCGGTGACGCCTCGCCGAACCGGCGCGGTGCTCTTGGTTTTGCTTCGGCTGCAAACCCATGGAGCAGCAGCAGCTTCCCAAAGTGTTTATTTACTGCCTCACCAGATAGGGCCTGTGCCAAACGAGCTGAAGCTGCTCTCGGATGTGGCCCGGGAAGGGGGAACAGCCCTACACCTTGCTGGGTTTAACGTCTCCAGCTGGCTTTCCCTCCGTAGCACAAGCCCCAGTCTCACACCCCCCTGCTACTCACCGCAGAGACAACCTAATGACGTTAATAATCATTTCTGGCACGCTGCAGAATGGATGTCGTGATTAATAATTTACCCGTGGTCTTACATTAAAGCCATATTGGGTGCATGCTTCGTACGAGCTGGATTCATGGGGCTTGGAGGTGCTCAGATAACGAGCGCTCGGCAGAAACACGGTACTTTGCCCTCCTGTGGAGCGCCTGTCATCTCGCAATCCCCGCATTATCTATCGGTTAATTAAGACTTTGAGACACCTCTGTCTGTCCGGAAATGCTCTAACACAAACAGAGAGGTGGGGAAGCTGAGGCAGCTGAACGGCAGCCCGTGAGCCGCGGCGCTCAGCCCCATCGCAGCGCTTCGGTGGCACGCAGCCCTGGGCATCCATGTGCCCATCGACCCGCGTGACTCCGGGCTTCTCCTTTTCCCCTGCCTTGATTTCCCTGCCCTTGCAGCAGAGATAAAGAGATTCCCTGCCCTGTGCAGGGCAGCTGGGAGGGTGTATACGTGACAACGTTATCCAGATGTTCAGGAAGCTCCGAGCCCTTCCCGGAGCACCCAAACCATCACAGATGTTTTTTTTTTCATGAAAAAAACACATCAGTTTTTTTTTTTTCCCAGCAGGACTTTTTCCCAGCATGGCACTGCTTGCCCTGCCACATCCAACGGGGTGCTAAGGGGGGGAAAAAGGAGAAGAGGAACTCCAGCAGCACAGCCTGCGGCAGCGCCGTGACGCAGAGGGGCTGAGCAACCTGTGCCGGCCCTCGTGCGCCCTTCGTCTGCCCCGCGCTTCCCCTTTCCGTGGGAAGGCTCCCAGGGGAACGTCGGGGTCAATGAAGCCACTTCCCTGCATGGCTGCAGCCTGTTCCCACCCTGGAGCCAGCAAAAAGCTGCTGCAGCATCCGCAGCTGGGGCAGGGGCAAAGGGATGCTCTGGAGGCTGGAGCAGCCAAGGTGCCGGCATCAGCAGCGACGGTGCTGGCACCTTCCGAGGCTCCGAGCTGCCCAAAAAACACAGTTCCTGGGGGAAATCCACAGGATTTCGCAAGAGGATGGGCTCGTGTCTTCTGTCGCCAAGTCATGGGACAAAAGACTCCCACCCTGAGGCCACACACCAGGCTCTGCTCCTGCTGCGCCTTGGTTTCTCCCTCTCCGGCGGAGAAATAAAGCTGCTCCGCTGATCTCATGGGATTCCTACACACCGCTGCCTCCCCGGCCTCTCCTCATCACTATTTCCTAACCACCTCCCTCTGCCAGAAGAGCCTTGATTTGTTCTTCCCCTGAGCAGGACCCAAACCCAGCACAGCTCGGGGCGATTTTCCACCCAGCCGCGCTCACCCGCGCTTCAGCGCGCTCAGAGCGCGTCCGCCCAGCCCTGTGCAGAGATTTCCTTCGTCTTTTCGGCTGCCAAAAAGGGTTCAAGAGCCCTGCCCCACGCAGCTCAATGATGCAACAGCCCGGCAGTCCTTAAAACCAGTGGGTCATTTTTCCCAGCTCCTTTTTATATGTTATTTTTGTTTGGTTGAGTGGCTTTCTAACAGTGGGCACAGGGCACGCATGAGCTTCCTTGGCTCTGTTTTTGCAGGGTTAGCCACTAATTTCTGTGCTGTAACTGCCCCTCCTGGGGGCTTGGGGCCGCTGCAGCTCTGTAAGGACTTCACCAGCCATGCTGCAGCAGGTCGATATCCCAGGAAATGTTTTATAAAGCAAGATCTCACCGAGAAAAGTCTAAAAACTCATGGAGGTGGGGGTGCTGCTGGGGGAGAGTCGAAGAAGTGATGCTGTGCCCTGATGGCACCCGCCTGGTGTTGCTGGTGGGGCCATCCACCTCTCAGTACTTCTCCAATTTGTGTTCAAATTTACTCCAGGATGCTCAGCTCCTGCAGGACCCATCACCAGGTGCCCCATCAGCCCACCCTCTGCGCTCCCACCCAGCCCCATTCCCGGCCCTGCATCCCTGGGCATCCGTGGCCAGGAATTTTGGAGCCGTGGGGAGGTGGAAGGACGAGCATCACCTCCCTGTCTCCTCTCCCCGTGTGTTTTCCTCCAGGACTAGGTCAGAGGGGGACAAAGAGCAGGCAGCTGTGACTAATGCACCCTTTGCTCCCCTCCCGAAGCGCGCACGCGGAGGCACCGACCTGTGATGCGGAAGGCGTGATCCTCCTGCCCCGGGCTCTTCCCAGCCTCGATTTCACACACGTTCAGCTCTTTCAAAGGCAGCAGTCCCTGCACGAGAAGGATGAACCATTATCTCGGGGGACAGGCGATGAGCACCCCTTTATCTTGGGGACTGGGAGCCCAGCCCCGGCCCCAGCAGGTTGGACGGCAGAAATCTGGAAATATTCGGGATGTCCACTGCCCTGCTGGCCAGAAGCTTTCTGTAGGCTTCAAATCTTTTGGTTTGAAGAGAGGACTCAACAAAACAATGCTGATTTAGCAAAGAAAACCAGATGGAAACGCCCATAAAGCAAAATTGGGCTGCTGGGTTCCTGCAACGAGGCACGGGGACGGATGACAAGTTTGTGCTCCCTGTCGTGGGCTCCCTGAACAAGGGCTGTAAAGGATGCAAATTGCCCTAATGTCTAGGGGCCACTGCTGGCACACTAATTCCTTTTTAATTCCTTTAGAATTAATAATCCGAGGGGCTGCTTAGAAAGCAGACAGGGGATTTTGTGATGTTGTTTGTATTCTGACATGGGTCTTTTCGGCTGAAGCCCGGCTTGCCGGCTGACTCAAGAGACTGCACTGTCACGTTGCGTTAACCTCAAGTGACCGGGAAGACAATAAATCATTTCTAAAAGGGACGAATTTTCCGAACATCCCCAAAACAGCAGTGCTCAGTTGCAGACGCTCACTCCCGTGGAGGGAGAGCGCGGTCAGGCTTTGCTCGGCTGTGATTTTTTGGCAGAAAAGCCTTGGCTTGGAATTCACCAGGTGAAAAGCTTGCTCAGTGGCGGCCAGCACAGCCCCAGGAGTGGGGTTTCCCTCTCCTGTCCCATCCTGTCCTGCCCTCCCAGTGCCCCCAGTTTGGCTGTGCCACCCTACCTGGTAGGTGAGCCCGTTGAAGCCCATGGACTGGAAGTACAGATAAGACTGGAACAGCTCCAGGTAGCAGTCGTTCACCTCCTGCAGAAAATACAAACATTTTGGGGGAGCTCTGACGGACACAAGCCGTAGCTGGAGGAGGTCCCCAAGGGTCCCGTTGCCCAAAATTGCTCGTCACTTCCCAGCCCTGCAGGGCCACTCCGAGCCCGCAGGCACGTGCCGTGATTTACCTGGCAGTGCTGAAGCTTTAGCTTGACCTTGGAGTAATAGATGATTTTCCCCAGGTTCCTGACAACTGTTTTCCTCCTCCCCTTCTTGAACAAGCTGGGGAACCTCTGGTCCAGGTTTTCTTTTTGGTTTTCTTGGTTCTGGAAGTGCTGGAGGAAGGATTCAGGAGAAACAAATCAGAGGTGGGAGGGAGGGAGGGATGGAGGAGATGTTCCCAGCGCGACCCGTCCTCCAAAATGTGCCCTGGGAGGGTGCCCAGCCCCTGCTGTTTGTTGCTGGGTCTCCATGCCAGCGTGCTGGCTGCGGGTGCTGCTGGCAGGCCTGGGGAGCTGGGGAGCTAAAAGGAGGCTTTATGGGGTGGGAAAGAGGGGGCACAGAAGCACATCCTACATTTAGGGTCGCCACAGCTGACCCCCTGCCATCCGAATTAAATTCACTGGAGCAAGGATCGACCCGGGCTCAGCAAACACAGGCTGCCTCCCCCGCGGGGAGTTTCTCTTATTTCCCGAGCCCTGGTTCTATGGAAATCCCTCCCTTGTGCAATGACACCGACCCCACACCCCTATTGCACTGAAAAGCCCCTGGGGTATTGCACCAAGGCCCGGGGTGAAAAGCTCTCCCTGCAGTTCCTCTGGGAACGCTCTTTTTGGTTTGATTTTTCCCGGAGGCTGGTTGACTATTTGGGGTGAAGGAGGGGCTGTGTCTCAGCAAGACCACACAATCCCCATAAATCCACACCCTGCGTGCACATCCGAGACTGAAATATCAATTTTAGGCACGCCACGGACTCCGGGATACTAATTCCAGAGAAAAAGAGAAAGGCAGGTGGGAGATGCAAGCTTTCCCTGGCTACAGACCCTGGGGGGACCCCGCTTTGCTCGTTGCAGGCTGGCTTTTGTCCCGTGCCGGAGGGCTGTGGCGGTGGCATGTGGCTCCCCCCCGGTTGCAGCAGCATTTCCAGGAACTAGCAGGGAGCCAGGGCGCACGGGGATGGGGTGACAGCTCTCACCCTGCTCAGCCCTCGCTCCCCCAGCGCCGGCGGCCAGCGGGACAGCTGCCTGAGCCCCGTGATGGATGGCGAGCCAGCAGCGCGCACCGGGTCCGTGCTGGGGCCCCCGTGACTCAGCCCTGGGGAATGGCATTAACCCCTCTCCTCACCCATCACCCTGCCCTTCTCCGGTGCTTCTCCGCTCCCAGGAGCCTTCCACCCGCAAGGACTGGAGCTCAAGCTGCGCCCTCGTGGATTTCGGTGGCTTTTTGGGGATGTGGGCTGAGCCTTTCCCTGCGCCGCGTCTCCATCTGGCTCGTTCCACGCGGGACCCGTGCACATGCACCCAGATCCTCCCCTGGAGGCAGGAACCTGCCGGCTGCCAATTAACGCTCTCACCGAGAGGCAATTAAGCATAGGAAATGATTGCCTTGGTGCTACGAGCTGCTGCCAGCACCCAAAGTGATAACAAAGCCTGGCAGCGGGGTGAGGCGGGGTGCGGGACTGAAAGCGGGGACACTGCGGTGAGCAGAGAGGTGCCCCAGTGATGCTGCTGGATGGATCTTGGCCTGGAATCGCCCTGTAATACGTGAGGCTCTGGGATGCAAAAGCAGCTTGGACGCTGGGAAGCCAGCAGTGATTTTGGGAAAGAGCCCCGCAGGGGTGAGGTGCCCCCAACACTCTCCCTTCAAGCCCAGAGCAGGGCAGCAGCACCTCCACATCCCACCTTCAGTGGGGATGTGGTGCCCCGATGGGGACAAGTCCACCAAAGCAGGGCACGGCCAGTGCAACACGAACAAAACCAGCCTGTAGATAAATTTGGGGCCAGCTTCAGCTCCCCAGCTGCTCCCTCCTGGCTTCGGAGCTGCGGCGAGGCAGACGGCGCCGTTTGGGCACAGCCCAGCTGCTCGCCCGGCCAGGGTCAAAGGGGGGAGCAGGATTTTTCTCTCTTGAGAAAGATGTAATTGAGAAGCCTTTCAAGCGCCAGCGGTCTTATCATTCCTCATCAGGTATTGCAGGAAGAAGTGGGACTGTTCTGGTCAATTTTTTACCAGGCAGAGCTCTCCTGGACTTCTCTAACCTGTGGGTTTTTTTTTCCCTGGGGTGCCCCTGCGGAACCCAAACCCAGCACAGCATTTGAGGAGGCAGCAGGGGAGCTGCCCCCAGCTTTCCACAGGTCCCTGGACACCTCCAAACCCAGCAGCTGGAGCAGGTCCTCAGCCAAGATCCCTGGAGAACAGGTCCCCGCCGGGCGCAGCAGCGCTTTGGAGGCGTTTGCTGTCCAAAAAAGACATCACAACCACGGGCTCTGCTGCTCCTGCCAGGGCCCCGTGGCTTGGCCAGCCCCTGGGCTGGGCTCAGCCCCTGTTCGATGCCCTTTCCCACAAGCTCCTGATGCTCTGCCCGGGTCCAAAGGCAGTTTCCAGGCTGCTTGAACCCCGGCCCTGCAGAAGACAGACACGTCGGACGTCCCCGGGTGTCCCGCTGGGGGACAGGTTTACAGCCCACACAAAGCCATCCCCTAAAAAAGCAGCACTGGCAACCCCACCGTGACCTTGTGCAGCCAAAAATAAAGGAAATAACCATCAGAAACCCTCCTCTGGCTGGTTTGTGCTGGGGGCAAACCCTCTCCCTGCCCAATGAGCACATTTTGGGGCGGCTCAGCGGTCCCCTTGCGCTGCCGGCAGTACAGATCCCTGGAAATCTGATTTTTCTTGGGGTTTGGCATGCCCACCCCGACACATCCTCGCTCCCCACCTCCGTCCCCGCTGTCTCATCCCGCAGGTAGAGCCGGTTGCTGATTAACCTGCCCCAGCCCCTGCAGCCCCCGGTGACTCCCCACTGAATCACCGAGCCAGGAAGGGCTCAGCCTCGCAGGGCTGCTGCCCCCGGGGCACCAAAAGCTGCTGCCTGGTGATAAAACAGGCAGAGGAGAGGCCCTGCTCTCCTGCCCCATCCTCCCATCCTGGTTTTAACTGGGGAAAGTGGGAAAAAAGGCGCTGGGTGGGAGCAGGGGGGCTGGCTTGGCAGCTATCCACAGTGGGATCATGGGGACAGGTTTTTGGGGTGTTTCTTGCCCAAAAAACCTCTTGCCCTGAGATGGGGATGTCCACGCTGATGGCTCTGCTCGCCCTAAAACCCCGCAGCACCCGGTCACCTCCTGCTCTCTGCTGCTTTTTTTTTTTTTCCTTGAAAAAAAACGAGGGTGGGAAAAGGGCTGAATCGTGGCTTTCCCCCAGCCACACAAGATGCTTGCGGCTGGGCAGGGAGCTGGGATCCCAGCTGCCCCCCGGCGGGGTGACACCCACCCCACCCCACCCTCCTTCCTGCCCCGAGGGGATCCCACACACAACAGGGGATCCCTTTTGCAGGACCTGCGGCCAGCACAGCTCTCCCGGGGGATGGAGGCAGCATCTGGTCCCTCCCCGAGCCCTGCTGGGGGCAGGCAGGGAGCTGTGCCCACCCCATTGCCCTCAGCCAAATATCTTCCCCCTGTACCAACCAGGATGCCCCCAAATAGAGGGGGCAGCACCCACCCCTCCGAGCTCGAGGCCACTGAGCCCTCAACAAACATCTCAAACCCCAAAGGACAAACCCCTGCCTCAGGTTCCCTGTCCCCATACCCACACGGGGTGGGAGGCACATGCCCAGGACCGCTCCATCCGTGGCCCTGGGCGACCCCAAAAGCCAAGCGAACGCATCGGGGCTCGTGGGTGCGCCCCTGCGTGCCCCGAACGGGGCTGGGAAGCGGGCCATATGGCCACGGGGCTGCTACGTGCCCGGGGCAGACCTGCCCTTCCTGATTATCTTCCCAAGGCTCCCCGCGTGCGCGCTGCCTGCTCCGTCTCATTCCAGCGTGGGAATGAATCACCTCCGAGCGCTCGCTCTCCTTTTCCCTTCCTCCGCGGGGCGACCCAGAAACAAAGAACCACAAAAAGAGGAGCAAGGGGGTTAGGGGACGTTCCCACCTCGCTGCCCGCCTCGCCCTCCGCACCCCACAACCAGCACGTGAATTTTTGGGGCATGGTGGCTCCCCTCGAGCCCTCTTTCGGGACCCGGAGCTGTCGGTGATGCTGCCAGGAGAGGTGGGGGGCTCAGCCCCAGGGTGGTGGGTGGGAGATTGAACCTGCTGCCACCCCGTTTCGGGGCTCTTTTTGCACACATCTGGCCTTGGGATGGGTGGGAATAAACCCTGGGGAGGGGGGCAGGATGCGTTGCTACTTGCCTTTCCCGGGATGTACTGCAGGATTTTGTCTGCGGTCGTATCTCGCTCCCCACCTCCGTCTATCCCGAAAAAGCTGGGCAGCTTTTTCTTGCCATTTTGCCTACAGGAGGGGGAAAAAAAAAAATAAAAGAAAAAGAAAAACTGAAACAAAACAGGCATGTAAACACAGAGCGAGGCCGATGCGGAGTGAATTCTTATTTCTTCCCAGAAATAAGGAAGTCGGAACGCCAAGTAAGCAATTTGTCATGGGCTTTCTAATCATCCCAGCCCTTTAATGGGCTGATAACCAGCCTGGGACGGTTGTAATGGGTTTTGTGCTGCACCTGTTGGTGTTTGGGTTTCGTTTCGGTTTGTTGTGGTTGTTTTTCTTTTTTTTTATCATTTCTTCCCGTAGCCAGGTGATCAGCTGGGCTCCACCGAGCCTCCAAAGGGGTAGGGGAGGATGTTCTGCTCAGAAGGCAGAGGCCAAATCCAGCCCGGTTTTGTTGGGAGCTCTCTGCTTTTCCTCTCCCTTTCCTTCTGCTCCCAGCAAGGCCCCCAGCTCCTCCCGATGCGCACACCAGTAAGGAGCAGGCACTGGTTTGGAAGCACTGGGGCTGCCCAGCAGCTTTCCTCACCTCCCATCTCCCTGGGAAGCCAGGACTGGTGTCAGCCCTCGGGGTCCCAATTCCCCAACCCTTCTCCCGTGGACTCCCACAGCCCTGCTCCTGGTTTAGGGCAGCCCCAAGACCCAGGACCGGTGGCAGCGTCTCCTCCCGGGCTCTATTTTGGGACCGTGGTACCCGAGTGCTGTCCCGGGCACCCGACACCAAACCCCGAGAGGATTTCGCAGGCATTTTCTTCCTCTGGGGGTACAGGCAGGGGTCGGGCTGAAGGGGCAGGGTGCTGGGATTTGGGGCTGGCTGAAATTAAAGGGATGTGAATGCTGCTTTTCCACCCCACAGCAGCTCTGGGTGTCACGTATAAAGAGCTATGGGTGAAGAAGAGAAACATCAGGCATTTCACCCCGCATCTGCCCCACAGGGGGGAGTTTCCATTTTTCAACCCAAAATGACCCAAATCAGGTTTTTCCTCAGGGCAGCCTCACCGGGATCCCCCGGCACAGCCCCGCAATAACCTCCCAGGGGCTGGCAGCCACTCGATCCCATTTGGCACCGCCGGCACCACTCAGAGCCCCGCAGGAGCCCTCCTTCACCAGCAGCTCCTGGGCACCCCGTCCCGCGTGGAGGCTTGAAAAAACCGTCCCCAATAAAACCGAGCGTACTCACTCTTTCTTCAGCGAAGGTTTCCTTCTGAACGAGTGCCTGAACCTCCCAGGTGCCTGGGGAACACAAGTTATGTTCCCCATGCCGGCGGGAGGGAGCAGCGAGCGGGCGCGCGGAGCCGGGGCGCTCGGTGCGGTGTGTCACGCAGCCATTCCCCGCTTCCGTCTGCAGTGACTCTTGTGGGTGTGAGCTGCGAGCAAACAGACTTTTGGCCAAGGTTTCTCAGCTGCTCCGCTTCTCCTCCCTCCCCGCGTGGGGCCGGGACGCGCTGCGTGCCGCGGGGAGGGGCTGGGTGCCGGCTCCAGAGCCACGGCTCCCCGTGCGCACCGCGGCACCCGCAGGGATGGATGCCCTGGCACGCTCCGAGGGTGCATGGGGAGACCACAGATCAGCAGGCAGGACGAGGCTGGAGCCCCTAAAGAGCTCCTCGGGAGCGTTTTTGCTAAAGGGAATAAATCACGGCTTGGTTGGAAAAAAAAAGAAAAAGGGAGCAGGAAGAAAATGTCGGTGATTATTGCTTAAGGTGTTCGGGACAGTTGTGTGAGTTGGAAAGGAGCAGCCTGGGTTAGATTTGAAGTGAAACAAATGGCAGAAAAATACAATAATAGACTCAAAGTGTAACTAACGGCAGAAAGAGAAACAAATATGGGAAAGCCAATGTATATATTGAAGTTACACACACGTTAAAATGTAGAAATTATGGAAAATTGGCAACGGAAGCAAATCCCGAACGGAGACGTGTATGATAAGCAAAACTCCAGGGTTACTTTTAGAAGAAACACTTCAAAAGGATCCAGACAGAGCTTCCTGACGGTGGTGTGAGCCCCTTGCTGCGTGGAAGTGGTAACGCTAATAGTGAGCCGTGAATGGGAGTGCAGGAGGTAGACGCAGAATAAATATTTCTGATTGAGGAAAGCCAGGCAGCGCGGTCAGAGCAAGTGAGGAAACTCTTCTCCTTCCCTGGAGCTGCAGGTGGGTGTGAAAAGGCAAGCACAAAACACGCAGGGAATTCACAGGTGAGTTTTGCAAGCCCTGAGCAGGAAAGGTTTGGGATCACCACTGTCTGCTTGCAGGGAGCCCTGCAGGACCATGGCACCCGCCAGGAGTGGGAGAAGCCGATGGGGGCAGCAGTTTGGGGGGGTAAAGGTGCCCGATCCCGTAATTATGGGCTTGTCAGGGGGCAGTTTTGTCTCCCCACTGCTCCGAGGGCCAGCCCAGCAGCTCTGTCTTGTTGTAGGGAACAGCCCTGAAGCAAGCAGCTGGCAAGGAAGCGCAAAGAAACGATGCTGGGGCAGAGAAGTGGGACAAGGTTAACCCCAAAGCGTGCGCATTTTAAACAGGAAAGCTCATTTCTGCCTGGAGCAGCTCCCGGATTGGGAGATCCTCGGCCAAGAGGTTTTCCAAACTGGCCGAGGATGTTTTCCTAGAGCTGCCCAAGTCTCCTGGGGTTTGCTAGGTGAAAGCTCGCAGACACACCGGGCTTGTCGGGCTCTGCATCTGCCCCGTCTGGGAGCCGGAGGAGCCCTGCGGGGCCGAAGGCAGCGCAGCCCCACGGAGCCGGTCGTACAGCCAGGCGGCAGCAGCCCGGGGAGGCTGCTGATAACAGACATGCCATAAAACCTGTCAAAGGCCTCCACACGGCTGGCTTTCAAAACAGCCTCTGCCTTGCAGAGTTCATTAACCCTTCACGGCTGGGCAAAGCAGCCGGGCATCTCTTTGGGGTCCCCTGCCAGAAAACCCCGATGTTTTAGGCAGGGGCACTTCTGCAAGTTGTTTTCCCTCTCCAACAGCAAAGCCCTGTCCCGGAGCCGGCTGGCAGCCTCCCAAAATCACAGCCAGCAGCAACAACTGGTGTTTTCTTTTCAGGGAAAAAATACGATTCCTCCTAAGAGCCGTGCCTAACGCGATCGGCGCTGTGACCAGCAACGTGCTGTTCCCCCGGCGTGTTTGCTCGAAATAAAACCTCACAGCTCCAAACCTTACAGCTCCAAACCTTACAGCTCCAAACCTTACATCTCTAAACCTCACAGCTCCAAACCCTACAGCTCCAAACCTTCCAGCTGCCCCCCTCCTGCTGCCCTCACCATCCTGCCGGGCGCACGGGGGCCAGCGGCTCCCCAAATTTCCGCAGCCCTGCTCCCAGGAGGGGCAGAAACAGACGGGCTGCAGCTTTTTGCAGCACAGCAGTTATTTATAGAAGCCCAGCAGCGAGCCTAGAGAGCGGTGAGGAGGAGGGCAGGGCAGCAGCCAGGCGTGCTGCGGCTGCTGTGCACCGTCGGGGCTTTGCTGCAGGGGTGGGATGGTGCACGCCTGGGAAAATTCCCCTCCGGGCCCCCGCGGGATGTGGTTACCCCTTGCCACGCAGCTTCTCCTTGCCCTTTTCACCCTCCCCATGAAATGGGTTTGGCATTTTCCCCCCCCTAGCCAGCAGTGAGTGGCAGCAGCTCGTGGAGGGGCCAGGCAGCAGCTCCTGCCCCCGGGCAGGACAGCTGGAGGGAAGGGAGGGATGGCTCTGGGCTGGTTCTCATTTCCACTGCAGGGGAAAGCTGTCAGCAGAGCTGGAGATCGGGACTCCTGGGGAGCCCCAAGTGGAATTTCAAGGCAGAGGGAGGCGTAAATCAGCCTGCCTTAAAGCCCCCGTGGCTCGGGCTGGGCTTTTCCCAGTGGGCTCCAGCACCACCAGCAGCTTCGCCTTGGTTTTGCTCTGGGGAGGACGTTCCCAGCCCCTCTGCACGGGGCAATGCTGCCTGTCTCTGTGTTAGCAGGGCCAGGGAAGCGAGAAGAAAGGCTGCAGAAGACAGGATCCTGTATTCAAGAAAACATCTTTATTGTCCACGTTGGCTCGTATTGCTTGTATCCCCTCCCCGGTCCCCCGTAGTGCAAAAAATTCGGAGAAACAAGAGTTCCACATAAATAAGTCGGATAACTTACAGAGAAATCAAAGTGACGACGGGTTGACATGGCTAGACGGGGGCTGCCCACCGGGATGGCCAAGCAAACCCCTGCCCCGTGTGGGGTCGGGGCTCTGCCCACCCTGGCCATCCCCCTGCAACCCTCAGCGGGGTCGGTGGGCGAAGCGCATCGCCGCACCCAGCCCGGAGCCGCCCCTCAGCCGGGGGGGAAACTCACGTGGGAAAGGGCACGAGGGATATTTGGGGCGAGACACCACTGAACTAACACTGGCAGAGGGTCGGGACGGGTTCTCCTCCCCGCTCGGACAGGGTACAACGCACAGACGGACACACAGACAGACGCACAGCCCCGCCGAGGCAAGGGGCGCGCAGCACCAGTTCCAGCCCCGGGATCGCCCCGGGGCAGATGCTGACACCTCGTGTCCACACAGTGTGGGGTTGGGGTGCTCCGGGGAACGATTTCGCCCTTTCCTTCCTCCGTTTCCCGTTCGGGGGAAGCCGTGAGCACCTGCATAGTTAGGATGTCAGACACGACGGGCTCCCTCCTCCCCGGGGTATTGCTCAGGACCCAGCCGGAGGGCGGCAGGAGTCCCGCTGCCCCTTCCCCTGACCCTCAGGAGGCAGGGCAGCGTTGCACCCCTTTTCTAGAGTAAATTGCTAAGGATTGCAGCTCCCCTTCTCCCATTCCTTCCACTGGCCTCAGCGTCCCAGCACCAGCCCCTTTCTGCGAGCAGATCCTCCTGTGTAGGGGACCCTAAAGCCCAGGGCACCCTGAATGCGCAAAAGACTAAAATCCTGATGTTGCTGACAGGAACGGGAAGAAAAGGATCGAGACCTCTCTCACGCACACACTCACACACACAGCAACGTGGGTTTCATGAATTCATCATTACTGCACACGCAGCAGGCGAGTGCCTCCACTTTTGGCAGCCCCCGCGCCGTGCTGACCGAGAGGCAACCTGCGAGAGCCTCCTGGCCACTTGCAGGGTGTAAATCTGCAGGATGGGGAGAGCTGCTGAGCTGGGGCCGGCTCCAGCAGAGCCTGGGGAAGTGGCAGGGGAACAAAAGGCAGATTTCAAGTCTGTTCGGGGAAACAAAACGCCCTCCTCAGCCCGAGAAGCCCAGACTGTCCTGGGGGAGAGGCCGGGGGGGGATGGAAGCAGTCTAGGTTTTCAGGAGCAGCTGGTAATTTCAGGTGTCCAACTTTAGGCACTGAAAATGGGCTTGTAAAACATGCAGGCACCTGTCCGGGAGAAATCAGATGGCGGGGCAAATCGCCTTAAGTTGGGGAGTCCCGAGCTCTCTTCCCACCCCAAGGAGAAGAGAAAGCAGGACATCCCGCGCCTCTTGAAAGTTTGGGCCAAACACAAGTGAAACGCGAATCCTGTGCATGGGGAGCAAGAAGGAGCGGAGGCACACGGCTAAAGGCATAAAGTCTAAAACAAACAAACGCTCAGAGCATGTTCTGATGCCCCACACGGACACCGCTGAGGTACCAGGGGTTGTCGTGCCCCTATAACGCGCACGCCCTGCAGCACACGCACCGAAATCACATCCTAAGCAACCACCCAGGAGGTCCCGCGGCACAGGCGGGTCTGGGAGGACAGGCTTGTGATTTACAGTGCTAATTTATTCAACCTTTAGGTAAAGTGGCTGCTTAATTGCCGGGGAGCTGCTAATTGCACATGGTCCCTTCCATGCTGTTTTCGCTGTACATATGGTCTCTCACACACGCACACACACCCACACGTCTTTAGAGAACGTCTTCCAGGACACAGTCATCATCTCATCAACCATTAAGAAAAGTAATTGCATCCCTTCTGCTGCCTTGAAAGCAGATGGGATGGGGAACACCGGCAGGGCGGAAAAAATAAAGGGATACGAAGTAATTAAAATGAAAATACTGGCACTCAAATTAAAAAAAAAAGGTGAAAAATGAACACCAAAAAAAAAAAAAAAGTAACACCAGGCAACCCTCCCCGTTCAGAAGGCTGGACCCTTCTCCTTCAGAAACCGAGCCCCTTCCCACGAACCCAGAACCTGCTTTGCAGAGAGGGGAGCAGCAGCCAGGATGATCTGTTCCCATCAGAGCGCACACCAGGGGCACGTGCAGGGAGCAGGCAGCCACACGGCCACTTGAACCCGGGACATCGACCTGGGCACGATGCGAACAAGGCCAATCCACCCGTCTGGGGCCGCCCCAAAGGGACGGGCAGTTGGGATCCTTGGGAATGAGGTCGAGCCTGGAAACACCGAGGGATCTGGATGCTGCATCCAGCTTTGCCTCCAAACTTCGCCTCCTCCAGGCCCCCGTCCCTTCGCTGGGCTTCAGTCGTTTATTTTAAGGCATCAGTCAGACACCATTGAGAACCATGCGGTGGCCTCAGAGTCTTGAACAGTGCACGATAGGCTTGGTAAAGAGTTTGGCTACAGTGACATTCAGAGGAGCGCTTGCACACTCGGCCGTGGCCCCGGGAGGAGCGCCGTCCACCTCTGCCACCCCGCGGGACTCCGGGGAGCCTCCACGGCTGGCTGTGCTCGCCCGGGTGGCACCGGCTGGCTGGTCCAAATCCCAAAAGCAGCAATGGTTTGGGGATTCCCCTCCCCAAAGGAAAATCCACACCCTTCGGGAGGGCGCTGAGATGAGTCCGCGGACGGGGCGGAGGGCACCCCCTCTCCTCGCCCCCTGGAAGGAGGGTGCTCCCCCGGGAAGCACGTTTCTGAGCGCCGCGAGGGTCCCACGCGTGCAACGAAAGCGGGGATGGCTCCGGGGTCCCTGGGGGTGTTGGGGCTGGGGGTGGCACCCGGCGCCTTCGCTCTCCTCCTACAACGACCGGCTGCCCCGCGGGGCGGGCCACGGCGGCCGGGTGCTCCGCCAGGCGCCCCTGTCCCCTGGAGGTAGGGCAGGTCCTGCTCCTTTGTCAAAGGCTCGTCGAAGACACCGAGAGGGTGGGCGAGGAAGGGGGTGGGAAGTTGAGCAGTTCCAGCACCGCCACCCCCACGCTGCTGCGGCGGGTGAACATGCAGGAGGCTGCCACCCACTTGTTGGTGCGCGGGTTGTACTTCTCGATGGAGTTCAGGCTGGAGCTCCCGTCGTTGCCGCCCACGGCGTACAGCCAGCCGTCCATGGCCACCAGGTCGTGGGTGCTCCTGGAAGGACCGGGCAGAGACCACGGGGCTGTGAGGCTCCAGCACAGCGCACACGGGGCGCAGGGGGGCTCTGCCACCCCACTGGAGGGGGTGCCCAGCCTCATAAATGCCCCGTGAAAAGAGACCGTGCGTTCATGGCAAAGCGCAGCACGGAGCTTTGAGGCTTTCCCCTCACTCCAGTACCCAATTCCCGCTGCAGATGTGTTATTTCTAAATAACAGGAGCCTCCAATCCTTGGACCTCCAAGCCTAAAATCCTCCCCGCAGCCAAGCAACGCCACCCAAATCTGTACAGCCACGCAGAGAGCCAGGCATCAATCCCTCAGCAGACAATGCCTGCTACATAAGGTCCCTGCAGGCACCCACACACACCCCAAAACCCCTCACAGAGCAGCAGGACGTGTGGCTTGGGTCGCCTTTGTGCAGCAAGCATGGAGCCAGGCAGCTGCAGGGCCATCCAGCCCCTGGGGCAATGCTCTGCAGCACGCCGCTCGCCGTGCCAAACATGGCCAAGCTGTCGGAGGGACGAGCTCCTGGCCCCCAGCTCCTCACCTGCGGATGTTCATGGGCGCCACGCTCTCCCAGGTGTTGGTTTTGGGGTTGTAGCGCTCCACGGAGTTAAGGCAGCTGGTCCCGTCGTTGCCGCCGGCCACGTAGAGCATCCCCTCCAGCACCGCCACCCCCGCGCTGCTCCGGCGGCTCAGCATGTTGGCGATGGGCGTCCAGGTGTTGATCTGGGAGGGGGCAATGTTTGCTGGTGAGGCCCCGGTACAAATCATCTTCCCCTCACCCCTGCTCTACCCATGTTGAGTTAACAGCCCTCCCCCCAGAAAACGCTTTGGGCAGGCCCCCAGCTCTTTCCCCTTCATCCAAAGAGGTCAGGGCAACGGGCGAGGGAGGAGGAACCCTCCCGATATTGCTATTTGGAGCAGAGGCCACGAGCTGCTTGCAGAGAGAGCAGGATTGCAGCACTGCTGGCTGCCTCCTCAGCCCCAGCCCCACGGGGCCAAGCCAGCTCTCCAGCTGGGCTGCAGGCAGACACCAGCACGCCGTGAGCCCCCTCTCATCCCTCGCAAAAACCATTTTGGGGGCATCGCAGAGATGTCACGGGACGACGGAGAGTGCTGCATGGGGTTGGTTTGCTCCTGCTGAAGGAGAGAGGCAAAATATTGCTGTTCACAGCCCCCATGGGGAAGGTTTTTGCCCTCCCTCCCAGCTAAGCACCTGGGAGGACTGTGAATGCAGGGTCCGGGGACATTCCTGCGGCTCCAGAAGAGCTGTCAAACCAACCCAACGCTTGCAAAGGAAACAAATCTCCAGCAGGAAGAAGTGTGAGGCCCCAGGAGACCTCTGCCGACAGGCTCGGGAAAGCACAGCCCCAGCTGGCAGGAGCCCTGCCACCCCCTGAGCAGAGCTCAGTGCCAAGCCACCAGGCATGGCACAGCCAAACCAGGCGTGGGGATGGAGCCGTGACTATTTCGAACCTCTACAAGGCATGGCTGTGGCTTTACAGCTCGCAGAAAACCTCCAGGACCTGCTTTTTGAGCTTTTTTTTTGCAGCTCTGCAGCCTGCTGGAACAGAGCTGTGAGCCCCCAGCCCCAACACGTGTCCCCAGCCGACTGCAATCCCTGTTAAGGGCCCTGGGTGAGCACGCAGCAAAAAAACCTGGGGCTGGAAGCTGGGAGATGTGAACGAGAGCTGCTCTTCCTCGAGAAGCTGAGCTGGCCTACGGGCACCGAGGATATGGAGGGATGTGGTGGATAAAAACCTCAGAGGGAGATCTCAGAGCTGGGCACCCCTTCTGCTCCCCTGCCCCTGCAATTCTTTGCTAGGACGTGGTCACAGCTTAAACTTCTGCTCCAAAGCCATTCAGAGCAGATCTCTCGCCTTCTACCACCCCCTTCAGCAACCCGTGTGGCCCTTCTCTGTCTGCAGAGCACCCACCAGGAGGAGAGAAATAAAAGGGTTACCAGGCTGGATTTACCTGGGGCTCATACTTTTCTACCGTGGCCAGGTGGGACGAGCTATCGTATCCCCCAACAGCATAGAGGTTGCCTTCTGCAAAGACATCAGACACACGCAGGGATCAGCTGAAGCCGCCCCAGCCCCCGCATAATCCCCCACAAACACCGCATGGGGTGTCCCCACGGGTGCCCCCCGCTCCCCAGGGGGCTCGCGTGGCTTCAGTAATGCTTCTCCCACGACATCCTCCTTAGGGACAGAAGTCACTCGGTTGGAGTCGTGAGACGTCGTGGCATGGCACCCCCAGGAGAGACAGGTTTGACCCCACACTGCTGCTCGGATTGTCAGGAAGGGAATTGATCCTTGTCAAAAGGGAAAACTAAGAGGAAACTCGTAAGGTGTTCCCTTCCCTGCTTGGGATGGGAGATCGTCCGCAGCCAGCCCTCGTGCTCCAAGCTGGAAGTGGGCACAAAGGAGCTGAGGAACACGTCGGGGGGGCACTGGGGAGCTGCTGGAATGGGCTGGAACCCAACTGGGAGGGAGGCTGAGGAGCAAGGCAAAGGCAGGGAGCATGCCAGGACACAGCAGAGGGCCGGCTGGGTTACCCACAGCTAGGGAACCCGCGGAGGGCGAGGCAGCGACTGGAAGAACACGAAAAGGAACCAGCAGAAAGGCAGGAGAGGGTCTGCACCGAAGCCAGGTCCTCGTGCCATCACCCACCTAGCGTGGCCACCCGCACGTAGCGTCTCCGGGTGCTCATGGCAGCGATGGACGTCCAGGTGCCGGTCAGAGGGTCGTAGCGCTCCGCGCTGCAGCAGGGCAGGGACACAGGAACACGAGAAGCTGTGGCGCTGGCAAAACCCAGGCCATAGCCCCTTTGACACAGCCTGGGGGGGCAGCTCCCAAAAAAGCTTGGGAAAAAGGGAGGGGAGAGCTAACAAAGGGCACGGGCTGCGGTGGGAGAGGGCTACGGGATGCTTTTCCCCCGGCACAAAGACACTGGAAGGCCTGGCTGGATTGCAAGAAATCTATGCCAGGGCTGGGTTGTCTGTTGGGAGCAGACGTGGGGGCTCCCCAGTGCATGCAAGAGCATCGGAGGAGCTCGAAGCAGGGCAATCCCCTACCTGTTGAGGCACGAGGCTCCGTCGTACCCCCCGGCCGCATAGAGCAGCCCGTGGAGCGCCGCTACGCCCAGGCAGCTCCTCCGGGTGCCCATGGACACCTCGGGCTGCCAGGAGTTGGTGACGGGGTCGTAGGACTCCACCGTGGCCAGATCCGAGGTCCCGTCGTAGCTGTATAGGGAAAAATAAAACAAAAAAACAAACAAAAACGCCACAACAGAGGACGTGTGAGAGGCTGGGCGTGCACTGCTGAAACCCACGGCCACAACCCCGTCACCGCCCCAGCTTCTTCCAAGGCTGGGAGCACAGAGGGCTCCGTGCGGAGGTGGTGACACCCCCCCGATGTCCCCCTGCCCTCGTCCTTACCCCCCCACGGCGTACAGCTTGTTCCCGATGGCGGCCACGCCGACCCGGGCCCTGCGCGTCGACATGGAGGCCACCATGTGCCAGCGGTCCGTCCGCGTGTCGTAGGCCTCGCAGTCCCCGTGGATGGCGAACAGGCTGCCCCCACCTGCTCACGGGAGGGCAAAGCAGAGCACACAACGCCCCCAAAGCCCCCAGAAAGGGGTTTTTATTCCGGGATAGCCGCTCGGAAGGGGTGATCTCCCCTTCCCCGGCGGGGCCTTACCCACGGCGAACAGCACGGTGCTGGCCCCCTCGCAGCGCCGCGGCCTCGTCCTGCTGTTGCTGAGGACCCCTCGCTGCTCGGGCATGAGGTGGTACTTGAGGGCTTCGATCAGCAGGTCCTTGCACTCCGAGTGGTGCCTCACCAGCAGCTCCGTGTCCACGTTGCTCATCAAGAAGTCCCGGCTCAGCAGGGGCAGCCGCACGCACTTCATCAGCTGAAGGGAGAGGGGTCGCGTCCCGTCAGCGGGGTGCACCCATCCCATGAGCAATGACCCCTCGCCATGGGGCTGCAGAGCCCTCCCGCACCCAGTGTGCCCATGCCAGGAGGCTCTGAGGTTTCTGATCACGTTTGCTCAAGATCCTTGTTGGGGAACACACGGGAAAGCTCAGCCGGACTGCAGGCAGGGCTGATCCCCTTCTGCTGCCCACACCCTGCCCTCTGGCCACCCGACAGCTTCCTCCAACCCCATGTTTCCACCCCGACAGAGGCTGGGAGCTGGCTTGAACCCAGCAGAGTCCCTCACCCTGGGGACATGCTGCCTTCTGCTGTCCACATCATGCTTGACCCAGCTGAGCACGGCCCGGTACACCTCCTCCTCTGACGGCACGTTGAGGCTGTCGCTGGAAATGAGGTCCAGCACCTGCAGAGAGGGATGGAAAAGGCAAATCACAGCTGGCACAGCGTGGGACCAAAGGATTTATTCCCACAGATGGCTGAGTGGCCAGAACAGCACTGGCAGAGGCAGAGAGGGGTCTCCTGCAGATGCTGGGGGCCGAGGGGTGCACAGCTGCTGGATGAAGGATCCGAAGGATCTTGCAGCACGGGTGCGGAGCCAGCTCTGCCCTCAGCCACCCTCCTCGGCTCGTTTTCCCCCCTCCCTTTCTGTGTCTGAAGCTGCTGCAGTGCCTGACACTTCCAATAAGCATCAGTGAGCTCAGGCAGACGACTCTGCCCACACGCGTCCCTTCAATATTTCATGGGATGGAGCCAGGTGCCCTGGCTGTTCCCAGCAGGCTCGCTTCGCCTGCCAAAGGATGACAGAGCTGGAGCAGGTGGAGAAATGCTCCCTGCCCTCTGCCCCGAGGACGGATGGGGGAGACGTGTCCCTTTGTGCTCCCAGGCAGAGGGCAGTGCACCCAGAGCTCCCACGGCGAGCACCAGCACCAGCAATTATCCTCCCTGCGAGCCTCCCGGCCCTATTTCACGGGGGATTCAGCTCGCTGTCTGGCAGCACTCCTCCACGTATTGTTTCCCCATCCAACAGAAAGGACCAAAGCACAGATTCTGGCTGCATTTCCCCGCCAAACCCTGTCCCCTCTGCGTGGGTCCCTCGGGCTCCTGGCTGTGCCTGCCAGGATAAACCAAGCAAAGCCTCGCCAGGTTCACACCTTCACATCTCCAGCAGCACCTCACCTGTTTGAGGGGCAGCAACATGAACTCCTCTGTCTTGGCCACCTCCACGAAGTGCTGGAGGACGTACTTGTGGGCAGACTTGAGGAGGTCGCTGCAGGAGTGCGTGTCGGCAAAGCCCCGGATCCCCAGGCAGTTGGATGGGTCGAGCTGGCTCAGGAGGAACTTGCAGCAAGCATCCCGCACACCATTGAGCTGAAGCAGGCTGGCAGCGGGAAGAAGTGTCTGGCAGTGGAAAAGAATGGGGAAAAAAGGAGCTTCCAGGGCAAGGAAACACCATTTTCACCCTTGTCCCACTGCAGGTCAATGGCAGAAGAGGTTTAGTGAGCGGCTTCATGCACACGAGCACACAGAGGACAGATAGTCTTTGTTTCTGACAGGACTGAGTTTAAAAAGAGCCAAGAAGGACGCCCACGATACCCCAAAGGGCTAGGAAATGGCAGATGCTCGGGGCTAGAGCTGCCCATTGCCATATTGCTTTAAGGAGGCAGTTGCACAAACCCCATCTCCGGGCTCAGGAGGGCAGAGGAGCTCCCCGACCACTGCTCAATGCAGGTGGCACCACAGAAGGACAGCCCAAAGTCCCGAGCAGAGGGCGAGAAGAGCCCCAGGAGGCAAGCTTTGTGGAGAGGAAGGATCGGGGGAGGCTCCTACCTGCACGTTGCCCTCGCCCACCACGATCTCGGCCGTGTACGCGTACTGCACCAGCTGCTCCAGGGCCTGCGGGTCGATGTCGTGCAGCGTGACGTGGGTCTGGCGGCTCTCGCTCATCTCATCTGGGGGCAACACCCCGAGAAAGCCCCCTCAGCGGGATTGCCTCCCCGCTGGAAGATTTGGCTGTCCACGCAGCAAGCCGCGTCCACAGCCCGGCGTCACAGCCCCAGCGGGGAGAAGCAGCAGGGAACGGGGTCCACGTCTGCAGGACGGGCACCAAAATAGCTGGGGAGGGGATTACGGGCAGCGTGCTGCACAGAAGGGAGCCCAATGAGGAATGCACTCGCCCACCGAGATGATACATGGGCATCACCCTTCCACAAGGCAGGAGGAGGGCAGAAAGGGAAGGGGATTGCGGAAAAAAACAAAAAGTTTGGGGAGCTGGGGGCACCGCGCCACGGAGGAGAGAGGAAGAAGAGAGGAAGACTACTTGCTTGTGAACATGGCGTGGAAGTAGGGGCTGCAGGACGCCAGCACCACCTTGTGGGCCTTGATCTCCTTGGTGCCCACGTGGAGCACGATGTCGCAGAGCAGCCCGCGCTGCCGCATGCGGTTCATGCAGACGAAGGCGTCGTGGTAGTGCCGCTTGGAGTTGTGCGAGATGCTGTGGCCGTCGCGGTTGAGGAGCTGCACGCCGCCTTCCATGGCTGCGGGTGGGCGCTGGGATCTCTCCCTTCTCGGCGTCCCTGGGACGAGGAGAAACAAAGCGTTACCCAGAACAGCTCCGGACCCCGACGGTTCCCATGGGACCCTCCTCCAAGACCCCGAGCAAGAGCAGCTCCTGCCAGGGAAGCAGCACCCTGCTCCTAAGGAACGGGGAGAGGACGGTCCCTGGAGGGACACGAGTCGTGCAAGGTGATGCCCAGGCTCTTCGCTGCTCTGTGGCAGTGCTGGCACCCACTGCCTCCCTGCTGTGCTCATCTCTGGATCAATATCCTCCTCCCCGCCTTCGGAAGGGCACTGCTTTATGTACGTGATCACGCTTGGTTTTCCGTGCAGCTGCACCACCTCCAAATCAGCCTGGCCGTGTGCGTCCCCGTCACATCCCCAGCACTGGTCTCACAAGTCCCACCAGGCATTGAGCGAACACATTTTAAAATAAACCCCTCAAGACAGCGACCACGACAACCCGGGGCAGACCGAGCAAACCACAAGCAGGGAATACCATGATCCCAAATGCAAGAGGGGCGTTATGGACCGCAGCCCTCTGAGCCGTGCTGGTTCTCTTCCTGCTTCCAGAAGATGCCAGGAGGTTTGTGGTGCACCTGCCCTCAGAATTGAAGCCCAAAGAGCTGCCCAAAATCAATTCAGGAGGACAAGGCAGAGGGCAAAGGCAATCGGAGCACGGAGCTGCACAGCCCCTACACAGAACCCGGCAGATTTGGGGTTCAATTCTCTCCATTTTTTATATTTCAAGCCTCTTTTTGGACAAAGACTGAGCTTTCCTTTATGGGAACAGGGAACAAAGGCTTTAACGTGCTGGTCTCACTCCCCCCACGTGTCCTCTAACCAGGCACATCCAACCCCAGGGCTGCCCCGGACCACCCTGCCGCGGCACCACAGCTCCGGTCCCAATGGGCAGTGGGGGCAAAGCAGAGCCCTGAGCCCCCCTGCACCATCCCCAGCTGATGTTGTCCTTCCAGCAGCCAGCCCTGGGCTTCAAACAGCTCTCGTTTGATGAGGAGGACAGGATGGACAGACAGCAGAGGACAGAGACCGGGTGGCCGGGACCTGATGCAGAGCTCAGCCTGCGCGCACGCCTCTGGGCACGCAGGGAGCAGCAGCGTGAGCTTGCTGAGCTCTCAGAAAACAAAAAATGTCTAAACAAGGGCATTTCTTTGTGCAAAGATGTGTTTTTTTTTTTTTTTTTCTCCTTTCCATGCCGTGAGCATCTAGCCTCCTGCCTGCGTTTCGAAAGGCATTTGACTGCCTCCCTCTCGGCGGCACCCAAAGGCGAGCCGGGGGAGTGGGGAGGGAACAAGAGAGCAGCAGGAGGGAGCCGGGGGAGGCAGCAGGAGAAAAAGGCAGCTGGGAGGAAGAAAGGCAGCGTGCTGCGCTCATCGCCTGCCCCCGCATCCCTGCGGCGAGAGAATCCCCTCCGCCTCCCTGCTCCTCGCGACACCTCCACGTCGCCAGCCGCGCTCGGCCTAAAAATAGAAGCCCACCACGCTGTGCCTGCTCAGCCACGAAAAGCAGCCATCTATCCGTTTTTAAATAGCAGTTGTGTCGTGTACGAGAGTCTGGGGGAGGGAAAAAGATGAATAAACAGCTTTTCAGAGCGGGAGGGAGGCCTGCGATGCCCTCTTCTCCTCGCATCATCAGTGCGACATGAGATTCCCCATGGCAGTGACAGCGAGGAGGATTCAGGGGCACACAAGGAACGCTTCCCAGCAGTGAGAGCAGGATGCTGCTGTGCCCTTGAAAGGGAAGAGGATCCCAAGCGTTAACCGGCCTTCTCCTCCCAAGCCCCTCAGCTGAGCTTTCAGAAAGCTGCGACGTCCCCAGGACACCTCATGTGCGCCAGGTAACGCGCGCGGACACCGCGGCGAGAGGTGCCTGCACGAAGGCACTTCAGCATCTCTCCAGGCTCAGCAGCTCCCTTCCCAGGCCTGGTTTAGAGGCAGAGAGCAGACATTGCTTCTCCTTTATTCCCCTAGCTGCGAGCCTGATTCTCTGTGTGATGCCCCCCCGAGCACGCTGCTCCCCATCGCTACGGCGGCGGTGCCCCAGCTGTAACCGAGAGCCCCCCCGAGCAGTGCCGGGGCATAAAACAAGAGAGGAGAGGTGTGCAGGGAGCTGGGGGTGCTGCTTTGCATGCTGGCAGCCCCGTGAGGATGCTGTGCCTCCCCAGGCAGGCTGGAAGGCAGCACACGAGGCGGCTCCAGCAGCGGGGAGAGCCACAGAGGGCGCGCACGGCGGGCTGAAGGTTCCCGTGATGCCGCCGCATCTCGGGCTCCAGCCACCAGATGCATTTCCAAGGAGGGTCGGAAGTCCTGGGCTCTCTTCCCAGCCCTGCCACTGAGTCATTGCGTGACTTTGGGCAAGTACAAACGCCGGGAGTGACAAGGGGGACATTATTTCTCCCTGCAGTGAGCCTCCGAAGAGCTCAGTGAAGCCCCACCGGTGCCCCCCGCGCCCCTGCTGCCCCGTGCAGCGCCAGCTACGAAGCGACCGGGCAGGGAGCAGCACCCCAGGGAGATCCCATCCCAGCCACCCCAGTGCCACCAGCATCCCAAGAGCATCCCCAGCCCACGGGACAGTCCCTCCCTGAGGATTTGCAGAGGGAAACAGCTCCTGCAGAGCCTCTCCCCCCTCCTGGCAGCGTGCATCAGCGCACGGAGAGGTGAATCACGACGACCAACCCTAGGAGGCTGATTTGCTGTGCCAGGGGGGCACCACACTCACGCTCCCATTTCAAATGCCAGAAAAACACCAGCCACGACCACCTAACGTGATAGAAACACCGAGCTCTGCAGGGGTACCGCAGCAGGCAGGCCGGCAGCTGATGCCCTGCCCCATGGGTTGTGCCCCACGGGCTCCGTGGGGAAGGGTCCCCATCCCAAAACGTGGAGACCACCGGCTTGGGGCTGGTTTAAGGCTTGCAGGGGGAACAGCCCCATCCCCAGAGCTCCTTTTGCTCTGAAATGACTCGTTCCCATCCGAGCTTTCGGCTTTAACCAGCCAGGATATAATCAGCGGGGGGGGGGAACAGGGAGAGGACACCCCACTGCTGCTCCCCGAGCTCCCAGCCTCGCTGGCACTGAATATTCCTCATTTCCTTGTAAACCCTCATTCCCAGGAAACGAAGGGAGACGAGCCCAGCAAAGATATAATTAACGGGGAACGGCGCCGGGACCACGAGAGACAGGGAGGCAGTGTCCAGGTCTTCGGCGGGGGGGATGCAAACATAAACCCACTTTTGTGGAGCACGCGGCAGCCTGGGCGCACGTGTTCCGCAGCGGCTGACTTGTCCTAACTCCTAGGTTAGGACAAAAATTAAAAAAAAAAATCAAATCAAATCAAATCAAATAAAAAGAAGGCGTTTGTTTGGCTCCCAAGCGACGGAGCGTGGCCGTGCATAACGGCTCCCGTTAATTAATGCAAACGATCCCTGCCCAAAGGGAGGCCTGTTCGCTTCGCGCACACACACACACACACAAAAAAAATAAAACATATTTTGCCGAGAGTGAAAGGCAGCGTGCTGAGCAATAGCCAGGGCACAGAGCATCCTCCCGGGAGAAGCTCGGGGGCTGCCCTTTCCCCAGGAAGGCCCTGCAGAAAGGTTTTTTTTGTTGGTGGCCCTGGATGGAGAGTTTGTGTCCGCCGGGCCAGCGGGGAGACATCCTGTGCAGCTGGCTGGGTGCTGGGGACAAGGTGCTGCTGTGCCCTCCTCTAGGGCACGATATTCCCCAAGGCCTGATGCTTTTTATGCCCAAATCCCTCTCTCCCACGTGCGCCCTGTCCCTCATATCCCCGTTTCGGGGAAACCAGCCCCACAGCCCTGCTTTGGGGCAGGCACAGCAAGGCTGGCCCTGCACGCGCAGGGAGGCTGGGGAGGAAGGAGCTGGTGGCGGGGTCAAAAAGGAGAGAATTGCTGCTTCCGAGTGCATTCTCCTCTCCCCTACCCCAATCCCTCACAATTATTATTTGTGGCCCCTCCGAGAGGGCTCCCAGGCTGTTCTCCTGCATGCAGCACTCCGCAAGGAGCCCGGAAAAATGGCAAAACTCAGGGAAAGAGCCCCAAAAGGCGGGCACGGGGAACCCTTGGGTGCACCCAGCATCACGAGGAGCTTCTTCTTCCCCCCGTGGAGCAGGCAGAGGATGTGCTCCCAGGGACTGCTCCTTCCCTTCAGCAGTCATAAGACACAAGCAGCTGAGCCGGCAGCAACAATAGCTGCTGTTGTGCTGCCGCAAAGGGAGAGCAGCACCCGGACACCCGGACACCCAGCCGGGAAGGTTGCCGGCCCAAATTCTCCCCTTTCCTCGGGGTTTTGTGGAGGTCCTGCGGGGCGCAGGGCTCCTCCGTGCTCAGCCAGCCCCTTTTGGTGAATCCCCTCCGCGGCTCTGAAGCCGGTGCGGAGGAGCTTTAGGATGACTAGCAGGATTTTTGCATCAGTAATCCTCTCGCAGCAGGCATCTCGGAGACGCCGGGGCTGTTTTCGCGAGCAGACAAACCCCACCTGCCCTTCCTGCCCCAAATCCGGCATCCCAAATTCCTTTTTTTTTTTTTGTTTTTTGCTACAAGCTGCGGGTCCAGCCACCGGCAGCACTGATTTACGGCAGTAAATACCCATAAAACAACCCCATACACAGGTCGGGACTGCAACTACTGCTGGAAATACGACCCAACGGGGCACGGAGCTGGCTTTGGCACCAGGGCTCGGGTGCCTGGTGCCCCTCTCCCAGCTCCCGATGGGCACCGTGGAGGGCAGGAGCTGTGATAAGCTGCAAGGACAGCCGGCTGCTACGACGTGCACCTCGATCCCAACCCCTTCACCTTCCCCTCCTCCTGTCCCCCAAACCCTCAGGCCGTGGATCCTGCGTAAATCTGCCGCGAGCCTGCAGGGCTGAGAATCCCCAGCTCTCCGTAGGGTGTTGTGTTGTGGTTTTTTTTATTATTTATTTTTTTTTTTAATGAATTAGGCACAACTGCCACGCGCTGAATCCTCCTGTCTAGACATCTGCAGAGAAGTGACAAGCTGCCAGAGAGGATGTGGAGCCTCGGCGAGGGGGTTGGGGAGGGCAGGGGAGAAGCGCACACGCCTGCCAGCTCTCCGGCACGGGCAGAGGAGGGCACTGAGCACATTGACCTCGCCAGCAGCTCCCTGGGCTGGAATCAGTGAGGTTCTGGGGCTGATGGAAGCTTCTCTTCCCATTTCTCCCGGGGTGTTTTGCCTGGGGACCCAGCACCCAGCAGCTCCCGGTTGCCCCCAGCTCGTCCCCCGAAGCAAATTTGCTCGGAGAAAGGGGGTGCGAGGCAGCACCTCGGCACCAGGACATTCCCGTAGCCAAAAAAAAGAAAGGTTTTGAGCCCGTTTCGCTGGGCAAAAACCCTTCTCGTGCACCCTCTCCAGCTCCTCCTGCAGCCAGCTTCCCCTGCAGCGCCCTGCAGGGAGGGGATGGCAGCAGCTCCAGGCAGGGCTGCGTGGCTGAGGGATTTTAGGGGCGCCTGTGCCAACCCCTGGGTCACACCGGGGCCAGGACCCGAATAGTTTTGGCTTCCCACACCGGGGAGGAAGAAGAAATGGAAAAAGTCCGTCGTAAAGAGGCCTGGAGATGCAAAATGCGCGGGTCTCCAGCTGCGGCGAGGCACAAAGCACCCCAAAATCTGAGCAAAAACAAAGCCCTTTGCTTCCACCCAGGGCTGGGAATGCCCTAAATGCCCCTTCCTGGCATCCCCACAGCTCCGTCCCCACCGGGGGCAGCCCCCTGGAGCCTCGTGTCCTTGTCACCGGTGTGAGCGATGGAAGCGAGGTGGGGATGCAGGGGAAAAACCCCAAAAAACCTCTCGCTGGGGGAGCTGTGAAGGACCGGCCACCACGCAGGGACCCAGACACTGGGAACTGGAGACAAAAAAGCTCAAATTCCTGCCCGTGAGGGGCTGCAAAGGGTTTTTTTGCCCACCGAGCTGCCCCTGGCCCACAGATGGGACATCAAGAGACCTTCCCCATAACCCCAGGCACGAAGGAGCGACCCCATTGGGATCCCGAGTGGCCAACCCAAGAGGTTTGGGGCTACCGCCACCCCCGCCAGCTCTTGCCCTGCTCTGATTTGGGTACTCGGTGAGCCCTCAGGATGGAAATTCACATTTTTACACCCAAGACACCCACGGTACTGCCCCGTTGAAGGCATCTCCACCAGACCAGGAGGGAAAGCTCGACATATGGGATCGCTGCAGCGCCCCAAACACCAGACCTTGTGTCCCAGAGGCACCCCAGGGTGCCCACAGCCCCTCCACGTCCCCGTCCTCATCCTGCAGCACAACTTCTCCCCCGAACATCCTCCTCCTCTGCCGGCAGCTGGCTGGGATTTAACAAAAACCCTCCTCCCTGACCCCAAAACCACGAAAACAGCAGGAAACCTTCCCACGTGGGGGCTGGGGAACCGGCGTCCACAGGCACGTGAGGTCCCCTACAACATCTCACCCTCCCTCACCCCTGACCCTAAAACCAGCCCCGCTGGGGCCTGACCCCTGCTCATTGGGGTCGGACCGGACCCTAATGGGGGTTCCCCATCCTTCCTCCCCCTCCCCAAAGCCGATGGTTTCCGCTCACCCTCCCGGTGCTGAATCACCCCGGGAGCACCCTGCCCCTTTCGGGGGCTCCGTCCCCATTGAACCCCGCTGCTGGCGGTGACGGGGACCCCCCAAAAAAAAACCCCAAGCACCCTTTATACCCCTCCCTAACCCCAAACCCTACCGGGGGGCTACCAAATCCCCCCCACACCGCGACCAAGCAGCAAACACCCCAGGCCTGAGGACACCATAGCGGGGCACACACCTCCCACCACCCACCGTAGAGAGGACAAAACCCCAAAAACCCCAAAAACCCCCAAAAACCCCTAAAATCCCCCCAAAACCCCCAAAATCCCCCAAAACCCGCCCCAATCCCGCAGTACCGGTGCCCTTCACCCCCCCGGGGGTGGCTGCACACAGGGGGGGGGTCCCAGCGCCTCGACCCCCGGTGTCCCCCCCCCAGCCCCCCGGTGCTCCCCGTGCCCCCCCCCCCCCCCCCCCCCGGCCCCTACTCACGGCCCCGCTGCCGGTGCCCGGGGCTGCGGGCTCCGCTCTGCCCGCGCCGGGGCGGGGCAAGGGGCGGGGCAAGGGGCGGGGCTTAGGGAGGGGACGAGAAGGGGAAAGGCCCGCAAGGGGGCGTGGGTTAGGGGGCGGTGGGCGTGGTTATGGTGTTAGTGGGTGTGGCTAAGGGGTGAGTAGGCGTGGCTTCCGAGATGAGTTAGCGGCGTCCGGGCTGAGTGGGCGAGGCCTCGCGTTTAGTGGGCGTGGCTACTTTTATAGGGGGTGTGGCTTCGCTCTTAGTGGGCGTGGCTATACGCTGAGTCCACCGCGTCCGGGTTTAGTGGGCGTGGCTATGCTTATAGTGGGTGTGGCTTCGCTGTTGGTGGGCGTGGCTCCGCGCTGAGTCCACCGCGTCCGGGTTTAGTGGGCGTGCCTCCGCCGCCAGTGGGCGTGGCTACGCCCTTAGCGAGGCGGCTCCATTCTCGGTGGGCGTGGCTCCGCCTTTAGTGGGTGTGGCCTCGCTCTCAATGGGCGTGGCCTCTCCTTCAGTGGGCGTGGCTCCGCCTTCATTACGGCGGCCCCGCTCCCCTTTGAGGGTTTAGCCCCGCCCCTCCCCGCCGCGGGGCATTGTGGGAGCGGAAGCGGCGCGGGCGGCAGCATGGCGGGCAGCGGGAGGAGGTGAGCGGCCGGGCCTGCCCCCCCCCCCCTTTTTTTAACCCCTTTTTACCCCATTTTACCCCCTTTAACCCCTTCCCTCCCGGCCCGCAGGAGCCTGGCGGAGCTGAGCGTGGACGAGTTCCTCACGGCCGGCTTCGAGTCGGAGCCTGAGGGTGATGAGGAGGAGGAGGAGGAGGCGAGGCCGAGGCCGAAGCAGCGGGAGCGGGGCCGGCCCCAGGCGGCCGCCAGGTGAGGGCCGGGCTGCGGGGCCCGGGAGCCAAAAGTGGGTGGAAAATGAGAGGTTTTGTGTCCGGGGGAGGCTTTGCTGAGGGTCTGCCGTCAGGTTGCTCGCGTGGGATGGGCTTCTGGGTTCTTCGCTATGAAATATCAGCGTTTTGTTGGTTTTTGTTTAAAAAGTTTGCGAAAATAACCCTGAAAAATTTTAAGAAAATGACTTTTTCCTTCATAAACTGCTCTTCAGGACCTCTAGCCGGTACCTTCATCAGCTCAGCACAGCCTCAGCCTGCCACAGGCTTCAGCTGTTCCCAGCCCTCAATTAAACTTCAGCTTTCTTTAATCCCCAATTAAAACACTTCTTAACAAGCCCTCCAAAATGTGTGTTAAAAGTGGGAGCCCAGCCCTGGTAAACCCCTCACCACTCCTGTTAGTCCCAGCTGCACCTCGTTGCCCCCAGGCTGTGTGCTTTCCCTCCAGCCCCAGCAGAAGCTTGAGCAGTGAATTAATGAATTAACACCCATTAATTCTCATCTACCAGGAAGAAGGGGAAGGCCTCTGAGCACAAAGACCAGCTCTCCCGGCTGAAGGAAAAGGACCCCGAGTTTTACAAGTTTTTGGAAGAAAACGACCGCACTCTGCTGAACTTTGATGCCTCAGACAGCTCTGATGAGGACGATGAGAGGTTGCATGTGCCACCTGATACGCTGGAGGTACCAGGCGTTAATTTGGGCTGCTGGAACCAATTATTTCAGCTGAAATCAATCAAGTACATGTTAAGTGCTTGAGTTTCAGTGCAGGGGCAAAGTGTAGTGGGGCCTATGGTGGTGCAGGTGGCCAGGGAGGAGCTTTTTTTGGAATTTTGGTAATCTTAATTTTGTTACTGCTTTACACAAAGTGCTGCTAACAGTGTTAATAACAATTGCTGCTGCCTACTCTCCTCTTCAGCAGCCTCTCAGCAAAAGAGGCAGGGCCAGAAAATAAGTCTGTAAGCATTTACTCGGTCTTCATAAAAAACTTTCCTAGGAAGCGAGTGATGAAGATGAAGAAGATGAAGACGAAGATGAAGACGAACGTAAAACAGCCAAACACAAGAAAGCTGATACCATTCCTGTCAGCTTGAAGATGGTTGAAGAGTGGAAGAAAGCTGCAGAGGTGAGCAGGGAGCTAAAATACAAGGCACTGGAGTGTTCTCCTTTAACGTTCTTCCACATGTCACCACCTTTAAAAGACCACCTTTGGTTTTGTTCGTGTTTCACAAGCACGGAGAAGATGGTGACAGTCCTGCCTGTAGATTTCTTGTGATTTCAATATGATTTGTCTGCAATTTTTGCTTGGGCTGCAAGATTACTCTGACTCTGTCAGAGGGGGGAAGCTGGAGAAACTGGAACGGCTCAGAGAAAGGCAGGATGATTAATTCTTGTTCACTGCCTTGCTAAGTGCTGTGTCTGTGACAGTTCCAGGAACTTCTCTGAAGTCCCATTTTGAGCAGTGATAAAATAGCTTGCTGCCTGCAAGAGGGGGAGGGAAAGGTCAGGCTGGATAATTGCTTGCAGCTAGGTCTCTGTTCCTCATCCCCCAACCAATTAAATGTCCTAGAAACCTATTTTAGAGCAAGTGAAGGCTGCTGCCATTTGTTAACTGTCTTCACACCTTTCTTCACGTGAAAGGATGGAGCTATTTTTGCAACCAGGCTTCCAGTAATTCCAATTCTCCTGTCCCAGTAGTGCTTCAGAGTTTGACTATTGCTTGTCTTGCTCTTTCCCCAGAGACGGCTAACACCAAGGCTCTTCCATGAAATCACTCAAGCATTCAAAGCGGCCGTAGCAACTACCAAAGGAGATAATGAAGGGGCTGACCCTAGCAAGTACAAAGTCATTGATGCTGCAGGTGAGTTGATTGCCATGCTTCTGTGTAAAATATACCCATAGCTCATTTGGGGAGGGGAATTTCAGCTATTAGAAAAGAATAAGTACAGACAGGAGTTAAAGCCTGTGGAAGGGTAAGTTTCACGTGAGTGGCTTATCTTCATGTTCGTGGGAGTGGGATTATATCTCTTTGAGCAAAGTTAGTTCTGTTGAAATCCTCACACTGAAGTTCTTTGGACAACTTTTGCTGCTGCTTCTTGCTGTGGCCTCTTAGAACTAATTTTACTGAGCTGTTTTGTCTTTTTACCCCATTCTGTAACCCATGTGACCCTATAAAAAGTGCCTATGCAACCCTTTAAAAAGTACCTTTGAATCCCCGTTATGTTTTGGGGCAGAGTGCTGGTAGTATAGACCTCTGATAAAGGGTTGGGCTGCTTTTGTGCTTGGTGCTCTTCATGTGGAGAGTAGAGAAGGTTCTGGTGGCTTCATCTCCTTAGAGAGCTCTTTTCAGGTTAGCTGAGAATCCAGGAATATGTGGAAAGTCACTTACAAATGCTTTTTTGACTTTTTTTAAACAGTGTTCAATGCCCTGGTGTCCTTCTGTGTCCGGGACCTCTTCCACTGCCTGCAAGAGCTGCTGCTTATAAAAGCCCCGAAGAACAAACAAAAGTAAGTCTGAGGAGATCTGAGAACTGCTGTGAGAGAAAGCTGGCGGGGCTTTACTTCTAGAAGCTCCAGTTCTACCTTTCTGCTGCACGAGCCTGGCTGGTGTAGGCTATGTTTGAATTTTGGGGTGGCTTAAGGCCGCTGAATCAGTCTGAGACCTGGGTACATGGCTGGGAAGCTGAACTCTGCCTTGAATCAAATTTTGTAATGCTGTGAGAAGTGCTTCTCTGCATCTGTGACAAAATCATTACTTTTTTTTTTTTATTTTTGCTTTACAAGCCGTTGTTTTTACTCACTGGCAATACTAAGAAAGCAAACTCCCTGTTCTGTTACTGAAGCATTAATTTCTGTTTTGTTTTGTTTTGTTTTTTAAAGCTAAACTCAACTCTTGTTTCCTTCCAGGTTGGTCCTCCCTTCCAGCAGCCCAATTTGGAGCAAGCTGCGGCTGGACATAAGAATGTACCTGACCTGTACAATCCAAGTAAGAAATTCCAGCATGTTTGTGTTCTCAGGGTTCATCTGTGCATCAGCAGGCTTATTTATTAATTTATTTGCTGAGATAATTTCTGCCCTCTGCAGTCTCAGTGGGTCTGGGGGCTTTGGGCACTTGTGAGCTGTGAGTCTGCATGTCTCTTGTTTTTGGAGGTTTTTGGTCTAACAAATAGCACGGAGCTCTATAGAATAACTGGTTGAAAATAGGTAGCCTGTAAAGAAGGACTAGTTAAACCTTCTGGCAATTCTTTGCCTTAATTTGTCTGCCAAAATAATTGGCGCCCATGGAGTTGGCAGTGCCGTGCTCCAGCGTTCTGAATTTCTAATGCATATTTTGGTGTTATGATCTTGCCATTTCTTGTAGTAAATATGAAGGTGGAAAGCTGTAACATCCCCAAGTATGGGACATAAAAAATACAAAACTAACAGTATCACTGTAACATTCTTCAGAAACTGAGGGGGGGGTGCTGATGCCTTTTTGCTGTGAGGTAACGAGGGCAGGATGACTTAGCAGAAACAGCATTTTGATCAGCAGAGCTTTTTCCTGAAGCTGTGGTGCTTCTTAGCAGCAGCAGAACTAAAGACTGCAGAAGAAAAGGAAAAGCTGGCAGTCCAGTCACGGAAAAAATTCCTGGTCCTGTGCTTCCTTCTGAGTGTCCTCATGCTTTGTGGCAGGGTTTTTCTAGCATGATAGATTCTGAAAAGTGTTGTCTGTCTTCTTGTTGTGTGAGGGACTGCAGAGTCCTTGCAGTGCAAGGAGGAGAATGAGAAAGAAAACAGAGTTAGAAAAATGTCTCTGCTTACAGCAATTGGGATTTCAGGCAAGAGTGGATATTCCATCGTGCAGAACTTCTTTGAAATTGAGATGACTTCGAGCTTAAATTAGAAAGCACAAAGTTCTGTGCTTGGGTTTGGCTGCAGGGGAACTGAGCTGAACAACCCAGAGATACCAAGACGATGTTTCAACCTTTTTCTTGAGCTGGAGTTAACCTCTAGATACCCGGTAGCATTCCTGCTTCCCCTGAAAAAAATCTGGTGTAGCACTGGAAGTCTTCAGGCAGCTCAGATGGTCTGCTTCCGAGCAAGCTGTGTGTAGACTGAGAGCGTCTTCATCATGCCTCGGCCATCTGTGGTGAGATGACAATGGCATCGGTGTCACGCTGCCTGTAAGAAGCTGGAAGCTTCGTGGAGATGGAGCTGTTGCAGTACAGTGAGGCTTTAAGTGATGAACTCAGGTGCTGGTAGCCTGAGCTCCTGTTTGCTAAGATGTTCCTTCAGGGGAATTCTTTAACCTGCTGTGGACCTGCTCCATTCCTAATACAGTTGGGTTTTTTCAGCTTCCTGCTGGGCTGTTCTTCCAGTCCTTTGGAGCCCAGAATTACTTGGGAACAGCAAAATACCAATGCTAAATGCTAAAGGAAAATTTGAGGAGGGCTATACTAACTAGGATTTTGTTTTTTTTTTCCTTGTAGCTCCTGTCTTGTTTAACAGAAGCCTCTGTTGGAGCAGCAGTCCTTCAGCATGTCAATGCCACAGTGCCTTATTATCTGACCTTCCCAAAGCAGTGCCGTATACTTCTCAAGGTAAGGCTGCGTGCTGTGGTGCTTCATGTAGCTCTCAAGCACTTTCTTCACCCCTCCAAACGAGCCCCTCGTGGTATTTGGACCAGATCCCATGACAGTCCAGTCTCCTGGACTCTTCCCTCGCTTTTCTTCTGGTCCCAGGAGGGATTTGTGCTTTCTCCTCCAGGTTTGTGAGTGCCGTGGAGCTCTTTCAGGGAAAGCTGAGTGAGCAAAATGTGTGCACTCAGCGCGAGTCCCTACACAAAGTGACGCGGGGGTGTTCTGGGGAAGCTGTCTGCTTCCCTGCTGCAGATGGAGTGCTTGCTGCCTGAGTCTGTGTGTGTCTGTGATAGCATTTCACTCCGTGCTGTGGGTGGAATATTTTTGCAGAAACTTAGTCACAACTGCTGAGTGCTTAAGAACAACAATGGGGGCGGAAAAGAGCGAAAGAGGGCAACAAGGGGGTGATGTTTAAATGAAAAGCTGGAGCAGGGCGAGGCTGGGATGCTTATCTGTGGGTTTCCCTTCCCAGCGAGTAGTTCATTTGTGGAGCACGGGCGAGGAAACGGTGAGGGTGCTGGCCTTCCTCGTGCTGAACAAGATCTGCCGCCACAAGAAAGACGCGTACCTGCACACCCTGCTGAAGGTGAGCCTGCTGTTTCCTCTGCTCTGCAGCTTTTCTGAAGTCAAATGCCAAGAACTTAGGGCAGCCTCTGAGGTAGGGCAAGGTGCTGGCTCCCCTGCAACGTAAAATGGGAGAAATTCTGCAGGTCAGAGTCCCCTGCTCGCTGCTGTTGTTCCTTCTAGAGGCACTCCTGGGTTTTGCAGAGAATGCCTCTGGTACTTGCCTGTCTGCTGGCTGAATACTCATCCTCCAGCCTCTCAAGGGCTTTCTTCAAGTGCTGACACGCTACTCAGTGCTGCTCTCTGCTAATAGCTGGGGCTCCCAAGTGTAGTTTGCTTTGTTACCACTGTTTGTTACCAGAGAGCTGCATTAACTGCTGTGACCAGCCTGCAGCGTGTATGGCTCAAAGCCATCCTGCAGCTCCTTCCTCCTCCTGTGGAGGAGCAATGGCAAGGACGTTTCTAAGCTCTGCTAAACAGTGTATGAGTGAGGAAAAGATTCTGACTCTTGGAGAGGAGTAGACTGAATTATCTCTTCAAATATATTTTTTTTTGAAGCGTCTGGTTTTTAAAGGAACACTTCGCAGGTGGTTGGGAACGCCTGGGTGGGGAAGGTCGGTAAAACACTGGTTTTGTTCTGACAACAAGTACGTCGTCCTCTTTCCCCAACAGCAAATGTACATCTCGTTTGTGAAGAACTCAAGATTTACTTCTCCCAACGTGCTGCCCATGATCAACTTCATGCAGCGGACGCTGACAGAGATGTATGCCCTGGACACCCACATCTCCTACCAGCACGCCTTCATCTATATCCGGCAGCTCGCCATCCACCTGCGCAGTGCTATGACCATAAAGAAGAAGGTAGGTGCCCTGCTGTGGGGAGGAAAGCCACTGTAGCCACTGCAGGCTTTTGGTGGCCTCTCTGAAGTGTCAGGAATTGTCTGATCCATTTCATAACGTGTCGAGGGATTATTTGCTGGGACTGGGAGCTTGAAATCTTCATAGCTGTCCGTGAATTCTTCTTTTCTGTGTTATTTTTCAGCAAGGAAGGAGAGAACAGGACGCTACAGGGGGTGGGAGTCACTTTTTTCTCCTCATCTTGCAAGGATTTGCACTCTCCCTCTTCTGCATTTATAGTTGGCAGCCTCTGTTGCAAAAGCCCAGGGTAAAGAAGACCAGGAATGACCCTGGTGTGTGTGTCTGCCCAATCCAGCAGCAGCTGGCATTGCCCATCCAATTGAACAAAGCAGCTCAGACTTTTTGGGAACAGCCCTGATTTGGGCCGCCTCCAGTCTGACCTAGCAAATCTGAGTCAGCTTGTTAATCCTGGCTTTGTTCACGTTCAGCAAAACGGATCCCTGTAGATTAATGCTTGAGCTGCTCCCAAACATTGCAGGATTGGTGACTGGTTAAATCTCCTGGCTGTTCAGACATGGGGATAAACGAAGTCTGGGATGTATATGCCTGCCCTAATTGGATTGTGGTGGCTTCTTACACACTCGGTGTAAGACTGAGTCTGGCCCAGACAAGACCTAAATCCACTTGTTTTCACAGCTGGGGAGGGTTGCGGGAACTTTAAATGACATCAGCACAACCAAAAGGTATAAATCCTCGCAGTAAGCCAATTAGCTTAAATTGAGCAGTGGGTGGCTGTGGAAGGTGGTTACAGGAGCAGGTCGCTGTTTACAGGAGAAACTGAGAACAAAACTTGGTACCTGGTGAGAGCTCTGCCACTTCCAGCTGCAGCCTAAGTTCCTATCACAA
Source organism: Netta rufina (assembly GCF_964035555.1). Classification (NCBI taxonomy): domain Eukaryota; kingdom Metazoa; phylum Chordata; class Aves; order Anseriformes; family Anatidae; genus Netta; species Netta rufina. The sequence goes on from NC_140146.1 coordinate 6,545,221, forward strand.
GATTTGGGCCGGTGGTTGCAGTTCAGGGCTTCTGTGCTTTTTCTGGGACTTGCACATCTTCTTTCACCATACAAAAGAGGTGACCTGAGCCTTGAAAGCCTGTGTGAAACAGGCTGGAGCTGAGGCACCTTTTAAAATGTTATCTCCTAAGATCTTGGCGCAGTGCTGTGCGTTCTGGGCCTGCAGAACTCGTTGGAAAGAGTGTCCTTAAGGGACTTCTGCACTCTTTCTGGGCTTCTGTTTACTCTGGCACTATGGGCTGCTCCAGCACATGGCAGGAAGGAGTAGGGGCTTGCCCAAACATTCTTGAAAAACCACGTGGCTTGGATTTTGTGCAAGACTTGGTCTGGGCCAGCCTGAAACCACTGTTCTGGTGTCACAGCATGTCAGACGCACTGGCCTCTTGCATTGTTTTTGCTGGTAACCATAAAGGCTGGCTTAGAAACAGAGCTGCAAGTTTGTTCTCAGCTCTGTCATTTTTACTCTGCAGTTGAAAACTTCAACTGGCCTGGACTGTGTCTTTTCCAAAAGCAGGGAGGAGTGCTAGGTCAATGGTTTGGTGCTTGCTTTGACAGTGAATGCTCACAGAAACATCTTTAAAATACTGGCATTATGCTTCAGAGATAGTGGGGTGGTGGGCAGGGGGCTTGGTTAACGCATCTGAGGGAAGGGAGGCCTTGAGCAGGAAGGATAAGCTGCAACCTCACAGTCAGAGTCTGAGTACAACGAGGGGAAATGCAGAGGAATTTCCTCCTGTAGTAGTTTACATGCTTTTTTTTCTCTCCTTTCTGGTCTGCAGAGGCCAGAAGGCAGCTCACGAGGCTGTCAGAGCAGTGCTGCTTTCCAGCCTTCCTACCTGGGGGTTCCTGGGGACTGTCCCCAGGCCTGTGAGGGAACGGTTAAAGGCTTCCTGATGCTTGGCTGCATCTCACCATCTGCTGGGAGCTGAGTCATTAAATCATCTCTCTCCAATGAGCCGTACTTGGGAAGAAAAGCAGGCTGTGCTGCGCGTTATTTCCTTCAAGGCACTAACCAGTACTAAATTATGGCGTGCTGCAACTGAATCTGCTGGGTGGTGGAGGAGCCACCAGCATCAAAGCCACAGCCAGAATGTGAGTTATCCTCTGGGCAGTGCGCAGTGTCCTGCAGGAGAAAGAAAATAAATGAATTGTGGAGAGAAATTAGAGTTGAGCCCCTCTCAGGTGCCCCATTTTCAAGTCTGTTCATCCCTTTCCTGCAGGAGAACTTCCAGTCTGTCTACAACTGGCAGTATGTCCACTGCCTCTATTTCTGGTGTCGGGTTCTCAGCACGATCTACCCCAGCGAGGTCATGGAGCCCTTGATCTATCCTCTGACACAGGTCATCATTGGCTGTATCAAGTAAGTAGTTTTTTTTCCTCTTCTGGCAATCCTTCTCTTGTTGGATGTGGTAAAACAGTTCCGAAGGGGTGGTACTGTTATGTGATTTGGATTTAACCCGAGAGCTGCTTTTGATGGAGGTCTTACAGCTGCAGGCGTGTTGCGAGCACGTTGCATGAAGGAATTAAAGGATTGATGGAGAGGAAGTCGGCACCTCTGCTTCACCAGCTGAGACCATGGGCTCAGGGGGTGTGAAAACAGACACTGCAGGAAGGATTGGGCTCAAAAGTAGCTAAGTGGTGAACAGCAGTGAGGACAAAAAAATAGTGTCAGCTGCTTTTTTTGCCATACTGCAGACTATTTGTGGAGTTTGTGCAGCCTGGGCACATCTCTGAACAACCTAAACCCTTCTTTGCTATCATCTGGTGGGTTGCTGGGGAGACACAAAGCAATGCAGTTAGTTTTGGTGCCTAGTCCAATTCTGCTTCGCTAAAAGGCATGATACCTGAACTGCTGGAGCTTTGTATTTCTTAGAATTCCTTGAGAAAGAGGACACCATATAACAGGTAAGCTTAAAATAAGAGTAGTTCCAAGCATTCATGTGAAGTACTAACCCAGATGGGACAGTTTTGCCTTTCAACATCTGTTGGAATGTCCTCACAAGTAGAGGAGTGGCAGCACCAGGTAGAATTCCTTTCCTGAGAGCTCTTTCCAAGAAGTTATATCTGTCTGGGTATTTCTGTGGAGCTGTCCAAGTGCACGCATGCCGTGCCATGCTCAGCAGTTCCTGATAGTCTCAGAGCTGTGCTATTTTGAGGGGAGTTTGAAATCAGGGAGGAGATAAGGACTTGGTTTTGGAATCAGAAGTGTGCTGAAGTCTTATTTTTAATTGTGCACAAGCCTGCTTGCTTATTTTGAGCAATATGAAAGCTTTTCTCATTGTTTTTTTGCTTGCAGTTTTTTACTTCACTTATCTTTTTCCCCGATCAGCCTGTGTGTTTGAATTTTTTCTGCTTTGAAGCTGCTGTTAATGGGTGTTGAGGGAATTTCTGAATCTCTGGTGATCCCTGAAATCCTGTTAGCTCTGTAACCAGATTCTCAGCTTTAAAACCCCACCCGCCTGGTCTTGAAAAACTCCCAAGTGGTGATGAAGATAAGCAGATTTAAACGATCGTTGGTGTGCATACATCCTTCTCCCCATCCCCCATGTGCACAGGCTGCTTCCCGCTGCTGCTGCCGAGCTCCAGTTGTCCTGCAGACAAGTCGAGGCAGTTTTCTACCTGTCCAGGCAGATAAATCAGCGAGCTGGGGCCAAGGAGAGGTGAACTGGGTGAGTCTCAGCAAGAGCAGCAAATAAAACTTGTTCGCATCATGCTCGGCACCATGTGCAGCCACCGTCTGACAAGGTGTCAAAGGTTGGGGAGCCTGAGAGATGAATTTCAGCACAGGGAAAATAGAAATAGATCCCAGGTGCGTGTGATGGGGTGGTAGGGAAGGATGCTGTGTGGCTTTTCCATCCACAGAAGCTTTCACTTGTGCTCCTGGGAGCATCCAGAGGGGGATAAATAGCCCTTGGAGGAGATTCTCCTTCCCCAAGTGCCTTCAGCACCAGGAGGTGGCGCCTTGCTCTAGCGAAAGGGCAGCGAGCAGGGTGTCTGTCTGTCTGCAGGACCAGCTCCTTGTGCCACCCTGGTGGCTTTCGGGAGGGGATTGCAGAGAAACCACCGCTCGTCGGTTTGTTTTTGCTCTAGGCAGGGACCGAGGCAGAATTGGAAATGTGATTAAATACGGTAACTAGGAGCAGAAGGGTTGCTGCTAAAATTGAAATCAGCTCCCTCGTTTCCTTGCTCCCTCTCCCTGCTCTCCAGCATATAAAACACGCCGAAACTACTTTTAATAATGCATGGGGTCCGTTCCTGAAACGTGTCCAAGCTGCACATGCTCAGATGTGATCGGGGAAGGCAGACTGCTGAATGGAAAAATGTTGGAATTGATCGCTTCTGACTTCAGGGCTGCTGGAAAAAGCCTCGCTGCTGAGTTTGCTAATGGCATTGCCTTGTAAAAATCAGCGGTGTTGATCTTGCAAACAGCTGAAAGGTTGCAGTTGCTTTGACCACTGGGGTAGTGCTGTAGGTATTGCAGAGACGGAACACAAAGGAGATGCCTGCTTTTCTTTGCTTCTGTGGTCTGTAAAGTTCTCGGTCTGGTCTGCATACTTGTGTCTGTCTTTCCTGCTTTATTTTTGTGTCAGAGTTGTTGCAGGAGCTCCTGTCCCTTTTTCTAGGCTGAAGGCAAGTGTTCTCCTGACCTTGTCTGCTTGGCTTCCTACCTTGCTTTAACTCCAGGCTATAAATACGAGGTTCTGCCCTGGCTTGTAGTTAAATGAGGATTTGTGATGCCCTGTAAGGGTTGGTCTCCAGCCTCCCAGCATGTACAGGTACAGCAAGCACAGCTTTGGTGTCCTTCAACTCCTTCCCTTGGCTGTCCCCTCTTGGTGGGGCAGAGACCGATACCATAAGAAGCTTTCTGTGTTCTCCCCAGTCAGAAGAAGACTGTGACCAGACAAAAGTAGAGCAGAAAGAACTGTATCTAGTAAAAATAAGCCTCCAAGTGCCTTGGGGGCTGTTCCTTGCACCACAGCCTGCTGCACAGGAGAAGCAGGGCGGGTGTTGCAGGAGATGGTGATGGTAAGACAACAGGGAGCACTCTCTGAGATGAAAAGCACGAGCTGTAAACCAGAGCAAGTGGATTTGAACTTGCTGGTGTGACCCCTGGGCAGATCTTCCTCAGCAGAGCCAAGGCCCAGCTGTGTTTTGTATTCCCTGAGCATCCAGCCATCGGGAAGTTAAACAGATTGTTGCATCGCAGAGCACTCTAAAATTAATGGTCTTGGTTTACAGTAAATCTATACATTTAACAGGTTTATCCCTCGATCAATTAATTCCTGAGAATGGCTTTCGTCATCTCTAGTGGTGCCAGATCGGGGCGGGAAGTAGATTTATTCCTATAATGGATCCAGTGATAATTATTCCACTATTTAGTGTGGGGGGAGGGTGGGGGAGGTGGAGGTGATTTATGGTGCCCGGTCAGGTGTGTTCTCCCCTGGGTTTCTCATCAAACCCTTTTTGGGTGGGGAGGGAGGGAATTATTGGATGTGGGGCTGTTGTTTGAGAATTCAATGGAAAAAAAGAAAAAAACTCGTTAGTGCTGGGGGCATCTGTCTTTGAGTCCAGGCGTGCATAGCAAGAGGTTTCTGGAGTGGTGAGGTAACGAGTTTTGGTGTCTTGGGGTAGCCACGGGATTGATGCTGGGCTCTGTGTTCTCTGCTGATGGCTTAGGTGGCACTGGGGGAGCTGAGCCTGCGGTGCCCCACCTTACAGAGGCAGCTGTGTTTAGTTCCCTTTAATATCCAAGGGCATAACAGCCTAAAACATGGTCAAAGGCGGCCTCTTTCCCTCCCTGCTCATCACTAGCAGTTTCAATCCTCTTTTCTCTCTGAAAGAGGAGCAGCTGAGTGATTCCTCCTCTGTTGGAGAGGGCTGAGAGGATCTCGTGATGCCCCTCTCGGTCCTGCTCTGTCCTTTCGGACACGCTGCTGGTCCAGCTCCTCCTGCCCTGGTGACATTCCACGTGACAAGTGTGGCTATGGAGGTGACAGCACGAGCTGTGTGGGCACGCAGAGGGTATGCAACCTGAAATTGGTTACCACCTTCTCCTTGCAGTCCCTCCTGTGTGCTGGGGGAGCACATTTCCGTCAAATTCACTGCTTCAGCTGAGCATTTCACTGCTGGTTCCTGCCACTTCTCGTGCACCTACCTGTGTCGGCAGCACGAGAGCTCCAAGTGTTGAACGTGACAAAAGAGCATCAGTGCTGAGCTTCATCTGCAAAACTCCTGCCTGGTAGCACTTTCTCTCCTCTGTCCCAGAAGAACCTGGTGCTCTGGTTGCAGAACCTGGTTGTTGGTGTCACAGCTTTAGCACACATGAATTTTTCCCCACTACGGGATAGCTTCAGCTCAGTTTGCTGTGCAATCCTAAAGCTCTCTTCCTTTTGTAGAGCAGGAAGGGCTCTAAAACGTTGCTGGGGGCTGCGAGTGCAGCTCCTGTATTATCCTGGCCTAATATCCTATCTTTTTTTTTCCCCTCTAGGCTGGTGCCCACAGCTCGGTTCTACCCACTACGCATGCACTGCATCCGTGCCCTTACGCTGCTGTCTGAGAACACCAGGACCTTCATCCCCGTGCTGCCATTTATCCTGGAGGTCAGTGGGTCCTGCTGGTGTAGCAACAACTGTCTGCTACCTAATGAACACCTTCACATTTACCTTACCCACCGACAGCTCCCCCTGGGATCTGCTCACACCCTAAACCCCTTGGCAAACGCCATCAGACAGCGTGCGGTTAGCAAACGGGATTAAATTTATAGTTTTCCTGTATCTGAGATCAGCTGGGTGCAAAAAGACATTCCTAGGTGGTTTGGCTGATGCAGCTGGAATAGGCAAAGGGTTTCCAAGGAGGAGCTTTGATTCAACTGGCTGCAGTAAGTCCCCAAGCTGTTACTTGATCCCCTTGATGTGTTTGTGTCTTAGCAAATGGAAGAGCTTGTCACAACCACAGACAAAGGGAGATGGAAGGAAAAAGGTGCTCCAAGACTTAATTTGGTCAAAAAAAAATCCCCTTGAAGGCAGCCTGGCGAAACACGGGATGTTTGGTGAAATACTGGTGCCTTGTGTCTTCCTTAGGGTGATGCTCAGAGACCATCCAGCTTTCCACAGATCACATTCCTGATGTCTCCCTGTGAGAGGGTAGTACAAAAGTGGCTTTTTCTTTGAAGAAACACTTCTGAGGGAGAATGGGGCAAGGTGAGGAATGCAAAGCCCCCGAAGGTCAGCGTGAGGCTGGCTGTTGGAGGAGAATGAGGGAGGCTTCTGTAACAAATGACCTGAGTCAGCTGGGCTCGTTGCTAATCAAGTTCTGTTGAAGCAAAGGCTTTTGTGGTTTTGTGTTGTTGTAAACGTCCTCTGCAAACCACATCCTCTGAGCCCGTGGAAGCCAGCGATGTTTATAAATCTCCTGCTCTCCCGCCCCCCTCTGCCGCGCCCTGGCCCTGGCCTGTGTGGCTTTGCCATTTGCCTGCTTCCTTCCTCTCCTTCACACACTCTTGAACCTCTGCCAGCCACATCCAGTGACGGAGGCATCTCCATGCTGCCGTAGCAGAGCCTAGGGGGGGGAGGACGGTTCCTCTGCTTTTTATTTTTAATTTTCAGTGCTCCGAGAGAAAAAAACCTTCCCCGTGGGGCTGCAATCCGTGTGTCGGGCCCCAGCCAGCCGTGACCGCAGCGCACGCTGAGCTTCCTCCCCACCACATCCCAGCCTGCTGCGTGCGAGGCGCTGCTGGGCCTGCCTTGTCCAGGTGTTGGTGACAAAGGGGAGACTGGGGGCAGGGTAAAATGCCTGCACACGTGTTGCTAGCCCTTCATTTCCAATTTGAACCCAAGGTGCCAGGGATGAACTCATCTCCAAGCAGCCTGGTGCTTTACCAACGAGCCTGTTCCTAGCAGCTCACAACCCTGGCAGTGCCTCTGCCCCTAGGCAGCAGTCCTGCACCACACCGTGTCACAAAACCAGCACGTTTTAAACCCAGCAGCCAAAGCGAGGTGAGAGAGAAGCAGCACGCTGCTCAGCCCCTCCTAAACGCTGGGTTTAAGGGGCAGGGCTGGGGTCAGGGGGCAGATCGAAGCCTTCCCATGCTCCATTTGCTGTGAAGGACGGCAGCCTGCCCCTCACTCGCTGATGCAGCTGGATCCAAACGTAGCCAGGCTCTGGAGTGAGCGACACCAGACGTGCACAAAGCCCTGAAAAAAAACGTGGCTGAGCTTTGTATAGCCTCGGTGTGGATCTTGAAAACCTTCTCTAAGAAGAGACCACGATTGCTTCCCTTCCCCCTCTCCACCAAGAAGACCAGCCCTGGCTACCTCTCGTCTCAGCCCTGTCGCTGCCGTGCTTTCAGGAGCCAGCAGATTGAATGTTTGTGCAATTCCCCCAGGCACGGGAATTCCCCAAGCCCCTGCCAGTCGAAATGAGAGCTGGCTGCTTGATGCAGCCTGACAGGAGCTGCTGCTCCCCAGCACGGGCACCCAGGGCTGTCTCCTCTTTTGACTCTGCTTTTCGGGGGGGGGAGCAAAAGAAGCTTTCTAAAATCACCTCTTAGATGAGAGGAGACGGCTTGAGAGAAAGCGTAAAGCAGGCAGGCTTTTATTTTTGCATTGTTCCCACCCTTGGAGGGCCTGTGAGATCCCAGGCTATCTTTTTTTTCCCCAGCACTTCAATTATTTTGTGACAGGCACTAGTTTGTGCAGCAGGAGAAGCAGTGGCTCATCTGCTGGAAGGCAGGTGTGGATAAACAAGGTGGAAATCTCCCCACAGGCAGGCTTGGCATGCCAATTTAAAATTAGCTTCCCTGTGGAGGAATGAGGAAAGAGGTTAACCCTGACGCGCTTAGGGAGGCGTGAGCTCTTCACTTTGGCACTTCAATGGCTCGAGTTTTGTTTTGGATGTGCAGCTCGCTTTGGAGAAGGTCCCCGGGGGGCCTGAAGCCCGGTGACGTACCTGGGTGGGGGCTTGTTGGAGGAAATCACCTCCTGCAGGGGTTGGGGGCCCATAATCCTGGACCTTGTCATAGATTTAAGTTTTCTACGAGCTGGGGGCTCTTTGCATTATTGCACGGAGGAAAAACTACAGTCAGGCTTGCTAAGCTGAGCCTCTGCACCAGCTGAAGATGCATCCCTTATCCTGGGCCTTCCCTCCCTCCAAATACTGCCCTGCAGCTTTGAAGCTGCACAACCCTGCTTGTGCCAGGACTTTTCTCAGTGAAATGATGCTCAACCCATCTAATGGACTCCTACCAAGAGACAGTTGGCTCCGTGGATGAGGAAAGAGCCCCCCGGGTGTTTTATCTTCCCGTTATCAGGGCTTTGGGTGCTATCTCCCACACCTCACAGCCAGGCTGAGGATTTGGGGGCTGGAGAAGCTGGCTGTGGGGTGTGCTGCTGGGCCAGTGCTCGTCAGGGGGGTGAGATGTTATCACTCATAGTTTGAACACAGGGATGAGGACATCAAGAAGCATGCAGAAGATGCAAAGCTGAGAGGAATTACTGCACCAGCAGAGCCCTGCTCTTCAGAGGGGCCTTGGCACGTTGGAGACACCTCCCGCAGCTCAACCAAGGGCGATGCAATGTCCTGTAGGGGAGAAGGAATAACCCCAGAGGAAAAACACCCTGTGGGATGCAAAATGGGAATATATTATAAAAGTTGAGCAGCTTTTCTCAGCTTGGCAGCAGCTGGGCTCTGAGCAGCCCTGCTGGGTGCCGGGGGTGAGGTGGAGGGTGCTGGAGCAGCCGCGGGGAGGCTGCAGGCGGGTCCTGCACAGCTCTGCCTCCTTGCTGGGGGCTGGCCTGGGGCAGCCGGCCTCGGGCTGATCAAAGCAGCTGCCAGGAGGCTTTGCTGGAGCCTGAGAAGAGTCAGGATGGGGTGGGGGTGATAAAGTAAGAGTGCTGGGGCTGTGGGCTTGGTTTTCTGCTGGTGCAAGCTGTACGTCCAAGCACCCTTCACCCTACCAACGTAGGAGTGGTGAGCTAGAGCTTGCTGAAAACCCCCTCCTGTCCTTTTTTCTGTCTGCTGGTGGGTCTCACTCGAGCCAAGCCCTTGGTTTTGGATGTTTTCTGGCCCTCCAGTCCCTCGTTATCACCTTTCTGCCCTGCCACAGGATTCCTAGACACAGTCATCCCGTCTTGCAGCCTGGCTGCTGTCTGGGCCATCCTGCACAACCTAGGGCTGGGAACCACGTTTTTTCCCTTTCCACGTGTCCCGCCAGATTCCCCAGCACATCTGGGGAGGTTTCAAACCCTCTGCTTGTATTTTCCCACTTGCCTAGTGGCATGTTAGGATCCCACAGCGCCCGCTGCCTTTTTCTTTAATGCGTCTGACCTCGGGGATCAATACGACTGTTTTGGCCAAAGAAATAACCGTGCATAACGAGGTTTATAGCATCGATTCCCTAGGCTAGGGCTCTTTGTTTTCACAAGCCACCAGGCTTGTCCCTCCCTTCCAAATAACCTGGATTGACAAATAAAATGTAAAAAAAATCAATAGCCGGCTCCATGCTTTTCTGGCCCGGGGGCACCGGAGTGACCCGAGCGCCCTCCCTCTCCCCCACCTCACCCTCTAGCAATCAGTGCGCTGCCTTTCTGGGCTGCTTGGGCTCTGATGATGAATGTATCGCCGCGTAGAGGGAATAGAAATTATTTCCTGCTCGAAAGTAATATTTAGAAGTGTTGGGAATCTAGGGGCTGAGCGCCTTGGAGGCAGGGACCTCGTGCTCAGAGGCACGGGCAGGCAGGCTGTGTTCCCTGTCAGACCCCTCAAAGGTTGTCAGCTGGCACACGAGTGATTGCCAGTTGGTCATTTGGGGCTGGCTTTTTGAAACGAAGCTCCCTTATTAGTGACCACCTCCCTTGATTGCTGCTTGTTAGCCCCTGATGGGAGTCTCTGGGAACGTGCCCTGGTGCGAGCGGTCTGTGCAGCTCTTCTCAGCTTCCTCCTGAGGTCTGCCTCTGCCAGGCTGGGGAAGGGCAGGTTTGTGCTGCTGCTTATTCCAGAAACCTCATCTTCCTTCATATATCACAGCTTCAGAAGGTGAGCAGCACAGTGCACGGCCCTTTTTGGGTAGCCTCCCCTCTTGCCTGATACCTACCCAGGGTAGGGACCGAGGCAAATCCTGCTTGCAGCTGATTTCAGCTTTTATGTGAAATAAATGTTTTTCTCCCTAACCATTAGTATTAAGCATTATCATTTCCCATTTCTGGAAGAATGTAACAGCAAAGATGCAGGTTTGACATGCCCGGTGTGTTGGGCATCCAGCTTTACCCTGGGTGTTGTGTGTGCCTCTTGGGGTTGTTTTTGAGGAGCTACGTGTGTAGTCTCTGCTCAGACTCTGGAAAGGGGCCATTTTTTTCCCCACGTCCCTTGCTATAAAGAGAAATGTGTCCGTGGAGAATAATCCGTGCTTATTCAAAGGCTGTTCAGTTCTAATTGGTACGAGGGACACTGGTGGGAAAGGCATCAGACCAGAGACCTTGCCTGGCAAGGGGTGTTTGTGGAAGGGACTTCCTGGTCCATCTGCTTCCTAGGACAATTCAGGCAGTTACTTCAATGACAGTAAGAAGGTAATCGGTTGGTGTAAGCAGCATTTAGTCTTGCTGTTGAAAAGCATCTCGTCTTCAGGCACAGCTCCAAAGCACACTCAAGCCTTGCAGTACCACCCTGCTGTCCGAAGCACAGGTCCGAGGAGCAAACCTCTAGTTCCTCGTGCTGTTGCTTGTGTCGGTTCCCTTTTACACCACGCTCCTGTGGCATCTTTCATGCTCAGGGCTCTAAAGCCTTGAGTCTGCTTGGTGTTTGCTGCCAAGCTGTCCTTTGCTGGGACATTTAAAAAAAGCTGTTGGACGGCGATCAGAACGAGCAGGCAGGAGTCAGGACTCTTGGGTTGTCTTCTCAGCTCTGTCATCAACTTCACGGTCTTGGTTGAGTTGTGGGGTGTCTGTTTGTTTGGTGGCGTGACCATCCTTACACTCAATTGCTTCTCTTGCAGATTTTCCAGCAAGTGGATTTCAACAAGAGGCCAGGACGCATGAGTGCTAAGCCGATAAACTTCGCGGTGATCCTGAAGCTTTCCAACGCCAACCTGCAGGAGAAAGCCTTCCGAGTAAGTGGAACCCAGCTGCCAACAGTGCACATCCTCAGAAACACAGCTTCTGTTCAAACAGGACTGGCCCCAGCAGCCTGTTCTGTGATCCTGTCCTGTAGGTTAGAGGCTCATTTCCCAGTCTGGGAGCTGAGGGGCTTAGTTCCTATCTGATATCTCTATTTCTGCTCCCTCTCCCCAGGATGGCCTCATCGAACAGCTCTATGACCTGATTCTTGAGTACCTGCATTGCCAAGCCCACAGCATCGGGTTCCCAGAGTTGGTTCTCCCCACTATCATCCAGGTAAGGTACAGGACACCTCTTAGAACGTCCCCAGAGTGGGATAAGCTCCTTTAACCTAGCAGCGAACTTTAGATGGTCCTGATAATGTGAGGGGAGAGCTGTTTACCTTTTCCCAGTCACAGTTTGTGTTTGCATTTTGAGGAATTCTTAGGAACAGAGGCATCACATCTAACAGGAGGCTGAAGGTAGGTGAAAGTGGCTTTAGTGTGAGCCACTCTTTTGGGAGACAAAGAGGGACAAAGGGCTGTAGAGATGCATTTTGGACCAGTGAATGCAGTTCTTGGCGATTTAGAGTTGTCCAGATTTGCTGTATTACCTCACCACAGCACCTGTGCTCTCGGAGCTCGTGTTTCTCCTTGCCTTATGGCTTTTCTCACGTGCTCTCCACAAGATGGCAATCCTCTCTCCCAGCCTATGTCCCCTCCAGCTGGGGCACTTTCTCCCTGCGTCCAATTCCTGTCTCTGTCCATCTCCCTCAGCACACCTCAGAGCATTGCTGCGAAGAGCTCTCCTTTCCCTCTGCCCTGGCATTCCGTGGCAGGCAGTTCTTCCTCTCCACTTCGTGTTTACACACTTCTTTCTCTGCAATAAGGCAGCCTAATGGGGCCGTGTCTGGGTGTACGGAGCCTAATCCTCCCCTAATACCGGGAGCTGAAGCTGGTGGCTTGTTTCGAATGAGCAGCGCCCTCTCTGCTTTGCACAGGAGGACTGCTGAGTGCAAACAAGCTGGAGCTTGTTCCTTCACATCCTCCCATTCCTCTTATTTTTAACTCACAAGCGGCAGGTGGCGAACAATTCGGTTGCTCCTGTACCCTCTGTGGGGCCACGTGCTTTCTGATGCCACGAGCCGCTGTGCCTGCCCACGGTGCTGCAGCCAGCCGGCTGCCCTGCCTAATACGAGCTGACAGGCAGCCTCCACGCTCTCAGAGCAGCTCCCCTGCCTGCTCTCCTTTTGCTTCTCACTTTATCGGCGGCGAACGAAGCCCTTTGGTCTCAGCCAGCAGCTGCTGGGAGCAGCCAAGCTGTCGGAGCCGAGGTTGGAGCTGGAACGAGGAGCGCCCCGTGGCTTCCAAACACAGCCCGGGACCAGCCCGGCTTTCCGCAGAGAATTCCCGCTGTCGGATTCCTCTTCGGCTGCCACTAACCACAGCCTCGTGGCCGTCTGCTGGGCCCGGGCTGCTGAGGTTAGCTTCCCAAAATCTCGGAGCCTTCGGGAAGACGCGCGGGGAGAAGGCTTTTCCCCTGGCACCGCTCCAGTTAGCTAGAAAAAAAATAAAAAATAAATCCCTCTTCCCCCCCTCGCTCAGCGCCGTGGGGCAGGGGCTGGCTTCCAGCTGGCGAGGGCTGCGCCGAGAGCTCATCTCCTCCTGGTCGGCGGCTTTGGGAGAAGCTGGGCTGAACTGCCTTCAGCCTGAACTTTGGAGCCTCCTTGCCTGGAAGGCAGGAAGCAGCCGGGGCAGATGAAAGGAAAGCAGAGCCAGCAGGGGAGGGAGGCGGTTCAAAGGCACGACCCCCGGGCTGCTGTTGCTGCTTCCACTCCACCACGGGCTGGTGAGGAGCTCAGGGCGTGCGTCTGGGTGCTTGGATGAGAATCCCTCGTCTGTAGGGTCCTTCCAGGCAGCGCAGAGCAGAGGTGGGAGGTTAAAGGGGAAAATTGGAGGGTTTGGATAGGGGCTGGTGCTGCTGGGAGGGGGCACGGGCAGGGCAGGGCTCGCAGAAGGACGGAGGTGCCGGAGTCCCTGCCAGCTGCCCTCCCTCCTGCTCGCTCTGACCCAGCTGGATATTGTCCCTGCTGCCTGAGAGTGGAGGATTGGGGTTGCTTTGGGTTCCCTGGCACACACGAGCCCAGCTGCAGCCCATCATTTCTCGTTGCCCGTGTCGTTTACTGTAAGAGGAGCTGGGTTTTTGCTGCGGTCTCCCCGCTGGTACAAACCCTTGGCGTTTGAGGCTGGCAGTTGGACGGGATCAATCCCACTAATCACAGAGCTGCTTAGCTAGGAGCCGACGTGAGATGTTAGCAGCACACACACACACAAACACATGTTCTGAGTGCTTTTATTCTGGAAAGCTGCGGTTGTTGTGCTTGGCAGCGGGGAAAAAGGCTCGCAGAGGGTTCCTTTCTCTCTCTCTCTCTCTCTCCCCCCTCTATCTTTCACTGTCTCGGTCGTTCCCTGCCTCCGAACGCAGGGCTGAGATCTCATTACCTTTCGTTAATATCCGTGGCAGATAGCGGTGGGGCTGTGAGGGATTGCCTGGGTCGGGGAGAGGAGGGGAGGAGGAGAAATGAAGCGCAGGGCCGGGAGAGCGAGCGCACGCCGCCAAACCGCCCCGATGGAGCCCGAGATTCGGCAGGATTTCAGGTGACACTCGTGCAAGGGAAGAAAAATGAGAATGTCCGTGGCAGCGGATGAAATGGATCTGGGGCTGCAGCCGGGGGGATCAGGGGAGATAAATGGAATGACAAATGCATCTCTACCACGGAGATAAATACGCAGCGCCCGCAAAAAAATAAATATTTTAGAAAGGGAGGGCGAGAAGAGGACGGGGCTGGCCGGCAGCAGCGCTTGGGGTGGTTCCTTTGTACCTGTTGGCGGGGCTGTCTGCAGAAAGGGGGCAAGGTGTTGGTTTTATCTCCCCTTTCTTGGAGTTGGCTGAGGGCTGGAAGGTGGAGAAAGGGAGGAGAGCAGCCCCTGCTGCCAGCTGATGGGGACGTTCTCCCCGCGTGGAGCAGGCAGGTGAAGGCTCCCTTGTGGTTAACCATTTTCTGCTGCCCCTTTGGGTCTCTTTTCCCCTAAATCAAAGCGTCTGGTACACCGGCAAAAAGGTCGCCCTGCAGAATTTGGAGAGCTGGTGGAAACCTAGCAGTGTGCTGGAATGGAAACCGGGGTCAATCCGCACGCTCCCATCTCTCCTGTTTGGAGCATCCTCTGCTGCCTCGCCGCGGTGTCAGAGCCCTGTGAGAGCTGCTGAGATAGAAAAAAAGCAAACCCCACAAAAACATGGTGTTGGCAGTGAGACAGTCCCATCGTCTGGGGGTACTGGAGTGTTTCCTTGCAGAGGGAGGGCAGGGGCCAGCTCCCTGCGAGTAGGCTGGACCTGGCCCGTGCCCTTTTTTTTGGGTTTGTGGTTTCCTGGCAGACTGGCTCTCGTCCCAGCCGTTCCGCCGAAGCCCTTGGGTCTTAAAAGGAGGAATTATCTAGGCACATGCCTGTGGGGGTTGCTCCGGGCATTTTTCTGTGGTGCCTGCGTGGGTTTGTGCCCTCGAAAAATGGGAGGTTCCAGCTGGAGCTGGGCTGGCAGGCAGGCGCTAAGCAAACCTCACCTCGTGTGACTCTGCACATGGCCCCCTGGCCTGACCCACAGCCCTGCAGCTCTGCCAGCCCCCAGTTTTCCCACTGAGCCGTGCAAAGACCTCCAGTCCCAGCCCACAGACGATCCTTTGTGCACTCCTTGCTCAATCTCTGCCTCCCAGCCTCACCTACCTGGGATTCCCACCCCAATATCCGTCGCGGTGCTGCTCCAGCCCCAGCAGTGCATCTTTTCAGAAAGAGCTCGAGTTCAAGGGTGCAGAGCTGTTCCTGAGCGAGCCCCACAGCTGGATTGGGTGCAGATATCTGTATCTCTGCATCCTCCCAGCCCAGGCTGGCAGGATGCTGCTCCGTGGTGTGAATGGAAGGCAGCAGGCACCCCGTGCTGTCCCTCACCGAGGATGGGAGATGTTTTTTTTTTTGCTGATGGGGTCTGTGCATGGAAACTCTTAACGTGGCTTTCCTTCTTCTTCTTCCCCCTCCTCCCAGCTAAAATCTTTCCTGAAGGAGTGCAGGATCGCCAACTACTGCAAGCCTATCCGGCAGTTGCTGGAGAAAGTGCAGGAAAATTCTGCCTACATCGCCAGCAGGCGTCAGAAAGCTACCTTCGGGGTGGCCAGCAGGGAGTCTGTGGTGAGTCTGCTGCTTCGATTTGGGCTTCCTGGAAAGACAGCCAGGCTCCGGCTGCCGGGGCCAAGCGGGTGGCAGGGGGAGGAGGGAGGACGAGCTCCTGGAAACGGGGCCGTGGGGTGCGGCAGGAGCTCGCAAACAACCCGGCTGGGCAGGGCCCCGCAGCCAAGAGCCTCATGGAAAACACAGGCCATAAATTACACCCTGCTCTTACTCACTGCACACGCACGTATGGAAGCGCCTCGCTTCGCTGGGGCACATCCTCTGCTGGGGAATTTCTGGCTTCTCATCACCCCGCTGCTGGTACGCCGGTGCCAGCTCATGGCTTAAGGTGAAGGGGGGGATTTCACCTCCTCTGTCACCGTGTTGTTTCCTCCTGGTGTGTGGAGACACCTCTCCAGCAGCTGTATCTGACTGATAGAGTTCAGAATCCTGAGCCAAACCTTTTTCCATTTTCCTGGTCTCTTGTGGAGGCAGAACTGGAGACCAACTAAAGGTACGAGCCCAAAGAACTGTGATCAGGCACCCTGGGCACCAGGAGAGATGCTGGTGTGTCCTGCTGTCTGCAATCAAGCAAATATCCACCCTGCAGAGGAAATGCTGAGCACATTCAGTGCCTGGAAAAGATGCAGTGGTGCTGGGTGGCTCGTAGGGCCCGTGGAGGTGTTGGGCTGCATCTCAGGGCAGTTGTGCCTCAGTGATGAGCTGAAGGAGAGCAGCAGGGGTAATGATCAGCGCTTCTTATTTTAGGAAATGAACTGCACGGGTAGAAAACAGGATATTTCGAGGGTGAGGTAGTAAATAGTTGGCCATCTGGCTAATAGAACGAGATGCTGTCTTCCTGGAAAAAACCTGTCGTGGCTAGGGGTGTTCCCCTGGCTGGGAAGGGTCCGGAGGGAAGGCACCACGAAAGGAGCAGGCGGAGACGAGCTGCCTGTCGAGGCGTGCCAAGAGGTGCTGGTCTCCAGGGCCTGTCCGTAAGGAAGCTGCCGCAGCCAGCTGGATGCAGATGGAGGCACTGGAAGCTGCTGGTTTCAGCTCGAAGCAGGGACCTGTTCAAACGCTCCAGAAGCAGCTGCCTGGGCTTAATTCCATTGTGCTGTTCTCTGCCGGCCTGGGGTAGGAGGGGAACCTTCTGTTGCTCTTTTTTTTTTTTGCCTCCAAGGGGACCGTGCTCCTGTCCTGCTAAACGAAGCCAAAGGGAAGCCTTGCTAACGAAGCTTCGTTTGCTTTTCCTCTGGGACGGGGAGCTTTGCATTTAGCCGGCGCAGCAACCTCTGCAGGTGAGCTGTGTGTGTGCACGCCTCCGCCTGAGAGTCAGCGGTGAGTCGGATAATTCCTTGCCCAGCAGGAGAGAGGAGGAATTATCTGTGTCTGGGAGGTAATTGAGGGGATCAAAGTGCAGGAACTGCAGGAAAATCACCCTTGGAAATCCTGGCACATCGGTGCCTTGGGCACAGCGCTGCTCTTCTGGGATGAAGGGGTTGAGGGAGCTGGTTTTGAAGAGGCTGAGCAGTCCTGGGTTCTGGAAACGCCGCTCGGGCTCGGGCTGCTTTGCCAGAGGAATTAGGCTTCCCGTCTGGAGCGCAGTGGTTGGGGTTGTGTTGTTGTTCTGTAGCTTCTGCGGGCAGACAGCGCCGTGACCACCCACCCGCTCCGCAGAGGTAGAGGTTTCAGCCCACAGGGCTCCCTGGAACCATGGGCTGGGGAGGATCATTGGCTGAAAAGAAAAAACGGGTTTCCAACAACTCTGCCACTGGCTGCTTTTCCCAGCAGCTCTGGCAGCAGCCCCTTTTTTTAAGAACGGAGCCATCGTTTTAACATCTTGCTGCCCGCACAGCTCCTAGCTGATGCTGGTGCACCTGCAGGAGCGTCGCAGGTAAGGTTGGGGCTGCTTTGGGGAAACAAAAGCTCTGTTTTGCCCAGCCTGTTTGGGGACAGGTTCTCCTCCTGCCCCTAAAGAGCGAGGGCAGCAGCCAGCTCGGTGCTTCGCCAGCTCGGTGCTTCTCCAGCTTATCTTTTGTGCCTGGGGACGAGCTTGGTGGCTGGTGACCTGCTCCTGTGCGAGCAGATGGGGTAGATTTCCAAAAAGGGCCAAAGCTCCCACAGAGACCGGGCTTCCCAGAACAGCTCGGAGCATCCCTCCAAGGCTGGGTTGAGCTTGCCAGGCTGTCCCCAGCCCACGCGGGGCGTTGGCACTCCTGCAAACACAAACCCTGCCCGAAAAGGCATTTGAAATAAAGTGGAGGGGCTGTGCGGGGATCCCCCCGGCATCCCAGGCACAGCAGCTGCGTTCAGCCTGATGCTTCCACCACGTTTTCAGGCTGAGAACTTGATTTTCCTTTTCTTTCTTTGTTGGGTCTGGATGTGTGATGAGCACCTCTGATTTGAGGTTTCTTCAGCACCTGCCCGGGCCCTGGCCTGGCAGGGGACAGTGCAGGGGAGGAGAGGAGCTCGCCAGGACCTGCAGCACGGCTCGGGAGCTCCACGCAGGGCTCTGGGGCTCCTGCATTTGAGCCCAGCCCAGGGAGAGAATGAGATGATGGCAGGCATTGCCTCGTTGCTGTAGGATTTCCAGATTTGCATCCATCCCCATCCCAGTGACCTTTTCCGTTTGCACAGTACCGGGGGCTTGATCCGTGCTGGGTGTCCCCTGGCAGCACGGTGATGCAGAGGCAGGAATAAAAGGAGAATTGCAAACAGTTGAGGTGGGTACGACAGCATCCACTCTTAAAATTCCCATTGAGGCATGCCGATTAGAAAAATGGGATTGTTTTATTTTAATTTTTTCATCTCTGGATTCCGACACTTTAAACCCCAAAGAGCCGCGTCAGAGCGCCCAGACCTTTGCCTTCCCCAAGAAGAGCCTTTCTCGGAAGCCCTCCGCCCCGAGCAGCATCAACAAATTGCCTGCCTGCAGCTGGCAGCCTGATGGGAGCCTGATCCACGAAGGGGGTGACTCCGTGCTCCTCAGGAATTACTCCTCGTGGGCCAGACCGCCAGGAGAGCCGCGCTGTCTGCCGCCTGCCGTCTCCTCCAGCCGGCGCTGCCGGAGCCAGAGGTCCATCAGCCCCGCTGCCAGCCCTCCGGGGGGAGGCTGAGGAGCAGCCCCGGGCTCCGGTGCAGAGCTGGAGCCGTGTTACAAACGCTCCCAAGGGATTTGTGGGTCTGGGACCCGGGGAATTACCAGCCGGGGGCCGTTTTGGCTGGCTGCGCTCTCGCGACGCGCCTGGTGCCGGCTGCGGAGGCCACAGATCATCTCCGCTTCCCTCCCGGTGATGGGCCAGAGCAAGAGCTGATGTAGGGTGATGGATTTCACCGCCTTACACTGCTCCTTTCCCTTGCTCCACGCTGCTGCCTGTCACAGGGACCTGCTCTCTCCATCATCTTGTCCCTCCGTACCCTCCTCCCCACGCCGTGGCTCACAGGCTGCAGTGCCCACACCACAACCCCCCGGTTTTGGGGCTCAGCTCCCCAGAAGCAGAGCCGATTTGGGCTCGGGGGAGGCGTGTTAGAGCTGCTGCTGTGCTTTGTGCTGTGAAGATGCTCCCCCCACCAGCAGCAGGCACCAACACCAAGCTCTGGGTTTGTTCTCAGCCCTTGGATTCAGGACACTTTTTTGGACCTGTGCTAACCTACGAGCGTATCCAAACTAACCCCTCCTGCTGCTCGTTCCCTTGCTCCTTTTGCCTGTTAAATTCCTATTTCCGTGCTTAATAAAATTGTCTTTGTCCTGTGGGATAGCACCAAGCCCCCGGGCACCGCGGCAATCCAGGTGACAGCCACGGCTCTCTGCAGCTTGGAAGCGAAGGGACCCTGGCAGGTTAAAAACAACGGGCTTTAATCTGACGTGCTGCCCCTCGCCCCTTCCAAAAAAAAACACCCTTCTAAGCATCTCGTGTGCTTCCCACTACTCCCAGTGTTTTCGCCTCCATGCTCCCCTCTCAGAAGCGGGCTCGGTGTTTTTCTTGCTCCGCTCTCCCAAGGCTGGGAGGAGGCCAAGCCCCCGCGGGGGAACGCTGGTTGCAAAAATAAACACTTGGCCACGGAGCAGGGGGAAGAGGCAAGCAGGCTCCCTTTGTATTTAGGTCTTGTAACTGCTTGCGTGAGGTTTTCCCGAATTAAAAAATAAAAAAAAAAAAGAACTTAGCGGGCGATCAGATGTCTCCCTTGCAAGAGCAGGGGGCGGATTTTGTCCTGAGAGATCCTCCGAGGTATCCCTGTGATCCCTGCCTGCAGCTTCGAGCCAAATTTCTTTACCTTCTCAGCAGGCTGTGTTGTCTGCCCTGCCTGCTGTAGGTGCTTTAACTCTGCTCCCAACTCCCTGCATTTGCCGGGGTGCTGCTGCAGACCTGCTTTGCCAACCTCCCTTACACCTGCACCCCTCTCTCTCCGCAGGAGCAGTGGGAGAAGCAGGTCAAAGAGGAGGGGACGCCTCTGACGAAGTACTACGCCCAGTGGAAGAAGCTGAGGGAGAAGGAGATCCAGCTGGAAATCACTGGCAAAGAAAGAGTAAGAAACACCTGACTGATTGCTGGAGCGAGAAATCAGGGAGGGGAGGATCCCAGATGAGTCCTGCTTGGCCTTTTATTCCCCCCACAGGGCTGGCCCTGCCATTCCCCACATCTCCTGCCCCAGGGAAGGTCCCGGCCAGTCCTCAGGGCACGAGATGCAGAGGGGGAGGTGGGAGCTGTGCTTGCATTAGGAGCCTGGAGGAAAGGGAAGGGAAGGAAAAAGCTGTCTCGATGCTAATGCAATGAAAGTGGCTGAGCTGGGCTGCCCGGCCAGGGAGCAGGAAATAGATATAATTGGTGTCTCCAGCGTATGGTGGGGAACAATTAAAATAATCGATGGGACGTGAGCGTGGCTGGCTCGGAGCCAAGCCCCGGAGCGTGCCACGAGACCTGCGAGACCCTAGAAATGCTCAGCACCATGCACCAGCCCCGAGATAAGGACAGGGGGAAGAAGAAATTCCCCCAGGGCAGAGGGAACAAAAGGAGCCTCTTGTTGCATGGGGCTGAGAGGCAGCAAGAAGTGGGATTGGGGCTAACCTGGCCCCAAACTGGCCTTACTGGTGTGAGCCACGACTTTCCCAGTAAGGAAGCAGCTGTCTCAAGGGGCCAGGAGATGAGCTCTGGGTAGGCGAGCCCCCATCTCGTGCTAAAGGTGAGCTGGAGCAGCGTGGGGTGGCCAAGGCCAGCTAAAGGGAGAGCTCACCTTGAAGGAGGGGTTGTTTTGGCAGAGCGAGGCTCAGGAGGACTTGGGAAACCAGGGGAAGTTTGAGGGCAGGGCCAGGGACTTGTTCTCCCCTGGAGGAAGCGGGCTGAACAGATAAAGCCTGGAGGGAGATTTCGGAGTTGGCTTTCAGAGAGCTCTGAGGCTGCCTGACATCTCGGCGTGCTGAATGGGGCTGTTGTCTCTCTCGGTGGGGGCTGCTAGCTTAATGATGCAGCATTGTGAGCCCCAGCAGGAGAGTGAACACCATGAGGCCCATTAGGGCTGGGAAAATCCATGTCCCATTAGCAGCCATTGGGGGGAAAAATAATAACAGGGAAAAAAAAAAAAAAGAAAAAAAAAAAAAGAAAAAAAATCAGCCTGGCTCTCAGCTGCTCCGAGCTGCAGCTCGCCTTATATAACAACACTGACCCCGTCTGCCCGTTCCCTTTGCTTTTCCCAAAGGTTTTTAATGGGATGCAGACTAATCGGCTTCGTGAGACTCGGTCTGTAGCGACCTTCTAGCTGGGGATTAAAAGACTGGCCCCCAAATTACCTAATTACTGCCCCTGCGTGATGAACACGGGCTGGATCTGCGGGCGCTGGCTCAGGGCAGGTCCTCGTTCCCCTGCTTTGTGGTCGCTGTGCAGCTGAGGGGGATTCCTGCTGCCTGCGTGTTGGTCCTGAGGGCACTCCTAGGGACATTTAGAAGGCCTTGCAGAGGGAGAAGGAGCCCCTGAATGATTTTTGCATTTATTTTTACTGCTGGAGGAGCGGCGGTGACCAGGCTCGTGGCGAACAGGACCGAGGAGCAGGGACCCGAGCAGTCAATGCAAGCAGCTTGTTGCAGGATCCGGGTTTCTCCTCCGGTTTGTTTGATGCTTACAGGGACTGGGACGCTTCCAACCTCAACTCCTTGCTGGTTGGGCAGTGCCAGGCTCCTGCTGTGACAAAGAGGAGCTGCTGAGGAGCGATAGCTGCCACGCAAGGGCTGCAGCCAGCGTGGATCTTGGCAGAGAGCGCCCAAAGGTGCTGCCCGTGGCTGCCAGCAGCAGGGCAGCGTGGTGATTCCGTGTCCCCAGCACCCACAGGTTGTGTTCTCCCTTCACATATCTCCCCAGCACCGAGGTCTCTGCAGGGCCAGCAGAAGGAGAAGTCTCTGGTAGCAGAAAAAAGCAGGTGGGAAGGTGATTTAGAACCAGGAGCCTGCTTTGCTCCCCTCTCCTCTTCTCCAGCCAGCCTCTGGCTCTCCATCGTGGTGCTGCAGGTTATTGCCTGCAAGCTCTCAGCTCCTGGAATCAATACTGCCCAGCTGGGGACCGTAACCACGATGAAGTTTCTCCCTTCAGGTCGGGAGAAACTGCTGGAGCTGTCTGCAGGAACAAACACTGTGCCTCTTGCACCCTCCCAAACGCTGCCTCTCCCGCCGGGGGAAGCTCCTGGGAGGGGTGAAGCAGTGGCCGTGGTCGGAGAGGAGAGCGTCGAGGGGTGGGAGAGAGCAAATGAGTTATTAGGCGCAGGGCGAATGTTTCCAAGCAAGCTAATGTGTGCTAATGCATGAGTGCTTCCCAGGAGGTGTGCAGCCAGGCACAGGCAGCGGGCAGCTGATGTTCAGAGAGCACTTGGGATTTAATTTGCATTCTGATTATCTTCGCCCTGCTGGCCCGAGCCCTGGCGAGTAAATCCTCCCCCTAATCCCCCTCCGGAGAGGTGTAAAGAGCAGCGAGGTGGTGTCAATTGCAAGTACTTAATGGCATTGATATTGGCTGGGGCTGCAGCAGCAAGGCTTGGCCCATTGATCTCCAGAAGGGCTAGCAACAGGGCAAGACGTGGCAGAGACAGACCTGAAGCACCTTGGCTGAAATTTAGGGCCAAGAAGACAGCTTGTGAGAGCTGCCACGGCTTTGGGCACTGCTGGAAAGTTTCTTCTTCAGAGATATCCCTCCCTGTATTCCTGGCTGACCCAACTGCTCTTGGCAGCGTGGCTTCCACAGGCAGGGCAAAGCCAAGTTCCTGCCTTTAAGCTCAGCATTTTGTGTGTAAAAAGCACAAATTAAAGTCGTGCTTAACGTTGGTTTCGTGTTTTCTTTGTTTTTTCCCAGCTTGAAGACTTGAACTTCCCCGAAATTAAACGTAAGAAGCAAGGGGAAAGGAAGGAGGAAGACAAGAAGGAATTCAAGGAGCTCTTCGAGCTGGACACTGACTCTGATGAGGAGAGCACTGGGATTGCTGTGAAAGGTAGGGCTGCAGGGCTGGGCACGCCTCTCCTCGCCAGGTTTTGCTGCCCTGAGGGAGATGCATCTTCACTTCAAAAGGTGGACTGACGTGGAGAGGGAGCACAGCACGGTGGGGGCTTTTCAGAGTGACAGAAGGCAGCTGGGAGGCTTTCCTCCTCCTCTCCCTCTCCCACGTTGTCACTCCAGCTCATTTTAAACCCTTGGCTTCTGCCTTAGTCCTTTCTTTTCCACGCCTGACCCAAAGCCTCAGAGAACGTAGGAGCATTTGTTGCCTATTTTGCACGCTGGTCGGACATGCAGAAATCCAACTTTTGTTCCCCTCGTGCAAAAGAGGAGCAAAAATGTTTTTCTACCTGGCAGCGGGCTTGATTTTCACCATATACACTGCAAACAGCAGCTAGCCCAGGGGCTGGTTACCAGAACGAGAACCTTTGATGGAAAAACAGTTTCCCTCTCTCTGCATGCACTTGGGATGAATTTATTTTCTAGCAGGTGACATTGGAAGTGTTCTTGGTGAGCCAAGAAAGTCCGGAGCCTCTGGAGAAAATGGTGCCACTCGCTGGCTCCGACCACGAGGGGGCCATAGTAAATTGTGGAACCTGCCTAAAAAGTTCCCCACATGGCTCAAGGAAAGCTTGGCACGGCACCAATGCCCCCCTCACAGCTTCCTGTGCTGCAGGAGGAGGAAATGGTCGGAAAACTCGCGTTGAGGTAGAAGTTGGTGGGGTTTTGTAGGTGTCCCAGCAAGGAACGGGCAAGATAGTGAGGGATCGGCGTGGCAGCAGGGCGGTTTGCTGAGATAGAGCCCTGGGATCTGGAGAGGTTGGGAAAAGAGCCCGTATTTGGGGAGAAGCACACGATGAGCTCTTGTTCCTGCTCCTCGTGGGGTGCCGGGGTGTTCCCCGCGGGGGCAGTGCTCGGGGTCGATGGGAGAGGGAGGGGAGCTCTGGAGCACCCCAAACATCCCCTCGATGTGCTCCTGCCTCCCACAACAAAACCCTTTGACTTCTGCCCTGGGAATTTAGGGGGAGAGGCAGCAGGATCCCAGCTCGGCGGCGGGGCGCAGGAAGGCTGCAGCTCACTAAATCCCCTCGTAGCCACTTCTTGCCTGCGTCCCAACCTTCGGGAACATCCCAGCACCGCTCCCTGCCCACCCCTGCTTCCTCCCCGTGCTCGGGGTGATGGATGAGCGCGTTCCCCTCGCCGGAGCTGCTCAGGTGCCCATCAATAAGCCTCCAGCAGCGCTGCCAGCCGGCTCCCGGGGGGCTCCCTGCACGAGCCACAGCTTCGGCTGCCCCGGGGGGCCGGGGGGCTGACGGATCGGTGGCGGCGCGGCGCTGGCAGGGAGCTTATTGATGGCTCCGCACCCGGCTCAGCGAGCAGCACGGGTCAGCTGGGGCAAAAAAAAGCCTGGTAGAGCGGGCTGAGATGTGAGCAAGCAGCTGCCTGGGCAGGTCGGGAGGCAGGGCAGGCAAACCGGGCTTAGCTCGAGGTGCTGCTCCCCTGGGGATGCGTTTCGGCGTCTCCTGGCGCTGATTTGCGTGGTGAAATCCCCGTGCAGAGGAAGGGGAGAGCCTCTGAAGCGCTGGGCATCCTTCTCCGGGCTCCAGTGTGAGGCCAAAAGGCTCGTGGGGAGATGTGGCAGGAGAAAGCGAGTGGTGAGCTTCCCCTTCAGCACGTGCCGGGGTGGTGACGCCCTGTGCTGCCCGTGATTTTCTGTTTACGCTGTAAAAACTCTTGCAGGGAAATCCAAAGCCAAAGCAGCGTCGGATGACGACAGCTCCGAAGCCAGCAGCAAGGACTACGGTGAGGACGAGGACGACGAAGAGGGAGAGTACGAGGTGGAGGAGGACGAGGAAGATTTGGAAGACGACGGCGACTCCGACGGTGAGTAGTGCTCCTAGGAAAAGGGGAAGGGACGTTCCTGACAGCGCTGGGAGCCTGAGGCTCCTTTTGCATCCTACAAAGGAGCTTCCTCCCCTGTCCCTGTGAGCTGCAGGGAGGCAGGAGGGATCCCTGCACGCACACGGGGAGCCCTGCCAGCTCCGAGCGGAGAGCGAAGGGGTTAAGGGCTGCGCAGCCACCAGTCCCTTTCATCTCCTGGCAGGGGCCTCCTGCAGAGAGGCTCAAACAGACTCGGCAAGTACAGCCCAGCCCGGCAGGGCACAGAAACCTCGCTTCAAGGCTCTCCGCAGGCGAGGTGTGGAGGCTGAGCTCCTCCTCGGGGCTAACGCTGTGCCACCAGGGAGGCCGGAGGCTTTGGTGCAGCTGTGCCAGCCCCTCCTGGCCCTCGCACGGAGCTGCAGCCACCTCGTGAGCCCGTCTGCACCCCGGCTGGGCTCGCTCCTGCCTCTGCCAAGTCACTGCCACACGAGCAGACGGGAGCTGGGCCTGCCAGGGCTCCTCTGCCTGCTCTGCTGTTCCTTTGCTGTTTTTTTTTTTCTCCTTTTTTGTCTTTTTTTTTGCCATTGCTTAGGCCTGGGATTTATAGGACCAAGCCTCTGCGCCCCTGCCTGCCTTTGGGCGTGATGCGCGGCTGCGGGGAACAGCCACAAAAAGCTCCCGGGGTGGTTTTTTTTTAACCAGGTTGGGGAGCAGAAGGGGGAAAGAGGCCAAGTGAGAGCAAAACCCGCCTGATTCAGCGTGGCAGATGGCTGTGGCTTGGCACGCACAGCCCAGCCACCTCGCCTGGAATAGACGGGGGCTCGGTGCGTGTTCTGGCAGCGCTGGCAAGGAGGACGAGGCAGCCTTGCTCCTCCCTGCCCACCTCTGTACGCAGGCACACGTAGGGAAAATCACCTTCTCTTGGGGGCTGGGAGACCTGGTGCTTTAGTGGGGTTTTCAGCGTGAGCATCCAGCCCGGTGTGGGCAGCCAGAGGTGGCTTTGTGTCCTTTTTGGAGCAGGGGACGCACGGAAAGAAGCTCCGAGGGGCTGGTGCTGAGCCTGCACGCTGCTGGCAGGGGCTCAGCAGGATGGTCCGAGGGGCCAGGGGAGCTCCAGCCCCACTTCTGGGAGGCTGCACCAGGAAGGGGAACGTGTGGAGTCGTGCACAGCCCCTGGAAAGCAGCAGCTCTGCGTCGTGTTTATTAAAACACCTCTCCAAAAGGAGGTTGCTCGGGGCTCAGCTCATGCCTGGGAGCCTTGTGGCTGTCACAGCTCCTTTCTGGCAGCTCCTCACCCCCCCAAGAGGGGTCTCCGTGAGGGGAAGGCTGCTCAGAGGGCTGGGGGCACTGCCTGCCTCGTCCCCTCCCTCGTGCCTGGGGGCACCGTTACCTCTCCCCCCTCCCCGGAGCCTGCGCTGCGCCCTGCGGCGCTCACCTACCGCTCTCGGGGAGCTGCAGCGCTGCCAATAAATTAACGAGTCTCTGGGCTTAATTAGCGACGAGTTGCCTCCACCTGCCCCCCAGTAAAGCAGGATTTACACCTCTTTCTCTCTCTCTCCCCACCCGCAGAGGACGACAGCACCGAGGCCCCGCGGAAGCAGAGGAGCTGCCCCCGGGGGCTGTCGCGGGCTGACCTGGAGCAGCTGGCGCAAGGCGGTGAGGACGTTGTGGAGGACCTGGCGTTCTCCGACGAGGACTGAGCACCTCCGGGCCCCTACAGCCCCGCCGGACCTCCCCCAGCCTCCAGCACCTCCAGTTGGGCTCCAGGAGGTGGTAAGGAGGGGTGGAACCCATCCCCAGGTGCCACCGAGGACTGTTACGGTGACACGGCGCAGCAGCCGCTTGGACTTCCCCAGCTTTTTCTACAGACTCTATATATTTTTGGTAACGTTTTTTTTTTTGGGGGGCACTTCAAAGCCAGTAAAACTGCTCGGCGTAGGTAATAAAAAGCCCTCATTAAAATCTGGTTTAAATAACGTAGGCTCCCATTTCAGCTTCTGCTGGCCAGGGGAAGGAGCAGCCCCTTTGTCTGAGGGGCCTCCTGCCTGTCCTGCCCCCCCGTTTTGCTTTCTCCCCAAACTCTCTCTTTAGCCAGGGGTCCTCAAGGAGTGCGCAGAGCGTTCGGAGCTTTGTGTCCTCGCTGCAGAGGGAAAGCTTTTATCGGGGACAGCCGAGGCAGCTCAGCCAGATGCCCAGGCTGTAAGGATGCTGAGTGTGTGGGAGCCTGAAATAACCAGCCCTGGGGTGTGGGAGAAGGGAGGGGGTGCAAGCAGGGTGGAGTAAGAGGAGGCCGAGGTAATAACGTAGGAAATACGCTTTTCACATCAGAAAAATTGTAGGATTTGCCCAGGATTTGTTGGCTAGACCCCAGATCCACGTGCTTGGTGAGCCAAGGGGCACTCAGGGTGCTCCTGTGCGCTGTGACAGTCCTGTTGTCACCCGTGGTGGCACCAGGAACGTGCCCGGCTGCCGGCTGTAAGCCCTGCAACCAGCAGTGTGACAGGGGCAGCCTGCCTCCCTCCCTCCCTCCCTAAAAACCAGGTTTAAGTATTCTCGGAGTGATCTGACAAAAAAAAAAAGAATCACCCCTGAACATTAACTGTGCCTTTCAAGAGTGTTTTTTTTCTTAATGCAGATTTCTTGGAAAGGAAGAGAGAGGGGCAGGGCTGAATGTTATCTTTATTCCTCTCTGTCCCCGTTCGGTGTCAGCACCCGGGTGGCCAAGCTGCCTGCACGGGCTTGTTCATCACTGCCTGCTGCTCTGCCTACGTGTGCCCCTCCAGGCACACCGCAAGAAGACGAGCTGTTTTCTTTAAAACATTTAAAAAGAGGTATTTTTAAGGGCTATTTTCATGGAGCAGAACTAACCGCAGCTCAGAAACGTTCCCTTACTGCAGCCAAAAGGGACCAGTCAGGCCACGTGTCGTGCAGCCTGGCTGCTGTGCTCCCTCTCGCCCCATCCCTGAGTGACACCCACACCAAGCTGTAATTCTGCTCTTCCTGCCCTGCACCCCGTGCTGCTCCTCTCCTGCTTCCAAACATCCTTGCTGTGCAGGTAACGGGCAAATCACTGCTGTAGGAGGGCTGTGGGGGAACTGGCTCTGTTTCCTTCAGAGTTCATGATGTTTTTTTGGAGCTTTGGGGGTAGAAAGGGTGCTGTGGTTTCTTTCTTCCCCCGGCTGTAGTTAAAATAATTATTAGTCCTGTCCCTAAACACGCGCCCAGATACCCTTTGGCCCCTAAGGAGGAGGGAGTATCCTCAGAAATCAATAATTTATTATTATTTATTTATTATTTAGAGAGCCCTGAGGGGGCTGAGCACCTGCTGCTTTAGCAGGGGTCGGGATTGCTCCAGACTGAGGGGCCAGGCTGGTAACGCAGCCGCTGTCCCCAGGCGGTGACAGCTGGGATGTGGCTGCGGGGACGAGGCTTGCAGGGCCCCAGCTGCAAGAAAAAGGTTGAACTTACCTTCTCTTCCAAAAGAAAGAGGTTGTTTCTGCCTCCTTTCCCTTAACTTTGCCAGGCAAGGAGGTTTTTTTTTGCCATTTAACACCGGGTTCCCACCACCAGCAGTGATGCACACGATGAAAGAGGCTTCGTGGGTAAAGGACCCATCCACGAGGGGCTCAGGAAGCCAGGTACCATTTGTAAATTAAGTGTTTTTCTTTTTTATTTAAACTGATTGCTGGAAAGCATTTTTATCGTGATGTGATGGATAATGACAATTTTTTTTTTATTATTATTTTACAATATAAAGAAGCTAATGTACCACCAAGCTATTTTTGTAAGAAAAAACGGCAGCACGTGCAACGTTTAAACAAAAAAAAAAAAAAAAAAAAGAGGGGAGAGAGAGAGAGAGAGAAAAGTACCACATGTGATTGTTGCTCACAACTGTACAAGTCACAGGAGGTCACCCCCAGGAGTTTCCGTCTCGTTCACAGTAGTAAAAACTCTGCCCCTTGTTTTTTTTTTTTAGCCTGACCCCCCCCAGCATCCCTCCCCCTCCTCTGGGAATGCACAGGTATCCGTCTCATGGTCCACAGCAGGCCAGAATGTGCAACTACATCCACCTCTGTAACAAGGCTTTAAAAGGAACAAAAAACCAACCCTACAAACGAACAAAAATAATAATAACCCAAACGTAGAAATGAGTCCGTAGGACACATGACAAGAGGGAGAGGGCCACGCTGGAGTGAGGCCTGTGACCCTTCATCCCAAATCAGCACACACACTCCTTTTTTTTTCTTCTTTAAAACAAAACAAGGGGAAAAAAAAAACAAAAAAGCAGCTCTGCGGGGCTGGAGCAGAGTCCTCCTGGGTGTGTGCTGCAAGGAAAAGGCGCCGGGGAGAGGGCAGCCCCCAGCCGAGGGGCCGCGCGCCGCCTGTGCCGTACCATCCACACTGAAGTAAACATGGACCGGAACTTGCCTTTTAGTTTTAAGTTTTTCTATTTTTTTTTTTCTTATTTTTTTTTTATTTTTTTGTCTGTCTTTGGTATTGTTTTAAAAGTCGCTAGAGATGCATAGACACCTGAATGAGGAACTGAGGACAGTTTCCGGGAGGAGGAGCTGCTTGGGAAGGCGCTCGCTTGCCATTTTCCGTGGGTTTCCTTTTCCCTCAGGGGTGCTGAGTACCGGTGGGAGGAGCAGTGCCCGGTCCCTGGCCCTGCTCCGAGTCACTGCCAGAAGTTGCTGCCAGCCGTGTGGCTCTGAAGGCAAAGAGGAGCTTTATTCCTCCCCGCTCCCAGCTCTCCATCAGCCTGGGGAGCGCGAAGGGGCGTGGAAGGGAAGGGCACCGCCGCCGTCCTCCACCATCATCTTCCTCTTCACTCGTCTTGCCTCGAAAAACATCTTTGGATAGTTTTCTTTCCTTCCCTTTATACAGTTTTTAAAACTTCCGTGAGTTTTTTTTTAAACAAAAAAGCAAATGCATCCAAAAAAAAACAAAAAAACAAAACCAAACCTTAAAACCCTCCCTTCCTCGCTCCCGTGTCTGGCGCCGAGGGAGGCTCTCCTGCTCTCGCGCCGCCTTCCCTTGGGTTTCCCCCAGCCGAAGCTCAGTTCCAGCAGCAGCCCCGAGCCGGCCGGCGGTTAGGAGGGAGGTTTCGTGGTGTCGTTGAGCCCGGCGAGGATGGCGGGGTTGCCGTTCTCCTGCTTTGGTGAGATGCGGCTGGCCGAGGGCAGCCCGCTGCTGAAGGGCGAAGCCACGCTGCCCGTGGAGGACGGCCGCAGGTCGGCGGGGGGCAGGTCCCGCTCCGGGGGCCTCAAACCAGGGGGCTGCAGAGGGAAAGCCATGGGGAAGCCGGCCATGTACAGCACTCGGCCCACTCTCTTGGCCACCTAGGGAAAAAAAACAGAAAGTGAACGCAGGGGTTAAAGGGCTGAGCCTGTGCGCAACCCGGCTCGGCAAAACCCCAGGGGCTGCGCGGTCCTGCAGTGCCCCAGGGGCTGAAATCTGAAGGGTCCCAAATCCGAGGAAGTGTCACCATTTAAATGAAGAGCTGCTGTTCCTGCTGCACCAAAACTCCCTTGGTGCATTGCTGGAGAAGATCCAGGAAGATTTCTTCCCCCTCTCCCTTTTCCTACAGGGCTCTGTTGTGCCAGCACGCTCCCTCTGGTGCCGGGCGCTTTGGGGCACGGCTCACAAAGAGCACGGCCCCAAAGCGCAGCTGGAGCTGGAGCCCTGCTCACACCTCGCAGGCTAAAGCTGTGCTGGGATGGGCAGTGCAAGAATCCCTCCTGCAACGTGTCCTGCATGTGTCCCATGCTGATGGCCTCGCTGCGTTCCAGGCTGAAAGCAAGCCCGAAACCCCAACGCTGACCCAAATCCAGCCCCTGAAATGCTCAGGACTCAGAAAGGGGCTGTGGAAACCTGGACCCTGCGCTAGGTAAGGCTGCACAGCCCCGTGTGACCGTGCTCTGCATGGCCCCAGGTGAAACGTGGCTCTGGGAAGCATCCGTCCCCATGCGCCCTGCTGCACCAGGCTTTGGGGTCACCCCCTGGGCAGCTGCCTCCAGTACGGGGTGCAGCCAGCTGGCAACACCTGCCTCATCCCATCCCATTCGCAGGCACCACCGGTTCACCAGAACGCTTCTGCCAGCCCCAAAGTGCTAGAAAGCTGCAGGCCAGCACCCGCTGCCCGCTTTTGAAGAGCAGGAATTGCTCTAATGGGAAGAGGGGAAAAAAAAAAAAGCAATCTGGCTACAGGGTGGCTTCTGTTAGCGGCGCAGGAAGCTGTAAGCCTGCAGCCTCTCCCCGCTGCAGCTCCGGAGAAAGCTCTCCTGCAGCAGCTCTTGCCTCCCAGCGAGGGCCAAAGGCCTCACAACTTTCCAGCACCTACACAGCTGGTTCACATTTAGGCTTAAACAAAAACACCGGCTGGTGCTCCAACCAGACAACCGGGGCATTATGCAGTGAGCAGCATCAGGGCTCTGCTCCCCCACTTACCTCCCCCCCCCTCCAGCCCCTGCCTTATTAGAGAACTTTAAACACTATT
This sequence comes from Netta rufina, assembly GCF_964035555.1. Lineage (NCBI taxonomy): Eukaryota > Metazoa > Chordata > Aves > Anseriformes > Anatidae > Netta > Netta rufina. The sequence continues at coordinate 6,576,394 of NC_140146.1, forward strand.
GATTAAATCGAAGCAGGGTTTTTCGAGCTTCAGCCCCTATCTCATATTCCTCCCCCTACCACATCCACTCTCGGTATGTCTGCGAGCTATTTGGCATTCCCTGTTTTTTAAGAAACATACGAGTTTTATTTCCTCCTGAATTGACCCACGGGGAACAATTGCCCACAGAACCTTTTTATTAGCCCCCTCGTAAACAGTGAGGGCTGTAGGGAAAGCAGTAAAGGCTCCCTCATTGTTTTAACATAACCTAACAAACGCACGGCTCCTGGATCAGGGCAGGGATGCTCCCGTGTGCAGCCCGGTGGCACCGCGCAGCCCCGCCTGGTCCTGACGTGTGGCAGGGGCCGGGTGCTGGTTTTTGGATGGGTTTGGGGAAAACAAAACGCAGCTGGAGCAGAGCTGCTCGGCCAGCTTCGTGTCCAAGAGGAGCTGGAGGCAGCTGTAACGGGTCGCTGTGACCGCGAGCAAACCTCCCCGGGCAGCTGGGAGCCAAGGCAGGAGAAAAAAAGGAAAAAAAAAAAAAAAAAAAAAAGGTGTTTTGGGGAGGATTGGCATTGCTTTAAAGAAATAGTGCTACGGGAGCAAACCGATCTGTTGAGGAGGAAATAAACAGGCAGCAGGTTTGTGCTAGCACGGCCGAGGAGGGGCAGAGCTTGGTGTTACTGGGGAGGGAAAGTGCCCAGCAGCCGATGCTGAGCGGGGCCTCGAGCTCCCCAAAACGGAGCTGCCCAGAGCCCTTTGGACACAAGGGAAAGGAGCAGCAGGAGGCCCTGCAGCCGGTCTAGAACAAAAACACATCTCCTGAAATGGCATCACCCGCTCGAGGCCCCACAGACTATTTCAGGTGGAGCTGATTTGGCATCCTCTGCCTCCCCTGCCTGGCTGCAGCTGCTCTCCCTCGCCACAAGCACCTCGCCGGGGTCGATTTAGGCTCCCCTCTGCATCCCCGTCCCGAGCTATTTGCGTGCTGTCTGCCCTGGAAGAGCTGCCTGACTGATGGATGAGCACATGCACCATTTCTGGAGCCCAGCACGCGCGCTCCTGAAACCCAAATTAAAGAACTAAACGATTATCACTTGGAAAATTACAGCCACTAAACCAGGGGGACAACGGAGCTGCTCCAGCTGGGGCCAGCCTGACCGTGTGCCCCTTGGTACCGCCCGGCAGTGGGACTGCTCCTACCTGAGAGCGGATCTTCAGCGCGGGGCCGAGCTTCAGCCCCATGTTGTTCAGCAAGTGCTCTTCTGTCAGGAGGGGCAGGGTCTCACCATCGATCGCTTGCTCGCGGAATACCTGCGGGAAAACAGGGCCAGGCTCAGGGCTGAGATCCCTCACCACGGGCAGCGTTTACATCCTGAATCCAGAAGCCAACACAAACCCAAAAAAAAGGACAGACGACACCATACGAATCTAAATTGTTGACAAATCCTACATCACACACCGTTTTTTTCTGGCTATTTGGAAAAAGCTGAGCTGGCAGCCCAACAGTATTGCAGTGAGGTCTGTGCAGGAGTTTTCCACCCAGTACGTGCTGCAAAGGTTAAGGGCTGGCTACGTGAGCTTACGGCCCTGGTCCTTGTAGGCACAGCAGGGCTGTGCTTGCACCAGGCTCCCCCGAGGGCTTGCTCCGGATGCCCGAGCTCCGTAGCGCGAGCAGAAGCTGCCAGCAGTCGGGGGATGTCAGCTCTGGGCCTGTTTTGTTGTGCTTTTAGTATTTTTTTTAGCCCAACCACAGCGCCGCTCCGCAGCGTTTCACAGCCCGGCTCGCGCTGGAGCCTTGCCCAAACGAGCCGCCCGATGCTGCCGCCTCGCCGCGGGGGGGTTTCGCACAGCAGTGCCCTCACTGAGCAGCACAGCGAGGGGAGATTTTATTTTCCTCTAGAGGCTTCTTTCTCAGCAGCCCCTAGCCCAGAGCCATCCCTTCGGAGCGGCAGCTGAGCTGCTGTGAGCCTTTTTTTTTTTTATATTTTATTGCCGGACTCCACCAGCAAAGCCGCCCATGACTGCAGCGTTTTGCTGCTCCTTGACCTCACGAAACTTAATATACCCATTTCTTCTCCTCCCTGCGAAGCCAGCGTGGCCGGGAGCCAGCAGCCTCCCTTCGCTCGCCGCTAAAACCCGGCACAAAAAGCCTCCAAGCGAGAACAGCGTCGCCCTCGGGTGTCCCGCAGGTCCCGATCCGCGGCGGGGACGAAGCCGAAGGTTGTCGGGGGCCGGGAGCAGCAGCGACTTGGGGTTTTTCTGCTGAAACCTTCTTGTTTGCCTGAGCTCTACACGCACTGCATACCACCACGCTCTCGCTGGCTTTTCCTGGCAGCAGCAGCCTGCGGGCCGCTGCCAGACCTCCCCGGCAGCTGCGGCTTTGGAGACGGGAACAGGCGGCTCTGCGGCGCGCAGCCCCGGAGCTGGCTCTCCCCCCATCGCCGGCGTTTTCACATAGTAAAAAACCTGCTAAGCGCCTAACCACGGCGCGGAACAACCCACCCCCTCACACCACGCACCCCCAGCAAAATGCACCGGAGCAGGGGGCCCCCGCCAGGAGGCTGTTGAGAGCTGCTCCCGGCAGCGTGAAGCGTTTTGCTTTGTCTCGCCGAGCCATTGATTTCTCCCCGCTGGCGCACCGGGGGCTGGCACGCGAGGTGGAGCTGGATGGATGGATGAGCCTCCGGCGAGGTGGCTGCGGGAAGGATTTCTCCACGCTTCCCACCAGCTCCCGGGTGATTTCCCATCCTCTGTGCCCACCCTCGTGCCGTTTTGGGAACATGGGCAAGGCGTTGCCGTGCCGAGGGCGCTCTGTTGGCACGGGCAGCAGCAAGCCTGGGTTGGGAGCCTTTTGCGTGGGCTCGTGTCCCTCCCGGCAAATAATCAGCACACGGGGACGTGCTGACCCCATCCCTCACTGTCCTCACCAGCAGCAGCCCCCGAGCTCCCCTCCACGCACAGAGCTGCTGCATGTGGACCCTCCTGCAAGCAGCCAGCCAGCCAAAATCTTGAGCCACAGGGAGCCCAAACCCCCCTCGTTCCTCCTAGGGAACATTTTGTGTGCTCCACCTCTCTGAGGAGCATTCCCTTTCCTAAAGCCTGGATGCACACACAGGTGTCTGCTCCAAAGCAGCCCTGGTTTGCAGGTGGTGGTAACAAAGCACGCTGTGATGGGATTAACGTCAGGGTTTAGGGGGTGAGGAAAGAGATTTGGGAGTGGAGGAAAGAGATTTGGGAGTGAAAGCACAGTTATCCCATCACCAGGGAGTTAAGGGGAGCTGTGGGGCAATTCCAGGCTTCCATAAAGAAAAGAAAAGGCTGCGTCCCAGCTTCCCCATCCCCTCGGGGAGAGCTGCATGCACCTCTCCACAGGGCACACGCCAACATCAGCAGGACCTAAAGGGAACCTCGCGCAGAGCAGGAGCTGGGTGCTGAGCTTCCCCCTTCTCAAAACGACTCACGGGGGGCACAACTTCTGCCCAATGCACTGAAGAAGCAAGTTTTTTTTTTTTGGAGAAAGGGTTTTTTTTTTTTTTGGCAATCAGCTTCCAGCCAGCCGGGATGCCCAAGGAGAGCTTTGCCCTCCCTGGCTGCCAGTCGGGGAAGCTCCTCTTGGAGCAGCGTGTCCGGAAAGCCCAGCGCTGCTCCTTCCTCCCTCCTGAGATCCGTTCTCAGCCTCGGATGCGTCTCTGCTGAAAGGCAGGATTGTCCTCGGCGCTGGCCCTTTGCCTCTCTATCTGCTGCTTTCTCTCCCCCCCCTCCCAGCACACTGGACCCCCTTTACGAGGCCGTCCCAGACAGCTCAGGAATCTGCGCCCTCGCAGGCGGCGCGCTCTCAATGGGGCATTTATAATGGGCCCCGGCGGGCGCGGAAGCCAAAAACACGGGGTTGGGTTTTTGTACTGCACCTCGCGACCTCACACCGAGAGGCATCCTAGGATGAGCTTAAAAATCACCACCAGCAGCACTGCGACGCGTGAGCGCGGAGCTTACGGGGATGTTTGTGCCACCGGGCTCTGTCCCTGCTCTGCCCCACGGGCGCAGGAGGAGAGCTCGAAGCCCCCAGCCTTGCCCTGCTCCCTTCCACCCTTTTGCTTTTGGGGTCGGCACCAGCAGCAAGGATTTATTGTGCAATTCACAAGGCGAACGAGCTACAGGGAGCACAAGGCTCCGGGCTGTCCACCCGTGGGGATGGACGCCACGAGGAAAAAGAGGCAGGGCTGGGAGGCTGCTGGGGCTGGAGGATGCTTTACCTGAGTGTACTCGGTGCAGCCGGAGAGGTTGGACACGAAGCTGCACACGTCCTCCACTGTCCATTTGCTGATGTCTTCCAGCGCGGGGCTTTCCTCGCCATCCAGAAACAGACCTCCCATGGTGCCTGCAGCGTTCGGAGGCGAAGGGGGGGGGAAAAAAAAGGGGGGGAAGGAGGGGAGGAGAAAGAAACATAAATCATTAAAATCCCACACGGACAACAAGCAGCCTGCAATCTGAATATTTTTCTCCAGCCGCACATTCATCTTTAATGACCTGTCAATTAAAGCACTGGGCAGGGTCAATTCGTAGGCCTCTTCCTCCTGGAGGTCCCCAGCTTGGAAAGGGGAGGTGGGGGGGGGGATCGGGGGGGAAGGAAAAATCCCAGCTAATGCATTTCATGTGCTTAATGTTCTTCAGCTGCAGGGCAGGGATGGGGGGGAGGGCGGCGAAAAGAAGGAAGCAAAAATAAATAAAAATAAATAAAAAATAAATAAAATAAATAAATAAAAACAACCCCCGAGGGGTGTTCCTGCACACCCCGCAGAGCAGAATGCTGCCTGCCCCGGGGGCTGCTCTCCCCCAGCCCCCTGTGTGTCCCTCTGTCCGTCCGTCCCACCAAACCACACTTGGGTCCCAGCTGTGCCAGCACTGAAGAAACCCATTTCCAGAAAATGCCACTTTTTGGGGAAAAATAAAGCGTTGTTAACGTGAGGAACTCGCTGCTGTGCGGAAACATCGGGGTCATTGACGAGGACCTGGGCAGCCGTGGCCGTGCTGGGCAGGGGGAAAGTTTATGAGGGACGTAACACGGCCCTTGTAAAGGGCACGGAGCAACAAATTGCACCAAAACACGTCCCTTCAGGGCATGAAGCAATAAAATACCCCCAAAAATACTTCTCCCAGGGGTTTATCCTGACCAAACGATCCTTTCTGTAGGTTTTGTCCCCAAGGCTTTGGAGCAGCACCAGGAACACGGCCCCCAAAAAGTCCTGGTGGGGAGCGCACCCAGCAGAGCCACAAAACGGGGAGCCACAAACAGGGGCTGCCTGCCAAAACCACCACGGCCCAAGGTGGAAGGGAAAAGAGAGGAGAGGAGAGGGCTGCTCTTTCCCAGGGCAGGGCAATTCTCTTTCTGCTTTTTGGAAGGGCGGCTGCAGCTCGGAAGGGAGGAACTGGAGCCACACTCACGGGATCACTCTGTTCTGGGCACGGGCAGCGCTGGGGCGAGATGCTCGGAGTAAAACAGCCCCGCTGGGTGGGAATAAGGCAGGTTTTCCACGTCCCCACACACAAGGAAACACAACGTGGCCACAGGATTTCTCTCAGAGTTCACCTTCCCTTCCCGGTGATACCAGGAAGGTGGAAATATCTGTGGGAGGGGGAAGGCGAAGAGCCACGCTGCGGGCTCTGCCCTCCGGAACCTAAAACCCATCGGGAGGACGCCCTCTTCCCAGTGAAACCAGTGGGAAACCAGTGGGAAACCAGTCCCGTGGCTGCGGCAGATCCCACCCCAGGTGCTCAGCACCCCGAGCTGGGGCTCTGGAGCTTGCTGCTGGGGGGGTCCCATCCTGCTCCCCCCCCCCCCCCCAGGGACCTCTCCTTGCTCTGGCAGCTCGGGGAATGAGGACAAATCGGTGCCCAGCGGCGCGAGGGGACGCGGCTGCTGGTGCCATAATGACATGTCACCCGGCCCCGCCGCGCCGCCGGGGCAGCAGCAATTCCCTGCCAGGGCCCCCCCGCCTCGCCCCGTGATAAATGAGGGGCCGGGAGGCTGCTAATGGATTGCAGAGCAGCTCTCCAGATGGGGCCCGCCGCGGAGGCACCGGGGAGGATTCATCAGCCCCGGCTCGTGGGCAGGTGTCCACACGTACGAGCCCTCGCCGCCCCCCGGCCGCGATCCATTTCTAATTTTTCTCCCTCCTCCCGATGTCCAGCTGCCTTGGGAGAGAAGCCCAAGGTGGCTTCAGGTGCCAGTGGGGGACCGGTGCACAAAGCAGGCCCGCTGTGTGGGGGGGGCAGCCCCTTTTGGGGGTGTTCCTGCTGTTCCATCGGCACCGCTCCCCCTCCAAAGCCAGCCCTGCGCCCCCTCCCAGCGGCAGCCTCCCGTTAATTGCTCTCCAGCCTCCGGATCGATGCGAGGATTTTAGCCTCCTGCACGCTCCATCCTTCACCTCGCCGGAGGAGGAGGAGGAGGAGAAGGAGGAGGAGGAGGAGGAGGAGGAGGGGAGCAGGGCTGCTGAAACCTCGGCGAGATGAGGTCAGGCGGCAGCCGCCAGGTCCCCAGAAGGCGGCTGCGGGAATCGACCCGGCTCTGGCTGCCGTCAATATTCCTCCCGGCGGGGACGTCGAGCGGCTCCCTGCCTCCGCAGCAGGAGCTCCCTTGCTGCAGGCCCTGAGGAGCCGGCATTTCCAGCCAGCTCAGCCTCCCGGGCCCAGCACCACCTTCCCTGTCTCGTGCCACAACGCCGGGACCAGGCAGGCCAAAAGAGCAGAGCAGCCCTCCGAAGTATTCGGGGATTTATTTGGCACACAAGGGGGGGAGCTTGGTGCAGCTCTGCCTGGCTGCCTCCAAGAGCCTCTCCTCAAGGGCCAAAAACCCTTTTTTTTGGTTGTGTTTTGGTTGCTGCACATTACCCTGGCGCAGCCCAAGGCCCCTGGGATCAATGCAGCCCTCGGTATTTCAGCGGCTGAGCTCTCCTCCCGGCTCCCCCATCCGCACGGGATGTGCCCTGATCCCAAACCAGGAGCTTTTCCTGGCACGAGGGATCCTGAGCCCGGTGCTGTTCCCCTGCACGCAGCCACCACCGAAAGCAAAACCCGCCCTCAGGACCAGACCTGCGGCGGGCTCCACAAATCAGGAGCAAAATCAGAAGCGCTCATCTCTGCCAAGGCCTCCAGACAGGCCGGTGATATAAATTCGAAGTGATAATAATAAATGGGCTATTACAGGAACCCGGGCCTCGCTGGGGGAAGGCAGCGAGCCCGCGCACAGCCCGGCCTCCCCGCGGAGCCTCGCGCGGCCGATGCGCGCCGGAGCCGTGCGCGTTTCTTCCCTTAATGGCCGGGAGAGAAGGGCTCCTGCGAGGACGCCTCGGCAGCCCCCGGCAGCAGGAATATTTATCAGGCTGGCCACCTGCCTGTCATCGAAAAATCGCTTCCTCCTTCCTGGCTGGAAGGCAGCTCTAATGAGCGCCGGGCAGCCGCGCTCCCCGCCGCCGCGGCTCTCCGCACGGAGAGGAGGCAGGCTCGGCGCCCCGCGTGCCGTGCCACCCTCCCCGGTCTCCCTCCTCCGCCTGCTCCTGCCTCCTGCTAATTGCTCTGCTAATTATTATTAGGCGAAGCGGGGTTTGGTTTTCAGCTGGGGATGGCGGAGAGCTGGTCGCGGTTTCCCTGCCGGTCTGGCCCACCCGATGGGCAAGTTGCTGCAGGGAAAGGAACAATTTTGGCTCCAAACCAGCTGAGCGCAGCCCGACAGCCTGCCCTGACCTTCCGGCCTCCCTTCCAGGCACAAAACCTCTGACCCGTCCCTTTGTAGGGCAGATCCTTGCCGCCAGTCATCTGCCTCACCTCTCCCTGAAGCTGCCTGTATTTCACATCTCTCCTAACCATGGTTTATGGAGAAGGTCCCCGAAATTGCAAGGTCCCTTAACCCATCACATCGCCCTCGCCTTTTTTTTATGTGCTTGGGACCTGCTCTGTCCCTACTGGTGCTTGTAACCACCCTTGACCCGCTGTGGTGCAAATGGGGGTCTTTTAACCTCAATAAAAGGTACAGAAGGGCCACCACGAGCACGCTGCAGGACGGCAAGGGGACGAGCCCCGCGTTCAGCAAGCCCCACAGCCACTCGGTGCACCCACCTGCGTGGAAGTACGGGCTCATCGTGTAGGGGAACCCAAAGGGCAGCGGCTGGGGCGGCGGGATGGAGGCTGGCGGCAGGTATTTCACCTCGCTTTTGTTGATGCCCGGCCCGAGCAAGTGGCTGGGGGACTCGGCGCTGGACGAGCTGCAGGGCGCATTGGTGCCGGCGGCCCCTTCCCCCAGCTCCTTGGCCCCTTCGCAGCCCTTCCCCGCCTCCTTGCACTCCTTCAGCTCGGCGGCCGAGCCGCTGCTCTCCGCCTTCAGGCTCTCGGGCTTCTCGTCGCTCACGTCGGCGTCGCTCTCCGAGTCCTTCATCTCCTCGTCGTTACAGTCCGGGGCCCCGTCCCGCGCCCCGCGGGGCTCCGCCGCCTCCTTGGCCTCGCTCGGCCCCTGCGGCTCGGCGCGGTGCTGCGCCGCCTTCCTGCTGCCCCGCCGCGGCTGCTCCTTGGGCGGCGTGGAGCTGCTGGGGACGCCGGGGTTGAGGGAGAGCAGGGGCGCGTTGTTGTGCCGCAGCACCAGCATGGCGTTGCGCCGGGACAGCTCCTCCCGCAGCGGGTGGCCCTCGGGGATGTCGTGCACGTTGCGCAGGGCCGGGTGGTCCGGGGGCAAGCCGGGGTGGAGGCTCAGAGGGTCGCCGGCCAGCAGCCGCTGCCTGTGGAGGTTCTCCAGCTCCTTCTGGCGGATGATCTCAGCCGACATCTCCAACCTGCACGGGGAGAGGCAGAGGAGGTCACTGGAAGATCCCAAAAGGAACTTGTTGACCCGCAGCACGGCTGAAGCTGAGCTGGGGGCTCTCCAAGAGCGGTCCCCACGCGCTCAGATCCATTGGGATCGGCTGGATGTGTCTCTGCTGCTCGTGTACGGCTCCCCCAGCCCCACATCCCGCACCACCCTGCCTGCTAGGAGGGAAAAGAAGGGCAGGGCTCGCCCCCCGCGCTCCTCACCTCGCCAGGTTTTGCTTTCGGAGCATCTCTTGCTGCCGTGCAAACATCTCTGCTTGTGCCGGCTGCAGGAACCCGTAACCTGGGGACAGGGAGGGCAAAACGACGCGGGGTTATTCAGCCCAGCATTGACCCCCTGCTCGCTCAGGGGGAGCTCTCCGAAGGGCCGAGCAGGAGAGCTTCCACAACCCAACCCAACCCATTCCCAACCCCGTGCTGAAATACGGCGTCTCCTGCACTCACCTGGTGTCTGGCACAGGGCCGAAGGCACCCCGAGGAAAGGAGGTCTCAAGTGGGGCCCCAGGGCGATATGGGGCGCGTTCTGGGGCGAGAGCAGCGGCGGCGGGTGGGATATCTCCCTGCGGGGACCAGAAAAAGAAATCCAGGTTGAAAAGCTGGCTCAGGAAGAGCATCCCTTCTCGGCACCACCAGGGGCTGGGCCGAGATAAGAAAGATGCCCGTTTCCTGGATGTAAGACTTGCAAAGGAGGAGAAAATAATAAATACAGAAAAGCAGAACCAGACGGGGAAGAAATCAGCCCAAACTCCACCGGCCCTACCTGCCCTCACCCTCCTGCTCCTCATTTACTCTGAGCTGGGCTGCTCAGAGCATCCTTGGCTACCCAGAGCTGGGAGATGCAACACTGGGGATGCTGCCTTTGCCTTTCCCTTCAAGCTCGGGCTTCTGTCTCAGCTCCCTTACAACCAAAAAGCCCTTCTAGATCTGAGGAGCTGGGGCTGTGAAGATCTGAAGGGATCAGGGGGATCACAGGAATCACTGGGGCGAGGGGTGATTCCCCGTGCTGGAGAAAAAAGTGGGATGTGAGGCGGAGAAAGGGGAGCTGGGGAGGGGGACGTGAGCTCCAAGTGCCACGGGGTCAGTGGGAAGAAGCATTTGGGGAGCTGGGGAAGGTGGAAAGTGACTGGAAGAGGCAGGTTGGAGGGCGGGGAAGGGGACAATGCCCAGGAGCAAGGCAGGTAGAGCCTGCTTGCTTGTTGCAGAAAAAAAATAAGAAGAAAAAAAGAAAAGAATATGCAGGAAGGGAATAGGAGCCAAGGTCTCTTCCATTAGTCAAATCTGCCCTGGGAGCCTGCAAGCAAATCTCTGCTTTCCGGCTGCATGTCTCTTAATTCCTTTTGATGGCCACTTACAACATTATTACCTTCACCAGGGCATCCAGAGGCAAAGCCAAGTGCTGCGCCGTTTATTTTCATTTTACAACATCTCCCCGTAAAGGCTGCTGCGGGAGAGACCGGAGGGCGAGAGGAAGGGAGCGGGGAGGCACGGGAGACGCCGCGGCAAGGAGAGCTCCCCCTCTCCGTGGGGCTGGGAGGTGCCAAGGTGGGGCTGGGCTGCCCCCAGGGCTCGTGAGAAGCCAGCCAGGAAGGATTTGGGGTAAGAGGGGCTCCCTGCAGGCTTTCCAACAAGCACCGCAAGGAAATGCTCTGCCTTTTCCCTAAGTCTTCCCAGGATTGTTTCCGTGCAGCCATCTCTCCAAATCCCCACGAAATGCTGCAAGAGGCTGATGGGCAGCAGCGGGCGGGCTGCGAGCCCCCTCTGAATTCCTCCTCCTCCTCCTCCGGCTGTCTCCCCGTCTCTCCTTTCCTCCTCCTTCCTCCCCTAGCTCTCCTCTAAACTAATTGCACAGCTCGCTGTGTCTGGAGGAGAGCCACGGATCGATCCGTCGCTGCTGAAATGTTAATGCTAATCGTATAACCGCTCCGCCAGCACCTCGCACTCCGCTGGCAGCTCCAATTAATCTCAGGTAACGCAGCGCCTGACCTTCGGCTCCGAGCCGGGGCAGCAGCCAAGCGATGCTTATGTAATTACACCATGAAGTGTGTAATCACCTGCCCTAATCCCCGAGGCCTCACAATTAGCCGAGGCCTCGGTCGCTGGGCTGCCAAGTGCTTTGCCACCCCGGACAGCCTGCAGATGAATAACGGACAATTAAAGCGGCATGACGGGGGCGAGGAGGTGTCCGCTCGATCGTAATTAGCTGTAATCATGGGGAGACGAGGCTGGCAGACGTGCTGGTCGTTTTATAAGAAGCAATTTAGGAAATCAAGTCGCTTTTAACTGTTCCGAGGCCGGGCAAGCGGGGGATGCGTCCCCCCGATTTGGTGCCGGGAGCGGCCCCAGGCTCTACAGGGAGAGGCTAAAAAACGAGGAGAGGCTCCGGGTTTTAGCCAAGAGGAGACCCAGGAAGCTGGAGACCAGGGCTGGGCTTGGGAAAAAAGGATCTTTTTCCCTCTGGTGGCAGTGCTGCATTAACCAGAGGTTGTTCTTATGCCTTAACGCTGCGCTCGCCGTGATCCCGAAGGAATTTGGGGCTGCTCGTGGCCTCCGGCTCCCAGCAGAGCAGGGATCAGCTCAGGGCAGGGCCAGGCAGGCAAGCGATGGGGAGGGAAATTTAGGGGGAGGCATCGGCACCTGCCCCACGTGGGGCACCCCAAATACACATGGGACAAGCAGGAAATCCCCAGGGGATGAGGGACCCTGCTCCCTGCTGGCACACTGATGCTCTCCAACCACGGTACCACGAGGACGAGCACTGCCTGCCTCCCACCCAGCTTAGTTAGGGCCAGCAGATGGGGATGATGCTTCTGCTCCCCCAAATCTGGCCCTTGGCACGGGGGCAGGAGCTGGGGAGCCCAATTCCTTCCTCCACGGGGCCGGCGACTGCTTCCCAGCACGCCTGGAGACAGCCAAGCTCTGAGCAAAAGGCAACCCCTGAGAAAAAAGCCCCCCGAGACCCGAGCCGAGGCTGCCGTGCGCTCTCAGGCAGAGCGCAATGCAAATCCTCGCATCCTTTCCCACGCGGGCACCAGCCCCCTTCGCTTCCTTCCTCCTCCTCTTCCTCCTCCCAGAGCAAGGGCTGAGTTACAGCCCCGGCCCCCCGAGGAGGTGAATGATGAGCCTGGTCCCTGCCCCAGGAGAGCAGTTCCGTGGTGCTGCCCAGTCCTTCCCCAGACCCTTTTTTTTCCCCTACTATGCCAGCTGGAGGCTCGGGAGCAGGGTATTAGGGGATTTGCGCTGCATGCTGCTAAATTTGATATGTCCTTTAACAGGAGACAAATGGTTGGCGAGGCTTAAAAAGTATTGACTTTTCTTTAACAATAAGCACTAATGGCCTTCAAATAATCGATATTTAAAGTCATTACGGGGTTGCACATTATACTGGTAAAGCCAAGCCTCTCGCCTTAACCCCCTCGCAGCCTCCCGAGCTCCCCCCAGCAGGCTCCGAGCAGAGGCAGCGGCTGGAGACGTGAGGGGGTCAGGGAATGCAGATTGGAAGCGGCAAGGCATGGAAATAAATTTAGAACGGATGGAAGAAGGAGGAGGAAAAAAAAAGAAAAAAAAAGGATGCATGAGAACCCTGCTTGCTTCTGCTTTGCATTTGATAGGGAGAGACACTTCAAACCTGAGGTAATAGGCAGGCACAGCTCCTGGCTCGCCATCCACAGCCGCTGCCAGTGCCAGGAAGGGGAACTAAATGAAATGAAAAGGCTGCTCAAAAAAAATGGTGCTCGGGTTTTGCAGGCAGAAAGGGACACGTACCTCTGCTGTCCTGGGCGTGGAGGGGCTGGCTGGGGGGAATTGGTGGCTCAAAACGCAAAGCGGTGCCAAAGCCAAATTCCCTAGGGCAGGGCGAGCTCCGGGGTCTTTCTGCGCTGCCCCTCGCCCAGGTGAGGAGGTGCAGAAGTGGGAGGAAGGTGGATGAAGGCTTTGGAGAAGAGAGGGGGATGCGGGGCAGGGCAAGGTGAGGGTAGGAGGGCAGCAAGGAGCACAGGGGGGGAAAGGGAAAGGCTCCAGCATCTCCCAACACCCAGAGAAGCGGGGTCTGCCCAGCTCCAGGTTCAGAGCGCAGCCCAGGAGCAGGTCCTGCACCACGCACCCGGAGCCAAGCACCCTGGCTAAGAAGCTGCCAGGCCAAACAAGGCAGCAAAGCCAGCCCAGTGCCAAAAAAAATCAGGAGGTAGCAGGATCCCAGCAGCCCAGCCTGTGCAGGGCGCAGCCACCTGCCGTTCCTGCAGGAGCAGCTTGGAGATGGGAAGTTCTCCAGGCTGGAGCAGTAACAGCGACACCTTCGAGCTGTACCCTTTCCTCTTCCAAGTCTTTTTATAACTCCGAGCTAACTCGACAGCCCTTTCAAACAAACCACCGGGGCTTGGCGCTCCGTAAGCCGAGGCTGAGCCGATCTCGGGAAGGATTTAGGAAACCGAAACCAAATGGGTTCTCAAGCAGCAGCCCGGCTCCAGGTCTGGCCACGGGCACTGCGAGAGGCACAGCTTTTACAAACTGCCCCCGACAGCTGGGGAAGCTGGAGAGGTGAAGGGAACACTGCCCTGCTCAAAGGACCTTGGACCCAGCCCCAAAAAATGTCCATTTTAGTGTTTTTTGGAGCACACCCTGGCACAGCCAGCACCCATCTCCCTACCTTCTGCTTCGTTACGCCTACCCAAAAAGTCGGGCACACGCCTCCCTTCCCAGATGTTCCCTGGCTCTGACTCCTCGCCTCCCACCCTCCTCACACCTGGGAAGCGGGGCACCGAGTGGGCAGCTCCTGCTGGCAGAGCTCCCTCCGTCCCTGCCTCTGCGAGAGCAGCAGCACTGCCCTGGCTCAGCACAACTGGGTCACCTGCGTGGGTTTTTCCCTCCTCGTAACGCCTGGAGTGGCTAATTATTCCTGCCCACGCTGCTGTCACGCTGGAGAGCTGACCTGATCCCCGCAGATCTCCCGATGGGAAGCCGGAATGGAATTTTAACGCCGCGCCAAGCAGCTCGCAGCCCCCCGCATCATGCATTATTGCTTCTGCTCCGGGGAAAGGAGATGTCATAAATCTACCTACGGTTTGCCCACGCACGTGAGCCCGCTTCCTCCATCGCCGCCGCCTCTGTCAGTGCCTACCTGAACCCTTTACAGCGTCCACACCCGCACGATAAGGTGCAGAAAGGCTGCTGTGATTGACCTGGTTGACAGGGACCATAGCAGCCAAGAGCAAAACCCAAGGCTAACAGCACCAGGGAGAAGGGAAGGCAGGATTTAACCCACACGGTGCTTTTCTGCTTTGTAACGCGTGGCCGTGGCTTCTCCTAGCATCCCTAAAACCCCAGGAAAATCCCTAAAACCAGAGCCCCGTCACAGCACAGGAAGGGAAACTGAGGCACGGGGTGACCCTGCAAGCTGAACCCGAGGGCCTGCAGGTTCTGCTCTCAATATCCACGCCGGGATGGGACCTTGCATGCTCTCCTCCCCTCCTCACCTCACCGGGATCTCTGTCTGACACGTGCCAACCTTGCAGGGCTACTTGGAGAACGGGATCACCAACAGAAGCAGTGCGGGGAGGCGCACAGCTCCCAGCTCCAGCCCCTGCTGAGCCTGCTGGCTGCCTCCCTGCCCTCTTCCCAACCGCTTTAACGTTTCCTGGCCCTGCCCAGCTCCATCACAGCACCTGCCTGGCAGCAGAGCACCTCTGGGCGCGATAGGGATCTCCCTCCTGTGCAGTTTTGCCCCCCCTGCTTGCAGCGCCTCCCCGCGCGCCGCCTCCACCCTTCCGCGGGGGCTCTTGCAGCCAGCCCTCCGGCTGGCCTGGCTCTTCTCCAGGCCACACAGAGCTGGAGAAAATTTCCAATTTCCCCCCCCCCCCCTCTGCCTGGCTGCACTGAAGCTCCTCTATCCCTGCATTCCTCGCAGGTCTGCCTACGATCCACGTGGCCTGGCTTGGGGTTTCGCGGGGCGGGTTAGCCAAAGTGCACCCCGCAGGAGGAAGGTCTGCGCCCAGCCTCCTCGCTCAGAGAGAGGGAAAAACAGACGGGATCCCCGAGGCTGTAACGAACGGAGGGACTCTAAACCCAGAGGGTTAATATGCACGCTACAGAATCCATATATCCAGCTGCTCCCACCCCGAGATGAAAGCCAGACGAGGCTAGATGCTGGAGCTTTCCACTGCTTGTCCCGTGATACCCAAAGTCTTTGCATCCCCACCTCTGCGATCCTTGTCAGGAGCTCACGCAGCTTTAATTTAATTTCCCTCTGAAGTTCCTGATTGTGGAGGGAATGGCTTGTGGCACAGAGCAAGATAAATGAGCTAGAATTTCTTGGGAGGGAGGGAAATCAGCTTTCCAGCACTCCTGTCAGTGGAAAAAGGAAGCCTCGCCTCCTTCTTCCTCTAAAAAAAAAAAAAAGGAAAATTTCTTCTCTTTTTATTCCACCCTGGTGCATTCCTCCTCTCTCCCTATCTGGGGGAGCTCTAAAACCCCAGCTTTAACACCTTCACTTGCTCTGTGCCTAAGGACAGGCTGGAAAGGGACCCGAGGCAGGGCTGGGACGGCTCCCAGCAGGCAGGGAGTGAGCAAAGCCCCCATCACCCCCCTCCGTGTCCCACCCCCAAACCCCAAAACCCCCACACCTACAAGAGGTGACAGCGGGGCATCCTCCGTGCCCCCTCCTCCAGGGCTGCGCTTCCCCTTGGGGTCCCCAGGGGGCTGCTTGGAGCCCCCCCCAAGCCCTTCCCCAAAAAGCGCAGCCCCTTTCCCAAGCCGTGCCCGCTGCTAACCCCGCCCCGGGGCGGGGGGGAACCGCGGCCAGCCCTCCCCAGCGGCCTGGCAGAGCCGTGTCCCCCCCCCCCGAAGGTACCTTTCGGGGAAATGGGTGTCCCTGTGCTGGGGCAGCCCCTGTTTCCTCCTCTGGCTGGACGAGTTGCTGCCCGAGGGGATGTGCGCTTCCATCGCGCCGGGGTTGCGCGCCGCCGCCGCCGCCGCCACCTCTTGCCGAGCCCGGAGCAGATCTGGGGAGAGGGAAAAGATCAGCCGCGACCCCCCCCACAAAATAAAACACCACCAAACCACCCTCCTTTTGCCCGAAGGACCCCCAGCTCCACAACCCGGCTGCTGCCGGCTCCCCAGCTGGGGACAGCGGGTCCCCCCCTCCCCTCTCCATCCATCCCAATCTCCCCTCCCGCAGCCCCCAGCCCCGCAGCCCCCCAGCCCAGCCGCTGCCCCCCCCCCCGGGTGCTCACCCTGCAGAGCGGGGGCTCGGAGCCGGAGCCGCCTCCGCCGCCGAGGGAGTTGGGCAGCGGAGGAAATTGTGCAACTCCGGGAGGGGAGGGAGGGAGGGAGGGGGGCGGATTGCTGCTTAATTGCCTTCCTGGCGGAGGGAGGGGAGGAGGCAGGCGGGGAGGGGGGCACAAGGGAGCGGGAGCTGTTCAGACTCGGGCCGGGAGGGGGGCTGCTTCCCCCAAAATCCCCTCCCCAAAAAAAAACTCCGGGGGCTGCTCCAGCAGAACCCGGAGCCCCCAGATCCCGGGGGTGCCCCTTGCTCGCGCAGGTTGGGGCGCGCCCGGCGTGGTTTTGCTGCTGGGGCACGGCGAGGGCCCCCCCCTCGTTCCAGCCCGGGGCACGGCGCCTTCAGCAGCCCGAAAAAAATGCAAAACGCAGCCCTCGGTCAAGCTCCCCCCCACCCCAGGAGCCTGTCCCCATCGCCCAGGCGGTGGCCCAGTGCCACACGATGGTGACAGCCACAGGGCTGCTGGGGAGCACCAGGAGATGCCCAGGCAACAGCTTCCCACTCTGCTTTTCCTCCTCGGGGACCACACCACAGGTGGACAAACCTCCAAAAAGGGCAAGAAGGGACGCGGGCACGGCTCCCAGCTGCACCGACCGGGTTTTTTTTTCTGCAGCTGCTCTGGCAGCTCAGCACCAGCAGTGCCTGGTTCCTACGCACGGCTCGCTTCGAACCCACAACAAAACCTCTGCTGCCATTCACATGACAGGCAGGAAACGCACGCACACGGGTGCACGCTTACAGGAAACCTCCTTCGCACACTCAGGCGTGCCACGCTGCGAAAGGAAACCAAAACACAGCTGGGGAGAGGAGGAGAGGAGGATTTATCTTAACGAGCACACCCTGCTCAGGAGCTGCCTGCGATTTCCAAGCCCTCCCCGCCAAGCGGTGTGCATCAGCCCTCTTCCCACAAGCAATTAATAAAGCAAAGTTAATGAGAGCGTGCTGCACAACCTGGCCACGCTATCTGCTCCCTCTCCTTGCCTTTCTCCACCAGCACGCTGATTTTTTTTTGGGTTCTGGGGGTTGCAGCATCCACGCATCCCGTGCCCGAGCCCCACTGAGTATTTTTGCCGTGGTCAGGGCTCAAAGCCTGTGCAAGCTGGGCTGGGAACAAGCAGCACATGGGAACCTGGCTGGGTTTTAGCCACATTCACACACACACAGCCCCACCAAACGAGGGGACAAACGCTCCAACACCCTACAAATTTCCAGCCTAAGGAAGAGCGGGGCACCAAAACCCCAACGGAGGGCATAAAAAAAAAATAAAGCTGAGAGAATTCTCCGAGCTGGGGACGGCGCACCTCCAATGTTTATAAATTAATTATCTGCAAAGCCCAGGTCGCTCCTGATTGCCACAGTGCCTGTAATTTAGAAGGCTGGCGCGCGGCCAGCTCCAGGAGCCACATTGATCCCGAATGACCGCAGCAACCCCCCGCACACCCGCCCTCCCGTCTCCTCTTGCTCTCCCCATTCCTTCTCCCCCCTCTCCCCGTGCCCCTGCCCCTCGCCCGGCCCCCCCCGAGGGTCTGTTATTTACAATCCTGCACTCTGACAGTTGGGAAATCAGATTGATTGACAGGGGGACGCCGGCGGATGGAGGAGCCAGGCACGGAGGCAGCCTGAATGCAGAATGCCGGATGAATGCCGCTGGGAGCAGGGGGGCGGAGGAGGAGGAGGAGGAGGAGAGGGGGAGGAGGAGAAAGGCAATTAAAAAAAAAAAAAAAAAAGATTTTTAAATTATTAACATTTTTTAAATTATTAATGTTATTGGTGCCTCCGTGCGAGCCCGCAGATAAACTGCGCTTTGTAGTGGCACGAATAATTTATGGCCCGACCAGGGCCCCGCGGCGCGGAGCCCATCCAAAATTCACCAAGTTTTGTCTCGGCGGCGGGACCGGAGAGCCCCTCGGTGCCGGCTCCTCTTCTCCAATGCCCACCCCAAAACCTCAGGGTGCCCCCTCGTCCCGCAAAGGCTGCGGAGATGATTTAATAGTAAAAAAATAATAAATAAAACGTCAGGCTTTTCATGGAAATGAGCTACTGCACTAGTGGCATGGGGGGAGAAGGGGGTGGCAGCAGCTGCGTGTGGTCTGCGTGTCCAGCACCAGCGGGTGCCCAGGGCACGGGGGCTCTCCTGTTAAATACAGGTGTGTGTGCACCCCGTTTGGTGCTGAGAATTACAGAGCACGTGTCCAGCATGGTCTAGGGAGACCTGGGTGTCTGGAGGTGCTGTCCCTTTGTGCGCAGCCTCTGGTGCTTTTGCACACTTGGGTTCACAGGACAACAACTCCAGCCCTACAGGGCATGGTGCTGCCCCCAAACTATGGTGTTTGCAGGAGCCCTGCACCTCTTGGAAACCCCTGGGACAGCCGAGCACCGAGGCGTGTGCTGTGTTCACTGTTCGTCTGCGCACAGCCTTGTGCTGTGCCTCTGCTGATGAGCAAATTCTTACTCCGCGGCGAAAGGAATCGCCTTCCTGCCCCCAGAGAAGCCAATCAAATCAAACAGAGTGGAAAAGAAGACAGCCTCTTCATTAACCTAACAAGGAGCCCTGGGGATTTGCACTCCAGACTGGAGATTCTCCTCCAGCTCCTGCTGGATGCTTCACGGATGCTGCTCGCGCTCCCCCGGACCCCCCGGCAGCGCCTGCCAGCCCCCGCACCCTGCGTCCTGGCACAGCACCAGCGCTCAGCTCTGCTCCCCGTGCTGCAGCAGAAGCATCTCCTCCATCTCCCAAGCGTTGAGGGATGCAGAGAGCTGGGTCACCCCGCCGGGACACCGCATGGCCTCCCCCTGGGCCAAGGAGGCAGCCGAGGCACCCCTGCAGCGGTGCGGGGAGGTTGCGCTCCTGCGCTCTGCCGAGCGCTTCCCCGGCTGGAAGCTGCAACTGCCTGGTGCCCCCTTTAGGCACAGCACGGCATCCCGCAGCCCCGCTGCAGCTAGGCAGCTTCTTCCCCAGCTGAAGGCAAAAGTCTCCAGAGATCCTTCCTTTCCTTCCCTTCCCGCAGTGCCCTTTGGGTGCTGGCACCTGCCCAGGGCAGGGCAGCGGCACGCAGCGGTACCCGTTAACGTGTTTGGAGCCAGGCTTTGGATTTTCCCTCCTGTATCTACAAGCACCAGCTTGTTTTGAAGAGCAGAGCAGCAGCATCTTCTCTTCAGCACAAATATTGGTGCAGAAACGCTCCTCTACTGCTCCAGCCTCGAGCCAGCAGCCAGGCAGGCATCGTACAGCAGCACAACAAGCAGCACACGCAGCAGGCAGCAAATAAAAAGGGGCTGGGGGGTCTCTCAGCTGTCCCCAGCTCAACCTCAGAGGACCTGGGAAGGTCTGGGGACAACATCTTAGGGCTGGAAGCTGAAATCTATGTGGTCCTCACAGCCATGCCCCGATGAAGCCCTCACCAGGTGGGTGTAGAGGAGGGTCTGTCCCTTCAGCACCCTCTTACTTCACAGTGGCTCTGGTTTTGGCTAGCAAAGGAGCAGATTGATCCTCGGTGATGCAAACACAATCATTTCCAGAAGATGACACCGTGGCTGAACCCGTCCCCCCTGACATCAGCGTTTGCCTGCTGAGCTGCCTTCACTGCGACCCGGCTCCATCTGCATATGTTAATTGTCCGTAAAATCATGGGATATCTAATTCTCGTTAAGGCAAAAGGTCATTAACACCAATTTACGCCATGTCTGTGGGCAGCAGCTAGTGCACAGACGTTCCAAACCCGGCGTTATCAACGCTTAGCTAAAACCTGCACCATCAATGGGTTGCTCCAGAAGGTGCTAGCACTTCCAGACAGCTGAGAGCAGCCACCTCCAGGGAGATGAGGGAAAAAAGAGTCCAAAGGATCCTCACCAGAACATCTGACAAGCCGTAACCATTGGCAAACCCAAGCCCTGGTGTCCCCCCCGTGCCCGTACCTCCGTGGCTGGGCACTGCCATGCTGTTGGCCAGCTGGTAGAGACGCTGCTGCTGCTGCTCCTCGAACGTGCCGTGCTCGTTCAGCGCCGACATCATGCGCCTGTAGTGCTCCTCCGGGGTCATCTGAGTCACCGCGTCCTCCAGCAGAGGCGTGTGGGAGTTTTCTGAAGAGCAGAGAGATTTGGGGCTTTATTTTATTTTATTTTTTTTTTTTGGTCTTTTTCCATAGTGAAACACGGCGGAAAAATCACATTGAGTACAGGGATGGGGCAAAGGAAAGAGTGGGGTGGGTGGGGAGGGTGTTAGGACAATTTCCATGACTAGCACACACAGAACTGATGCAGCAAGCTGTCCTCGTGCCCCGAGACGTAGCACCACGTGCAGTCCCTACGGCTTGCTCAGCCTCACACCCAGAAAAGCCTACAAATGGCCCAGCACGCCCACCTCTCCCCCTTCCCGAAATGCCTGCGAGCTTTGAGGAGGGCCCTGCCTGCTCCCTGGGCAGCAGGGATCCCAGCCCGACTGCCGGGGAGCTGAAACCCCACGGGCTTTGTGTTTACTGTAAGCACAACTCCCAGTAATTACCCTTCTCTGCCTTGGCTGCTCTCGGGCTGTTTTATCTGGGATCTTCCCCAGTGGCAAAACCTTTTCATTACTCACGGGGATGCGGGCAGGGCTCCCGCTGTGCTGGGTGCACGATGAGACCACCCTACTGCCTGCATATATACGTAAAAATAAATAATAAAGAAAATCAAGCTGCCCCCAGCTCCCAAAGCACTGCTCGAAAAGAGAAATCTCCAGCCTGCACCTCGGGGACCGCAGGCTCCCTGCGCAAAGCACGGGTCCGGGACCCGCTTCGAGCCAGCAGGCACCAGGAGTTCATCCCCACCCCATCCCACACACAAAATCCTGCCCCAAAAGAAGAGACAGCCACACCTGCAGGTACCCAAACCTGCAGGACACCCGTGGAAGGAGCATGGGGATGGGGACAGGGACCCAATTTCCATCCCCATCTCCTCTGACACCTCCCCGGGGACGCACAGGGGCACCAAATTCTCCCTGCTCCCTTCTGATGCTCTTAACCAAAGGTCTAAGGAGCAAAGCTGTGTGCTGCAGACCTGCTTTAGGGAAATCACTGCTTTTTTTTTTTTAACACAGCTGTGTCATTAGAGAAAAAAAAAAAAAAAAAAAAAAGGAAGGAGGAGGGGAGTTAATAGCACTTAATTACCATAAACTCCATCGGATCAGCCCCAGAGCAGATTTCAGGTGCGAGGGGGGGCGGTGAGGAGGAGCCCGGGGAAAGGCTGGCTTTCCACGCTGAAAACTCCAAGATTTCACATGACTCAGCCAGCGATAATTCCAGCCCTGCTGAAGCTTTGCTGTCTGCTTTTGTCATTACCGAGGGGGGGAATGCGGGAGGGACTGATCTCGCCAAATCTCCTCCAGCTGCCAGGTGTGGAGCAGACTCTGGCACGGCCACCAGGAGGGCACACACGGGGCCTCCTGAGCATCTCCAGCCATGGGGACCCCCTCTCCCCACTGCCAGCCCCCCACAAAAAACAGCTTTTGGATGATGTGGGCTGGCATGGGGGACATGGAGGTGCTGCACCACCTCGTCACAGCCCCAGAGGTGGGCCGGAGCACCCAGCCTGCCCCTCCTGTGCCACGACAACCGGGCAAGCTCCACCGAAAAAAAAAATAAAAAATAAAGGAACAAATTGTCAGAGCTGGATCTGAACTGCGCAGCTGTGACCCAGCTCCCATCCACTTCCTTACCCAAGGATGCAGTAAGGTTGGGTTTTGTCTTGAATCACCTCCAACAGCAAAGGAAAGAGAGCGGCGGAAAGAGCAGCGCGCGAGGCCACCAGCCCGCCCCGGGGGGTGAGCGCAACATTCCTCCCGCTGGATTTTCCAGCGCTTGGTCCAGCCTGGTTTGAAACCCTCCCAAAGGCCGAGGAGGCTCCCGGCAGATTTATTTCACAGCAGTCCGAAGGGGAACCGAAACCTTCCTCCCCATTTCCCCCCCTGCTTTCCTGCCAGCGCTCTGTTTCACCGCGCGTCGCGCATCTCCGGCCACGCCGCCGTTGCCTCGGGAGCCGGGGCTTCGCTTGGGGAATTGTCTCCCGGGGAGAAAGCTTCCTCCGTGACCTGCCAGCGCAGCCCTCGCGCCGAGCCTCTGATCCGCTCGCATTTCCATACGAGACGCCAGAACGTTCTGCTCTGTTTGACAGCCGCGGCCCCGTTTCCACCGAGATAGGGCTGGCTTTTGATCTCCGGCGTGCGCACGGCGGCGGCGGCGAGCATCGAGCATCGCCGAGGGGGAAGGGAGGGCTGCTGCTGCTGCTGCCCGGCTGGAAGGGCTGCCAGCCCCACAGGTGGTTTTTCGCTCGGGGAGGGAGAGGCGGTGATTGCCTCGCCTGCCCCTGTTCTCCTGGCCTCGTCCCCAAGATGTGCTGGAGGTGTGGGGTCGCTTCTCTCCAAAAAGCTGGCTGGGAAATGGGGCGGCACTGCCAGGGCTGCATCAGGGCCATGAGGAAAGGGGCGCCGAGCCCTGTGCGCCCCCAGGATTGCAGCCCCACAAGGGGAAAGGATGGGCGCAGACCTGGCGAGGAGGCTGCAAAACCCCGCCGGTCGTCCCCGCTTCCCTTCCCACCCCTAAATCTCAGGCTGTGCTCACTTCTCGTCCCCACCGAGCACAGCTGGGATCCGCCCTGCAGCAGTGGATCCCAAATCCCAAATCCCCAGCCCCTGGGGCCCGTGGTGTTGGAAATGGCACAGCATGCATCCTTCCGACTGCCAGCAGGATGACAAGTCCACAAGATGCTCTCACTGTCCTGGGCACAGGGAACAGAAACCCCAGCTCTACCCCTCCTTTACCCTCTCTGCCTTGTAGGGAGCAGGCAAATAAAGGCCCTAAAAGCACAAAAGACTCCGTTCCTATTCCCTCCAGCTATTATAATGGTGTGCTAGCACCAGCACAGCCTTAAAATGCCTGCGTGGTGCTGGAGAGAGCAGGGGAGTCCCCTGTGATGGGACGCAATAAAAAACAGGTAATGTGGGGGATTAGCAAAAGGCCCAGCTCAGAGTTTCCACTCCGCCTTGCAGCGCTGGAAAGGGCAGGGAAGGCTTTCTGAGAAAAAAGTGGGTGTGGAAAATCAAAAATTTGCTGCTGTGTGGGGCTTCCTGGGCACCCCGCTCTGAGCCGGGGGGGGGAATCCCGGACTGAGTCACCCCGAGCTAAGGAGCAGGATTTCTTTTAGTGCACGCTCAGCCCACGCAGGTGAAGAGCAACGGTGGGAGAAGGCAGAGCGAGGGAACAGCAGGGGATGGCCTGACCCCGCTGCTCGCATGGCCAAAACCTCCATCCCTGCGGGTTCGGGCGCTTTCCTAGGGTGAATCCAAACGCAGCAGTTCGGTTTCAGGTGGCTTGATTAAAGTTTAGCCCGTTCTCAGCCCGGCCACAGAGGCTGCTGTTACCTGGGCTCGTTTTCTAAGCACCGTGGTCCTGGGATTGGGAAGGGCACAGCCTCAGCAGAGGAGCAAAGCAGACAGCAGCTCTGTCAGATGTGGCCCAGGAGCCCACGCTCCCATCTAACAAATGCATTTTGGAATCCAGCAATCTGCTGGAACTTACCTGCACAGCTGCCAGAAACTCCTAGGATAACAGCAGCAGGGCAGACAAACCAATCAAGGAAAACAGGTAACGAGCAGCAGTGCACCCTTCTGCCTTTCAGAAAAGCCCAGGAAAAAGCTAAGGTGCCTTTAATTGGAATGAGGACTGAGGAGACAGGAGATGCTTATGTGAAAAGAGAGATTTCGGGTGTTCTTAGGTGATGCTAGCGTTATCACACGGAGCAACACTAGCATTCAGCATCCCCTCAAAATACGCTGCCTCTCAGCTCGTAATTTGGGGAGAAGGGACCAGGAAGAGACAATGTAGGGGAAACATTATGCAAGATTAGGATGTGGTACAAGCCTCTGCGATATATCTTTACATCTCCTCACATACAGCACTCGGTTTCAGAAGGCTTCAGGACACACTGCTGTGTGCAAGACCCCCTTGGGACTCCCTGGAGGCGTTACTCGGGATGGACACCTTGGGGAGGCTAAGCTGCTGGCCTCCAAGCCCCCAAAACGGGACCTAGCTCCAGCCAGCCAGCCTGCCTCTTCCTTTCTTAAATAGCCAGAAGAGCGCAGGTTGGGCACGGTGATGGAGGTGGGCATCACTGACAGCTAATTAGTCTGAACTTAACAACAAAGCCTCGAAGCCAACGGCCTGCAAGCCCTCATTTACGCAACCCGGAGCCAAACTCGTTAGCTGCAGGCTCCGTTCCCCTCCCCGCTTCGCCAGCTGTGAAGAAAGTTTGAAAATCGTGTTTGGAGAAAGGAGCCGGAAAGCAAATCGGGAGATTCAAAAAAAAAAAAACACCCTAAAAAGACAAACCTTCCGCGGATTCCATCTCTATAGGAACAGTGCCATAAATGCATACGAAACACCCAGGCAGCCCTATCCTCCCTGCGAGCTCCTCTTTTTTTTCCCTTTAAAGGAGCAGATGCCAGCACGATAAGCCTCGCCGTATCTTTTATATTAAACGCATAATCAAGGCACGCCGCCTGGAAAGTAGGAACACCCCGAAAATCCGCTGCCGAGCCTGCAGCTCGCTTTTTAAGCCCTAAAATAATTATTCTAATTAAGAGGCAATTCCCTTCTCGTGCCGCGAGCTTCCCTCCGATTAGATAAAGAAAGCAGAGCGCTGCCTGCCTTCCCCGGGCACCCTCGGCGCTGGCGACTTCCAGCACCCCGCCGCAGCCTCTCCAAGCCCCCCCTCCCCTCCCTAATTTCAATTAAGCAAGGAGAAGAAAGGGGAAGGGGATGGGGGGGGGGGGAGGGAGAAGCAGCACTTACCCTTTGGGGACTCACTTCGGGCTTTCTTGCTTTCTAAAGGACACTCACTGCTGCTGTTGGGAGAACATACTCTTCTCTTGCCTAAAATCTCATCTAGGAGAGAGAGGAGAGACCTGAGCATCAGATAAGGCTGTACTTTCCTCTTTGCAGAAGCAGCCAGCGAGACTTTGGTATTTTCCTCCTCTCGCACACACACAAACACACACACACACACACATTACAGGCAGAGGAGAAAAAAAAAAAAAAAAAAAAAGCGAAAGTAAGAAAAATCATCATCCTGAGAGCCTTGATCTGCTTTCCTAATCACGCAGTCCGAGAGCGCATAATGACTATTCGCACTCTGATCAATGCAACGTTTTCGAGCGATAAATTCTGAATCCAGTTGATTTCCTTACTGAGTTTCATCATTTGTTCTGTTGCCTTTTGTCCCCCTGGTGTTTCCACTCCTTTCATGCCCTGATGCAAAGCAACTGGGGGAAGAGAAAGGGGAGGAAAAAAAAAAAAAAAAAAAAGAAAAAAACAACAAAAAAAAAAGCACAACAGATCTCTGAATCTTCCTACCACAGTATCTCTCTCTCTCTCTCTCTCTTTCCCCCCCTCCCTCCCTCCCTCTCTCCTCTTCAAAACCTCAAGGTCCTCAGCAATCTTCCCCCTCTAGATTGTACGGAAACGCTCAAGCCTTTTGCATTAGTGCAGCCCTACAAACCAACACAAAATACCTAATACACAATTACAGCGTCCCCGAACAGATTTAAAATCAATATCCTCCCATAATAATGCTGGGGAAAAACTGAAAGCATGATGTTGCATATGGGCAGGAAGGAAGAGGCTGTTTGTCACTGCGCGCATCAAATCCTCATCTATCAAGGGCTCGTTAAAGATGCAGCATCTTAAAAAAAAAAATAATAATAATGAATAAATAAACCTGGCAAACAAGCACCATGTCTGAGTGAGCACACGCTGCACCTGCCCGCGAGTCACCACGCGTGCAGAGCTTCTGCAAATTTGCCCGACGCGTCGGAGTTGAGGAAGGTTACAAAACCCCTCGGTGCTATTTATAAGAGCGGCGAACTGATTTCGGCTGCAGGTGACATTTTGAGCCGAGCGACCGCCCTTCGTAGCCGGAATCACTGCGAACTGCTTCGGGTGCAGCTCTGCGAGCCCGGGGTCCTGCCTCGGCGCTGCATTTACCGGGAGAGCCCGAGCACAGACCCGCACCCTTCACCCCGGGAGCCCTCCTGGCGCTCGGCGCAGCCACAAGTGGCACCGCCAGGGCTTCACGCGGCGCGGGCAGCCCCCGATCCCATCTCGCCCGACCCCGTCTCCCAGCCTGGTAACGAAGCTGGCACTCAGAGAGGATCGCCGAGGCTCGCGGCCAGCCGGAATGAAGCCCCAAGTAAATGCAACAAACCCGCAGCGACTGGGAAACAGATGGGCAGGGATGGAGGCGGCCGGTGGCAGCGCGCAGGTTTCCCAGGCGCTGCCCTTTCCAGGTGTTGAGTCAGCCCCGCTGGCACGATCTGCATCTCAGCCCTCCTCCTGCCTCGGTTTCCCCTTCCGATAACTTCCCCAAAGCTGCAGCAGCTCGCCAAGGCAGCGCCAGGGGCCACAGGGCACACAAGGGTTTATTTCTTCCTTCTTCATGGTGATTTTCTTGGAGATGCCGCCCTGATGCTGCAGCCCCTGAGGGATGGAGGTTTCCTCCCCCAAAGCGCGCTCATCTGGGCTCTGTGGCTTTGGAACAACCACGTCCCAGTGCCCTGCTCACAATTCACCGTTCCCAGCCCGGCCAGGGGGCAGCAGCACCCAGCAGGGCTTGTCCTGGCTGCATTTGGGTTCCTCCCCAGCCCTTCTGATGGCAGGCAGATCACAGAGTGAAAATTTTCCTTTTTTATTTTTTTTTTTCCATTTAAGGCAAAGTCCTGGGGTGTGCCAGAGATGCCTCTGCCCCCAGAAGCTGGGGGACTAACCCAACAAGACACGCACTGAGCAAGGAAGAGGGGATCATTTGCAGCCAGTCTTGAAGCACAACGATCCCACAACCTGCACCAGTCGGAAACCACAAGGTTTGCCTTTGGCATCCCATCCCAAACCCTCCTCATCCTCCTCATCCTCAGAGCAGGGACGAGGCAGGTGCCCACATACGTTACCCACGGATCCTGGGGTACAACCTCAATGGCAATGACCTGCAAAAGGGACCACCACCCTTGGGTGAAGATGGGAAGGGAGACAACAATTGTGTAGGCTTTCGTTTTCTGTTTTTGTTTTGTTTTGTTTTTTTTTCCCAATCTCTGCTTTTGCCTCGGCTCCCCTGCCCTCCGCCGAGCATTTCAATAGCAAGGTGGCCAAATCGGGGCCGTTTTTTAATATTCCGGCTGAAAATGAAAGACATTATCAGCAGGACGGCGCCGTTATGAAGCTCGGCCGGGCGATATGACAAGCGGGGAGTGCTGGAGGAAGCCCCAGGCATACTGATCGCCCCCACAGCCCCGACCACGAGCACCCGACAGCACCCCAAGGACCCCACACCCTGCACCGCCTTCGGGGCCGCTCCTGGCCCAACAACAGAGGGAAATCCAGAGAGGTTTTTGGAAACCAAGTGTGGTGTTTTCCCTGATGAGCTAGAAATCAAAATGGATTATTTTTTGTCTCCCATTGTGGGAAGGGAATTAGAGGCCACGGGTGGGAACGTCACCTGGCAGGGTCCTGCTAATCCTTGGGCTCCCGGCCCTCGTGGAGCTGGGTGACTTCACGCTCACCAACACGTCTGAGGATCCCCAGCATCACCATCAGCTTTGAGGAAAGGACTTGGGAGCCTCAGACAGCTGGGCAGATTAGAAAACTCATCTCCAGGTTTCCCCAAAGACGGGGGGGGACATTATCTCCACCCTTTACAACTGGATCTGCGGCGGAGAAGACGCACCAAGAGCACAGACTGTACCAAAGCGAGGTGAGGACCCAACCTGCCCCCAAAGCTGACCACAGGTTTCACCTGGAGAGGGCCAAATGTGCAACTTGGAGGTGGTCCCCAAATTTTCGCCCTCCCAGCGGTGTGAAACGGGCAGACTCTGGAGCAAGATGCGCGGCCCCAAGCGCTGCTGCGCTGTGCTCCAGGCACCGTGGGAGGAGATCAAGCCCTATCTCACGCTCCCTATCCGTATCGCTGGGTTTGCTGTGAAAGCTTTTTGGCCCCAGAAGCCCTGCGTAAACAGAGCGGCGAGCCAAGCTCCACGGGAATCCACCCAGGCTCCGATAGCCAACATCTAACAAGGGAAGGGAGCCCTTCTCATCCACTCCCTTCCACGTTGTTTTTCCAGGAGGAAAACATCTCCCCTTGCTTTTAAGCCCCCCTAATCGACCTCAAACCCCGGGGATGACAATTCCCAGTGCCCGGCCCGAAATGCCCTGGCAGCATCCCACCTCACCCAGCTCTCCCCTCTCCTTTGGCACCGGAGGAGCTGCTTCGCTCAGGCAGCTCTGGCTCTCCAGCCCCGCCGCTTAGCCCGTTCCCTTCCTTGACGTGACAGGTTTGCAGGGACCCCAGAGACTTTTTTCCCCCCTTGATGGGCTCAGCACCAGCTCGCCGAGTCGTGGGGCTGCCAAAAACAAAGGCTGGAGGGCGAGGGGCCAGGCGGGAGGCTGCGCGGAGCAGCGTGGAGCCTGGCGGCACATCGGCCCCGTCCCCTTGCCAGCAGGAATCAATGGAACAAAGGCAGAGCGAAGCACAAGGTCATGGGAATAACGGGCCGTAATTTAACTGAGGGCAACGAGAACGGGGAGGGGAGGACAAAAAAAAAAAAATTATTGGGGGAGCTGGGGGAAGGGAGAAGGGCTTGTGCGCGTTGGGATGCTCGGACGATGCGGCGGTGTGCCCAGTGCTGGGTCTAGCAAGGAAAGGGGGAGATGGCACTGCAAAGGGGGTGTCCGAGCAGCAAAATAAAGGCAGCAGCCCCTGGCCAGCAGGTCAGCTCGGTGGCTTTAGGGACACGGCAGGCAGCAGGCTTCAAGCCCCAGCGATTGCACCGAGGTCTCTCCTTGCTCCTTCATCTCTCCACGCCTGTATCAGGAAGCAAAGCGCAACCAAGTGGAGAGGAATGGGACATGCTGATGGGCCCTTCCTACAGAGCAAGGAAGCAGAGGGTTTTTTTTTCTCTCTCCTGCTCACTTTGAGAGAACTTAACTTAGGCAGAGTGGTGTCTGGTTGCTCTTGGGAGCGGAGCAGGACTCCAACAGCCAAGGGTCAGCGGCTGGCACTCACGGATCTTGGTGAAATACTGAGAGCAGCCCCCCAGAGGCAGACCTGCTGTCACCCACTCCTCCCTAAACGCAAGGTACCAGGCTGCAGGAGCACACAAGAAGAGTGTCACAGACGGATTCCCGACGTACAACACAGCAACCAGCCTCTGCCAGGCTGGGGAAGGAGCCCGCATCCCCCTTCTCAGCTCCAACCGCTGGGCCATCTGCCTTCCCTCCTACCAGGCAAACAGTCTCCTGCTTCTTCCCACCTCCTCGTGCTCGCTAGCTGGAGCCAAGCTCCTCAAAGGCCAGCCCAATATTTCAGTTCCTCATGAACGAGGTGCTGGAGCCGTCCTCCTTCCCGGCTGTAACGAGGCTGTTTATTAGGGAAGGGGCAGCGACGTCCTCTCGTCGCCCGGCTTCCTACAAAATTCATTTTTACAGCATGCACCGAGCCATAAAAAGGTGGTAAATATTCATCGTATGAAAAACACTCATGGAGAGGATATACTGCACTTAAGAGAGAGATCTGCATTCATTTGATATGCTGCAGGGAGGCTTTTTAGCGACTGCAAACTTGTGAATCCCCGCTCTGCTGCAGAAAAAATTGAAGGAGGGAGGCTGGGCTGCAAGTCCAGGATCCTGCACGCTCTAGGAAGGAGCTGCTCTCGTGGGCAGGACGGGAGGAGGGGGAAGCTTGTTAAATCAAAAGGCTTAAGCCCAGCTCCAATAAGGATCACGCCGCGTCTCCTTGAGGGACCACAAACCTCCCAGGCAGCGGTCGTTTGGCCTCCATTTATCTACCCGTGATAAAAAGCTCCAAAACCTGGCACGGGTCCTCTGCCACAAATACCTCCTCCCTGGGTCCTGGGGAATATTCAACAACCCCAAAAGGCTCACAGGGCGGCGTGGCAGGGCCGGGGGCCGGCGTTTCCCCAGGAGCTGCTGGATCTGCTGCACGCGGTCCCCGCCGGCACCCCGGTGCTGCCTCCACCTCCAGCAGCTCTTTGTGCAAGCGAACGCCCCAGATCACCATTTCCAAGGGAGCTGCTGGTGGTGCTGTGCCCTTCGCACCATTTAAATGTCCGATTGCACTCATTCAGCCCCCTGGAAAAAACCAGCGCTCCTCCAGCCCGTGACAGCTTTGACAGCCAGACTCCTTAATTCCTTTTTCTTATTCCCTTAATCTGTCATCTTTATCAGGCTGGGGAAGTGCCAGGCAGCATGCAGGAGCCCCGGCCCCGATCAATCTCCACATTACAGCTGACAGAATGGTGCTAATAACTTATTGATCTCATGTTTGCCAAGCCCCACCGGGGCTGAAAGGCTGCCATTGATTGGCTTGAGGGAAGGAGCCTCTCAGCTGAGAGCAGAGGAAAGCCTTCGGATTGTCTTCTTCCCCAGGAGCTCGGCGATGGAGGGAGGGAGGGTGGGGAAGGGCCAACGGGGAGGAGGACCCGGGAACCGAAGGGAGGGAGGGCGCACGTGTGAGACGGGGATTAAGGATGGAAGCAGAAGGAGGGGAAAAAAAAGGGGTTGAGAACCAAGGAAATGGGAGAGGAGCGAAGAGAAGAAAAGGAATTGGAACAAAAGGCTTGTGCAGAGCTGAAAAATTAATGAGGTGGGCAGGCGACCCTCCTCTTGCTCATGGCAAAGGGTTAATAAAAAAATCTTTCCAACCCCCAGGCCTCCAACCTTGCTCAGCTGCTCCCAGCTCCACTCACATTGACCCAAAGCACGCGGCACCACCGGTGCTCTGACCAGGTCTGATGCCACAAACTTGCAAGCTTGAGGGGACATCATCTCGTTTCATTTAGGAGCTGGTTCCCTGCACTCACATCCCTGAGAACCCCCTCCCAGCTCCTGCTCTTGATTTGCACCGAGGAGGCTCATTTCCATCAGAAGCCCCCGGGCAGGCTTTGCCAAAGGGTGGGTGTGCTGGAGCAGTGCTGGAGGGCAGGACCTGACCTGGCAGGGCTTCGGCTTCAAGGGAACAAGGAGCAGGGCAGCAGCTCCACGCCTGCTACCTGAGCACCAAATCCCACTGCAGGCTTTGAGGTCAGGAGGAACAGGGCTGCAGCTGCCACGCAGCAGGAGCAGGAGGCTCAGGTTTGCAGCACCAAACCCACGGCACCCAAACCTGATGACAAATTCGCGTGCCGGAGCAGGGGCACTGCCAAAACCCTGCCTCTGAAGCATCACCTGGACTCGTGGCAGGGGCTCACAGAAGGGGATGTGTCGGGTACCAGCCACAATCCATGCTGGATTCCTGCAGTTACCATCAGTGAGGTGTCACCGATTTGTTTTCAGTGCTTTTCAAGCCGCCTGTGAGACACCTGGGACAGGAGGTGGGAGCAGGGAGGAGGTTATTTTTGGAAGCAGGATAATCCTGCTCTTCCTAGAGCTGCAAGGAGAGGAAGAAAGTCGCTGCTGATTTCCGTTTCAAAGCCACCACGCGTGCCAACCTAAGTCTGGTGGCTGAGCCAGCACAGGCACCGTGTCCTGGCCGTGCCGGGCTGCCCGGAGCACACCAGGCACAGGAGACACCAAACTGCTTGCTCCAAG
The DNA here is from genome assembly GCF_964035555.1 of Netta rufina. NCBI lineage: Eukaryota > Metazoa > Chordata > Aves > Anseriformes > Anatidae > Netta > Netta rufina. Next base: position 6,608,122 of record NC_140146.1, read on the forward strand.
CACAGGGCACTGAACTACGTGATTTCCTTCTCCTCCTGCAGTGGCAAGGCCAAAAATCTACAATGACACCAGCAAAAGGCACTGCACTGACCTATGCAGGACACAAAAAAAAGGGAACGCTCCCATGTCTGGCTTTCCCATTTTTCCTTCACCTCCCGAGCCCTCCATCTGGGTTACAGAAGGATGCTGGCTGCCTCCAACCGGGCTTCAGAAAAAAAAATAAAAATTAACTTAAATAGAGCACAAAGAAAGGACAATCCTCCAGATCCCAGCCAAGAGGACAAATGGCAGCGACAGAGCCCAGGCCCTCACGTTGCCTAGGCGAACAACTGTCCTTCGTGGAAAAACATGCGAACAAGGGTGGCTGGGCTTACAACTCCCAGATGCCCTCTTGGTGCTGATTTTCTGCTCAATTTAAGGCAGCAATTCAATAAAGGCTGCTGCTTTTTTTTTTTTGTTATTGTTTTGCTTTGTTAAATGAAAACATGCCTGCATCCTACCTCATTATCACACGCTCAGAAAACAGCCGTTCGCTGTGCCCCTGTCTCTAATCATTAGCTACGACATCCCTGATCCCAGTTCCTTCTCAGCCCCCATGTATTAACTCCTCCCTAGCAGAGGAAAGTCCCAAGACCACTTTGGACCATGGGAAGCTGCCTGCAGATCACTCCTGAAATTTCTCCTCCTGTTAGCCAACAGAGCATCACGTGGAAAGATGAGACGGGAGCCTTACCGCAGAAGAACGGATAACCTTGGAGAGGGAGAGAGATCTCTTTCAGGATGTTTTTGAGACACACGAAAAAAAGTGTCGGGACTTGCTGTGCCCATGAAGTGCCCTCTCAGACCACGTTCAGACATCAAGCCGACCCCAAGAGGGGCAGGAGGAGGAGAGGGGAGACCCAGCCACCTTCCTCCAGCACCAGCGAGCCTGATGCCTCCACTTCTACCCGTGCAAACGGCCCTCCTGCAAGTGGAAAGCCATGAAATCTGCAGCACAGAGGGGGTTTGGTGAGAAAGTGGAGAAATTAGGACATGAGGAGAAAGAGGGAAATGAGGTAGGGCCACGGGACCAGGACCGCAGAACGCGTGCGCACCTCCTCAAGCGGCGCGCACCCACGCAAGGGAGAGCCACGGGCGCCTGCCCCAGGAGCCCCACGAGGGCTCCTCCACCCTCTCCTGGCAGACTGCATTAGCCAAACGGGATAGAGGGGATTGGACTTGTTTACAGGCACACCGCTAGCTGCTTAAAGGGGCTCTAAATCCGTGTTTGATGTGCAAACCGCCAGCTTTGCCGCCGCGCCTTTGTCGAGCAGCCCCGGCTCTGCTCATCCCCGTGTGTGCCTCTCTCTCTCTCAATTAAGATTAAAAGCGCCTTGTGCCATCATCCGCTCTCAAGGTAAGCCCCTCTGTAGTGCCATCGCTGTACCCTGTCTGCTGCCTCGCCTTTATCTGATCCATTTGGAAACGACTTTTATATTCTCATTAGGCTCGCCGCCTGCCCTCCCCTCCCACGCGCGCTCCCCCGGAGGCATTTCAGCACACTTGCTCTACCTTTGCAGATGTTGCTAAGCCTCTTACTGAATCTCACCGAAGCAGGCTGTCTCCGCGTGTTCCCAAGGAAGTACAGCCCCCATTATAGGCACTTTTCCTTTCTTCCTCCATTTGGCATATTATATCCCCATCGTGACTGCAATTTAATTAGCACCAAGGAAAGCATCCTCCGGCATTTCCCGCTGCAGAGCACCTCCACGAGAGAAGGGCTGAACAAAAAATCAGGTCTGCAGGGCTAAGAGAGGAGCGAGCACCAACCTCTCCCAGGTAAACAGCCCCGGGAGCTGTGGGAATGGCAAAAAAAACATTTTTCCAGGCAGGCTCCCTGCGTGTTCCCCTGCCCGCCCGCAGGCTGCCAGCCCCAGGGGAGCAGCTCGCCTCCCCTCTGCGCACAGGGGGCACCTCGCTGCCCTCCCCTCTCAGCAGCTGCATCAGCCAGCTCCAATTTGCAATAATAATACTGATTTTTATGGAGTCAGGTTCAGCTCAGAGGAGGAGATTAAACCCAGGAGCTGGGTGGAAGCCCAGCAGAGGTATAACCTCGGCTTCAGAAGAGGAGCTGGGAATCACTGTGATCAACGGAGATCTCTGGAGCTGGCAGAGAGGCAAACACCCTTCCCTTGCAACACATTCCCCGATCCTCCAAGAGCATTTACTCCAACCCGTGCTGGAAGCAATGGACATTTGCACTCTTGAAACTTGCACAACCCTTTGGTGAGCAGATGTTACCCAGTCTGCTGGGGAACCAGTGCTCCCAACCTGCAAGCACGAGCTCTTCCACTCCCAGCCACACAGAGAGGAAGAGAAAGCAGAAGCAGCAGAAAATTTACTTATTCTTAATTTAATTATTCTTAAAAGTCTGAGAATTTACTATTCTTAAAAGCCTGACACTGCCAATGGTCATCCCAGATGAGACCAAAGGAAGGACGGTAGGAAAAGCAAGGTGCACGGTGGTGCAGACGGGTGAATTCCTAACCTAGGACTGAGATGTTTTTTTTTTCCTCAGCCAGTTCAAAATTCAGAGTTACGAGCAGGGCAGCTCTTCCCCGAAACCCGGCACCCCCTGGGACCTAAGGAAATCCAAGTGCATTGGTGATAATAATTGTAATAAATCTGCAGTGCCGCAGAGCGGGCCCAACGCGCGCGGGTTTGCTCCGTGATTAAGAGATCACTGCAACACCCCCAGGTCCCCGGTGGGCCCCGGGCGCTGAGATACGGCTCCCATGCATCAAACCCCTAAGAATATCTCAATCATTACCGCAGCCGAGCACGGCTCCGGAGCCGATCGATAGGGCAATTAGATTTTATCGGGACACGCCTCTCAGCCACCTACTTCTGCTGTCCTTGCAAAAGCCTCGCTCACCCCTCCTGGTGCCAGAGAAGCACTGGCTGGAGCAGATTCATGTGGTTTGGGTTTTTTGTTTGTTTTTTGTAGGTTTGTGCTCTTGGTGTTCTTTATTTCCTTTGAAGGCCCGGTGTCAAGATGCTTTGAACATGAGTGAGGCTGCCAGCTATTTCTATCCGGAGCTCTTCCTCCAGCACACACCCCAGCAAGGGGGAACACCCCCCTGAACCCAAAATCTCTCACCTGGGGAATCCCTAGGAGCACGCTTTAATCCACATTGTCCTGTTGTCACAGGAACAACAACAGAGAGGTCTAGCAAAGAAGCCAGGGAGGACAACCCAGGGAACAGAGCTCTGCTGTTGGCTTTACCACCTTGGGCAGATTTCCCTCTCCATGCCTGGGTTGACCCATGCACCTCCACAACGTACTCTAAGGCTGGTGGAAGGCGTTATGCATCTTGTCCAAAAAAAAATCCCCTCCCTGGTAGCACAACTACCCTCTTTTCCCGTTATCTCTGTAGACTAGCAGTAATGGTCTTCTCATTTCTGATGGGCCATGTATTTTCAAAGCACTGTAGCTCTCAGATTTGGTAGGTGCTAACCTTGCCAGCTTGTGACCGTCACCACACTCACCTCAATCACACCGAAGCTCAGCTGTCTGTCTGTGCTGACTCCACAGTCGTTGTAGCTCTTTGGGCCTCTCCTGACCCAAAATGCAGTGACTTCTTTTGTCCCAGCTGTCCCAAGCCTAAGACTGCACCTCCTCCGGGCTCCTTGTTCCAAGCAGCCGGCGCCCACCACGAGGGGTTATCAGCCCCTCTTCTGGCCAGGGCCAAACCCTATCCGAGTCCTTCAGGACCATTTATTTTGGAAGTTCTGCTTCTGCTTTCCCAAACTGAGCTGTTCAGTCTCTGTTCCCAAATTTAACCATCACCATTGATACACAGCGGCCTGGTTTCACTTAAGAATTATTCATAGACCTTCCGAGGACGTTAATATCAGTCCTACTCTTCCAACCACAGGCCTTTTATGCTCCAGCAATGTTCTCCTCAGTCCCTTTTGACCCAACCATCAGCCCAGCTCTGGCTTGAACCCTGACTCCCGACTCACCTGCCCCCCAGACCTCACCCGAGCCCTACAAACCATCCGTTTCCAGCAGTTCCAGCCCCTTCCATCATTTCAAAGACCGTTCAAGATCCAGTAACTATTCCAATTTTCCAGTCCACATTCAAAACTATCGCACTGCCTCTGCTCTTAGCCTTAACTATAAATCAAGCGACTCTCGCCGAATTAATCATAAACCAACCAACCCTGCCAACTTCAGCCCTCTTAGCCCCGGGGGCCCTGCAATAAACAAATCTCTCGCAGCCGTGCTATCCCCGTTTCTCACTCCCCTGCTTATAGCCATAACCAAAAAAGCCACAGACACTCACCCCTCGTCCTGAGCATACACAACCTTCGGTCCGAGCTGCAGCTCAGCCTCCAGAGCGCTCAGCCCCTGCTGGCTGGGACCATAAACGTTAGCATAACCCAGCAAACACTCGAGCATCCTATTCCGACTTACTTCTAGAGCAGCACAGCTCACGGTCACAAGCGATGCAGGAGTTTTTTCAGATGTGTTAGCATCGTTTCTTCAGCGCCGTCCACCTCCAAATGCTGCTCTGGGGGTGAGATTCTCAGTGCCTGTCCTCAGAGGCAGGCAGTGCAAACGGCAGGCAGCCCCGGGCACGTTTCTTTTCCCCTTACTAAGAGGTTTAAACACCAGCCAGTCTTTGAGACTAACCCAACATTAAGTCTCTTAAAATTATACACGCAGCAATTAGTTCTAGCGTTCTCCCCTCCCACTCACGCCAGTGCAAACAAACAGCACCGAGGCATAAATCCAGTAATCGGCGGCAGCTACAAACCCCCAGCACCGTTTTGTTTCTGGTCCCTTGGCTTCCAGTGGTGGTGGTGCAGGTACCAGAGCAGCACACCTAGACCCAGAGCTGGCAGGTTCTGGGGAGATTTTGGCAAACGAGCCTCCCTTGCATCAAATAGGCATGGGGAACGAGCCATTGCCAGGCAGCAGGGACAAAGCAAGAGCTGAACCATCCCCGCGGAGATGTGACAAAGCCCCTCTCCCTTCGGATAGCCAACAGCCCCACCATGCCCCCAGCTGCTCTTTTGCTGGTCGGCTCTCTTTAGACACACCAGATCTATCACGTCCTGAAAGGCTCTGTCACTTGCTCGGTGGCCTCTCGTGTGAACGAGCCCTCTGCTTTTTCATCGCTCAGCCTTTCCTTGGGATCAGAGCCAAGCGCCGCCGGCCCCACTGCTACAGCCCCTGCGTGGTGCCTGTGTTTCATATTTCTCACCGTTTCTTTCGGGTAGGAAGCTAACTGGAGAACCTCGAGCACGAATTCTAGCAAGTACAAACGAGGACCTCACCATCTAATCTTTGCTCCTGTTTCACACTGACGGGAATGAAAAGTGCACTTTGCATTTCTGGAACGTTAAGGATCTCGGAGAATTTCAGCAGCGCTGATAAAGCCCAGCAGCCTCCCCGGGCAGCAAACATTATTAAAACCCATTTTAACACGCGAGGTCAGCTGAGACATCCAGACATGAGTAACGTCGTACGGAACAACTTATCTCTCTGGCCAGCGTGCCTTTTGGAGCTGTGTAACGAAGAGAAAAGGGAGATTCAGCTGCGCAAGCGAGGAGGGGGAGCTGCTCGTGGCTGCCCTACAGCCAGCCCAAATCCCCCAGCTCAGCCCTACACACACGTGGGACTCAGTGCTCCCTGCAGAAGCGGTTGCAGCAGCCCAGGTGCCACTGCAGGCAGGAGGAAAGGGGCCAAGCCTCAGCAAAAGGTGAACCAGGTGCCTCCAGAGACCTTCCCAAAGTGCATTAGACGTGGCACTCTTCCCTTCGGATCCTTGGTTACGTTACAAGGTCAACAGAATGACTTAGAGGCAAGTATGGACCAAACCACACCGAGATTTTCAGGGAAGGCCTAACATTAAGATGCACAGAGAGAGCCGGGTCTGATTTGGAAGCAGAGAGATTGCTGCTTTCCCTACAGAGAACAGAGAAGCCAGCATTACTCCCACTTTTTTCCTCAACTTTTAATTATTCTCCGAAGCAAACCGTAGGCTCTGCAAGCAGCAAGCAGAGCTCTGCTTTGTTACCAGCGCCTCACTTGTTGGCTGATGCGCGTCCACCACCAAAGCATCCCCTTCCTGACATCCAGACGGGCACAGCACTTCTGCTTTCACCATGTCAAAGAAGTTCAACTTCCAAAAACAAAAACAAAAACAAAAACAAACAAAAAAACAAAAAAAAAAAAAAAGGGAAAAAAAGAAAAAAAGAGAAAGAAAAAAGCCAGGTAGCAGTCCAAAACCAAACAAACACACACTCACAAAGGAGTTGGCAGGCACAGAGGCAGCATGGGGAACCTCTGATTAATGAAATTACAAATCAAACCGTGCTCTCTGCAAGGCCTTTCTGCTTCACTTGACACTAACCCTGGGGACATTTCACTTCTTTGCTGGCGCAAGCTCCTTTGCCAGTAGTTTAACACAGACCACTAGATTTGAGAATAAAGCAGGGCTGAGATCTCAAAAGACCGCACCACTTTAACACCAAGAAATCCTTCCCATGTTAATCTCCGGCCAGAATATTAAGAGACTTCACGTAGCTCACTCTGAAGTGTAACACGAAGAGCCACAGGGAAAAAAAAAAAAAGAAAAAAGAAAAAAAAGAAATTGAAAAAATGCACAAAGGGAGGGGTGGAAGAGAAGGGAGGGAAGTCGCCGAGCCCCAGCCAGCAGGACCTGCTCCAGCCCCTTACCTGCTGCTCCCAAGCCAACGTCGATGCTGTTCCTCTTGAATTCACAGCGGCTCTGGGTCTCTGGCATAACGAGCTGACGGCTCTGATGCAGGTTGGAGATGATAGTGGAGAGGTCGTTATCACGGCTGCAACAGAGCAGAAAAGCACCAAGTTAAGGAAATCCTATTTGCCACCACGTAATTGATTTCTGTGTGCATGTGCGTACGCGTGCGCAAGCCGCTTTTGTTTGCCCCCGACATCGCCGCCTTGCAGGAAAGGTTCTCCCCCCCCAGCCGCCAGGCTCCAAGGTAACCTCCTCTACTTTTGGGGAGCGGAGAGCGAGCACGAGGCACTTCCCAAGCGGCCCTCTCATTTCCCATAAAGTGCTCGGCAGCTGCCAGAGCTCCTGATTTCAGTGCTGCCAGATATAACTTGCGTGGGCCAGAACTTACATCTCAGATGGAAAAACTGAAAGCGCACGAATTGGCAGATCTGTTCCCGAATTAATAGGAAACTTGAACTGAAATAACTGATAGTCTTCTATCAGCTGCCACCCCTCTATTCTCAAAAAAGTAAGTTTTTCCATTCCATCACTGCTGGAACACAAGCCTACTTTATTTACTTGAATAATTGTTTTTCTTCTTGGAGAGAAACCCACCGTGAACCTGGCCATCTGCATCACTCCGAGCCCACGGCTCAGATTTATTTACAAAACTAATTTTCAACTCTTCACTCCTGAAATAATTCTCCCTTCTTTCTGGGCTGAGAGCACACAGAGTGGTTCAGCATTACTGTGCCTGCTCTCAGGCTGCTGTCGAGTAGGCTACTTCAGTCTTTTTGCTTTTCTCCTTCTATGGAGAGGGAGAGCACAAGCGCAAAAAGACAGTCGCTGTAGCAGATACTGCAGTTCAGCCGGCAAATGCTTTGGCTTGCAAAGCTCTTGCAAAATATTTCTCAATAAACGATGCACAAACACTGAAGAGGAAGAACAAGCAAAAAAAAAAAGCAACCAACCCTATACGTGATACTAAATGGAAACGCTGGATCATCTCCCTCCTTTTTGGGTTGCGTCTACGTTAAAGCACCCATCCTTCCAGCACGAGGTGCTTGCTCCGAGCTAGACGTGGCTCTTTTCCTTCCTCCCCCCTTCCTAAAAGGAAGGCGAGGGGCAGAGGAAGCAGAGACACTTACAAAACCCCGTGGGACAGCAGCAGAGCTGTGTCCCCATGCCCGCTGCCCTCCCGGCCCCTACTCACAGGAGGAGCGCGCCCGCTCGGTGCCGCTGCCACAGGCAGCACATGGCCACCAGCTCCCTGCCGCAGAAAAAGTGTCCTCACCTGGGACCCGTGGGACAGCACGGAGGGTGCATTATCTGCAGAGCCACCCCGCGATCCTCTTCCCTTAAATATATCCCCCTCCTCTCCCCCCTCACCTCCTCCCCACCTGCCAGCGGCTCCGGGCACCAGCCCCGGATCTGCTCAGATGCTCCGGGGAGCCCAGCCCCGGTGCAGAAGCAGGGGCTAATCTGTCGTCTAGCTCCCCGCTAATCAGATAAGTTTATGACAGAAAGTCTTTAGACAGAGGTACTTTCAGCGGGCGTCTGGCTCCAGATTTTCACGAGAGGCAGCAGACACGACCGGGCTCCCGTTGCAGCAGGCGCTGCCCCGCTCCCCGCTGCTCCCCCCGCGGCCCCAGCACCGGGGCTGGATGCTCAAATCCCAAAGCCTTTGAGCACCCACTGCATCTTCCTCCGCTAAACCAGTTCAGATTCCTCCTTATGCAAGCAGAAGGCTAATTACTTAAGCAAGCCCACAGGTGAGTGGGAAGCCCGTTTCTCCTGCGCCAAGCAGTTTTGGGTCTTATCCTCTTTTAGCTGCCACCTTTAAGATGCATTATGCAAATATTTGGGTGTCTTAAGTCATTTATGGGATTAATGTGAAGTGATTATCAGTTCTTTTTAATCATGCCAATCAATAACTGGATGTCAGGGACAGAGGACAAATGCAGATAAACGCTGCCATCAGCACTACGCTCGGGAAAGGGCGGAGGAGATGAGCCAGAAGTGCAGAGGGAGAAGGCAGGGAGTAGGAAGAGAAAAATGGGATAATTACATCTTTGCATTTGCAGAGTGCCTTGCATCCCAAACGAGCCCAAAGCCCCTCTCATACGTAAACACGGCAAGAGAGCTATGAAAAGGAATTGGGTTTTTATCCAGCACTAAAGCACAGCTGCCTCTCTTTCTGGAAAAGGGCACGGCGACTCCCGAACGCGGCTCAACCCGACGCAGCCGCTGGAAACCAGAATGGGTCTTTTCCTTCCAAAAAGAAATCGACATTTTCAGATTTTCCATGACCTTGAATTTAAGATTGTCATGGTATCAAAAGGTGTGTTTGCAAGTCCGAACTCCAGGCAGGCTCAGGAACCCAAGCAGGCTTTGAACCCGGCTCAGCCTCCCCACGCAGCCAGGCAGGAGCCCAGGAATCACAACGTTGCTGGAACACCTTTGCAGAAGGCAAAGCGAGCACCAAGGTGACATTGAGAGGAAAGGGGAGAAGGACTGCAGCTCGGGCAGCTTTTAACACATCAGCCTGTCCCCAGGAGCTGTTCCTCTGCCTGGGCGTGTGGGAGGCTTGAAGCAGGGGCTGCCTTTTTGTTCTGGGCTTCTTCCACAGCCGGCACAACGGGAGTGCAGCTTGGAGCTGGGGCTCAGTCTTAGCAGGAGAAAAGAAACACCGAGGGGTGGCTGGATCAGCTCATGAAAAATTGAAACACCTTGCTGCTTAGGTCAAGATTTTAAGCATTTTTTTTTTAATATTTCAGGCCCAGCTGGCTCCACGCAGCTGCAGGCAGCCACCAGTGACCGTGTGGGCTCTCCAACAAGGGATGTTCTTGTGGAAGGCTCTGCTTGGACCCCAGGGGGTTCTGCCACCACGCTGGGGGCACAGAATCAAACCAGCTTCAGCTCTGCAGGCAACAGCTCTGCCACCTCCACCTTACCTAGACCTGCTCAAGGCAGCAAACCGGCCTCGTTTTCAGCAGAGACCCTCCTGAGCCTCTAAAGGGCGAAGCCCAACCGACTGCTTTTCATCCCAATGCCATTGAAAAACACAACTAGTCAAAGTTTAATTTGTTTAACAGAACCTCAGGTCTCCCCTTAGCCAGGAGGTAGGGCTCTGCCCAGCCAGTCTCAGAAGTCTCCCTGCTTTTGCACGCTCACCACCTTGGACTCCAACACTGCAACTGCCTTTGCACCTTCCCTGAGATCGCACTGCCTCACCCCCTGCCTTGTCCACCTGCCATACAACTCCTAGAAACAGCCTGGCGTGTTTCTCGACAGAAAGCAGCTTCTGGAAAAATCCAAGCCAGCACCTACCTTTCCTGAAGGCAAACCATGCGCTGCCCCAGCAAGCACCGCTGCAAAACGAGGGGCACCTGGGCAGCCCTCGGCTTCCAGGTGGTCGATGATGGCCCTGCATCAATTCCCTTTGACCACCTGGTCCCTGATTGCTCACCCCCACTCCTGCTGGATTTTTGTGCCCGCATCCCATGCAAAAAGCCCCCATCTGAGCCCATCTCATGGATGTGCTCAGGTTTTAGGGCTGCCTCAACAGCTGGCACGGCACAGAAGTGATGCCCGCACCCAGGATGCAGGGTGCTTGGTTTGCTCTCAAGGCACAAGAAGTGTTTTCAGAAAGGCCAGTTGTTCCTATGTCTTTACACCCCCCTAAATTGCTCCCATTTATCCCAGTGTACACAGAACGGGAAACAAACTGCTGGGCTCAGGGATCCAGCAGCAGAGGCAATGCAGGACTGGAGTGCTCCCCCGGAGGGAACACAACCAGAAAAAGAGTGTCTGGCTCGTGGGATACTGAGATGCAGAATTAAGATGCTTCAGGAATACCAGCATTCACCTGGCTGCTTGCACCACAAATTAATGCAGCTGAAGACGAGGCTTGAGGCTTCCTGGAAGGAAAAACCCAACAGGGGTGCGAGAGCATCGCCTCCGCAGCCCTCAAGAGCACAACTCTTGCCTGACCCCAGCAGGAAGGAGCCTGCCCCGGGGGGACTGGAGGGGACAGGTCCTGCCACGAGGAGGATTTCCCCCTCCGTGTGCTGAAGGGAGCAATTCCTCCCAGGTGCTCACTTGCAGCCCCAGCAGGGCACAGGCACGCTCTGCTCTTCCTTTGTCTCGTCTCCGCGTCGCTGCCGGGTGCCTGTTAATGCAGGCACCCCCCCCCCCCCCCCCACGCACAAACACACATGCACACACAATCAGATTAAAGGTCTGATCCCTTCCAGTAGCATAATATTATATTTTAAAAACCGGATTAGAGAAGGGGGCTTGAGCAAGATACAGATCTCCTGAAAGGTCAAGGAGGAGACAAATAGCCTTCTGGAGGGCTGCAGGTTGCCATGGCAATGCTCAGTTTGCATGGGGTTTTGGTAATTAATGGTTTGGGGGCCCCCCACTAACACAGGTGTGTTTCACATGGTGTGAGGGATGGCTGCTCGGGGAGTTCCACCTCCCAGGTGCAAGTTGTGCTCTTGCAGTAAAACGAAGGGTGGCAAAGGGAGCACTTAGTGCCAGGGACTGCAGCAGGCTCCGGGTGTGTTTCTGACCGGGATGCGGCTCCGTGTTACTGCCATAACCTTCCTGAAGGCCTTTCTTCTGGCATCTGGCCCAGGATGACCAGAGCTCCGGTCAAAAGATGTGCTTTTCGGGTATTTCTGCTGTTTTGGTGGACCAAGTTTTACGAAGAGCTTGTGGCACAAGCAGACTCAGGTGGCAATTTCAAATCCCGCGCAGCTCGATCCAGAACACCAAGCCTCGGCCAGACCTGTATCTGAACAGGGCATCTGAACGTGCCTGGTAAAGCTGAACTCCTTTTGTCGCTTTCAATTACAGCTGACGTGCTGCTGCTCCTTCTCTGAATCCCCCAGCCTGGGTTTGTGACATCAAACTTGGCAGCGGCGGGGAGCAGTAAACACTCAAAAAGGATGAGGATTTTGTGTGGCCAACTAGAAATGGATGCTGGTGAAGGAGTGACCCTGTCTTCACAAAGATGTCCCTCCTGATAAATAAAGGAAGGGTAGCAGCTGCCTAACAGCACTGAGGACTTCCCTCAAGGCCAACTCTGAAGCTCTGAGAGGCGCTGCAAGAGGCACAGATCTCACGGTGAACCTGGCCTCATGGGCGCAAAGCTGGCGGTGGCAATGTGTGAGTGCCTCTTGATTACTGTGCTCCACGAAGCCTCGGAGAGGTAACCAGCCCACCACCGTGCCATGTGTCTGTCCTGCCTCTGCCTTGCCCAGCTCTCCCCCAAAAAGAACAGCCGAGGCTGCTGCAGGCTGCGTGCCATCCACCAGGACCCCCCCTCTGCCACCGGGCTCTGCCTCGCTGCCAAAAGCAACAGTTGGAGAAGTGGCTGGATATTATTATGGCTTGGGCAGTTTTCAAGTCCTAATGAAGCCAAGGCGCAGGAGCAACAGATCCACTTACCAGGAACACGGGAAAGCTGTGAGAAAGGTTTTGGCTAAGCCACAAGGCGCAGAGCAGCTCACCAGCACCCCGCAACCCAAGCTGTGCGTGGTGCAAGCAGTAGCCACGCAGCTTAAAAGGCCGAGACCAACTGGCTCCTGGATTTTACCTGGATATGGCACGAGATGGAAGCTGCTCTCTAAGAGAACGGCCACCCAACCTCTGAGGGTGTTCCTAAAAACATTTTACCAATGACCTGTTGCACAAAACGAGAGAAGGGCAGGGGAGTGCATGTGCAGCAAGGGCTGTATGATGCCAGTTCCGTGCCAGGCATGGGAAAAAACAACAAAAATCTTCCTCTCCCCAAACCTCGCACCCAAATCCAGTGAGCACTGGCGCAGGACACACATCAGGGCTGACAGTCGAAAATTCCTGTCTCTCCCCGGCGCTCTGACACAAGCAGCCCCCTCTGCAAAGCAGCAGAGAGCCGGACTAATCACTAATGGCTGCAAAAATTACCACTGGAGGAAAAAAAAAAGAAAAAAGCCACGTTGCTAATGGTCTCTCCGAACGCTCTGACTGCTGCACTGTCTGTGTTTAATGGCACCGGCTGCTCCTCTGTCTCCCCAGCGCTGGTGGCTCTGATGAGCCTCTCCCTGTGCCGGCAGCGTAATGCTCCACCAAAGCCACGCGATGGCTGCAGGAAAAAGCACCCCAGAGGACGGACAGACACATCAACAGCTGGGGGAAACGTCACCCCGACAGGAGCTGTCTGCTTGGGAGAGGATGCCACAGAAATCCATGGGCTCATCTGTGTTTTTGGCAGCGTCACCCCATCTGGTTGATGAGCCCCAATATCTGCCCGAGGAGGAGTCCCTCACCGGGACTGCCACCGAATTGGCAAATTTGCTGAGTGTGGCCGTCCCTTGGGACAGCCAAAATGAATTAGGAGGAGGCTGTGGTGGCCAGACGAGCAGCCATCCCGTGGGGCTGACTTGTGGGAACAACAGGGCTGCTTCTGAGCAGCATCTGCAGCAGGAGCCCCTGACCAGCGGTGCCTGCAGCTCTTGCTCCAAGACCCCTTTTGGAGTGCATCACAGAGGATGGAGCAGACCAGGATGGAGCAGGCACCTCCACCTCTTGTCCCCTCGAGGCAGGGTAAGCCGGGAGCTGCTGAGGAACGCCCGGGTTGCCCAGCCCCAGGGGACACCCGAACGGAGACACCACCACCCCAAAACGCTCACGAGGGTGGTGGCAGCTTCCGCTGATCATTAAGGCGAGGCGGATTCAGGCTGGGAGCAATGCCTTTTAAATGTGTTTCATTTACAGACATTAGCAGCGACTGCATCTTTAACAAGGAGAAGGACGAGGAGACTAATGGATGGAGACAATTAACCAAAATATAAATCAGTGTCAGAGGCTCTGCAGCTCGCAGAGGCAGCCAGGCGCCCGCGGGGTCTGGCGATTCTCGCAACGCGCTGCTCCAAGTGACGGCAAAGAGTGACTGCACGGAGGGGGAGGGCGAGGGGAAGAGGAAATTTTGGTCGAAAATCAGATCCTTTTGAGCAACGGCTGCCTCCTGGTTTGCCGCAGCCCTCTCCAAACGAAGGAGGCAGCGGGAACCTCGCTCCAAGTGCCACGGTGCCCCGTTTTCCTCGCAGGGTGGGCCAGGATAAGCCCCGTGGGCCTTTTGGAGATCGCCCACCAGCAGCCTGATCACCGACAGCAGCCCTCTGGCCAGCCCAGAAGAAGAGAACCAACAACTGCAGGGAGGGAATTTCTTTCCCCTGCGGTGCAGCACCGCTCAGCCCTGCCCCAGGAAGGCTGCTCCAGCGGTTAGGATATTTAGCAGGCGTTTGAGGCTCAAGCTGTCGCTTCTCTTCTGCTCCAATTTGCTGCCGGGCACATCGCGGGGACGCACGTGGGCACGGAGAGAGTGGGAGGCAGCAGACACCAAGAGGCAACCCGGCACTACAGCAACAGGAGCTGCAGAGAGAGCTGAGATAAAACGAGGGAGGGATGCTCTCGGCAGACAGATTTCCTAGATCCAAAAGCGGCGAGGCGCTGTGCTGAGGAAATGGCAAAGGAACCTAGCACGGGATCAGCCTGGATCCGTCTTTTGCTAATATTTAATCAACCCAAAGGCAAGCTGTGAAAACCCGGTCAAAAACGCACGGGTGTCTTTGAAGGGATGCAAAGTAGGAGACTGATGCCAGGTTTGGAAGAGAAGAGAGGCTCAGAAAAGTAGCGCGGGAGGAAATAAAACTGAAAAATATTTCTTTTTAAATATGTTTCACCGGCTCTCCATCCCCTTAACGATCACTCAGTAACTGCAGGGATTATATTAAATTTTACTGATCAATACCGTTGCCATAAAACTGTCCCGACCCTCTGCCCCTCCCTCCAATAAAGAAAAAAAAAAAAATCCAATATGCAAAAGGAGGGATGTTAGGGCCTGCAGAGGGAGAGACGCGAGGGCATTGATTGAGGCAGGGGGAGCTGGGGTGGGCGCCCCAAGCACCTCCACGCAGCCCCCCCGGCTCAGCAGGGGCACACCAAGTGTTCCTTCCCCTTCCTCGTCTGGATTTTTGTCTGGTTCGGGGACCTATTTCAGCAGCCCCCCTGGCTTGGGTACCAGAGCCACGCGCTGTTTGCTCTGCACTGACACCTCCCTGCATCACAGACACCCACCTGAGCCAGGCTGAGTCCCTCGCCAGCACAACGCGAGTTTGCAGCTCCAAGGAAAAAAAAACACTATTACCACAACGTGCAGCAACCACAGCGATTTTTCTCCTTCTCCACCACCCTCCCCTCCTCTCCAGCCCCCCAGAAGACAAGATCCTGGTTCGGGGATGGGACAGGAGCGCTGCCAGAGGTGGCCAGCACCCAGCCGAGCCGCTGGGGTGGCCCGAAGCGCAGCCCACGCCCGGGGACAGGACGAGCATGTAAATGAGCCCGTGCCTGTGCGAGGGGAATAATGAGCTTTTTATGGAAGCCATTAAAAGGAAAACCCAGATTGGTCTATAAATACTGTTGCATCATTACAGCAGCGAGAAACAACCTTATGTAACAGCACGGCCACGCAATGGCAGTGCTGGGGGGAAATTACCACGCAGAGGCTCCTGCTTTTTTTTTTTTTTGGTTAGCATTTTTTTTAAACCCACAACAAAACTGATTTCTGATTTCCGAAGCAACAAATACACTCCAAAAAAAATATAATAAAATCATCTTCTACCTCCCTACCGTGTGCGGGTGGACCTGGGGCTCGCTGGAAGGACGGAGGTGAGCTGGGGACTGCCAGCACCGCGCTGCCACTGGAGAAATACCTGACTGCAGCTCCCCCTTAAAATGCCACCAGCATCACTCCCTTCCCCTCAACATCCAGCCTCCGAGGGCTGTTTCAGCACAGATTCATTGAGTTTAAGCCCCAGAAGGGACTGCTCTATCTGGCACATCCGACCTCCTGCACAGAACCTGCCAGCAAGGCTCACCCCGTAAGAGGGTAATAAAAAACCAGGTGCCCAGGTAAGAGGTAATAAAAAAAAATCTCTGCCCCCCAGGAAGCAAAGAGAAAGCCTCTAAACCCCGGGCACACTCTGGATTCACAAGATAAAATGAATCCTCGCAGCTTCTTCCTCACCAGCATTAACCAGTGAGAGGGGGAAAAAAAAATCAAGGGCATTTTGCAGGATGACCGCTGTGACTCCCCGCTACCCGCACGGCACCGGAGCAGTGCAGGCGTCACCGTTTTCTCACCCAGCAGGGCTGGGAGTCGCCTCGGGCTGTGAAATTCAGCACGAAGACTTTCTCCTCGGCATCCCTCGCCCGTGCCCCGGCGTGGCCTTTGAGTGCCAGCGGGCCGCGCGCGGCCAGGCAAGGTCAGCGCCTCCGACAGCGCCGGGCGCTAAGCCCAGGGTGCCTGAGTCAGCAGGAGCAGGGGAGGGCTGGGGATCGGGGAAAGCTGGCGGCTCAGACCGACCGGGGGCTCTCCCCCTCCCTTCTCCCCGCTTATCACCTTGTGCACAGCACAAAACACCCGGCAGCAGCCCCCTAATCGCGCGGCGCGCAGCCAATACCTTCCCTCGCGGGTCGACGCCGGACACGACAGCCAGAGCAGGATAAGACCTCAAAGCTGGGCACAGGAGGATTTGGGTCAAGGATTTGAAGGCTGCGATCAGGCGACTAATAAAGAAGTGGCTGGGGCGGGGAAGGGGGGGAGCAGTGGAGTTTTGTTTCTCGGATGAACAATAGGCAGCGTGACCCGTGTCACTTTTCCAGCAGAGATGGGCAGATAAGCCCCAGGTGGGGAAGCTGGATGCTAGCAGGCTGCCTGCCTCCTGCAGACCTCTCCGTGCCACCCCTGCCCCCGTGCAAGGTGCCAAGAGGCTGGGAGGCGAGCTTGTGATGTGCTTTCTGCTTCCCTCTTCTGAATTCTCAAGCACATCTCCATCTTCTCCATTTGCTCCAAAACCCCAGACCTGGCAACACACTGGCAGCCAGAGATGCATCCAACAGCACCCGCACGTGCAGAACCCAACTGGGCTCTCCATGAACCCAGCTTGGTGCCCACTGAAGGTAATGGAAAGTCTTCCCCTACCTCCACAGCCCTGAGAGCACAGTGTACCCCAGGAGAATTTTGCATCCTAGGCTGAAGACAGAGGCACGATTTCCAAAAAGCAAAGCTCAGGGAACGGTTGCCTTGCTTTCCATGCCTCCTTGGTTATATTTTTATTGCTCGCTCTTCTGGTTGCCTCCTAACACTTCATCATTGATTAAAAAAAAAAAAAAAAAAAAAAAAAAAAAAAAAAAAAAAACACCTCTCAAACACTTTCTGTCCTTCTTAGACATCAGTCTTACCAGACCTTCACGCATTTACCAGCATCCTGCTTCTCGCACACCTCCTTCTGCTGAGATGCCACCCATGGGGCATGGGCAAGAAGGGAAGGAAAGGGGAAAGGCAAGAGGAAAGCGAGCAAGTTTTACAAATTCAAGGGAGCTGAGACACCTGCAAGCCCCAATCCCAAGCGATACGGGCCTAACACTCCCTGCAGACTTATCTCAGAAAAAAAAAAAAAAAGTCATCTTGCAATGTCCTGAGCAAAACGCTCATAAAATTTCATTAATGTTCATGACAGTTCATAAAAATGATCAGTGGAGCTGGCAACTCCAAAATGAGGTGGAAATAAGTTTAAAGATGTTTTTATTGTAATCCTGCTTCGTCATTCAGCTTGCCGCAAGCCCATAAATAAAAGGAAGATGGAACTACATGCTGGTGCTGGACTGGAGATGGTGAAGAGATAAAGCACCGCTGAGACACAAAGGCAGTCACCGATGGCACCTGACTCTGACGGATGGTTTGACTTGTGCCCATCTGGGAAGGTGCCACAAAAGCACTGGGCAAAGGGGATTCCCACCCAACATTTTAGCCTGGGATTTCCCTTCCTGCCTGCAGTAGTGCCTAAGATCCTAAACCTCCCATGCTGGATCTCCAAACGCATCCCATAAGCAGCACTTCCGAAATCCCAGCTCCTTGCCAGACCCCAGTCCCACCCAGCCGCTCCTGCTGCCTGCATGCAAGTGCAGGGAAGGGCTGAAAGATTCCTCTGCCTGCAGCACCAGAGAGCCTGGAGGGCCTGATTTTCCTCCTGACAGGTTTTTTGGCCGGTCTGATTTGCACCGAAATCAATGGGCTCGTCCCGCTGACGTGCGGAGCATTCCCAAAAGCCTTGGACTTGTCTGGATGCTGCGTTCCAGAGTTACTGAGTAATGGACAAACAGAAATGTTGTGCTCAGCCAATAAAAGGAACGTGTCGCTGACATGCAGCTGGTGTGCCTAATGGATATGAGGTCCCTTAAATATCCCCAATTCTACTCATTCTCTCAATTCATTAAGCCGCCCGCTTTGAACTGATGAAATATTAAAACACTCAGATGAGTGATTTTAAATGGGTGATAAGGTGCAGGTTTAGGCAACGAGCAGCGGGAGCTGGTGATCCCCAGGAATCACTCCCATACCCAACGCATTAAGGGCAAGGCAGACTTAAGCAGGAATCCTTTCAATTTCCCAGCAAGGTGTGAGGAGGGCAGTCAGGAAACCTTCTCTTCCAGAAACATGCCCTTGGAGTTTTGATCCAGCAGGAGGACGCTGCTGCATGCTGCTGAAATGCATCAGGAATGCTCCCCAAAAGCTGCAGCCAAGGGTACAACCCCTCAACACTATCCCAAGGCCTTAGGATGTCTTCACAGGTTTGGTTTCTTTCAGCTGCCCTACAACAGGTCCATTAGATCCCATCAAACACAATATCCTACATACTGCTGTAAAGAGATGAAAACATTTGGGGGATAAACACAGAGAGCGTTACTCTTGCACAAACATCCCTCCGTGCCTTGCAGGTATCTAAGAGCTTTTCTCACCTACCTTACGTGAAATATAATCACATTCTTCTAGCTTTAAAATGAAGACTGAAATTGGTTTATGAGACCTCTCCACCTTCACCATCTCTCTGAATCTCTGCCAGTACCTGAATGTCCTCTTTCTCCAACCCACCCCAACACCAAATGAAGCTTTCTGTGCATGAATATAAGAGCAAAGCTAATGAAATACTGATGAAATAATTATTTCAAATGAAATAATGCTTTTCAGCAAGCCAACATACTGACGTTCTCCTCCCCACTCATCCATTCTTCCCTACAGGTACATTCACCCCAGAACCTGCATGAAGAAGGCCCCAGATAACTCCAGACCTACAGGAAGGGGAGAAGCAAAAGCCACCTGGGTAATTCTGCTCTGCACAACTCCTTGGAAAGCCCAGACCTAACCCAGGTGGGCCCTAGGGAGCCCAGGGCACAGCACCACAAGCCAATTCCAGAGCTAATTTCCACCAGTGCCTTCCAGCGAGGTGGTGTCCAAGAATGATTTTCTCCTCTGCCATCCTTTTGAAGGTTTTAGGTTTGCAAAAAGAAGGGAAAGCGAATACTTTACAGCACAGAGCCTGAAGTCTGTGACATTGCCATGTGAAGCCCTCACCAAGCAGCCAACAGAGGATTGGGCTCCTAATAAAGACCTGGCAGCTCCTCCCATTTCATCTCAGTGCTCACAGGGATGCTTTGTGGGGGCTCAGGCAAGCAAAGCACAGGTTGCTCGTACCTTCCTACAGCCCTGGAGGCTGAGCTCCTTGGCTCAACCTTCCCACGTGCTCTTCATTCTGACCCCACGTGCTCTGTCAGCACTCATCAGTTCCACAGATTTGGTAGAGCTTTACTTGATTTCTTGTCTTCCAGTCAAACAAAAGAGCGCGTCCATTTGCTTGGGCAGCTATTGTCTAAAACTGAACAGGTATGTCCCTGTTTGATGAACAAACCCTGCTCACCCACCTGGAAAGCCTTTTCCTTCCAAGGCATTGTCCCTGCACGGCCAGGCATTGCCTGCCAGCAGCAGCGTTGGCCAGGAGATGCCTTGTGCTTATCAGCTTTGCCTTTGGGAAGCACGTCCTGGTGCAGAGCTTTAACTTAAAACAGCTACGAAGGTGAGAGCTCTTTGGATATTCCGCCAGGATGAGGATTAAAACCTTTCTGTAGGCAGTCTACATCCCAAAGCCACGGCAGAAGTAAGCTGGAAGGGCCAAATTCAGCATCATTTACAAGTAAACATTTCTGACCAATCTCAGCTCTTTTGGCTGTTCTCCTCCCCTGCTTTCCTCTCCTCTCCCAGAGCATCTTCCAAAGAAATAAGCTAAATCAGTGGATTTCCATTTCTCCTGACCCATTTCCCAGGTATTTTTCATCCCTTTCTCGCACCCAGCCTGCTCAGCTCACTGCTCTCCTCCTTCTTGACTAACTCTTTTCATTCTTCCTTAAATAACCCCTTTCTAAACGGGACACAGCTGCACCCCACAGACCAAACCTGCGGCAATCCAGTTACAGCACGGCTGCTTCAACTCAGCCCTGGCTCTGAGGGTTTATGTCAGGGAGAAATTCACATGGCAAGGCCCACAAAGTATGTTTTAGGCACATTTAAACACACACACGAGATGCCCAGGCTCTTGGCCAAAAACATATTCTACCTAAAACATATCCTAAGCTGGTCCGTGCCCATCCAGAAAGGCTGGCTGCATACTGCTGTAATCTTTGTTTAAACTGTGCTTGTTCCATGCAGTTTATTTGCTCTGGGCACATGCTGTCTCTGTTTTCCTTCCATGTCCTTATGCAGCCCTCATGCAGAGCATACCTGGAAGAAATTATCCCCTGGGAGGCCCAGAAAGCTTGGAGTGTCCCCTCAAGTGGCTTTGTCTCCATGCAGCAGTCAGGGGCCTCTTCTTGCTTTCTCCTGCCTCTTTGTCACTGCTTTACACCTGCCTAAAAGTTCTTCGTTTCTAAAGGCAGAAAGGCTGCCTTGGGTTTTGCTTCAGAGTTTGCTCACCTTGCAGCCAGAAGGAAGAGCATGTGGCTGAACGTCGCGCTGCACAGCTCCGTGCCCAGCTACGCTCCCTGCCTTTTCGTGCAGCTTTCACCAAATTCATTTCATCTTTATTCCTACCATTCTTTAACACGGTCAACACGAAACACCTCTCAAACGTCCTTGCAGACGGGGCTGGTTTAATTGCGCTGACAGCAGCTGGATGGGCACCGAGTTTCTCCACCCTGAGCAGCATCACAGCGTGCTGTTAACACCCACAGCCTCTTATCTATTTCTCACTCACCTCCCTCAAGATATCGAGTGGCAACAAAGGGAAGGAAAATCCCTTTCCTCCCTGGAACTCCTTTTTATTCCACTATTTCTTTCTGTGCTGTGCCCCAGCCACAGCAAGGTAACCCTGCCCGTGGTGCTGAGCACCTGGGACTTGCTGAAATCCGGGCTTTCACCTCGTGCTCACAGTTTCAGAACTTGACAGGCTCGTCTTGAACAACTTTAACACATTTCAGCAAATTATTCAACGAATGGGACGTCCATGCAAGGGAATTCTACCTCGAACAGACAATTTTAAAGGAAGGGTAGCTCTAAACAAAACCTCGAAGCCAGTGTTATCTTCAAAGCTGGAAAGGGAAGGGAGCAAAGCAGCTGGCAAGCCAAGGAGAGATCCTAATCTCCCCTTTCAGGACAATGCCCGTATCTCAAGATTTGGGTTCTCTGCACTGAATGCCTTGTGCCCAATTACACCCAATTAGTGTCTTTATCCAGGGCAACACAGCCAGCAAACCCAATAATCCAGGTACCCTCTGACAGCTTGGATAGGAAGATCAAAGGCACGACAAAGAGGCAGGTAAATTCAGACGGCAGCTCTCGGACCTTCTTGATTTTATGGCCAAGGGGGGTTCACACAGGTGTGGTGCATCATTACGATTCCCTGGCCTGGGTTTGGGGTGACCCGTGCAACTGCCCGGCGCTGAATTATGCAGGTCACTGAGAAGGAAGGTCAGCCAAAGCTTTCTGCCACCCCACGATGTATTTCAGATCCTCCAGGTGTTTTACAGAGCTGCGATGGCAACTTCGGTCGCTTAAATACATACAACTTTTTTTTTTTTTTTTTCTGGACTAAACAAAGAGCCCAGAAATTATTTCCTTTCCTTCATAGCACAACGCGGGTTGTCTTCTTCTGAAACAGCCAGATGGGCACAGCTCCTGATAGCTGGACTAACCATACACAGCAGCACAACTTGTGCCCCCAGGGGAACCACCGATGTTCCCACCAGGCCAGAGCTAAGCTGAAGGGAGCCAACGGGCTGGGGGAGCCCAGGAGGTGTATTTGCTTTCCTAAAAGACAGAGCATTATTTTATTCTGTGCATCGCAGCTTCAGAAATATTTCCTTTTAAGATGGGGATTCTCATTTCCAAAGGTGTTTGCACCCTCAGCTGCAGCTGTATTAACCTGCAGGATCATTGTTCATATGGCTATTAATTAAGGCTCGTGGCAGCACTTCCATTACAAACCTCTGCCTTTTAGGAGTTTATAACTCAGCCATAAAACTTTGCTCCAGGCTGAAATTTATCATGAAAGGCTCTGCCTGGAAGGAATCCATTCTTTTGTATTTTCGAGTCCCAAAAGCTTACAGCAACAAAACAGGGATTTTACTCTAAAGGCTGCCATGCAAAAAAAAAAAAAAAAAAAACCACAAAAAACACACAAAAAAAAAAAAAAAAAAAAAAAAAAAAAAAAAACCTTTCAGCTGCTTTTTTTACAGGGGTGCTGGGTGAGCTGTGCCTTCTAGACTGGCTCCTTGATGCTTAGTGATCAGGGTGGGGTTTTTATATGCTTAACATTGAGGATTTAGGAATTATGGGGTTTTGTGCTTAAGGGCCAAAGTCTGTGCTTACTCAAACACCAGTGAATCCTCGCCTCTGCCCTCGCCCATTCCCCACTGGCACATGAACCAGCAGCAGAGCCTGGGCTGCTCTGGGCCCTACCTCCTCCTGCTGTGTCCCCAGCAGCTTCACAGCTGCACAAATCTTTTTTTTTGCTGTTCTTTTTGCTTGTTTTTTTTGAAAACAAGCAGCACCTGCCAGGCTCAACCTTTTCACACAAATGGGGCGACCGAGTTTAGAACGGGAATTTCAAAATGCCAGTTTTCTTTTTCAAATGCAGAGACCAGTATCTTCAGCTAGATTTTTAAAGCATTAGAGAAGTTGATGACTACCGGCAACACAGAAAATGCACTATTGAACACAATGCCAAGAGCAACAACTGACCACATCAGAGGTCACAATGCAATTTTAACGTTTATACCTGGATATCTCTGATTCAGGAACTTGCACCTTGTTGGGGCATCTGCTACTGCAGGAAACCAGACCTCAAAACCAACAGACAGGATTGGTTTGGCAATCCTTCTGCTCTTACAATTCCAATTTCAATATGATTTCTTTTACTTATGCTTCATAAAATACTCATTTTTTTCAATGCCCGCTTTCTCCCAAGTTACCACATTAATACTCTTGCACCGCATTTTGCAGCTGCAGCTCAGCCAGCTCGGACTTCACCCTGCAAAAAGCAGAGTCCTGATGGCTCCAGGAGTTTCTACTGCAGTATGACCTCTATGCACAGCAGCTGGATGCCTACAGATGTAATTTTTCCAGGAGCAGGGTGGCTCAGCGTTATCATATTGTTATCCAAGCACTGCCATCCGGTGATTTTGCTCCCTGCAGCCACAGGCCCACCTTTTAAGGCTGCAATGCTTTAAGCTAAGTTTCGGAGCGACTCGGGAGCATCCTTGGCCTTCAGTGAGCCTTTTGTGCAAAGGATCACTTCTGCAAATGAGATGCAGCCTCTCGTATCAGCTATGAAATTGTACATTGGGGCCACCCCGATCCCACATTCTTCCAAAAAGGGACTAGAGCAAGCATATATCAAAAATGGTAACGGGCTTTCTTTACAAGGCTAATCAACTCTCCCTTCCAACACAGCAGTGTTTCCCCCCAGAGACAACTTTCCCCCAAATAAAAGAACAAAAGGAAGGGTATTTGGGAAGGGGAGAAAAAGGAAGAAAGGAGGAAGAGAAACCCCCCCCAGCACCGACAGTCAGAAATGTTCATTTACATCTGACAGCATCCACACGCCAGTAACATAGCAGAAACTCTTCGCCTACCATACAAAGAGGGTGCCCCAAAATGGTACCTGCAAGAGGTCTCTCGGAAGGAGATGTTTAAATCCCAGTGGGTGTGTATCCTGTTAACAAACAAACAGAGAGGTCAATGGCACAGGCTGAACGCTGCATCTCTTTGCCATTTTAAGAGCAGCTCCATCACGACCACCCACCCGCGCTCCTCTCGGGCTCCCAACCCCTCTGCCACAGCCTGCGAGGGGCTCAGCTCCCCCAGCAGGTCTCCCAGAGCTGTAAATGAGACCCGCAGGTGAGCTCCCTGCCAGGCACAGGGGCTGCAAGATGCTGTCTCAACCGAGAGGGCACGTTCAGAGGGAGCAGAAAGGGCTAAGCGGTGACATTTCATGAAGAGAACCCAAATACGGCCGCTCCGCGTTCCCTCCTCCGCGCCCGCCCCAGCTGTAAATAAATTATTAGCAATTTCCCACCTCGGAAATTAATTTCGCATACTCTGTCACTCTGCCTGCTGACAAGCAGGAAAAGCAGAGCCAAGATGAACAACATCCTAAATGAAGGCAGGGCGGCCAAGGCGGCTGGGTTTTGCCGTTTGCTTTTTTTTTTTTGCTTTTTTTTTTTGCTTTTTTTTCCCTCTTTGCTACCCTTTCCAACAGGACAGCATCCGCACCGACCCGGAGGGTTAAGGCAGACGTTGAGACCTTTTGTGGTCCAGCGTCTCCTCCGGATAGCAGGGGCAGAACCTCCGAGGAGGGCTGTGCCCACGGGCGGCTCTCCGCGGCGGCGTGATTGATGAGGAGCCCAGCCAGCTGAGACCGAAGCCGCACGCGAACCCAGCTCCTCGCACGATGCTGCTCCCTCTCAGCATCTGCCTGCGAGCCTGCAGCTCGGCTCCTGCAGCCCCAGGTTCCCAAAAGCACTGAAAAGCAGCGCCGGCAAGCACCACACGCGGCGAGGCCAAATGGGTTTTTGCGCATTTTGGGCGTCCCCGCGGCGCTCCTGCCTCTGTCCCCAGCTGGAGGAAGCAGCCGCGTGTGGCTGAAGAGTCCAGGAAAAGCCTGATCCAAAGGCTGCCGAGGCAAAAGGGACCCGTTCTGGTTTGAATGTGCCCTGAATTGGGCCAGCAAGCACTTAAGCACGAGCGGGGAAGTCAATGGGACGGAACCCAGGGCTGAGTGGCTGCTCAAGTGCTTTCCTGACCGGGTGCCCCTGCTGCAGCCTGGTTCAGAAATCAGCTGCAAGCAATGCTCAGCACGGAAATAATTCCACAGCCGAGGCACGGGGCTTTACCAACACGGGGTTTTACTAACACGATCCCTGTCCTCTGTGCTCTCCCTGCAGGGCCGGCTGCTCTCCGCGTGGTTCTTTCAGGGGTGAGTACTTCTTTTAGGGGGTTGTTAGATTTTATTAAGTTCCAGCAATAAAGCTGTGCTCAGAACTGTACTTATTAGTTCCACGTGTACCTCGCTTTTCCTATTCTACCCTTTCCTCATATGCAACGGTTTAGAAAACCTACCCCAGCTTTCCCCCTTCCCAACTTTCCATCTTCCCAGCTTTTTATTTGCAAACAGAAGTGGCAAAAGGCGAATCCCAGCTACTGAGCCTACAGCAGGTAACGATTGTTCTTCAAAGTTAAAATTCAGCCAACATTGGAGAACTTCGGGGAAAACAAAGGCCAAATGGGGGCACCGAGTAACATCTCCATGAGCAGATCTTGGTCCGACTGGGACATGTTTGGACTTCCCAGGTAAGCTGATGTGAATCCAAAGCAAAATGAAGCCAGCCCAAGCTCTCCTGGTCCTTCTGGCACAGAAGAGAGTGCGGTTGGTGGGGGTGGGAAGCCTGATTTTGCACTGCTCCATAAAATCCCTGACTTCTTGCACACACAGACCTCCGGGAGACCCCTTTAATTCCAGCTCAGCACCTTGCACGAGGCCGCTCAGACCCCGACAGCTGCACTGTGGAAGTGGGGAGAGCTCCAAACACTGCCCAGCCACCAACTGCTGGCAAGGGAGCCTGAAAAGGGCCCTCGTGCTTCTCCTGTCTCCGTCTATAAAACATCCCTCGGTGCTCTTAAAAAATAAAAGGCAAGAGAAAAGGGACAATCATCCTGCCAGAGGGTTTGGTCCTGAGCTATAGGTAGGCTAAGCACCGTGTTTGCCTAGCTAAAACTCCACGGTTCCTCTCCTGATGAAAAAAAAATGCCAATTTGGAAAGGCAGCAAGCACCGTTTGGGGTCCAGCAGTGGGCCACGGGGTGCTCGGGGGTCCCGGTCCACCAGCGAGCTCCACAAAACACTGCTCCTCGTGGTCTGCAGCAGGCTGGATGGAGCCCGGCGGTGCTGAGCACCAGGGGAAGGCAGGGCTCCTAAGGAGGCTTCGCCCAGCTCAGCTTCAAAGCTTCAGAGAGCTGTGAGTGGCAGGGAGGGACGGGCTGGTAGGAAAGGCAGAGCTCAGATCCACGCAGAGACAGCTATCTGCCGAGATGGATAATTAAACACCCATATTTAGACAAATGAATAGGTGAGAATGAAATTAAATCCTAATTATCTTTTTTTTTTGGGGGGGGTGGAGGGAGGGACGGGGAGCAGAACCAAGCACTCCTTCCACGTCCCTGCGCCGTTATCACCAATTAGATTGCTGAGGCTAATGTACATTTTGCTTTAACGGGTTATTCATCCAATTGAAATCAAATTACTAATAATTTGCAAGCTATCAGCTGCACAAGCCCGTCCTTGGGTCGTATAGAGAATGGTGAGCGGGAGATGGTTCCCTGCAAATTAACAACAGAAAAGGAGGGGGGGAAATTAAAAACAGGCAGGCAGGGCGGCCGCTTCCAGCTCTCCCAGCTCTTCACCATCCCAAGATTTCAGGGGTAGTGTGGTCAGGTAGAAGGAATCCAGCACAAAAATGCCCCGATGGGTCCTGTGGCAGCAGGAACCCATCGAAGGCAGGGCCAAGGCACTCGGAGGGTGTAAGGAGGAGGCTCACAAACCTCTGGGTCAGGCACCCCAGCAAGGAGGGACCTGAGTGTCAGGGCTCGGTCTGTACCAAGAGTGAAATCACTCATAAACGTACGTGAAACCGAAAAAAGGGATTTAACAGGAAGGGCTGAGGCTGCTCGAGTCATCTCTGGAGCCTGCATGGGAATGAGAAGCCAACCCAGAAAAGAAAGCGACAGAGCTGGCAAAATACGGGAGAGCAGCTGGGATAGTTTTTAATTTTTAAGCTGTTTTTTTTTTTTTTTTCCTTCCCTGTCATTTCTTTTTACTCCAGAGGCCCCTGCGGGCTTCCAACACCGGCGTGGCGACCACGGAAGGGGCCAAGGGATGGAGCCAGGCGTCCCCTGCCACGCCAGGGGCAGCAGCAGCAGCCCCGTCCTGCAGCTGAGCCCCTGCCCCGCAGCCAGCTCGCTTTGTGCAGCTCCTTTTGGCTCTCCAAACGTTGTGGGAGCGTGGAGAACAGCGGGCAGCATCCAGCCACAGCCATGGGTCCCCAGCTGCCAGGAGAGAGAAAAATACTCCCAGGGCTTCCCCAGCTCCTCTGGTGTAGGGCAGTGCTGGGGAAAGGGGGCACTGAAAGCTCGTGCAGGCCATGAATGGGGCAGTTTTTCCAGGGCAGCAAGGCTGAGAGCAGGACTTAGGGCATCCTGGCCATTCCCTGCCATGGTCAGGATTTCATTCTCACACTTCACCTTTTTTTTTTTCCAGTCTCCTCTCTCTGTCTTGGGCATGAAGGGATTTCTTGCTGTATCTTCTATTTTATCCTGCAACATCCCCGACAAGCAACCCTTGTCCTTCTCTCCCCCCCGACCTCAAATATACGTCCTCATTAGGTCAATGACATGCTTCCTGGCACTCTGGACCAAGTCCAGCCTTCACTTCCCAGATGGATCTTTAATATATTTATTGAATACGGGGGCTGTTATTTAGTGGTGCATGGTTCAGAGGAAAAGAGAGCAAGGGGGAGGAA
This sequence comes from Netta rufina, assembly GCF_964035555.1. Lineage (NCBI taxonomy): Eukaryota > Metazoa > Chordata > Aves > Anseriformes > Anatidae > Netta > Netta rufina. The sequence goes on from NC_140146.1 coordinate 6,635,828, forward strand.
AGAGGAGGCAGAGAAAATAAAGGGCTGCAGAGGAAGGAAGAAGGGATTGGCTTTGACCTGCCAATTAACAGAAAATAGCCAGTGGGGGCTGTGAAAGAAAAGTGTCCTAAAATATTAAAATCTCTCTCCAGCTATAAGAGGGGCCCTGGCCCCCTCCTTTTGAGTCATGGCAATTAGGAGGAGGGCTATCGGGTCTAATCTAAGAGCCTGATTCACGGCTGGAGCCCAGAGAGCATCCTGCTCTGCCCCGTGCCCACTCTCCCTTTAGTCCTACACCGCCTGGACGAGCCTGGTCCTCCCAACCCAGACCCCAGGGATTTTGGCAGCAGCTGTGGGCATCACGCCATCCACCGAGCTCCTCCGGGAGGGGGGCATCTCAAGGGTCTCCCCCCCAGGGCAGCACCAGGGGGGGATTTTTGGGAAGGGGCCAAGCAGGAGGAGGGCGGCAGAGGCGGTGCCGCGCACCCCGCACGTCACCGGGGACCTCGTGGCCCTGAATGACAAGCAGGTGCGAGTGGCAAATACAACGGGGGGGGGGGGGGGGGGGGGGCTCGGATTTGATCTCCAATCAATTAGGGAGTCAAAGAGCAGCAGCCTTATGGGATATTACAGAGAGCTCTCCACTTAGGAAGGCAGGCGGGGGAGAGGCTGACAGCCGCGAGCCATTAGGGCCGAGCGGAGGGCAGTAATTTGGCCATCAGAAAATGGATGTGGAGGGAGAACGCTGAGAGGAGGGGGATGCTGGGGGCAGGGGGAGGCACCCTGCCCCTCTGGGTTCTGTGTGTAATGCACGGCATCGTCCTGCCAGTCCTTGGATAAACACCTTCAAGTGCTGGTTGGAAAAAGCACCGCGATTCCCACGGCAGGTGCTGGGCATCGGGGCCACGCTGCTGCCCCAGCCGGAGAGCACTCGGGGACGTAAGAAAAGGCTTCAGGGCAGGATGAGGTTCTCCAGAAACCTCCCCAGAGCGCACACACGCATGCTGTTGCAGGACAACGTTTGTTTTTCTCTTATTTCTCCTCAAAATTGCTTTTCTTTCGGAGCAATATTTGGCAAGGAAGCCAGCCCCTTGTGTGCTCTCGTTGTACAAGCTGCTCCTACCTTTCCTCCCAATCCTCTTTTTTTTTTCCTTTTTTTTTTTTTTTTTAATTAATGAACTTTAAAGGCATTTTCACCATACAGGTCCTTTTGTACCTCTCCTGGCCATTACTTAGTCCAATGTACATATTTACTTAATATCCCACAAGGGTTCCTTCGATGCCTTTATGGTCGGTCAGATCAAAAACTTCAACCTCAACATGAAAAGCTCCCAGGCTTTTGCAGAGGTAATGCGTTTCCCAATAACACCACTCAGAGTTTCCCAATGAGTCTGAGGAAGTTAACACGGAATTTGTAGTCTCAAATCTCTCTACATTGCTTGATTTTGTGTCTCAGATAAAGCAGAGAGGGGAGAACTACGCCATGGACTGGGATAACTTTTAGTTAGTAATTACACCAGTGACTGAGGTGCATCCATCAGCACAGAAATGCCCTATATCGATATCATCCCTTTCACCATATAGGAAAAACCACCTTCGTAGCCAGCCAAGCATCCTCACCAGGCGCCAGCCCAGCTGAACCTACCCATTGATTAAGGCAACGCAAATGTTGCCCTAAGGAAGGTTGGAGAGGAGCAAGATTTCTGGAGCCCGGGTTCTGATCAAAAGGAAAAGGCCGTTACCCCTCTGCAGCACTGTCCCAATAATCTCCAGAGCTTGTTCCCTAAGTGCTTACAGTCTGGGTATCAAGCTACGGTATCAAGCTCAGCAGACGCCTCTGGTTATATGAGACAAGATTTTAAGCCCCCTGTTTTCCAGACAGGAGGCGTACCACAAAGGCTGCTTAGCACACCCTGCAAAGCAGGCTCAGGAGGACTCAAGGGGTCTCACCACGAGCTGAGAAACGTTCCCCTCTAAGCCTGGGTCACCTGGATTTCAAAGCAGATGAGCCGAGCTCATTAGAGCGCCGAACTCGTTCCGCACGTGCAGGACAGCGACGTGACACGGTTCTGCAAGGACTTGGCAGGGATATAAGTTGGCACGCAATGACAAGCACCGACTTCAACGCTGCAAGAACACCACGAGGCAGGCTGTTAGTCCTCAGGCCTCCTCTGAAGGCCATCAGCACAGGCAGATGCCTAAGATCACGGGTGAAAGAAGTGTCAAAGGCGAGGATGAGAGACTGACCAAGAAACTGAGCTTCTGGCTCCTTTTCTAATCCCTTGGGCCTCTTCTTTACCGATGCCTAGACCTCAGAGCAGCAGGAAGCATCCCCTTGTGCCAACGATGGAAGGAAACGGTCAATATTAAGGAAATTGAGAACAGAGAGAAAAAAAAAGAAAAGGCAACAACACCCACAGCAATAATGGCGCTGTTTATAACCATAAAATCAACGTGCGTGAGGGGTACGAGAGGAAACCACAGGTTTGCTCAGGCCCTGACCTTGTTTTCCTGCTATTAACCTATTTCTCCCTCTCAGTGGGAGGCGATAAAACCTCGGCCCAATCCAGCACCAGGCGGGGAGGACACAACAGGTGAATTAAAGGCAGGAGGCAGATGGGGCGCGGGCTCCGGCGGGCCCCAGCTGTCGTGTCTGCGAGCTGTCTGGCCTTCGTGCTGCTGCCTCCAGAGCCAGCTCCATCACACCTGCATCCCCCTCAGGCTGCTCCCCATTCCTCGCCCTCCAAAAATTGGGAACGGCCCACGTTCCCCCACCACGAGAAGGGGGTGATTTAGTGGGACCGGCTATTTGCAGGGGGCAGAGCGCTTGGCAATGCCGAGGGATGGAGCTGTAGATGTTCCCTGCCAGGGCAGCAGGAAAAAAAAAAGAAAAGGCAACAACATCCTCTAAGGAATCGAGACAACGCTCAAGCAAAGGACCTTCAGAGAAGAGGACTCGAAGGACCGCAGAACAGACGCGATAAGCTGGGGGACCACTGCCTAATAACCACCGAGTATTTTTCTTTCTTCACCTCCTAATAAACAAGGCGAAGCAATTACAGTAATTAAAGATTTAGGATAAGAGCACTTTGTATTTTGGGGGCCCAGCGTATCAATTAAACGCTCGTTAGGTTCTCCCTCCTAATGAGAAAAATCTCGCGCTGTGATTTTGCAGAATTAGGAGCATAATTAAAGGGGGGGGTGGAGAAGGAGGGCACTTTCCCCAAACTGATGAGGAGGGTTCCCTCCCCTCCGTGCCTCCTGCCTGCACGGGCAGGGTTGATGCTGTCCCCAGCCACCTCTTCATTTCCGAGCGATAACCCTCGGCCACGGCCCTCGGACAGCTGCGATGATAAACCCAGACTTTAATTACAGGTGGGTTTTATGAGGAGAGCTGGCTACTGTGCTGTCTCCCTACTTCCGAGCTCTCTGTTGCAGAAGGTACCAGCGTCTGCTGGAAGGCAAGAGGGGAAATAGCTCATCTACTCAGGAGCGAGGAACACATAAAACATAAGAAAAGCAATTACATGCCTTCGGTTTCCACTCCTCTGTTTTTATAGGGCTTGTCTTAGGATCTGAGTGATTTTATGCATCAGAGAGAGATGACAATCAAGATGAGTTGCAATGATATGCATGGGAGGCTGAGACACATCACCTTTAGGTATTTATTCTCCTGTAGTTACAGGTCTTCTAAACACCATATTTCTTGTGAAGGAGAAGAGAACCCAAAATCTTGCAGCTGAATATTATTGGCACTAAGGCCTGACATGAGAGCCCAGCTGACAGCTACTTGAATGTAACTTAGAGCAATCCCTCCTCCTCCTCCTCCTCTAACCCTGCATGAGCTCCTGTGTGAACATCTCTGGTACTGAGCAAGACGTAACCAAAATATTAAGTGTTGAGGTAACCCTGAGTGACTCTGCCTCCTGCAACTCCATTACATCTCCCGTTGTACCACGGAGGACCAGGCAGACGTGGCTGTGCTCTTTGACACGCCAGCAAGCACACGTAACTACCACCATCGTTGCTATCTCCACCCCAAACTTTGCTCACCAACATTAAATTATCCCGTTTCTATTACATCAGAACTTCTGGGCACACGAGAGCAGAAGACGAGCCTTTTGACCCGTGCACCTCCATGGGTTTGCAGATGGCTGTGCGAAAGGCCCCCAGATGACTTCTTGCTCATGCAATTCATCGGCTCCCCAGGCACAAAGACACAGAGCGCTGGGCAGGGGATGGCACAAAAATCACCGTCTGCAAATGCAGATGCCTTTTACCACATAAGCCCCGTGGTACAAGGCCTCTTTGAACCCCAGCTGCCCCAAACAGGAGTCAGCAAGCACAGGAGAGGATCCAGCTGCTCTTCCCGAGCTATAATGGGCCATTTGCACTTGAATTTCAGGCCCTGGAGGTGTCTCCATCGGGCTGCCCGGGCAGTGTTGGCCCAGAAAAGGTGGTCACCTGCTGCCCAGTGTGCTTTGTCTTTGCTCTTGTCATGCCAGCTCTCCCTGGCAGGAAAGTACCTTCTTTTCATGATACTGATATGGAGATCCTCCTCCTGCTTTACTTCGGGGTGTTGACCATTGCCCTTGTCGCTCTCTTCGCTGTCATCACTATGCGAGAAAATCGAGGTCAGCTCTTTCTTCGGGATCCTGGTGGGAGGCAGGGGGATCGTCCTCTTCTCTGCCAGGCGACCCCGGTTCTGCCACAGGGCGGAATCAGTTCCAGCAGGAAAGGGCAGGAAGGAAAAAGAAAAAAAAAAAAAACGAGAATTTGGTTAGACAACCCAGAACCAAGAAGCTCCTCACAAATGGTTGTTCTGGACAACAATGTTGTCCAGGGCTCAAAAACACAGGTTGCAAACTATGGGCAAAGGCCACGCTCGCTTTGCAAAGGACTTTTCAGCAGAGGCACATCTCTCTCGAGCTCTTCCAGCTCCAACACTCAAGCCATGCACTTCCAGCCTCTCCCCACCTCTCCGTTCCTACTTCGTCTCTCTTTCACACCGACAGCAAAGGAAGATGGAGCTGTCAGGCTCCAGTCCTTCTCTCCAGAATATTTCCCACCAAATGTCACGTACTGACACAGCTGGATAGGTGAAACGCAACCTTTGGCAGCAGCACAGCAAAGATGTGACCCTGAGAATCCAGAACACTTTTGACTACAAAGGGAAAACCTCTGCCAGCCACCAGGTTTGTCTCCCACACCAGTGAATAGCCCACATCCACCTATTTTTGATTATTGAGGCTCCTTTTCACCATTCATTTGCATGTGCAGAGCAATCAGGCAGCTCTTGCCTTGTCCCAACTTCCCCTGGGAGGTCCTGGCGGCGTTTGGCCCCCAACAATTCACTTCTGACAAGACTCAAATAAACCAGAGAATAACGCCCAGGGGGCAAAAGCCACTTTTTTTTGCAGCCTGTGTGTTTGTGTGCAGAACCTAGCGCAACGTGACCCTGCTCCCAACCTCCTATCTTCCACCAGCAGGGAGAACGTATGATAAATGACTCTGTCCCTGCACCCTCTGTGCCTGATGCATGAGAGGATTCGAGCCTGGGGCAGCCTAAATTGGAGCTCGTTGGGTTTTTAGCTCTTGCTCTGATAGCATCTTTCTGAGCTAAACACCCCAAGTCTTAATCTGTGATCGACCAAGACAGAGAGCCACAGGAGGAGCACTTGCAGTGAAAGACACTGGATTAGAAACCCAGGAAAAGAGCCTGCAACTTCACTGACCCACAGAATTTAAAATTTCAGCAAACAAAAGCATGAAACTTGGCAGGGAACCGCAGTGAGGGGAGGTAAAACAGTTTTGCATACTCTGTGGATGCTTTCTTCAAGAAGATGAGTGCTACAGAAGGAACGTGGTTTTAGCGAGGACTGGAACAAAACGGAGCAAGGTGTGTGAAACAGGTCAAGTGAGTGCAAGGCAGCGCTTAACTAACAACATTTTCTCTGCAACAGCAACTCCAACTTTCCAAATAAACCTGGCAAAATGGAAATGTGGTGGGAGAGCCAGCCAGGCTCTCTGAAGGGGAGCGCGGAGCAAGGCTAAGTGACGGAAGAGCCCATGTTTTTTTAATTAAAGAAATTAAGAACTTTCCACCAAGACAAAACGAAAACTTCTTGTTTACCTCCGTCAATAAATTTCCAGTTGTGGTCATTAAGGGGAGCCCTAATCGTTGTGATAATTAGCTAAATCCATCTGGAAGGCATCGCCCCAAGGAGGCACATTAGCTTTTCCATTCCGATGCACTTCCAAGCCAAGAACTCAGCTGCCTGTGAACTGCAGACAGCCAGCGAGAGAGGAGCAGCGGGCCAAGCTGGCTTGAAAATGGGAAAAGTCATGTATACGAGGAAAAAGACACCCTCTGAGCCGGATTTGTTGTTTATGAGGTTTCGTGCGCTTTGTTCGCGCAGCGTGAAGAAGAAAAGAGCATCCTTGGGGAAAGAGCAACAAGGTCAGCGCCCAGCCTCAGACACGGGGACACCATCCCTGGGGCTTCTGCTGGTGGCTCTCCAAGACCCAGCTGCAGCAGGTGAATCCCTACGGTGCCAGGGGCCAGTGCTACGTGACAGGGGGCTCCCTTGGACAGCAGTAGGGCCCCCCTCACCTTGCCCTTTGCAGAGATTTCTCGCTGCCTGCAGCCTGGGGTCGTGCCATAAATTGCGTCTCCCGCCCCTAAACATTTTTTGCACACGTGGGCATCGCCACCCCGGCCCCTTTTTCCTGCTCCTGTGCAAACGGGGAACACGCACAGAGCTCATCCCGTGCCTAAAGCTGCTCTGGGCTGCACGGTGTCCAAAGGACAGGGGGGAGAAAAGGCAAGAAAGGGAAAACGGGAAGGGAGGAAGGGAAATGCAAAGAGAGGGCAGGATTTGCACCACGGTTCTGCCACGCTGAAAAGCCAGGACTTGATATCAGCACGAGCTTTATCGCGCCAGAGCTTTATATATTTTCCTGAAGTTGCAATTTATCATAACAATTAAAGGGGGAGGGGAGGGCGGGTGTGCAAATTTCCGCTTCAAAATAATTGCAATTCGCTCTCTGCTGTGACTTTGCAGGCTAAAGAGAATAGCGCTGATCAGATACTAAAAATCATTTTATGGCCATTATGGTACCTTCAAGCAGTTACCGGGTCTCAGTGACTACCCAGGGACTCATCAGCCCTAACAAGAGCGAGAGTGCAGCAAAAAGGGAGGCACTAAAGCGAGAGAAACAGCCCACCGGACCCGGAGCACCAGCTCCCACTTTCCCCTGCTCCTTAAAATGCTTGTCCTTTGCCTTCCTAAAACCATAACCTTGCACCTAAAGCTGCTCTATATGCATATATCAGCTGATATACATATATATATATATATATCATATACATACCCATATATACACATATATATTCGTATATATAAAGTACAAATTTGTATGTATAGTATATAAAAATATCTACACCCCTCTGTGGATATCACCCAACTCGTTCCCCTAAAAACAAATGAATGAACTCAAATGGGCAGCACTGGAAACGGGGCCACAGCAGTTCCCTTGCAAACACCTGCAGTCCAGCACTGGGAGCTTATTTTTTTAAAATCTGTGTTTATTTTGTACTTTGTATTTATGCCAACAGGTTTGGGGCATTTTTTTTTTGTTAACATTTCTGCATTCCCAGAAAATTAAAATAGACCGAGACAATCAATTTTGCCTTTTATGTTCATCTATAGTCACTTTTGAATCAATTGCACTTTCTTAATCTGTTTAGAGGCATTCACCAGTAGATACACATTACTTTTAAATTAAGCACAAAGGTAGCCAGAAGCCTGGTCCAGAACCTGCTACAATCAATTGTCTTTCCACTGACTTGGGAAGGCAGCGGTCCAAGCTGTAAATAAAAAACACTCCTTGGCGAGCAGCAAGCCACCGAGAAGCCATTCCTACAACTCCTGGCTTTTGCTGAAGTCCTCTACAACGTGCAGAGGGACGACAGGACAGGAACCCACCTGCAGAGGTGAAGATATTGAGATATCTTTTGTGGCCGTGCTGCTTCAGTTATCAAATGGCACTTTGCTCGTGGTAGCAGATAGCAAAAGGCACGCTGAGCAGTGTGATGTGCACGAATCCAGGCAGGGACCTTTAATAAACTTTGAGTATTTTGCAAGAAAACCACCTTCCAATTTGTTGGTATTCATGGGGACGTCAGACACTTGGGAGAAAAACCTGTCCATGTCCCCTGAATTGTTTTTAATTGTTTTAAAAAAAACAGTCCCCTGGATTGTTTTTAATTCACAGCCCCAACAAAGACGAAGCTAGCAGCCTGGCTTAATTGAGAAAGCACCTGATTGCCCTGAAAGGCACCCCAAGCACAGCTGAACTGAACTATTCCACACTTGCATCTTCCCGTCGGAACAATTCTGCCTACCTTTTAATCTCAAAAGCAAAAGAACTTAAAATCAGTTAAAATTCGTGAAAGCAGGATCTTTTTAACCCATGGCACTCAGCACCAGATGAAACTTGTACTGGAAGCACTGCGTGGTTTGGCCTGTGCTGGATCTTATCAACATAACCCTCTTTAATGATCCCTAATAAACTATCAGTTATTAACACACATTTAAGAGCTCACTGGGGGCCTCCCAAAGTTGAGTCCAAGGCTTTACATTCGACAGAATTTCCCTCTTCCCAGCCTGACCCACGTACCACATGAAGAGCTCCCATCCCCTTGGGAGCACGCACATGAGGAGAAGGAAAAAACTTTCAGCAGTTACAAAAAAAAAAAACCAAACATCTCTTTGAGCCCAATAATCAAGGTGGGATTTAACTAAAACCCACAAAACGATGCTGAGTTCCTTGGAGCCCCCTTTAGCAGGGGCAGGTGACTGCTGAAGACGACTCCCAGTTGGCACCCGAAGCTTCCCCCGTTAAATAACTCCGTTTTCAACCAAACGAGGGCAAGGCGAAGGTGTGGGGCTGGCACCCTCCCTTCCTAACCCAGGGATTTCCCCTGTCCCTTGGCACAGAACAGAGCAAGCATCATTTATCCATGCCTTAATTAGCCCGGCCAGAGAGTAAAACACCCCTGCCATCCTCCAAAGCTACTGCAAGGGTGAGTGCTGGGGGCAGAGCAGAGCTGCCTCCCGCGTTAGGATCCCCTCCCCTTCGCACCATTAATTTTGTGGGTTATGATACCAGCTAAAGCTGGAGCCTAAAACCCTCTCTCCCCTGCGCCCCCCGAGCCGGTCCTGCGTCAGCCCAGCCCTCCGGCACTCACCACTTCACCCTCCTGGGGTCTTCTGACACCAGTGGCTGCTGGCACTGCCTCGCTTACAGCACTGGCCGGGCGGGGGGTTGGCTTGGTATTAGAAAAATCACAGGCGAGGAGATTTCCTTTCCCCGGGAAAAAAAAATCAGAGGGGTACCAACACACGATTTAAAAGTATCAGTAAGTCAAATAAGGTAGAGATGCAGCTACAATTTAAAAAAATAAAAATAAAAATAAAAATAAAAATAAAAATAAAAAGGAAAGAAAACAATGATGCTGGAACCATGGAAGGTTACCTGAGTGGAGAAGCCCAGAAGCCTGCTTGCTCTGCCCTGAAAGCAAGGGACCATATGAAATAGGGGGGAAAAAAAAAAATAGTAGTGGGATTTCTTCCCTTTCAGAGAGCAGGGGAAAATTCCGCTCCGTGTGGCTAGGAGAGGTCAGGAGTTACAAAATGCAATCTTTTTCCCCCCACCCAGCCATCCCACCCCCTCGCAGCTCCCCCCTGGAGCCACGCGCTCCCTGCCAAGAATAGCAGGGGCGAGCTCTTGCACAAGAGCCCTGGGAGAGCTCGCAGATGGAGCGGCGGGCGGAGAGCACAGGGCTTGGGGGAGAGCAGGGAAGGGAGGGTTAGGAAAGGTTTTCTGCCCTGGGAGCTACTGCAACAAGGTCAAAAACAGCTGAACGCCCTGGTGTGACATTCAAAGGCAGCCAGAAAAGGAAAGATTCCTCGCAGCGAGAGTCCCTGGTGAGCATTTAATTGATCCCAGCAATGGAAAGGCCTCGGCGAGGAGAGCTGCAAGGCACAAAAAAAAAAAAAAAAAAAAAAAGCCATGGAAAAAAAATGCACATGGAATCAAAGCTTTCGCCAGGCCACGGGAAGCGCTCCTGATGGGAAGCGACCCGAGCCCACGAGCAGGTGCAGTCCCTACGGACACGGCTCCTTCAGCATCCCCAGGAAAACAAGGCAGAAACGCCAACGCCCGAGGAGTTTGCGCGCCGCTAAAAACATCGGGGCTGTCTGCGAGGCGGCTCACGTGCCTGCGATTCGACCCGCTGCAAATGGGATTTCTATCGGGTAGAAAAAATAAAAATACAAATGGGAATGGAAGCCAACAACTGCAGGAACAACAGCATCTGCATTCCTGCTGTCCACGTAGGGCTGGGAAACACGGGGAGCAGGCAGGGGATGCTGGGGGGAGGCAAGAGGGGAGCTTGGTGCGGTGCCAGCGCTGGGAGCTGAGGAATGCTAAATCTGTTCCATATGTGAAGGAAATCCTCGAGTCCAGACAGCATTTTCTCCCTCTTTTTATTGATAATAAAGATATGGAAAAGGAAAGGGGGAGGTTCTGAGAGCCTGGAATCTTTTTTTTTTTTTTTTTCCCTTTTTCAAATAATAAACCCAGTCAAATGGCTTTCATTAGGGAAATTACACACCCGTGGAGCCCACACACCCCCTTGCTGGCTAAATGACAGGCTTGGCGTTTACCTTCGGCCGTGATTAAACACCCAGGAAAGGGCCAGGGGCCTGCCCAGATAATCTCCTGCCCTCCCCTGGGCCTTCATTAGGCGCCCGAGGCCGGCATCCTACCGGGCTGATGGCATCGGGAGCGCCTGCACCTCCGCCAAAAGGGGGGTCACGGACCCAAGGAGCTGCCCGGCCCCTCGTCTCCTGTTTGGTAATGAAGAGATGAATAAAACAACAGCCAGCAGCCTTCCTCCACAGCTGTTTTTCTGCCTCCCCGTCAGCTGCAGCCCAGCTCCTCACCTGATGGCCGATGGGCTTGGTGCTCGGCATCCCTCTGTAGGTACAGGCAGCAAGGGGCATGCCAAAATGAAGGCAGTGCTGACCACAAAACCGAAAAGGACCAAGGTGCAGCCCAGCCTTGGTTTTTGAACCTCCTGAAGAAGACGACAGCTGAAAAACCTCGATTCTGCCCCAGCTTTGCCCACAGATTACTGCACGACCACAGGTAGTCACATCTCAGCTACCCTTCCTCCAAGAGTGTCAAATCCTCGCTTTGATAAAACCCACTGACATTTACAGGTAGAACGTGTTAAAATAAGGACAAAGGCATCCCACCGAGCTTATTCTTCCTCTCGTTCTCCTTCCTCCTAGGCCACCATTTTCAGTGCAATATTTACAGTTAAGCAGCCAAACTCACAAGTAATTGCCAAGCCATCACTCCCAAACAGCCAATCCTGCCCAGCAGCTCTGCAAAAAAAGGGATATTTTGTTGAAACAGAGACGTCTCAATTTGGGCAAACTATTTCTTTTCACACCATTGTTTATAATAGGTCAAAGTAAACTCCCCTTTTCTTCCTGGAATATTTTCTTCCATCATGTGAACAAGCTGGCCTGCTCGGACAAGTTTGCTTCATACGAGGCTCTGAAGAGCATTGACGCAGGAGCTTCTCAGCTCTGTCCCTGCCCCCTTAAGGTTGTATACAAATAAAGCAGAAAATGCAATAGAGCAGCTAGGAAAGAGAAATGACATCTTCGGGCAAGGCCTGATCCAGCACCAACCGCTCGCTGGTGTGTTCTGCAAAACCTGATCCAGCAAAAAATCCCAAAGGCCGTTCACTGGAGAGTTGCTGTCACCTTCCTCCTACCTGCCCACAACAACAAACTGGGCTGATGCCAGCCTGTGTGTACCCGTTGTTAATTTATACAGGTCGCAGCAGCCTTTGTGTTGATTTCTAGCTGGATCCCCGATAGATCGGGGATGTTTGGGAGGTAGCAAAATGCTTTGAACTCACCGCTGGCAGCCCTCAGTGCACGCCAGTTGATGCTGCAAGGTGTCAATCTGCTCATCCACCTCTCTTCATCAATGAACCTCTCTCTTCTGGTTCCTTGTCCAGGAAGACTCGCATCCAATGCTCTTCTCAGACAAGCCAGGATGTCTTAAACCCCAGTCGGAGAAGAGGTCAGAATTATCAGTTTCCATGCAGCAATTTAAGTACTTGCAGAGATTGCTCTCAAATTGTCCTCTCTAGCCTAAGAGGAGAGCTCGTAAAGAACTCCCATTACCTCGTTACCTTATAGGATCCCATTATCCATGGGGCACTCAGAGCCAGGCTGTGACTACAGCAGGTTTCAGAAGCTGTTACAAAGTCCTGCAGCAGGGCTTTCCCTCGCTGTGTGTGGGAAGAATTTTGAGACTGCCAAGTGTGAGGAATCCTCCTCCTGACAGGGGTAAGGTGCTCCCAGGATTCGTATCAAAAAGCCTTCCTTGAGACTGACAACGCACCCAGGATGGCTAAACACCTGGTGAGGATGTGCTTTGTGATATGGTCTCCTTTAACAAAAAAAAAAAAAAGAGTTATCTAAATAATGAACACCCTGAAATCTCAAAGAATTCCTCAGGGCACCAAAAATCTCAGGGTGCAAAGCTCCAAGTCCGATGGCAGAGTCTGGGCTTGGCTGCAGCACAACTGACAAAGCAAATGCTTAGATGGCAAATTGCAATTATTCTTCTGAGAGCAAATGGGAGAGGGAAACAACCAGTGCTACTGCATCTTCTGAGCTGGGGATATGCTTCAAGCATTGGCTCCTTCAGTTTAAATAGCACTTTAGAAGAAAGGTCAAGCATTAGTCAATATCCATGGGTTTTCTTGAGGTCCATTAACAGGACTGCTCGGTCCTCAGAGAGATGCAGGTTGCTTCTCCTCACATCAGGGGGTTTTGACGCTCCAGGTTGCACTTCCACGTTCTGGACACTGAAACTTAACTGAAAGCGAGGGAAGATTTCTGCACTCCCAGGTGCAAAGGCACCAGCTGTCCTGCAGGGTACCCCAGGACAAATATCTCGCTATCTTCCAGAGCATGAGGTACCACCAAGAGTGATTGATTCCCCAAGCTGCTGTGTAGAAGTAGTTGCAGACATGTGGCAGGAAAAAAAAAGCTGTTAATCTTCCTCAGATGAGACCTGCAGCCTAGCCCAGCTGCATTACATGAGAGACACACAAATGATCAGGCACGCTGTGAATCCTTTTGCTTAAACCCTTTCACCACTCAGAGCTGCTTGCACCAACTTCTTTATACTAAGCCATCAATTCCAGTACAGACAGCCCAGGCCCTTTTTTTTTTAGGGGATTCCATTCTTTTCTTGAGAGAAGAAGGCAAAGAAGAAGATTGCTCTTAACCACAACTTCCTTGTGTGATCTCAGGCAACTCACTTGACCCCGTTGTGCTCGGTCTCCCTGCTCTAAAAAGCCAGCAGTAACACCTCCTCGTTGGTTATACTGCAAGCATTTTGGAGCAGAGAAGGATGCGTTGATGAGGAGTACCAACATGACTGTAGGTACCATTATAATTGGAGAAATTATATATGTTATAAAGAAAAAAAAAAAAAAAGTTACACAGAAGGGCAGCTCTTCCCATCAATGTTAACAACGTTATTTTCTGGAGCCCTACAGAAACAGATGAGCAAGACCTGTGAACAGAAGGAAACGCTTCCCATTTATTACCTCTGAGTGAATTATAAAGCCTAAAGGGTAATTTGGTAATAGAGTCAGAGCCATGCTCTTCTGGAAAAGCCAAGTGGAATTTCCAGTCTTTGAAGGGAAATACCCCAGGATAGAAAATCCATCAGTCTTTTGGAGCTACCTGCTTTCAAAAACTCCTTGGAAGAAGGCCGAGGAGCGGTGTGGTCTTTGTTTTCTGTGTCTGTCCCACATCAAATAACTTCGTCCATTTCAGTCTGAGGTTGAAAAGAAGGAAGCAGAGATTTGAAGCCAGGTCCTCAGGCAATGTAAGTCGGCATTAATGGAGTAAAAGTCAACTCACACCAACTGAGGATGTGGTACACTGATGCTATCTCCTAAATAAAAGCAAAACTCACGCGTTTTTCTCTTTTTTCTTTCCTTTCCTGCTCCTCCACTCTGGTGAAGAGACAAGGAGCAAAAGGGCACGGATGCTTTCAGACATTTCCTCTTCTCCTCACGCACCTCACTGCTCTACCTTTCAGGTGGGAGAAAGACAAGAGAACAAAATAACCGTCCACCATTCCCCCAAGGAATTAACACTTCACTCCAACGTTTCATTTCATCGGGTCCACGAGGACACAGCCTTTCCCTGCAAAGTTGAAATAATTCAGCAAGGGAAATTCAGCTGGGGTTTATGCTTCTATTCTGCTCTGGAGACACGTGCTTAAAGCATTTCTTTGAGATCCCTGAGATGTCCAAGCGTGGCTTCCAGCCTGCTCTGCTGTCCACATGGAAGGCAGTTCTGCTGCTGCTGCACCTATTGAGCTGTGCCCTGCTGAGAGCTACAGCTGCTTGCTTTGGAAAATCAGCTCTAAAAACATCTTAAAAGCTGGGCTTCCACAACACAGAAGAGCCCTGTAATCACTGCTGACCGAAATGTAGCAGGGGCATGAGAGGAACAAAAGGGAGAGGTCCTGCACTGCAGGTCCCCGACCCGAGGCATCCTCAGCTCACGCACCCTGGGGTCAGACCGACCCAAAAAGCCTCCTGACTTCTCCACCGCTCACGTTCCTGGCCAGAACCAAATGGAAATGAACAAGAAGGCATTTTTTTTCCCAGCTTTAAAAAAAAATAAATCGATTTCTAAGCAGTTTCCCTCAGAACTGAAGCAGCCCAGCTGCGAGCAGAGAGGCAGCAGCAGCTTTGCCCAGCACACCCCGAGCTCTGCCTTGCATCCGAGGGCTCCCCAGGGAGGCTGGTGCCAAAATCAGCCCCAAAATCAGCCCCATCTGCCTCCACGGAGGGACCACCCAGCAGCACAGCCCCGTCCCCCTTGGACGGGCATGCTTCGAGGACCATGAGCTCAAGCCTTCACCTTGCACCTTCCCCGAGATCCTCCAGGCTGGCAAAGCCGTGGAAAGCCACGCAAATTGTAGGATTTCGAGCCTGCTCCCAGCTCTGAGAAAGGAGAAGAAAAATCCAAGGGGACAGCAGCCGCTTAGCAAGCGAGCAGCAGCCAGGTCTGCCCACAAAGCTTCCTCAGATCGACTCGACCCTCCCGACGGCCAAGCAGACTTGGGAAACCCAAAGCAAACACGGAAACTCCAAATATTCATTGGGGTGTTGCTTTCACATTTGAAAAAAAATAAAATAAAAAATCCGGTGTTTACGCAAACATCTCGCTCTCACACTATCAATACCAAAACAAAGCAGAGGAAGGTGCAGGCATGGTGGGACTGCCAGAGGTTGTCGAAGCAGGACGAGCTCGGCAGGGCCACTCGGGGCTGGGGAAGGAGCTTGTTGTTACAGAGCTGCACAGGCGTGAAGCCACGGCCTCCCCTGAGCCCCTTTCACCTTCTTCCAAAGCCATAAGCACACAAAGGACACAACACATTCCCAGCCAGAGCGGAGCAGAAGCTCTGGGGGAGCCTTTTCAGCAGTCGGAGGAGCTGGGCTGCACCGCCTTAGCGATGCCTAAGGGAAGCACAAAGGATCTGTTGGGATAACTGGAGGAGCCCGACTGAGAAATCCATCCTCACCGCATCAAACCTGAGCGGTGTCAACGCGCCCCTGGGGCCAATTCTCTGTCCGGTCGCAGGGTGCCCACCGCCGGCGTTCAGAAACGCTCAGCCCTGAGCTCAGCCCTGCCACGAGACTCCCAGGACCACCGTAAAGCCCTGCAGGGTGATTATACCCCATTAGCTGATTTTTCTCCATGCACACGGGCTTGCCCAAGGTGGGCTGGGGGCGAAATGAGGGAGGTCGTGTCCCTGTCACTCCCCGCACACCGCGGCCGTGCCGCCTCTCGCAGCTCCTTCTGTGCTGCCACGCTGGTGGTGACACTGCTACCTTTTTTCCAACACCCTCTGTGATATTAAAAAAAAAACACGAAACACAAAACTCAACCAAAACCAGAAACAAAACCCAACAGTTTCTGCTTCTCCTCCTTTTGTTAGGACCTTCCCTGCAGCTGGCTGCACAGCAGAAGGGCAGAAAGCGGTCTTTTCTGTTGTTTTTTTCTTAATTTCCCCCCATTTTACCTCCCTTTCCCTTATCCCTCCCACCCCCAAACCACCAGACAACCTCTGCAGCCACCGCTGCCATTTCCACTCTGTGATTTGCCAGCCACACCTAGGGAATTTCCCAGCAAATTGTATTACTTTATTTGGTCAATTGGCCTACAAATTGATTTTCCTGTACAAATAATGAACATTTATGGTTATTTTCCCCATAGACTGCTTTATTTTCCATGTAACAAAGACTGATTTCCTGCAGGTTTTGAGACCCCAGCATATGATCTGCAGTTGCTGTGACCCCTGGCTGATGGATGGCAAGGACCCGAAGCACAACGGGAGGCTTTGGGCTTTTTCTCCCCTTCCTCTCTAAGACCACTGCAGACCTGCCCATGGCACGCCCGAGATGAAGGCTAGAAGGAAACACCACCACCAGACCATGTTCACTATGGAAATAAATAGAAAATAAATAAATGAAGAGTCCCTCAAGTGGACGAAGCCATCTCGTTACGCGCCGCGTACTCCTCACATTTGTTGTGTTCACCACGAGGACACCACTCAGCAAGAAGAGGTCTCCTCCACTCTCCTCACTCGCAGGTAAGGCTGACTCTGCCTTGACCCCCTCTTTATTTCGGATGCTTTTGGGGCAGGGTCTGGCTGTGCTCGTGGTGTAAAACAGCGACTGTCAGACACAAAACCCCTGAACCAGGAGCCCAGGCTGAGGTCCCCAAGCAAGACTTACATCAGTGCCAATGTTGCGTTGCACAAGGTCTCCCCAGTGTCCCCGGCACTCAGTCCTGGTCGAAAACCCCAGCTGCAGCCATCAGGGCAAAGGGAGAAGAGATATTCCTCCGAGCAGGGGTGGCAGGGAGCATCAAATAACCGCTGGCACCACAGACACCGCTCTCCGGCACATCCAGCCACCTGGAACAGCAGCCCCTGCGCACCCAAACCTTTGTGGCCGTGCCGCGAGGACCTCTCATTAATCTTAATTACGTTACTGCGGAGAGGAGAGGAGGAGCAGGCAGGGAAGCAGGGCGTCTGGAAAGCTAACGGGGACTGACAGGGCTTGGCACAATCCTTGGGCAGGGACCAGCAGCCTGGCTCGGTGCTCGGCTCTCCGGAGACGCGGCGGCAGCCCCGCAGTACATTTCATTCCCACTAATGAGGAAGCGACTTTGGAGACAGAGCCTCCAGCAAGTTTTGAAGGTCACTCCCGCAGGTGTGGAAATGAATTGGACGAGAGCAGGGTCCAAACGTTAAGTTATTCTCCTTAGCCCACGACGGATTATTTGTGTGCGCGGGGGGTTAATAGCCTCAGGGCTGCGGTGTGTGCGGATGCTTAATTTAATGCATCTCGATGGCGGAGGCTGCCAGGGACAAAGGCCTCTCAGCCCCAGCACTGCGGAGAAGGAGAAGCAAAGGCAGGGAGGTTTCTTGTGCAAATCTGAGGGTGGACACCGAGGAGCAAGTCAATTACCCAGAGAAAGCCCCGGCTGCCTCCTGTTCCCCAGCCTCGGCCCTCCAGGGGTGGATTTGGCCCATGGAGGCCGACTTCAAATCCAATAAAAAATTAACTGATTTTGCACAACTACGAGACGTGCCTCCTCGGAGTCTGGATACGTGCTCTTCAGCTGCGGCACGGAGTGGAGTGGATGACAGAGCCAGAGAGCAGCAGGCATGAGGCAAAAAGCCTGCCAAATTCCTGCGTGGCTGCTGCCACCCCAGGGACTCCCTGCCTCCTCCTCCTCGGCCCTGCTGAGGACTGACATGCCCTCAGTCCCCCAAAACGCAGCGTGGTCGGGAGCAGCAGGAGGAGGCTTGTCACCACCCAGGGCGACACGCAGATTAACACAAGCTCGCCGAGGCAAAGAGGCATCTCCTACAAGCCACCCTGGTGCTGCTGCTGCCTCGTATGAAAAATGGGGTGCCAGACAGCTCCGCGGTGGGGCTGGTGACGACAAAAAGGAGCCGAGCAGCAGCTCCACCACGAGCAGTTCCTGGAAGCACGACGCGGATCCCGTCCTTCCCACTCACCAGCCAAGGTGTGCAAACATTGAAGTCCAGCCCTATCGTGTCGGTAACAGCACTGCAGCCTGCCAGGCCTTTCATTTCTAGGCCAGCAGCTTTTGCAAAAAGGGCACAAAGTTCTCGCTTTGTGTCCCTGGAAGTACTTTTATACCCTTTTACAAACAAGTGAGACCAGGGAGAGGGGGGCAACTTGCTCGCTGTCGCACGGCAGACTGGTGGAAGATGCAAGAGTGGGACAGAAAGGTCCTGTCCCCGTGGCTGCTGCTCCAACCACTCATACCCCGGTGTGCCCCTGAGAAAGAAACCTAGCTGGGAATTACCTGCAGTCGCCACAATTCCCTCCTAGGTGGGCTCTGCAAGCACTGGGGCAAGGCTCAGCATCCACCGGGATCGCTCAGCACCAGCACTACGGGTTCTGCTCAGACAGCGTGCACCAAAAGCCAAGGAAAAGCCAAAACTACTCCCAAAAATACGCTGCCAGGTGGCTCGGCACATCTGGAACGCCACGAGGTGATGCCGCATGATTTACAGCACGCCCGTATGTATAAATGTAACGCTGGGAGACAAATGACCAACAAACACAGTGGCTCTGCGATGTGTGCTGAATGGAAGTGGGGAGCGCGAGGAGGTTGTGTGTTATTAGGGAGTGTTGGGAGTTGTATGTTTTGAAGATAAACACAAAGAGAATATAAAAAACCCCAAACCCAAGAGAGGTAAATAATTCATCAAAAGAATAAAACCAAGAAGCTCAAAGGGAAAAAAAAAAAATAATACCAAAGGGAAGAGTTTTCTGAGCAGGGGAAAAAAAACTTCATTTCCCATGGGAGCGAAAACCAGAACCCAAATTAAAGGAACGAAATCCAGGGGGAGGAGGGTGTGTTTGTTTTTAAAGGTGAAACATTTTGTCCAGGTGCCCGTTATCTCCCTTCTTAGGCATTTAAGCATTTCCCCGAGGTGGGAACTCCACGGTGGCCACGTGGAGAACCAAACCCTGCCCACGCAGCCCGCATTTACCAGCCCCACGTCCCCTCGTGTCTTTCACCAGCCCCTCAAGCAGCCCGGGGCACGCCGAGCAGCACCACCATAACTCGCCCAGCACCGCCTGGAAGCCTGGAGGGTTTTCTTCACGTTAAACACAAATCCTGCTCCACAAAACGCTCTCTACTTGGCAGGTTGCTGATGGCGACTTGGGACAACTGGCATCTGCTTCTCCAGCACGCGGCACAGCCGCAGCAATGTAAAATTTTTGCTTTTTACGGGCACGCTCGGCTTCCCCTTGCAGGAGGGCAGCACCGCAGGCTGGGGCTCCTTCCCACCACCTGCGTGGTGCGGAGCCGTGCCTGGAAAGTACCTGGATGGGGTGCTCACACGCAGCCTTCCCGAGGAGGGGAAATGTGGGACTCAATAGGTGGCACTCTTCCTTCTTGAATAAGTGTACTCGGGTGCACTTTGCCGTCAGAGGTGCTGGAGAGCAAATTTAAGGTCCCAACTTCTTCTTATTCGCTTGGCGCTTTTCTGGGCCTGTTCAAATCAAAATCCCAGCCAAATCGGAGCTTTACCAATTACACTCTGCCAATCCTAATTCCCCCCCCGCCGCTCCAAGAAGACGCAGACTTCTCTGCGGTCGCATGATCCTCTTGTGTGCCGTTAAGCAGCTCGGTTTTACCCGGCCAGCCTCTGCCTTTGAGAAAAGGAAGTCCCTGAAAGCGAAAGTGAAATCCCACCCTAAGCACGTTTCCATCACGTCTTCCTCCTGCAGAAAGCGCCGGCCCCAATTAGCAGCTTTGGGCTTTCCTGCAGACACCCAGGGCCGGTTTCGGGTGTGCACGCCTCCTCGGAAGGGCGCCAGGACGGCTGCCATGGAGAAAAAACCTGTCTGAGGACTCCCTGTCTGCAGCTCGAGCCTATCCGCGGGAGTTTCTCCTCTCATTAGCCAAATTCAGACAAAAAAAAAAAAAAAAAAAGCCGTGATGTTTTGTGCCCCAGAGCGACGGAGGCCTCATTTTCTAACCCTCTTTAGGGGCCCTCCGTAGGGAATTAGTCATGGCCGTGAGTAATACCTAGGGCTTGACAAAGCCAGGGAGGATGAGGAGACACTTGACAGGTTAACAGGAGCGAGGAGCAGCTGCTATATTTAGGTGCCATTAGCACGCACATGTCTTCACACATTTCTGCAGGCACACCTGTGCGCCCGCGTGGCCAGAAGGCACGGAGGGGGAGCAGCCCAAAGCCAGCAATTCCCTGCCCTTCCCAGGGAGGGGGTAGGAAACCAAGGGTCCCTCGTCCCCGTCTCACAGCACTCATCCTGCTCAGAGCCCCGGAGCTCAGACCTGGCTTTTGCCCTCCACCACCACCACCTCCAGAGGCAGGCAGGGTAATGCCATCCCCGTCTGGAGACCACCACAGACAGAGATTTAGCCCAAATCTCACTCTGGGTCCTCTGCTCAGGTGGATCTTGCCCCAGAGTCACCTACATGGTGCAAAAAAAAACCTGGGAGGTTCAGCCACTGCTTGTCAGCTGCTTCTGATTTGCTGAACCTTACAAAATTTTTGGTGAAAGAGTCTGGACCCTTGCAGACTGACCTGAAGCCTGCTGCTAACACAGGCTTGCTTTCCCTTTTTACATCCCACCAGCTCTTGGAGCCCGTGCAGCAGCCGTCTCCCCTGCGCCCTGCGAGGTCCCTGGGCTTAAAAAAAAATAAATAAATAAATAAATAAAAGAGAAGCAAAGCAAGCAGCAGCCGCCACCCCCAGCTGCCTGGCTGCCTTGCCTGGGGGCCTTTCGTTTCCCCACGGCAGCCCCAGGCCGCAGCCAGCCCCAGCTGAGTCACCTCGCCTGTCTGGGTCTCTCCCAGGGTAGTGCGTGGGGGTGGAAGGGTTGGGGCTCACGGCAGGAATTTCCACCGCCCCCCTTTTCCTCACCCCACCCTGCGAGGAGCAGCCACGGAGGAGAGGCAGAAGGTGCAAGCAGCAGAGCTGGGCGAGGGGAGGGAGAGCGAAAAGGGGGCAGAGATGGAAGAGGAGGGGAGCAGGGATGCGGGGCTGCTGGCACGGGGATCCCTGCTGCAAAGCTCAGCCACCAAGCCTGGGAACCCCACGTGCAGGAGGGGAGCGCTGTCTCTTCCAGATGGGTATGAACATTTCCTCTGGATTTCCTTTGCTCCAGCTCAAAACAAAAGCAGAATGCAAATACCGAGGTCCAGCACAGCGTCGCTTCAACTCTAGGATGCAGTCTTTGCACAGGGAAAAAAAAAAAAAAAAAAAAAAACCAACCAAAAAACACACAAAACACCACCACAAACCCAAACGCTGATGGATACAAGGAGAAACCCAAAATAAGGGCTAATCAAGTGAGCAAAACCTTGCACCCGTTGGTTCTGGAGACACAAAATCAGTTCTGACAGGCAGCTCTCGAGCTCTGAATGCTCTATTAAAATAAACAGGGATCAGATGGACAAATCCCTGCAGACATTTCCAAAGGCTCAGGCGAATCTCCCTCTATCTCCCTCTGTGCTGTAATCAGGCAGGTGATCCATCCCTAAACAACAACAAGAGGAGGAGAGGAAAGCAATACCCAACACCAGGCACTCCCACGGGCAGAAGGCTGGGTCGATTTAGCCACTGGGGTCCAGAAAAATCCCCTCTGGAATCACATTTGAAGTGGGAGGGTAAAAGACAGACAAGGCACGGTGTGTATATATATATATACATATTGGGGAAAAAAACAAAACACAAACCACCACTTAAATGAATAATAACTGTGGATGCTTTTGCAAAGACTGCAAAGTTTGCTATTTAGGGGGAAGGAATTTCTGGCTCCCTGGGAGGCCGCTCATTGTTCGCCGGTTCCTGCGGCTCCTGCAATGTTATTTACCGAGCCCAGGAGGTCAGCTGGAAGAGGGATAAGGGGAAGGAGATTAGAGGAGCTCCACCTCCCCTGGAGGGGGGATACCACACAAGGGCGCCTTATTTTCCAGCAGACCTGTTGTGCTGGCACCGCTCTCGCTGCCTTCCTGACCTTGGAGCAACCAGGCAAGCAGTGAATATGTTTTTTAAATCAGGAGCATGCAGCACGAGCTCCTGAGCAATTGCCTCTCACCTGCTATTTCCTCCTCCGAGCCACCCTCTACTTACTTTTAATTCCTGTCTTTCCTCACCTGCTGATCTGTCGGAGCACACCTCGCTTTTTTTTTCCTGAAAATAAAGTTCTCTGCTATCTTATCTGCCAGGAAGCAAAGCGCAAGTCCCAAGAGTTGCTCTGTCTGCTCCTGCGGGCTGCTGGCCTTTCGCTGGCAGGGAAATGGTGCACAGGAGGCAGGGGAAGAGCGAGGAGACAGCAGGTAGCTCTGCTCTTTGTAACACACCCTTGGAGTCTCCAGGACCTAAGCTCGGAGTCCTCTGGCCCTTCTCCAGCTGAACTCGTCAAGCCAAGCGCAGAATGCCCCCATCTAATCCTGGCCAAAACTCAAACACCTCATTAGCGCTCAGACGACGTCTCCCCATCCTCTGCAAAGCGTACTCCATCTCTCTGGCCCATTATTAGCTCATCTCCTGGTAGAAACCTTCCGTGGTGCCAGACATGGTTTTTTTTCAGCCCTTTTTACACGGGTCCACGTGATCCTTGTCACTGCGGGTACCCCCAGCCCAACACGAGAGCACCGAGGCACCCCAATCGCTGTACCCCCAAGTGCTGGGCTGTGGCAGCAGCTACGAGTCCCCAAGCACAACTCCACCGTGCTCAGGGCTGGAGAAACAGAACAAAGGAACGCTCCTGAGCCCCAGGATCGCTGCTGTTTAAAGACAACACTTGGAAAACCGTGTGACAGCCTCTCAGCCTTGCATTCACCAGGCATTTTCCCTTCTCGCTAATTTTATTACAAAGGCACGGCAGATATTTCAGAGAGCGAAACCATTTTCATCTGATGCACATGGGCAACTGCTTTGTTATTTCCTTCTGGATTTTAGTCAGCGTTTTCTGGTGCCACCAAGATACATATGCATTTTTTTAAACTAATTACTCAGAACAGCCGTGTCACCTCCTGCAACAGCAAGGGGCTACGCTTGACCTTTAGTCTACAGGAAGGGAGCTCGCCCTGCACCTCTGCAGCCTATTAAGAGGTAATTCAGCAGTGCCAAGGGAAAGAGAGTCCTCTCAAAGACGTTTCAGGCTGCTCTGGTCAAGGGTGCTTCATCCAAACTGGGTAAAGGCTCTCCCTGTGCTTGCTGACTCCCAGCTACGAGAACTTGCCTTTCATTAACTTCTTCCTTTCTCAGAAATTTTGCATATGCAAAGCGTTGAGAAGGGCTGCGAATTCCTGTGGGGTACGTGGGCAAGAGGAGCCCGAAATAATCATCAATATCATGGCGTTTGTGTAATTCTGCTGAAATCTGTGATCTGGGGGCTAGGCAGGAGAAACGAGGAGGCAGCACAGGCTCTGCCCCAGCCAGCCCAGCCCTGAGAGCCCCCAGCAGCCCCTCAGCCCGTTTCTTGGCAGTTTTTTTTGTTAAAGAAAGGCTGAAACTGGGGAAAATTGAGACAGCGAATGCAAAACCACTTCCAAACCTTGCGGGCATCCCAGTGGGAGCTGAGGCAGCAGGAACTGCCCCTCCTGCCTGGGGTGGCTCTGTCGGGCTCCCTGCACGAGGTGCTGAAACAGCAGCTCGCAAAGAGCCCCGACTGTAAGCCAAGCTGTGGGCCATGCGGGTTTCTGAGCATCCCCCCTGTTCCCTCCGGGTCGAGATGTTTTGCTGTGGCTGTGTGAGCCCTGTTTCCCTTCCTCCTTCTGCCCAAACCTCGGTGCAATCCCTGCCCTCGCTAACCCACGCAGGCTTCCCTCGGAGGCATCCTACACGGCTTCAGCGGAGGCTCCTGAGGTTTTTTTCCTAGCCCATTTTCCACCTGGAGTGCCTGGTAGGTTTAATTAATTGCATGGCAGTTACGAGCCCATGACAGGTGTTGTATAAATCTAAAATAATTAAATAAAGCAAGCATAAGCTAAATGACGTTTGCGTGTGTGCCATCCATGTTTAAATACTCAAATCGTGAGCGTGATATTAATAAGATATATCAAAGTTCACATTGATATAAACCAGATTTATCGTGCTATCCCTGGTCTAGCCAGGCCTTACAGCACCACAGAGGTGGCAAAAGCAATAAAAAACTAATCTGTTTGTAGGCAAGCGGCCACACTCCTGCTTGATGGGCTCACACAGACAGCCACGCAAAAAAAAAAAAAAAAATATATGAAAAGCTATCTTTATTTCCTCATTTTTGGGGCTCTGTAACCAGCAGCTAGTGCTGTGACAGCTCCTGCCCTCCGCATAGCCCCGGCGCCGTGACACCCTGCCTCTCGGTGCTTTGCATGCCGATGACTAAAGTCTTCCGGGGCAGACTTGGCCCTGGCACAGCACTCTCCAACCCATTTCCCACACGCTCACTTAGAAACCTTTTAAGCCTTCGCCCAGCCCCCAGCTGCTCTGCTTTGTGCCACCGAAAACCTGCTGGGAGCTACCGCCAAGGAGCTGCATACAGCAGAGTGCTGTCCTGTGCCACCGCACAACGCGTCTCTTGCGCTCTGTTCCGAGTTGAATCCCACAGATGCACTTTCACCCCGAAAAGGTTGCCCCAAATACACAAAGTTTCAGCCCAAGGAGGGATGAAGACAGCAGTGAAGGAAGAGAAAATGAAGCCACTTCCACCTACCGCGGCATCCCCAGCCAGGGGTAGCACTGCGTGTTAGCGTGGCTTGGTCGTGATGCAGGTCCCTTGGACCAGGCTGTCGAACCACCCCAAAATGCTGCAGGGCCTCCCTTTTTGGTCAGCTTTGGAAAGCCTGCATCCCCAGGAACAACGCCTTCTGGTCAGGGCAGCAGAGGAGGCATTTGGGGGCTGACACACGCAAGGTCTGAGGCTGAGCAGAGCATCCACCAAAAGGGAATGGGAGCTGAGGGGCTGAGCTCCGTTTCCAGCTCTGCTCCTGGGTGATCAGAAGGGGCCATTTCCTCTCCTCGTGCCCCACTTCTCCCTCATCTTTTCCATTTTTAAAACAGGCTTTTTTCATATTTTCTTATCGAGGAAAACCAGTGGAACATCCCATATTGATGCTTCCCGAAAATAACAACGCACAGCCTGGCTAACGCTGTGTTACAAGAATGGCCCAAAAAAAAAAACCCAAGAAGCACACACACTGATGCCAGCGTGCTTCGGGGCTCTCCGGAGCAGGCTGAGTGAAGCCATACATCCTTCCCAGCTCTAATTACCAGGATTCTCTGATCAAGGTAGAATTATTTGCTGATCAAGGGCGTTATTGATCCTAAGCCGCTGGCCTACTGGGATCAGCCTGAATGACACCGCAGCCCCCGGCAGATGAAATACTGCCAGAACATTCCCAGGAAGCTTTAAGGAAAGATTCTCCTCCTCTCGCTGCCTCGGCATATGTCGAGTTTCACAGCTCGCAGGGTATCAAGATGCTTCGTGCCAGCCCGGGCTAACAGCACAGCATCTCCGCGAGCCAGAGCTGGATGAACACGAGCCTGGAGCAGAGGGAGGTGCCCGGCGAGGTGTCTCCCACTGGGTGCTCCCGGGAGCAGAGGAGTTTTGTGCTGTGGGTGCATCACTTCGCCACCTCTTCTCTTGCACACACAGCCCCACGCTGAGACCCTTCCAAGAGCATTTACAGCAAACACCGAGGGAAGGCAGATCTGCTTGTTTAAAGAGGAGAGAGCTCTGACAAAACGCACCGTGAGCGCTCCTTTGGATAACTCAAACACTGCCTTGCTTCATAAGCTGGCAACTGAGCGGGAAGGCTTGACTGGAAGACCGGGAGAAAACAGAAGCAGCCAGACGAGGAGCGTGAGCTACAGCAGCATCCAGGTGGGGGAGAACGGCTTGGCTTTCATCAGAAAGCCACAGAGGTCGGGTTTTTGAAGCCCGGCACATCTATTCATTACCCGAACCCGCAGGCTGTAAACACTCAGCCTGGCAAGCGGCGCTGAGCCGAGGAAGAGAAAGCATCCTGCCCTCCTAGTGCTCCACCAGCTGAGCCACGTGCCAGGCTGCCGATGAAACCAGCACCGACCAAAGCAAAGGCAGCAGAAATCCCACCGGAGGCATAAACCAAAAGCTAAGGAGTACCAGACGTTAAGACAGTTGGACATCCCGTCGGCGTAACGCGCAGAGAAGGGCCCTTTGTAATGGGGCAGGCTTCTGCTTCCTCGCCCATTATAAAGATCCTAATCTGGAATAATTGCACTTGCGATTTTAGTAACTCCTTCTTTCGCTGGAGAATTCCAAACTGGTTTGTAAACACTGGTTTATTAAGCCGAGGAGGTAAGCGTGGTTTCAGCCTGTAACTGGATGGGAATGGCAGAACTGTCAGGAATGCTGAAAAAAAATCAGGATGTTCAATAAATATTTCATCTCTGCACTGGGAGAAAAAGCTAGCTCTAACTTGGTAGGAAAATTAAATGCTTTTCATTCCAGCAATAAATTAGGAGGCTTCCAAACTGAAACTTCTGAAGTTATAGAGTTTTAAATCAGCAGACTTGGATCACTTGCACTCGGAGAGTTTCAGGACTTAGCCAGGGAAGTTCTTTATATACTTGACTTTGATCTTTAATGAGTCTCAGAACAATGAGGAAATCCAAGGTAAACGGGAAAACGTAGCACTGGGCCTGTGTTTTAAAAAGCACAAACAGGATAATCCAAGTAATTTTATAACCCCCAGGAGAAATAATGAAATAAAGGAAACTGGACAAGCGATAATAAATTAAAGGAAGGTGACATAATTTATGCAAATTAAAGTTTGTTCGTGGAAAAGATCCCGTATCTTTTCTGCTGAGACAATTGTGCTGGTGTCATGTGCTTAGTTCCTGCAAATTTCTTGCTCTTACACCACGCAACTTTTTGAATGAGAAATGAGAGCACTACCAGCCAACACAGCACAAGTTCACTGGATTAAAAGATGATAAAAAGATCTCAGAATATAACCACGTAACCATCTCTCTAATATTTTTATCAATAACCAGTTGAACAACTCAAAGTCTGGAGTCACCTCCTTGCATGGAGAGCCTGAAGAGCCTCGCTGCATTTAACTCACCAAGGAGAAGGTTGAGAGGTGGCTTCTTGATGGGCACTGAAAGAGCTCTGAAGAATGAAATACAAAGCTGTAAGGAGACCAGGTGGCAGGAATGTGACACGGAACAAACCCAAACTACCGATATCATCAATGTTTCCTACATAGCACAAGTAGCTACCCACTGAAACTATTTATTAGGATCAATACACAACAGGACCTGTAATCACAACTGCACGCTTTCCTTCAAAAGAAAGCTGCAAAGACAAGCCACCATAAACAGGAACCGGTTTGGGGAAGTCCTATTTCTTATTATAGTACCAGACCTTAGACTTGATGGTAACGGTGGTCTCCTGGCCTTTTAACCCAGAAATCTGAAGATTTGATTTCCATAAGCTCACCCCAGCCTGCTCATGGGGAAGCTGAATCACGGAACGTGCCCACATTTCCAAGGGCCATGCGAAGGCACCGAACACCGCTGATGTGAACGGGAATAAAAGATATTTAGGCCTTGAGAAACGTGTGTTTCTTGGTAAACGAAGTCCAGCAAGCCAGATAAAAAGCTGCTTTTGGAAACAAAGGCTGGAGAAAGCACGGAGGGTTATCCCCAGCAGACACCTGATGGCCAGACCCACTGCTCCCCTCCGCCAGAGCCAGCGCTCGTAGGACGCCCGTCCAGCAGTGCAGGCTGTGGGTTTCATTCTGCCAGTACAGAGCAGGTTTTCTTCATCAAATACCCAGCCTGAGTAGCTTTGTTTTGGCTTTCCATGCCAGTCTGTCCATGGGAACACGCAGCAGGATCGCTGCCAACTGCCATCTCAAAATCTGATGTCTATTCTTTTGGGATTCAGCCGTAATAAATAGCAACCAGCCAAAGCAAAGGCTTTCTCTCCAAATGCCCCACACTCTGCATGGTTACCAGGCGTCTCCCCTGCGCCAACCCACAGAAGAGCCTCGAACACCCAACTTCATTATGTTCTTTGGTGTCAGCTAGCTCCAGCCAGACAGAGAAGGAGCCTTCACATGACTTGGTATTGAAGAAAAAGTATCATGCACAGAGATGGCATTAAAAAATAAGAGGAAAAGTACGGTTCCAACAAATTAAGGGCAGCTTCTCCAGGGTACAATTTAAAACATGCGAGCTGGACTGCAATCCTCACCACAAGGAATTCTGCACCGTGTGTGTTTCCAATTGATTTTCCTTTGTCAGCTCGGAGAGACCTCCCCAGGTGAAGGCTGGTCTCCAAACATGGGAAATCACTGAAGCAACCGATACCTAGACTTTATTATGTATTGAACACACATGTGCTCTTTACACTGAGCTGCTATTACAGTTACCAAGCCAGATTCTTCCCAGGAAGAATCCCTGTTCCCCCAAAGCTGTTTGGGGGTCCCGTGGAGCAGACCTCTAGGCAACAGGGCACGATTATCCCAGGTGAAGCTGCCACCTGAAGAAAACAAGCACCTGGCTCATTTCCTCTCCTGCTGTGTTTCCTATTCTTCCAGGGGGATGTACGAGTGGTTCCAGCAGTACTCTGCCCCAGATGGATGCAGCAACAGCTCCTCTGCCTCGCACACTGGGGCTGGACAGGTGGGAAACCTGATCACAAGCAGGAATCATCTTCTGTCACGGGGTAAAGACCCAAATCCCAGATTTTTCTGGATTTCTGAGGAATCCTGAATTTCCTTTGAATCCTGAATAAAGGCAGGGGTGGCAATTCAGCCTGCCTGTATCCTTGTGTATCCTTAGTTCTAGACCTTGACGTGACAGGAGTCCCACCAAAACAATGAGATTACTCTCCATAAGTTAGCTTCTCAGCACTGCTAGAGGAAAAGCACAGCAACTTGTAGAGTATATAATTTCAAATATCCTCTTAAGATACTTTTTAAAAATTCTATAATGTTTTAAAATCAATAGCAGAGACGTCAATGAAACTAAATCCTCCCGAAGCAAGGAAGATCTTTGCCCTCTGCACCCGTAAGGGGACAGCAGTGCTTATCAGCCTCACTGATTTACTTTTATTGAACTTATTTCTGAGAAATACATCACAGCAGCGTAAGGTGAGACTTCAGAAAACCAGATCCACGGTGCTGATGCAAACAAGTGCAGATAGATTTAGATAGATTTACAGCCCTGAATTACCAGCTCAAGAATTTCAAGCCAAAAATGTTTTAAGGAATTGCACTGTTAATTTTTTTCTTTAAACGGACCTAGTTTACTACATTTTTGTTCAGAATGAAAAGCATCCTCACAGGGAGTCGGCAGGCTGCCCTTCTCATTGTGGGTATGCTCCTTCTTGATGGCTTTGAGACCTTGTTCTGTCCCCTCTGTCTGCAAAAACCTCAGCAGAGCTGCACCCAAAGGACAGCAACCCCTCTGCAAAAATAAATAAATTAGCCCTCGGCTCAGAAAGAGCCAATTTAGCTTGATAAGAAACAAAACTGCTTGAGGGACAGAAGGCACCAAATTTTCCGTGCTCTGCTGGGCATCCTCTGATGCAGGCTAAGTTTTGATGCAAGACATGCCAGCCTGAAGATGAAAAACAAGTCAACAGAGTCAAACTGATGTAAATCTAGACTGCTTGTGATCAAAGTCCAATCCTGCATTCACACGGCCATCCTTATTTTACCCAGATCTACTTTCGATCAAAATAGGG
The DNA here is from genome assembly GCF_964035555.1 of Netta rufina. Classification (NCBI taxonomy): domain Eukaryota; kingdom Metazoa; phylum Chordata; class Aves; order Anseriformes; family Anatidae; genus Netta; species Netta rufina. The sequence goes on from NC_140146.1 coordinate 6,665,754, forward strand.
TGTTATCAACTCGACTGCAGCTGAGCGAGGCACGTGCCAAGCACAGATGAGGTCCCAGCAGTTTTAGGCACTGAACACACAAGGAACAAAAAACTACGCTGCCGTTCACAACACACAGCTTTTTTTTTTTCTTAAAAAAAAAAAAGGACCCTAAAACACAGTTATAGTTAAGACTACCAGTGTACAATTTTAAGCAACTCCTGTACGCCGTAGTTCATTGAACCATCACTGAAGAATCGTGTAGTGCTTTCCTTTCTAAGTGTACTTTATGGTTAAGTGGGTGAATCACAAGGGGGAAATAAACGAGGAATTGATATCATAGTTCCCTCTGGGAGAGAGAAAAAAAAAAAAAAAAAAAAAGAAAAAAAGGTTTGTTTGTGTGGTTAGCCCCACACCACAGAAAAAGAGATCTTCAGAATCACAGCTGTGACAAATGGTGGGAAAAGTTATTGATCTACGAGAATTCATTTTTCCTACAAGGGCCGGTACTTTTACTTATTTAATAAAGGTCTGGCGTCAAATCACTGCGAATTTCGGGATTATCTAATTCCATCTAATCTCATTCAATCACTGATGCTCCAGCCGGTGGCAGAAAGGAATGCTTGCCCTTTCCTGTCGGCGGGGGCTATCTCCGGTTGCCCTGGCAACACGGCAAAAGCAGCTCCAGCCGAGCCGAGTACCACCTATCGCCTGCATCGCCCGATAAAAAGAAAGGATGGGGTTACGAGGGAGTTTTTTGCAATTTGATGGGCAGAGATAGGCAGAGCAGTAGCTACCGTTTGGAGAGGAATCTGCTCGTAACGCTGAATTTGCAAGGCCCCAGGGACGCGGCGATAAACACGAGCTCCGAGGGGTGAGACCCTCGGGCTGGGCAGAGTGGGCTGCTTTCTTTCAAGAGAAAAGTTTTATACGAAGAAGTGGCGGTGATTAAGAGGCCCGAGTTCACTGAAGCTGTTTAAAATCCCCGAGCTGCTTCTTGCATGATCCGAAGCGATCACACCTCCTGGCACTACGCCGGGAATCAACTGCGAGCCAACACAGGACTTTGTTGCAGTGCCATCGTCAGAAACAGTTTAGAAGCAGATGTATTTTCTGGACCAAAGGGCTGGTGAGTCTCTCCTCTATCATCAAAAGCTCTGAAGTTTTTCTGCTTCTTAATTATCTGAAGGAATATTCTCCCTTCCCAACTGAGCAGCACAATGCAAAAATCACAGGTACTGCCCATCAACTTACATCTAAAGACAGAAAATGCTGTTACTTCTCAAAATATTAACGAAACCTTATTCCAAAGTCATTTTCTCCCCATTTTTCAAGACGAAAAAACACAAGGCAGCACCACTGTGCCCACAGACAACCGAGCCACGGCGAGGCCTCTTGCTCCACGTCACTGCCCCGACACCACTTGGGCAGAGCCGAGCAGCGGCCGTGTGCTGGTACAAATACAGCAACTTTGGCCAAATATACAGGAGATCTCCACTAGCAAGAGCTGCTGCGGCAGCACAAGTGTGGATGAACAATTAGTGTACAAAATAACAGGAGCTTTCAGCTCTTCAGTCCCTCAAGGAGCGGCAGGACACTTAGCCTCCATCGCTGCCTGCTGCTCGCCCATTTATCTCACCGTTCCCTTTCCCAGCTGCAGCTCGGGGTCAAATCCTGTTCACCTCCTCTGGCAAGCACCCTGCTGGAAAAAGCCAAGCGGTTTTGGACGAGCCCCTGCTCTGATGCTGCAGCACAGCAGCCCGAGCGGCGTGCTGGAGGATGCAGGCGCAGGTGTCGGCCTCGCTGGAGGTACAGGGGATTGAAAAGTCTCCTTCACACGCTGGTTGAAGCGACCTCAACACTTTAAAACAGAGGGATTTGGCGTGCAGGAATATTTTCATCCAAAAAGTCAAAAGCGCAAATTTTGGCTTGAAGGTATTCCTGGATTTTGCAGCTCTCCATTTCACTTACAACCCTGCACCAATAAATAACTTTTGGGATGTCTTTTCATCACCCTTAACACCAATTTGGGACACAGAGCCCAATAATGAGCTTTTCACTACCAGAAGTGAGGAAGCTGAATAGCTCCAAACAGAAAGGAGCCCCGAAATGGTGAGAACGGTGTCTCTCCACCTGCTGACTCCGTGAAGATGGTGAACTTCAACCTGGAGGAGGAAGAAGGGAGCCAAGAGGGCAGAGATGCTAAACGAGAGTCAGCAGCGGTGTCTGCTGTGTGGCAAGAAGTTTTCTGGAGAAAGGAAGCAAACTGTGCATAAGAAACAGAACAAGACAACCCAGAAAGGAAGGGAAGAGAGAGAGGGAGAGAAACGAGGGGAGGAAAAAGAATTATAGACAAAACAAAGTAATTTTGCAAGCGCAAAATTCCAACCAAGCATTACTTCATTAGGAGCAGCGTGGGTCTCTTTGCCAATGTCTGGGGCCAATACGGGACTGCTTCTCTGTTCTCCTTCCCCCAGAGCTGAACCAGAACAAGCAATCTGAAAAGTTCATCAGCTCTGCAAACTTAACTAGGTTATGGTTTTACAACCCCAGGAAAAGAAAAATGAACGGAGTTTATGAGGGAGTTAATTCTGGTCTTTTAGTCACCTCTGCCATTTAGATCCCGTGTTCACGAAAGGCATTTGCCACCAGGCTCCAAATTAGCACTGATCCCTTTGAATAAGGCCAGCAGGTTTGGACATAGACCACTGCAAATTAAAACCAGGTGTCTGTGCCCTGAAGCAGCAGAGACAGCCCTAAGCAGTTTAATGACATCTCTAAATAATTTTGACAGCAAAATTACTTATCCTATCTCACCTTTACACTGCCCTTGACACACCGCTAACAAGATGCTGCTGCTTTCGCTGCTTTATATATTTATTTAGCCTGCTTTCTTCCCAGCTGCAACTTGCTTGCAGTAGATTCTCCAGGCCTGGTGGAACACAAACCCAACAGCTCGCCAGGCACGCGGTGCTGGCTGCAAAACCTCCGCTGCTTTCGTGCGTAAAACCCTGAGCCCACCGCAGGGCACAACATGGGGCGGCAGAGGTGGTGCTCTCCTTGGCTCTCCCAAGGAACCAACACCACTCCAAAAGTTGGTGGACCCATTGCTCACAGACACTAACCTGAGCTCACGGATGGAGCTTCCTCGCTCCTTCCATCACACGAGACCTCTTGCACCCAGTTTCTCCTCGTTGTTCACCAAAGAGTAAAAAATCTTCACTGCCGCCTTAGCGCCATGGCAAACCTCCCCCACTTGGACCTCTTTAAAACCCACAGGAAGATAAAATTATTTTCCTAAGCCATGGCTGCTTATACATCTTTGCTGTTCACTCACAAGACTGCAATCCAATTAATATTTTCCTTTCCAGAGGGTATTTAATAATCCCCAAAATTAAATCCTTCAGTATTGTGCTGGCACTCTTAGCCCTATTGATCTGGGTTTGTTCTGCCCCTGCGTAAAATAATAACCAGCAGTTCTCAACAACTCCCCCCTCCAAACCCCTGGCGCCGGACAGCACCAGGCAGTGGCAGCGTGCCCTGTCCCCGAGCTGAGCTGGAGGACCAGCAGGGATAACTTCCAGCCCAGAACGCCTCCAGGAGCACCTCTCACACCCGTGCCTGCTTCCAGCCGCCAGTTTTCCCTTGCACAGTGCTGAATGACCCAAAAGTGGCTAATTTGGGGGATCCTCCATGAAAGCAGCACACAAATGTGCTCCTGCTGCCTTTGGGTTTGGGAACCTGGCAAGCTGTGTGCTCAGCCTCTCACCTCTCCCAGGAAGGACGGGAGCTGAGGTCTCTCCACGCAGACACACAACGTGCCATAGCCCCAATCTCTCCCTGAAGGTGGTGCCTGATGGATTTGGGATACACTTTTCAGCTCAAATTTAAGTTAGAAGTTTTTGGTACACCACACGTGCCCTAAAAATCACCTGAGTGAAGCCCGTTTAAAAAAAAAAAAAAAAAAGCCTCCAACAAATGCTAACCTAAACTAAAATGTGCTGGATTAAAAGCAACAATCCAAATCAGCATGAAACCACAAATAAAAATCAACAGACTGTGCCAAAGACCTTGGGGGGATAAAAAGGTTTATAAGTCTGCTTTACAGAGGGGCTTTTTGCACATTCATAAGGCAGCCCCCAGAGACGCAAAGGCGAAGTTATGAACAGCCCCCTTCACATAAACCCCAAGATTCTCCAGCTCCAATCCTTGAGGCCACGGCAGCTCGGAAAGGAACCTAAATCTAATCTATTCGGTTAGAAGTAAATTTTCTGACTTAATCCTGCCTCTACAGGCAGCCAACTACATTTTCCAGCAGCAGGCGAAGCCCTCGCAGCAAGGCTCTCTGGCAGGGCTCACGCCCAGCAGGGCACGGTCCCCGTTTGGGGGCAGCCTCTGAATTTGGGTCCCGGTGCCCATGGGGTCTCGGTGGCACTGCTGGCCCTACCCCACGCAGATCTGCTCCTGGCTCCCCACCGAGCCACCGAGCAGCAGTGGCAGGAGGGCATCCCCGGGGCAGATGCAGCCAGACCCCAGGAGAAGTCAGGCAGTGCTGGAGGGAGGCGCAGAGCCCCTGCCCCTCCGAACGAGCAGGCAGCAGAGCACTCAGCAGTCTTAGGGCTAAATAACAGGGCCTCGGCTGATTGCTGTCATCTTGGTTTTAAATAAGCAGATCTTTCCTCTTCCCGCCCTTGACAAAGTCTTGGACTAACGCCTTATCTTCGGGGGCATCGAAAGAAAGCAACAACAAGCGAGCAAAGAAGCAGCAAATAAAAAGGAGCACATATAAATCAAATCAAGAGCAAAACACCACCCCAGTAACCAAACAAATTACCATCGTCATCGGCCAAGTTATGCACAATTACCATGTGTCCTGACATGCAACGAAGGAAACGGAGTGAAAAAAAAACAAAACACACATTCTGTCGTGCTTTCTGTTTGGCTTGAATGCAGCTACGGCACATTTAAAAATAAATAAGACTTTTTAGAAGCCTGCCTGCCTTCTGTAGCTGTGACCTGGACCTCAAAGCTCACCGTGGGCAGCCTTTCAGCCGCCCTTTCCATGGGAAAAGAGGATGAGGAGTAGCCAACATCCAGCCCTAGCACACCTTCGGAGGCAGCACAAGTAGCACCATGCAGCGAGGGTCACGCTGACGAGGGAAACAACCCAAGCAAAAGCCTGGTAAGAAACCCCTGCCCTGCGTTACACCGGCCACGCGATGCCAGACTTTGCAAACCCGAGACGCTTTGTTTCGGCAGGAAAAAGATTTTAGTGCTGCTCTCGACAGGAATCATCAGGCTCCCCCCCTGCGCCCAGACCACCGCCGGCGAGCACGGGTCACGTTGGGGAGGGAGCGTCCAGCACGGCCCCTGCCGGGGGTCTGGAAGCGGAGCCGTTGTGCTGGGGAGCGCTGCGAGGCGTGGAGGGGACGGGGGGAACCCTGCGGGGAACGGGTTTCACCAGAATGGCCTGGAAGGCATCCAGGGCTCCGAGCGAGACGAGCTGTGTCTGCCCAGAACTGACGTGTGCTGAGCGTGGGGGCAGGCCCCTCCTCAAAACCTCTCCTATGGACGCCTGGCATCCCGCGCCTCCAAAATAGCTGCAGGGACCCAGAGCTGCAGCGGCGTCTCCCCTCCGCATCTGGAAAAGCTCCGGGGCAAAGGCTGGGTACGGGGAAAGGAGGATGGGACGATGGGGGGCACGGCCACCCTCCAGGAGGGCACATGGGGGGGGGACACGCAGCACCCCACTCCCCTTCTCGGCAGAGCTGGGGGGAAGAACACGCCACGTTGCCCTCCCCCGAGCATCCCTGCCCTCCCCTGGGGACCCTCCTTTCTCCCCAAATCCCGAGGGTCTCCCCCTGTGCCCCCCACAACCCCTTCCACCCGAGGGCCCCCCAAGCCTCTCCGCGCAGCCTTCCTGGCCGGCAGCGGCTCCCCCTGGTCCCCGCTGATGGATGTGTGGGTGGATGGATGGACGGACAGATGGATGGATGGATGGATGGACGGACGGACAGATGGATGGATGGACGGATGGACGGATGGATGGATGGATGGATGGATGCCGGCACGGGGGCGGCTGCTGCCCGGGGGGAGAAGGCGCCAGTGCAGCCGGCGCGACGCTGCTGCTCCCCCTCCGCCTCGCAGGAAACCAGCGGTCGGTGGCGGAGCTGGCCCCGGCGCCGGCCGCTGTCTGCAGCTGCAGCAAACGAGCTGCGACGGGGCGGCGGGGGGCGACGGAGCCGGGCGCGACGGGGGCCGGGCGCCACTCTTTTCCCCAGCCACGGCGGGGGGAGCCCCCGGCAGGGCTGGCCCCAAAGGCAGGGGGGGAGCAGCGCGGCGCCAGACGGGGCTGAGGGCTCCGACCCGAGCTCGGGGGGCTTCGACCCGAGCCCTGCGGCGCTGCCTCTTCTTGCTGGCAGCGGCAGAAAGAAGGGCAGGGTGCGGAGAGCCGCCAGCAGCCAGCCAGCTCCGTGCCAAGGGGGGCTCTGCTGGGACTGACCTCGCTCTGGGAGGAGGAGGATGGAGCCAGCTCCCCATCGCCGTGTCCCTGTCTGAACGCAAGCACCCAGGGTACCCCGAACATCCCCAAAATTCCACGGTTGGGCAGTGGTACCTACATCTGGAAAGGTGGAGAGGGGTGGGCACCCCCTTCCTCGTGTCACTGTTTTGAATGTGCAGCACACGCAGCTGCTACGAGGCACTACCAAAAGCTTTCCGGTTCCAAACATGAAATTGTCACTCGGTCAGGACTACGGTCTAATTACAGCCCGGAAAATGCAGCACGCACTGAGAAACACAGCTTGGATGAAAGCTCTCACTGGGGTTTGGCCCCCCTGGGCTCATTCTGACACCAACCCCCCTGCGAGCAGCTCACACGAGTGGGTTAGCAGCAGGAGCCGAGTCCAGGGGGATTCATTTCTCCTCTCCCAAAACCACACGAAGCCTTCTTTCCCTGTCTGAACTTCTCAAATTCAGTTCTATTTTAAAAGCCACTTTTATATAGCCTTTGTTCCATGCCCAGCTGCCTCCCTTTGTAAATGCACAGCATCCCCGCGCATCTATTAAAAAATGCTGCTGCTAGAGAAGTACGAGGTGGCCTTTGGCCACCGCTCCACGCAACTGGCTACGCAGAAAATGACAAGCAGCCAGCATCACCTGGCCAGGCACTTAGCCCCAGCAGCAAGTCTGGGTCTTTGGTCTTCAGATCCCTGCTCGTTGGCCTCCAGTCCGTACAGATTAGTGATTAAAGCACACACAGAACTCAACACGGCAGCGAGTTTATCACACAGCACCCCAAACTTTGCCCCCAGACTCAGAGGAATGACAGCAGACCCTCAGAAACACCAGGTTTTGGTGGTCCATCTGCCCTGCTGGGTTTAGGATACCACGTAAGGCAGCGGAGCTGTACCTGGCAGCTCAGTGGGGCCGGGCGGCTGCTCCCCCAAGCTGACCCCACAGACAGACCCCACAGCTGTGACCGTGTCTGTCTGTAGACACACAGCACATGCACATACATACACCATGCAGAAAGCATTTCAGTTCTCAAGTCCAAGATGAGCATCGTGAAGATGCTGCGTGTGGAACAGAACATCCCTCGGATCCCATAGAAACAACACAAGAAAAAAAATGGGTAATTTCAGTGGATTAAAGGAAGCAAGTCGCAAGTGGCAGCTGTTCCCACAGTGCTACTGACAACAGTGTTCCAAGTCACGGCTGGCTTTTCAGACCACGACCTGGTTCACTTCCATGAGCCAAGAGTTTTGCCATCACCTTTTGGTATTTCTGTATTTTATGGTAATTCCTGCACACAAAGAACTGGTTTTAATGCCTTGGTTGACCACAATTTCAGTTGGTTTTTATTTACAGCACCAGCATCTTTTGGATGAAAATGCTGGTGCCATATAGAGATTTTGAAAGTTCTCAAGGTAACGGCAGAGAGGAACCCAAAAGTTGTGCTGCAAAGATCTACAAAAGCAGTGATTTATGAGACGAATGTTGTAAAAGTTGTGAATGTTTAAGATGAGCTCGTTCCTCCTTCATCTTAGCTTAAAAAAAAAAAAAATCATTAATGGTTTGTAACCCGTGGCTGTTCTGACTCTAGCACGCGGGTGCATTCGCAATGCCCTTCTGCTTTATTTATCCACTTTACACCTCTGCAAAACACACAAGAATCGAGGGGTGAGGATAAGGACGAAGCTGCTGAACGGCTGGCTGCTTGCACGGAGCCAGCTCCCGCCCAAAAGCCACACGACAATCGCGCCGCAGCCTTTAGGTTAAACACCTCTCTTCCCACCTGCGCTGTCTGCGAGCAGCGCTGGCAGCCCCAGGGACTGGCAGCTCCTACCGGAGCACAGAAGCAAAGGGCTGGTGGGTTGGTTTTTTTTATGGTTTGTTCTTTTTTTTTTTTTTTTTTTTTTTTTTTTTAAAGGGGAGGAGGCGGAGGAGAGGGGAGATGTCTTAACTAAAGCACATATTTAACAGTAATCTTACCACTGGAGACGAAATTCGACACCCAGGGCAATCACAGATTGGAGGATGTACCTGTAAGATTCCTTTGGACATAAGAGTCTTCAAACTTTTCCCTGGATGCGGAGGAGAAGGAGACAAGGAGGAGAAGCAGGAAAAAAAAGAAAAAGAAAAAGATCAGCACCTTCACAGGAGGAAAGGATCCAGGGAGACAGGCGCAGCCCCCCCTGCCTGCCAGCACCCACCCACCCCGGCTGCTGCCTGCTCCTTCCCCGAGCTGTCCGGGGGGAGGCGACCCCCGACCCCCGGAGCCCCCCCGGGGGGCTCTGCGCTGCCCCAAAGCCTTCCTCCCACCCCCCCAAAAAAAAGCTCCTCCAGTTCAACCTCGGGCCTCTCCTGACTCACCCCGGAGGAGCTGAGGTTTCCTGAAGGCAGCCAGTGCCAAAATCAGAATCAAAAATTAAGAATTAAAAAAAAAAAAAAATAAGATTTTTAAAATATTTTTCATTAAGGTTTAAAAAATAAGATTTTTTTTTCTAATTAAGGTTTTTAAATAAAGAATTTTTAATAAAGAATTTTTAATTAAGAATTTTTTAATTAATATTTTTAAATAAAGATGTTTAAAATAGATTTTTTAATTACGGCTTTTTAATTGAGATTTTTTCAAAAAATACGATTTTCTAAAAATAAGACATTTCTCAACATTTTGTTGTTTTTTTTTTTTTTGGCTTGGGAAGGAGTGCGGCACCGCCAGCCGGAGCAGCCCCCGCAGCTGCTCCCCCTTTTTTTCCGCCCCCCCCCCCCCCCCCCCCCCCCGGCGATCAATAACCGGGGCGAGGTGTCAGCCACCTCCCCGGCCCCCCCCCACTTCCCCGTGCGCCCCCCCCCCGGCTCTCGCTAATTGCGTGGCTCCTCTCCTCGCCCCCCTCACCCCCCCCATACCCCTTCCCCTCCCCATCCCCACCGACCCCCCCCCCCCCCATGTCCCCCCCCCCCCCCGCAGCTCCCCGCTCTGCCTCCACCTGCCGCCCGCACCAGCAGCTCCGCCGCGCCGGCCCCGGCGCCGGGACTGCGGCGGGGAGGGAGAGAAGGGAGGGAGGGAAGGAAGGAGGGAGGGAGGGATGGAGGGAAAGGAAAAAGGGGGGGGGGGGGAGGACCGGCTCCCCCCCCCGGCAGCACGGCGGAGGTCCCGCACCACCACCAGCAGCCGGGGGAACACCCCCCCGGCGCCCCCGCCCGCCGCCCCGGAGCTGCCTCGTCCTCACCCCGGCGCGACGGAGCCGCCGCTCCCCGTGGCGCCGAGGCTCAGCCCCCGGCTCCCTGTCCCCCCCCCCTCCGTGTCCTCTGACCCCCCCCCGGATCCTGTGACCCCCCCCTGGGTCCTGTCCTTCCCCTCCCAGTTTGTCTGTCCCCCCCCCCCGGGTGTGTGTCCCCCCCCCCCAGGGTGCCCCCCGCCGTCTGCCCGCACGGAGCGAAACTTCTTTACCCCCCTCCCTCAACGAAGAGACGCCTCTCCCCCCCCCCCCAACATAACTCGTCGTCCCCCCCCCCTCCACCTCCTCTCTTCTTCCTCCTCCTCTTCTTCCTCCCCCCGCCGGCGCTGCCAAATCGCTGGGAAAACTTCCAGCCGCGCTGCGCCGCTCCTGGGGTGCCCGGGTGGGGGGCGGCGGGGAGAGCCCCGGGGGAGTGGGGGGGGCACGGCGAGGCGATACGAGGTCCCCCCCGATAACACGGAGCCCCCCCGCTTCCCCAAACACCCACCCACACAGCCTCCCCCCCCCCCCCTCCCCGGATCCGGCCACCGAAGCGTGGGGGGGGGCGAGGGGGAGGATGCTGAGGAAGAGCGGCGAAATTTGGGGGACCCCCCCAAAAAAAAATTGCAAAGGGGGAGGGGGGGGGGGCAGCGCCCCTACCTTTGTGCCTGATGCTGCGCTTCCAGTCCTTGGCCGTCTCCCTGCCGCTGACAAACTGGAACTCGTTCGGGGTGAGCCACTCGCCCCGGTACCGGATAGAGGGTCCCTTGCTCCCCTGGCACAACTTATTGATGTAGAGCAGCGCCTTGTTCTCCCCGCACTCCACCTCGATGCAAGGCTCGCCGTTGTCAAAGAAGGGCTGGAAATCCGGGATGGAGGAAAACCTCTCCAGCATCAGGTCCTCGGGGAGGTGGTGGTGGGGGTGGGAGGGGTGGGGGCTCTCGTGGAAGCCCAGGTACGCGCGGTGGGCAAAGATCTGCTCGTACGCCGGCGGGTGGGGGGCTACCACCGGCATGGCAGCGGCGGCCAGAGGGGCGAGATAGTCAGGTAAGGTTTCCATGGGTTGGTTAAAGGCTGCCAGGGCCAGCTCTTCCCTGTCAAGTCGCTCCTTCTTGATAGCAGGCATGGTGCTACTGCGCTCCCCGGGCGCCCTCGTCTCTCCAAAGCGCAGTGGCTCTGATGTCTCCGGCTCAACTTGCCCCCGCTCTGGCTGGAGTTTGGATGAAATGCGCCAGCAGCAGCAGCAGCAGCAGCAGCAGGAACACGAGCACCTTTGGCGCTCGGGTGCCGGAGGTGGCTGGTATCCCCCGGAGCAGCCCGCGAACAAATCTCCTGGGCTGGCTCCCCAGCGGAGCTCCCTGGGATCCCTCTCCCACGGAGAGCCTAATGTACCGTAGCCCCGGGAGCTGCCGTGTGGCTCGCAGATCTGCCCCTCCGGACTAATACCTGACATCTCGGAGAGGTCTCCGCTGCCGTAGACATTATTTTGGTTTAAAAAAAAAAAAAAAAAAAAAAAAAAAAAAAAAGCGCTTATTGATTCCCCTAGATCGACCCACCTTCTCACCAGGCTGGAGGGTTCCCCGCCGCCCACCCGGCCCCCTTTCGCCCTCCTTCCCCCCCCACCCTCCCCCCCCTTTTCTTCCTCCCCTCCTTCCTTTAAACTGACACCTGGTTTATTTATTTCTAGGCGATAATTAAAATGAAACGCTGCGCCCCCGCCGCCGCCACCCCGCCATCCGCCTCCCTCCCCTCCGCCGCCGCCGCCGCCGCCGGCGCCCGCCGGGCGCGGGCAGGATCCGGCCCCCGGGGGCCGCCCGGTGCCGGCCGCCCCTGCCCTGCCCCGCAGCGCCCGGGGGCTGCAAGCAGCCGGCCGGCCGGAGAAGTTTCCCGAGGGCCTCCCCCCTCTCTCCTTCCCTCCCTCCCCTCCACCTGCACCCCTGCGCCCTCGCCCCGCTCCCACCGGCGGGTTCGGAGCACCGCCAGTTGGTATTTTAATTCCCACTCCTGCGCGGAATTTAAGGAAAAAAAAAAAAAAAAAAAGAAAAAAAAAAAGCCGACACGGTATTATGTTACAGAGATATGTGTGTGCATATATATATTTATCTACATATTTATATATATATACACACGCATGTACAGCCCCGCCAGCTCGTGCTTTTCTGCACGCCGTGCGCTCCCCACGCAGGCGCCCCCAGCCCCTAAACGCCGCTCTGTGTCGGGCTGCCGGCTCGCCCCCCCGGCCCTCCCCCGAGCCGGGACAGACATATATTGATCTGCGCTCCGAAGTCGCAGCGCACTTCCCAGACTCCGACCAAACAAGCTTTCCCTCCGCCGCCGCCGCTTCTCTTAACTTGGCCCATTTAAAGAGCGGAGGCGCTTGCAAGCGCCGCGCCGGCGGCGGCGGCGGCGGCGGGGAGACAGGGGGTGAGCGACGGCCGGCGGGGCCAGCTCCGGGGCCAGCTCCGGATCCGGCTCCGGAGCCAACTCCGGAGCCGCAGGGGAGCCGCCAGCCCGGCTCCGGCGGCTGGCGCGGCTGGGCTTGCCCCCTGCCAGCCGGGCTCGCCTCCCTCCGCACGCCTGGCTGCGTGCGCTGCTCTGCCTGGCAGGCTCCTGGTGGGAAAAGCCTGGGGAAGGAGGGCTCGATCCTGCTCTTTCCTCCCCCCCAGGGATGGAGGAAGAAGCAGGGGGGGTGCTGTAATTTGGTTTTGCGTTAGGAGCCGTAGTGGACGGCCACGCGGAGCAGCCCAGGGAGGACAGCGCGGCCCAAAATTAAGTTGTGTGGTTGTTACGGAGATTTGTGATGGTGATGAGAGGTCCCTACCTTTGGATGCTGCTTGGGATCGGCTGAGTGGGAAGAATCCTACCTGGAAGGGAAATAAAAAGAAATTATCCTCTTGAATATACTACAAGAAATATGCCCCACAAGTCTTAGAAGGTGGCATCGGTATCCCATCCCAAACAACAACAATTATTGATTTTGTTCCAAGGTGCACATTTTAGTACATATTTTCTTACAGGGGAGCTGGTGGCAAGTTAAATTTGCCTTCCAGACAGGGAGAAATGGATTTACTTGTCTCTCTCCCATCTGCTCTCCACTGGTAGCCACTGACAGGTAGCAGGGCAGTTCCCAACCAGCCCTGGCCCCTTCAGCACCCTCTCTCTGATGCTCTCAGGGCAGAGATGAGAATGCCCAGCACCTCCCAGCACCTTTACGAGGAAGCTAAAAAGCTTCGTTTTAGTGGTAAAGAGACTGAGATCCAGAATGTGAATGCTGTACTCATGCTGGGTTTACGCAGTTACTCATGCAGCTACTCAATCCCACTATGAGTAAACACAGGCTAATAGGGGTGAGGAGCTCACACTGGGGCACCAAGTGATTTGCCTGAGCTCTCACGGGTGCTCTCTGCCCCCCACAGCCCCCAGCTGATGGGAACCCCTCTCGACACCGCGTCCTCTGATGGACCCCTTGTGGGACAGGCTGTTGCTTCTCACCAGCAAAGGGGGAGGAAAACAGCTCTCCGGGGTTCAGCAGGTCTGGGAATGGAACCTGAAGCCCCAAACCTCATCTCCTGGCCCCGTTTGACCATGATTCTTCCTCGCCTATTTATTCGCCAGGAATGCAAGCTCTGGGAGCAATCCTCTCACTTCTTGCTCTAATGAAGGAGGCAGATATACATACCCATCAAGCCCTCTCATTTAGGCTTTCAGGCTTAGGCTCTTATTCTTAATGCCTCTGATTGCTCAAGATGACAGGGGAAAAATTACTTTCTATTATCACCTAATGAACCAAGAACAATGCTTGGAAGAGGCTCTGGGAGACGCAGGCGTTCTCCGCGAAAGCGTGCGATGACTCTGGATGGAGCTCAGGTGAGGAGGCCATAGGGTGAGCAGATCTGCTCTTGTCCTCCTAGAAAACCTCCTCGCCTGGCACACCTACAACTGCCCTGAGCTCTCTGCAGGGCTCGCAGAGCTTCTTCAGGCTTCATTTGAATCCATTTTCTTTGCGACTTGGCTTCACGGGGCTGATTGCTTTTAATTTTTTAGATGGGAATGGGTGTTTCCTCTGTAGCTTGCTTTCTCTTACAGCTATAGTGGTTGTTGTTCTGCTACCTCCAACCGTAAAGGCAACTTCACCTCCAAGTGCAGAGAGCTTGGTCGCCTCCAAAGATAAGTCTCAAGACTTCCTCCAGGAGGGCTCACAGGAGCAGGAATGGCCTTCACCCTGCAGGAACACGTCCTCCTGTGGCACTTCCAGGCCCCTCAGATCCCGTGGGTTGGCCGCACGCTCAGATCCCCTAACAGCACCTAGCGTCTGCTCTGCCCATATCAGCCCGCTGTGATGGAACCTTTCCTAACCCCGAGGATTTGTATTTACCTTCTCTTTTCAGGGGAAAAGCTGACTTGCCGTGGGGTTTTCCCACTTTGCGTCAGCTCAGTTGCTTTCAATCTCTAAAGAAACCGTGCTCAAAACTGAACCTACTCATAAACGAATCTGCTTAGACTTCATTCTGGAAGGGCAGCAACTGCTTGGCTGTGCTTCAGTCCCCAAAAAATATGGGTATTTGATTCCAGTCATGATATAGGTGCGTTGGCCAAGCACTGGCAGAGGGAGGCTTCCTGATGGTGTCTCAACCTGAGGTGCAGAGCTTGGGCCAGGCTGCATTTCCTGCACACACACGATGCTTTCAGGTAGACCTCAGCAAAGTTCGGAGGGATTCAAGAGGCGCAGGTTCAAGGCGATCCTATCAGTCTCTTACGAGCACTAAAATTTACTACCAAGTCCTCCCTAGCCCTCCACACTGTAATAAAGCATAAGAGCTCTGTCTGGAAGCCTGAGTCCGACAGCAGGAGCCTCGAGTTGTTCAGCTCCAGTCTCGTAAGAGTGGAGCTCTCGGGATTAGTGTAAACAGATCCACCATTGGTGAGCAGATCAGAGAGATCTAAGCAAATCCACGCACACGTGGTTGAAGAGAGAGGCAGGTATGCTTTGCAAAGGCCAGACTAAGGAATTGGAATGTGCTAAAGTCTGGGGGTGCAAATTGCTGTGTCTTTTTGCAATGTGTTTCCAGCGCACCTAGCAAAGTGGAAGCATGATTCTTAATCTGCTCAGAGAGGCGCTACCACAGGAAGCGTAATAAATAGTGATCATTTTCTAACGTTTAGTTCCTCACTTCTGGAATACATCATGCTGGATTGAAGCAAAACCAGGACCTTTTGTTTCTCTCTGATCAAATGTGTCAACAGCAGCCAAGAGCTAGCTCTCCTGGAAAGCGTATTACAAGAAGAGATGGTGCTTCAAGCAGAGGTCTGAAAGTTAACTGATAAGGATTTTCCTCCTCGTTCTGTCATCAGTTTCATGGACAAATTACTTATCCTGGAGGGGCCTCCATTATTCTACCCATAAAAGGAGTGGGAACATCCTATATGCAATTTGTTATTTACGTCTGACAGTAAACCTGAGTTTCTAACTGAGATCAAAGGTCCCTGGTGCTGAGTGTTTGAAAAACTCATTGTAGGTGCAGGCTGTGCCCCTTGACAGGAAAGGCAGGTTGAGGCTGGGAGGAAAGAGGCACCCAGGCACAGGTAAAATGGCCAGACCGAGTCCACAGAGTGCTCCTGGCTGGCTGTGCCATACCAGGGGTTCCTCACAGCCCCGAAGTAAGGATGGCAGCCAAGTTGTGTCCTGCACGCCAGGAGAGCTCAGGTAGTTAAGCAGGTCCTTCAACGAATGGGGCAGTACCCCCTGGGCCCTGTCATTTCCCTGAACAAAGCTAGGGTGCTTAGCCCTTTATGACTGCGAGTTAACAGCTCCTCTCCACACTCCTTTCCCCCAGAATTGCCCTGACGTGATCACACCCGTGATGGAAAGCGACAGCTCTGACCCTACCAAGTCACCCTAAGCTGACCGAAAGACAAGGCAGGAGACCAAGCACCACCACTCCCCAAAACAGCCAAATTCATACCTCTCCAGTCCCTTTTACAGCCTCGGAGGACATCAAGGCTGTCTAACAGACAGGATTCACTGCTTTTTGTCTTTTATTCCTTGCCAGGTGTGGCCCGGCTCTGTGCTCGCTGCGGCACGTGAGCAGCCCAGCAGGATCAGTACTGGAGGTAATACTAGCCTCGGGCCAGACTGTTTCATTAAGAGAGATTTTGACAGCCCAGCAGCAAGAGCAGCAGCAGAGAGGGCACACGAGGGTCTTCAGGGGCGGAGGGTTGGGAAGGAGGACACTGGAAAGGGCTTTGCCTCTCAAAAAGGGCTTCCTCGGGAACTGCTGGGCTGTACCCTTTTTAATCCCATTGATACAGAAGGCTGCCACTTACACTGAATTCTTGGGGTGAAAAAGGAGCCCCCTAGAACTCACTACAAGGTATTTTGTGTCTTTGTGGGAAGTAGGGTTAGGGTAGCATGAGGTTACACAACAAACCAGAGCTATCAACTGCATACATCCCTACCTCCTGCGGGCAGTTTGGCTGCTCCCAAGAGAACGGCCCAGGACAGTCAGTGTGGGTTAAAAAACTCTTCCCATCCAAGTATTTTCATGAAATACTTCTTCCAAATCACCTTCCCTGCAAGTACCCCGTATAGCAGAGCACCAGTGAGACCAATCTACGTAGTTCAATACAGAGGATATGGCACCAGAAACCCTAACGGGATAAAAGTACCGATTCATCTCCCTTCCTCAGTGGTTGGAGTTCAGGTATGCTGTGGAAATTCGGATCAGAATCAGCTTTGAGATCTCTGCAACAAGAAGTTTCAATTCAAAGGGCAGATTCCTATTTCCATTAAAACCAATGGAAAAAAATTTTTTACTGACTTCACACTTCAGTGTTCAAGGCCCACAAGAGATTGCCCTTCCCTACAAAGGTTTTGGAAAGCAACAAATTTAGCAACACTCAACTGGTGCCTGCATGATGTAAAAAGAGCACTTACAGAAATCACCAGTGGAATAAGGCTTTAAGTATCAAAGCTGCTGTTATATTAACAATTCTCTCCGACCCTTTACTTTTAAGGCAAGTGCCTTCTTCTTTGCAGTTCCAGCCGTTGGACAGCCTCCCTGTTTTCATCTCTGTATTAACTATACTCTTTCTTTGTGCCCATATTGCAATTAAAAACACATCTTTCTCTCTCGCCTATTCTTCTCTCCTGAGATGTTATTTACTGCTAATTTGTAGCTCTTGTGAAAGACTTGAGATATCAAAGCTGTAATGCAGAAGAAAGCCATCACCAGATTCTCTTTTTCCTTAAAGTTTGTTTTTAGGGTTGTTGTTGGTTGTTTTTTTGTTTGTTTGTTTGTTTGTTTCTACTCTAATCTTCTCCATTGCTAAGAAAAACTCACAGTATCAAAAGATGCTGAAATGATGGTCATGATGTATTAATCTAAAGCTTGGCTGTGTCCCAGCACTTGTAGATCACTCTGTGCTACTCCCCTCTCCAACTTCCTGCCTTCCTTCCCGCCTACAATCATAGTAACAAAAAGAAACACTGAAAAACTGACTATCCAAGAAGCCGGGCACGGCTGGAATCTATTGCTGGGTTAAAAGAATACAAAATTAGTGGCCACCAAGAGGAAGATAACATTTGGTGTGCCACCCCAGCACCAAACAGTGCTATAAAAGAAGCAGCCTTGGGTCTGTCCACTCATTCACAAGCGTATACGAACACGTGTGCACAAAGCACAGTTGTTTAGACTAGGCGGATGAACTTTGGTAGCTAATCCTTTGGAAGTGAAGTGTCACAAGAGTCTAGTGTAATCAAGGTGTAACTACTTTTAATGCACGCTAGAGAGGTCAAATTAAAGGCTAGGTAGAACCTGCCTTAACCAATTTAGGAGGTGCTGAAGTACACACTACCTGAGCTGGCTTACAGCTTTCACATTAATTAGGGCTAACGTGTTCGAAAGCCTTTAAATCACTGGGCATCTCTGCAGACGGGTTTTGTATTGTTCTAATTCTCCTCCTTTCTAGAAATCGGTGTTGTGTAGTCAATGCCCTAGTAATTAGGGGATTAGCATACATCACCTCTCCGCTAGCACAGCCGCACCCCACCAGACAGCTGTGCAACTTCCACCGGGAACATTTCGGAACAATTATTGTTACAGCACTGTAAAACTTTACGTACACAAAGGTCCTAGGCTGGGTGATGTCTATATTGCAGTTTCAGATATGACTGCAAGCGTCCATCTGCTGTAGCTGAATGTTAATGAGTTAGCAGGGGTGTTTCAAGCAGACATCACAGAGGAGCTGCACCGACGTGGACCGATTTTTCTCCCGGGAATTCTCACCCAAGTCTGTGCCGCTCTGCTCTCTCTGCAGCTGTAACCAGGACAATCCAGCTCAGCACAGGAAGGCGGTCAGGACTTCGTCGTCACTGCGACCAGAGCTCTTATGTGGTCATGCACAAGTAGGTTGTATTTGAACAAAAGATATGCAAAGGCATTCGTATGAACAGGCGCAGACATAAGCAGAGTCTCCAGCAAACTCACGGAGTCAAATGCATATAAACAACTCCCTGCTTGCTCCTCACTCACTCACTACTCCCTTAGCCTCCATCATTATGAATAAAGGCTGGGTCAGGACCACATGAAGGCCTGTCTTGTTTGGGTTTGTTTTTCTTTTCTTTTATATCTTACATTCCTAGAAAAAGAAACTCATTCAAGTAAACTTGTTGCCATGACTACACTGCAACAGAGTGCTTTAATCAAACAAAAACTTAGATAAGATATATATATAAAAAAAAAAGAATAACAAAACCAAAACAAAACAAAACAAAGGGAATTTCAAATAATATGTAAACAAGCATTTGCACATTTGAATCTCTTTATGGTGATTTGGAAGACGGGCAACTCTTCTGCTCTTCTTGCCTTGCTTCACAGCACACGCAGCATGCTTGTGGACAAGAGAAGCTGCCTGCTGCAACTAGTTAGCACCGAGTTTTATTTGTTTGTCAGACTTCCAAACTCCAACTTTTCTACATGTGGAGTCAGGCATTCCAACTTCTATTTCTGCCTATTTTGCTTCACTTTGTGACTGCAGCAATTCACCTAGCAACTCCAAGCTCAGGTTCTCTGCTCATAAAACAGAGAGAACATCTCCATAAAGCAGAGCTGGGAAGCACAGCTCACCGGGTGTTCGCGCTCCTCATTCATCCCTATCCTGTACTATACATTTCTATATCTCTGTTTTTTCTCAAGTTCAATAACTCAGCCACTGAGCAAAAACAAATAATTATGAACCACAACACAAGTGGCACATGCAGAAAGCAAACAGTTTGCAAGTAATTTTGATGCCTGATGCTTAAAATTGCTCATCCAAACTGTTTGGCAAATACTTACAAATAACTATTTTGTTCACAGCAGGAGAAAAGGGGTTTGTTTGTCATACATCTTCCTTGCCTTAGCCAAAACTAATCTGTGTCCACACATGGCACAAGCCACTCTCACTCACTCTTCGCATGCAGAAGACACACATGCAAATAGATAACGTTGTCAGCACGCACTTGAAAAACTACCCCGGACACTGGCACAATGTTTCAAGTTTTGCCTCTGTAGGAAAGTATAAAAAGGCATTCTGAACACTGTATTGTTCACAAAAGCTATTGCTCTCCTCAGCTGTCTGCAGCACGGACTTGACAACGGCTGTGGACAGGATGGGAGCAGGTACAGCCCTGCAGCAACCAGCCCAAGGGAGCTGGGACAGCCTGGCACCAAGGGGCAGCAGCTGTGAGACACCGACACACAACGATGCACAGGCGTGTGCATGCAGAGAATAGGCTCTGGGGGAGCAGGAGGGTTAATTTGGCTTTGCTTTGTGCTCCCAGAAAGACAAGAAGGGCTAAAATATCAAACCTGAGGTTCTCTGCATACCGACCGGGAAGAGACAAGCCGCTGAAATATTAGCTTGGCTTTTCGGGGGCAGTCGCCAGAATTTCAGTCACTAACATTTCAGCCAGATGGTAACTCGCATCTCATCCTCAGCAGAATAACAGATGTGCCAACAGCTGAAGGGGCAAAAAGCTGGGTTCCATCACACATTTCATTTTTCACTACCCGGGAAAGACTTAGGAGGAAGCTGGGATCAATGACTGAGGGTGAGCAGTGGAGGGAAGAGATCTTTCTGAGTTCCCCTTTCCCCTTTCAAGCACATCGAGCACGCAGGCATTTCTCACATGTGCTTTGCACCCAGAAGCGATGCTGGCATTAGCCATAAACCACTGCATTCAGGTTAAGGCTGCACTGACCCTAAAATAAAAAGCCTAATCCACTGTAAATATCCAGAAGACACTCAAGTCTATTACCGTCCAACCGCTTGCTGCTTCCTTCCAGGTTTTAAAGGAGCCTGTCTCGGTGGTCCGGCCTCCCATCACAATTACAGCAAAACGCTGATTAGGATGCACGAGGCAACATCACAGGAAACAAAAATAAAATTATCTTGACAAAGTAACTGAATGTATTTATAGGTAAGGTATTGCTTTTAATTAGGCTTAATTTCTAAAGAATTATTACTTGCTCAAAAAAAATCTTTAAGGATCCATATATTATTGAGCACAAGATTCTCCCCCTTCCCCCTGCTAATACCTGAAAGAGCAGAGCTAGTATAACTCACCAGGGACTGCTGTGTTTGACTGCAAGAATGGCCATTGTTCCAACGTATGCAGGATTTTCATTAGGACTACAATATTGTCATGTTCTCACTGAATGAATATGGAAATCAAGTCCTAATCTGGATTAATCTACAGAATACAACACGTTGTGCTTCCTAGAAGTAACCCGTGTGTTTGTACACATGCACACATTAAGATACCCACAGATCAGCCATATACACCTACAAACAACGAGGAAGCTGTGCAGTACCTTCCTCTTTTGGTGGTGGAAAGAAGCACGCTTGCCATAATCCTCCCCTCCATCGGGGACAGGGACTGTGTGTGCCATGCCCCTCGCTGTCAGCAGTCCTGGCAGGGGACACAGCTCCACGCAGGACTCATGGCCAACAGCAAAGTAGGACTGACCAGCTGGGTGAATGCAGTTTTTTGTCCAATCTGGAGCTGCAAGCACTCACAGCATGCATGTGGGTTTTTTAAGTCATAAGGAGGTCCTCAAGAGGTTGTTGCTACTTCCCATCCCTATATACCACTGGTATCTAGGCGCTATTGCCTAATTTCAGATTATACAGCTGGCTAAGGAAAACATTTCTTTAGAAAGCCACCGGCCCTTTGGTAGCACTGATGCCCTCCTCTGCGGTGTTTCCTGGGACTGTTAGAGGAGCCAGTGTTTGCCTGCACTCAGCAGTTCACCAACACAATTACGGAGCCGTTGCTTACTGCATAATTCCTGCTTTGGAAGCTGTTCTGAGAAGTAGTTTGCTGACCCTATTTGTATTACTCAATGAGAGAAGGCATTATTTGGAATAATAACAGAGATCGCACTGTTATATCCACGTACTATAACGATACCAGTGCTTCTGCAACTTTTTTTATAGCTGGCCGACCTTCTTCCTTGGTTCCTATCAGTCTCCAGTCTGCCACAGGAGAAATTCTTCTGCAAACAGCGCAGGAACCCGCAGTGCAGTGAGAGTCTGTAATCAGAGCTCCTGGGAGACCGGGCGTTTTGGGAGCGGGCTCGTCTCCTCGTGGAGCAGACAGGAAGCGTGACTCTTCCTCTCCTGCTGATTTCTGCTAATATCTTGAGCCGTAGCACATTCATGAGCAACTTAGTGCAAAAATTACATCTTTACATCACCAGTTGTTTTGCTTAGGTTGGATGCACTGCCCATGAAATGATCTAACGGCCAGAATTAGGCTTTCAACATTTGTCATCTGCAATGACAAATTCAAAATTCCCTTTGCACTGATGTTCTCGGAGCCCTCTCCAGCCTTGCTGCTGCAGTAGCTACCACTAAATGCCACTAAATCAGTAAATCTATTTATTGGGCTAGTCGTAGGGAACTGCAGCAATGAGGTACAAACTTAATGCAATTCAAACCGCTTCGAAGCAGTAGGAAGTAAACACTCGGCTCTCTTCTCCATGAAACGGGAGGGAAAGAGGCTGGAACCCTAAGGGTGACTGTGGTGAAGAAAAGAGCGTTCAAGAGCCGATACAAAAGAGCTCTATCAATAACCCTGTAAGGACAAGAAGGTGAAAGATGTTCGTCGTTCGCCTTTAGCAAAAGGCTGAGAACACCTCGGTGACCGTCCAAGGCCCCTGATTTGACTATCTCTTCCCATCAGCTCCCTAAAACCCTCGGCGGTAGCACCTGGAACCCCCATCCAATTATGAAATGAACTCCAGGCGGATCAAAGAGCGAGTTTCCCAGCTCCCATGAGAACGAGCCGAAGCGTGGGATAATTAGCAGCTTCTGACTGCTGCTAACCACCTCGCACTCGTTAGCATTTTTCCTTGGCCTTCTCACCTGCATGGGCAGTCCCCTTTGCCTCCAGAGTAAAAAGTTCCCTCCACGTGCATGTCTCTTTTGACCTGCCCGTATCAACAGCTGTCCTGGCACATCCCAGGAGTTTCTAACAGTCTCTTTCTTCCTCTCCCCATTAACTGGAGACAAAAGTTTTTGGGGTACATTTCCATTGCCCAGGAGTGAACGTGAGGGCAACAGATGGGGAAATAAAAATAAAAATAAGCGTTCAGGAGCCCTGGGGACCCTGGTGCATCCGCAGACAAGCAGGTAACACCAGGAAAGAAATACAGCTGAACTATAACAAAATAATACTTACTTGGCTTCTTGTATTCCCCTGTGCCCAAGGAGTTGTATCAGGATGAGAGAGATGGAGCTCACCGTGAGAGAGAAACATTTGCTCGCTAGTTCCCACATGTTTTGAGCGGGCTGATACACTGCAAGCAGGGACAGAAGTTTCAGTTCTGGAAGGCACCTTAACAAGTCAAGCTGTCGGGAGCACGAGTGAGTTGTGAGCTGCTTGCCCTAGCAAGGGAAATGCGAGCTGCGTGGCCGCCCCGTGAGGGGACCCTAGAGTTGCCTGCCCTTTCCAGAAGAGTTCCCAGCTCATCTCCTCTACCCGAGGGACAACTGCTGCGGAAGGTACAGACGGTAAAGCTCCGACTGGAATCCCCATCACAAACTTCGAAAAAAGACCATTTTCCCCATAAGCCACAGCAATCCTCCCCGAGGCAGGGGCATTTCCAAAGCCAAGCAAAGCCGGGCCTCTCCCCGATGCTGTGGTGTTCCCAGCGCATCGCTCAGAGCAGGCTCACGTCACAACCCCGGAGGTGAAAGCCGTGGAGGGACCCTACGCACGCAGCCTGCTGGCAAGGGAAACAACCCGACCCGGCGCACAAGAAATCTGCATGCAAAGGAATAAACAAGCTGAAATCAGGGTGAAATGTTAATGAAGATCTGGAAAGCACTAGGAGATCGTTAGATTACAGGTACCCACGGCACACAGCCCAGCCCGTAAGAGCAGATAAGGTCAGCCTAGGGACTGCGTTCATTTTTACCTTAAAACGCCGAATTATATAGAGTGACTCAACAGAAATATCAATGGAAATCACCTAACAGTGTCGTCATGTGGAATTTGAGTAATTCTGTTTCAGAAGCAGCACGGTGCGTGGTTGCACGCATACATGCCCGGGTGACACGGCTCTGACCCCATCCTCCAGGCCGGGCTGCCCACTGCTCGAGCTTATCTGCCCGGGCACACCGCCTGCAGCTCTCCAAAGGCTATCACGGGCACATTTACAGCCTCACTCCCATCCTTTGACCTTCAGGAACGAGTGCTGAGGTGAGCTACAGCCCCGTCCTTTCGCAGTTCCCCTTTCCAGCTCAGCTCTGCCCAGCTCCAGAGCCCATGGGTTTGCAGCACTCAGTGGCTGCACACCCTCCCCAACCTCCTGGTGAAGGCTGCAAGCACTGAGAAGCCTGAAAGACAAAATTTTCCCCGCTGGGACTACCTGGTGCTGGAGGGAGGAGAGGAGGAGCCCATTGGGGTGCCTGGACTTTGAGCCTAAGGACCACGCTGGAGGCTGGGATGCTGCACCCTAACCCTGCCTGCAGCTCCACCAAATCAAACCCCGATTAGAAATAGATTAGATTCCTTTCCTTCCAACTCAGCTCCAGCCTGCTTTTAATCAACCAACCTCCACAAAAGCCTCCCACCCCATTTTCCCCCCCCCCCATCGACCACCAAACGCCCCCGGGCGGCACCAGCCCCCGGGGGACCGCGAGCCTCCAGCTCCGGGAGCGGGGGCAGCGGGATGGGGACCGGGGTTGTGGGGGGGGGGACACACACACATCCAAAAACGGCCTCGTCGCTTCTCGGGAACCCCCCGACGGGTTCCCCGCCGCCGCCGCGGGTTGCTGGCAGCAGCCCCGGAGCCGCAGCGCTGCCGCCGGGGAGCGAGGCAATAAATAACCCGGGGAGCGAGGCGCGGAGCCCGGCGGGCGGCGCAGCCTCTGACCCGACAAATACCCGCTGGAAAAGCAGCACCTCCCGCCCCCGGGAGCCTGGAGCCAGCCCCAGCCGGGGGAGGTTGTGCAAACAGCCCCGGCCAGCAGCGCCCAGACGGAGCTGGGGATGGGGATGGAGAGGGGGAGCGCAGGGGACCGGGTTTGTGGCCGCGTCCCGTGCCGGAGCCTGCGCCCCACAGCCGCAGGGGAGGCTCCTGGGGTGCTCCCCGCTTCTATCGTGATGATGGAGCCCGGCTGGCTTTGCAATCGGTGGAGGGCCTGTTGTTAACCAGCAGGGAACTATTTATTCTCCAGCCTCACTGATGCTCCTTGGTCAATAATGATAAAGGGGAAGGGAAAAAAAAAAAAAAAAAGGGAAAAAAAAAAAAAAAGTTGAGGCCATTATAAAGAGGCAATCACATTACGGAGACACAGCAGCCCCCTCGGAATCTATGATTCCCTTAGGTCATGTCTGGTGTGCTCAGACCACTGGCCACTGTCAGTATTTACCCTGCATCATTAACCCACCGAACGGTTTTTTTTCTTGCCAGAAATGACTGATTTCTCCAGCCTGATGGCAATCATCGGCCAGGAGACAGAGCAGCGCGCCCCTGCTGCTGAACTATCTCCAGTGATATTTAATAAATAAATAAAATAGCTGGATGGATGACCGGCTCCTCGGGAAAAGGGAAGAAAATGTGTCTCTGCTTATTGTGGTTAAATATTTGCGAGTCCCTGCCTCTGGCACTTACCCGTACACATGCATGCATGCGACTTACATATATGCTTGCCCTAAGCCCTGCTCACCTCACAAAACGTTGTTATTTGCTGTTTGCATTGCCATTAGGGCTCGGAGCCTCCTGTCGCCAGGACCATGTCGTGCTAGGTGCCCTACAGACAAAGGGCAGATGACAGTCCCTGTCCCCAACCGCTGATGTGCTCCAAAACCCGGCTCTCCCTCGCGTTGCTGAATTCCACATGAGTTTTGCCAACGTTTCAAATAGGATCAGAGTCACGCCAGGCCAGCTTTAGCAACTTCAGGCATCCAAACTGGATGCCAGATCAAAAAACCCAAACACTGTGCAGAAACCTAAGCTCGGAGCTCGCTTCCTCGGCTCTGCCACAGGGGAGCTGGTTGCGTTTGAAGGTTTTGGTTAACTCCTCCTTTACCCCGCACAGGCATCCCACCACCAAGGGGGCTCCACAAGGCACACCAGGCTGCACACTGCTCTGACCACCCTCCAAAATTATTTATGCCAGGTTACAGTGCATGACCCGTACCAAAAGTGAGCATCCATGCCATCAAACAGCACTTCACTGCTGTATTCCCATCCCCAAAGCGGCTCTCCGAAGTTTTTCCTCTTTCTGCCTTTGACCCATTTCCCCAGCTGCGATTATCCCTCTCATCAGGACCATTTAAATCCCGGCCCTTAACGAAGCACGAGGGTGGGGCATTTTTGTTTTTATCGTTGTCATGGGTTTCCCGTAACACACACAAAAAATATCTGACCTTCCTTGCCATGAAAAACATCATCTCCGGGAAATGCAGATTTTCTGACAGCTCTGCCACTTCCTGTGTGCATTCAGAGGAAAGTCACAGGAGCACGGTAATGAGGGAGGGATGAGAGCAGGGCAGGGGGAATGCAGCCACGGCTGGGGATGGGCTTTATGGGTGGCACAGCCTGCACACCGATCACACAATGGACACAGTAAGATGCTGAAGGCAAACGCAGGGGCACACAAGGGGATTCGGTCACTTCAAAGGGAACGGCAATATTTTCTTAAGGAAAGGTCCAGGGTTCTCTGATTCCTGTGGTTTTGCATCTTCCCTCTTTTTTCTCCCTGTTACCTGCTGCTGTCTTGACTGGCATTTCCAAAGGAGCTCAAAGTCTGGCCCAACATTAATTTTAATGTGGATGAAGCACGAAGGCCTTGACCATAAAAAAAATGGAGTCACTGTATTGCAAAAATACACATTTTTTTCCCAGTGAAAAGCTCTGAGGGAGTGGAGAGCACAAGTCCTTGGGCTCCCCAAATACTCAGATCTGAAAGGCTCCTTCGGAGACAGCCCCGGTCTCCTTTACATTGCTTTGAAGATTCTGGCGTTAGCCCGCAGAGCAGGTTCCTTCCTTCAGATTTCTGGTTTGGGGAGCTAAGGCACCCTCTTACCAAAGAGAGGAGCAAATTTCCAGGTTCTGGAGACATGGCAATTCCCTCCTTCAGATCCTTCAACAAAGACACGGCGATTCGCTCCTTCAACAAAGCAGCACGGCTGACAAAAGAGGGCACCTCCTTGCTCACAAACAGGTGACAGGTCAAGGTTCCTCCACGTGAACACCAAAATGCTACTGGAACACAGACAGCAGCGTTTGCGGGGTCATTGTCACTTACACGTATGAACCCAAGAGGTAACGCTGCCTCCAGGATAGTTCCTCCCCACCCAGGACAAGGATCAGCCTGCTGTAAGGGCAATCGTTAAACAATTTGCTGTAATAGGAAAGATGAAAATCAAGATCTAGAAGAAGCAGGAGAAGGTAGGGACGTTATTCCCCCATTTCCAGCAGCAAGCAGCTCCCATTGACGCTGCTGGCAGTTATTCAAGCTCAGCAGCAAAGGAACTGGGGACCATAACCGTGGGTGAAAGCTAGATTTGTAGCCTTGGTACAAGCAAACCAAAAGCCTTTCGCTGAAGCCAAGAACTGGGGTTCATTACAGCTCAGAAGAAAAGTTAGACTCGCTGCTCAGGGAGAAAGCCACGTCTCTCCCCCTGTGCAGGGATGCCTGTCTTCTCGCCGTGTGACGCCTTCTGTAAGCTCTTTTGGGGGCAGGGGTATAAATCATAATAAAGTCATGGCATGGCAGATAAATCATAATAAAGAATAATGATATGTAATAAGGATGAATAATATTAAGAGGAGAACTGTGAGAGAGACAGAGAGCGCCTGCATGCATACATACACACAACTACAAACACAGAAACGGAGGTTGTTTTACGGCGTTTCAAAGTGAATATTTTTTTCTTAGAGGATGTTTTGCTGTCAACAGGGTGACCCCAGCTGCCTTTCACCACCTTCTTTCCCTCCTTCCCCTGCCCTGCTGCACATGGAAGGGCAGTGAAAAAACACGCACAGGTATTATACAACACAGAGGGTCATGAACTAACATCACAGAGGGAGCTGAAAAAGACCCGGCTCCCAGGCTCCTCTGTCTGTCCAAAGCTTTTTTCCCTCTGGTTTGGGTGTCACGTGAAGAAACCGAGGAGGAGGCGTTCAGCAAACCACAACACACGGCTGTCCCTTGCCACCGACACTTCCAAACAACAGGATAACTCCCTCGCCACGCCGCCACGACAGAGAGCAGGCTTTGAAGGGTGACAGATCCCAACCTGGTGGCGGGCTGCTTGGCTGTCGAGGCACGATACGGTCCCCTGAAGGCAAGAAGAAACCGGGGGAGATTTTCTGTTGCTTGACCAAGCAGCTGCAAGACAGGGAACTCGGCAATATCCCACCTCGTGCTGCTGAGGAAAGAAAACTGGAGAAGAGGCACAATCGGGGAGGAAAAGGCCTCAAGGAACCTGTAACATTTGTGGCAAGAAAACAGGAAAAAATCCTCCATGTCCAGCAGAACATCCCATTCTTCATGTAAAACCAATACATTTATACACAGAGGCAGAAAGACAAGCCTGTGTCTGTCTGCTGGGTTAGAAGCAAGGAAGGATGAGGAAAGACAGGGAGAGACTGCTAGCAGGAGAGCCGTGGGCAGGAACCTCTTTTTCTGACCTGTTCATGCACCTGGCAGACTGTGAGAGCCACTTGGAAAGTGGCAAGAAGAGCAGACAGTAGCACTAGGCATTAAACTAGTTTTAATACCACGCAGAGTTTGATATACTTCCCAAATCCCAGGATTTATTAAGCATGGCTCTACTGCTCCCACGTCTAAAGCAATAAAGCTGCAAGTGTCAAAGAAACAGGTTCCTCGTTTCATCTCCTTTGTTCCCTGGGACCTTTTTTAAAAAAATAAATAAATCTGAAGCTGCCAGAGTTTAGGAGAGGGTGACAGCCTGCCGCCCACTTTGGGAGTTTTCTTCTCACCCTTTTTTCATGGCAGCTGAACAGAAGTAACAAAAGCAAGCTGTCCTCTCAGACAGGGGGAACCCTTTGCCCCCACACCCTGCCCAACCTCCGACACTCCCAAGAACCACCGGTAACCTCTGTGCATCGCCGCGTTTTGTTTAACTGCATTTCAAACCAAAGGTGGGTAGAACTGGTTTGGTGAAAGTCTATAAAAGTCTGTAATTACAACAGCATGAATGAGCCTCGTAAAAAGTGGGAGAAACCTGACACAAAGGAGAGGCAGGGAAGCCAGGTCCCCAGACCGCAGGAAATCCAGACGCGGTGCTGTAACCCATCGGCGTCTGCTAACACACCCCGAGAAGCAGATAAAGCACCACGAGAGGTTCTGGAAAACATCGGGCACACTCATCTGCTGCTGCAGGTTCTGGCTGAGGAGCTGGGGGGGAGCAATCGCAATTTCAGCATGAATTTAGAGCAGGTGGGAAGGAGCAGGCTGGTCAGGCTAGAGAACACAGGGCCTCTTGTGAATTCCCAGAATTAGGGGAACAACACAGCAAACCATGAAGGTGTGTGGCTCACCTGCATGGTGACAAAGAAGCTTGCTGCCCAGCACCCAGGTCTTCAGCTCTCTAGAGGCAGGTGACACAAGTGGCAGTTCTCATTTCAACCTCTGCTAATTGCAGGACTTTGGGATCCAGATTTATCCTGTACGGGTGTGTTGGCCAGCTCACAAGGGAGGAGGGAAACAAATATGTGTTAGAGACCTTCAGGGCCAGAGCAGAATAAAATCCTAATTTTCTAATGCTTCAAGAGCACAGCAGTCTAACTTTTCCTTTCCAAATCCTTCTCCCTTTGCACACAGATTTGGCTTTCTCAGTTCCCTGCGAAAACGAATTAATCTATTACCCACAGGTTAGCCTCGGGCTGTTTTGCGTTTGGGTCAACGGATTCTCCGCAAAGAGCCTGATGGTGGAAAAGAAACAAACCCCAAACCAGGGGTAGCCGGACTGACAGATTATCTGATCAGCCAAAAGAAACAGGGCGGGTGTGTTGGCGTAACTCTACGGAGCTGACTGAACTGGGGCTGCTGCTCAAGGAACAGCCAAAATGATTTGCTGGGCCCAGTTAGCCAGTTCCACGTCTGGCACAACGAAGCAGCCTTCCCAGCTGCCGAATATTAGCAGCAAACTGTACAAGGCAAAGATTGCTCAGCCAGTTAAGTGTGTATTTAAAATGCAGATAGCCCACACTGAGATCCAAGAAAAAAATATATTTATCATTGTTATTAACAATAATAGAAATAAAGCCAGTTTTAATAGCATGCAGGGTTTGATGCATTTCCCAAATGCAAGGATTTATTAGTTTAAAGCCTGGGTATTTATTTGTTTCTCTCTCTCCAGTCCTGCCCCTGCTTCCAACCGTCTTGAATTTTTAATGCACACTGTTTCTAATGTCAGCCGTTTTTCTTGTAAAGGTTTTTTGACATAACTTTATATTGCTACATCCTTTTGTTGTTGC
The DNA here is from genome assembly GCF_964035555.1 of Netta rufina. NCBI lineage: Eukaryota > Metazoa > Chordata > Aves > Anseriformes > Anatidae > Netta > Netta rufina. The sequence continues at coordinate 6,695,458 of NC_140146.1, forward strand.
CATTCCCCATCCTTGTTAGAGACTCCGCTCCCCTAATGAAGCTCGTCTCCTGCCAGGATAATAAAAGAAAATAGATACAGGGCTGAAGAGAGCCACTGAGAGGTGTGTGCGCGAGTGTGTGTGTCTGATTAGAAATGAGGGTGACACAAAATAAGTGCAATAACAGCCTGTTCTCCAGGGACTCCTGAGGCTGTCCCCCAAATTTGCATGGCTTCTGTACACGGCTGTGTGTGTGTGGATGTGTACACACACAGGACACATCTCATTTCATGTACACACACCGACAACGTGGAAGGATGTGTTCAAGAAGATGTGCGCGGCAGGGGCCAGGAGCGTGGGACTTCCAGTCCAATAAAAACATTGAGTGGACTCAAAGCAGTCCACTGGCTTCTCAGTCCCTAAATCTTTGGGATATCCTTTTTGTGTTTCACAGTAACAAGCTGCTGATTAAGCTGCTGATTCGGTTGCTTTCTAGCCGTTCTCTCCCTTTGCTTTCTCCCCCCAGCCATCTCACGAGTCTCTAATAAATAAGAAGGCAAATTACTCCTGTTGCCAGTCAAAAGAACAGAACTCAGAACTATTTTCATAGCCCAGGAAATGCCAAAGATCTCTGCTATCCTGCCTGTAGCCCCCCTTCCCAGCACTGACTTCCAGAAGCACCAGTCTGCTAGTGCCATACACCTACCAGCCTCTTTTAAGCAGCAACAACCACTGCAAAAACCACACTGTGCTAAAGACAAGAACCCCCCCGACTCTTTAATGCCTTCCAGCCTTAGGAACAGCTTCTTGTGCTCTTTCAGGGCAATTCATGGTCTCGCTATAATATAGGAAATAAGAAAAACAAAACAAAACAAAACAAAAACCATTAAAAACCCTCTACAATTCTCCTTTCTTTTCTGTCCATGGAGAATAAGAAATGTAATGTTTCTCTAACTTCTGTCATTCTTCCAGCTATTGATACAGGCCCTTGATAGCTGTGTCACAACTCCAGTGCAACGCAGGTGGTCAGTGATTGTGCTTTATTACAGACTGATGAAGAAAATTGTTTAAATAAGTCTCCTGGGGATATGGAACAAGAAAGTGGCAGAAACAGGGGAAGGCTGGAGGTGTTGCGACACCCAGGTCCTTCCTCTTTCTGAAACACGTCTTGTCTTCAATGTTAGTGCGTGCTAAAGGCCATGCAAGGCCTCCCTGGCTAACATCCCCTAACAAAAGAAACCTCCAAATTACTCTGAGAAGCTCACTCACTGGGGGTCAGTGTTAAATAGTCCAGACCTGTGAAATATCTGGGGGAAGAAAAAAAAAAAAAAAAAGAAAATTTTAAAAGGCAGTGGAAACCAAAGCTCCTTTACAAAAAGACCAACTGCCATTTCAAAATTTCCTCCGTTCTCCACTCCTGCCTGGTGCAGGATGCCAGCAGTATTATTCCTCTGTTTCCACAGCGGTGCTGCAAGCAGATGCTTTCCAGGGTTGGAGGCGCGGTATCTGCGCACTCCGCCTGCTGCTGGTAAGCCGCAGAGAGCCAGCTGTCTCCCCAAAGCTACTGGCAATCAGCTGGCAGGTTTCAGCTCAAGCCTCCAGCTTCCTAGCCCAACAGGCGCTGGGATGCAGCCACGCCGGCAGCACCGGGGAACTGCTAGCTGCTGCTTCAGAAAGAACACAGCCACGGACACAGCAAAGCACGGGGGAGCTCAGAAATGGGTTAGGCACTTCACAGCCCAACTCTTATCCATGATATCTGTGACAACACAGGTGATGGGGCTGGCTGTTGGCCCCTCTCCATAAAAGAAAGCACACAGTGAACACCGGTAATGGGTGAGCCATGGTTCCTCTGTAGGAAATGCCTCCCCGCGTGGTGTTCAGTATCAATCAGATATTTGCAAAAGGGTCCAGAGATGCATATGCATGTACCTTGAGCACGCTGTTACAAATCACTGATCCTCTTGGATGCTTTGGAGAACCAGACACCTAGCAGACACGTGCCACAATATCATCTTGGGAACTATTTTAGCTCCAACAAACGCAAAGACTATGGGGTTTCCAGTTGAAACAACAATGAGTAGAAGAATCTGTTTTGACTGTTTCCATTGGGAGACCCAGCTTTCAGGCACAGCAGACAAATTAACGTGAGGAGAACCTCTACATAGTTGTGGCTTTCAGCATCTGAAATACTTACAGGTATCTACAGCTCTACTTAGCTGTCTGTAGTGCTGCTGTACACTTTTAAACTCTGGAAAGCTCCATCTACTTCTTCCTGACAAACCAATTCTGAAATTCAAAAAACAGAGTCATTCTGTCTAGGTTTGGTTTATGCTGAAATGCTTAATTGAAATTTCAGGTGGAAATGAATCCAGTCACCTCTTGTTCCCTAATGGATTTTGATCTACTCCCCCACGCCGTGACAATTTCTGGCATGGTAAGTGATGTCTGTTTTAAAGAAGGCCGTAATTATGAAGTCTACAGGGAACTGTAGGTCAAGACAGAGACGCAATGACAGAGCTCTTACTAGACCAGAAAAGCAGGAGTGACTAGGACTACTGACAGGCTGCAGGAGCAATGACAGATCAGCAAGGAAAACACATGCAGCATGCAAGATCTAGCTCTGTTTGCCCTCTACTATCATACCACCAGCTTCTGGAGAGCTAGATTTCCTGACCTAGCCTTCCCTCTGTAATTAAACTGTGCCTCTGCTGGATCACCTCTCCGTGGTACACACTGGGGCCCGGAGCAGTCACAACTCCCACGACACCAGCTTGCAAGAGACCAGCCTCCAGAAGGTCCCAGGTACAGCCATGCCTGGAAACTTTCTGGATTGCTGCCACACTGAAGAATGGCAAAAACACAAATAGCAAAAGTGCATATTTGTGGTTGCTGAACCTATTGATAACCAGGACAAAACTGGCTCACATATTGTGATTTTCCTGAAAGCTGAAATGCTGCATCGCCTTGGAGGTGATTAAAATCTATAATCAAAGCCAATCTATTTTTCATCTGGCCTCATCTGTGTTATCCTCTCAAGCTTGGAAGCTAAATACACAAACATTCCTCAGTGCCCACCCAACGGGTTTCTGTGTGGCATCAGAGCACAAACTAATCCCAGAGGCTCTGGGATCACAATGACCAACGCAGGACAAAGCATTAGATTGTGCCCTACAATCCCCAGTTAAGAACACCGTTCCCCCGGGGCCATCATTATGTACTTCTGCAGAGCTGTGAGCCAGTGCCTGGGAGCCTAACGAGCTTTGCAGCAGCACCCGAGCACTCCAGACTTCTTCCAGGAGAAGTGGAAGCCACTTTGGTGCTGAATAACCCAGGTGCTTCCTGAAGGCTTCAACAGGAATAATGGAGAAGCAGGGAGGCTTAGCTGATCAACACAAATTACACGGACCCAGCACTGTGGCCAGTGTGCCTCAACCAGAAAGGAAGATAAAATCCCTGCCACACGCAGCCTGCAAGTTACTGCCTGATGCACACCTCTCTTCTCACATCTGCCGTACAAAACCATGGGCAACTGTTCTCCGAGATGGCAGGGCTCTAGATCTGTGCTCTTGTGAATAATGGAAATAAATGCAAATGTCAGAACAGACTCAGCTCATCAGTTTTCTTTCCCTCCTAACTTTGAACGGGAACCTTAAAGATATATACCACGTATACCAAAAACTTTGGAGACAGGGAGACTACAAGAGAATACGAAAACTGTAAGCAGGACCTGTCTGGAATCTAAAGCAAACACCTCCTCTTTCTAACAGAGCTGCACATTTGCTATCTTTCTGTACAGCATCTAGCACACCACCAGCTGATGCTGATAGCAAATCACGGTAAGAATTCCCCTCCTCGCCTTCCACGTGGCAAGGTGCGTGTGAGCGTGTTCTTGAAAAGCTTTTTCACCATAAAAGACCTACTGAGACCGCCTCCAAATCCAAACCAATTTGCCTGCCCTAAGGAAAGTTTTGACCAAGGAGAAGAAAGAGTCATGAAAACCACAATGAAATGAAGACAAAACTATTGGTTTTGCACAGACGGCCTCCAGTGATGGGTGGCAATACGAAGCCAAGAAGAAAAAGAATGGGTCTTTCATGAAAATAGATGGATCACAGAAGGGGAAAGAGCTATACGACCAACAGTTCTGAAGGGAGGGAAGATGATATATTCCCCTTTGGCTGTCCTCAATAGACAATGGGACCAGCAGTGTTGTGATCTAGGAAAGACAATGGACACAACAGACAGAGCAACGGCTGCACTGCCTACAGACCGATTATTTAAATGGCTGAAATCCATATAATTTTTTGAGGGAATAATTCTTTTTTTTTTTTCTTCCTTTTTTTTTTTTTTTTTTTTTTCAAATGGACTTCCACCAGGAGGGCAGAAACCAGCCCTGCTGAAAATATCCCATTCACAGAGATGCTAAAAGACGCCCAGCAGGTTCACAGCCGCTGCACAGCACATCCCAGACATCTATGCTTTTAATGCTTAGGAGGTGCGGGCTGTGCCGTATTAATATGCAAAGTGTGCCTGCCTTCCCAATTAAATGGAAAATGCTATGATTAAAACCAGTCAGAAGATATTAGATGGATAGTGCTGAACTATGGGCTTTATTTCCTACGCACAGAAGCCCCACAGGAGTGCTGATGGAGTACATGCTGGGGAGATTACCAAAGGCGAAACGGAGCTGGGAAAGGAAAAATGCTTGAATAACGACAAGGGGGAGAAAACGAGGAAGCTGTTTACAGGAGAGCTGAATTAACACAGTACCTCGTCCTGGTCTCTCAGACACGGCCCTCTGGGCCACGCGTATCTGGAGAGAAGCCAAGCACCGCTGCTCCTAGAAGCCCAATCCTGGCACGTTATTTGGAGGGGAGAAGGCCTCAGAAGCTGAGTAAATCACAGCATGAGGCCCAGAGAGCTTCGCAGTTCGGAGCTGCACAGCCCTGAGGCAAAGCTGAGAGGGGACAGGCCTTCCCTGTGCCTGGCTTCCTTGTTAGCATCACCACGTCCTCCTCTATCGCCTCTCTGGGACAGGAGAAGAAAACACAGCGGAGCAGCGCAGCACGCCGGATAATTTACAATTAAACCCACGAAGATGAGAAGATAAAACAGGAAACATTAATAACTGATCGGAGAGTCCCCTTTGCCTCGCTGGGGAGGGCTTGCTCTAAATCACCTGCGTGCCTTTAACCCTCCTGGCTGTGCTCTGCGTCTCAGCCCCAGGCCATGGAGCCGTTCCCCTGCTTGCTCTTCCTTCCTGCCTCTGAACGCTGCTGCTCCCTGTCACCAACACGCTCTGGGCCCGTGTTTCATGACTTGCATTTAATTAACAGTGATGGCAAAGTCAGGTATATTTATGGGGACTTCTAATCCTCACACTTACAGTTTCAGTTGCTATGGGTTTCCTTCCAGAGTTGGCGCTTTCTTCCCCACCCCCACCACGTAACGTGCACCAGAATAAAGTCTAATAAATTCTGCTGTGTAATTGGCTGTATATTTTAGGAGTCCATCTATCCCGGCGCTATGAAAACAGAGGCCCTCAACAAAACACCGTGAGGACAGAAAACCCTAGAGGAGGGAGTCCAAAGTACTTTGTTTCCTCAGATGACTGCTGCTGAATTGTTACGGGGGCAAGGCTGGAATGCTGAGGAGCAGAGCCAGAGCTGGCGGCAGCTGCCATGCCACAGAACAGCACTTGGAGAGATGTAATTGCCAAAACTGCACTTTTGTCCAAAGCTTTGCTGTTTCAGAGCACCAGAACTACCAGCGGGGCTACCTGGAGGCACTGCCTGCCTGCCCAGCGTGCAGCTGCAGTGAGGTGCAGGTGCCTGGCACAGGTTAAGAGCAAGAGCTCTTCAGGTTCTAGGGGTGGTCTCAGCCTGCTAACACTCCAAGGACACTGAAAAGCCCAGGAAACTCTTTAAATGAGCCACTCCTACCACAGACTCTCCCCGAAAGTTGGGAGAAGGTCTCAACGTTTTGAGGAATAGAGAACTTCAGCTGCTCTTTGTCTTTAGGGAGAATTCTTCTTAGCAGCAACAAGCCCTCAGTGAAGCCACACACAGGACAGGACACATTGCCTCTAGACCACCAGCCTGGCTTCAGCACAGGTTGTCAGAGCCTTGTGTACTGATGGTGCACGTCACTGACTTACCTGCTTCAAGCAGAGCGGGTTCTGACGGGCAGGATGCAAAGGATGACGGAGGTAGCTCTGTCCTGGGAAACCTGTGCTGCTGTCTGCTAGACCCCTTTGGGAGATGAAGACAAAAGATTGGTTCAACACAGTGCAAGAGTACGAAATGGTGATTTTCAGCATGTGTATTATCTTATGGAATAACACATACGGCAGGGGAGCATTGAATAGGTGATGTCTATGTAATGAAACACTGAGCATGAATGAGCGTTGTGTGAGCTACTGGAGAAGTCCATCACAGGGCTTTCTTCTACAGTGAGCTATCAAGAGAAAACACACCTGCAAACCTGTTCCAGCAGCATTTTGAGGGACACATTTGTATTGAGGAGAACAGGAATTGGCCACAGCACTCTCACAGGGGCCTGCTGCACCACCCTGAACACGCTCAGCGCCCAGCAGGATTTCCCTCTTGTAATCTTCCTTCACACAGGGAAATTCTTCTGCATGACTGCCCCCAGCCTGATAGCAGCACAGCAAAGTCTCCCTGCACATCCAGCTTCCCACCGACCCAAACAAAATTCAAATCCCTCATTCTCTGCTGAATCCGAATAAAACACTGTATGCAAAGGAGGGGAAATTAGATTTATTCAAGGCTGCCCATTTAAGCAAAAGGAGAAAAAGAGAGAAGAAAAGAGGAAGGAATTCTATAAAGTTGGTACAAGTGCTCTCCTGCCCCCAGAAAACACAGAGAATTATGACCAAAATTGTGTGTCTGGATGCCACAGCACAAACTCTTCTATTTTTCTACCATTTCTCCATGATGGCAGAAGCAAACACCCCTTAATTCACAATTTTCCACATTCGATGTTTATGTCCAACATTAATGTTATTTAAACATCACCTCACTTTTTTTTTTCTCTCTCTCTTGTGAATTCCGTGCTGGGTTTCTGATTTTCCCCCATTTTTTTAAAAAGAATAGTTTATTAAGAAAAGCTGACTGCACCTCCGCTCTGTCTGCTGGAACAGCGCTGACAAATAAAAAACCCACCTCGCAGGAGACAGTTTTATTCTGTTGATCGGAAGTCTGCCAGCCCAATTTATGATTGGACATAAGATCTCCAAATCTGGATTTATGTGTTGCAGTATAACGACAGGTCAATGAGATTAAAAGTATGTTCATGAGAGAGCTGTAAGGCAATTTGAGTTTCATGGTTCTGTGGTGATTGGGCATTCAGTCTAAGAAAACCTGCATTAATAAAACACTCGCAGTCCCCAGGAACAATCTGCACATTATTCATTATTGCAGCCCGGCTGTGGTCACCTTCACCAACACCCCCTCGCCAATATAAAAAAAAAAAAAAGGGAGAGGGAGAGCAGCTCCCCCCCTCCTCCCCATTCAGATGAAGCCATCAGGGAGATAGCGCCGTTGATAACGAATGGGCTGGATTAACAATAGAAACACTTTTCTTCCTTATCATATGGCTCACACAATCCAAAGGGGAAGGGGGGAATGGGAGGGGAGAGGAATGTCTAAGCAGCACCGTAATTAGAAGTCTGTACAGATGGCTGTGCCCCACCAACTGAAAAATGCACGGGCCTAACACGGCCGGAGCCTCCAACGGCATATGGAGCAACTCCCTCGCCTTCAAGGGACGCTTACGGAAGAAACCTCACCCTAAAACCTTATATATTGGGCTTAAAAGAGGCCCAGTCGGGTCAGGCCGCTGTGGGTGATGTGAATCAGAAGAAATCCGCCTTGGCTGGAGAGCTGGGCCCCATGGCTGGGCTTGGGTCCGGGGCCAAAAAGCCCCACGGGGCGGCACTGGGGTCAGGGCGGAAGGGCAGGGACGCAGCGAGTCCTGCAAACATTGGGTTCGGGTTGAGATATCCCCCGGGGTTGGAACCCCGCCCGAGATACGGGTTCGGTGTGTTATCGAGATAACTTTCAAGTGAAGCTTAGATCTCGATCCAAAGCTACCTGTGGGCTCCAAGTTGTTTGCTTCTACCGCTCCGGTTCGCGCTGCACCTCCTGCAAATAGCGACTAGCTCGAGCCCAGCTCGCATTCCTCAGCTCGCTTTGGCATCACACCCAAGCTCCTCGCTCCTCCCGCAGGAACACTGTGCCCCCTCCTTCGGGAGAGACAAAAAGAGAGCCTGCAGCCGATCCAAAAGCCATCATCTCTCCTCTTTAAGAGGTTTCGTCTTCCGTCGGTGCCTCTTTTCCTCATTACCATCATATAAAGATTTTAATTCAAGAAAGATCACAGGATGTAATCACTTGCTGGTGGGGAGAATATTCCACGCTTTGTTTCCATATGGACTCTGTCTAAATAAACCCAGCTCCTCGTGCTCTTTTCACCAGGCAAGTCCGAGGCCCAAAGTCTTGATTTCAGGAGGACTGAGGACCCCCAACCCTGGTGGATTTTGGCAATTGCTGTTGGTGCCCAGCACTGCTGAATGTTAAGCACAACTGCTGAAAACCTAGAGCAGGAGCATATGGAGCACAACACAAACAGCCCGAAGGACAGAGCGAGGACGTGAAGAAAGCAGCCTGAAAAGGGACAGGGCCAAGAGACGACGGAGAGCTGTTATTTTCCCCTACGTTTCCATACACTGCTGTTGGACTCCCCCGGTCACCACGCGATGCGCTCCCAAGCCAGGGATCCCTACAAAGCTGCTTAGTGCCGAAGGGGCCAGCAAACATCTGTCGGGTAAGCCCATTTCTGATAGGCAATGAGATAGCGAGGCGTTTCTGTTTCGCCGTTTAATCTGTTCTGTTGTCAGGCATGGCGCCAGGCCAGGAAAAGTTCCCGTTGCCTCAGCTTCAGGGGTGGACTGGCTTCAGAATTTATACAAATAAAAGGAGAAACGAAAAGCGCCGGCAGCACCAATCTGATTACAGAGTCATTTATTTTCTGGTCGTTAATAATTTGTGCAATAAAAGATTGCGTGCCTTTCTGAGTTAGTAGGAGTTATTGGCACAAATTTCCCTCCACACTGGTGTGAGTCTGTGCTTGGAACATAAATTATTAGTTTCTTATCACACTCCTCCTCATTTTTCATGCTGCCACGGCTAGATCGCCAGAAGCCAACCCCTCAGTCTCAGTCTTATTTTATGCTGCACGAGAAAGGCAGCAGAGGTGGTTATTCCATCTTTAATTACACAAACTCACTCTGGTATTGCCTCTCCTCCCAACCCCCCTCTGCACCTGGATACCGGAGGTGTGCACACTGCATCGTGTCTGCGCGTATGCCATGGTCTGCTGAGATATCCACTTCTGCCACTCGCCAGCTCCATTTCTAATGAAAGCACTGGTTTTTGACAACAGCCAGAGCAAGGAAACGCCAGGCTTGCACCACCTTACCAGCATCTGTCAGGTATCTGGCTGGAATACCTGCAAGAAAGTCGTGTGTGTAACCATCCTGCTACCCCTGTGCTTGCTCGGTGCAGAGATGGTGAGGGTAAAAGGAGTGGAAGTGATGCCAGCCTTGAAAGGACAGGAGGAAAGTACTGGCACAACTTTGGGTCCTGTGCATGATGGCCGTATCTCCAGCTGCAGGCTAGGAAATTGTCTTGGATGTAGCTGAGGAAACATCAAAACATCCTTCTCGTTTCTCAGACGCAGCGACGAAATGCTCTTTAGCGATGCTAATTGTTTTGTTCAGCGCAGCAGCTCGCTTGCAAACCACACCAAAACTCTTGGACCTTTCCATATGTCGGCCTCATGGTCTTCTCCGTTCGACGGGTCCCTTTCAGTCCTGTCAGGAACGTTTGCACCAACATCTGCACAACTTCAAAAGAAGTGCTGACAGAGCCAGACGACGGAGCATGTCTGGCATCTACAACCCTACTTGCCAAGGGCTGCGCACACCAAAGCTCCTACAGACAAGGAGGACACGCTCGCAGTGCCAAATCCCTGCTGCATCAACCGGATCGTGGGAGGCAGGAGTGACCACACGCACTGGAGGTGTCTGGTACAAAGCACAGACGTGCAACAAGAGCTGCAATTCGGCTTTACAGCGTTTCCTCCTGCTGCTAGGGCTAAGCTCAAGCCGCCCTGTGGAGGCCTGGTGGTGCCCATCGATAACAGAATGATGTGATGTGCTTAGGGCACCCCTGTGTGCACACCTGTGTTACAAGGAACGTGTTCCCCCATTGCAAGAGGATTTATACCGGGGCCTCGGGCAGGCGTAGCACACACTTAAGGGTGCGTTGTCAATTTGAGAGTGATTGACAGCCCGGTGCTTGGCACATCTCGGGTGATTATACTGCATTGGTGACTCACTGATCATTTCACAACGATGTTTATGTCTACAGGGTAACATCCAACACGTCCACAGTTCACGCCAAGCTCCAAACCTCCACCCTGAATTCCTGCGATTTGCCGAAGCGCTGTCAGCAGGGCTCTGTGCCACTGGGTCAGTCGCTGTCAGAACCAGAGCAGCCTTTCCTCCACGGCACAGCCAGGATCTCACCTGCCACCAGCACGTAACAGAGCTGCAGAAGAGCACGCCATCCTCACCGAGCGTAGCAGGATGCCCACTGCATGGTAGTTTGGGAACCCTGTGCTCTGCAGGACGTCCTGCAAACTGCTGTCAAACTAAGGCGCTGCTGACACCGAACCCCAGCCGACCAGCGCTATCTCACCGAGTACTGGGTTAGAAAACTCCTGCTCAGCCCCACACAGGGTAGGTGAGCCTGTCTTGAAAATGTTAACAGGGGAGGGACTAGAGCTGCAGTCATGTTGCAGCTGTAATACAGGTATTTAAAACAAACAAACAAAAGAGAGCGTAAACAGAATTGCATGTTTTATCACTTACCAGATCTGTACCTAAAACAATTCTACGCCAGGGAGACCAGCATCACAGAACCCCTTCAGAACAAAGATTTATAGATCACGGCAGCAACCTCTCAGGTCTATCACAAAAACACACTAACGGACATAAAATATCATCTTTACATCAGCAAAAGCAATAACTTTGTACTGTGTCCATTTTCCTGGTTACCGGACACAAATCCTGGGCTTTTCCCTGATTCTCCCCCCACCAGACTCACATATCCCATCGCTGCTCTGCTTTGTCTCCTAGCTCCCAGTTTGTGTTTCCCAGTTTAAAGCTGCAGACTAGGCTAGAAAATCCATCTAGTTCCTTTGAAATCAAAGATTGAGATGATGACTGGAGGCAGGTACTGGGGAAATGAGTGAGCAGAAGGTTACCTGGCTGCAGAAAGACCCAGAAACAGGGATGAAAGGGAGATATTGGGTTCAAAGCAGGATCAGCCAAGAGGGCACCTGAAATGAAGGCTTCTGGTTCACTGCATTTAGAAGAAAGGGCAACTGTCCCTTTGGGACCTGGGGAACCAAAATCCTGAGGAGTTTATGTAAGTCTTTGGGTCAGGAATAGTCCTATGCCTGGAAAAAAAGAATACTGCAAGCACTTCATGGAAGTCTCAGGCTTTGACCAGGCCCCCAGACTCTCTGCCTTGTCCAGTCCAACAGAAGGCAGTCCCTGAGTGCTCCAACAAGCACATTCTGCTCCTTGTGTGACCAAAGTGGTTTTCAGATACTTACTGCTCCTTTTTCCACCTTCCAGGAGAACTCCCTTTATCGCAACCTTTTCCAAATCCGTTTTGCTGCCGTCAACACCTGCAAAAGCCATGCTTTCTGTAAAAGACTTTGGCAGCCTGCCGCAGGCAGGACTTATCAGAGCACTGCCTCGTGGAGGACCCACACCTGGTGACATTTCCACGCTCCCCAATTCCCTGGTCACATCCCTCACCGTGCTGGCTGGCTGCCTTCCTCCTCCTGTGCAAAAGATGAAACCAAACTGCAGGAGCGTGTAAAGTTTCTGGTGACGCAATGACAAGATGTTGAGAGGAGGTTACAAAAGAACCTTTCCAGCAAAGTTTCCCTGGGTTTCAATACAGCAGAGAGATACCTCAAGTGGTATCTGACTTCAGCACCCAGTTAAAACCAGGCTGACAGTTCCTCAGCTGAGCGGCCTAGTTGCGAGCCATGCTCTAGCGAGTCACTGCATCGTTTGCTTAAACTTCACCAGCTTAATCTGAATAATAACAGAGAAATGGCCCCTGGAAGGCTAAATGCTATCAGTGTAGGTCCAGCCAGGAAGATAAATTGAGCAGTGCGCGTGGCTGAGACCCTTGAAAAGAAACAGCTCACTTCCTATTTCCACATCTTGGAATCCCAGCGTTACAGCAACACTGGCAGGAGTTCCTCGGTCACCCTCTTCCTAGGAGGTCAGCCTTTCAAGCAGCTGTCCTTCTCCAGATCCCTTTCTCTTCTTGTTTTTTTTTTTTTTTTTTTTTTTTTTTTTTTTCCAGCAAGCCTTTGATATATTTCATGGCGATTCTTTGCACAGCCATAGCAGCCATCACCCGAAGCTCGCAACGCGCTTGGCAAACATTCCTTTCGCAGCTTCCCGGTAGCACCAGCGGCTGCCAGGGAATCACCAAACATGGGCAAATATTAGTTCAATTCCTGATGTGGCAGCAAAGCTAAATAAACCACGCTTCAGAAGCAGCATCCCCAAGTACTAAGAACTGCATGCAAACAGCTTGCTGTTCAATATTCCTGAATATTTCAATACTTAGTTGAATTTCCACATCAATTTCCTCTGAGTATATCTATTCTTTGCTTTGCTTCAGACCCAATGGATATTTACTGCCTTACAGTTCTGTGCAAAAAGACTCAGAGATATCAACGTATTACCCTGGGCTCATCTGTGGAAAAAATGAGGCACAGAGCAAGCATTTGGCGTTTCAGCATCAGGAGCCAGGAAGAGCAGACAACTCTTTCCCTGTACACAGGCAGTTCCACATAACCAGGCTGCTAAAACGGACGGTGCATGTTGTTACCCTGTAAGCAGACAATAATTAATTCTATTCCTTATATCTAATACTACTCAACTTGAGTATTTTTGGAAGGGAACTCTTTTCTCCGTTTCTCCCACCCCTCCCAGTTTGAGCTCTCTACGTATCTCCCGAAAAATCTGCCATTGTGCACGCTCAGGCTGTACTGCACTTAATGAGGCACTTCAGGTTCAATGAGGTCCTTCATCTTTTCAGTTCTAGCTTTGTGCCTCTCCCTTCCAGGCATCTGAGCTGGCTCCTGCAGGATCTTCATTATGGGACTTCTTTCTCCCTAAGTTACAGCTCCCTGGTTCCCTCCGCCCTGCCCGAGGCGGTGGCAGAGGGGTGAGGACCCGGCCGCTGTTCCCAGATCCGTCACCAAGCTGCTGTGACCTTGCCAGCGAGCTGGCACTTCTCAAACGCGGGTGCCTCAACGTTGGCACCTAACGCAACCTGATTCACCGAGGTGATAAGCATCCGCAGCTCTTATTAAAATAGAGTAATAATTATGACAGCATCCGAAGTCTCGTACTTCTCTCTCCCCTTCCACTTCCACGTTTCATTAATCCCAAACCCGCGTCTCCCCCTTACGTTAAGAGCCAAAGCTGATGCAAGCTTTATCTCCCAACCCAGTCCAACCCATTCTCCCAGCAGCTGAACTCAACTGGCAACAAAACCTCCACGTGTGTGCCTGAAAAGGCCAAACACGACCCCCAGTTGCTGCTACCCTCCTGGTGCACATGGACCCACCGCCCCACAATCCCTTCACCGTACAATGCCACAGGAGGACAGAAACCATTGCAATTTTCCTCCTGGGCTCCACAGCACTTTGAGCACGCTCTGCACTGCAGCCAGCAAGGCTCCTACACACCTTTGGTCCAGAGGCGACTGCATCTATCTAAGAGAACGTACAGGGCTGCTTTTAACTGCTCTCGCAATGTGAAGGATAAAAACTAAACCTTCCGAGGAAATCCTTTACATGCAGGTCCACGCAGCTGTAAGCCCCTCATAAAAGGCTTTCTCCTAATCGGTTTGGTTGCAAAAAGGAAAAATAAATGTACCAAGAAACATGCCATAGACGTGTATCACGTCAAGGTGTGTGCTTGGCAGTGTGCGTGAAGGCACAGGGGGACAGAGCTTCGTTAAACTGAGTATGGACAGCATCGGGGGGACCTGGTGAACAATCTGCATCTGGGAATTGGGCACTGCTGGGGACAGAGGCTTTCCCCAGCCCTGCCATCACTGGGAGCAGCTCATCCCGATGGGGACAGGGACAGGAATGGGGACAGGGATGAGAATGGGAATGGGAACAGAGACAGTGAAGGGGATGGGAAGGGGAACAGAGACAGGGAGAAGGAAGGAAAAAGGGACGGGGAAGGGAACAGGGACGGGGTCAGGGACGGGGAAGGGGATGAGGGGTCTTCTCCCCATCCCCATCCCTTCCACCCCCCGTACCCACAGCTCCCACCCCCCAGCCCCGGCGGCCTCCCCCAGCCGCGGCTCGGAGCCTCCGGCATCCGCGGGGCGGGGGCGGGAGGAAACCGAGATTAAAAAACCACAAAAAACCCCAAACCCCACGCAAGGACGGGGCCGAGCGGTGCCCTGGGAGCCCTGCCCGGGGCCGGCCCCAGCTGGCGCCGCCAGGTCCCAATTAACCGGGCGGCCCCGGCCGCTGCCTCCCCCGGGGCGCTGCGGCTCGGCACGGCTCGGCTCGGCTCGGCACGCCCCGCAGCCGCCTACGCGCTCCCCGGGCGGCCGGGGGATGAGGGTTTTTTTTTTGTTTTCTTTCTTTTTTATGTTTTCTTTCCTTTTTTTTTTTTTTTTTTTTTTTCCAGCAGGGCTGATAGCACAGGAACGCGGAGGCGCGGCCGCACGCAGCCAGGCAGCCGCGCAGCCACGGCTCCCGGGGGGTCCCCGCCTTGGGAAGGGGGGGGGGGGGTCGCAATGATGAGCTCCGGGGGGCCACAGCCTCGGTGCAAGGAGAGCCACAGCACGGCTGTCCTGCTGCAGTGCTCACCAGCAATCCCCTAAAAGAGCAAAATTAAAAATCTGAAGCTGCGTGCGCACATACAGCCGGCACCGGCACACCGAAGATAGGCAACCATGCCTTCTGTGCGTGCCACCCCAAAAGCCAGGGCAACAACAGCAGCCGTGCCACCCCAAAGTGCCCACCGAGGGATGCTTGCAGAGAGAAAACAGCAGCTGAGTGCCACACACCGTGGGCTCCCTGCTTGAGCCATCAAAACGTGCTGCACAGGGTTTGTGCGGTGCTCGCGATGTGCCAGCTCACACTGGTGCACCATCACTGGCCTTTCACACAGCCACAGCGGTGCTTTTCTGAACGTTTCAGCAATGAACGGCTGCCATGCTGAGGTCTTTGTGTCTGTTTTGACCCTTGGACACTGGTGTTAGACAGGAAAAGTCCAAGTTATCAAGTGCCATGCTCCAGAAGAGGTGGTCTCCACGCAGCAGTGGTGCGAGGAAGAGGCGAAGTCGCGCTCCCGGCCCCATCCCCTCGAGCTGTGTCTGCCAGAAAATTCTCCACACCTAGCGAGACTTTCCACGGAGGCAGGCCTCAGCTCTAAGTGAATCATTTCGAGATTCAATTTTCCCCCAGTCTGTCCTACAAAAGCATGTTCTCAGATGAAAATTACAGCCATTCGTCCCAGTCCTCGCTGCCAGCATCCAAAAGCTTTGCAGCACCAGACACAGCGCAGCACAGCTCCAACTCCTCACATCCCCTGCCCGTCTCCCTCTCAGCACGATGGATATTTAAGAGAAAGAGGCCTACAGGAGAAGAAACTCGGATGAGCACCTTATTCTCCTGCTCCCTCACATGGAGCTGCATTTAGTTCCTGGGAGAGCGAGGAAGACGATGCAAGTTGTTTCCCCGCGTTCCTTTTTCCTTCTGTCAGCATTTCCCTTAACCAGAAGATCCGACACAACCCCACATCAGGCAGCTACTTTAAAAACTGCATTAGGACCAGGACCGCATTTTAATCACCACCATGCCTGACCCAACAGGTCTCGGAGGAGATGTCCTCCGTCTGGCCTTATTTTCAAACACTAAACCCACCAAACCTTCCTATGTAAGATGAAGGGCTTTTTGTATTTCAACGAGACAGTTAAAAATCTCACTCATTTATCATCATGGTCCCACTTTCCATTTTGCCTTCCTGGAAATCATTTTGGAATGGGAGAGACAGAATGTAGCCGAAGCCATGACATTTCAGTGAAATGCCAACACTTCTCATTGCTAAATGGTGATGTTTTGCCCCATCTCATCAAGTCACAGCGAGGACTTTTTTTTCCTCTCTTGAGATTGGCATTGCTGAGAAAATTAAGCATAGCGATCTCTACAAATTACCGACAAGACTCAGCCTAATACCTATCCAAAAATGGGGTAAAACTTGCCGTAGTTACCAAAGACCCTTTCTACTTGATACCGCATGGCTTGAGGAAAGTAGCAGTGTGCCACCAGCGATGTTCAGCTCTAGCACGGAGGGACGAGGCACCTACAGGAGCAGGGCTGTGTCCTCTTAACTACAGGAGGGCCCTTGACTGCCGTGTCCTTGTTCTGCAGAGCACAGGAACCAGCCGGCGTGGAAGGAGCTCTTAATGCTGCAATATTTAACCTTAACTCCAAACGCACAACCTGAGCTCAGACCGCTGCATGGCGCCACTTCAGCGAAGACTTCAGAATAAAGCTAATTTTCAAAATCAGGTCTTTTCTGGAGGACAAAAGCGAGATACTTTACATAGATTTTCAGAGCTGCAGAGCCTTTCCACAGGCTCCCATTGCCTTCTACTGGGGTTACGAAGGTGTCTGGAGCAGGACCTGTAGGCTCTCCTTGTTTCCATGCCAACCACCACAAAAAAAAAATGGTTATTTCAGATACAGAATAGCTAATTTTCAAATGACAAAACTATCTGCCATTTAAATTATGTTTGCTACTCCTAAGTGGCCAAGGGGGCCCTAATCCATATCATGGACTAAATGCCTGCAATATTTTATTACTAAAATTTAAGCTGTTTTGGAATAATGGAAACACGAGAAAAAGGCTTTGTGTTTATGCCTGCGGACCTGAGGCAGGCAAACTTTCCAGCAGAATCGGTGGTAATTTTACCTGAGTGCATCCCGGCGTAGGAACCTGTTGGCCAGGGACACGATGCTAGCCCTGCCAAAATAGGTGATGAAAAAAAATGGGAATGAGATAGTGGAGCATTTTAGTCATGCTGCTGCGCAAGCAGAAGCCAGGAAGGAGTCCTGACAACGCAGATCTGGCAAAAGTCTCGCCGACTTCAGTGAAAACCTTGCCTAAGGAGGGGTGGCAAATCTCACACCTCATCACGAAACTCACCTGCTCGCTACAAAGGGCCGCATCCGTCACATCGGAGCCGAGACTCCTCTCAGCACTGATAGCACGCTGTTAGCATGCTCCTGGGGCAAGAAGCTGGCCGGGAGAGGAAAATACAGAATGCTACAACAAACGGGCAGGATTCTGCTCCCCAGCCCATCCTACAGCTTTTCCAGAGGTGGCCCTAACATGGCAGTGAAGTGTGCCCCCAAACTCAGCCCTGTGCTGCATACCAAGTGTGCTTGTGGCAAATCAGCCCTTATACCCGACCCTTTTCCTTGCTGAAACACTGAAAAGCAGAAGGTGAGAGCAAGGCTCATCTCTTACCTCTGATAGGGCTTTTTTTCCATCATACCGCTATCATATTTGGGAGAGAAGAATTTGACTTCATCAGAAAAGCTCTAAGAGAGCAACCCTTAAAAGGATGCAGCTCTACACCAGCGTGATGTGTGCTCTATCTTAGCAGAGCTTAGAGAAATTATATGGCTTCAATTACAGTGGTATAGCCAGTGGAGTAAAACCCTCGAGTAAACAGGGTTCATTGCTGATCTAAAATGGAAATGAATTGTCTTAAAGGCATTTTTGTGGGCCCTCTGCAGACATGATTTTAACTAACACGTAGGCCATAGGTACAAAGAGCATTGCACTGCAGAAATTTCTGTTTGGGCCTTTGCATCGTTTGTTCTTTCTTTCAGGTAACAAAACCCTGAGAAATTGACTTTTTTTTTTTTTTTTAATTCCAGAAAAATGCAGGGATGCAGCTCCCACTGGGAGAAAAATGGCAGAGCTCAGAGCCCTCGTGAGCAATTGCTCACTGAGAAACTCTGCCAGAAATTGTAACTTGGGGGGAGGAGAGGGGGGTCAGAGGGGAGGCTGCAGAGCAGAAAAGATCCAAGATGATGCAAGAAAGCAATCTTAAAAAAAAAAAAAAAAAAAAAAAAGAGAGAGAGAGAGAAAGATGGGAAGAAAAGAGTTGCTCCCCAGATGAGATTTGAATGCCAAGTTTCAGCAATTTTCAGTGCCACACTACAAACCCTTGAAAAATGAGATTTAAGGCTGCTTATCAATTAGATAGGCTACCCATTGTGCTCGTAAGTTTTACAGAATTGCAAATGCTTCTCACCCTCTCCTTCTCCTGGAGTCAGGGGCGGAAAAACAAGGAAAGTGCTGAGTTCCTTTCAGGGATGAGCTGCTCATTCTTGAGGCAGAAAGCCTGGAAGGCGCTACGTAGACCCTAAATAAAATGCCGCTGGCGGCCCCACGGATTTGTTCCTAGGGTTAGCGCTCCGCCTGACCCTTCCCCATTCATCATACCAGCGCGGTCACTCATGGTGAATGACACAGCACGACACCACGTGAATTATCTCTGACCTTCAGGACGAGCGGCTCCTCCAGATCAGGTTGAGGTCAGGAGGAGGGCAGGAGGGAGAAGTTCGTCCACCGGGGCTGGGGAGCAGCAGAAAGCTTCATCCTGCGGGGCACAGCGGCGACGTGATCGGGGCATGGGCCTGTCTGCCCAGCCAGGTAACAGCTCTGTAATCTCAGCCATCGAGCCCAGGGGTGCTGCGTGAGGCAACGGTGGCTGTAGGATCGTGAGAAGCCCAGGTGAACTGCTTGGGGCAAGTCAGCTGCGGACACGGCCCGAATTCCTGTGCCCTGATCCGGGCTGATTGCACCACAGAAATCCCAACCAGGATGGGTGGCTGGGAACTGGTTGGCCACGATGCCAAGGAGCTAACGGGTCGTTGGCGTTTCCAGCAGTGGCACAGGTTATTGGGTGGTTATCATCTAAAAGTCCTGCTTTGCTTATCGTGGAGGGATGAAGACTTGCCCCTAGATCACTGCTCCAGGAGCCCAGCCTTCATCCTGCAGGCGGTGCTGGGTTCTCCCAAAGGAAGGCAACGTCCTAGGGTTCATCCAATTTTGGGCCCCATCCTGAAATTCCTGCATTCGAAATTTAGACAGTTTCTTTCTGCATTGAATACCAGACCTTGCCTATACAATATCATAAATATAAGCCGGGGAACAAATGTCCTTAAGCACTTTGAGCCATAGAGAATGACTTCAAACAGTGTAGCTTTAGGCGTCTTTCACACACAGAAAATTGCATGGTGAAATATGTACAAATAAATCTCCTCCTTTCAGATGTTCCTTATCTCATTTAATGCCCAAAAGTTTTGGTATTATAGGCGTGCTTAATATGAAAGTAAATGAACCATGCCACAGAATTCTTTAATATCTCGAGTCTCGCAAACGCCTGTGGTTTACAAACAACTCCACCCAGATGAGACCAGAAAACTCAGTCAGCTAATCCCCGAGTACAATTACCCACAACCCAACGCCGTCTGCAGGATCAGGGCCTAATGATTTAATCCAGCTAAGAATTACTAACGACTGATGCTCGTGAACACAAAGGGGCCGTTCGTGTACGGAACTGCTAGGTGGATTGAGATTTGGAAATAAAATTGGGCGAGCGATTATTGTGTAATACCGATTAAAATTAAACAATGAATCTAACCACGTTTGAAGTTCAGGCAAAAGAATTTGCCATGTTCACATTAAAAGTTTGGCTTTGGGATTTATGGAGTTATATTCTTCCCCAGAAATGTGTTACTAGGTCACAAGAGTGACTCTGTGGCACTGACGGAGCAAATCACAGGTCCCCTGGGTCCTGACCCCGTAAACACTGCCTGCTGTGCACTTTCACTGAGGCCAGGGTCCGTGGAACAGGGCTCCCAAAGAAAGTTGCTGATTGCCTTACAAGTTTGTGATGCAGGCTACCAGCAAAGCAGAAGTGCTGCACTCCTTTAACACAGTGAACTAATCACATATTTCAGGGCTTACATCTGTCCAGCGTTCATTCTCGGAAAATCCAAACTTAAAAGTTAATGCTGCCTTTTTTTTTTAAATGCCTTTCTCTTTAGAGGGGGTTATCTACTGCTCTCCAAACCACCACCTCTTGCCAAGTTATTCTTTCATACTTGTCCGAGACCACGGCATCAATAAAAACTGAAATGACACCGCTCTCAAGTCATTATCTCTAGGGAGATTCCCTTGTCACCAAGACTAGGCACAAAAAAGCAGAAAATCAAGGCTCCAGGAAAATGGAACATGGCAGTTTTTACCCAACATTTACCCAGAATGTTTACTAAAGTGGTGTTTAAGGGAAGGCACGTTATTCTGCATGGGGCACTGGGGAGCTTTACATCTCCTGCATCCCCCAAATCAACCAAACCACAGAGCTGGCAGTGAAGTTCCAAATATTTCCATCATCCAGCTGCAGCCTGAGAGGGCGTGAGCGCTCCCCAGGATTTTAATTTTTACTCTATTTCCACGCAGGCAGAAAATGGAAGTAAAGGAGCCGCTCTACCTTCTTGGCAGGTGTTTCAGCTTTCTTTGCTGCACCCTGGCAATTAGTTTGCATTATTGCAAGTCGGCGTTGTAGGAAAAGCTCAGCTCCAGCTGCAGGTCTCTGCTGAGGAGGGGCGGGGAGGGAAGCTAAAGGCGAACTCGATGCTGGCAGCTGTTCCCCAAGGCCCTGTGCCTGGGGCTAGGCTCCACTCTAGTCTGGGCTGGATTCCCAGGGCACCATACGTGTGGAAGAGGAGTTTCAGAGATGGTGCCTCTGCCCTGCCCCCTGCACAGAAGCAGCAGGAAAAAGAAGTTCTTTGCATCCATCTTCTTCCCTGTGCACCTGTACGGGGTTAAGCATATTCAAACCCACTGTCTCCTAATGTATTATGCAAGGACATGACCTTGCAGCTCGGGTACCATCATCAGCCGCTGTCCTAGGAGAATGTCTACATACTGATTCCCTACAGAAGAAGGCAGGCTATAGACGGGAGAGAGGGAAAAAAAAAAAAAAAAGAAACCAAAAAAAAAGAAACACAAATTTACAGGAAAGAGATGAGCATGTAGATTCCTTACCAGTAATTCTATTAGAGATTATTAAATCTACTACCCCTAAATAAGGTTGTTTTTTTTCTTTCTTTTTTTTTTTTTTGTTTTCAGTAGTCTATCCCTCTTTTGCCTGTTTCCTCTGGGCAGGCACCAGCACCAGGCTGCTTCATACATTATCTGAATCTATTTTCTTTTCAGCAAAGCAGACTCAAAAGTAGGAAAATCCCCAGCTTTCTGTTCTGTTGGCTGCAAAGATCAGAGCACAAACCGATTGGGATGCAGGAATCAGGAAGAAGCCTTGTGTTTCCATATATATAGTAATAAACATTCAATTGGGTGCAGAATATGACAGGAGAGACTGTGAATTGGAGATACCACCAGAAAACAGGAGACAGGATTTATTATAGATTAAATCTGCAATCCTTTAGCACAGGAAAAGTCTCTGCCCTTTTTTTGATAGTGACATTGCCCATCGCCTGGCACCTGCGTGCCAAATAAAATCACACACAGACCAAGGCCTTCCCACTCCCCGTTAGTCTACCTTCTGAGTTCACCAAGAATTTAGTTCCGGGTTTTCTGCACCCTTACATGCAGCTAGAAGGTCCCTCCCAAGTCAATGGGATTTTGTGTGAGAGCAATTGCCCCACAGCATCGCCCTCTTCTTCAGGTTCTGCTGTGGGAGAGGAAATTTGGACAGGTTGAGGGCAACATCATGCTCAACAACCACGAGTTATCCACTACAACATCACCAAGAGGTAATTCTGAGATCTGTTAGCTCCAATTTTGCCATCAGTCCTTCCAACAGGCAAACCAGTTCATGAGGAGACCACCAGTTACCCCACCCGTTGATGGGTATCAGATCAATTTAAGGCGTGACTTTAAGCCACTGGAAAAGCTTGCCAGTTTTGAGCCAGAATTATTTTAGTTTATATCAGAATTTCAAATGGAACTGAAAAAGGCAGTTGGCACACCCTCAGTTTCCAAATGGACTTTGTCTAATTCACTCAATCACTGACCCAGTCACAAGGGCAGAACAGCAGAGCATGTGCACAACTCAGCTGTTTCAGTGTAAAATGCAGGGGTTTAGCACAAACTATCAGCAAAAACCAGTGTCTCTCTGCCGACTGACACCAGATGATAGTTTATCATCTTTCCAATTCAAGATTTCTTCTCCTTCCATAATTATTCTTGTTAATGGTTACAGACACCTTTTCTCCTACGAAGTCACATAGCGGGAATTAATGTCAAAAATCAAAAGTCACATCAGCTAAAAATCCTGCAGCGAGATCTCAGCCTAGAGCAAGAATGGCTAACCATTTATAGACCCACGCGCTCCAGCAATGTGCAGCTCAGCCCCTCGTACTCTTTGGATTTAGGGCTAATAGGAGCTGGAAACACAACCCAGCTAGACATTGTTTTTCTTTTCCCTAGTTGCAGTCTTATCCTCCTTTATACCAATTATTAGCAGTAAGCAAAAGCTTCACCTGACAGTCCATAAGATAAAGTACCCCACTATCCTGGGCATGCTTTTTGTTCCTTTTAACTGTATGTATTCGAAGGTATTTAAAAAAAAAAAAAAAGTATATAAAAAAGAGGCAAAGTGCTATAAAGAGCATTATAAAGAGCTTCTGCTAGGCTCCTTCCTAGCTACCCGGGCATGGAGGTTGAACCTGGGAATCCTTTAGTCCCTAGCACTTGTTGAGGAACAAAAAAAAAAACAGTTTGTAAATTACATGCCATCTATCTGATATAGATGCTTCATCCTCTTTTTGCTACGCCAACAGAAAAAGAAAAGGGGAGTACATGGGAGTATAGAGGAAACAAAAAGATGACTGCCCCATCTCCATCTTTATTCCAGAATTTAATCAGCTGAGTGAAAGTCCTCCTCCTCCAAGGAAATGTAGTAGCTGAATGACATCTTCTTCCCCTCCTCAAGACAGGTGGCCTTGATTGTTCACACCAAAAGAGCAAGTAAGAAAATCTTCTAATCAATCAAACAAGATGAGAAAGGAGATGGTGAGTGACAGGAGGCTGGATGCACGACCAGTCTG
Organism: Netta rufina; assembly: GCF_964035555.1. Lineage (NCBI taxonomy): Eukaryota > Metazoa > Chordata > Aves > Anseriformes > Anatidae > Netta > Netta rufina. The sequence goes on from NC_140146.1 coordinate 6,718,753, forward strand.
TGAAAACTGAACTCTACCTGGGATCTGTTCATTCACCTGGGATAGACTGTTCTTAGGATCCACAATCCAACTCTCCAGCTCTTTGCCGATATTCAGATTACTTCCCTATCCTTCTGCAGAGGTTCCATAAGATGTACAGTTCAAGCCTGGTCTTGTATTTGGTATAGACTTGATTTTATTGTCCTTTAATGCTTCTCCTACGCTACCTTTCTCATTGCCTCATTTTCTGCAGGATGAAAATGCCAACACAAATTTGCAGGAAAAAAAAGAGTATTTTCTTAAATGAAATGGAATGGGTTCTGTCTCTCTAGCTATGTTCCTCCTGAGCAGCAGAGAGATCTCGCAGTTACCTAAGATAATACGGTCACTGTTACGATGTTGTTTTTTTTTCCCCTCAGCTGCTATATTATTCTCAAAGAAAAACAATAGACTCTGTGCCTTTTTAACATTACAATAGGCATCAAATGGATGCCCTGGGAAGGCAAGTGGCTTGCAGAATGATTTTTTTACTAGAACTTAGTCCACACAAGTGAGAGATGGAGCAGCTCTGTCCTGCGGACAGATAAAAAAATAGCCGACCTGCTTCCAGGCACTGCTGGGGTTGCCATGATGTGACCTGCTTTTCACATGCCTGAAGGTAGTTTTGAAGATGTCCTGTGATGCCACAGCAGTGCTTTTGTGGGCCTTCACAACGTGAGATGGCTCACTGAATTTGGACAGAAAGCAAGTATAAAAATTACGACCTTTGAACGTGTAGCACGTGATGGCAGGAAGAAGGCTTTGACTCAGAACAGTCAACGTGTCAACTTACAGCTGGACAAGAGGACCACAGGTACCATGGAAATAGCAGCTGCCTGAAAAGGGATTCACTTGCTAACGGGTCTATCAAGGGTAATGCCTCGCCTCCTTTTGCACACACCATCCTCCCCACGACAAAGAATATAAAAGGAACATTGCTGTACCTGTCACAGCAGGAGGGAGCGTGGAGCTGGGGACTCAGAACTGGGGTTAGATGTCAAGCTCCTCAAGGACATAGCAAGGATACGCCACCCCCATCAGGGTGTATGGGAGGAGGGAGGCGATGCAGGAGGAGAGGAAGGGGACAAGGAAGCAAATAAATAAGGGCAATGCACAATTTATGAAGACAAGAAGGTAGTAAGTGCTATTCACCCAGAGTGTAAATTGGTATTGATGTCACAACACAGCCCAGCCAAAAAATAATGATGATGATAATTTAGGGCTTGCACTATATCTCACTCAAGCCACAGTCCCATCCAACAGTAACTCCCACCCTGCCGCCTTCTTCCCCTTCTCTATTCATTGGTGTCCTCCTAAATCAAATACACTCAATGTTGATTTGATTATGTTCCCTTATTTTATTTATCATCCATCGCTCACTCTTCCACTCTCCTTGCAAGTTCTCAGTGGGCATCTCCGTCATTTTCTGGTGCCTGGCAGCACTCGGAGGAACCAGCCTGTCTTCAAAGGAATTAGAATCCTTAGGCCAGTGAGGATTCATGCATCCTTCCCAGCCCTCATCTGTCATCCTTTAATCTCGCCTGTTTTATGCTCCAGATCCTGGCTACCCAGTCCTGACTTCCCAGGTTTATAGCCCTGACTTACTTCCCTCCTGTAACATTTTACTGCTTGGTTATCGGCCCTTAGGGGCCTCATTTACACAAGCGCTGTTTTCGCTATAGTTAAGACTAATTCACTGGGTTACAGTTTGCTCTTGCATCCTACATTCTGTTCAGCTCCCAGTCTCCTCTCTCCTGCAGGGAGGCAAAGGATTTTTCCCATCTAATGGACAGGAGATTTATTTTCCTTTTTTTAATTACGGTTATTAATCCCCTTTTGGGTGTTTCGAAGCCTGAATAAAATTCTTCTCCTCTGTATGGTGTGATTCTGCCTGGTTCTCTTCGAAGCACACGTGCCCTCTGGGCTCTTCACAAGGTCTGTGGGACCTTGAGAAGGAGACTTCATCTGGGGTCTGCTCCCCTCACCCAGGTCAGTGGTACAGGCGAATGGCAGCCCACAGTCCTGGGAGGGCCTGGCCCCTTGTTTGCACCTCCAGCTGATAATAATCCCTTCCTAGAATATGTTGGTGTGTGTTTTCCTCTCTTTTTTTCCTCTCCTCTTCTTCTCCTTCAATTTTCTCATTAGGTAAAGAAATACCTCTGTTGTCATTTACGTTTGTTTCTTCACCAGAATGTTACATGGTTACTGTATGACCATTAGATTTCTACCTTTCTAACAGGCACACGTACAGATACAGATAAGCACGCACACAGATACGTACATGGTGGTGTGAGTGCATGGCTCATTTCAATAAATCTCCCTATCCGAGGCTCATTTTTCAGTGCTGCTTGCTTTCACAGCTCCAGCTGGGCCTGCAATTTATTTTGTTTATGGACCGATTTCATACAAAAGCAGAGCAGAGTCAATGCCCTTCTCTTACCCTGACTCAGCCAAAACCACAGAATAACCACAGCAAGGCAGAGGACACAGCCAGAAGCCACCTGGGTCAGCCTACCTGTGCCCCAGGGCTGCACCTATCGTGCCTAAACCAGGCAAGACTGATGGCACGGTGGACACCAGCTCGATGTGATCCATGGAAGCTGCACAAGCCAGTGTACAACGTGCCCTGTCCGGGGCTGAATACCCAACATGAATTCAACTGCCTAAGCAAATTAAAGAGAAACTCTAAATTTAGAGACACATCAGAACCTCCCACATGCCAGGATCAAGAATCTGTTGAATTCTGTTTCAGATAATTATTTAGCATCAGCTTGATTCCAAACAGCGCAATAACATTGTCAACTACATGAAAAATGCAACACGCATTTGTAAATAATGCTGTCCTTTGCTGTCCTCTCTTACTTTTACAGGATCAAAAGCTTATTGCCAACATTTTTCTTATTAGATTTCCCAACCTATTGTAAGAAATAAATAGATATTATCCCTGTTTTATTGATAGATAAACTGTGGCACTCAGAAATTAAATGAGTTGCCTAAGGTCATACAATGAACAGTTTAGGAACCAGATCAATGGAGCCATTCTTTTCTTCTAATTTCTGTGTTTCTGAACGGCAAACCCTCCGGGGATTTGGCACACACTTGCGAAGTGATTTTCCAAAACTACCAATATTGGCATAACTCCATTCTTGTGGAAGCCAGGATGATGCCGTGCACAGAATTAAACCAGCTTATTATCTTAAGTGGCAACAAAGCTAGAGCAGCACCAACTGCAGTTCAAAAACTCACCCACATGCAGAATCAATAGATCTCCAGAGGAACTTCTGACTACTAAGGGGTTGTGCATAAATAATAATATTCCACAGCTGCAATTCTTTTTTTTCTTAATTTTCTTTGAACCACTGTGTAACAATAAAGTCAGATGGAAAAAAAAAATCCCTTTTTAATAAACAGAGATGCACCTAAAGCACTACCTCGCAACAGGCACATATATATCATGTTCCCATGACTCGAGAAGTGTGTGATTACCTTCCCCAGACCTTTCCCTCTTTCTCCTTATTCTCCTAGTGCCCAGCATCCCCTCTCCCACCCTCAGAGATGTGCTCTGTGCTGCAAAGTTCACCCAATGGGGTTTGTTCACGTTCAGGTGAAAAAGCACTTCCTAGTAATCTCTTCTGTCACCCCATTTATTTGGAGGACAGAAACCCCAATGTCCTAGCACTCCTGCTTCCAAAGAGAGAGTCTGAACCCCAAATGAGATAGAAGTGTTGCGTACCTCGCTTCTGCTGATGATCCCAGTGACTGTCAGCAATATAGAGCAGCTTTGCTTTGCTCGTTTTTGGTGCTCCCAGCTGGGGTTTTCCTCTCCCTGTGTTCAGTGAGCCTAGAAAAATAAAGGGAAAACCTAAATAAAAAGGTCCTCTTTGCAGGCAGTTGCTGAAGAGCAGTTACTAAATGGGCAGATGTACAGAGATCCTTCCCCCCTGCAAACTGCAGTCACAATCTCATGGACTTTCAAAAGTTGTTGCTCTTGCTCCAGTCTCTAGGTAGGAGCTGATGGGTTGAATGAAAGTAGCAGGGCTCGTCCTGACAGGAGGGGGTGAAAGGAAGGGAAGGAGAATTGAGATTGAGGAGTTATTCCTTCCCAGAAACTCTTCTATCCTTGCCATACGAGGAAAACTCCCTCACCTCTGCACTAGCACACCACAGGACAGCAGTGGGCTGATGCAAGGGTTGCATTTTTCCAAAAAAAAAAGCATAGACCCAAGGCAGGAGACTGCAGGGGCCAGAATTCAGGGTAGATCTGCTCCAAGACTCATCCATCTTAGCACCTTCTGTTCCCCCAATACTGTTGTGATCAGAAAAAAAGAAAAATAAAAATCTAAAAAAAAAAGCCAACAGCTTTTCCTTCATGATTATTGATAAATTCTGATAAACTCTCATCCAAAGGGCCTTGAAATTGGTATAATGATTTCTTCTGCAAGATGAAGGCCGCTCCAAACGCTCTTCCAGAGGACCTAGATCTGGTGCTGCAGCCATGCCCTACTCTGACGGGCTCTCCCATCCTTCCATTCTCTAGTAACCAACAGCCCCGCCACCAAAATTTGGCCATTTTTCCCAGCAAGCCTGAGAAGTATTTATTCCCATTGCACAGGCTCCGAGGGGTTAAAAGCCACTTTGCCCAGGATACATTCTGTGCAACCCTTAATTTCTAAAGCACTGCATTTTAAGCCATAAACCCGTGTCGTTATTTACTTTCTTGAAGATAACATGGAGCCAGCTTCTCCCTGTCTCTCTCTCTCTGTCTTTGCTGCCTGTCGGAGGCATCCTTTGTGACTGCTGCATGGCTCAGTAATTCCCAAGTCAGTGCAGATGTGGAAAATTGCTGTCAAACAATGGCCCAGGAGAGGGAAGGAGGAAAGCTCTGTTCACCCCCAGACCAGGCTCGCTCTCGGCTCCCCCTTCCCCACACCCAGCTGCCTCGGTGGCCACCTTCCCTGCTTCCCTGCCTCGTTTTGTGTGCTGAACAGAAGTGGTCACGCTCCACACCCCTTTGGGGGAAAGGAAAGGGGGGCGGCGTGTGGCACAGGGACTGGGGAGGGGGTCACAGGGGAACAGAATGAACTTGTTCTCAGAGAAGCATGGCGTCCAGACTGGCAGGTTTCTTTTATCCTGTTTCAGTTCAGTAAAAGCCTCAATTAACTCCACATTAATTATTAAATCAGAACAATGCGTCTCTGGGTTCCAACAGCTAAATTCTGTTACTGCTGTTTCTTTGGGGAGCTTGGCTAGTTTTACAACTTAGGACATAAATATCTTTCTTCAAGGAGTTTCTGGGCTGTTGTTTTTATTTTCCTCTCTGCGGGTGCATTTTTAATCACAGTGTCTTATGCATGCATGGAGGGAGGCATTTCTGGGCCTGTTGCACTTTGAAAACTTTCCATCTAAGACATACAGCTCTTACGGGCTCTGACAGGTGCTAGCAACACAACCGTGAGATTTCACCCCCAGAAAGGAGTCAAATGAAGGCTCTCCACATAGCTCAGGAAGTTGGGAACACTTGCACAGCCCTTCTAGGAGGGGCTGCTCCCTTGTAAAATGGAGAGGTGGGCTTCCAGGTACACATTATTCATTCTCCAGTTGCTTCCCACCCTTCTCCATGGCTAGCCCTAGTAATTCCACCAGATAAGGCCAGCAAAATATTTGCCTTTTTCTTACCCCGTTGCTGCCAGATGCACACACTGGATGTTCTTCTGTTCTCAGCTCTTCACTGATAGAGCAAAGCCAACCCTCCCTGTACCATCATTATCTCTTTTCCTTTCCCCAGATATTTTGGTGACAAATGGCTTTCCTAGAGAAAATGGTGTCCTGAAATGCTGAAGGACACCTTGCTGGGAAGGTCCTCTCCCTGACTCCCACCCATGAAGCTCGAGGACTTCCCAAGGTACGAATAGCTCCAGTGCTGCAAAATGCTTTTATTTCTTATGTGAATTTAATGTCTTTGGGATAGAGCCAACTCGATAGAACTGAATGTAAAAGCTTTATAGGTATCAAACGGGTGCAGCAAGGCCTGGCAGAACATCTGCACATTGTCTGAACTGGAGGAAAAAGACTCCGGGGTCAGAAGACCTTCATTTCCTGAGCAGGGAAGTCTCCAGCTTTACGGATAAAGAGAGAAACGTCTCTCTCTCCTCCCATCCTTTTCTTCCTCTGGCAATTCTCTCCCTTTCTTTCCCCAGTTGAGAGTTTTTGCTACACTACTCATTGTGTGCAGAATGAAAGAAAGTGATTAGAAGCCCCTTGGGCCATATTCACAGCTGGAAGGAGGAGGAATGACTCCACAGGCTTCTCCCGCAGTTGTATGGGGCCCCCGATCTCTCAAGCACCTTGTCTGATGGAGAGGAGTGGCAGGAGAGAAGACAGCAAGGTCACCAGCAATGCTGCAGCACAGGGCAGAGAGCAGAAGGAAAGGGAGAGGAGATACTGGAAGGAAGAGATGAAGCAAGGAAAAAAGGTTCTGGGCTGATATCAGCTTTCTCCTTTACACTGCCCCTCCTCTGCCACCTTTTAGGCCAAAAGGAAGACAGATTAGGGTGCTCCCCGCTCCTTCCCTTCTCCCAGACAGGGTGAAGTCATTGGGCATAAGGTAAAGGTTTCAAGCCTACATTGAGCTGAGCTATCTGTGATAAACTGATAAGAAGGGCAGGAAAAAACAATGTTTAATCTGTACCACCATGAGGAGAGCTTTGGTGCTGGGCAATGAATGAAACTCCTCGTTATAATAATAGAAAATTGGGGAACTCCGTGTGTTAAGAAATAAAAAAGTACAGAAAAAGACATAAAAAGATAAGTAAATTAAACAGTCAGCCAACTTTTCTGTTTCCCTTCACTGCTTAGATTTCTTTTTCTGCTCAGACTGTGGGAGATGGCACAACTTCATGCTTGACCTGCAATACCACTGACAACATGTGATTTGTTTTGCCTTTGTTGGAAAAGACTGCAATATTTGCTGTGGCAAACTTACTGTCTGTCAGCCCATGTGTCCTTCAGAGATGCCATTGACCACAGCAATCCAGAGCTTTTGGCAGAAATCGTGAGGGGGAGGCAAAACCTAAAACAAATACATTTATATTAGATAAGTTGTTTCCACATATTTCTAAAAAACAGAATGGGTTAGAACAGGGCCAGCAGTAAAGATTTTCTTGTAATCTCCCAAATGTTTCAAGATACTCTAGATGTCATTGCCTGCCTGCATGCATCATGCCTCGGCATGAGCAGTGAATTTCCAGCATGCTCAGAACCCTTCCAATCCTGCAGTTTTCAGGTGTTCAGACCTAAAACCTTGCAAGGCTGCTCTCTAGGAGCTGGGAACACAACCCTCTTGCTCAGAAGCAACCAATCTCAGAGGCTGGACCAGGTGATCTTGGAGGTCTCTTCCAACCTAGAGGATTCTGTGAATCTCTACAACTGGATCTAAGTTTCAAAGATATACCTGTCTCAAAGATATGCCTGAAAGACCATAGCCAGGGCTCTGGGTCACATTAAAAAAAGGCAAAAAAGAAAGCACACTGTGGGAAGGATGTCTTGAGACTGTGTGAACAGTGTGGCACAACCAGCCACAAAAACAAGGCACTGGACAGAGCTGCAAGAAGCACCAATTCAATCCCTTTTTGCTACGTGCTCCCCTGTGTGCCCCTATGGCAAGTTCAATGCTGGCTGATAAAAATCAAGCTGTTCATCCCCTGCACTGCAGTTCTGCATTTGCAAAATCCACCTTTCAAAGAGTTTTTCAGATCTTGGATGAAAGCTGTTATTATGCCTTACAGATAATCAGGTAATCATTATTATTTATTACCAGGGGAGTTTCTGGAGAGTTGCATGAAAGCAGAACAGCAAGCATGACCTTACCTACTTACATCTCAATCTGACTCAATATACAAGCACTCTTTATCACACACACCTTTTGCTACCTCAAAAGTTCCTCAGTATAGGGGCCTGGCTGTTCTGCAGGAAGTTTGTAGCACTTCAAAATGCCAAGGCATAAAATTCTTCAATAAAATATTATCAATAATCATCAATAATCATGAGAAATACCAGCAAAGCTGCCTAAGGATAGCAAAACCCATACATGCTTGCCACTTCGGAAGGGAGTGTCAGGGGCAAATGAAGAAGTCTCTCTAAAACATTTAGCTATGTCTTGTTTTAATGCCCACCTCCACTTGTATTTATGGAAGATGCATTTCATGGAGTTAAGTAACGCAAGCAAATAGAAGAAAAATTAAGGGCAAGGACAAAGAGGAATAAATATGCCTCCTGAGGTTGGTCTGCTTGAGGGAAAGTCCACACGTTCACCCTGGAAAGTGGAAAATGTCCAATATAGAGCCCCACGATCCTCCTGCTTACACTAGATTTATGTCAATGGAAATCCTCTGACACCAGTTGAATTGCTCTTCTGCACCAGCATGACAGCAGAATCAGGGCCAGGTTCTCTGCAGGGGGAGAAGAGAAAAGAAACAAGCTGAACGGTTTTCATTTGTATCTGTGCCTCACACTGTGCCCTATTTAAAGCAAGGCAGCACAGAACTGCTTCTCCCTTCTGTTAGCAGGGCCTAATAAGAGCAGTGAGAACTGTTCCCAGCTACATCCTTCGTCCGAGCATCTCGTAGCGCTGGCACCTCTCAATCAGATATTCCTTCCTGCAAGGCGGGTAGGGATGGATATCCTCACTCTGCAGGTGCACAAACTGAGGCCCGTGGGGAGCTGGTGGAGAAGCTGGGAGCACAGTCAAGAACCCCTGACTTCACAGGCCCGCGATACAACCTGCAGATAACGTTTTTACACCAGATAAGGACCGTTTGCTAAGCCAAGAGATGCTTTGCTGCTAGGTGTGAAAAGCAGGGGTCAACCATACGATCAGGGCATAAAACCACAGCCCCACGGCCAGTCAGGCCAGTCATTTTGTTTGATGCATTTACAGACAGCCCCATAACCTTAGCTTAGGAACACCCAAGTACAAAAGGGAACAACCCCCCACAGGCTGGAGACAACAGGGAAACCCACACAGCGGGCCTGATCCAGGACTGCCTAGTGACAAAGGGGCCATTTCACTGACCCCTGTGCGTTTCCACAGGCTTCACCTCCCACAAAATGCCAGCGAGATGCTGGTGGAGCCCACCAGAAATGGACCCACGGGAGCAAGTAAAAGGTCCTGCTATCTTATCCTGGTCCAGGAATCCACTTTCTTATGAATAATCCTTTGTACTGCTAAGCAAACACGAGTGCCTGTGGTGCAGACTGAAGCAGGGCTGCTCCTAATCGAAAACAGCCAGCGTGCTTATTTCCAATTTTTTCCCCATTGTCTGTTTTGGTGCTTATACAAACCCAAATTGGGAGCTGCGTGGCTGTGGCCTCCTCACAGCAGCTGGGCTGCTCGTAAAGCCCCCCAGCAGCCAGCACAGCACGCCAGATCACCAGCTGCAAGGCTCACGGAGAAAGCACCCCTTGGTGGGAAGGCCAGCCCAAGGTCTTGTGCCTGCAGTACACAGAGGTGCTCCCCCAGGCTGCCTGCAAACAGGCTTTGAGGGAAGCCCCGTGGATGCTCTTCTTACCCTGCGCTGGCTCCCAGCTACCTGAGGAAGGGGAGATGTCCTGAAAATAACTGCTCACTTGGACAATTCTCAGCCCGTCATTAAGTGGAGTGGCCATTTAGCCATCAGAATCGACAAGTTGTGCTGGGAAAAGTTTCATAGGCTGAGGTTGGTTTCCTTCTATCTTCTTTCTTTAACGATAATTAAAGCAAAAATACCCCGCTCCCATCAAAGCCCTTTCAAGCTACAGAAAGAGTAACAGAGAACCCCACTAAAATAAAAAAATACTGGTGGAGGAGCACAGCCCCTCTTCACATGTACATACATTAAACTGCTATCTCCTAAAGAAATAAACACAACCTGGAAGAGTTTAAAAAGAACCCACTTTAAATATATCTGTAATATAAGCCACGGGCTAAGCAGCAAAGGAAAGAAAGTCAACAGAAGCTAGGAAGAAGGGGGAAGGAGGCAGAACTGTTACATGCAAGGGATCGTATGGCACCAGTCATCAATAAGGCATCAGGAGGGTAGTGGGGCAGCCGTGGAGCAGACCACGGGGAAATACCACTGTGCTGGTTGATAGGAATGCAGCTTCTGCTCAGAAATAGCTGCGGAGACACCTCCTATGTGTTTTCCCTCCCCAAAGCTGCCTTAGTTCCTCCTTTATTTTGGAGCAGCTGCTCTGAGCCCTGCTTCCTTCTGCTCCTTGCTGACCTCCCTCCGGAGGTCCCAAAGAACTGGTCCCAGTCCCAGAGGAGCACGGTGGAGCAGATGCCCACTTTGCCCTACAGGGAGGAGGGACAGCACGTGCCTTTGCAGGCAGCACAGCCCATCTTCAAACTGGGCCATCACCTGCAGGGCTGCACTGCTGATCAGGGCCCCTCTGGTCCTGTTCCTCCTTTCTGTTCGGACCCCAACACGCTCAGCCTCGTGTCACACTCCAGATATCACCGTTAGCCCCCTTTCTTACCAGCCCCATGCGTTAGCAGGGGGTGTTGCTCAGTTCTGCTGGGTTTGTGAGGAGCAGAGATGTAAACCTTGAATGGGACACTACTGTAAGAGGGCAAAGCACCACTGCACTGCTGTCCTAAGAGTACCGAGCCATGTGAATTGCCACAAGACAGATTCTGCACGCTCCCAAATCTCAATTTTCCTGTGGAGGGACTGCAGAGCCAGACAGGTTACACTGGAAAGTTATTAAAACCATCTGAACTTGAGCAATACTGGGCAGCTTGTTCTTTTTTCTTCTTATTCTTATTATTATTATTTTATTTTTTTTTTTTTAAAAAAGCTGCTTGCAATCCCAAATTTTTCTTTTATTTTCCTTTTTGGCACAGGACTGATTACATACCTAATGCCTGAAGAAAATTGGGAATACCGAAGCATTAGGAATACCTAAATTTATGGCAGGATTAGCTGGAGTTTTATCCTCCTTGACAAAAAAATAAAATGAACATTCAAGAAGGACATTCCAACCCCATTATCTCCCAGTCCTGCTGTAAAGAATGCAGAAATAAAGGATTGCACCAAAAAAAAAAAAAGTTTATGACATTCATTTGAGATATCCCAGTCTGTTACCAGCAATCACCATCTTTGCTGAATAATTCCAAAAGAGAGCAAAAAATATACGCTCTACAAGAATTAAACAAAAAAATAATTATTTCTTTTGCTTACATCAGTTCTGCATAAAACAATGCCAATGAAAGGAGAACCGAGCCCAAAGAAAATATTTGGTTAGATTTCAATCCACTGCCAAAGAAATTCACCGCTGAGCTTAGTGGGGTAGGACTGGGGCTGGAAATACCTGCATCTTCGCGGCCATATCACTCAGGGCTCTGCTCAGATGTTGAAATGCTAATGAAATTAGCATTTCTGTGACCAGAACAAATGATTCAGGTGCTAATCCAGCACAGATTTCCTCGGGTGACCTGAGGCGTGTTTCAGTTTCCTTTCTCCCAAGCAGGGATAATAACAGCCTGACCTACACCTCGGATGGCTCCTGGGGAGACATATGGACAAAAGTTTGCCACGGACTCAGCGATGGAGCCAAGCAAGAACAATGGACAGAGCCTGGGGAAGGGAAAAGGCAGGGAAGAATTAGGAGCCGAGTTTTATATGGGAACTGTAGGTTCCCAGCACCACAGAAAGCCACACACATGCTCAATAAAAGGATTTGCTCTTAGAAATTTGATTTTTTTTTTTTTTTTTTTTGAGTCTTTGCTCCTCCAGTGGCCTGGCCATTTCAAACACACAGATCTGGCACTCTAGAGGAGCAGAGGTACCAGCAGCAGCGTTTTCCAGCGGTAAACACTCATTTCAAGCCCGTGTAACCGCATTAGAGAAGCGCTGCCGGAGCAGAGCAAGCCCTCTGCCTCCCCTCTTTCCTCCCGCTGGGCTCAAAGCTGGGGCTGGCGGGGGGGTGGAATTCAAGCTTTCACCCCAGCCCCTCTCCTCGCTCTCCCCCCAGCTGCTGGGTGTGCAGGGGAGGCGTTGGGGACCCCCGCGGGCGGCCGCCCAAAGCCGGGAGAACCGCGGGGGCCTCCCACCGTGGCCGGCAGCCAAGGGCACGGCCGCAGAGCCGCCGGCGGCCCCAGACGGCGCGACGGGGCTGGCTTCCTGGAAGCGGCTGGGTGGCGGGTGGCCGGCGGCCGCCAGAGCCCCAAGGGTGGTGGGGAGGCTCTGCCACAACCCCCCTGGGGGGCTGGGAGACCTTCTGGTGGCTCTACTGTCCCTCGTGCAGGGCTGGAGCCTGGGGGGTTCAAACAGGAGGCAGAGGAGGCTGAGCTGGGGAAGTCAGCTTGTTTTTTTTTTCCTAAGGGGATCGAGCACTTTTTGGCAGGGTCCCTGTTGTCCCTGTTACCTGCCCTGGTGGCAACCCTGAGCAGACAGCAATGCTCCTCAGGTGTACCCAGAGCAGCCCAGAAAGCCACCAGGGTGATGGGCCAGGCGCTGGAGAGCCGTACCTGTGGGGTAGCCGTGCAGAGCTACGTGTGCTTGTGCTTCCTCCACCACTGACCAGGAGAGGTTTTGCTGGGTCCGGCACAGTTTTGGTTGTGCAGAGTTACCAGCAGCGTGCAGTTCGAGCCGCTGGACGAACAGAGATCTGAGTCACGCGTTTGGCTCCTGGAATGCACCGTGGGTCCCCTGTGGTACATGGATGGAGAAGGCCAGAGCATCTCGGGACTCCTCAGTAGCAGCAGCCGCCCTGAGCTGATGCATCTGGAGCAAAACTTCTCCAAAGGGTACTCGGCCCGATCGGGACACAGCCTGCAAATAACGAGATATGGAAATTACATTTAGGGAGCTCCAGCCTCCCCAGTGGCTGCGTTCTCCTCCCTCCCATTTTTCTTTTCAGCAAGCCAGCACAGTCCCTCCTTCATGATAAGAGCGAAATGATGGTGGAAGGCACTAGGGAAATTCATTCCTCCCTGTTTTTTAGGGAGATAAAGTTGATTTCTTGATATCTTTTTGTTTTTATTATTCCTCCAAAATGGCTTAAGATGTTTAACAATCTAGCTGTGAAATAATGAGGAAGGGGACGGTTTTTGTACCGAGCATTGATAATGGTTGAAGAATTGTGTCTTAATGGAACTGTGTCTGCTCCAGCAGGTTAAATCTGAAGTGACAATTACTCCTTATTTTCAAAACTGAAAGCAGAGCAGGTAGTTTCAATGTTACATGAGGATGGTGCATGCAAAAAGAATCAGCGATGCTGCATATTTGAATCCTGTACCAGAAGGTTTTCTGTGAGGGGTCAAGACTATTCTCCACCATGAAATATTTATGTTCATCTTGTACCCTACAATCTCAAATCCCCAGGCCCTTTGATACAGGCTGCTTCCACCAAATTCATTCCCGGACATCAGGGACCTAATTTGTCCTTTAGTCAAACTCTAGTGAAAAGAATTGAGTTATGCTGGAGACATATTTATCATCTGAAATCTCTTGCCACCAGCATCTGAGCTGAACAATTACACTGTTAATAACTTGCACATAATAACTCAATATGCAGAAATTGAGCATTAATGGTTTTTTCATCCCAACCTGCAAATTACCGTGTTATGCCTCTTGCATGGCATTTCCATAATCTTACACGAGGCGATTTTTTCTCTTTGTTACACGCTCCCTCTGCTGCCACTGATTTAGGCAGAGATTCACCAGGTATGACTCTCTGATACAGATTGCAAAAAAGCATTCAGATGCTTCAGCTTTTAAACATGCCACTGATAAAAAATATTTTTGATTTCATTTTAACAGAAACTCTCTGCTGCCTCCTTTTCAAATGCTGGCTACTGCTGGTAATGACATAACAACAATCCAGAATTGGAGATTACTTGAAAATTACAGGTTTGGATGATTAACTCCATTTCACTCAGAGATGTTACATACTGTAACGATCTAAAAAGAGATTGCTGTTGTGATTGGGTCAGCGCTCTTAGTTCTCCTACATACTTTGCATCTGCTTCTTTAAAAAGTTGTGGTTTACAAGGTAAATGACATGCACATATGTGACATCTTCTGACCAACACCAAGGATTCGACTCTGGGAAACCACAAGCATAAAAATCTTTGGTAGCTGAGTGAAAAATGATTTACTCAGGCTGAGAAATGCAGAGCAGGTATGTGATGGGATAGGCAGGACACTGGAGAGTGGGTATCTCATAGCAGGGCTAGGTGCAACGCGTTGGTGCCAGCAATAACTTTCCCTCATCACTGTGACACAGAGCGCAGCAGAAATTAAAGGGTCCCAGCCCCCATTGCCTCCCTACTAAATCTGTGCTCTTAAACACACGCAGCCATATGGAACTCATTTCTTTACCTTCATATCACTGTAAAGCATTTTTTTTCCTTTTTAATTCGTGACTAGTCACCATTGTCTGGTAGATTTAAGTTGTTTTTATTTTTTATTTTTAAATATGGAGCAACCTCTAAGTCCTGATGCAAGCAGAAATAACACAGTAGATTCTAAGACATAATTTAGCAAGTAATAAAGACGGGCAACCTCCACCTTCACGAGCATGTGCTGAGATCCCAGTGACTTCAGCAGAGACCACTTACCTGTGTTTGAAGGACGGGCTTCATCCCGGTCATTAACTGAAACTGAAACAAAGATAAGAGGCACCGGGTTATTGTATATTTTCATAGCTGCAGCGGCACAAGCTGTGGAAGTCAGTCATTTATTAGATGCATATTAAATATGCATGACAGCAAAAGGAAAACATTGAACATGAATATAAATCCCTCTTCTACACTAGGCAGTCTTGTAGCTAAAGAACAAGCACTGAGATGAGGATCTACGGGCTTGGTCACCACCATCGACGCACTGAGTCACGTTCATGCTTCTGGGCCTCACTTTCTCCCACTGTGGGAACAACGATGAAGATTTACTGGAAGAGCTGAAGGAGGTTTGGTGCCTCCTTCAGCCCAGATGTCCCACCACGCTGGCAACGTGCAGGCTCTGGCAATTGGCCTTGGGGCGCTGCCTCTTGCCTGGGGGGCTCGTGGAGCAGGGTGGCCACGCTCAAGTCCCAGCTGCAGCCCGGTGACGCCGTCCCTCGCCCACCCCGTGAGTCAGGCTGGAGGGGTCAACGTGCCCAACGAGGGTGGGTGGGGGTGCTCCCGGGCTCCCTGATGTGGTCACAGCTGCGCTGCATCTGCCCCTGCAACGCCCTGACTCAAGATGACGCATCCGGGTCAACGGAGAGGTCTGAGATGGAGAAGTCTACGGCTATTTCTTTTGGTGCCTTTCCCCTGAAAATTATTTTTACCAAAATCAACATGTTTCTGCAAAGTCTTTCAGAAAATTTTCGACAGACTTGCACTTTCAGTTGATCGTTTCACAATCAGCTTTACTCAGAGCCTCCAAGGTCACCCAGCTTTGTATCTCCAACCCACTAGGCCGTTAGTTTTGCATTTGAGTTCACCACAGGAGCAGTCCCCTTCACCGTTATGATTTACATATGCAGAAGAGTTAATTAATTTGTCAGATTGCCACTACCCGTGTGGAATTTCTTGCTTTTATGTTTTAGTACCTTTCTCTTTCACCTTTGCAACTGTCATCTCTGGTCATTCCCGGCACGTTGTAAAGGGCTGCTGGTACTTCCCACACTCATTCTCTGTTAGTTTGGAGAACTGCAGCTGTGATGGAAAGCAATCCTAAATGGAAACGGACAGAAGGGAAGGGCAGATCAGATCTAATTGAAAAAGCACGCACACATATGCTTCGAGCAGACAAGGAGGTGATAAACCCCACCTATCTGTGGGTAAGCAAGGACTAAATTAAACCAAGAGGGAGAGAGAAAAAAAAAAAAGGTGGAAAAAAAACACAACAGACATTAACTTACCGTGAAGTTTGGTCCCCATCATGCCATCAGCTTTAGGAGCACTTGCCTTCCATCTGTGCCAGAAATATGCTGCACCTTCTGCCTCGCTTAGTATTTTTCATTCTAGAAAAATTAACAGAAAATAATACTAATAAAAACCCGCTGTGGCTTTCTCAGCTCAGCTTCAAGGAATGGGATCCAGACAAACCGCTGGAGGGAAGGAAGGCTTTTGGATTCTGCATTTTATTTTATTAGGTGTAAGTGAGTTATTTTGATTATGTTGGCAAGGAGTGGGAAAAAAAGCCTTATATAGCAGCAGCTCTGTCCCCTTTCGACCCATTTCTCCTTGCACATGTGGCCTCCCCAGCACCCACTGCCACATAACTTGGCCAGCAAAGGCTCACAGGAGCAAGCCTACCCTCGTGCCTCTGCATTCTGCGATGTTTGACTGCTTCGATGGGAGAAAAATGCTTTCAGTTGGGTGGATTTTTTAGGGGGGGAGGGTTGTTTTTGTTTTTAATTTAAGCATGGAGGTAGGGAAGGAGCAGCAACATGTGCAAAGCCCCCACGGTTTTTTCTCCCCAGCTTCGGTCATCGCACTCAGGAGATTTCCTCTGAAGGAGCGGCGTTCTTTTCGAGCTGCCACGGAGCTCGACGTGTGTGGTGGCAACGTGGCTGTGTCGTGCTGCAGAGAAAATGATGGGCAGCGTCCGCCAGGCACGGGGCCCCAGGGAAATCACTGCTCCTGCCTGACATCTCATACCTGCCGCTGGCCAGGCGAAGGGGAGCTGGGGATCCGGGGGCTGATTCTTCCAGCTGTCACTGAGCTGCTGTGTGAACTTTGACTGAGGCATTTAGCTGCTCTGCTCGTCAGCTTCCTGATCTGCAAAAGAGTTAGCAAGGACTTTGCCAGCTGGGACTCTACACCAACCACCATATTTTACACTATGGCCAAGCAGAGCTAAACGGAGACACCAGGCTTGAATGCTCCCCCTTAAAAATAAAGAAAGAAATAAAGAAATTGCTGCGCTGTCTGTGCAAGGAGGGGGTAGCAGATACCTAAGATGTGGAGTGCAATGCTGGGACAATTCAGAATATTTCACAGTCTTTAAGGCTGACATTTTCCACTGGGTGCGGGTCTCTGAGCGTGGCCGAAGGCCGGGCAGCACGCTTTGCAAGCACACTTTGCAAGCCTCTGATGCCGAGTGAATATGGGAATGGGAAACACGAGAGGCAGATCTGAAGCCATTCAGAATTGCATTGAAGTCTAACAATGCTCCAGCTGCCTGTGCAGCAACAGCGTCATCTTCCCGGGCATGCTCCCCGTGCCACGGTGTCTGTGTGGTCCAGAACACCACCAGAGAGCCCTCACCTACCAGAGAAATGAGGGAAGGCTGAGATCTGCAGGCTTCATGCTGCCAGGAGGGACCCAAAGCGTGCAACAGAGCCACACAAGGAAAAGAGCAGTCAGAATGAGCAGATTTTCCTACCGTGGTTGTAGAAACATTTCCTACAATGTGCTTGCAGGAAGGACGGAACTCCTTCCCCAGAGTGAAGCCAACATAAATAAAAAGCGAGATAGGAATTTATCAGCACCTGCCTCCTTTCTTGGCACCACAGGGGCAACTTAGATGGATTTGATAGCATGCAGAGAGCCAGAAACAGTGTGCCACTGCATTCCCTCCCCTCTTCCATACAAACCTTGGGTGAGGAACACAAAACTGGAGCCTACGGGTATGGACAGACACAGCTTAGAGGGAAGGATCCTTCCCTCTAAGAAGAGATTTGGGGCTCCCCGCAGAGCAAGGAGAGGAAGGTCAGGCTTTTCCTTGGCTGTGCTCGGGGGAGGCTGAGGAAGGAGCACAGAGGCTGGGGGATGCTGCGATGGAGGAGAAGGGAGCAGGTCCTCAGCTCCCCTTGCTGGAAGGTGCAAAGGGCTGCAAGGGGGAGAAGCAGAAGGCTGGAACACCTTTGGCTTCATGCAACTCTGCCTGCCCACAAAAGGAGGTGTTAAGCACTGAGATATTCCTGGCAGGTGGTCAGGCAGCGCTTTGTCTCCTCATGCAGCCCTCGTAATGGCGACAAGACTTCCAGGGATGCTGGGATGTGCTGGGTACGGAGGACACCTGCACCAACACAGCTCTAGAGGCCTCCACGAGAGAACGGACGGAGGCATCAGGGTAGGAGAAGAAAACCAACCTGTCCGAGGTAAATACCACTGCATCTGCCGAGCTTGCATGCAGCTGTGCATGCACTGCAGGGGAAAGCAGCCAGAAAGCTGCACCCTGCTGCCTGAGAGTCCCGGGACTGAGCTCTTACTGTGCTCGCCTGCTGCTTGAGCCCAAGCACGTTTATTAACTGCAAATTGGGGCTGCAAATCTCAGGAGCTGAGCATTCAGCAACCCCCGTCAAAGCCAGCAGGCCCCTCGGGGTGCAGGGCCCATTGCAGCTGAAATGCAACGCTGCATTTCACTTTTACCCAAGGTGAGAGAACAGAGCGATAAAGCAGGCGGTTCACACCTCCAGGCCATTTATAGAGCAACCTTCCTGCGTTCGGGCCTGGGACCAGGTCAGATCTGAAGCAAACAGCTACTCCTTCGCTGCCTGCAGCCAGCAGAGCTCTCAGCCACCATGGGCCCTGCCTCCAACGCCCGAAGCTCAGATCTGAGCCCCGGCAGCAGCCGTGCCTCGGAGTGCTCTCGTCTGTCGGGACGAGGATCAAAGGGCTCGCTTGCTGCGTGACCCACGGGGGCAAGGCACTTGACCTCCAGATGCAAGTCAGCCAAAAGAGCTCGAGAAGCATTTGGGGGAGAAAAAAAGAGAAAAAAAAAAAAAAAAAAGGAGTGTTGCAGAGGCATTTGGAAAACCAGATGTTGAGCTGGAGCAGTTCTCCAAGGGAGAGCACTGAGCAGGGCTGGCGAGGTGCAGCTCCCTCGCTGAGCACAGCAGTGACAGCAGTTCTCTGTACGGCCGCTCGGCCCCATCCCACACTGGAAAAAACACCTTTTTTTTTTTTTTTTTCCTTAACAGGTTCAACACCAGTTCAAGCACATGTGGTTTAAACCGCATTCAGTAGCCTCTAAGTAGGCAAGGGTGTAAGCTAGCACCAAGCAAGCCTGAGCCAGTCCCCAGCACAGCACACGCCTGCTGTCAGCGAGAGGCAACTGCTCTGCTGCACACCAAGCCCAGGAGATTTCTTTTCTTGATGCTTCTCTGTATTATGGAAATTAGCTACCTACTCACTAGGTATTTTACTGGAACCACGTTAACCACCAGACATTTCTTTTCAAGAGCGAGCACTTCTGTGAACGAGACGCAGGAGATTACCGAGGGCTGCCCGCCCGGTGAGCGGTGTGTGGGATGGGGAGTACCCCTCTGTGCACGCTGCGTGTCAAAAAGCGGACTCAACTGGGGAGAGGGGGTTGACAGGGTGAGGGAGAAGGCAGCGACACGAAGGCTTTTCTCACCACTGCGGCAGGAAATGGAAACAGCGCTTTCTGGGCAGGAAGAACCAGGGCGATGGAGCTGTTGGCTGCACCCAGCCTGCAGTGGCAGGAGAGCCGAGTGTGAAAAAGCTCCCCCCAGCCTCCTCCAGAGTCCTCGTGCTGCTACAGCGAGGGCTGTTTCTCTGCCTCTGATGTCTGCCCTGGAGGTTGGAGCCCTGCAGGCGGTGCTGGGCACACACAGGGGGTGCCACGCTGCTGGCAGTGCCCCCTGGCACTGGGTGCCACCCGAGGGTGGTTTGCACCCACTTCACTCTTCTGCAAAGCCTCTGCTCCTCCGCAAGCAGCCCAGGAGAAGGTCTAGGAGTTCAGCTGGCAGGTTTCTCAGCTTACACACTAAGTTGTTCCTGAAGGGCAAGTCACATCTCACCTCAGGTTCACCGGGTTTCAGCTCAGCATTCCTGCTGGGGGTCCAGTGGGCCTTGTGTTTCTGCAGAGCCATCCCAGCCTTGCGCCCCACCAGAAACACAAATTGTGGCAGCACGCAAGGCTTCGCAGCAGCACAAGCTTCGCCTAAGCTTGGGCACAGCAAAAACATCCATTTGCAGAGGGCACAAGGCTAGGGCAGAGAGCTACCCTGTGTTGTCAGCATCATCAGCTGAAGGAGGAGATTTTTTGCACCAGAAAATAATCAGTGGGTTGGAATTAAGCTTGAGGCAACAGCGCAGGTGGAAGAAAAGCAGGGTGTAATTCCAGCAGAAAAACAAAACAAAACAAAAAGAGCTAGGACCTTAACAAAGCCCTGTTTGCACCTTCTCTGGGTGAAGGATGAGCGAGGACGTCTCCACTTCATGGTACAGAGCCCACCTCCTTCCCTCCAAGACTTCTGATAAGGACGGGTTGAGGTGCAGATATTTATGAGCAGCCCTTTGTTTACGTTGTGATGTTTAATTTATGGGCGAGGTGCACACCTACAGTCCTGCTTGGAAATCTGAAGGAAGAAATAAATAAGTCATGGACGCACACCACCATTCCCCCAGACTTTTGAAGCAGAATTCAAAGACGAGGCCTATCAAACAGAGCCCTGCTACCTCCTCACATCCAAGCCCTTCGCTCACCTGCCTTCCCGTCCTTATCCCAAATTTGTAGCTGCAGCAGCAGAAAACACACAGAAGCACCCCACCACTCCGACAAAGGTCCGGGTCTGCCCTGAGTGTCATCTCCGTGGGCCCAGCTGCACTGAACACAGCCCAGGAGCTGCAGCCCGTGGCTCACCTGGAGGTCAGTAACTGTGCTTCTTCCACGCCTCTCCCAAATCAGAAAGTTAAATAATAAATGCCTTTCAGACTCCTTTCTGCAGTCAAAACCAGAACGAACAACCAAACAAGTGGCACCCAGCCCCTCCTGGCAAGCAGACACATCCTTTTTTATCGCAATGCGTGTGCCGTGCAGGTTCTCAAACATCCCTCCCCTGGACTTGCTGCCTTCTTCTGCCTGATACAATAATTTTGGAGCTTTGGCTTGACCAGGGCTTAATTTCCTCATCCCTTACAGCTCTGTTTCTGAAAGCTGAAACACGACCGTCCAACCCGCACCAGACAGAAGGACTGCCCGTATATTTGTTTGGGTGTTTGTTGGGTTTTGTTTATTTTATGTCCATACCCTCACCTTATTACTCAGAGCCACGCTTGGGTACATTTTAATTAGCTTATTACTTTTTATCTCAAAAGACATGACTGAAGGAATAAAAATGCCTCAAAACATTCACAAGCTTTTCGCCATCTCCAATGATTAAACTCCGTGCTGCTCCAGCACCAGGAATTTTATCATGGTTATATTTCCTTTAGATTCATAGTTGCCTTGCTGATCTGATTAATTCTCTACCTTTCTTTCTGAATATTCAGTGAATTGTTGCATGTCCACGTGCTCTGGATTCTTGCAGACTCGGACTGATTTATTTTGATCCCTGCCACTTATTGCAGAAGGAAAAAGCTCAGAGAAGTGAGAGGGCTAGAAGAAAAAAGCAGGAAGTTGTGAAAGAGTGAGAGCTGAGAAAAGATGCAAAAAGAATGAAGTCTGGAAAGAAATCCTTAACGTCAAACCAATTCATTCTGAAACAGCCAGCACCAAACCGCTTCTCAATACTTTCTCCTCTGCTGTGCCTTTCTTTGAGTAGCTCCACGCACTCTTAACTTTCTCAAAGGAAGGTCAGGGGCTGGGCCTTCAGTTCGTAGCTCTTCGCACCATCCTGCCAAGAAGCCCACGACTTGCACCTACCTGGGACAGACAGACACAAGTTTACCCCTAAAACCTACGCTAAGCCCGAGGATGGCATCCGTACAGCAAGAGCTGGCGCTGAGGACCCAGCGGGATGGAGCAGTGGCCGTGCCAAAAGGCAAGGAGGGTGCTGGAGGACCACAGGCAGCGAGGCAGAGCTCCCCGCAGAGAGCAGCGAGCAGGGCAGCCGGTCCCTGCAGGTACAGGGCAGGAGGCCACGACCCGAATGGTTCTTCCCTTTGTGCAACTCAGACGTTGGACTGCGCCCCGTGGAGCTGGCTGGGGGCCCGTCGTACCCGCTGTCAATGCTGCCACTGAAACTCCAACGTGTGGTAGTGCTGGAGGGGGTTGAATGAAGGCAGGAGATGCAGTGATGTACCTGGAAAATACCCTTCCAGATGGGATCGCACGATGGGATATCAAACCCTTCGCCAAGCCGTCCAAGCAGGGGTGATTGTTTTTCATCAGCCTTTCTTTAGGCCCCCAAGAAGGCTTGAAAACAGAAAACAAAACATGCAAAAAAACAATAAAAAGAAACAGAACAAGAAAGGCATCAGCAACTACAAAAAAAAAAAAAAAAAAAAAAAAAAAAGGAAAAGAAGGGTGGGGGAATCTACTCAGCGTTGACAGCAGATATTCAATGCCGTTTGAACTTCATTGGTGGTATGGTCTCACATTTCCAAGGCTCTTGACACAGGCGTTGGCTCCAGGGGTGAGACCATCTGCATCTCTGTTTTGCTGGGATTGCTTCCATGCAGAGGGCCAGGAAAGGGAGATGGATTTCATCAGAAGCGCCGTCTAAAACTCCCACCCTCCCTCCTGCCCCACCCCTCGCCAAGGGGGAGGGATGGGAGGGCTAATGCGATTTCTAATTCTAGCCCCATTTTGCTGCTTTCTAGTACCAGCCAACAGAGGCGTGCCAGCAGCGCTCAGACACAAACACCCTGCTCGGAGCAGGAGAAACAGGCAGCCAACTGAAAAAAACAGGGCCATGGCAAAGGTGGGGAAATTCAGGATGAGGCAGATTTCACCTGGATATCAAGAAGCGATTCCTACCACAAACAAACATTTACATGAAGAAAAATCCCGCTTATCCATCAGAGACAGGGAAGTTCACCGAGGTAAAGGGCTGCAGAGCGAGCTGCAATAACCAGCCTGAGCCGGGCGGGGAAAGCCCCCCGAAACATCCCTTGGCTATAGCTTGGTGCATCTCTAGCACTGACCAGCAATTAGCCCAGGCCACAAAGGCTGGATTTGAAGATGAACACCCCCCAAGGAGACACATTTCTGCGGGATTAGAGGCTGAGGGCCACGTTCCCCCTTCCTATCGACTCCGTAAGCAGATCGCGGGCTTTGTCCCTGCTTTAGAGATTAAGCAACACACACAGAGTGAAGAGAGGCCAGAGGAAAAGTTTGGGGTCAGAGCTCCCTGCAGAGTGGTGTTCGTTTCATTGCAGTTGGCTCCTTGTCTCTGCCAGAGGGGCATTTGCAGAGCCCAGGAGCCCACTGCATGGCACCGTGATCCCAAGGCTGGCAGCGCACCGCCCCGCTCGCCGTGCAAAAGGAGTTGTCCACACAAACACACCCGTTAAATCCAGCAGCCAACTGGTGCCTGTCACTGGGGTTACCTGCTCGGAGCCCTCCCGAACACCGCAGCCACCCGTGACCCTGCAGCTAGCTTCACATCAAAGCACAGCTCTTTGCTTCTGCCCTCGCCTGGCAGAGCATGGGTGGATTTGGGGTGCGAGCAATGCCAATTCGATGCCCTAACCTGCAGGAGCTGCTCTGGGAGCTCAGTCTGGGAACACTTCCCTTCATGAACCCGCACCGTTCCTATTTCTCCATGCCTCAGTTTCCCTGGAAAACTTCTGTTCCTTCACCTTTGAGGTCTCAGTTCAACGGGCTCCTTTCAGACCCTGTCTTCGCCCCGAAGGACAACACATCCCACGCCACGTGTTTCCATCACTGTTCTCCTCTTCCACTTCCACACACAGGCTCCTGAAATCCCAGCCCCCAGCCCGTACCCTCGTTTAGAGCTGGCACACGAGGTGATCTCCGTTACCTGCCGGGGTCGCATCTCACCCCCAGGACCCGCAGCCCCTCCTGGCACTCCTCGCTGCTCCTAGCGGGTGGCGCAGGGAGCCCTACAGCTCCCAGCACGTCCACGGCCGCCTCCAGCTCGTCCCAGCGGCACCAGAGGAAGAGGATTAAAGCAGAGAGAACTCCCTCTGCTCCGGCAGCGTGGCTCTTGGATCCCGACTGTGCCGCTGGTGTTCATCTCCTGTGCCCCCCGAGCTACTCCCCGGAGCCTGCAGCAGCGGTGATTGAACACTCAGGGGACGGGAGCTGCTCGTGCATTGCTGGGGTGGGAAATGGGAAGGGAGGCAACGAGCTAACACGGGATTTACTGGGAAAATCTGCATTTTGCTTCATTGAAAAATATTGTTGCGTGCCTAGAGCCAGCAGCTCTGCTCTATAGACATGCTAATTATCCAGGAGTCACTGGGGGTGGTGCTAACGCCTGCCTCTCCTTTGGGGGAGCAAGCAGACGGCTTTTTATTTGTGCACCGTGTTTTTTCCCCTCTATCCTTCCCTTTTCATTCTGGCTGGCGAAGCTGATCTGCCCAAACCTCCCTCTTGCCAGAGGAGCTGCTGCAGCAGCCCTTTCTCCAAGTACTCCGTGGGTGGAGAAGACAAAACGTGGTGCTGCCCCCGGGCGAAGCCCCCCAGCTCGCAGCTCACAGCCTGGGGCCGCAGCAGCCGAGCTGACAGGACATTGCTGTGGGCTCTCTCTGTTGCTAAGGCACTGTGAGAGCCAAAACCCTCCGAGCACCAACCCGTCCAAACCCTGCATGCTCACCCTCTCCAGCCCTCAAGGAAATCTGCCTCCTGCCTTGCCACCAGTCCCACCACACCTCACCCACATGCCCGTGTTCATTCCACCACCCTAACAGCCTTCTCCCTCTTCCCCTGCACGTGCCTTATACAAACCCACGCAGCTTGCCATGTGTAGGGCTCAGGTTGTGGGGCCAAGCCATTGCTGCCCCTACTGATCCAAACTCCGGGTACTGCATCACTCGCAGCTAAACAAGTCATCTTCCCAAATTCACCAAAGGCTATCGCTGTGGGAGCAAGCTTCAGACCAGAGGTCTGAGTCTGGGGAGGGTAAGGAAAGGAGAGGGAAGAAGGGAACGGACAAAAAAAAGTCAGGAGGAA
This sequence comes from Netta rufina, assembly GCF_964035555.1. Classification (NCBI taxonomy): domain Eukaryota; kingdom Metazoa; phylum Chordata; class Aves; order Anseriformes; family Anatidae; genus Netta; species Netta rufina. The sequence continues at coordinate 6,743,574 of NC_140146.1, forward strand.
AATGGGAAGTTGTCCTGAGGCCAGGTCCCAGACTGGGAACCAGAACCCTCTGAACTCTGCTCCCAGCACGGACAGCAGCTCACTGCCAAGGCAAATCTCCTCCTTGTGCCCTGGTTTCCCCACTGAAAATGCCAACGACCATCACTCCTGCCTAAGGCAGGACACAAGTCAATATTTGGAGGGTGCTCTGGGCCATTTTCCAAAATATTATTCGCAGTTTCTGGCCCTGATGCCTTTGGGGAAAACTAGGGCCGAGTGGCATATGGAAACTGGCCGTTCTCAAGCAGAACCAAGAGCAGCATCCGACCTGTTTCTGAGACCCTCAGAAAGTGGGAGAGAAGAGACAGCAGCACCTGACGGAGGCCAGCAGCACGCGGCAGCGAAACAGAAAAAGAAAGGAGCTGAGCGAGACGTTTTGCCGGCTGCCACCGGTGCCGGGGAGTCCTGCCCTACTCCAGTTCATGTTCCACGGCCCCCAGCAGTCTCGGTTTCAGTCACAGGCTTTCCCCCTTTCCCCAGCCCACCCCAGGGTCCCCACACAAGCAGGAGCCCGCCGCTCGCTGCCTGTGCCCGGAGCTCTCCTTGACACGCATGTTCCGCTCGGAGAAACCCCCTCTCCCCTCCCACGCTCGCACCCGCGCCATCTGGTTACGGTTTGCACCATGACGCGCTTCCTCTGTGGTTTATTTGCTTTTTTTAGCCAAACCCGAGAGAGAGAGAGGGAGCGAAATACCCTGTTTGCTTTGGGGAGGAACCACCCACCCACCCCCCAGCCGTATTTACTTGATTTGTTAGGGAGGCTTTGTGCGGTGGGCCGGGGGAAGGTTGGCTTTGGGGTTTGTTATTCTTTTTTTCCCCCCCCCCCGCCCCGTGAAGCTAATAACTGGCCTCTTGACGGCATCTGCTGTAGATTAGGAAAAGCTTTACGAGGCTGTTGATTTTGAAAAACATTGTCAGGTGATGATAAGGCAATGCGAGCTGGCGGTTTGAGTGGGAGGGAGGCCGGCGGGGGCACAGGCACAGCACCTGGCACCCGCGGTCACTCGGAGCACACTGCGCCTCGGTGCCCCCCCCCTAAGGCTGCCTGGTGCCTGTCACCGTGTGCCAGGCCTCTGTAAGGTGCTTCAGACACAAAGGGGTGCTCAGGATTTGTAGTGCTTACCACCCCAAATTCATCAGCAGGCAGAGAAAATCCAAGCCTCCCAGCTCCTTGGTGATGCAGGCCAGCAATGCTCATGGATTGCAAGGCTGAAGGGCATCCCGAGGGCTGGCTCACCACGAGGGATGGCACCGACCCCACAGATCTCCTCCTAAAGTGAGCAGAGCAGGAAAGAGGACCTAAACTTCCTAGCTCCCAGCCCCAAAGGCACGCTGCATCTTAGAGCAAACAGAAGCTTCGAGAGTTGTTTTGTCCTGGGCTCTGACAGCTGACTTGTGCAGCAGCTACATGTCCCCACTCAGTTCATGCTCCAAGCTCTTACACAGCCTGCTGTTTCTCCAGGAACAACACAGATGCTTTTGGCCTTCCTCAGATATGTTTATGGCTTCTACAGTCGTTTACTAAAAGCCTGCTTCTTCCATGGTTTACCCCACCTACACGAGGCCCTTATCCCAGGAGGGAGACTCCTCCTGCACGGATAAACCCTGACACAGCTCAGATGGCTCCTCCAGGAGTCCTCTCCACTTTCACAGGGTGGAAGCTGCTCCCACAGCCCGCTGTGTTTCTGCAGAGGGACGCAGGAGCCTCGCAGCATTCCCTAGCCTACCTTGTGACCGGTGTTTCCAGCAGGCATTTCAAACTTTGCTTGGGTCACGGCCGCTTTGCCAAACGCGTGCATGTACGTGCACAGCCCATTAATCCTCTTTACTCCGGGCTTGATTTAATTTATCATTAGGTTTGGATGAGTAATTTTATCCTGCAACACAATTCAAGGTGATAGATGAGCCCACGAGCAGGTGAGAGCCCGGGCTTGACTTCCCCCCTTGCTCCCCCTCCTGACAAAGTGCAGCCTGCCAGCTTGCACCAAGAGATCCACTGCTGCTCCGGACAGAGCAGCCAGTTCGGTTGCCACCCTCGCTAGCCAACAGGCAACAACACTAGCAGAGGGCCAGCTCACCCAAACAGAAGCCAAAGGTGCCCTCACCTGCAGCAACAATGAGGAAAACCGAGATGCTTCAGCCCCTCCAGCCTGCAGCAAGGTGGCTTGAATTGCCTTTCCAAACGCCCTTACAGCTCCCTGTCCCCACACCTTAGTTTTGGGGGGGCTGTCAGTTCACCCGTGCTTAAATACAGAAAGGCTGAACTCGAGGCACTCAGGCTTATGCGTGCATATCCATAGTTTGGCTCTAAAGGGGCTGTTTATGAAAGGTAGCAGGAACAAACAGAAGTTGGTGCTTGAGAACTATGCTGCTGTCTGCACCCCCTGCTCTCCGTGCATCGTCAGCACAGAGCCGTGAGGCTGCTCCATTAATGCAGCATTGATCTCTCATTGCACACGGGAGGCAACGATTAAAAAAAAAAAACACAAACAAAGCAAAAAATTCCATCCAAGCTTGCCGTGAAGCAAGAGGCTGGTGTGGGCAGGAACAATGCGAACACCAGGTCTGAAATTCTAAGATTCAGTAACCAGCCCCCGTGCTCCCTCCTCTCGCCTTCTCCCCAGAGAATTAAGATAGTAAACGATGGCACTGACAAAATGATGAAGTGGTCTCCCCTGAACAATGAGGCATTGTATTCGAGAGAAGTCAACACGAAACTGGAGTTGGCACGGGCCCTGCCTGCTCAAAATTAGCTGGCACAGGAAGGAAGTCCTCCTCGCCCCCCAGCACCACGCGTTATCCTTACAGCACCCCTAGCTCATCGATAGCTCATCCCAGGGTGCTGCTTGGGCACAGCCTGGCTCAGGTGGCCTTAGGTTGCTTTCTGTGCTTCTCACCACTTGTTCTCATCAATGAAAAAAAAAATAACCTCGTTCCTTCTAAGGAGATACGCTGCATCCAACAAGCAGTTGGCCAGGACTGTGCTGAAAGCATTTGGTACTGTTGGATACCACGTACAGATGCCATTCATCAGCCGGTTATCTCAGGCAGTCACTCGGTACGCTCCCCCATGCAGGTGAGCCGTAGCAGGTGCTTATAATAGCAGCGAGTCCTGTAGTCTCCAGAGGGTACTCATTCAAACCAAATTAGCCAACCTGACTGCCCTCTTCAACCTGAATGATATTCCAAGGAGAAAACATCGCCTCTGCAGCAAGACCCTATGTATTCTGGAATCAAAACGTCAATAATGATGCATTCAGCTTTTTTAAAACCCTTTTAAGGCCGGGCCTTGGACCATGCATTTCAGTTATGGTTGCCAAAGGAGGCTGCCCTATTGCCTAACACTTAAAAGGTCTCTGATTGCACGCAGAGGTATCTGTGCCAGAGGGAACACGGACACTCCAAAATGCACACGGGGTCCCTAAGCACGTTCAGAGACACTTTTATGTGTACTTAGGCACCCGATCATCCACGCAGGGGTGAGTGCACACACTTAGATGGAATTGTGCCAGACACACAGAGGTAAGGTAACACGGCTGTGTGCAACACGCACACACAAATACACACCGCACCTTCAGAGAGCCGTTCCCATTCATCCAGACATCCACATCCTCTCATTTGCCTTGTGCTTCTCAGCTTTTACACCCCAGAATTCTCAGTAGGTTGTCATCCAGCAGCTGTCTACCTCTCAAAAGTCTGTTCAGGAGACAAGAACGATGGCAGCGAGTAACAGAGACACGCCTCGGTTGCAAAGCTCTTCTCAGAGTCCCTCTGCACCCAAAGCAGCACACACACCCGTCCTAATAACCCAGCTATGTAAACCCTAAAGGCAGACAACCCTTCAGCCTCCCTGGGGACTGCTGGTTGTGCCCTGTGGTGTCCTCTGAACCAAACTTACTCTGGGACCAGTGTGGCTGGCCCCATTCCTTGCCCTGCAGTGCCCCTCATGGCCACCTCGGGAACGAGTAGTCACCAGGCAGTTGCACAAGCAAAGCTGGGCTAGTTTATTTGTTGGAGACACCTTCCATTCCTCCCACCACAAATAGGAACTATCCACTTGACAGAGGAGAAGCTCCTGCCCTTTACGCTTAAACAAAAGCCCGATACCAGGAGGTTTCCTGCTCCCCTTCTCCAAGGCAATGGGATTTCTGTCTCCATGGACGTAGGACTGGCCTACCTCATCGCTCCAGAGCACTCCAGTGTTTATTCACTAATAATCTTGTGAGGTCTGAAACTGGGAATTCTTGTTTGCACTGCAGCAATTTCCACCCCTTGACCACCCAGTCCCCATTTACAAAGCTTTCAGTATCCCTTTTCCATAGCGGAGGTGGGGAAAGAGCAATGGCAGAGCTCCCATTAAGCACATTTTTCAAAGAACATCTCTCGTGCTTTTCATGCAACCCTCACACAGAGGAGGCCTCTGATTCACCCAACTGGGTCTGAAAAGAAAGGCAAGACAGGGTGTAGCCTTCTGGAGCGGGTCCATTGGAGTCACAGGGAACGAATGAGTCCCTTTTCATGCATATATTCCACATGCTTTCCCTTTTCCCTTTCCTCTCCTGGAGCATATGCTATCCTCTACTAAAACCTACCGTAATTCTCGGCGTTTCACACTTTTTGCTGCCAGCCCTGGTGATGCCTATAGCAGCAGAGCTGTCAGTACCCACGGCCACTCCACGGTGGCCCTCTTGAGAAGAAAGTTCCAGGGAAGGGCAAGCTCTGAAGTCCTCAGACACTTCACTTGAACGCCACAACACTGATTCTGCAGGAGCCTTACGTGTCATTGCGTGCCACTCGGGGATTCCCAAAGCCAGAACCGAACCCTTACCAGATCTCTACAAAGCCAATAAAGCAGGAGACCCTTCTGGGTTAAGGGACCCAGAGCAGCGATTTCATAGTTGAGGAACCAAGGTGCAAAGAGGCTTAGGGATGTTTCCTGAAAGGTACCTGGGGAGCTGAGCGTGTTGAAAATCGTTAGGATCTGGTGATTGAGTGAACACATCCCTGGCACAGAATGGGGAAAGGAAGGAGGAAGTCTTACAAAATGAGATATTATTGATAATACAATGCATAAAAAATGAGACATCATTTGTGTAGTGCAGATCGAGACAGCAACCTTTTTCTAAATAATTGGCTACCAGATAAAATGGCAGATAAAGATAAATTCTGGGCAAATACACGTCCACTTTGTAGCTCTCAGAACAGATGTTAGGGTGTAATATTAGGAGTAAATTAATGAGCTTCCTCTATGGCTTCCTCTCCTTTTCTGTTGAAGACCTACGATGCCATGTGCCTTAGAGGGATGGCATGCAAATGGGTTCACATTTGCAAAGTGCTTTGAAGATAAAACAGAAGATTTGCCCAAAACCTACTCAGAGGCAGAGAGAGGCATTACCAAAAGCCTGACAAGACCACACAGCATGGCAGGCAGCCACTGCTACGGAGCAGCCATGGGAAAGAGGAGCCGGTGAGCAGTGGTGAGATGCTGAATGTTGGATCCTCAGTAAGCAGCTGTCGGGGTTTCACCTTGGCTCACTTGGCAAGAGGCAGGTAGGAAGACAAAAGTCTCCTAATCAAAATACACAGTGAGAGCTACCGAGCTGACACCCAGCTCTGCCAGCTCCTGGGCGTTAAGGAGGTCTCGTAGGGAAGAAGAATATTTTCTGTTGGCAAAGGGAGAGGTGGCATAGACATGGATGTGGCAAGGGAGAAAGGAGAGCCACAAAACAGTTAAAATGCAAAGAACACAAAGCAGGGGAGGCTAGAGGAGAGCCCCAAGAGGAGAGCAGGAAATCCACAGACTGGGGATTCCTGCTCAGAGAGGCAGAAAGATTCTCTCAGCAGTCATGTTGGCTGCAGGGCAGAGCGCTGTGCAGGCTGCAGGGTTCACACAGGGGAAGGGGTTAATGAGAACGGACGAGAGAACAGCGCAGACACAATCAGAAATGACATTCTGGCCAGCGGAGCATCGCCAGGCTGGGGGAAAAGCCCAGAGAACTCGCTTGCTTCTATTTTCTGTCCTGCCTGAGGATGAGCTCTGCGCTGAAACTTCACCTTTAATCTCCTTCCCGCGTTTGAGCAGAGCCGTGATGCCACAGCGAGGGTTTATCTAAAAACCTTTGAATGAACCCGCGGTTCTCAAGAGTTAATCGTCAAACACCCCGCACACAACAAATTGAAGCCAGTCGTCCTGGGGATGCAGCTCCCAGGCCGATGCACCTGTCCACAGAAGAGAAAGCAGAGCTGTGTGTGGTTAAAGCACCGGCAGGAAACGCTGGCTTCGGTCTTCAGCTCTCCCAGAGAATTCCTGGGTGACCTTCAGAGAGTCCCTAATTGCTCCGTGCCTCAGTTCTCCACCCGTAACAAAGAGATCATTAAATAGCCATGAAATCACAGTGAAAGTTAATTAATTCAGCATTCATGAGGTTCTGATACATTAAGGGGATCGCAGAGCACATTTGAATAGAAATCCCAGGGCTAACCCCACGAGCTCACGGCACAGAGCACACCCCGAGCCCAGCTCCGTGCCCAGAAGCTGCACAGTCATGACTGTGGCCATCCGCCCAGGTTAATTAACCCTACTTTTCAGGTAATTAGGTAATTATCTGGGGTGGAGACTCTCTCTAGCAGGCTCCCTCTCCCTTCCAGGTCAGGATTAGCTCTCTCAGAGGTGGGTCTCCCACCCACGGCACAGCAGCGACCATCGCACGGCGCATCCAGACCCGACCTTTAGGTGTTCCTGCAGGAGCTGCCATGGAAGCACTGGGCTGTGTGTGACCAAGAAAGCCCTTGGATGCTTTTCACAAACAGAAATCTGTGATTTTTTTATTTTTTTTTTCTCTTTCTGGTTGTTGTTATTCTGTTTGGTGCAGGCACTAGATGGGCACTCTTATCGCAGCCAACATAAATAAAAATAGGGGGAGATAGGACACCAGGATTGTTTAGAAGGGAACAACTTACAGCTGCAGCAGCCACAGGGTTTCTGTATTTATTTAAGGTCCTTTTAGATCCTTAGTCGACTACCTAAAAGTAAAAGGAAGGAAGAAAGAAAATCCAAAGCCATCACATTGATTGGTGAGCCACTTTGGGCACTGCGACAGAGCTTGAGTGTATGGGATTCAAGGCGGGTAGCATAAAATCAGGACAGTTCAGAAAATAAGTACAATGTTTCCTCAGCATCCTCGAGAAAGATAGTTGCCCCTCCTAAGATACAGGCCACAGAATTCAATCCACACCACAAGAAGCTCAAATAGGAAATCAGAGTCAATAATAAAATATTAGAAGAATATTCCTGAATGATTCTATGAAATACATCTAACAACGCTCTCTTAAGCCAGAAGGATACATAAATAAGCAGCAAGGAGGATGTACGCGTGATTATAAGCACTCAGTCCACTTAAAAGAAAGCAGTAGGAAAGTTAATTGTCTGCCTTGTCTTTTCCTTCCCCATAGAGGACAATGCAGAGATTCCTATTCCGAAAGCCCTTTTCACAGGAAATCAGAACGTGGCCTTAGCAGACACCAAACTCTCCAAGGAGGAAGTTATGACCGAGCGGGGGAACTCAGGGGCACTAAATCACCGGGGCCAGATGGTATTCAGCTGCAGGCTCAGAAGGGAATAAAGCCTCCGGTGATGGACTGGCGACACCGCGTCACAGTAACTGCTGCTGGGGGCTATAAAGCCAGTAAAGCGGTGCCGGTCTTTACAATCTCCCTGCATAGTCCCCAAATACCAGCCATTAAAGCCTCGCAAGGTTGCCTTCGGTCGGCTTATTGGAAGTCTGTTTAAGGGTAAAACGGCACAGCAGTGGGGTAACCCAGCTGCTAGTTCAGCAAGGCTTCTTTCAGGTACGCGGTTCGCAGCCAGACCGGGCGCTATTAAAATGCTACAGAAGTTGGACAGGTTCAGGAACGTCACCTTGGCCCTTTACCTTGGTGAATTCAACTTCCACGCCCAGACGAAATAAAAGGGAGAATAGAAAAGGTTGGGTTTTTAGGAAGGGAGTGAAAAGGAGTGCCAAGGAATCCGACAGGTATCGGAGCAGGGCTGGCAAGGAGCAGCCCCCCAGATGATGCTAACAGCGTGTGCCAGTCCCCGCTGGCAGTCAGGACGGGTTTGCAGCCCTCCTTGCTTTCTTCCCAAGCACAGAATTGTCCAGCTGGAAAGGCAAACAGCGGTGTGAGTTTCACCTTCCCCAGCAGCACTGCCAGAGCCCCAGGGAGAAGACACCTCAGCTGCTGTCAACACCTGCAATTTAATCCCACAGCTCTGCCGATATTTAGTGGGTTTTATGAAGCCTTCAGCCCCAGAATCCAGCCCTTATGTCCACGACCCATAGCTTTAAAGGAGAATTCCTCTAGCCCTCGTGAGTTTTTAGAAGAATTTGGAAGGGTAACTGTTAGAGCATCAAAACCAAGAAGGAAAACAACAAAAAAAGGTACGAAAGCTAAGAGGAAATAGTGCCCCCACACACCTGTATTTGATTTTCCTGACTTTCATGCTAATCTCCAAGTTTTGGGTGCCTGATTCCTGAAAACTGGAGCACTTCCAGTTGACAGCACAGATCCAGGCTTAGACACCCACAGAACCTAGCCTAGAAGCTGCCAGGATGACAGCAAATACTCACATTTCCCTTCTTTTTCTGAAGAGGAGGGGATGGAAGAGAGAGGACAACAAAGAAATGGACTGCAGGAATGCACAGGTACTGGGAACGTTTTCTTCAGGTGGAGACTTCCAGCCTGCATGCTCCATAATTTAATTCTGTAAAGCATATTGTGGGGGGTTGTTGGTTTTTTTTTCTTTTTTTTTTTCAGAAGGAAATATTGACACTGCCTGTTGACAGCTTCCCAGAGGGGTGCAGTGTCACAGCGTGTTAGCCCACTGCAAATGAAGAACCAGCTGCAAAGTCTGAGGCCTGGGAGCAGCCGAGCTTCAGCAGCAGCCCAAGCTTTCTGCCTGCTAGTTCAGTCTCAGGGAACACTTTGGGGTTCTTTGCTTTTCAGCAAACAGGTAGGGCTTCTCTCCCTCCAGCTCCTTGTAGGAGCAACTTAGAAATAAGCAGTGTATATAGATTTTTGGACCATTTTTATTTAGGGGACAAAAGATTTCAAAAGGATTTAAGAAGAACATCTATAACGAATGAAGTGCCCAACTCCTTTAGGCTTTATGGGATGGTTGGGCGTATAGAAATACCTCCACGTCCCTGCTCTCTCTCTGGTGGTCTGCCATCCTTTCTCCCTGCACCAGGAACACATTTTTTAAGGATGCACTAAATGAATACGGCTTCTACGGGTCATTTCCTTATATTTGCTCTCCCATCCTGGCTGCGAGGACTAACTCAATCATTCCATTTCATTGCAGGGCAACCATCAGAAGGCAGCGATCAACAGGACGGGGCAGGAAGGTTTTAAAATGCCAAATGAAACACGGCTACAAAGGCACCGATGCACCAGGACATGACGACGGGCAGTGGGTGCTGTCACAACCTGGGGCTGGAAACGGCACAGAGAGAGCCCAGGGAGAGGCTGGAGGGGCTCTGGAGCACGGCTGGGGATGAAACCACCGAGCGCGAGGTCCTGGCCAGCACTGCACCCCGCAGGATAACCCACCTGAGCTCTGATGCAGCACGGGTCATGCCCCGGGGATGGAGCAACCAAGGCGCCTCTGCCTGCCAGCAGGGAGCCTGCAGGAGTGGAGAAAACATTATTTTTCTGCCCGACTCCACAGGTCTGGATTGAGCACTGCCTTTGTCTTGGGTTCATCTCTGAAGGAGTAAAAAGGCAGGGCCGGGAGCTCGAACCATGGCGCTTTGTCTCACGCCGAGACAGAAGGAGCAGAAGCCTCCTGCAGGCAGCGTGCCCCAGAGAGTTCCCCGGCTCTGGCTCTGCTGCTCGTGCATGGAGGGAGGCAGGGCTGGCAAGCCTTCGGGCAGAGCCGTGGCCCAGCTGCAGCACAGCAGCGCCCTGCCCTCCCATCTGCTCGCTGCGAGCGCTTGCAGAGGACAGGCCAAAAATGCCAGCAGCTCCAGGAGCCGCTGCCCCGCGACTGGGTAACGCAACGCGGCGTGATATAACACGGCGATAAAAACCCCGAGGAAAACCTCCCAAGCAGATATCTTCCCCTGCTGAAGACGGGTCCCCCTCTGCCCCTGCACTCCTGTCTCCCCAGACTCGGATCCCTCCGCGCTTCGGGTGCCGAGCAGCAGCATCCCCACAGGGCCCTATTTCCCGTGACCCGGCGCTGACGAGGAAGGAGGGCAGGGAAGCGTTTTGCCAAGGCTCGCTTCCCCCCTCGCTATGCCTCCCTCCTGCTCCCGGCCGTCCTCAGGGTGATGGATGGCTATTGGTTCTGGCTTCATCCGACAGAGAAATCTGTCACCTCGTGCCAGGGAGAGGTGACAGCAAATCCATCAGCACGGAGACAGCAGGCGCTTGCGGATCGCTTTCAAGGCCACTGGGGGCTGGATGCTTCTTTGCCTCCCGCCTCTCCGGTTCCTCTGTCCCCCTCTTTTACACGAGGCTCAGTAAATCATCACTTGAACAAACCCGTTTGGCCCCTCCTGCATATCCAAATGCTAACAGCTCGGAATTTGTGCGTTGTTGTCTTGTTTCAAAACACCAGCGAGGCCTTCCACAAGAGTGGCTCGTTCCTAGAGGTTCCTTCTTGGCCCTTCTGCTACTTCCAAAGCCAAGCTGCAAACTCAGGTGGTGTCCCCAGGGGTTTAGCACATATGATGGAACTGAGGGAAACCAGAAAGGAACATGCTCGTCAAAACAACAGCTTCTTGTACGGGACAGGCTCAAGAACAGAACCGCAGAGGATGCAGTAAGTCAGGGCACTGAGAAATGAACCCCCAGCTGATAAGGTAGGGCAAAATGTGCTCCTGTGCTCCGTTCCGTGCTTACTGCACACCACCCACCTTGCCCAGCCCTCTGAAATTAGTATTGGACTCCTTTCAGGTGGGCTCTCTGCCAGCTGACACCCAGGCAGAGGGTGCCAGCCATCCCCAGCCCGATGTCCACCTCTCCCTTCACCTCTATGTGCCTCCGAGCCCCCCAGGACAGCAGCATTTATCTCCCTGGGAGCGCGAGGCGAGGCTTTACCAAGAGATAAGCACAAAGCTGTCGGAGATCCTCTGACAACAGCCCCCAACGAAGCATCGTGCACACAGACAAATGCTTTTCCTGCTGCTCCAACCACGCTAGGACGTGACTGCTGTCCTCGTGCCAGCGCTATTTGGAGAGGGAGCCAGAGCCAGCCCTCCTCTTCCCCATCCTGGCTCTCCAAAGCCCCTGCTAGCTGGGGGGCTGAGCCTGTTTAGCATTCTCCGTTCCTGAGGGCAGCCAGGGGCATCGGCATAATGAACAGCAGCTTCTGCTCCTGCTCTGCCTCCTTGCACAGGCACAAGGGGACATCCCGCTTGATTGCGAATTGCTTCTGACACACGCGTGGCATACGGGATGGGAACGAGGCGGCGGTGTGCTGCCGGCAGTGCCCCATCCCCTGCGCCCCCCCAACGCACCTCGGGGCCCCCGGGTGGTGCAGAAGGTGCCTGGGGCCCTGCACAGCCACCCCACGAGGTGCGTGCAGCCACACCGAGATCCCCAGCGACAAACCCCTGAATGCTCCACGACACGCAGCGCACCGCAGGCTGCTCCAGCATCCCAAAACAACGGGCTGCCCCCGCCCAAAAGGGGCTTTCAATCCCACCTGCGAGCCAACAAAGTGAATTGTGAATTCTGCGCTCAGAGCTGCACAAGTTTAAGACAAAGTGGCCCTTAAAAAAACAAAAAAGCTGGAATTTTTCAGTGCCTTTTTTTTTTTTTTTTTTTAAACGTTTAAATACATTTTGCTGCCCTCCGAACCGTGACACGAGACACCAAAATTGCTAAAGATATTAGAGGAACCATGCCCTGCGTTCCTGATGAGGCTGCTGGCAAAGAAACTCCAATTTGGAGGTGCCAGCAGTCAGACTGCAGCTGAGCCCTGCAGCGGGAGGAACCCGGGCACTGTACGAGGATAAAGGCTGGGACAAGGGGCTGCCACGGCAGAACGGTGGCAGGAAAACAGAAAGAGAGGCTTGGAAGGCATCCTGCGCTCCGATGGAAGAGGGAAAGCAGCTGGGGAGGGGGGTGATAACCCCCAGAGCCCAGCACAAGGCAGTTTGGGATCTCCTGAGCGCCCCAAGCCGGGGAGTCCCGCTGCAATCAGGGGCGAAGGCGTCCAAGCTGACGGCAACTTTCCTGGCCGTGGCTCCCCACGGGACGCGGCCGGGGAGAAACACATCTGGGTGGCAGCCAAAAGGGAGAGCCTGGCCGGGCCCCCGGGCTCGCAGCAAACACCCTGCAGGTTCCAAGCCAGGGCCGGGACACACGGAGACCCTGCTGGACTGCAGGCTGCCGAGCACAGGATGATTTATGGCTCCTCGCAGCTGGCATGTTCCAGCCAGAGGGCTTCAGACCAGAAAAATGAGCGCCTCCTGCTTCCTTAAAGGAGCAGCTCGGCTGCAGCGCTGCAAACCCGCTGCAAAGTTAACCGCCTTGGCATTTTAATATTTTAAGTGCTGACCCCTCATTGATTGCGTTCAGCCTTTTAAATCTTTAATTTACTTATTTATTTGGGTTTTAAACCTAGCCTGCAATTGCAGCTAATTAAAAAGCTCATTAGTCGGCATCCTGAGCTGATTCCCTGGGCTTTATGCACTGTACAGTACGCCTCCTGTGAGCTTAAACCACGGCTGGGACTGCCCGACTTGCTTCCTACCTCCCCAGCTTTATGAGGTGTTCCATATTTTGGAAGCCTATTCCCCCTTCCCCTGATTATTTTGTTTTTAAACCACCGCTCGCTGCAGCCTTCAGGAAAGCCAGCAGCCGCTCTGGCTGCACACGGTAGCTGCGCCCCGAAGCTCCCCACAGCTGCTCTCAGCCCTGCGCACAGCTCAGGCCTCCCCCTGCCTGCACGAGGGGCACGATGATGTGCCGACGCCAAAAATCCCAAATAAACACATTTCCAGCATCACACTCAGCGGCCGCCTTGCCCAAGGGTGGAAAATCCATCCCTGTGGAAGGCAAACACCGAGGGCTGAGGGCAGAGCTGGGCAGGACGGGCCCTGAGCTCCCACACCACGGCCAGAAACCTCGCCCAGCTCAGCCGGTGGGATTTCGTTTCACGAGGTCAAAACCAACCCCACCTCTGCTTTGGGTTTTGCATTCATGCCTACAGAACCACGAGAGGATTTCAGAGTCCGCCGCTGCCCTGCCTCCCCCTGCCCACACCCCACATCCCCTGCCCTGGCACCAACACAAAATAACCCTCTTCTCCTCCCAAATCCTCTCTTGCTTCTATCGCTGCTAAGAGCACGAAGTAAAAGCAGGCAGACCAAGGCCGTTCTCAGTCCCCTGCTGGCCTAGCCCAGCCCAGCCCAGGACTGTGATGAGAAAAGCAAACACGGCTCCGTCCAGCTCATCCCAGACAGGCCAGCGAGAGTTCAGACCGGGGTTTGGTTCTACAACAATCACGATCTACAAAAGCAATCCTAAATCCTAGAACATCCCTCGCTTTCTTCACGCGTCCTTATTGACTCTACAATCCCAAAAAAATGCACAGCCCTGGGGCTGGCTGCCCTTGGCTGCCCTTGCACTGCTGATGCTGCCCTGGACCGAGGACCAGCAGCGAGGAAGGGCTGCGAGAAGCCAGGAACAGATGAGGAGAGGTCCCAGACACCCAGAAACCGAAACAAATTCCCAGCAAGAAATCCAGGGGGGCTGTCAGGACGGGAGGGGGGAAGCTGGGATGGGAAGAGCAGGGAGCGTGCCTCGGGGCCGAGCTGTCTCGGGCTGCAGGAGCCGGGGCAGCGGCTGAGGCTGGAAGCATTTCAGAAGGTTTGTGTTTGGCGGAGCCAGCGGCTGGAACAGAGCTTGCTGGCAAAGCCCCCGGGCTGGCTGGGGAGAGCAGCGGCTCCGGCGCTCCTCCACGAGCTCCGTGGCCAGAGCGGTGAGCCCCCTGCTTCCCTCGGCACCAGGCGCAGCCCCTGCCCTGTTTTCCGAGGGAAAAAAATAAATCCCTGGAAAGCCTTTCCTCCTGCAGAGGCACACACAGACCCCTCTGTCTGCGGCGGGCAGCAGCTTTCCAGCAGCTGCCTTCGGGGGACGAGCCCCTGTGCTTTATCGCCGTGTCAGCTGGAGGTTACGCGCTGCTGCAGGCACCGCCGAGCCCGCTGAAGGCCAAAAGGGCTTCGGGTCCATCCCCCCCCTCCCCTTTCCCACCACGCTGCTGCTTTTTCTTCGCTCCCTTCCCTGGCTGCTGCTGTCGGTGTGGCCGAGCGCGGTGCTTCTCGGCGGTGGCAGGCTTTGGCCCTCCGCCAAGGTCCATCCCTGGGGGGGGGGGGAGATGTGGGGAGAGCTTTGAAAAATTCAATCTCTCCGGAGCCGCCGGGGCTGCCAACGCCACCACGCTGCCTGACCTCGGGGTAAACTCGGCGGAAGAGGAGCAGAAGCGGCGGCGGCTGGCACGGTGCTGGCCTGGGATAGCTCCCAGGGAAGAGGCGGCGCGGAGCGGGAAGGCGATGGGGGGGCTGCTGCCCTGCAGGGGGGCTGCTTCGAGGCCTCCTGGGAGCAGCACACAATGCTCTTGCCGGGGTTTGAAACGGGAATCTAAGCAGCAAGGAAATGGCATTGCACGGGGTAGGGCCAGAGCGCTGCTCCTGGTGTTGCCCCCCACGTACCCGGTAATTGCACACGAGTGTTTGGGGGTGAGGCTTCAGCTCGCCACCAGCACACAAAGCTGCACCTCCTCCCTGTGCCAGCGTGCCCTGCTGCAAGGCTCAGCCCTCAGGTGTCTGTCCCTGCTGTATTCTCAGTCCTGCATCCATCCCTGCTCTGTTACCTTCTTCTCCATCCGCATTTATCTCCTGATACCTGGCGGAAACCCCAGGAGGTCTGCTCCCGCAGTGCCTCCAACTCCTCCAGGACGAGAGCTCCTTCCTCTTGGGGACGGGGAGATCTAAACCCAACTCAGCACCTCAGGATGCTGCACCTGGGGGGCACCTTCCTCCAGGAGCTGTTCCCAGCACTGTGTGATTGCCCAGCCAGCGGGGAGGGCGAGCAGCACGAGGCCTGGCAGCCTCAGGGGTCGGCTGGCTGCAGGGAGGCAGCGGGGAGGCTGCAGGTGCCTTTGTGCACGCCTGCGCTTTGTCATGGAAATCCTGCAGGTCTCCAACGCCTGGGCTGGAAATGCTACAGCTAATGAAACCTCTGCGGCTCCCCCCCTCACCGCAGGCAGCCCAGGATGAAGGGGGGGGGACGAGAAGGATTGACGGATGGAGCCCAGGAGATGCTTTGGGATGGGGTCCATCTGCCCTTGCCCAGTGCGGGGCGTGCTGGGCTGGGTGATGCACGCACACCTCTTTGTGCTCTGCTCACAGCCGCCCTCCCCGCAGCCCCGTGCCCCCCGGAGCTGCCTGATTATTTCTGTCTGGGGCCGGAGGCCTGGAGGCTTTGAGCACCACACGACATTTGTGCAGCATTTCCCCGCTGCTCCCTCCCCTTTCGGTCTCTCTCTCCCCCCCCCGGTGCAGTCCCAGAGAGACGATCCAGATGGAGCTGCCCAGCCGCCCTCTGATCGAGCCGGGGAGATTTGTAATTAGGACTCGGCGGCTATTATCCTGTGACAGCTGAGGGTGGGGTAGCCAGGCAGCCCGGAGGCTGCGGGAGGAATGCGGGGGGTTTAGGGAAGGAGGGAAGATGCCGAGTGCTTTTCAACCGTGCCATATTGCGCCAGCCCCGCTGACAACATCCCACCTGCCAGGCCCGATTCCGAGGGCAGCGTCGGTGCAAAAGGGCAAGGACGGGGGAAGGAGCAGGGGGGGAGGACGGCGGCGGCGGCGACAAGGGGGCAGGGGAAGAGACGTGGAGGAGCAGCAGCACGGGCAGGACGCCCTGCTGGAGCACGGGGGGGAGCCGGGGTCCGATTTCAGAGCTTGTCCCCAAGCCGGGGCCGCGGCGGCGCCATCCGGGCTTGGCGTCCCGTGGTCCAAATTCCTCTGGGTGACACCCGGCTCTGGAGCGCAGCCACGGCGGCTGGGCCGGCCCGAGAGGGGAGCAGGTGTCCCTGCGCTCCCCCACACACCCCGGGGTTGCTGCCATCACAGCCCAGAGTCCTAAAACACGGCCCTCCTGCCTGAAAAAGCCACGGCGCCTGGAGCTAGGGGTCCTTCCAAACGTCTGCCTTACTGCCAAGCCTTTGGAGAGGCTGAGAGGAGGGGGCTCGCTCTCTCCTCGGCTCCTTGCTCGCTCTGTTTGCTGCTGCCAGAGCCGTGGCACCTCCGCCTGTCTCTTCTGCTCCAGTAATTCCCACACCTGCCGGCACGCTGGGAGCAGCAAGGGCTGGAGCAGCAAAGGTCTGACCCAGCAGATCGGCGTGCACGGGGTGCAGGCAGCTCGTGCCAGGCACAAACCAAACCAAACCAAAGCTCTCCGACTTTGCCCTCCACGGAAAGCCAGGGCTCTTGATGCCCTGAGATGCCCCAGCCTTGCCCTTCTCGCCTTTGCTCCGTCACAGCACATCAGACCTCCAAACAAGCTCTACATCTGTTAGACAAGTGGTTTGCAACACGCTTTGCATCGCCCCACAACGTGTTGTTCATTCCTGGCTGCAGACCTCTGCGCGCCTTCCCCTCCTGGCCCCGCAGATCAAACTCGGGCAGACCCTGCCCTCGGAGCCAGGCTCAGCAGGGGCAGGGAGAGGGAAGCAGAGGCCCCAGCAGGAGGTTTCATGCCCCAAAGCATCTCCACCGGCCCTCCCTGCGCAGCAGCGCTGCTGCCAAGGCTGAAGGAAGTGAGTCACGGCCGGGGGGGGGGGCTCGCAGCCCCCCTGGAAAGGCCCCGGGGCCGTGGCCGGGCCGTGCGTTCGGTTCCTGCTGGCGTCCCAAGCGAATCATTCCCAACAGCTGTCGCCGTGCCTGGCTGCACCGCTCATGTGCTTTCTATTAGCTGAGCAAACAAGCCGGGCTGCTGCCGAGCGCGGGGAGCACGAGGGGGGAAAACCTGGGAAACCCGACGGTGCCTGAACCCCGCGCACCAGGCGCTGCTTTCCCCGAGTGGGAGCAGCCACCGGGCACCGGGGGCACGGCCCCACGACCTGTGCCTCTCCTCAGCTTTCCAAATGCCTTTGGAGACGTCCCACACGTGCGTGCCACGTTCCTGAAAAGCTCCAGCCCTCTGCCTGGCAGCGCCAGCTTTCCAGGAAGGATTTTGAGAGCGCTGGAGGCTGCTCCAACAGGCGGGGGAAGCACGGGGCAGGGTAGAGCAGGGGGTAAGGGCTTTTGGCAGCAAAGAGCAGCAGGAAAAAAGGCCAGGCCAAGAGGAAGGCAGGTCGCAGCCTCCCTGTGTGACCTCCTCCGTGCCTCAGTTTCCCCCCTTCCGCCCAGCAGGGAAGGCAGGGGGCGGGCAGGAGCCTACAGCTCTCCGAGCCCCTCGGTGTGCTGGGAGGAAAGGGGCTATAGACATGCAAAGCATTGGCTTTTAATTGAAAGAGCACAAAGAGAAAGGCTCAAGGCTTCGCTTCGCTCCCCTCCCGCTCGGGTCACTCCCCTATGGGAAAAATGCTAGGGCTGTGCTTTCCACCTCAGCCAAAAATAATCAGCGAGCTGCAGGGGGCAGAGGGCCTGGGGAGGGAGGGAAAAATTTCTCTTCCCAGGCTGCCAGAGCAGAGAGGCTGCAGCTCATAATGAGAAATGCATTCCTTCCCTCCCCGGTCCCTCTCCTGCAGCCACCTCGTCACAGAAAAGGCATATGGGGCCAGCTCCAAAAGACGCCGGAGTGTGAAGCCTACTCCAGGGCTCCTCTGCTTCCCTGGGAGACAGAGAGTCTGCGAACTAAAAGAAGATGTTTGTGCAGTAATCCCGTGGCTGCTCTCAGATGGCCTCCAGCCCCCCCCAGGCACAGCTTGGGGCGAGTGGAAAACACCAAATTGTGCCGAAATGGCAGAGGGACGAGCGGCTACACGAAGGGGCTGGGCACCCGTCCCCTCCCGACGCCTGAGCAGCGCCCTTGGCTCCTCAGCTATTGCAGGAGCCAGCCCAATTACCGCTCTCCTGGCTCTCAAAACCACTCCACGGGCTTTCAGTACACTGACCTAATAGACCTGAAGCAGTAACTCAACGGCAGCGGAGTGTTTGTGGGGCTGAAATCCCATTTCTCAAAGAAACATGGCACTTGAGGGACTGAACAGCGCTGGCTTCTGATGATTTTGAAGCAAAATCTTCCAAAAGTGGAATTTAGCCACCTGAAAAAAAATCACTCCCTGCCTCACCTCTGCTCATTCATCCACCTTCAGAGTTGCACGCTGTACTACCATAAATAAATGAGCTTTCTCGCCTGCAGCTCTCCAAAACACCTTCCCAAATTTGCTCCAACACCACCCCCTCCTCGTGCCTCTCCAGAGCATCCGTCCCTTGCCAGTGTCACCGTGGAGCTGCCTGGTGGATGGCTCGGCATGGAGTTTTTTGGAGAGATACTCTGTAAAAAAAAAAAAAACAACAAAAAAAAAAACTCCGACGCTATTCAGCTCATCCTGATTAAATAAAACCTCTTGGTTTTAATTCAGCCACAGAGAAAAGGAAGCTGTTCGGTTATGCCTTACAGTGCAGGCCTGGGTCTTTACCACACGATGGGGCTTTGCGGTGCCCAGGTCCCTGAGCTGTCTGCACGCTCTTCCCAGTAAGATCCAGGCTAGAGAAGAGCACAGAAGAGGCCTGCTCACACAGGCAATGTGGGTCCGTGTTCAGTATTTAGATGCCAGTCACAGCCAGGTAAAAAGCAGCCTGCATTGCTTCCACCACCACCTACAGCTGGAACCACACCAAACCCTTCTCCCAGTCTTACTGTGGGGGGGAAAAGCCAAGAAAAAAAACTAAGTTATCAAAGCAACCGTATAGAACAGTGGGAAATGGAAAAAGGGAAAGCAGCAACCCAGTAACTAAAGCCAGCCCACATCTCCACACGTGCAGAACACTTCTCGGTGTCAATACCAGCTTGTTCTCCAGCCTTAGGTAGGAACTCCTGAACCCACCTGTGTCTGCCGAGCAGGGTGTGGGAAACACTGTCACACTTAGCTGTGCTGCAGATAGCCTCTGGACATACACAGGAGTTCATTCTCAGCATGGTCTCTGTGCTTTCACTGCTAAATAAACCAAGCCTGTGTCCCAGGACAGCTGATGCACGCGGTGTGAAGCACATCCCTGCTTCCACCTCCCGTTTTCCAGGAGCTGGGGCCTGTATCCTGCAGGAGTGCTGCTATTTGCTCTCTCCAGAATCCTGTTGCCGCCCCTCATCTGCAGTTTTTGTGTTTCAAACCACCACGCTCCCTCCTCCTCCTCCCCACCAGGAGCTTGGCTTCTTTCCAGAGGATGCTCAGGAGAGAAATACAGGTGAGAATAACCCAACACCTGAAGCTCCCCAGCATCTTCTCCTCTGCTGGTCCTTTCCCACGTCATTAGCTGCGGGGCTGTAGGATGCCAGGAGCAGAGGGAGGTTTCAGAGGGAGCCGGGGGCTAATTGGCATGCCTTTCAGGCAGCAGCGGTGCCAGGGATCGAACCGCTCGTCCCCGGGGAGCGGCGGCAGAGGCAGCAAAACCCTTCCTTGGTGGCAGCCGACTTTTTCCATTTCCTTGGTTTCAAATCGTGCCTCTGTTCTCCCCGGTCTCTGCTGTGGCTCCAGCCGCGAATTCTAGGGAAGCCCAGCTGCCTCAGCAGGTACGGGCTCGTTAATGAGCAATTAGCTCCTAGCCTAATTGGGCAGCAGAATGGCTAATGAGCCCAGCCATGGTTGTCTGTGCCCTCATTATCCTGTGCTCAGCCAGTGGTAATACTGAACTTCTGTCCCATTTCCGTCATGCCACGATCAGAGCCCTGCCTGGAAGCTCTGATGTGCCAGCGCTCGCTGCCTTTTCGGGCTCCAAAGTTGATGGTTTGTCTTATCTGCTTCCTCTAGCACGCCTGGAAAGGCTCCTTTCGCCTCTGCGCTGCACAACCAGATCCTCCCTGCCTTGGCTGACTTCAAAAACCCACTGAGCGAAAGAGCAGATCTCTCTTCTGGGTGTTTTTGTTGTGAGGATAGATGCGTACCCATATGAAGTGTCTGTATTTATGTACTTACTGACGGATATAAACACACACGCAGGGCTGAGGCTTGGGAAAACCAACAAGGGCAGTGCTCACATGCCAAGGAACACAACCAGGTAGAAGTGCTCCAGAGCAATGCAGAACACCAACATGCCTCGCTTCAGCACAGATCCAGAGGTCTAAGCCAGGTGCTCAGTACCACGAGAATAATCCTTGCCCCAAAGATTATACAGTGCTTGAAGGAAGGTCAGCTTAAAATGAAGAAAAACAAACAAACAAACAAACAAACAAAGATTCAGATTAAGTCACAAACCCTGAGGAGTCCCAAGAAGTCCAAGCTGCAATGACACAGGCCTGTTTTGACTTGCTTTACTCCAAGTTAGGGAGGCCCCAGCTGCTGGATTTTGCCCCCAGAACACCACAGCTATTTTCAGTCATTTTAATCCTTGAAATGAACAGTAAAGGCAGAAGCAGAAAAACAAACCCCTCCATGACTTCACCAGCCACCCATCAGCCTTCGCTAGGGAGCTGGGAAATCGCCATGAAGTTGTCTGCCTTGGGTCGGAACGTACCAATTAACGAGAGCCTGCCCTCACACACCTCAAAGTGATCTACAGGAAAAAGACCATTGTGCAGCTACAGCAGTAGCTAGGGCAGTTCATAACGGAGCAGCTCAGCCTTTTGTGCCAGGTTAACATGATGCAGGAAAGATGCTCTACCCAGTTAAATTGCAAAGCTCTGCCTGGCTGAGGAACGCATCCTCACCTCCCAGCACGTGGAACCAGAGGTCTCCTGCAAGGAGCAGCACGCGACCCTTCCTGACAGCAAAAAGTCAAAATTTCCCTTTTCACCTCTTACCCAGCTGCTGGGTTTTGGACGATCCAAGTGGCATTGCTAAGCTGTGAAATATTTTATAGCGCTACCTGCTGCAGCAACGAGCTGTGCTCCTTCTAGGATTGATTATTCCATCTTCCTGCTGCTCTTGATAAGGCTTTCCAGTGGCTGCTGATGGTTTTAAACATGGCTTCTTCTGCCTCCAGGGTACTTTCTTATATTAGATTATCTCAACATATCACACCCACTTTTTAGTCGCTTCGCTGCCTTCCTGTTAAGAACCAAAATGATTTTTTAACTGCTCTTTTGCCCTAGAAGGACTCGTTTGACCTTGCTTTGCCCCACCTAGCGGTTCTCCTCTTGGGTGCTCCACGCAATCAGCCTGCAGAAGAGATCCCACACCTCCAAATGGCATCGTGATGAGGCCATCCCAGCTCAACATCTCTGCTGCCCACGGAGAATTTGTCCTTTCCCTGAACTGCATGTTTTGTAACCTACGGACTAAAAATCAAGACAGAGCTTTTCCAATTCTCACCCTCTACTACAAATTCCTTACCGGGGCCATTTCTGATGGTCCTGAATCAGTGGCCAGCCTGTTCACCCGGCCACAAAATCCCCTAGCACAGCAGCAGCTCAAAGAAAGGCAGGAGGGGTGCCTTCCTCTGCCAGCAGACCCCACTCAGAGGCAAAACCTACCACTGAGGTTACACATGGGGAGAGAGGGGGTTCAAATGCCTCATTTTAAGTAATGAGCTCTTCTGTAGGCCAAGCCTCCTCACCATTTATTCACTCTTGCCCAAGCTGCTGGAAAGCAAACTGAAGTCCAGCACAGCTTTCACATAGGACAGACGGACAGGCTGTTCTCACCACGGCTTCCCAACCTTACACCGAGCCCCGTCAGTAGATTTTTGATCAATATCTCAGAGCATTTAACAATCATCAGTGCAAGATTCACACCATTCATGAGTCTACAGAAGAGGGAGCTGAGAAGACTGAGCAAGCAGACAAAAACCACAACGTTCATTGAGCCATTAACACCCTGTACAGGTATCCTTAAAGGGCTAAAGTAATGAATAGCACCAATGCAGAGACAAGCCAGAGAGAAAAGCTCCTCCTGTCTTTTCCCTGGCATGTGCTGAAATCCTCCCTGCTATTGGGAAGAGAGCAGCAGAGCCATGTGCATGGGGTTGATTTCCCCGCAGCCTCTGTCTGCATATTTCCAGGCATTCCGCAGGGGCCAGCAGCGAGCATCGTACCCAGCGCATTTCTGACAGGCTCCTTTCACTCTGGGCTCCCCACAGTGCTTCTTTTTTTTTTTTTTTTAAAAAAAAAAAAAAGCTTTTGCACAGCCCTGTTTGTATCTCCTGGCTCACCACCTCCTCTAGCTAATATTTTATTTATCGCATCTTGGTCCTAACAAGTGAGCCTCTTCCCCGGTGGCTACTAATTAGATTGGGTGGCTCTCCAGAGATGGCACGCACGTGGCCACAGCCAGCACACGGCTGCGCTCTGCAATTCATAGGAAGCTTTCAGCAGCCACACACTGACCAAGGACCGCATTGCCTGGGTAGATTTCACCCCGCAAATTCAGGCTTCTGCAAGCAAAACTAATATTGCATTTTTTGCTTCTCTTCCCCTCTCTCTGGCCTGCTTCACAAAGCTCCTCGCAGGCTCTGGGATGAACCCTGCTGATCTCAAGGTCTCACCTGTGCCTCAGATGCTGTCAAGAAATCCTCCCACCCAAAAAAGCAGGCTTGAAATTTCATTTTCAGAGTGGATCCATGGTTGGCACTCTCCTTTTGCATCTTCAAGACAAAAGAGGAGATGAGATAAAGCTGTGAATGGGGACTCGGTGGGACCTACCTAGATAGTGGCTGGTGGCTTTGCAGGAAAAGCAAAATGAAAGAGCATTTCTGGAAGGGAGAAAGATGGAACTGCAGTCCAAGGAGTTCACTCCAGAAAATAAACTGCAAATCCTGTTCCCCGTGGGTATGAAATCACTATTAGTATTGGACCAGGGACATCAGACGTAGCAGAAGGGACTTTCACACTGAAAAAAGTATTTAAGATACAGCAGATCTTAGACAAGTGAAAAATAAAGTTAATAAAGAGCTATGTATTTAATCCAGTGAAATCAGTCACTACCCAGAATTAACAGCAGCCATTTCTCATCCACTGCAGGAGAAGGCAAGAGCACTTTGGCCAACTTCACGTATCAATACAGAAAGGGAAACTCAAAGGAGGCCCTTCTGTTTTTGTTTTTTATATATGGAAAAAAAGCAATGCGACGTAAGCAGGCTCATTTCCAGGGAAATTATTAAATCCAACCACTACCAGTTCTTTGTAGGAGCTGGTGGCAAGTCAGGAGTTGCTCAAAGCAGGATTTAAACTTCTGACCCAGCAGCTCCGGGAAGGCGGAGGGGGAAAGGCAAACAGAGGTGGATGGGGAGCAGAGGAGGAGGTCATAAATCTTGTCGTTCCTCCAGAGGCATTCAGAGCGACACGAAGGAGCTGCTCCCCATCAGCAACGCTGCAAAAGACGAGCTGGGCAGGTGGGATGGGGAGGCACTCCTGAGCAGACCCCATGGCGAGGTTCTTTGCTGGAAACAACAAACAAGGGAGTTGTTTGGGGGTCTGCCTCCAGTCAAAGCTGCTTCTGCCACCAAAACAACCCCGGCTCCTTAAGGGGAGGCACAGAGGGGAACGTGCTGCTGTGTGCGTGGCAGAATGGGGTGCTGGCACTCACCTCCTCACCCGATATCGTATTAAAAATAAAAGCTGGAAAGTCACCAGCTGGATGCCAGGCACAGGCTGGGCAGCAGGCCAAGGGTCTCGCTCGCTCTCACTTGACAGATTTAGATCCCCGGCACAGGAGATGCTAAATATCAAAGGGCACGGCTTAAACTGCCCCGCGTACTTGGCAGGGTGATGGGCAGAGGCCTTACACCTGGCTGCGAGGGGGCCAAACGAGCCAAAGAAGGCTCCCTCTTAGCAACATGCTGCTCCTTTCCCAGCTCGGCCCTGGGGCCACCAGGTGGCTTGCTTTTGGCCACTGTTCACCACTCACACCAGGCTGGGACCCAGGCAGTGGTGACGGGTCACACCAACGCACGCAGCAGCTCTGCAGCCTTCCCACTCCTTGCCCCGGGCCTGAGGACACCTCTGCAGAAGGACCTTGCACGCAGATGGTTCTGCGACTGCAAAGCAGGTCCCTGAGATCTCTTCCCACATCCCAGCAGGTACATTCCCATGTCCTCTGCTCGAGTTCTGGGATTCCGTGCTCACACGGTTCAGCCAGAGTCAGTCACAGGGGGGGTTTGAGCATTGCAGAAGCCAAGCAGGTGCAAATCGCTGCGTGCCAGGGATTGTCCGGGCCAGGCAGCAACAGAAACAAGGGGTGAGTGACATGGTCTCAGCTTCTCCACATCTGTCTGCGCCTTCCTCTCCCTCCACCACGCTGATGAACATCGCCGGAGCTACCTCCAGGGCTGTCAGTGCCCTCTGGCCACAAACCACCGACAGGTTCCAGCAGAGGAGGTATATACAGACACCCAAACTGCTGCAGAACACCCCGAGCACTGCTCCAGAGGGCCTGTTCTTAGCAGGAGCATCCTCAGAAATGGGGCAGAGGCTGCCTCCCTGATTTTGAGCCACAGAAAGCTAAAAGCAGCCGGAGCTGGTGACCAATTCTGGATCCTGCTGCGGGGCCCTAAACCTCACAGCAAGTTGCTCTAAGACCTGGGAGACACTTTTGGCACTTGATAGTTGGATTATTTCGCATCTCTAAGTACCGAAGACACCCAAATGCTTCTACACTCTTACACTATGCAAGATATGAGCATGCACCAGTTGTGAAGCTGGCCTTAGCAGCTACAAAAACAGACACAGAGCACTTCAAACGAGGTTAGAGGCTCACTGGGCTCAGCTTCTTTGAGTGCAGCTCAGCCGCAGGACATTTCACCTCACCTTTGGGCTTGGAACGTTTTTTTGCTCCCTTTAGGGGGTGCTGATGGGTATCTCACTGAGGCAGCACAGGCTGCCTTTCTCCCTTTGGGAGGGAAGTTTGGGATGTGGTTTCCCCGTGCCCTTCATCTCACAGGAGCCCCAGCAAATGCTCCAGCCGTGGCTGAAACAAAAACCAGCTGGAGCTTGCCTTGGCCTTCACGAGGCCCATCTGTAGGAAACAGCACTTGGGAGAGCTGCAGGAGATCCTGGAGAAACCCCCCAGAAAGAAGGGCACGGGGAACAGTCACGAAACACTTCCATATGAAGAGCCAGGGCTGGAGACACCGCAGCGAGTGACATCCACACCGACAGGTTGGAAGAAATTCAAAAGCCATCAGCCTCACCGAATTGCGACGCTGCTCGCAGAGGGTCAGCGCCCTGGTCTCCAGGAGAGGTGCCAAGCAGGTTGCAACAGCGCTTCCCTGCCAGGGGGACAGCTCCTGCCCCCCCTGAAAACCCAGCATCAGACGCTGGTGAAGGCAGCACAGCCCCCTGTCCGAATAAGCTGAGAGGCAGGACAGAAAGAAACCAGGACAAAAAAAAAAAAGGCATTTTGATGCTTGGAACCACCACCCAGCCCAGATCCACACGTTTATACAGCAACACAGAGCACTTGGGTGCTCCAAGCTCCTGCCCAAGCCCCGATTGTTTTCTGCACACTGCCCGACTCCTCGCACTGCAGCCCACTGCCCTCTGCTTCCACTCGTTGCTATCTGCCCCCGTGGAGCTGGACATCGCCCCCAGCATCAGAGCCATTGACGGGAGCAGCCAGCCCAGCAAACAAACGCCCCGTCTGACCAAACGGCCTCGGCGCCCTGACCTCCCTCTCTGCTTCCTCGCCCGCTCGCTGCGACGGCTCCAGACAAGCCCCGCGCTGGGCAGGCGCCACGTGAGGAATCGATAAGGTCAGGAGTGTTTTGTGCAGGGCATCCTTTGCCGGTCCTTAGCAGACCGATACTGCCTGACGGAGCCATCCATCACCGCAGCGCGCCTCGGTGGCATTTATCTTCGGCTGCACGCTGCTCTGCCCTGCAGGCAAACACCAGCTCTCGAGGCTGTGACATTCAGACCAAAAAAAGCTAAAAAAAAGTTTAGAAGAAAACCCCTCGTCTCATCTCCCAGCTGCTGCATGGGGTGGAAGAGGGCTGTTGCTGGCGGGGGTTGATGTATTAAATATTATTTCATGGCTTGTGTATTTTTCCAGCTCAAGAAGTGAGTCCAGAGTAGAGGCCACCTAAAAGAAACAAATCCTCCCCGGGCAGCTGCCTTGTGTTTACATCCCCGTTTCCCTACAAGGGCATCAAAAGCACAGCTCGAAGGGGGGAAACCAGGGCACCCGGAGGTGGTGGGACTCGTGTGGGGCCACACAGCTGCTCAGGAGTCCAGACGAGGAATCCGAGGCAGCCCTCTGCCACGATATAAATAAATAAATAAATAAAAAAGCTAAAAGAAGGGTCTGTGTCTCCCAGCCTCTAATGGATAACAAGCACGACAAAAGAACTGCTCTTTGCAGCGGCAGACAAAGCCAAAAGGGGCACAGCAGCTTGCACGAGGATGGGAGTAAAAGCAGCAGCTGGGAAATTCGGGTGGCAGAAGCTTGTTTTACCCCGAGGAAAGCCACGGGCACGCAGTGCTGCATGGAGCAGGTGGTGCTGGACCTCACGGGCACGCTGCAGCCGTGGTGGACGGCTTGCTTTCTGCCCATGACCTCGGTCCAACCGCTGCTGTGAGATCCTCAAGTTTTCCTGGAAGCGCTCGAGGGCTGAAATCCTTTTCCTGAGCATCTGCTGCCATCCGGTGGCAAGCGCTGCAAAGGCACCCGTGGCTGAGAATCGTCCCCAGTGGCAACCTGCAGCCTGGCCAGGGCCACTGGAGCCCGGCCAGCGCTCGGGGCTGGCACTTGCCCCCAAATCCATCACCCCTCAGTCCTTCAAGCTGCCCTCCTGGGGAGCTCCCCCAGCCCAGGCCAGCTCCAGGGGCCACCCACAAACCAAATATTAGTAATGCACCTGTTCAACACTCTTTTGAAAGAGCAAAACAGGACTTGGAGCAAGTCCGTATCTCCCTCTGTGTTTTATCAGAGAGGCACCACGACACAGCAAACCAAAACCACCGCTGGGCTGTGTGGCAGAGCCAAACAGAACCTGTGCAGATGGGGCAAACCCTGGGCCCAGGCCCTGCGGAACAGATGCACCTTTCAACAGGCCGGGAAGTAAATAGGCAGAAATGCCAAAATGCAGTTTGAGAAATAGTGACGTGGACTTGCAGGGGGGAGCAGTGCCCAGGAGCCGCTGGCAGAGCAGGCTGCCTCGCCGTCAGCACCTGCCTCACACCATTTCTTTTCCCTTTCCTTTCCGCTCCCTGATTCTCATTCCATTTGAGTCACCTGCTTAAAAAACAAATGTGGTCCTATCACCCCAGAACAATACATTTCAAATAAGCATATAAAAGACCATTTCTTGACATGAATAAATTGATTGGGACCATTACCTTGTAGCCACTTCCCCCAGAAAAAGCCTCTTAAAGGCAGCCTGAGGCAGGGAAGCAGCATTTACATTTAGATGAAGGTGTTTCTGTCACGGTGCCTCCCCCAACAGCTCCTGGCCCCAGGTATTGTCTCCACGAGAAATTAGTAAAGCCAGGCAGCTCTGCTTTAAACAACACCTAAGGAAAAGGAAAGAAAATATTTCTACAGCCCCGCTGCATGCACACTGTGTCTGTACTCACACCGTCTGTAGCAAAGCAATGGCAACAGGTGAAAGGACGGCGGTATCACCACTTCAGGGAGAAGCAGCAAGGATCTTACATCTGGAAACTGACTTTTCCAGCACAAACTCTGTTAAAATGCCCTGCATTAGGTGTGCTGAGCAGTTAGCGAGGCTGCTGTCACCAGGCTCAGAACCGTCCCCTCACACGCTGGCAGTGGGCTGGATTCAATGCCGCTGTAAAACACCGTAGCACCACCACAAATTCACGCCGTGTAGGCTTCACCTCCAGCCTTTCCTCAGTTCATTACACTCTAAGTCTTCAGGACACCTGACAAATTAAACGCAGGGTACGCTGCCTCAGGACTGATAGAGAGGGAGTGCTTTGCAAAGGTACCTCTTTTTAGGGTTTTTTTTCCCCGGTGAGCACAGATCCCACGAGGATTTTCACTGCCCTCAGCATCCACGTCCCCAGTACAGAAATCTCAGTGAGCACCAACCAACCTGCATTTTTTTGCTGCTGTCACCGAGAGGCTTGTTTATGCCTGAAATTTGTCTCGTAACACAATAGTTGAAAGAGTAAAAGCAATGAATTCAGGTATTACCAGTAAAATTATGCTTGACTCTCTTACCTATCAGAAAGAAATAAATATTTTGCAATCAGCTAGCCTCACTCCAGTACAGCTGTTTCCACAGTTGGAAAATGAACCGCTAGAACTACACTAGGGAAGAAAGGGAATTATTTTCACCACCCTAATCAATACCACCTACAGTAAAACCCAGCACAGGCCAGGCTTTAATGCAGCAGCTTGACGGATGAAGAAGGACAGACAAAGATTACAAACCCTCTACGTGACAAAAAAGTAGATCAAAAGGGGCAAGAAACTGAATTAACTCAATAGTTTCAACGTGATGAAGAGATAAGCCACAGATTCTGAGACAGGATGCAGTCAGGATTATTTAAGTATTGTCATCTGCATGAATCAGTACTTGCAGCTCGGTGCCATCCTAGGGACTGACGTCTCTGCTCAGATTCCAAGTCTGAGGTCAACTCAGAACAAGTTTCAGCCTCCACGAATGCAGACAAAGCTTCCCCTACGTGCTGAGGTAGCTGCAGACAAACCTGTCCGCCCTCCTGCCAGCGTGCCTTCTCCTGGAGGGTCCCTGCCCATCACCAAATGTGCACCTGATGGAACATTTAATTAAATGCTGTTTCATTTCGAGCGGGGAGACACTTCACAGTGGCCCTGTGTCAGCCCTAGCATTTTACAAACCCTTTCAGCTCTGTAGCACAAGGCACTCGCACACTCCTCAAACTGTGACAGCAGTTGCAAACGTGCAGCTGCCTCTCCTACAAGACCAGCACTGCGTTCAGTTCTCCTCTCAAGAACTAACATGGTAGCGCTCGGAGCTGAACTAAGATGTGCCAAGTGAGAAACGTACTGGCATCAAACCACAGTGTGTTACAGGGATCTGCATATGGGCTGAAGAGAAACCCTTCAAAATACCCAAGGTACAGCTCCGCAGGCTGTCACTACACTTGCCACTCTCCAGCCTTCCTTCTGACGTGCTCCTCAAGCTCCTCGCCCTGCCTGACACATCGGCTAGAAGGGAGATTTCCCTGTCCCCCAGTACACATCTTTGGTGGCCACGTATCTACACACAGTGCCAATAAATCCAAGCTGTGATCCTCACTTCACCCTATGTTTCCACTCCCTCAAAGAATGGCTAGAGGAACATGAGCAACACGAAAAGACTTCACTGGAGACGCATTGGAGACGGTGCCATTTTGTGCACTACAAGATTTAAGGCTGAGGGGACCCTTTCACAGGTTAAAATAAGAGCAACTGGAGAACTCCCGTATTTCAAAATGGACACTCTGCCTGTTAAAATTCCCTCTGCTTATCCTCTCCCCCCACTTACAATAAATTACCGCAGTGACAAACAAAATCCTCACTATTACAAAGTGCTGAAGCTCACTGGAGCTTCTGTGAGAAGCCGAGTAGCGTGTTCCTTCACTCCTTTGCTACTGAGCATCCTCTTGCGTTTCATAAAAATATTGTTATTGATATCCATTTTATTTGCTATTGCAGAAAAAGCATTAAGCAGTGAAGACAACTGGAGAGAAGCCAAAATGAGGATAAAACAATGATGGTAAAATGACAATAAAACAATCTAACGCGGAGGGAGGAGAACCCCTGATGTAGCTGTGGCTGCGTGTTTTGAAGGCATACATTCAACCAAGTTACTAGGCCGTGAACACTAGCTTCCTTTACTTGTAATTGCCTGGACTTTGTAATTAGGGTTCATTCAAACAAGCTGCAACACCAGAAAAAAAATCCATCTAGCAGATGCGATTAATAGCCTGTTCCAGGAAAACCAAGTCCCCAGGCAAAGTGAAATGCAGCTCCACTGACATCGCACACAGCCATTTTCCAAGGCCAGTGCATTAATTTACTCCGTAATTTCTCTCCCATGCACACGTTCCCTGGTGCAGGAGCTCAGCCTTGGAGCTATAGCAAGGGGCGAGAGTGTTTACAAGCTAAGTGAGCTCTTTGCAGAGCCTGCTTCCTCCTGGTGACATTGCCACAGGTAAAAACATGGGACAAATATTTAAAGAGCTAGCAAATAATGAGGTAAACCTGCAATACGGGACTTCAGAAGCTGGAAAGATCCAACAAAGTCATTCGGAGTGACAGAACGGAAACAAGATGCATTCAAAAATAAATCTTTTTTGGGTCTTTCACTTTTTACAACTGTACTTCTGAGGTACACTAAGAGTTTATGCAGAGAAGTTGTGGAAAGAGGATGGTGATTAGGAACAGGGCAGGGAGGACATTTTTTACCTATATAAAAATAGCTGATTTTGTAGAGGAAAGTTACTACTTCTACAGAGATGAGCATTTGTAAAGAACAAAAAATAGCCCAGGTAAGCTGTCCACTTGGGATGTACCGTTTGCATTACATTTGGTTTTATCTGTTGCTCCAGTTTGGTTTTGCAAAGTCAACACCATTAAGAAAAATCATGGATAATTATCTTGCATTAAAGGTCAAAACAACAGAACAGTCATTTGTAAAGGACCTGCACATGCAGGACACACCAAAGGCTCTTCCCCCCAATACGAGACACCCAGAGTCTTTCTGAAGTAAGAAAATACCCAACATTAAAAAAAAAAAAAACACACAAACACCAGCAAAACTTTCTCAAGCTTACCTCAGACGTGTGGAGAGCAAGGCGGGAGAAACGTCCATGATGGCGATGGAGGTGACTGGGACACCTGGGGCCTGTCACAGCAACATGGCCTGGACTGAGCCCACAGAACAAGCCAAGGGGCTGCTGCCTCAGGAAAAAGGGGATACTACTCGGGGTCTGGGGGGACCCAGCCCCAGCCTGGGGGACACCCGGCTCCTTTGTGGCCTAGGGACACCACCAGGAGGTCACAGGGCGATATTTCCCTCAGGCTCTCACTTCCCTCCACAGGCAGCCAGCCAGAGCTGCCCTGAGGAAAGAGGCTGAGCCTCTCTGAGGCTCCTCCACCCCCTTTTTGTCATCCTTCTCCCCCTCACAGCAGGGCACAGCTCCTACCTGCGTGCCACCACGCTGAGGGCTCACAGCGCCTTCTGGAACCTTCCAGGCCTGGGCCCAGGTGTGGCTTGTCAGGTCCTCACAGCCCCAGCTGCGAGCAGGGCACCACCCTGTGAGGAAAAATCCCCTCCCCAGCCCCAAAGTGTCCCACCTGGCGTAGATAAAGCTCCTAAAATACCACTTTTATGCCTCCCATGCTGCACCTCAGGTCAGACCTCTAAATACAAGGAGCTTTAGGACCTGTTTCTTGCCGCCCGTACTGTGCCCCAGTTCAGACCTCTAAGCACAAAGAGCTTTAGGGCCCAGGCAAAAATCCTGCTAGGTGCCAGGCTGGGAATAACAAATTCAGTTTAATATTTGGGCATAAACCAGGCTTAGTCTCAGGCTTTGAGAGGAGACAGGCAAGTAAGCTCGCTGCTCCACCAAGGGCAGAACGTGCCACAGGACAGGCGAGTGTGCCCTCCTCAGGCTCCCAGCCATTTTGATGGCTGTAAACAAACTGTTCCAAACATTCAATGCATTCATTTCCACCGTCATCAAAAGCAAAGGAAAACTAAGAACTTAATCACTTGCCTAGAGTGCAGATTTTGCTGCTGTTTACTAGAGTGATTACAGCAAACCAAATATTTAATAGTGCGTATACATGTGAAAAGCTGCTCTGCTTTCCCTCCCCTTGCTCTCCTTTCCGCCTCCTGCTACTACTGCCTAAAACACATTCACTTTAACATCTTCAGGGACCAAACCCAATGCATAGAAACTCCTACAAAGAAATCTCACGCCAGGCAACACGACAAGCTACCTTTTTTCCCATGTTCAAAGAACAGAACAATCAAATTCCCAAACAAAACACCAGGCTTCACCTTTTCTCCTCGGGCCTAAACGAATATATGTTGTAAAAAGCTACCCACGGCCTAGACAGGACTGAAACCTCGCTGCCCATGTTACTTTTTACAGCTGACATGACTTTAGAATGAAATCTGGTAATGTACCTGTAACACAGCCATGTGATGGACGGCTCTCTAGCCTTGTAATGCCAAGGCATCATTAACACAAGACCAACACTGCAATAGGAACTTTATCGTTCAATTTATGCAGTAATAAAAATCCTCTTTGGCCTTGTCCCTGTAGGGTTCAACATTTCAAGGCTGGAAACTCAACAACCTGTAGCAACGGAGGGCAGCCTCAGCCCATTCGAGTTCTATGTTAAGTACAAGAAATTAAAAAAAGAAATAAATAAAATATGTCGAAATAAATACCATGGCACATGTTCAAGCCGGGCTTAGAGAAAGCACTTTCAGAAGCTATTTCCAGTAGACAGAATTGACCTTCCCCTTACAAAATGCCACAGGGTATAAATAGAGCAGACTCTTGAAATATGCAGCTCCAAACTCCTTTGCAATTTGTCTGCAACTGCTCCGTCTGCTTCAAGAGTGCTCAAACAACAGGGCACTCTTTTCTTACCACACTGAGAGCACTCATTAGCTTGAACTGGAGTCAGGACACCTCACTATTTCTGAAAAATCATTTAGCAAACACAAAGGAGGAACAGATCCAGAACGCAGCCTTACTGTCTCCTTTTTTAACCAAACATTTATTCTGCAAAGATACTCACCACCTCTCTCTGCAGCAGCACGACGTTTTCCTAAGCTTTGGAGACACCGATTATCACGAACTGCAAATACGGAACACCCAAACAGCTAGCTCATACAAACACATTATAATCCTTGATAGACAGAGGGCAGGGAGCCATTACAAACGTACACAAACACAGAAGTGTATGCAATTTGAAAGCAAATTTTAGCTTTTCAGCAAGCAATGAATAGACAATGAGTTATTGTGCACCCTCCTCCCCGCAATTATCATTGCTTTGGAATGCATCTCTCACGAGCCCCGTATCAGTCACGTTCAAGAAGATTTCACTGGCACAAAGTAACGTCTCTTAGAAAATAAGAGGCAGGAAAAATTTCACCTACTGGATCATCTATAGTATACTATTAATTTAATTTGAAGGTTAACCCTCGTGAGTCAAAAGGGCTCATTTTCCAACACCTTTGGTTCATAAGCAAAATTAAAGGAAAATGACAGCATCTAAGCTGTTTCAATAGAGTAGAACTGAATATCCTGTTCTTCTACCCTTCACTGGTTGATGCAGTGAGAGCTTCTCCACACACTTCATTTTAACTACTTGTTTGTGCTCAAACAGATCAGTGGCTGCAACGTATTACCACTGTACACAGAAACCCCCTGAAGTCATGACAACCAAAACATCCTTACACATTCATTCTTTTCAATTTGACTTCTCAACCTCAGGGAAAAAAACGCTGAAGTTGCACAGTATGGCCCCAGAGCATAAATGAGCCTCGGGTAGGCAAAATATACTCCAAAGCTGGACATGATGTTGGTGTTCTGTGTACTGTATATTAAAAATGAAATAACCTCACAGAAGGAAAAGTAAAGCCAAGAAAGAGACGAGACAAGCTTTGAAACTGAGAAGATGGCCGTGCCAGCATCCCATATTGCCCAGATGAAAATACTCTTCTTCCCACTAACAACAATCAACAGACACATTTCGCTTGCAGGCAAAACCTGGCTGCTGTAGTGTAGCTTGGTTTTATTTATGTCCACAAATATTTCAAAAAAATTACAAAATACTCAAATGGAGAGAACACAGAAGTCACGATTTCTGGGTTTCTACTCTGTTTACACTGTGTTATCCCATGGCAAACTACTCATATATACATTAAGCTTCAAGATATATATAAATGTAGCAGTCAGAATGTACACTCTGCTTTAACGGTGCAGTGAAACAAGCTCAACCATGACGACATAGAACAAGAGAGACGTTTCAAAAACACTAAAGCAAAATTAAAAAATAAACTTTTAAAACCGAGGAAAAACAAGAGAGATCTCTTAAAGAAAATCAAAAGGTCTGGGTTGTTTTTAACAGGGCATCGAACAGCAAGATGGCTTCAAAAGCCACTGCAAGTAAAGTTGTAGTTAATCGTAAGTCTAAAATGGAAGAATTTCAGTGCTTATTGGCTGAATGATGCAAAAAAAAAATCCCCAAAATATTGTAATATTTATCTGGAAACAAATAAGTGAGATTGATGAATAGCTTTTGAACTCAGATTGCAAAGCAATACTTCATTGCTTTGAAAATGATACAGAGAGAAGAGGGAGGAGTAGAGGGAATTTGCAAATTTTTCTTAAGAATAACGATAGCTAAAAATAACAGCAGAAGAAAAGATTCAGAAGAAATGGCTGAATGCCTCCAACCTCCCAAATTCCACACAGTAAAAACAGGGAGGGGAGAATTATCTGAAATATGCCTAATTGGACCTTTAAAATCAACGAAGGTGTGCTTTCTGCTGAGCAGACCCATCTTACTGGCTGCTCCCCTTAGCAAAAGTTAAAAACGTTATTCAGAAGAAAACTAGTTCCTAATTCACCTGATCACTGCAGACACCGACTAAAGGCATTGGCTGAAGAAAACCTCACCATCCTTGGCTCTAGACTGACCTCGTGGCTTCCAAATGTCAGAAATGCTAGCTGTTCCTGCTAACGCCTTCAGAGAGTTCACACATAGCAGGTGGAACTGATTAAATGCTACTGCAGTTCCTGAGCACTGAGAAATCTGGAATGGAGAAAACAAAGGTCAGCATCAACGGATAAAATCCTCCTCTCCCTCTCTCGTATACTCTCAATTTAAATGGGCTTAGAATAACCTGATGCAAGGTTTTAATTTGTAAATTGATGTTACTATAATGCCCAACAATAACCTTCGGGCACTAACACCAGCTCTGGATCGAGACCCATGCGGTGGACAAAGCACCGTGCGTGCCATGCCTTCCTTCCATTAGAGCGTATGATTAACTACAATCTTATCAAACATGGCTCAGTACAGTCCTATGACACAACCATCACATTTAACAGTCTACGACGGCAGAGATAGAGTGCTCATGAGTTGAGAGAGGGAATGGGGGAAGTTATGCACCAGCAGAAAACATGGCCAACAGATTCAGATGTCCATTGGTTGCATCACCCTCTGCTCTGGAGAAAAAAAAAAAAAAAAAAGTGGCAAAACAGTAAAAACCAAGCAAACAAAACCAAACAAAACCTTTCTGCCTAGACAGTAAGCAGAGCCGTCTCCAGAATAATGCTCACTGGCCTTCTGTGTGCTCCTCTCCTTTCACCATCCACATGGGAACTAGCCAACAGGAGTTATTCTGCATGGACCCGTAGGCTTGGGAGTCAGTAAATGTTACTGTCCATGTTTTTGATTAATGTTCATTAATAAGTTCCTGAGATACAGAAAACTGGCGGCAGTTAAAAAGTTTTTGCTTACAAAAAAACAAAATTTCAACAGTCAGAGAAATGCAGACTGGTCTCTGCAAAACAACTTTAAGAACGCTGAGTTGCCTAGTCCTCTTTTCTTAAGAGTGTATCAAACACGAGAGGCCAGAAAGAGCAAATCCTCCAAAAATATGCACATGCATACAAAATTCTGGCTGTACTAGTTTGTGCCAAGGAGCATTTTAAAAAAGATTTTAGAACAGATTATTTCTTTGAACATTTGCTTATCCTAGAAGGGATAATCTAAAACCAATGTAGTTAGACTACGTGTCAAAAAGGTAATAGGAAAGAGGTTTATTATGGCCACACTGAAAATTAACCCTTGAAGTAGGCATCAAAAGGGTAAGCTGGTTCCAAGGGACACCTGTACTGCTGAGAAACCCAACTCAACAGAAATCACCTGCAGAACAGAGAGATGTAACACTAACAAAAACAAAAAACAAAAACCAAGAACAGAAACAGTCATTTGCAACATTATCCCTGCAACTCCCTTTAATGCTTATTGTTGATAGCAAACCAAATTTCAAGCTTTTACCCATTTGAAATTATTGATACCCATCGCTCCCTTTAATTAAAGGGATAACTATATATATTTTTTTATTAAAAAATCAACTCTGTATTCTGTCAATACCAGGTAGGAATTCACAACTTGTGATGTTACTGAAAATCAAGATAAACGTTTCTGGAGTTTTGTTTTGTTTTGTTTCTCCCCTCTACCCAAAAAAGTTATTTACAGACTTAAAAAGCCATGCTGCAGAACTGAGCTCTCTTTAAAATTATGAAGATTTCCTACAATGTATTAAAATAAAAGTAGATTTTTATTATTATAGCACTTGGATTCAGAGCTTGTTATGTCACCTACTTGCAATCCTTGTTTTTTTTTTAAAATAGCTATAGATGCATTGAGTGTCTCTTCACGCACAGTGACTTGTGTTGTGAACCTGATTCTAGCACCTACTCAAAACAAACTAGTAAGAAAAAAAACAAGATTGCAGGAAGTTCTCTGAATATTCCACACAGTCCTGTATTTTCAATAGGCTTCTGAATACGTTGTCATGCAGGGAGACCCACACCAGTCTTGAGAAATCTTCTCTACAAATGAATGCTATGCTGATAAGTCTCTACTTGTTGGGTGGTTGTTTCTGCTTTAAATATATAAAGAAATCTTTATAAGATATTCTTTTCCTTTTGTAGCTCTTATTGTATGTAAAAATGTTCCACTCCTTCCCAAGGACTGGGGTTTCCATAGCCAGCATTACAAATAAATAATTTATTACAACTGTTTGTCGCCTTCTTTCTTCAGTCGACTGAAAAAGAAAGAAAACTCATTTTAACAAACGAAGGAGGTGTCATGACACTTCAGTGACAGCTTGTCTTCCTGCTAACCTCACCTGGCTGCCCTGAAGGGAACAGAGGTTGCAAGAGGACTTCTGAGCTTTCAGCACAAAATGAGAACCGCTGTAACAGCAGCGATAACACTGTCTGCTGTGGGAGGAAGCGATGACCTTTCGCTACCGAAGCGCTCCTTACATGTGAGCCAGACCACTAGTGCCAGCTCATCAAGCTTTGGCTTTATCTGCAGCTGCAAGTGAAATGTCAGTCAGCTTCAGGCAGGCTGGCTGCCCCCACGGCGCAAGGCCAGCAGGTAATTTTGGAGAGCAGAAGCAAGGACGGAAACATCAGAGCGAGGCAGTGCAGGGCAGGTATTTAATATGCTGTTTCCTATATATCCTTACAGCCCGCAGACATGCGGAATGACCTTTGCTAGGTGCTGAAGGCTTTTTCTTCTTAGCTGACATATCATTCAGTGGCCATTGCCCACCAGGAAATAAGGTGGTGTCTGATAAGGCAGGCTAAGAGAACCACTCTGCTATCGATACTATACAGCGTTCTAGGCAGAAAGTACTCCTGTGATTCACCTCGGCATTCTCAGCTGTTAATCCAGGATTTTATTCACAGATTTCAACCTCCTTTTGCCTTTCATCATTTCTTAAAATTTAACAGATTTATGGAATTCCTCACCGCTTCCCACTCATAAAACTTTTACCCACCTCCCTCCTGTACTGCTCTCTAGAAGAAACAGCAATGTAGAGGCAGCAATCATACTAAAACCAGTCGGAGGTAATCCTGCAATAAATGACTCAACTGCTCAAGTATTGTGCCGATAATTTGGGCCTAGCTTTCAATCTGCTCTGTCATCTGTGCCAAATTAGGTTTTACTGCAGCTTCACAATCCTCCCCGCGTGCATCAGGACAATACCTCAGCACCCAGTAAGAGAGGAAGTAATTCAGGAAACAAAGAAAAAGAAGGAATGTGGAGAAATGTGAAAGAAGCCGTAGCACCTCTTAGTCTCCAAAAGCCTTTGTGGCACCTCTCACCTGTAATAATCTTCCTGACTTGGTAGATGACCACCGTGCATGTGAGGATGCCCGTGCAACCACTGCTGCTCCATTGCCAGTCTTTGCAGCTCTGCTGACTGGGCGTGCATGGCCTGCAGTTGGTGGGCTGCCGACATCGGAGGTGGAATGGCACCTGGCAGATCCCGTGGGTAAGGGGTACCTGAAACAGAGAGAGCTGCATGCTTTCCAACACTGTTTTTTGTTTTTTTTTTTTTGCTATGAGGTCTGCAGAGCTGTCCACCCTCTGCCCCCAAACCAACACACCAAAACAAAACCCAGCTTCGGGTTACAGCTCAACTCCACCAACTCCCCCTCCTAGGAAATGCTAAGACCCAGAGGAAAAGATGACAGTTCAGATCAAAGGGCAGCCTCCGAGAAGGACCATAAAATGCTCTCACCAAAGACTGGATGTCGGAGCATTTCATGCTCATGAGGTGGCTGTCCTAGCAATGGGTTGGGGATGGTCCCAGGTGGGTAGGGAAAGCGTGCCAAATGGGGTCCAGCTGCTAAAGGATCCACCAGCGGGTGAACAGGTCCTGCTGAACCTTTAGAAGAAGCAAAGAAAGAAAGCAATCAACTGCTTGGGGAACCAACACTCACTGTTGGGAGATCAAAAGCCCTGTTACCACTTGAGCAGGATCAGCATTTGGCCTAACTGGCGTGTAATTACCAGGAGCTTAGCTCCATCCAATTCGAAACCCACTTTTCTATCCTGAAGTGTTTGAAGTGACATCTGCTTGCCAAACAGTCTTAATTGTCACAGCAACAACACAGGGCTTTCAATTTCAACAACAAAAAGAAATCCACCAAGTGACAGGGAAAAAAAAAGAAATCAAATAGAAAAACCACCTAAACTCTCACTTTCAGACACTGCTGCTGCTGTCCCCATGCACACTGCAGCAGTGGCTGTGATCTGACCTGCTCAGACTAACAGAGGCAAATCGAGATGTTGCAGTGAAATCTGTTTAACACCGAAGACTTAAAAAAGTCTGCTCTTACTTTATTTGGTCTTGCAAGATCTCTCCCCTGTACAACTTTTTTTTAAGATTGCTTACTGTAACTGTATTTTCCCCATATGCTCAGAGTGGTTTTTGGCTAACACCTTAGGCTATGTCACTGAAAAAACAATCTGCTCTTCAGTCTTTACCTCTCAGCCCCTTGTTCTTCTCTCTACCTACCACTGAATTGTTTCAGAACAAATAACTGGGCAATATCTAGAGCTACCTGCAGAGGGGTGTTAAAGGAGTTACCCAACAACAGGATCCTTCCAGAGACATGATCTATGACAAA
Source organism: Netta rufina (assembly GCF_964035555.1). NCBI lineage: Eukaryota > Metazoa > Chordata > Aves > Anseriformes > Anatidae > Netta > Netta rufina. The sequence goes on from NC_140146.1 coordinate 6,782,907, forward strand.
TTTCTGCTATCAAGGGGATATAGAAACCTGCCTGAAACTGTGCCAGTCCGTAATTTGCACAATCCACAGCTGATGGCTTTCAGAAGGCTGATCCTCACGGCTATCATCTCCCACCTGTAACCCTCCCACCACTTCATCTCACAAGACACCTCTGATTGCCTTACTGTACAACTCAGCTTCTGCACCAGCACTCCAATTCCTTCCCTGCTCCAAAAAGCAGACATCCCAGCCATGTTCAATGCATATGCTCCAAGGCAAAGCATGCTATATTTATTGCACAAGCAGTACGCTTGTACCCAGCTGCACCAGGAGCCAGGCTCCGAGTACTTGGACTTCCTTCACTTCCTTACTTGGCTGCTACTGCACCTGATGCCTTGCTTGCTATGTTCTCTCCAGTCTACTACCAGAAAACCAGAAAAATTCTGCTTAGTGCCAGACTCCTGGCATGCTCAGAGGAATAACCACATAGCTTAGTTCAGAAATGAGCAAGGCACCAATTCATTTTTGACACCATTAAATACCTTGGGAAAAACTTCTCTACACGTAAGTATGCACCGTAACTAAAAGATGCCAACCCATAAATTTAGATGGTTCTTCTGAAAATTGTGACAGGCAATTTCAGATCAACTCAAGCTACGTGGTTGGCATGTCAAATGGCTAGAGATGGAAGTCTCTTCTCACAGTGTTTTTAAAAGCTCCTAACTACTGCCCTGCACCCTTCCAAAAAACAATGGTTTGCATTTTTTGCATTTCAGGTATCACAACCTCACACTGTTCAAAAGTCAAGTCATATCAAAAAACAAAATAAAAAGAGATTTTGTTACATGGAATTCCAGTTCTACTGCTCACGAGAGGTTCCCCATGTGCCGGGGCTCACCTTGATGCAAAGGATCCTGCTGATGTAGGTGTAAATGCGAATGTATGTGTGAGTGTTGGTGATGGTGAGGCGTGACGTTGAACATCTGGAGCCGTGCCAATGGGTCATTTGTCAGCGATGCCATCCGCTCGGCGTGTATTCTCTCTGCTGCCAGTCTGTCAGGGTAGCTCATTTCAGGCCGTAACTGCGGGCCTGCCAGTGCAAGTCTCTCTCTTTCCAGCGGGTTCAAACCCGGGTGGAAGGAAGCAAACGGGTGAGGTCCTGCCGTTGGGGGAATAGTCAGTGCACCGTGCCTGGCAAAATGCTCCATGGGGTTAGTTGCTGGGTGCAGTGCGTCGAGCTCTGGGGGCTTCACCTCAAAGCCAGGTTTCATCCTCTCTCTCAACTCCCTTTCCCGGATTTCTCGCTCCCGGATCTCCCGCTCTCGCAGCTCTCGTTCCCGGATGGTGGGGTCCACGTTGTAGAGGCCAGGCATGTGGTAGGCCAAAAGCGGATCGGTGGGGTTCAAGGGGACAAAGAAGGGATGATTACGGTTTGTTGGTGACATGACGTGAGGACGGGCGTACTCGCTCAGTGTTCGTAAAGCAGGTGTATCTGGACCGATGTAGGGTGGCACGGCAGCGATGGTTGTTGGTGGAGGTTCAAATGAAGGTCTCATGTGTGCTGGCCCACTGAGCTGAGACTCCCCAAGACGGCCTTCATGGGAGGAGCTGGACACCTTCTGCTGATTTTTAAAAAAAGGGATTTTTAGTTCAACACACCGGGCTTAAGAACACAAGCATGCACTTCCCTTGTTGTGCTTCAGGCTCCAGGAGGGGCTAAGTTCAGCCTGCTGAGCCTTCTGACTCCTGTTACGTGTGCTCACTCCACTGTGCTTTGGAGAGGAAATGGGTTCTGTCTAGCTTGTAAGGCCATAAGATAGCTACTTTGGAGTGGCAGCCTCAAAGCTCACTAACTGCCTTACAGTTAGCAGAGAAGCAGCTCAGTGGTGCACGTCACAGCTCTGGGCAAAGGCTGCCTGCTACGTGCCACTGCAGACACCTGGTCCTGTTTGCAGCGTGTTCTTCCTCTGCTCTCCAAACCCACTTGTATCCCAAAACTTACTAAACCCAAGGAAACTCATCTCCACGATGTGCAGCACAACAAATTCCACTCCTTCTACGGGAATTCCTCTGCATCCTGCTCTCCCCACCTGTACAAGGGCAGCACAGCGCTTCTGCGGAGGGCAATAAGCACAGTTTACCCATGCAGTTTTCCAAGGATTTGTATCCCCTAAATAAAGCCAGGTTCCCATACATGACATATCCCTTAATGGACAGATGCTACACCCTCACTTTTATCATTCTATAGAGACACACAGCTATGATTCACATCTCTGAAAAGCACTTGGGAAGATTGCAGCACCTTGTTTTCCAGCATCAGTAATGCATTACCAACCTCCCAATTCTGTGGGCCCAGATGTAATCATTCCTTTCCAACAGGCCACAAAAAAATAAAAAAGGATTAGCTGCACTGGCTTTTTATACTGAGACTGGCGTTTGGGTCTTCCCAGGATAAAGAAGCAATGTGCCTTTAATCAAGTTTACTTCAAATTTAAAAAAGCTTTCAGATCCCTTTTCAGCAGACAGCAATCTCGTGCCTGCACTGCAAAGGTAGCAGAAGTTGCACAAAAGAATTCATTACATCTGCACATGCGGAGGGCTTGCTTCTCATACCCCAACTCGCACTGCAGGTGATGTACACGCTTGGCCCAAGTAGGCCCAGCTGCACTGGCTTCCCACATGCCAAGAATGGATGGGGAGTAGAAACTCACCAACTTAAAGAGGAGAAAGTGACCATCCAGATCAGATCCTATCACGCCAACCCTCTCCAACAGCTTTTAACCACAACTAAACTTACCGCAGCCCTTTCTGCTTCTCTTTCCCGCTCCCGTTCTCTTTCTCTTTCCTTCTCCTTTTCTTTCTCTCTTTCCCGTTCTTCTCTTGCTTTCTGCTCTGCTTCCCTTTTGGCCTTTTCAATGGCCTCTTCTCGCTTCTTGGCCAGTTTGGATCCTGCCAGAGGCATGAAGTACAAATCTGTTCTTGAGCATGAGTTGTAGCCACGGTCCAGGTGCTTATAGAACCTGAGAGAAACAAAACGGGAAGGGTTTAACTCTGTCAAGGGTACAAGAATCTCAGGTTTAAGAGCCTCAACTCTGACAGAAGCTTATTTCTCACGTGCATTTAAAATGTTTCTCCCACAGCATAAACAGACAAGATTTTGGTTGATTTCCAATAAATCAGCAAACCAAAGGACAACAACTAGTAGACAAAGGAGAATTTAACCATGAAAAATCTCCACTCATGCAACTCAGGAAGCATTATGGCAAAAACTACACATAGGAGGCAGGAAGGTTGGCGTATCTGAATCCTCTGATCTTAGCCATCTTTGGGAAGGGTGGCAGGGAACACAGGCACTGCTTAATGGCAGAGCCTGTACAGTAGAAGGAAGCCTTTAACAAACTCTTTTCTTGCCCAAAAGGAAGGCAATTAAATGTGGGTTCTGCTTCCAGGTCAGTTAGAGATACCTGAACTTCACTGGAACACCAAGCAAGAGAGACATGGATGTACCCAAAAAGCATACGTACAAGGAAAGACGGCGCATTAAGGGAGGAATTAAGAAGGTTGCTGACAACCTCCATACCTGGCCGACTGACTGGCGTGACTCGGTGTATCCACCACGGTAGGCTCTGGTGATGGACTTCGGGGTGGAGGAGGAGGGCTCTCTGGTTCCTCAGCCTCATCTGGGACTTCTTCCTTGATCTGAATGGGTGGCAGCGTGCAGGATGTCACCACTGGCACGTTTCCACTAGAAGCTGCTGACGTGGAGATGGAGGTCTGCAGCGGGATGCCGGGCACAGCGGGCGGCGTGGAGGTGGAGGGGCAAGAAGGAGGCGTGATGGAAGGCGGGCCCCCGGGGACAAACGGGTGCTGAGAAAAGGGCGGCTGGGAAGGTACCTGGTGGAGTCCGGAGGGGGGGTGGCTGGCAGCTGGGGGGAGGCTCTGGCTCTGTGTCAGGACGGGAGGCTGGGCTTGCGACGACTGCAGCGGCTGGCTCTGAGGCATCAGCTGCAACGGCGGAGGGTGCGCAGATGGAGGGTGATGGGTTGAGAGGGAGCTGAGGGGCTTGAGAGCAGGCGGCGGCGGCAAGTTGGAGTTCATGGAGAACGGAGAAGGGCCGGAGAGATGAGGGGGGTGCTTGTGAGACGGAGGGGTGGGAAGCTGAGGGATCGGGGTGGTAGGGGGAGGTTTGATGTGAGGCATGGCCATGGGCGCGGGGGGCAGCGGCTGCTCCCGCGGAGGCTGCGCCTGCTGCAGCGGGGTCGCGGCCGGCAGCGCGGGCTGAGCCACCTGCACCTGGAGAGCCGAGTGTGAATGGGACGGCGCTTGGGTCTGGAGGGGAACCTGAGACTGCGACGACTGAGTGGGGAGCGAAAACGGCTGGGGAGGCACGGGATGAGGCAGGAGAGGCTGGGCCTGCAGGCTGTGAGGGGCGGGCTGCGCCTGGCCGTGGAGCGGAGGCTGCGAGTGGGGCTGCGAGGAGGCAGGGGGAGGCTGGCTCTGAGCCACGCTCAAAGGCTGCAGGGGCGGGTGAGGCGACGGCAGTCTCTGCGGGTGTAAAGCGGGGGCTTGCTGGATGTGAGAATGAGGAGGTGGTGGCGCGGGGGCCTGGGGCTGGCTGGGGGGCTGGGATGCCGACGGCGAGACCTGCGGCGGAGCCGCAGCAGCGCTCGAGGCTGCTGGCAGCGCTGCTGGTAGCTGGGCCGATATCGGTGGCGTGGGAGGAGGAGCCTGGCCGGAGCTGCTCTGAGCCTGGAGCACTTGAGGCTGTGCCTGCAGCACTTGCTGCTGAGCGGAGGAATCCGAGTCGCTCTCATTGTCTTGAGGGCTGGGGATGCTGGGTGACGTGCTCCGGTTGTCCTGGTCGATGTCCTTGGGATCACTGCTGCCCTCGTCATTGACGCTGCGGCTGTCAGAGCTCTCGCCTTCGCCCTCGCCCTCCGAGGGAGAGTTCGGCCGGCTGATCTCCTGCAGGAGAGAGGGAAAAGCAATCAGCGTGTGTGAGAAAGCTGCACACAGAGCACCACCAGCCTGTGAGGGATGCTGAAGGGCAAGTACCACCCTCTGAATCTCACAGGACTTAAAGCAGCAGAGGCAATGCCACTGCAGTACGCTGTCAGCTCTCAGCTCCCCAGTACAGGAGAAAGATGGACAGACTGGAGTGGACACACTCCTATCCATGGAGTGAACCTTGTCAGATAAGCACTGAAAAGGCAACCTAAAAGTAATTCAACTGAGCACTGATAGCATTAAATTAAGATAACTCCAGTGTTTTTTTTTCTAACTTGTTACAGAAGAGGCAAAGACAAATGCCAATTAAAAAAAAAACAAACAAAAAAAAAAACACAACAAACTGAGTGTATGTGTTTAGAAATAAACCACCTACGTACCTATATGGCTGATCCTAAAACAAACACAAAGACTCCTGAACTCACCCTGTGTTGTTCCACAGTTTTCCAGCAGAAGGAACACGTTACAATATGGGTTGCTTTCTAGCCACAGATTAAGTAACAATTTGCTGTGGCTTAAATTGATTTTGTGTTTTTGGTTTGTTGGTGGCTTTGCACTCCCTCCCACTCTGAAACTGTTCCCCAGAATGGGAATGCTCTTCTGCGGGACTCACTTGAGTTTTGGATTTTTTGGCACTGGACCTGTCCGGCTCCTCTGTGTCAGACGCTGCCTTCTCCCGCTGCCTCTTGGAGTTCTTGAGGGGAGAAGATACCTCTTCCTTGATTTTCTGCCACAAATGAAGCAAAACAGAGCAGTTACCAGTAATGGAAGCGCAAAACTAAACTGAATGCAAGGCAGAGCTATCATGTTTAGTACAAATAAATGAGAAGGGCTCCTAGGGAGCAGAACCAATCAGGAGTTGGGATCGTCAGTATGTGACACCAACCTAACACATGTACCTCTGTCCAATTACAGGCTGCAGGGGAATCTGTTCTGGAGCTGCTGCTGCTGCGTTCCCCCATCTGCCAGCAGCAGCTCCCAGAAGCCCTTCACCTACATTATGCTCTAACCACTCCCTCTGGAGGTCAAACTTCAGCCAGGATTCGAAACAAGGCTACAATTTCACTGCTGCAGGCAGAAACCCAGGGGACAGTTTGGGCTGCAGACATTTCTGACACAAACTAGCAGGCACAAGTAACATGTAAAGCATTCCTCAGCACACGGACATTGTCTCAAGCTTTGAATGCAAAGGAATATTTTACACAGAACAGTTGTCTTTCCACCTTTAGCTTTGCAGAATCGGTTTCACCAAGAAGTCAGAACAGATCAGCTGGCTCAATGTACTCTAAAGGAGACCAACACCAGCAGTTAACAGAGGATGAAGCAAGAATTTCTGCAGCAGACGAGTACCAGATAAGCCTCCTTCTACTAAATGAGGGTCTTCACTCCTGATACTCTAAGAGGCTTAGCCCCTCAAACACAGGGCTACCAGGGAGTAGCTATTACAAGATTCCTGCCTGCTTTAATGGCCTGGGACGCTTTCACACACCTTGCAATTACCTAACCTACCTTCATATTTGCTAAGTCTTCAGTATTGTCATGTGACAACTTGTCCCACACTCCTTTTTTTTCTCTTTAAAACAAATATTTAACTTGCTACTTTCAATTTACAGTGCTTAATGCAAGCTTCCCTCTTCATCTAGCTGCGTTTCTTCAGTGCTCTCTTGGAAAGGCACTTATTGAAAGAGACTAAACTGTCAGCCTGCTCCGAAAATCAAGCAAATTGCATACAGAAAAACAGTACCAGAAGTAGTCTCAATTACTACATATTCATATTCCTTTATAAATAAAGATTAAGTACTGCTTAAAAAAACACACAAAACTGTCTACTTGTCTCAGATATAACATTGCTGATCTGTATTACCTCCATCAGCCTAATGCTTGCATTTGCATCTGAAAATGAAGGATTAGTTTATCATGCAAGCAGTAAGGTTATGTGGGGATACTTCAACAGCTTTTATCGCTACACATCCACAAGCACAGGAACAAAGCATCAGTCAGATGCTTACCATTACATCTTTTGCTTATGTATACAAGTAGGAATTTCTAGGTCACTGATAGATTCCCTGGCCTGCTAGAATCTGCATCTTATTTAGCCAGTTGAAGGGGCCTCAGGTGTCCAGCCCTAATGCAAAAGAAGGGGGAAATTTTACCTTGGTGGACTTCTTCACCGAATCTGCTTTGCTGTCATTACTGGAGGTGCTGGCAGCACTGGGAGAGTTGCGGCCACTGGAGCGGATGTCTTCATTAATAGGTGAGGCTCTACCATCAGGGCTGGCTGGCTGCTTTTTACGACCACTACGTAGTGTAGACATCTATTTGTGTAACAAAAATAAACCAAGTTAACACTTGTCCAACTTCTTATTTTCTTGTGTCTTACAGAAAAAACGTAGATGGTACATTCCTGGTAAGAACTTGAAAGATGAAAAACCAAGAGCACTGAACCTTTCTGCAGTTTTTCCCTGGAAGTTCATCTGGGCTTAAAAGTAGAGGAGGCAAATCCTTAATATGCCCATGCATATTAAACACTGGTTATTTTATTCAGTAGTGTCTGGGAGACATGAGAACAGTATAAAGATGTTCCCACGGATGCTGCTGTTTGCATGATGAATTTTCTTCATAAAATGTGCACGCAGGTTTGTAAGTGTGCATCCACACACAGGGGATGGGTGGAGGGGACCCTGATGTTCCATAAAAGAAGTCTATCCGTTGTCCAGAAGTCTATCCAATAATTAATGCTGTTTCCCTCCCAGTGTAGCAGTTTTTTCGGTGACAGGCTACCATAAAACCAATGAAGCCAACCTTACCTGATTACATAGCCTCAGAAGGTATTGAGAAGCAATGGTCATATCAGCAAGATCAGAACAACGGAGAGGGGAGGGCAAGGAACAAAAGCCATCACCACAAACTCAAAGCAAACATTAAATTAGCCAGAGCTGCCATCCAAGTTCTCACAAGTGACTTGCACACAGGAAGGATCTTGGCATTTCACAGCAAGTAAAACCGCTCTGACAGAGCACAATAACCACAGGAACCAACAACAGCTGTCTGCAGGCAAGAGACTAACTCCAGTGGGACCACATGAATAGCACTGAAGTTTTTAAAGCTCTTCCTTTAAAATAAGCCCAAAGGTTTACCTCAGACCCAGCTGGAAGGGTAAAATGGTACAAAATCTGTAATGAAAGCACATGCCATGGCAAACATGCACAAAAGAGGAAACAACGGTTGTTTCAGGCCACCTTCCTCCAGCCAACACCTCCTCTTTACAGAAGATGAAATGTGAAGGAACCAAAGGTGTTAAGCCTACCGAGCCTCGACTCCGCCTTGTCCTCATGCTATGCTTTCCACTAAGTCCATCATCTTCCTCTTTGACAGGCTTAAACATAAAGGGTGGAGGGTCTACGGGTTTCTCAATGGGCGGCAGCTCTCCGTACTTTTTGAAGTGAATGCGACAATCGGTGCACAGTAAGATGTTTTCTCGGCCGCCGTGGTGCCAGTCCTTGGAGGCTTGGGGCAGGAAAAGTGACAGCTTAGAAATGAAATCTACTAGATATTCAGCACAAGCAAATTACATTATTTGAAGGAAAAAAAGAGAAAAGAAGAAAGGCACACAACAACCAGAAAAGTATCTGCTTTTCTATAGGCAGCTAAGTCCTGGAGAACTTTGTCTTGTTGCAGGCTTAGTCTGTCTTCCAGCACACATCTCCTTCAGTGCTCAATTTAAAAACTGTTCACTTAAGCAACTATATCTTTGAAAATAACAAGTCTCAGCTGCTCTCCCTGGGAACTAAAAGGCAGCTACTCTTCTCCAAAGCTGTGGCTTCTAGAAGAGAAGTGAGCTGTGAACTTCTCATTTCCTTTCCTTACATTGGGGCTTTCACCACACCGTGCATGTGCCCAAACATCTGGAACACTTACAGGAAAGAAGCTACTGCAGAAGAGCACTGGTGCAGTATTATTAACTTTTGTATGTGACAGTCACAGTCCAATGTCGATTTGCTATATCACAAATGGATTATATAAAGAACTCTGTTTACAGCAGTAGATTTTACTGTCTAAATGGTTACTTCCCAAGACTCTCCTCTGTCACTGCAATAGTAATTTGCGATGGTAAATCATGATTAACTCTGCTATGAATGCTGCCTATTTTGGCTGATTCAACCCCATTTTTGAACATCTGTACATGCACAAGAACTGCTCTGGCTTGGATGAACCTGCATCAGATAAGTGGCAGCAGATGGGAGGGAAATAGAGCAATGAGTCAGGACGTACTGGTTGTGAAGCAGTGGCGGCAGGCGTAGCCCTTCAGCTCCTGCTCACTGTCCTCGCTGTCGAAGTCATCTTCACTGGCCGAGCTCAAGTCCACTGAGTAAGTAAAGAACAAGGAGAGAAGAAGGAAAAAGATTCAGCATGATCTTCTGTTTCTGCCTACCTGGCTGAAATAGCCATTAATATGATACTTCTTGCATAAGGTCTGTGCCTTCCTGTAATCACCCTGCCTTGGCCGACCATCCTATCAGATTTTGCAGACTAACAAGGACAGGGCTGGTCAGCCTACAGATTAAAAAGCATTCCAGGAATGCATCAAATGATACAATCCACAGAACTTTTGATTCACTATATGATACTTTTCCAATTAAGTTGTTCAAATACTGTTCGTGCTGCTGAGGGAAGCTGTATTCTTAAAGCACAGTTTACGAGAGAAAGGAGGTTTGCACCTAAAACCAGTCAAATTTACAATCAAACAATATTCTGTATCTAACTCATAGCTCATTAGACTTCATGGACAGACACCGTGGTTGCCTTTCTGGTTTTTATTTTGTTTTTAAACTTCATCTTCAAAATCAGATGGGGCCTGCTGTTGTACACCTAAACCACTGAAAATCTGCAGCCACCACAAAAACTGTACCCTCCCTCATCTTCTAAAACAACTTGCAACAAAATCCTTCCTTACAGAGAGTACTGCTTTTTTCTAGCCACTTGCTATAAATTCACAATGGAATGGATCTATAATTTCTCATAAGCACAAAACCCTGTCTAGGATATCATTCTGATGCGTGGCTTCTTTTGTTCACATCTTTAATTAGAAAATAATTCCTTGATGCAAGAATAGTGTTTTTCTAAAGGTTTTGAGAGGATACTTTGTCATACATGCACATTACAGGGAGTTACAGCACTTGCCACCAGTGCTTGTCATCAACTCATTACCCTTCTAATCAACGCAGGGTCCATTTAGCAACACCAGCTGCTGGCACTACCACATTTTCTACACTCATTCTCGCAGGTGTTTAAACCTTGACTGCAAAATTAACATCAGGCTAGAACTTGGTTTCTTTTACTCAATTTTTATTCTTATTCTGCAGTCAGCTGCATATGGATGGGAGCTTTCAGCCACATGAAGTGCTGAGTGTCTTGGATCGAGCTGGTAAGAGTCAAGATCCACACTTGCGTGCACAGAAAGCAGCAATAAATCCTATCACCTTCAGCACAGAGCAGCTAATAGCTGTCTCTATTACCTCACCGCTACCCTCTCCACAATTCTCTGTCTTGCCTTGCTCACCACATCCTCTACCTCCCTCTATGAATAAGACTGGGCCAACTCTAGACCTCCAGGTAGTGCCTTTTCTTTAGAAGGTGCTGGGTTTAGTTCACAGAAAACCTTCGAACTCACGGGGTAACCTCACCCTTTCATGTAAGGGTATAGGTTGGTGTATCCATACGGACATTACTAATCATAATCCTCTGCAGCACAGCACATTTCACTGGTTTGGGTAATTATTCTTTGTTTAGAACCTTCTGCTTCAATCGAGGCTGAAGTACTTCTCAGCCAGGCGCCGATACAGGAGTGCTGACTGCAGCACAGACCGCGATGAAGCAGAAGGTACGGGTCACCAAGGAAGGATGAAAAGGGATAGGGCTCCCTTCTTTTTTACATTTTCTCATTCCCATTACCGTAATAGGCCTGGAGAAAGTGCAACACAAAGCCAAGACAATTCAGTACACAGCACTTGCTGATCAAAGCCGCCTACCACATTCCAGCATAATCATATAGGAACAGGAGAGGGCAGCTGCCTGAACTCCATTTCCTTGCTGCGTTCACTCGGAGGTACAGCACCATTACATTACTGTTGCTCCCTGCATCTAAACAAAGATAAATGCATTGCTTTTAGCTTCCACTTACAGAATTCGCTGGAGGGGGGCCTGGAGGGAGTGTTGACTGGAGTGGAAGCAGTTCGAGTTTTAATTCTCCGAAACACAGCCTGTCTTCGATGCCTACGGTGGGCTCGAGAACTTGCTGCTTCAGGGGTTTTCTTCCAATAGTAATAGAAGGTGATTAGTTCTCCCTGCAAATACAGAAGGAATATGTTAGAGGGGCACGCAAGCCTGGTTTGTCAGCTTTTTTCCTTCCTTTCGCTCTATAGACGTGCACGTGTATTTCTGTATCTCATGATGCATTTCAGCCAGACAAAAGAATTCCTTAGATCCAACAGAAAAACCCTCACCGTTTTTTGCTTGCTTTTGGCAGGGAAGGAACAGAAGGAAGCAAGTACCTCCTCACCCCCCTCTACCTCCTCATCCTTTACGAGGAAGGATGGGGGTGCTGAGGTCTCCAGCCTGCCCTGGATGCTGCTGGCACTGCTGGGCTCAGCAGTTCAGAAGGGGGTGCCCTTGCTTTGCTGCAGCATCCTGCACACACGGGAGGCTCTGCGTCCACACCGGTACCATCTTTCAGTAGCTGTCAGAACAAAACCCCGAGAACTGCCACAAATTCTCTGGTATTTACAGAAAGAGGAAGGATCGATGCAAACAGACACGGCCATTTTGCCAACCTACATTGTGCATACAGGTATTTTTACCAGATTGCTGCTTAAGGAGCTGAAAGTTAGAATAAAAACACATTCAGCAGAAGTCTACAACCATAACACTCAACCATACCGCAGCAAATCGTGTTTTAATTTGAATATATATGCCCACATCTAAATTAATTAAGCAGTTAAAAGAGCTCACCTAGAGAAATGAGCGATAATTCCATAGCATAATGAACCTGGCTTACATTCAAAAACTGGAGCGGCTGCCATTCAAACTAGCGGATGCGACGCGGAACCAAAGAACAGCATGTGGTTTTAATCTCTTTTCTCTTACTTTGAAACCCCATCATTTCCTGGCGACTTGTCTGCCTCTAAGGTAAAAAGGTGTTGTTTCTTTTAAGTCGCAAGAGGAAGCGGAGAAGTTCTAACCAGCCCCTTAAAAAATCAACATCAGAACAAACATACCTGAATTGCCCACAAAAAGGGTGCCTTTGAACTGCATTTTATGTGATCTAATAACATAACCTCAGCCCGCTCTCTGTGGGGAAATCCTGCAGCCTTTACTCTGGGCAGATCACTCAAGTTGACTCTAATAAAGACACACCCTTAATCCAAACTCTCCCAAGGGCCTCAAACAAGCAATTACAGCCATAACTAACATCTGTAACGCCAAAACACTTGTAAGACAAAAGGAGGATGTTGTTCTAGACGTTAACTGCTGACATTTGAGACACTTAGGAGTTATATCAATGCCTCATTTAAAAATAGAAGCACCAGGAAAGAGCACAACCGCAGTTCTGATTTCTGGTGAAAGGCACGGAGATGCGTTTTTAATCTGCTCCGCTACAGACCGGGACTGATGCTGCTCATCTCCACCGCAGACCTTGGATGATATTCACACCAAATCCTACCCAGAGCGGTGCTTGGCGGGGAGAAGTGATGAAAGCGCATCGTTACACCCAGTTCTACACTCTAAAGGACAAAAACCCTAACGAAAAAATCAATCTTTTACTGAAGATACTCTAAAACCCAGGAGGGAAATGGGTACAGGCTGCAGATGTTCAAAGGCACCGGCTGGCGACGAGCACTCAAGCCGTGGCAGGTCGAGGAGGAACGCGGAGTCCTGACACGCAGCACCGTGCTGTGCTGCTGCGTGCTCAGCCCCGTGTGTTTGCTTTAGAAATGCCATTTTGCTTCATTAAAAGTGGGCTCAAAGTCCACCAGCACAACTGTTTGTCAAACTGAGGCTACGACCTGAGCCAGGAGGCAGGCGAAGCTCTGCAGAAAAGCTCCCGCAGTGATTTTCGGTGGCAGAAAGTCTCTTGGAAACGACAGCAGCCAGTTTATCCATCCCTCCATCCATCCGTTTCTATCAAACCTCAGGTGTCAGCACCAAGGAACAAGTCAGTAAATCCCCTGTCTGCACGTCAGTGAATTAACGTGTCCTCTGACATATGGCAACGGCGGAGTGCAAACCAATCTGTTTTCTTCCCATCATAAAAGAGAAGTGGGAACCTATCGGAGCTCTATTTACACGTCGCAAACCCATCAGGTCCCAAGGGGGGGTTAACAACTTACGCATGTGCTGCATCATAAAACAAGCATAAAAAAAAAAAGAAAGAAATGGGGTATATTTATGAAAAATGCCAGTTTCATCATCACAACACTTTTACCCCCCTGAGACCCTCTCAAAACCATGCTCTCGGCCGTGCTGATAAAGCTGAAACAGAAGTTGAATTCAACAATTAATTTTGCTGCATCTCTGAAATCCGAACCTGCGAAATGACCGGAGAATATTTAATTTATTATCAGACTGCTGCAGCGACGTGACTCAGCGAATGACTCAACTTTCTGACAAAGCCGGAGGAGGAGAAGCCAAAGAGGAAGCACGGAGAGAAAATGGCAGAGTGATCCACACAGGGCAGACGGGCTACGCTGGAAAAACTCCACGCCAGCTCTTCTCAGCCACCTGGCTATCTGCTACTACATTGTCTACCTACGGGATTAAAGGCTGGAGTGGAGCGAGCCTGCAAGGATTAGAAACGCGTCCTGGTGACTGCATGGGTGGCAGCAGCTCGAGCACAAAGGGCTGTGTCGGGAGAGCTTTGGTTCTCCAAAGAGGGAGGAAAACAGCTCCCAGCTTCGCTGCAAGGGAAGTCAAATGAACGTTAATCAAACATGCAGAGCGTGCGCCGCCAAAACCCATCGCACATAAATTCAGGGAACAAAAGCTGCTGCAGAAATCAATAGCCTACTGAAACATTAACACAGGCGAGCATTGATCAAAAGGCCCTTTTACAAAAGGCAGCCTTGCAAATTAGCTGCTGTTTTTGCTTGCAAGCAAACAGAGGAGCATAAATGCTGCTGACATGAACGGCCTGTAATGATCGTTTGGCTCCCGGCGAGCTCCCCTCACCTCTCCGCGAGGTCTCGCAGCTGCCACACTCGGCACCTCGCAGTGTGCTAAAAACACACCAGGTAAAGCTCACCAAACCATCTCTGCTGCACCAGCACGTCCCCAACTTGAGACCCCAACACTGCCAAACCCCGGGGATAGATTAAGGAAGGGAGGAGACTGCCGAGGTGACCGCCACCTGAGGTGAGGTCTTGGTTGATGGAGGAGGAGGAACACAAATTGCACGGGAGGTTTTGGAGGGCTGCATGCCCTGAGGGTCATCCCCTGACCATTCCAGCAGCCTGAAGGGCGCAGACTGGCCAGAGGAGGCTGCTTTTGCAAGAAGGACCCTTTGATTGCTTCCATTGCCCTCTTCTCCTGCCTACAACCAATATGTGTCCCTGTTGCATCAAGCTCTGGGACCAACACCACGCTAAAGCAACCCTCAACGCAGGTGAAAGTGAGCAACACCAGCACTCACCGAAGTGCCTCTCAAAGCACCCCAAGTTCACTCAGGACTTTATCGCTACCTTCCCTCCCGAAGGCTCCTGACAGAGGGGCCGTGCTCCTCGCCAGGTTCAGCTTTCATCAATTTTGAAACCCCTCTGGAGCTCACAGCTCCTCAAATCTCCTGCCTTCTCCTGCCAAGGCCATTTCACCCCACGTTGTAGGCACACAGAAGAAAGTCATGCTTCATCTCCTTTTACATCTGTGCTGGGGATTATGTTTAAAGAGAAAGGAACGGTTCAGATCCACTCCATCAGCAGCCGACAGCAGCACGGCTTCCTCTGCAGTTTGGCTCTGGAGCCAGGATTAATTCCTTGGCACCAGGGCACCCTTCTGACCTCTCCCCCACCAGTTCCATCCCCTGCCCTCACCTTGCTAAAACATTTAGCAGCTCAGCCCAGCTCTGCAGCCACGTTGCAGGACAGCAGGGCAGCCCTGGTTAACTCTTCCCCGCCTTTCCCAAACTGCCAGCAGGCAGAGCGCGGCCTGCCCTGCCTTCTCACTTCTTATCAGCAGTTTTCAAATGTAAAATACACAGTACAAGCTGTGCCCTGTGTTTGTGTTTAGTCTTGCCTTAGGTAAACACAGGATTAACACTGTGTGCTCGCTGCTGCTGTGAGAGGCCCCGGCAGCCCCGCTGCAGCAGCCCGCTCCTACAGCGCTGGCACGAATGCATCAACTTACCTTCAAGTATCTGTTACGGCAAAACAGAGTGAGCAAACACAATAATTGCTGGTTAATTTCCCCAGGGCCCAGCTCTGTCAGGAGGAGAAAAAAAAAAAATAATCGGGGAGGGGGGTAGCTCGACTGTAATTAAACAGAAGAGGTAAACAACAACTCCTTTTGGGGGCCATAGGGGCAGGCAGGGCAGCAGGAGGGGAGCAGCTTGTCCAGCTGTGGTTGTAATGAATTCACCATCTTCCTGCAATGCAGCCCGATTTTACTCACTCAGGCCACTTCAACGCAGGTCCCGTGGTGAAAAGAGTCTCCAGCACCTTCCTCGTGCACTGAGCCCCCTGGGCACGACCAGTGCTGGTGGGAGCATCTGCTCAAGTGTCTGGGTGCCAGGGGGCAAAGCGAGACGGGGGCAAATCGAAACAAGGGGAGAAAATCAAGGCAAGGGGCTACCCATGCCCAGCCCTGTGAAATGGCAGCTTCCTAGCACCCCAGCCCAGCATCCTGAAGCTTCCCGACCCCGACACAGCCCAGGAGGGATCGGTGCCCCCATCACACACATCTCCGTGCCCCAAATTGGAGGAGACCGAGTACAGAAAAACCACAGCAGGGCCAAGGAAGCGCGGCACCGAGGTTCAGTTCAGCAGGGTCGGACCTCGGCGTTTTTACAGCTGCGTGCTCGGCCTGGGTGCCTCTGTCAGCTGTGACAAATGGGTTTGCATATGTTCTAATTAAGCAATAAGTCTCAGCAGCTTGTTCAGTAGCACTGATTAATGCCCACCTTCGGCGCACAGGAGCACTGCATCGGTCTGAAACATTACTGAATGTTAAGAGGGACTTTAAAAACCCAAGCAGTATTTTACCGAGGCTACAAAGCACGTATTAAAAATCGCGTGGTGCTTCCGAAGAACATCCCGCAGGTCTCGGTTCTCTTGCACATTTTGAAAGCCTCGGTGTTTTATCTGCAGCTTGGTGTTTTATCTTTTGGACGGCAACGCAGCTGGCTCTGCTAAGAGCTCTACCGACAGTTTTAGGAGAAGCCTGGCTGTCCTAATAATCTGGTTCTTGTTCTGCATACGCCGAGATAAGCTCCTCGGGCTCGTTTTGGATTTCAAACTCCTGACAAGACTGTCTGGCCAAGTGGGAAGCAGCAGAGGGTATCGGTGTATAAGGAACCCAGGATAAGTCTTTGGGATTTTTTGCCAAACTCTCGATTCATCCCAAACAGAGGAACAGTCACAGACTTCCCTGGGAACCCAGCTGAGGCTCCATCTGTAGCTTCTGGGTTTCATTTTGTTGTGGAAAAAACCTGCAATCCTCTACAGCTCTGTGCTTTCTAATTGCTCCTGCTAGCTGAGCACTGCTACCTTGCTTAGCCCTCTACAGACCGGGAACAGAAAGAGCTTCCATCTCCCACAAACTTGGCTTTGCTTCAGGCAGCTGACGCAGGCGTACGCCACAACAGGGCTCTGCAGCACCGTGCCACTGCTGGTAGTGCTGAAACACATCTGAACCTCACCATTTCACTCCAAAGTTCCCAAAACAGCCAAGAGACTACAGTAATTTTGTTTTTCGTGTTACCTAAACACAAGGATCGCTTCTGAAATTCTCCCAAGAGAATATACTTGCCCTCATTAACGAATTATAATTAAAAAAAGAAGTCAAGATAACAGGAGAGGGCAAACTAAACCCAGCTCCTACAATAAAATGATCGACACAGAGTAATTGAAGCAAAAGTAGAAAGGAGGCAGTGAACAGGGACTGCAAATGAGGGAAAAGCAAAGGAAAGAAATACACCTGGCGGGATGTAAATAATCTCTCCTTGGAAAACAGAAACAAACAGCATTTATCTTCAGTAATACAGCAAGACTCCAGCAGTGTAGAGCATCCTCCCTTTGCTGACAAACCAACGACGTACCCACAAATTACGTCTCAGCACACCCTTTTGTAACACAGGGTATGCAAACAAAGAGACAGACGATTAATAAATGGGCCAAGATCAATTATTTGTGGGAAGTACAACCCTACTCATCAGCCTCATGCCACGTGAAGAGTCCACTAGTGACTGTTGGGCTCTGCAAGTCCTTCAAAACCCCAAACCAGGCTAATTGGGCTAAATCCATCCTTATGAAGCACAGACCTTGCAGGCTGCTCCTCCAGAGCTCAGCTTTCCTCCTGTCCTCACTACAAGCTGCCCTCTCCTTCCATCTGGTATCCCTGTTGGTTCATTCCTACCCCTTGATTGCTGTTTTGGCAAACCCTGGAGAAACCTAAATGCTATCGTCCAAAGCCTTAAAAAAAGGTTGGTGCCTCACCTCCGTGCCACATCCATCTCAGGGTTCTCACCTGGCTCATTTGCTAACTTTTCCCAGTGTTTGCAATTAAGGCTGTACACACCAGCAGGAAATACAATAATCAGCATATTAAGGAACGTACCCTCGCTACCTGTTCTAGGCGACCAGTTCTCTTTTTTTTTAGGGCTTTAACAATTCGGCAAAACCAAGCGCAGAGCAAGCCTGTGCGTTGTTTTAAACCTCGGCTGCAGGCGAAAGCTGCTGACCCTCTCCAGCTGTACATCACGCCAGAATGAAAAGAAAGCTTTTGCAATTACAGCTTCTTCCTCCAGAGACTCCTCTTTGTTAATCAACAGAGTCCCTAATCCCCAGAGGAGCTCGCAGGCTGCCGGCTGCATCCATTACTAATTATTAGATCCTCCCCGCGATAGCGTCAGCTACAGCTCTCCAGGACCGCGTAGCTGCTGCCGGGGTCACCAGGTATGCCTGGCAGGGCTCTCTCTGGAGCTTGATCAATTAAGAGGTTATCAAAACAGTGAAAGAGTTAAGCACCTGCTTGCCTTATCCACATTTGTCAAGGATTTGCTTTCTACTCAGCACCTCTTTGTAGTTCGTAACTCCAAAGTTTCTGGAGACCCTCGTTGGTTTGACCACTTGGAGCTCCAGCCACTCCATTTCTGCTCCTCCTCTCCTCACCAACCCCATCCCTTACATTTCCCCATGCAGCACCAAGGGTGTCTCAGTCCCACAGAGCCTGTTTTCCTCTAGCAAATGCAGATATTCCACTTTTTACCCTTTTTCCCTACCCCGATGCTCAAAGTGCTGCCCTAACAACTGCACCTGGGCCAGCTGAACAATGTCCAGTGCAGTTCCAAGGAACAGAGCTGAACTGTTTTCACCAAGGTGGGAGAAGTTCCTATTTTCTTGTGCCAACAATTTTCTTACCACCTTCCAACCCACAAAGCCCGGAGCTCAGGGCTGTCCCAAGGGGCACCTTGCCCTGCCAGCCCCTTCTTAGCCAGAAGCCTTCAATATCGATGCTCACACCATCAGGAGAGTGGGAGAAATGCCCAGATAGGTTAAACTCAGGGTATTCAGACAAGCTTCGGGAGCAGAGCTTAGCACAGGTCCTGTATTTCCCCCTTGATGCACTTTTCCAGCCCTACTGACCTGGAAAAGCTGACAGCACAATGCAAGGAACGGGTTTTCCTCGGTGAAGGTGCCAGGGGCACCGCTCCATCAGCCCTTTACCTGGCCTTTCTTTTCCCACCAGCTCAATAATTACGTTGCCTGCTGCTAGGCTCCAGGTGTTGGATGAAAACCACCTCTCCTCGGTGCCTGAAACCCTTCACATTTCCACCATTTCAAGCAGAGGGACCGGTGGTGCTTCATGTGGCTGCGCACAGGGGGGAGAACAAGCGTGCATAAGCAAGCCATAAAGCTGTTAAAACGGCCACACTCCATCCCGTAAACATTTTTCTATTTATCTGCCCTTCATTACATGCACAATCTTATTATCTCTGCACATCCTCAAAGCGACAGCCGTCAGGGTCACCCTATAAAATATACATCGGCGATGTTACATTTAATGACTGGAGCGAGGAGAGAAATGAAGGATGGGAGGGGAGGAATACTGCAGGATGCTTTAAAGGGATCATCAGTTCTATCTATGCATTTCCTGAGGTGATAATTGAATGACAGTGGCTGGAGGGAAATCCATTTTTGAGCTTAGGAAAAAGACTGTTAAGAAAAAAATGTTTTTGTACTGGCAGCACGTAATGGCTGCCGGAGAATGAAAAAGGCTCCTCCGACCACAGCCGTGCTGCTGCTTTATGGCTTCTGTGCGGGCTGAGAATTGCCAGGCACAAGGAGGGATTCAAAGCAACCCCAAAACAGGGACAGACACGGGTAATTTTATCTCCAACCAGCCTGCTTTCTGTTGTGGCTCGCATGTCAACTCCCATTAATTCAAACCAAAGATCAATTTGCAAATGGGCAGTGCGTGCGTGCAAAGCGACAGCCAAAATGAAGGGACAGCAGCAGTCTGAAATCCCTAAATTTTCTTTTAGCAAGGTATTAAAAAAAATAATTCTAATACTCAGCCAAGAACTCAATCCTCCCGCATCTCAGTGAGGTATTCACGTGCTATTTTTGTGTCTTTTTTATTATTATTATTACTGCCCGATGATGATTGTACCCGCAGAACCAAGCCATGCCATGATTTTTAGGTGTACTCATGGTGGTGGGCTACTTCACAGCAACCACCACCAATGTGTGTCTAAAAGCAAATCACTGCCAGCTCATTGTGCCCTCCGATCAATACCCTGCCCTACTGCAACACCCCACTGGATGCCTCGGGCTCACCCGAGTGCCACTGCCACAGCCCAAGGGCCACCAGAAAATATCGGGTTTGGGCTGGTTGGAATGAGAAAGGTTCAGGGGAAGTACCTTCACTCCCCAAGGGTTCCCTGCAGCTTCTCCCTACAGGCCAGATGGGTGAGCTCATTGACTTCTTTATGGTCCCCCAGGACCAGCCCCTTGGTCCCAGCTGGTACCTCCAGGCCTCCTGCGCCTTCCCTGGGTGAATTCACAACTACCAAACCAGCCTGCCCCTATTCCACGCTCCATGACCAGACTCCGACATCACTCGGGTGCAGTGCTTCCCCGTGATGCAGACAGTTTTTCCCCTTATTTCTCCAGAGAACATGGTTTTTGCCCCTAGATACAGAACACAGGTCGCTTGCACTGCCAGCCCCACTGCTCCCCTGGGCAGGCTGCGTCACTGACAAGACACGAACCAGAAAAGCAAGGAAACAAAACCAACCAAGGCAAAAAAAAAAATGGAATTCTGAACATTTGGTAAGATTTTCCTGTTTCAATAGTGCAAGAAGAGCTAAAGGTAAATAAAGCCTGAGCCACTTGTGTTTCGGATGTCCCACTCCGTAATTCTGCTTTCATTTAAATACAGCAATGAGGATCCCCAGCAAGGCAACCCTGCCGCAGCAGCACGGTCTTGGAGGCTGCTGTCTGCACGCTGACCTGCATTCCACATCTCCGTGTAACAGATGTTTTAGGTTTCCCAAACACATCTGGGATGAATCACACAAGGCTGGGCTTGTCAAACGTGAGCGTTATCTCCTCTGACATACAGCTTCCTCCCTTTGCAGCTCGTGACCCATAGGGGAGCTGCTGAGTTTGGACGCTTTGCTGAAGTCGTATTTAAACCAAAATACAAAAAAAAATGACACAGGAGGCAGCAAATTACACAAAATAATCCTGCCTGCTAATGAGGAAAGTGTATATGCTATCACCTGGGAACAGAGGAATGTGCCTGCCCTTTTTTCCTGCAGCTATCCTCACGACGGGCTAGTCCACGGTGAGAACTGCCAGAGCCCCGATCCCGGGTTGCAGACAGCCCAAATCTGACCTCTTCATAAAAACCTCTGTTGCAGGATGCCTGACACCTGACCAAGCCAGGCAGAGGAACACAGCCACCCCTTTTACACCTGGAAAGCATCAAATAAACTGGCCCGGACCACCAAGCCTATCACCAAAACCTTGATCCCGGCGCAGCGATGCGAGGCGGGCAGGGTCCCGCTGTCCTCTTCGGGCTGAGCCAGGACAAAAGCACCAAACTTCTTGCAAACAAAAGCTCTCTCAGACAGACATCCCCGTCGTTAAGCCGTGATCTTAAGCAGTCTTGGTTTCTCTTGGATCTGATCCCTCAACAGCTGTTTTCCTTTTACTGCTCTCAAAGAACATTTCTCTGAATCAGTAGATTTTCTAGATTAAGTGCGGAGGGCTGGGGGGTACTCCAAGCGTTTTCCTGTTTATCAGAGCGATATGTGAGGAGATGAATCTTGAGGCAGGACATCAAACACGCACACAAAAAGGGCTGCCACATAAGCAGCTTATCTCTCAGTTATTGTTGCTCCTTCCAGTCTCAAATTCTTTCTTTCAAGAAAAAAAAAATCCTTAGCAAGCAAAACTTAACTAAAAGACAATGGTAAGAGCTGGAAAGCAATATTAAAAAGACCGATTCACTGCAGCTTACTATAATGCCTATGCAGTGAGCTCAAAATTGAAAGAAATTGCTAATTCCTAACAGTTCTGCTCTGCCCCGCTGTCTCCAGCGAGCATTAAGCCTTGCTGCTCCCTTGGAAGGTGAATTGGATCCCGACTTCACAACTAAGGATAACAAAAAAAAGACCAAAACCCCAAAGCCATTAATTTGTGGTCTGACTTCGGGCTCTGACTCATGCGGCCTTGCAAATCACGCTAGGGTGAGTCCAGAGCTGAGATGTGGCTGCTGCCAGCCCCGTCCTCCCTGCGTGGGGCCAGAGCCCACCCAGACACCTCCCCGGAGCGTGCCGACCCAAAACCTCACTCCTTTCAGCTCCCAGTGCCAGTCATGGTGAAACAGCGGGCTCCTTTGACGTTGCTGGCATCTCCACTGCAGGGATGCTCACCTCAGAGAACTGGGAGAGCGGAGCAGAAAAGAATTACCTTGGAACAAATTAGTTGAGACCTTGTGAGCCCTGGCGTGGAGTTTGTGCTCTGCTCGTGCAAGGGATTGAAGGGTGGCTGCCTGTGACCACAGTCCCCCAGGCCCGTCCTGGCCCCGCATCCCCATGTGGGAGGAAGGAGGAGAAAGGGGACTGGAGCTGCCACAGCTCCCCTGCTGCAGTACAGCATGCTCACAGAGCTGCCCCTTCCCCAAAACACCTCTCTCTACACTTCAGCATCCGGGAGAAGCTCGACCCCCTCACGTCAACACAGCCGGAATGATTTCCCTCTTCGTGGGCATCTCTGCAGCATTGTCCTTCCCCGTTCCCTGAGTCCTCTAAGGGTAAGCGGAGCTGGAGGCAGCTTCTGATAAAGGCAATCAAGATGTTATTTCCACCCAGCCAGCAGCCTTCAAAAGCTCAGTGCATCGATAGCTCCTCGAGACCAGCACCACCACAGACCTGGTCCCTGCCACGCTGCAGCTGCCCCCGCACGCTCCTCGCCCTCCTCCCCAGCACACCCCAACTGCAGGAAAACCCCCAAAAATCCTCCACTGCAGCACTGGGGCTGTGCCAACACGCCTCGGGAACCCCACGAGGCCCAGATCAGGCATCCCATTTTGCCATTTGTTCCCTGCTAACGTGTCTAACAGGCACAGCGTGGCGATGCTCGCCACTAGGCAGCGTGAGTGATCAGTTTAATTAGCGGCTTGTGTTCACACAGCAACCGAGGTGTCAGGAACCAGAGGAGAGGCACTTATAATTGAGAACTTCAAAAGAACAGCAGCAACAAGGAGGTTATAACAATACTTGCTGGCCTCCTTCGAGAAAATGAAGCCTGCTGGAATATATTGATTCCGACGCACGCTTTAGAAGGATGCTCGACTGGTAACTGGTAAGCTCTAGCCATGAAGTTTCCAAAATTGCTGGAATATGAATCGGTGTAAGTTTACCAGAAGACAAACTATACACTTTAGCATTTAAAAAATGCCACCACCACCAAACAATACCCCCAACGCACTACAGAAGCATCCTACATTTCCAATGAGCGCTGCCACTCGGTACACGTACCCTTAATTACAGGGTGCCACGCAAGAGGCTCCACTTAAAGACATGCTAGCAGCGGCTGCACGACGAGGAGCCTGCAGGTCTCCTTGGCAGGGGCTGGATGATGAGAGAAGGGAGATGAAGAGATCAAGAGATGCTACCCAGCCTGTTTAAGGACCACTGCTGTAACCTGCTGCTCCTGTCAGCTCCTCAGCAGCGCCAGATCACAGCAGCAAGTCAGAGGAGCTCTCACTGGCGTGGCACTACCAGGATTCACGTGCTGGGCAATGCTGACAGGAAGGATTTGCTAGGAAGAAGAGGCACAGCTCTGCTCCACACAGGGAACTCCTCTGGTCTGAGTGCTCTGCTGTCCAAAGGGAGGGAAGCAGCTGGGATCAAGCGCCGATCTGACTCCCATAAAACCTGCTTTAATTTAGACTAATACCGATTTGCTAAGACACAAAACTGAATTTCAGCCAAAGAACGCAAAGGAAAACATTTTACATGTGCCCACTTTAGACCTCCACCTTCTTCAGACCACCACGTCCGCAGCGTTTTATTTCCCAGCTTCAAAAGGAAATCTCCTTTTAACAAGCTTCCTTCACCTGGCAGTGACAGTCGAAGACAAACAGTGAGGTGTGAGCAATCAGGGTTTTCCTGCTGCAGCAGGTAGCTGCTTTCGAGGGAGGTTATGAACAGGCTTTGCTGACACAGACTCGGTCGGTTTGGTCCTGTAGGCACAAAGGAGAAATACTTTCCAAAGCGACGTGTTAGAGGAAGGTTCGTGGTGGTTGACATCTCCGCAGCCTCTCTAAATGCAGAATCCCCGTGTTTTCCATATGAAATATTCAATAGCCTAAGAATGCTCTCAGCTTTATGTGCAGTTCTCCATTAATTAGGAGCAAATCACAGCAGTGACAGCCATCTCAGCTCTTAAATGCATCTGCTGCTTCAAACAATTCATCACCTCAAGTTATTCCACGGCAACGTTATTACCTCCCAACAGCCTTTCTGTTCAGCTTAACTCTTCCCTACCTGCTTGTCCAGTTCCTGGGCTGGCAGCATCCTGCTCTCCCAACTGCAAAGCCCCTAACCTGCAGGTTTGGGACAATTCTAACAGAAAACCACGGACCCAAGGTGCAAGCTCCTTTCTGATTACGCGTGTGTTCAACCACCCAGGCAGCTGACACGAGTAGCGCAGCAATCTTGCAGTAACTGAGATCTGAGATGTCATACAACTCTGGAAAAAGAAATCCTGGAGGCCACAAATGTTGTTTTCTCATTTAAAAATCACTTTCCCATGCTGGAGCTAACGACACACGTTAAGAGCATGTTTTGAGTTTCTCATGCATCACTCTGTAAGTAATTCCTCATCACTCCAACTCTCATTTCTCCCCCACATTAAACTGATCACAGTAACACCCCTATACGATATTGTTTAATTTTGGTCCATCCTTGCAGGTACTGCTTGTAAAATAGCAGCAGGATTTCTCCACTTATCTGTACGTTCCTATTGCCCAGGTGTCAGGTGAAATCCTGGCAGGGCTTCAGGCCGTTCCTAGAGCTGTGAGCCCAACAAGGATTCCCCAGGCCCCCACGTTGCTGCAGCTCACTGCTACCAACAGCAGGGCAAGAAGCGGTGTCTTTAGGTGTGAACAAAACAACAGCAGCACATTAAGACAAATACAGATGTTGTTTTCATGCAAATGGTGTTAACGATAAAAACGAGAGAGAAAATACAGAAAACGAAGCACTGTAATAACAGAATCACTTACTGGATTTTTCTGTGGCGGATTCACAGCAGTGCTATTAGCATCTCTTTAAAACATTTCATGAATCTTTCATACACAAACACTCACAAGAGGCCCGGCGAACACCTGACATTTAACTCAGGCGTGTAAGGATTTTTACATTGCTTATTTTATACCGTGTAAAAATAACAGCAAGCGCTCAGCGTCCGAGAATGCCAGGCTGTAAGCAGCAGGTGACTGCTACACGCTCACGTCCCCAGAGCAGGCGAGGGGCTCAGCAGCAGGAAGATTTGCAATTCCTCCAACACCCCCTGTTCAAATTCGACCTGCAGCACTGGTGCCAGTAACCCAACACCCAGCAGCATTCCCAAGAAGCCCACGAGCATCTTGAGGGATCAAATATTTGAAGGAGTCCCAATCTGCTCCCCACCCTTTGGCACGCAGGACGCACAAAACACTGCGAGAGAAAAATAACCAGAGATTCATCTGGCCTTGGTGTAACTCTGAGCTGCTTCAGGTTCCTGAACCAGCCTCTCTGCAGGGCGATGAGGGGCAGCAACACAGCAAAGCTCCAGCCTCCTGTGAAATGGGTGACTGCGACCTAGACTTGGAGCTAGAGAAGTCTTAAAGCAGAGAAAATAAATGAGGAGGAGCAAAGAAACACCCTCTGCCAATTCCATGCTCCCGAAAAGCCCAGGCAAGCAAACAAATATCCACGTTCAAAGATACAAATAACCAATTAATCCTGTTAATTGCCTGCCCAGAGCTCCTTGTGAAATTCCACGCCCACAGCAGGCCACGGTGGGAACCACCAACCCTCCCTTTCAGGAGCTTTCGTTTCCACCCTGCACCACGTATCTGCACGCCCTGCCAGCCAAAAGGTCCTCCGAAGGAGGACGAGGAGGCAGGAACGAATTATGCTCAGCATTTGTTCAGCCAGCACCGGGGCAAACATCTGCTGCAAGGCTGCGGTGGAAATGTTTCTATCAGCTCAGCCATCTTGTCTGGGAAATTACAAACCCTGGAGGGATGTTTGCTATTAAAGTTTCAGCCACTCGCAAAGCAGCCTTCTGACTGATGCAAGTGACACAGAATAATGCTGCTGGTATGAATATAATGCAGCACTTCAACTGGCCTCCTCCAGCATTTCTATTTCACAAGGACACACACACCAATTTCCAACTGGCGTGGCCCGAAAGTATGCACAGCGCAGGGTCTGATAAACACACCATTTCTGTTTTCCATTTCGTGTGCTTCAGAAAGGCACCATCAACCTGTGAAAAATGAAAAAGAAACAAACAAAAACCCCTTCCTAAATAATTTTTCCGTGCAGGGTGAAGAGAGCTTGGAAGACCTCACTTATTGTTCAATACAGAGAAACTTCTCAGAAAAACACATTTCTGTTTGGCACTGCTGGCTAAACGCACTAACCTGGTGCTCTGCACTCAAAGGAAGTTTTCAAGACTTTGCCACAGCCCAACACATCTGCCCGTGCACATCAGTAATCCATCTTTTGCCCTCTCTATTACCACAACAGCTTTTTTATGTTTTAATAGCATGCCAAGCTTTTCAAGGACTGCTCGCTTCACCAGGCAATACCCTTAAGCAAATTGTTATCTTCAATAGCAACACCACAAATAAGGATCTGAACCAAGGCAGGTTTGCCTATGAAGAGAGATAAAGAGAAGGAGAATCACGGCACAGGGCTTTTCGTGGCACAAAGCAGAGCAAACACAACTGCCACATAACCCCGGGATAATTGCCTCCATACTTTTAGCATTAAAAGCAGCGCCCCGCAGGATAATAGGAACAGGGCTGCCCGTAGTGCATTAGGGTATTTAGGGCGTGATCTCCAAGAGGCTGTTGTTAGCCGTACCTTTGAAAATGAACATTCAGGAGCAGCAGAGCTGTGGCACGGCTGTGAGACCCTTTGTGCTTGGAACGCCCGCTTGTAGCTCCCCGAGGCTCAGGCGATGGATTTGGAGCTTTTTGTGCTGTTTTGGCTCTTGTTAGAATTTTGTTTCGTGGGAGTTTGGGTTTGTTTGTTGCTGTTTATAATCACCAAAGCAGCTTTCTCACACTGCTCTTCTTCCTTCCAATCAATCCTACGTATTCTCCCATGGCAAGGGAACCGGAGAACACACCGATAACGTACCCATGTGTATCACTGCTTTCCAGTGGAGAATGGACATGCACTGGTATGAGCAGTGCCAAAAATCAGGAGTAACATGAAACCCCAGCCCCAAGCCAATAACTGGATGGCTGTGTTGTATCCTAGGAGATGGGCCTGTTAACGTTAATTCAGTTTTCGAAGGGCAAGCAACTGGATTATCAGATACTTGAGCCCCACCAGCTCTAACTGTCCTTCGTGGCAGCCAGTGCTGGTGGTCTAGGGAGGAAAAAGTGAGAGATCTTGGAAACCAAGTGACCTTCTTGTCTTCTTCTTAAGTTAGTGTAACAGGACACAGCAACATGAAGAGCCAGCAGGCTTTCAGTAGCATAGTTAGCCTTGGATTCCTGAGTAGCCAAGAGGGAGGAAGCTTTATTACAGTATCTCTGGACTATGCTGATGTGTAATATGTCCACTTATGTGGTCATTTTGTGTGACTCTTACCTGTGAGAACTTAGCAAACAAGAGCACAGCTGCAGGAGGGACAACAGCCAGGCTGCTGCCTGAACTAGGACATCCTCCAGGTACTGTGTTTGTGGATGCCTGCCTATTTTTATTTACCATGAGAGAAAACAGTCAACACAACAAAGAATTGTATCTAGCAATGCAGAAAAATATCAGTTTCCTTTCCGGCTCTGGATGGAGGTGCTAGCTTCAAAAAAAAAAGTTATTTTCTGTACAGGCACAGAGACTTCTGAGGAGATTTGAATTATTGAATAGATTAAATGTGGGAAAAGGTTGAAGCATTAAAAAATCCATCCCAAGTTACTCGTTATGATCGATGTTACGGTCCCACCTGTTCTACACTCAGTGCTCTGGAAATTAAAAAGAAAAAAAACAGCAGCAAAACCTAACAAACCTACAATTACTACAGATTATGTCCTTACAGTCACTCCGAGCAGATTACCTTGAGTGCAGAACACCCATACAGAGAGCTCAGCTAGGCACAAATTCCCACAGCAAACTTTCCAATTCAGATTTCCAAAACGTATCTGAGGGCTTTATCGTGTAACACCAAATTCAAACAATGGCTTCTTATACTGCCTGTGTGTATTCACGTGGGTTATTTTTTTTTCCCCAAAAGCACAAAAGGCCTTCATTTGCATGAAGGAAGCAGAAGCAGCAGCAGAAAGCTGCTGCTAGCCCAGCAGACACCCTCCCTCCCCAGCAGAGCAGCAGGACAGGTTTTCCATGACTCACGTTTCCCTAACTCATCACACGCATGCTACTGCAGAGCGGTCTCCTAATTGAAACCATTCCAATTGTCAGCTCCACGAACAAAGCCTTTCCTGTGGTTCCCCAGCTGCTTTTCAGCGGGGTTTGCTCGCTCGCTAGGCTCAGAGAAACCTGCGCCACCCGCGGGGACCCAGGGCAGGTGCACAGCCAGCAAGGACCCCGCAACAAGCTGCTCTCCCCGAGCCCTTCTAAGGGCCTGGAAAGGGAAGGACAAGCTTCCTACAGAGGAGTTTTTAAGAATTTAATTAAGGGACGGGTGTGCATTGGTTCTGTTTGGAAAAGATGTGGGTACCTGCAAGTGATTTTCTCGGTGTCTGCGTCGCAGAGGGCGCTCGCCCCGTGGCTAACGGATCCCATGTGGAGCGGGGCAGCAGAGCTGCCAGGAATCCTGCAGCCTCCGAGCAGGCAACGTCAGCTTTAATTATGGCAGAGTCGAGGCAAAATAAGGCAGAGGCAAGAAAGCTTTAGCAGCATCTAACTTAACTTTCCCGCTGCCCTTCAACGAGAACTCTTCTAATGAAACAAAACGCAAAGCCCCACGATGTGCTGCAGATGAAAGCGACCTTGGGGAGCGAGGGAGAGGAGGAATAAAAGCAGATGGGGACTCTCGGGATGGTCGGTACCTCGCAGGCCAGCTGAACTCAGCCCCAGCCTTCCACTTGCTGACCTGGACAGAGCAGAGCACACCCACCAACAGCCAGCTAGCCAGCCACCAGCTCCCTGCTCGCTGTTTTTCCCCTGCACTGCTCCATCTGTAAAGACCCTGACGGGTGTTCATCCAATTAAAGGAACTACCTCTTCTCATTAGCCTTGCTTTTGCCAAAGGAGTGCTACAGCTACCGGGAAGTTGCAAAGGCTGCAGGGTGATGGGAGGGAGGTTACACAATGGGCTCTTCTCAGCGAGGGAGAAAAGATGAGGTATTCCTGGAGAGAGAACGAAGCGAGAATATCCAAAAATCAGCAGTCCAAAGAACTTCTTACTCCTAAGATAAGAAGTCCCAGCTAGCCTGGTTTTTTCCTATTTTAACGTGACCTTTATGGAACGACAAAGCAGGACTGAGCAGTGCGCCAGGAAGGCTGTTTATCTACAGCCTGCAGGATCTTCAGCTGCGAGGTGACAACTAGAGAAATCAAAGACAACGTGAAGCCCAAAGTTTTAATATTTCCCTCTCTCTTCTGTGTAAGTTGACTTGAAAAGGTTAAAGCCGTGCTTCAGTAACTCAAAAGAACAAAAAGTTAACACTGGCTTGGCAAAGATGGAAATACATAAATATATAAAAAGCATTCAGTGGGAGTTTACGTACATTTGTTGCACACTATTTAATTGCTGGAGCAATGAAAACTTGTACAAGCACAATTTCTAAATGTCAGCATGGGGTGTTTTTTTTTGAAAGGCGATGACTCAAGATTGTGTAAACACAGGATAAGCACTAGGAAAGAGTAAATGGAGGAGGAGGGAAAATGGTAGGGCAATTTTCACTTAAACGCTTAACAACCCTGTTCATTTGTCTTCGGCAGCGCTATCAATATACTCCAAAGAAAAACATCCAGAAGTCACCGTGGGGCAAGTGGGGTTGTTCCTAACGACCATGACCAGCAGCTTATAGTCATCTCCATCTCCCTACAGTAGATACACAACTTTTAAATAAAACTTGCCAGAAGTAAACTAATTTTTCCCAAATAGATCTTGGACAACTACAGGTTAAAACTCGCTGGTTGTTCAAACCTAACCAAGACTTTAGCTTTTCCCTTTTCATCCTTTAGCTGAAAAGCGTTTGTAGCATTTCTGAAAGGCTTACAAGGGTAAGAAACATACAGATTTCCCAGAAACAAAAACATTACTCACCTTACAAGAATATAAATAATGGGAGGACAGAGAGGAGACCTGTCTGCCCATGGTGAGCAGACAAATTCTTTTCAGAAGCTCTTACGCTCACAACAAAAGACTGTTCTAAAGCCAGGCAACAAAAATCCATCACATCAAATAGCACAGAATAAGAACATGAGCTGGAATTGTTAAATCAATACGACTTTAACGCAGCATTGGAGGTGGAAGGCCTTTGTCCATGTCACTTCATCATAACAAGGTGAAAGTCCAGGTATGCAACCCACAGAGTTATTCTACCTGCTGGATCTGATGCAACAGTGGGGACTGGGATGAATGTGCTTTTCCACACGCTCTTTGAGCATCCAGAGTGTGCACGGTTTAGGTTTATGGCTTATTTTTAACCACAACTGAACCTGCAAATTATTAAAATTCTGCAAAACAAAACCAGGGTCAAAACCAAAACTCACTCACTCCTGCAAATTACATTCTACCAGTACCTAAGACATCATACACAGCAACTATGCTGCTCTAGGATGGCGACAGGAATCCTAAGCAGAAAACCTACTCCTCGCTGACATCCAGGTTGCAGAGAAGTCAAGCTCTAGTGAAATACAGTGATTGAATGTGAAGAACACTGCACAGGCAAGAAAGCTGTACCACGAGCACAATCTGATGGGGTAATGATGCTTACAGGACGCACCCTCTCCTCTGCAGGCAACACACGCTGTGCGCTTTGGGCTTTCAAAAATAATAAGTGAGCATTTATAATGGCAAAATCTCCCTTTCCTTATCTTGGGCTGCTGAATTGAGAAGAAAGTATCACCCCCGAGTATCAAAACTATTAGTAGGCAAACCCTGTAACAAGACAGGCCAACGTTAAGGTACAAAGACAACCTCAAAGCAAGCAATGCACTAAGATAAGCACCAGTTCATCTTGTGCTAAAGCACTGGCAGGGCTGGGAGTGATTCCAGAACGCCAGAGTTAATTGTTGTTGGCGTATGGAATACCTGCACTGTATTTTCTCCTCGAGTGCCCCACAGTCCTCACCAGGTTGTTCCCAGCTATGGGACTCCAAGCATCACCTTGCTGCATAAGATCATGATATCTGAGCTTGTCCTAGCTTAGGAAAGCCAAGCAATGCCGTTAGCCCCGCACGTTTTCTGAATTCGTTATCAACCCTAAAGGCCTAAAAGAGACTTCAGGGAAGAAAAAGGAACATACAAAAAGCAGCAGCGGTAGGGCTGCAGGAACAAGAAAAAGAAAAGGGTTGGTTTTACAGTTTAATGGGTTTTCTGTTTTGTGTTTGGCGGTTTGTATTTTTGGGGGTTGGCATGATGTATTTCTGCAGTTCCCTCCTACGGGCAATTCAGGTAATGAAAGATTCAGGCTTTGGCAAGGATCGCTTTCTGAGCCATAAAGAAAAAGAAAAGAAAAAAAGAACCGTAATTAAGCTTACCGGAAACAAAGCTAATCAAACTCGAACAGTAACAAAGGGCAACACAAACACGTTGACTGTATCACATCTTCCTTGCTGGCCAAGAGCCCAGAGTTTTCATTCCCCCCCGAATTTCACAATAGCACTAACAAGCCCCAGCCCGGGGCGCCCAGCTCCTCTACAGGCTCGGTTTGTGTGAGGTCAGCTTTTCAGAAGGTCAAAAACGCAGCATGTGGAAAGTGTTAAGACTTTTATGTAGTAGAGGAGGTTCTTAAAACTACTACTGTTCGACTCAGAAATCTTGGAGCTTCACAGATCATTAGAGGTTTCTGAACCACAGAGAGAAGGGCAGAGTTAGCAAAATAAATCAGGAGTTCCTGTGGGATGTGCTAGTGCTTACACAACAAGAGGCACCAGGCACAAAGCAGGCTCAAGAATTAAACAACAGGGAGGACTTCTCAAATTGCATGAGGAATGAGCTGGTTTCTAACCTGGAGTGCGCTCTCCCTTTCTTTAAAGGTTAGGATCTAGAGGCATCGGACGAAATAATTCAGCGTGTGTCAGGCAAATTCGGAGGAAGGGAAAAGGGAGCACAGAGAGGATGTCTGGGGGAGGGAGGAGAGGGCTGAGACAAACTGTTCCATCCAGCGGGAACAACGTGGCTCGTCACGGCAGCCCGAGTACTTCTCAGCACCTCCTGAACAGCAGATTTCTCTTACTGCTGCGCAGGAATTTGGGAGCTAAAAAGAAACTGCATTCCCTGCCAAATTTCAATTTATCGGGTGACCAGAACCAGTAAGGACTTCCCAAGTGTCCCGTTTTGTCATTCATCTCAGGGCACTCGGGCCATTGCTGAAGACCCCAAGTTCTTAAACCCCGTGACTACATGGGAACCCCCTCGCCCACTCACATCTCCTGCAAGTTTCTAACTTCGTGTTTGCGAAGAAAAGAGGAATTGAAAACTTTCATCTCGACAGATACAACCCAGAAGGAACTCCCCCCGACGCTGTAAGGTTTCTTAACATACAGGATGTAAAAAGGAAAAGGCTTTCTGTGGAAGCTGCTTTGGCTACTGGAGGTTTGATGGCACACTGTGGCTGGGGTTGGATTTGCAGCCTTCCTCCCACCTTGCAGATTGAGCTGATCACCTGGCAGCACACACCACGTCCCTCAGGGACACACTGCTGGGATAAAACCAGCAGGTTTACCCAAAAGGATAACACCATCACCCCTAAGAAAGGTTTGGGGGCCTGATAAGCACTTTCTTTCTTTCAGAAATACGAAGGGGAAATGGCAATAGATTGGATTTCAGCTCCTGATATTCCTTGAAGTACAGGGACCTGTTATCGCCCCAGACCGCCTTGGTTTCCCCTGCGCCACAGCCCCTTGAAACAATTCTTAATTCTAAACTATTCTTAACTCCCCGTTCTGTTTATTCCACAATCTGTGTAATTCCAGGGAGTTTTCCTTGGCAAGGAAAAAAAAAAAAAGGAAAAACAAACCCCAGCAATCAAGCACTGATTCTTTTTTACAGCTGGCTTGAAACAAAACTGACAAAACGAGTGCATCTGTCTGCCCAAGTTATTGTTGTCTTGCTCTCGGTACAGTTATAGCAGCATATTACAGGATATTTACGACTGAATAATGTATTTGGGGGCTGATTTTACGCCAAGAGAACACCAGATACACACAGTTCTTACGGTGCCATCTGGGGCAGGAAGCAACGATTAAGGCCGATGATCTGTTGTGTAAGGGGAAACTGAATTTCATGCCCAGCAGGACAGGCAAAACGCATTAAAAGTAGAGTTTACTATCTGCCAACACCTGACGGCTTCTTCTGGTGCACAACTGTTTGCCCCCAGAGGTGTGTGTGTGCTGCTGAGCCACGTATCCTGGTCCTCAACTGTCTGGGTATCCACGTTAAGGAACCGCCGGCTGCTCTGCACCCCCAGGAGCTCCACATCGCCCCGACTGCCCTGTAAGCACGAACCTCACAGCAAGTTAAACTACTCACATTTACTTCTTGAGCTTGAACATTCAAAGAAAACTGCTGCAGTACCTTTTGAAATGGTAATCTGTCCCTTGGATGGTGAACACACACTCGAGACAACACCTGGGTAGCTCTTCCAAACACCCTGAGCTAGGCGGGTGTTGTCCCAGGCAGGTATCATCTGCAGCACCAATACGTTGCTCTTCCAACTTGAAGCCTACATTGTGTTGTCCCCTCCACGGCTTTTTTTCCACCCAAAAATGAACAGTATCACCTTAGAATGCCACATTAAAGCTTAAAAACCTGTGTAACTTGCCATAAAACAAAGCCACTGAGCCATGTACATCTTCCAGTGACTAAATCAAGTACTTATAGGACACGATTTGGTCAATGCCACTTTTATACCAATAATGCAGTATAAATATAAATGGTATAAATAGTATTAAGGACATCAGGGCGTATCTTCCTGCTTTGCCACAGATGTTTTCTGTTTCCCTGAGCAGGTCACTGGGCTTGCTTCTGCCTCAGCTCCTCACCTGCAGAAACCTAATAGCGCTGCCTTTTGGGTGCAAGACTAAAGGTCCTGAGATCCTCAGGTGTCACCCGTGGGTATATAAAGCTAGCACCCCAAGAGGATACTTCTAGAATCTTTCTCTACACTAAGCCATTTCAAAAATCAGACACTGGGCAGGATTATACAAATCTCTTCCTGTAGTTACCCAAATTTTGTAACACTAACACTGTTCTAGGACAGGATGTTCCACGAATATCCCTGTTGTTTCAAATGACTTGTCTATTTTTGCCCTTCTGAAAGCCAGCTCCAAGTTTTCATATCTTCAGTCACTGACTGGATGGGAAACAAACACGAGTTTGTTTGGTGCACAGCATCCGTGGAAAAGAATGTTGCCAGGATAAAAGACTCCGTCCTGAAAATAAACAGCACAATTTCTCAAACAGATACCTATTTTATGTATCTGAGATTCACAGGACCTTAGGATTGATGTCTGCGGATTTGATGCAATCTGACAGCTGCTGAAAAAGAAGAAGAGCCTACACCTTTCCTCGCAGGGAAAGAAAACTGCAGAATAAAAAGTACACAGTTGTTGATGAACAGAAACGTTCCCTTCAGCACAGATTAAAAAAAAAAAAGAATTCACAAAAAAATAAACAAAACAATAAAACGCCTTACTTTGGTGAATTATAAACAGAAGGTAAGGAAAACGTGGTGCAACAGGATTACGAAGAGTCATGGAAGCATTGTTCCCTCTCACTTGTGGAGAGAAAGACTGGGACAATATTGTATCAATTTCCCAAATAATCTTGGTCTAGATCTTCAAATACATACTTTTCCCTACAAAGCAGAAATTGTCCTTTTGGCTCTCTGACAGAGCACAATGCAATTGCCTAATGGCCTTCTTTTGCTTGCAACAATATTTTACCTCCACCTACCTCTAAACCTTCAGAGAAAAATAAACAATGGGTTTCAATCTTGTAAAGTAAAATATAAAAAAAAAAAACAGAGTGCAAACAGAGTTGATTTATTATCCATACTAAATGCAATTCTAGAGTCCAGTTGGCACAGTGAATGCACCTTCTATTTTTATGCTCTTCACCTACAAAGGTTTCTTAGTGAGAAACACAAATAAGCAGCCCAGCTTCTGAGCTGATGACGCTGTAAATTACCTTCACAGCACAAAAGTAAAACGCAATCGAAAATGAAGAAAGCGAGCTTAAGAGATTTAAACCAAATAAAAACAAAGCACAGCAGGTATTTTCTATCTCTGGCTTTCCTTGCTGTAAAATTGAGAGAGACAGAGGTATGGCTAAAAGGTTTGGGGGCTTTGGAAAATGGAACCCCAGCCAGGGATCGGTGGCCCTGGGTGTGCAGGTAGCAGTCGATGTAAGAAGGCAGCTCAGAGTGCAAGGGTTTAGAGAGAAGCAAGATACTCCAGAATATGCTATGTTTAAAGAAGAAACTCGTGAAGAAAAAAGAAAAGGGACAGCGGTGTGTAAACCACAGGGTAGGAACCATTGCCTACCCAAAGCAGGCAGCTGGCAGCTCTACTCACCTCTGAGACCGAGCTCAGCTCTGGAGATGAAGTCAACACGGCGTACACCAGAGGTAAAGCACAACTCTCACATCTCTTTAGGACCTTTTGAAACCTCCAGTTCTATTATCCAATAAAATGATGACATTTGCAATAGGTTTAACAGTTAGACTTTCAGAAACGAGCCGAATCGCACTGAGCACACATCCCCAGCACCCCTCAGATGATCTGGTCATTGTGAACAGCTTTTAGCTCGGCGCCACTTCAATCTAGGAATACCTCCATCTGAGCTCAGCTTCTCAGAAAATCAGCTTTTTCAGCATTTCCTAAAATTCTCTGGCTTGCTTATTCTGCTCCTGGGGAGAAGCATGAAGTGGATTACTGTATGCCTCCTCGATACCCTGCTTTATCTGAAAGCCAAGCATTCCCATTTAGAGTGTGTGTCGTCCCCCCCCATTCAGCTCAGCTAGTCACTAATTAAAAAAAAGGGGCAAAAAAATAAAAATGGCAACATGTTCCCTACAGAAGTTTGTTATGCAAACGACCCGATGGTTTCACTTAGACAGGAAAAGCAACCAACCGATGCCCCGGCCTGCTTTCAGAGCTGGCTGGGGCCCAGTAGGATATCTGCTGTGACTGTATTAAAAAAAAAAAAAAAAAAAAAAAAAAAGTCCTAGGCTATCGTTTTTAAAACGTGAAGCCCAGTCCCTGTTTTACCAAGAACAAAACCCGCCGAGTGTAACAGCCGCGCGATGGAAGCGCTAGCAGCAGCGAGCAGAGCTGAAATGAAAAGAAGCAGTGGCTGTTTATGTTGGCAGTCACTTCAAACCCTAATGGAAAATTTCAGCTCTGCCTGCATCGAGGCTACAGCAAGTTATTAAGGAAAAAGGTTCAGCTTTCAAACAGAAAAGGCTTGCGCAGCTCGTCCCTTTCTGAACGCTCCTGCAGCAAAGACAAGTCAGGAAATAATAGGGCTGGACCATGCAGTGTATTAATATGCTCTCGTTAGGGGAATGCACCATCAAACAAAACCTATTTCTTTTGGGAAAGGAGAGCAGCGATAACGCCCAGCCCGCAGCCACAACCCAATGCAGCTACTGCTAAAAGTAAGTTACACCCCTAGGTGTAAATATTAAAAACTCAATGTGGGGCTAACTAATCACTTTTTTCTAAGGGACCTAAAGATATTCACCTAATTATCCCCCTCTTTATCAACGGGAAGCCACGATTTGAGCAATTATGCTGCAGGAGAATGGTTGCCACCCGTGTGTCCCGTGGCATTTTGCACTGCCCCAACCAGCACAGCACGGAGCCGTGATGGTCGGAGGACAAACACCTTGCCAGGCTCCACATATGGCAGCCGCCGCGACCTTTCAGCCACCGCACATTTGTGCTATATTTAAGAGCTACTCAGGAAGCCAATATTGTGTATTATGTAACACGAGATTAAGCATTAATGAGGCAAGAATAAAATTGTTTAGCTAAACTCCAATCTAAAATTAAACAGAAGTTTATGCTGAAAGCTCCCATTGCACTCGTGTTGCCTCCTAACATTAACAGAGGACAGCTTATTTAGTCTCAGGGACAAATCCCAAACAGCATTCGTTTGGGCAGGAGGATTTTTACTACCATAACAGAGAATATTTTTCCTAAAGAAGAAATCGGTGCACGTTCAGTCTGCAGGCACATGAGAAAGCACCCTGCAGGTATTTTGATCTAAGGGAGGCAGTTGATATTCATTACTTTTATTTACACTGCGTTTTAAGGCTAAATCCAGAAGCACCCACCCAGAGGTAAGACCTTCAGATCGCACTCTGCTGTCTCTTGCCAAGCAACCAAACCAAAAATCATACACAGCAGAGATGCCTATGTGCTGAACAGAGAAATTCAAAACAAAATTAGACCAAAGCCTGCAAGTCTCCACAAAGGTTCACTGTTCTCTTTTTAGACTTCTCCCTCAGCAAGCGGCTCCTCAAGGCTCACCAGGGGAAGAGACGAGCAGACAATCAGACCACGGTCACAATCCCTGCACCATAAACCCTTCTGATGAATGCAGGAGGAGTCATTCGAGAACCTCAAAGCATTTCGGGGAGGTGTCAGCCCCACTTTTAAAAATAGGCAGAAGCACTTAATAAGCACTTGGGCCTATTCCCATGGAAGATGTTTCCAAAGCCTGAATTCATCTGCAGCAAATGTGGTGGCCAGTGACTAACACACGGTATTAGGCTTAAACCTAAGCCCAGCTACCGATGGGACATTCACTTACATCCCCTCCACTTCTGGTGGCCAAGATGTTGGAGTTCTGCTGGTCAGACAAAATATTTAACACAAAGCGGGCTGCAGGAGCTCCAGTGGGAGAGGACCTGGCTCTGACACCGTGATGTGGTGTCCCCCTCCTGGCCCTGTGTTTCGCACATCACTGACACAGAGCTAAGCTATTTAGAAGAACCCAGAAAATCATGCCCTGATCTTGTAGGCTTTTAAGTCCATTTATCATGGGCCCATCAATGCTGGTACTTCTGAAGCTCTCCAATTCAAGCAGCTCAGTGCAATCACCTGAAGAATTTGGAGTGCGGATCGTTAACGCTTTGAGAATCCTGTATATCACCAAGTTTTAGCGAATTAACCCAAAACAGGAAGAAAAAAGCACAGACAAAGCCAAATCAGACCATTATGAAACCTTGCTGCCAGCTGTTTATCTTGCATCTCACAACACAGGAATTTAAATGGAAGCTACTCACGAAAACTGGTCATGTCACAAAGACTTCTCTGAAAGTTCATGGCTTACCATGGGGAAAAATCCAAAATGTAAGCATGACCCAAAGGACACGAGGGGACTTCCCAAGCAGGGCGACAAGAGAGAGCTACTCAAGAGGAAGGGGAAAGGAAGGACACATGGGAATGGAGGGACAGATACATTTAGGGCAGAGTTGAGTGGAAACCCAAGGAAGTTTCAGAAGCTGTATTTAAGCCCATCTACATGGAGGCAATTTTTCTCCAGAGCATCACACGGTTAACGCTGATCCAGCCTTAAAGCCAGTGCCTTTCCTTAATCAACCTCAGCACTCCCGTTTCAGCAGGGGGCATGCTCAGATAAGAGCTGGTTTAGTTCCCGTGTCTCTTGCTCATAAAAGCCTGAAGAGAAAGAATGCTACAGCTATTTACGCTCGTGCCCACTGGGAACCTCTCTTAGACATAATTGCTTTGAAATAAACTGGATGAGTGAAGACCTAAACAAAAATACTGCTTTGATATGCAGTCAGTATTTTCTTTCATGAAGATCTTTTCTGGCTGGTTATTCATTTAGAAGTAACTACGTTAAAAACGCTGGAAAAAACGTGTTCTATTAGTTAAAACACACACTGAGGAGCACAGGGGTTTCTTAACAGCTCTCATGAACTGCGGAGAGGGAAAAAAGCAAAAGGCAGAGCTCAAATAAGGCATTTCTTAACATGCTTGTGAAAACTTCCTACAGTATGGCTCAATTCTCACCTCTCCATGGCCACTATACATCTCCCAATATTATAAAAGAAAGAGTGCCATATTAACCTCTAGTTTCTGACTTCCTTTGCAGTAGCATCAGCTTGATTTAATATAAATAGGCCTAGTCTTCACGATAATTTGGTATTTCTATTGTATTACTTATCTCCCACCACTGCAATGTTCCAACTGCGGGGCTTAAGGAGGCATTAGGAGTTCTTTCCTGGAGAAAGCAGCCTAAGCGTCTAGAAAAGGCATGCATTATACAAAAAGCAAGAAAATAAGGAGATTTAACTTGAAGTGGGTTTTCCAGAGAAGAAAAAACAACTCTGCCTCCCCTCGCCACAGACTTCAGCGACTGGTTAGGTAAACTCCTAATAAATAAGAAGTGTGTAGGCTGTACTGACCTATAACCTGGTTTCCATTTAGGGCAAGTCACTTCGAGAATGTCCCTGTCTCATTTTCAAGCAGCTTTTGCAGGACTTGGGAGTTGCTGTAGTTCCCTTGTGTGCCTATAAAGGCTTTTAGAGTTCTACCTCATGTTAATACGGTGGCTAAACAGGAAAATAAGGCCTGTTTTCTAGCATTTCTGGAATTGCTACGGGGTTACTTCACATCGCAACAGAAGAATGACAGGCAAAGTCTCTGAAATTATTCTAGTGACCTAAAAATATACAAATTAATTCCAGAACCTTGTAATTTGCAATATTCCTCATACCACTCTAAGGAGGAAAAGCAAAACTGGATAGTCAGATACTATTTACTACAGCCTTTATCTTGTGGGTCTTACTACAGCAAAAATGCTGCAAATTTTGTCTGAAAACAGAGTGGGAATTAAAAGAGAGCAGAAGGGAGACCTGTGGGCAAAAATAGGAAACAGAGATTAAACAATCTGTTGTCGGTCAAAGGTTACTTGTAGATCAGTTACCACTAGAGGCTAAAACAGCCTGCTCAAAACCACGAACACACGGCTTCCAGTTGCTCAAACTTGGTAGTTAGTCTTCCCGACAGTAAAAATTTGGAACTAATGAAACAAAAATCTAACACTCACACAATAATAGCCTGTATCAAATTTCACACCACTTGCAAACCTTCTACAGAGCCTTGGGCCTGATATCCAAGTGCAAACAGCAGAAGTCAAGTAGCAGAAACAGGGTCAGGCACATGCCCCCAGCTCTCAGGTCTTTAGTTTTTTCTTTTCTCCTGCAAACTCTTTTTCTCTAGCACAAAGAGACGTGTTTTATTTCAAGCTGTATTTCATACTCACTGTAATTCAAACTTTTAAACAGTAATTTTGCCTCTTGGTAACTTCTCCGTCAGAAGAATGTGTTCTAAAGTAAACACAAACTTGTCCTAAATCCATTGCTAGGAGTTACTCCAAAGCAGAAAGGAAAGGGCTGCTGAAGCTGGCTACGTGCTGCTAGGAGCACATTATTTCAGCATTCCTCTTAAGCTGCCATCTTTCCAACACCAGGCCTTCGTGCCTCAAAATCCAACTAAATACCAAAGCAAGGTCTACCTACACTTGCTCAGTAATTAAGTTTCCCTGTCGTTCTCAATGCAATCAGTGAACAGAGACGCTGGCTGAGGCACCCCAGGAATCACTTCACCCTCCCCTTCCTATTTGACTCACACATTTATTAGCTATTTACTGATGAAAGACTGATATCACCGGGTCACGTCACAAGAACATCTCAGAAGGGGAGAAAGGAAACATCTTCCAGTACGCAGGTTTTACAGGTGGTAAAATATTTTCCCAGCAGTGCTCTTCCTTTCATCCAAGTTCCAAACAAACAAAAAGTCTAAACAACCTCTCTTTGGTTATGCTTTAAATAAATATTTTCAGAACCATTAATGCAAGCGCACTGAAAATGCTAAAAAACAGTTACCCTGCCTCACTTTTCGTGGAGTTATTCCCCTTCTAAATTCAGAAGGAACATGAACACTGCTTTCCAAAACCGTCCTCCCAGCAGTTAAATGACACCTGCAGAATGGAAACCGAAGCTTCTAGAGAGGCTCGACAATTAGGACTAATGGAAAACTAACTAGATTCCCAAGGCTTCCCAACCCTGCTTTCCTTTGAAGAAGTCAACCACTCCTCCCTGCCCGCCCTCCTCCTAAGCACTTGCCAGGCTTTTTAATAGCATTTGACAGTTCGGCAGCCTGATGAAGTTCGGATCGATTCAGAAACTCAAGTTCCACCTCTGCTGTCCGCATACTTCAGGAAGGGAAGAGTTAAAAACGCCACCACGGCTGGTGCAGGTCGCGGCAGCGGCACATACCTCCTCCTTCCTCCACCTTCAATTAGATTGTGTTTTGTTTTCGGCTTTCTTTAATTACCCGCTGCCATCCGAGCCCAACTTGGTGGCACGAATGTATTATCCCCTCGTAATGTCAGGATTTAAAATTAGATTTCGTCCCCCAGAAACGCACTTCATCCAACCTTAATGGCTTGGTCCAGCAACGACGCCGATTTTATGTAACAGCCTTCACGCTAAGACCTAAAAACTGCACTCAAAATTACAGCCACCTTTTCCGGCCGTACGTTTTCTCTCGTATTAATCCGAAAGGGATCAAATTCGGGGCGAAAAGGAAGCAGTTCTGCCAGATCAAACGCTGAAGCAGCAGGAGAAAAAGCAAATTACATAAAGTCCGAATGTACTCACGGTCTCCTTATTCGGAAGCAACTCCTTTCGGATCCTGAAGAAGTTCTTGCCGTACTGCCTCAACCCCTTAATAAAACGTTTCTGCGATAAAAGATAACAAAAATAGCATGTCAGCAGAGGGGAAAACAAAAAGATCTCGGTAATCAGCACAACTGCCAAACAGTTCAGAGCGCAAGGACTGCCGATGGAAGGAAACGTACACGTACGCAGCGACGGAGCAGGCAGAAAAGGCTCGGAAAAGCCCCCGAAAAAGAGAAAAAAAAATCGAGCCAGATCCCTTCCTATGCCAAACTTGCAGCGTTTGAAGCTTTAGAAGAAGAAAGTCAGTACCGCAGCCGCTCCTTCTCCGCGACGGCCGCAATCCGCCGCCGCGCGTCCCTCAGCGCTGCTGCCCGAGCGGGAGGAAGGCGGCGGAGGGGAGGAGGAGGAGGAAGAGGAGGAGGAAGAGGAGGAGGAGGCTCCGCAGGAGGTGCCGGGGGGCTCAACGCGTTCCCCCCCGGCTTCGCCCTTCCTGACGCCCGCTCCCGGGGAAGCTCCCCCAAGGCGGCTCCGCCGCTTCCCTCCGCCGGCTCCGCAGCCGCTCAGGGGGCCCGGGGGGGCTCCGCGGGGAAGCTCCGGGGTCCCTCCGGGACTCGACCCCGGCTCCGGGGGCCGCTGGCAGCGGGGAGAAGGGCGGCGGGGGCCGGGCGGAGCGGCGCGGAGCGGCCGCCGGGAGCTGAGGCGAGCCGGGGGCCGGGCGGGAGGCGGCGGCCGCCCAGCGTGTGATGGCGGCGGGGCTGGGCGCCGCGGGCGCGCCGCAAAAGGCGGCCTGGATCGCCCCACACGCACACAACACCCCACAAAACACAACCCCACAAAACACTCCCGGAGCCCCCGGCTGCCCCCCGCGGCTCTCCTCCCCCTTCCCGGCACCGCGGCGGGGAGATGAAGGCCCGAGCCCGCAGGGCTCGAAGCGAGCGCTGCCTGTGAGGGAAGGGGAGCGGGGCACGAAGGAGAGGAGCAGAGGCAGCTCCCCGAGTACAAACGCACCCAGCAGGCTGGCTTAGTGCCTTCTGGACTAATTCTTCCTGCAAACACCGACCTGAGGGAGGTGGGCAGGGGATTAGGGGCTTCCACGCTGTGTGGTGGCTAGGGAATTTGAGGAAGGGCAATCAGTTTTCTGCCACAGGAGCGCTCTGCACGCCCCACAAGTGCCCACCACATCACTGGGCAGACCTGCTCCCACCTGAGGGGACTTCAACAGAATCACAAACATTTCCTCACCTCACCCCAACCCTCCAAACCATTAAGACCACCAGGCTTCCCACAAAGCCACCTGGGGGCACAGGGACACAAACAAACAGCCCCTGGTCCACACTCTGAGATCTCAACCCTGTGTGTTGGGGCTCAAACCTAAAACCAGGTCCCTCCTAAACCAGGGGACCCAGCACGCAGGAGTCGAGTTCAGCACCTGGGGTGATCGGGATCCTGCACCGGGCCCCTTGGATTAATGGCACGGTCCCAGCCCTGCACACCCAAAGATCACCAGATACCAAGCTGCCCACAGCCTGTGGGCTGATTCGCATGCATACCTCTGGCTGTTTACCATGTGAATGGCGAGGAATTTTCATTACACCGAGAGGGGGACACCACGTACACACCTCTGCCGCCTTGTGCTTCTGGGCTAGGTAAGATGGCAGTGGCACCATCCTCCTCCTGCCAGCCCCGGCATCCCGAAAGAGCAGCGCTGTTCCTGGCTACAACTTATGGCAAAGAATGAAAACCAACTACATGGAGGAGGATTTAAGAGCAGGCAAGCCAAAATGAACTCGGACTGTCGACACCACTGCCTCCTGGGTGCTATCAGCAGTACAGCACTTCTGCGGCATCAGCTAACAGCATATGGGAGAACTCGACATGAAAAGCCGGGGGGAAGGAGGAGAAACCAGAGCGGTGAGACTCCAGCCATGGGTGAAAAGCACAAGGAACAGGAGAGTGCAATCCCATAAAGAGGAAAGGCCTGGCTTCCTATTTATTCCTCGTTTTACCTAACATTTACTACGGTGTACCTGAATTCTCAGGGGAGAAGTCTATTTATCTTCTTCAGAAGGTTTCAAATCAAACTCTTTTACATTTGCTTCGTGTTCTCGTTCAACTATTAAAAGCTAAAGCAAACAAAACCAACCAAACAAACCAACCAGCTATGACAAACTGTTTTCCATTTGACTCAGGAGACGTCAAAAATCCCTACTGGCAACGTCAGCCTAGCAGAGCCTGTCTGAGGGAGCCTGAAACGCCGCCCCAGGTTTCCAAACGTGACTGAAGGCGTCCTTCTGCCACTCCGAAACCCCAGCCAATTATGCTGCCACCTTTATCAGTGTCGTATAAAATGAGCACCAGGCCACTGAGGCAGCATGAGAAGCTATAAAATAGTTGTGTCTACTCAAAGGCACGAGACAGCCACTCTTCTCAACAACCAC
The DNA here is from genome assembly GCF_964035555.1 of Netta rufina. NCBI lineage: Eukaryota > Metazoa > Chordata > Aves > Anseriformes > Anatidae > Netta > Netta rufina. The sequence continues at coordinate 6,827,189 of NC_140146.1, forward strand.
ACATAAAAAGCAGTTCAATAAACTTAGAAAATCTGAAACTTAAGGCTCTTTTTTTTTTTTTTTTTTTAAACATTTTCTCTTCCACGTTTTCCTTCCTGTTCTTCCATTAATTCAGGCATTACGTTCAGCTCTTGTTCAGCCTGCAACAAAACCAGCTACTGCTTTTCTCCAAGTCCAGCACAACAGAGACCTCTCCTAAACACATTTAAATATTGAGAAGCAAATAGTCACACACCAAATCAGAAGCGACCTGTTGTTCTCCTGTCTGTCATAAAACAGGCTGCCTAATGCCGTTTGAATTCTCTCTCCTCTGCACAAATGACATGCAACGAATTTTATGGCTGCATTTTAACAGTGCAGAAGATGTGGCACTCGCAGAAGGTATCAGCAAACAACAGCCAACGAATTAAAGAGCCTTAAACCCATGGAGAATGGAGCTCTGGTAAGAAAACGAAGTGGCTCTAGAGCACAGTGGTTTGAAAATCCAAATTCTGTATTTTGAAAAATTAAAATAAACATTACAATTTTACCACTTAAGTAATGTTTTAAAGTTCGACATGTGACAGGACTGTCAGCATTATTGTTTGTGCTGTCACCAAAGACAAACTGTAACACAGCTGACAAAAATACTACGGGTAATTATTGTTGTGAAGCAGCATTAGGAAATCCCATGGCTTGCTAGGTCAGTCAATATTGACAGTCAGAGATATTTTATGAAGTGGTTACCATGGCTATTGACCAGCCAGAACACAAGATCTCCTAATGCCATTTTATAATTTGAGCTTCCCCAGTAAAATTTATTAGGTTCTACAGTATCCTGCTCCAATGTGTATACAGGGAGCTATAAATAACCAAGGAAGAACAAGGAACAAGCATGTTAATGTTTGCATATGTGTTCCTTGCAGGTCCCATATTTTATCCCGAGAAACAAATATCATGACAAGATACACAAAGCCATTATGTTCTGACTAACAGAGCTCAGATGGCATGTTTATCAATGTGATGATAATGCCATTGCAAAGCTGTAGTTAAGGTTATGCGTCAGGGTTTCTATTATCAAGAGACTACAGCTTGGCAGGAAAAATTTGCTGCTGCATGCTGAAATTCAGCACCCCAGGTTTTAACTGGGAACTGAGGCTCCCAGTTCACTTTTCATCTTGTTTACTGCACAAATCGAAGATACGGCTGGCTCTAAAAGCACACAAGAATAACATCTAGTAAAAAATAACCAGTTTAATCAATTTAAGAATTTCAAACGGAAACCTCATGGGCTTCAGAAAGGCAGGACGAGTGATAAAACCGCAAATTTGTAACTCCTACTAATATGTCTCTTCTGAGGTGATGCTTCAATCGGGTTTAGATCAAATGTATTTTCTTTAAGAGAAGCCATGTGTTATTTCTTTCCCTTCCCACGACTCCCACCTGGTTAATTAATGAAAAACATGTTGTAATGCAATACATTTGCAAACACACAAATACAGAGGCTTTTCTGTTCCTTCTTAATCCAACAAATAAGGATTTTTCCTCAATTTTTCTAAAAAAAAAAAAAAAAATCCCCTCTTTAGACCGTGTCCAAGAACAACAAGTTCTTCTCTCAAACATTTCCTTAAATTATGAGCGTATAAAAAAGGGAAGTTAGAGTGGAAAACACTATGATTTTTTTTTCCAATACAGATTTTACGATCATGAAAGCAATAGGTACAGTGGACGTTTTGAAAGGCCTGAGATTTGCTAGGCAGATGCCAGCTGAAGTTGTCACCATCTTCCACGTTTAATGCACCTTATTAAGTTTTATAGCAAACGTGCTAAGAAGATTTACAGGGCTTTAATAGTTAACAGCAAATAAACACTAAATGCGTAAAAGCATCTTTATTTCTTAAATTTCACAGGATGAAAAATTATGGCAGTTATTCTGGAATGAAAATGAGATTTGGTTGTATCTGCAAAACTCTTAAATGTTCAGCACATTTATAGATCGCCCCAAACAATTTTTAGCATGCAGACATCGTATACGCACATTGGCTGGATTTCAGCACGCAGAGTACATTTTATTAAAAGCTTGGCTGGTTTTTAACATTATATTTCGCTTATGTGTGTACAGTGCAAATAAAGGCATTTGCTGATAAGGTTAAATGATACATACTGTCCTCCAGGAACAGAAGTATCCTGACAGTTGCCTTAAGACAAGGAGACAGGTTAACCTGAAGACGCCAACACAACAGAACTTCCCATGTTCACAATTATTGTCCCACCAAATTACACCTGGCTATAGCAGAAAACGATGTTAATATTTGCTGTAGCATTAACCTCAAAGGAGTTGTGTGTGCTCAGTAGCAGACAGGACCAAGTACTGCTCAGCAAGTGATTCCAGCAGGAACCAAAAAAGGTGTTTTATGTTACAGGGAATGCAGCCTGGCACCGAGCCTGGGCGGCTGCACAATGGAGAAGCAGATGGAGATGGACAGACATTGTCTGGTCACCGAGTCAAACACTTCCACGGCACAGTGCTAAAAGGCTCAAGTCCCACTACACGAAGAGGACAGAAAGCTACAGAAGAAAAGAGGGGGAAAAATCCATTTCTAGCAGCAGGGGAGAGGGCTAGAGGGAGACTCCAGAGGAATTTCTCAGCCTAAGGATGCCCATCCTTGGGCCACGAAGAGGACTGGTCCGAGGTAAGAGGATATTTTAGGTTACAACCGTAGCGTGTGGAATGAGCATCATGACCCAGCAAAGCTCACCCGAAACCTCTAAAATAAGTCCACTGGGAAAGGAACTGTCAAGAAAAATCTATACTCAGGCCTCTGCTGTGTTCCTTTAATATGGCCTGCTGCTGGGAGAACAGGATATGCTTCAACCTCATCTGAACTTCCTTTGTTTTATTGTTTCCTGTCACTACCGTAACTCTGCTTTATGTTTTTTAAATTTAATTTTGAAGTAGCCAGCAGTTTTACCCTTCGCACTGGATCCTCGTGCTGCTGCTCGTTACATCAGTTAACAGCAAGCTTGCAAAAATCACCCAGCTGGCAAACTTGTTTAATGCAGAGGCTCCGTGAGCCTTCCCTAAGCATCTCTGCGTGTCGCTGCCCTGGCCTCAGCGTCGGAGACACCGCATCGGAGAGGCACGAGCACATCTCATGCACATAAGTGGAAGCTGAAGTAGATCTCTGGAGAAATATCTGTGCCTCTACTGCTTGCTTAGGGTCACCTGCCTTTAGCCTACAGCATGTTTCACGTTAGGGATGGGACTGCTGACATCTACCACAGCATTTCCTTGTGTCCTGCAGCAAGCAGGGCTGTCACCAACCAGCACGTTCGAGTCTTCTCCCAATAATTCTGCACTGAGGCAGAGGCTGTGGTTACAGGGCCTCATTGCTCTTCCCTGACACGACCAGAGGTAGGAGAAACCGTTCACCGGGTGGCTCTGGCAACTGCTTGAAGAGGTCTGCAACCCTCTGCTGCAGTGGGAGTGTTTGTGCTCCATGACCACAAGCGCTTCCCGGATCCGCCTGGCCTGCAGAAGGTCGTGGAGCAGTGGCAAGCAGCGGTGCAGCGATGCTTTTTGCCCTACCTAGGAGCAGTAGCTCACGGTGGCAGCGAAGCACAAGCACTAATACCTGCCAGCCACCCCTCAACGCCAGCTGCTGCTGCTTGATCACCACCTACACGCTTTGGAATGACCCGTTTTGGGAAAAGTGGTGGTTCCTGTTGGGGGGTTTTGCTGTTTGCGTTTTTAACATGCCCCTTCCGTGACTCTGAACAGGTAAATGCTTCGTTAATTGGGTCACAAATGTGCTTCCAGACTGCCAGGCCAAGAGGGAAGGCACAGGCAGGTGATTGCTCTGTGGAGAGGCACTGGAAGAGGAAAATCTTATATGTCGGTGGGTGGGTGTGTATGGGTACTTTTTATTGTTGTTAAAAGCACGCTTTACCTCCAAAATATACGTGATTATTTTCTTCATTAAGCAGATTGCGACCTTAGTTCACAACACATACTAAAAACAAATTCACCCTTAATAGATAGCGCTCTGCTTATTTTTCTTGTGTATTTGTTACAATTAATATTTTTTTCCCCAGGCAAAATTCTCCTTTGAGCTTCATAATCTGAAAATCAAATTCTTTTTTTCACCAAGGCCTTTAACTCAAAGATAATATGGAAAAAAAAAAAAAAGAAAAAAAAAGAAAAAAAAACATTTTTATGGTGTTCATTAGATACCTATCTATGTTTAAGGGCACCAACATTCTCATTGGATTTTCAAAGCAGCTCTTCAGAGTGCATTGCTGGTCATCTAAGTGCCATAAACCCATACACCCCCAGGCCACATGCCTGTAAGATCACCTGGCCTTTACGGACAGGAAAAGACAAGAAATAGATCAGCAGCAAGGCCTAAAAGGTGCTGAGCACTTCGCTCTCCGTCCCATTGGGGTCACTCCATATTCCTGCAGCATTACACCCTCCATCCCGAGCTGAGCACCAGGGGCTCTGCCCCGAAGCCTCGCGGCGCTGCGGAGGCGCACAGCACCACCAGGGCCCGCTCCGGATACCCAGAGCCGCGCACACAGCCGGCGAGTCATTAAGCAGCCTCCCTCAAGGGAATGCCAAGAGATCCTGAAATGATAATGATCCCCCTGCCATGGTGCTGCACTGGTAGCTTTTGTTTTGAACAATAGATCTCCCATGATACCTCTCGCTCGCTGAAAATACTGGTATTAAGTGAGCATGAGCACAGCTGTGTGTAAATTACATATATAAACAGATTAGATTTGTATATTTATACTGGATGCAAACACATTAATAGCACATTTGCATACACAGTTGGCTAAATGAGACTGCATGCAGAGCAGGATTACTGGTTACAAACACATTTATTTAGAATTTTCAATAAAGTATTTATACTGCCATTCCAGAGGTCAGAGGGGATTCATCATCCCTTCTCTCCTCTCTCCCTCCTTACGAGAACGCAGAAATGCTCTCGCCATGGTGCTGGCCGCGTGCCTCTGACCCTGAACCATACCTGGTCTGGGAAAAGGGCTCCCAAGCTAGCTGCAGGGACAGCCTGGGTGCTCAACTCAAGGCTTCCCAAATTAATTTCCATTTATTTTATCGGGGATGATGTTGTAAGGGGGTATGAGTTTCTAAATCGGAGCACAGCGCGAGCTACAGCCCAACTGCCAATTTCTCCATCTCTTCTTTCCTCTCTCTGCTTCATGCCAAGGATCAATGCAGAAACCTGCATCAAAGGCATCGCGCTATCGAAGGTGACACAACAGCTCCCGGGCTTTTCCGGAGCCGGGGCAGAATTCAACCATTCCTTCACCCCGGGCTGCAAGCTGTCAGGATGCTGCTAACCTCATGCACTAACCCCTGCTTTCTTTCACCATCTGTATTGCAACAGAGCTATTTTTGTAGAGAGACAGATTTCAGATTCACCCAAAGCACTTCGCAAGGCTTTTTTATTTGCTGGTGAATGTTGTACCTGTTTCTGGGCGAGAGCAAAGAAAACAGACAGAAAATAAAAATCAATTACCCCTAAACGAGGAGCATTCGGTTTTGCTCCGAGCGCGGCCTCCCTGTTTATCAGGTCTGGGTGTTTCACCACACATCCCCAGACGATGCTCCCGTGATGCTGGAAGCTGGTGGCCCCACCAACACCTCTCCCCGTGCCAGAACGTGGCCAGAGCCGACCGGGATCGCTGCAGCCCGAGCCAGGGGAAGTCGGTTGTCAGAGCCGAGCGGTGCCGCCGCTCCGCCACGGGATCACAAAATCAGAATCAAAAGGCTATTGTAATGAACACACGCTTCCTGCTCGGTCGCTAATTGTTGAGGAGCTGCGGGGAGGCTGCGATCACACAGCGTATGGCAGCAGAAATGCGATCCGGTAAACGAGATAAAGTCAACAGCGCGCCAAGAAACCTGATCTAAGGACAGCCTGCAGTGGCACATCAGATGCTGGTGCACAGATCAAAAAAGGGCTGGATATTAAAGCAGCAGCAGGAGGAAAAAAAAAGAAAACTGACTTTACTTTTCCCGAGCTCTAGAAAGGGTATTTGATAAACAGCCCTGCCTCACTGGCAATGCAATTCCTGGACTATTGCAAGCGTTAGGATCCATCGTAACGCCACGGCAGTGCCTGTGACACGTCCAACAGCGAGGAAAGCCACAGGCACACATGAGTGCTGGGTCAAGGGCTGCTCCTTTCACAGCTCAACCCCAATAAAGTCGGGATGGGGGACAAGATGGGGTGTCCCCCATACCCCGAGCAGGCCACAGGACCCTGGCAGCACTGGGTCCCGCTGTGGGCAGTTTCCCCAGCGCAGCAAGCCCGAGCTGCCACCAGCTGCAAACACCCAGGCCCACGGTACAGAGACATTGCAGGCATTTCCCCATGCTACTACACATAGTCATTTCCACCAGCAAGGAACTGGGCAGGCCAGCTTGCCCACATTTGTATTTAAATGCCCGTGGCAGGCCTTCTGCTGGCAGGCACCCACCTACCCGGCACCACGCTGGCTCCAGACCTGTGCAGCTCTCCAGGACCCACAAAGCCTCCTGCAGCCTCCGTCACCTCCACCAAACTGCTTCTCTCTGCACGTGTCCATGAGCCAGGCTTCTGAGCCCAGCCCTTTCTGTGGGCTTAAGAAAAAAAAAACACCACCAAAGCTCGCTATCTATTCCTGGCACCTGAACTTTGTCATCTCCTGCAATCAACAGTTTCTCACCGCCGCAAACAAAGCTGAAAGATTTCAGTGAGTTTTCACCTAAGTGATATTTTTTTTTTTTAAGAGGCATTTGCAGAGTTAAAGAGAAGAAAAGGTCTGGCACATTTGTGACCCAGAAAAACAAAACAATTTGCTGCTGCCAAGAGACAACAGCAAGCTTTTGATTCTACTTCAGATTATCTTTTTCTGTACACAGATTCACTTCTGATTATTTTAAACTGCTGTTAAAAAGTTAGCATATGGAAAAAGCCTTCTGGTAGATCAAAACTAAACAGCAAGTAAAAAAAAGTTGGACAATATCTCTTTCCAAGGATACGCTTCCTTTCCCTTGTGACATCTGAAAGAATCTCCCTTTAAGATAGGAAAGCAGCAGAAATTCAGCACTTAACCTGCAAACTTCCAAGGGAAAAAAGCTATCTGCTTTTGGTTTCTTAGACTAATGCTCATCCAGAATTGGTGAAAATACACTGTAAAAACGTAAAATAGTGTAGGGAATGCCTCGCTGCTCCCACCGAGCAGATCTCCATGAAGTTATCAATAGCAGAACTCCTGTTGTAGGCACTGGGTGAGCACAGACACGCGCCCATCCCAGCCCGGAGCTGCAGCTCAGCACGGTCAGACCACCAGCTAATAACTAACCTGAGGCTTAGCATAAGATAAGCCTCCAACTTGAGCTTTCTACTTAAACACCCGAACATTTCCATTTCCTTCATTTTTTCCCCCAGAAAAGACTTATCTTTGTGTTACGTAGATCATACAGAGTTCCAAAAATACATGTCAATTTGCTCAAGTTTGACATCATTATGCAAGCCTGAAGTTCTCCGCTTTCAGTGCCATTTTTTTGTCCTTTCACTTGATTTGTAACACTGCAGACAAAAAGCTGCACTCAGACTACTTGAAATGTACTGTGCGATCCTTTCAAGACCCGAACGCTGTATTTCTAGTGGAAGTTCCCTATTGCGGAAATATTGTTCCTCTGGGATTTCAGCCATTATTGTCAATTATTCTGGAGGCTGTATTTCTGCCGTCAAACAGTGACTTGCTGCAAATGACAGAAGGAAATGAACAAAACCACTTCAAGAGCTCCCATGCTTTAGAGCAACGAACAGATCCGAGAATAATGAGACAAAATGGTGGCAAGAATCCCCAAGGAAATTATCCACATAGAGAGGCAAATATTTCTGCAGGTGACTCTGCTGAGTAAATAATTAAACAGCGGGGCTGTTTGCAGTTACAGTGCCCACGTTTGAGTTCAAGCACCAAGATAAAAATCCCAGTTTGTGACCCTTACTAAAAAGGCATAACCACCCCTACAAGCTTCCTCAACGTGTCTCGGGATTCATCTGCCACTCTGCAGAGTAGTGAAGAGATACCTGAGACAGCACATCTGGATTTAAGAAATAATAGAAATGATGAAATAAATTCCAAGCTAAGAGACTCGGGCTCAGTGAGAGACCTAGAATAAGCAGAAAGCAAGCTCTGTCCTGTAGGGCAGGAGTTCTCCATCCTGCTCAAGTGTTCACAGCAAAAAGGGGGGTTCTGATGGTTCGAGAATTTCTATCGTTGTAGTTAGAGAAATGAAAGTTTAGCAGCCAGCTTCCATTTCCACCTAGGATGACACAGTATCAGAAAGCCTTCAACACCCAAGACCAACACAAGCATGTTCAGAACACTCCAAATCTCCTCCAGAAAGCCATCTTCAGTGCTGCACTGCCCAAGGTTGCCACCCGTTTTTGAAGCCGGGTTTGCTGACCATCACTGGGGCTTTTATTATATCAAAATTCTGCCCGTCAAAAAAAAAGTTAGAGATGAGAAATCCCTGAGCTGTCCCCACCAAGAGACAGCAGACAGCATGTCAGCAAGCCCCTCGGCAGAGCTGGAGCGGGGCTGCTCACTGTGCAACTCGAGCACCAAAATCTGCAAGCGGAGTGCTTACGGCAGCGTGGATGCACCATCAGCTGAGCTGCCTGACAATTATCAGCTCTGATTTTTTTTTTTCCCCCCTTTAAAACTAATTTCCACTGCGCGAGGTTTCGGTTCCTTGCAAGCTCCCGTGGCACGGGGACCCACGCTACAACCTGCATTGTTCAATTATCCACTGCTTTTTTGTCCCACGAACGTAAGATCACAGCGAGTGACTGATGCACTTCCGCAACGCAGCCATCCAATTACCGAGGAAGACGTTGGCTCACACGGTGATCTTGGCAGCAACGCATAAAAGTAGCTTTAAAAAGAAGCAGATGATTCATAAGTTCCCTTTTCTTTTGTGTAAGGGCCTCTGAATCAAAACATCTAGTCGAGGGGCGGGGGGGGAGAGGGTGCCAAATGTGAAAAAGTGAGCCATGAATAGAAGAGGGAGAAAAAAAAGAATCGGAAACGAAGGCCCAGAAATGATGCATGTGTAACAAAGGAGAACGGTGGCAAAGGGAATGTGAAAGGTGCGGATTTGGGGAAGAAGTGCTGAGACTCTGAAATTGCCTCCCAGACCTACAGACCCAGACAGTGTCCTCCGTAACAGGTTAACTCCTTTGTAAAATAAGCACCCTAATAAACCAGAGGTGCCTTCTTTCGCCTTCTCCAATTTGTAAGAAGTGGAATGGTTGATCTGAGTGCTTGAAATTACTCCAATCCAGGGGAGAGCAAGATGCTGGGGTGCTTATTTGGGTCCTCTAAATGCATAAGCCCCTGTCTGATCCATCTCCCCATATAGCCTAAATATAAATCTGAGAGGATGCTATGAATAGGGGGGTAAGGGAGAAGAGGAAGGGCATGAAGAAACAAACAAGAAAGAAAACACGTGGTGGATCGTGCACACGTGGATAGGGGAACGAGCGAGGTATCAGAGGGCAGTAAAAGCTGAAGCGAAACCACAAACCCAGGAGCGATGTGCACTTTGTATCTTCAAAACCACAGCACACGAAAGCACAAAAGCAGCATCGGACACGGAGCACCAAGTGGTTGTTTTTGATTGCACCCTCAGCAGCGCCGAGCAGCAGGGCAGAGCCTTTACACAACCCCGAGCGAGGAGGAAGGAAGAGCCGACCTAACCGCACGCCCCTTCCAGCGGAGCTCTGCAGCGGCTCAGCTTATTTACAGGCTGTCCTGGGGAGCTTCCTCTGTGCTGACAACAAACTTCTCAAAAAAGATTGAAAGCTGAGCTGCTTGGCTGCTATGAAACGGGAAACGGGATCCTTCCAAGGTGGCATCTGCACTCCCAAATCCATGGGATCCCCCCCCGGGTCGCCCCACGCCCCCCATTTACCCCACACACCGCTCGGTGTCCCCAGCTCCCGCAGGCTCCCCGGCACTGGCAGGCACTCAGCATCTCGCTGGATCGAGTCCTTATTTGCTGTCACATTCTTTTTATGGCAGCATAATCATTAGCTTTACTGGCGCTGTTACCCTTCTAACTAATTAGGAATCTTGGATGGATGCAGAAAATGATTAATATTTAGTCGCTCCGCGTCTACTACAGAAGCAGCCTATTATCAAACAAGTGACACCTCCACAAACTTAAATTAAATAATGGCTCCCATAGAGGGTTCGGAGCTGCTGACAGAATGGCAAGTGATTTAAGTAACATAAAGCTGAGCAACTGGTGATGGATCACAGTTTTCTCTCTCGCTCTGTTACAGCCTGTAATAGAACAAATGATCATTTTTCAGCCTAATTGAATATGGCCGCCCCGCTTGTGCACAAAAGGAGACAAAGCTATATAATTTGCTTCATTAAAATGCATTTTTATGTCATCTGAAAGATTAAAAAAAATCAGCGCTGTTGATAGGGAAGATTAGAAAAATAAAATTTATCATGCAAACAGAACTTGCAAATGAGGTGTAGCTTGGCATTCAGGCTGCTTACACTTGTGCAGGAAAGATAAGTCCTGAGCGCTAAAGCACACAGAGCATCCATGTTGTGACAGTAATCAGAGTTTCTTAAATAAGAACTATGTCACTATACCAATTCAAAGAGGAATTCTGTCATTTTCTGCTGTAACATCCCCTGGTCCATAGTAAATAAGTCTCAGATGAGCTGTCAGGCAGGATCACAGCAAATCCAGTGTCACTGGGAAAAGTTACTATTGTTTAGTCTTGGTTTTTCTCCTCATAGCTATTAGAAAAATCAAATACCTGTTCAAAATGAGCTTTTCCTGACATTAAAATCAAAACTTTAAGAGTGCCGTATCTCAAAAATACCCTTAATTATACTAAAACTCCCATTTAAAAAATAATTGTTTGGTTCGGTATCAGTCTCCTTTGGCGAGACCCTCTGCCACGGAGCTCAAGTTGGTTGTCACCGAGGTTTACCTGGATGCCAAGTCCCCAGCATCCCGGGCACTGCTTCTGCTGTTCCTCCAACACGATTTCTGAAGATATTTTACCTGCAGGTGCCTAAATCAGTAAGGGTTCAGCTTCTGACTCCCGTTCCTTATCCGGAGCTGCCAGCCTCCCCGGCGTCACGCCGCTCCATCTGTGTTATGGATTGCAGTCCTGAAAACGTGTTTCTTCTCCATCCATCAGGCTTAAGCAGTTCAACAGCGCTACCCTACCCTTCGCTGCCCAAACAATCTAAAATATTGAATTACCACTTGCAAGGCAGCAAAACAGATAGCTTTTATTTCCTACGCCTGTAGCACACGATGGCTCCCGCTGGCAGCACGGCCCAACCAAGGTGCCTCTACAAAACCTCCGAGTCCGGTAAGAGCCTGGCAATTTCCTGAGACCATGAGACTCTCACCTCACTAGAGAAAACTAACATCATGGACAAACTGGAATAAGTATTCCCAGAAATGCAAAGAGGGCACAGAACATCCTTCTGCAAGGATAGCGCTGCCCATCCTTGGGTACAATGGCAAAGACAAAGGAACTGTGCACGAACACTTCTGCATCCTTCACAGCAAAAAGCACCTCGGACACAGCAAGCTGAAGAGCTTTTCATGTGGTGTGAGTCACAGCTAAGATTGTTCCCAGGTTTCAATCCATTCCTGGGCTCCATGCATTTACTGCAGTAATTCTGACGTGGGTAAGAAACACTTGGTACTTCTATCAACTTAGACTAAGCCCAAATGACTTGGAAAGATGCTGGGCAGCATTTCTATCATACACTTGACATGGAAAACAACACAGCACTGCACCATTACTATATTACTATAGTAATATTACCATATTACTATATTAAAATTGCACTTTTAGGTAGCACAGAGATAGGGATTCTTTAGACTGATGCATATTTCTTAACAGCTGCAAGACAAACTCCAACTACTGGAATATGCCATGGCCACTGACACCATCTGAAATGAAACCAAGAACTGTGGATGTGTCTCCCTATGCATGTGGATGTCCCCCTCCTAGACCATTAGGAAAGGTAAAATTTAAATCACACTATTTAGAGCATTTCCAAAACAATCATTCTTCTGAAAACAGTGAGCTAAACACTATTGTATTTAAATTTAAGAACTGTTTTCAAAACCATGAAAACCCTCACACAATCCTAGACGCTGGGACAATGTACATCAAGGAACACAAGGCAGAAAGCCTATGGAAGGGCATTTACTAAATTTGTGTTCAGAAGGGGAAGCAAACTGTGAGAAGTACCCTATGGAATTTATCAGACTCAGAAGTCCATCATACTACTAACAAATATGAACCTTTACAAAATTCTAAATTTTGGAATTTGGGAATTAAATAAATTAAATGTACAAAAATGGAGAGTAAACAGGTGAGTGGAACATAAGCAAGACAGCTTTGATACACGGTATCTTCTAAAAATTAAATTTAAAAAATTAAGAGACTGATGGGGGGTTAAGCTTTACCATGATTACAACACTCACTCCTTTGGTTCTGCTCGCTGTGGCAAAAGCATTAACCCTAGAAGCTGCCATAATTATGACAATCCCTGCGCTCGCCTAATGCTCTTACTGTTAATGCCGTGACTCAGTTTCCTTTCAGAGAGAAACGGGATAAAAGACATTATATTTAAATCAGATTCCAGATCTCTTTGCAGACAAAAATCTGAATTAGCTGTCGGAGCAGTGCAGACAGCCACCGTGCCCCTGCCCAGGGCATCATCTGACGGCGAGAGGAGGAAGACGACGAGCCGTGCACCGTATGGGCGCGCTGGGCAGATTTTCTTCCCCTGCCCAAGGCTGGGTGAGTGCCCTTTGTTTCAGCCGCCACGCTGCCGAGCTGCACAGCCCGTGCTGCTATACATAGCACTCGTACGGCACACGCGGACGTTAAACCCGACTCCGGCTCTGTTGCTAAGAAACTACGAAGGACAGCTTTTTTGGCCCTCTTCATTTATAAAATAACCACTCTGCCCGATGGGAGAACAGACGCAATCTCTCAAGTCCCCCAGTGTCTTGTTCTCGTTTTGAAATGAACACGGAAAGATGATCGAGAACGCTACCAAGTGTAAGCGATCTCCATTTTTAAGACGCCCTTGAAAATGAGATGAAAAACATGGTTTCAACAATCAACTGCTAGAGCATTTATTAATCTTCCAGGCAGCAGATTCCTTCCCTCTGGCAACAGCGAACTGTGCTTCTGTCTCCCTATTACAAGCCTATTTTTTTTTTAGAAAACCAAACCAAACCCAACTTGTGAAAGCACCTACAAATTATTTAGCTTACAGAGGAGTTCAGCTCGGAGTTTAGCTTCCCGGCCCCGTGCAGAAATAGCCCTCTGAGCCGTGGCAACTGGCCAGTGTAAATATTTGTTGTATTATTTTGGGGGATCAGCAATATGGTAAGCACTTAATAGATAAAAAATATTCCACATGAAGGCAGAAAGACGATGAATCGAGAAACATATGGCAGTTAAACAAAGCAAACAAAAACTATAATGATATTGTTAAGAAAAGGCTAACTTATCTGGCAGCTGTGGAAAGATCAAGATTAACGAAAGCAGTGAAATCACCCATTTTGAAGCCAAGGTCACTGACAGGATTTATAGATTTATCCCTGAAGGCAGCCTTTGCTGAACATGAAATGCTGAAATAATTTTTTTTTGAATCTACCCCCACCCCATTTGGGCTATCTCATTTGCTGGAGGCTTTTAAAATTCATTCCTCTTCACAGCTGGTTAAACAATGGAATCTTTCTGCAAACTAAAAGGACAAAATTGATTGCCCTACACAAACTTTTCTGCACGTATAATTGATTTTTAATTCACTGTCTCATTTCCGAAAGGACTTGACAATAAACTCAGTGCTGTATGTGCAATATTGATCCCTTTAAACAAGGGCTTGGATCAAACACTGATGCAAGTTAATCACAACCCAAAAGATGGATATCTTTTGTCTAAAAAGCTGTGTTTAAGCTAAATTCACCTTTCCCAGCCAGATTATACCTTATATTTTCTGGCTGTATTACACCTCATAATTTCGTGTATCTGTCAACTGCTGAGTAACTGGAGTTTTATGCAACTCTTAAATAATTGGGTTTTGTTTTTTCCCCCCAAGCAGAAGAATCTTGTCCTTCATCAGTTACTTTTTACCGTGAGGATTGATGTTTTTTTTTTATAGCCTAAGTTCTTAGAATACGCCATAGTTGGGACTGTACATTCCCACCTTTTTTCTTAAACTGAAACTTGATTTATTCTTATTAAAATAGAGGACTTACTAGACCATAGCTTGTTTTTCTTTCAATCCTCAGCTAATTTTCAGCTGTTTTTGACTAATGCACTTGCAAACAGCACCGGACGGCTTGATTTCTGAGTTCCAGAAAACATTAACAGGAACTGGTATTCTACTAAGAAGCTGTAATGTTTACTTTTTGTGGATAAAAAATTAAAATCAAGCAGCAAGCGATATCTTAACCTTCTAAGCCCACTCAATTACTCAACCGCAGCCTTGCAATGCCAGCCTCCTTTTCAAATATCCCTTGATGATATTTTTTCCTTCTCACCATTCGAGAGGCTCTGTTTCAATTTTGCTATGAATCACATTTTCTATAGCTGCCACATAAACAGTAAATAAAATTCATGGTATTTTTGCCCCAGTAAGCAGCTCTGTCTTCCAGCATAACCGAAAAGGCTGGCTTCAAAGGAGTGAGCAATGAAAACAATGTTTTCATGAGCAGATATTCCAAAAAGGGCAGATGAGAGACATTTGAAGATGATTCCAGGCAGAAAAGCCAGGCAAATAAGTACGTGTGTTTTGCATAAGTAATTTCTTGACCAGCTACACTGGATTACAAACACTCGTAAACACGTTAGGGAATTAGTTTGCTGTATCTTGTCATTTTTGGCAGACAGATCTCCACTTGTATTTTATGACAAATGAGCTTTAAGCTGAAGCCAGGTGTGGATATTTTAAAATTTATGAACTTGTAAATCCATGTACATGGCCAATTAAGGTTTATCGCCAGCAAGGATTAACTATCCCTGCACATAAATTTAAGAGGTTGTTTGAATCTAGGTTGTTTACCTCAACTACTCTACATCAAAAGCAATGTAAAATATTTAAAGGGCAGCATATTTCATGATAAAAGCTAGTTATCAAGGATGTCACAGTGTGTCATCAGCAGTTCTGCATGGCGATGCACGAGCAAAACCTCCTTCCAAAGGAACATTTTGCATTTGCTTTTTGAGAATTTTAACATCTCTTGAAAAGATGGGACAAAGCAGAGGAGAAAAGGGAGAAAGAGTCCAAGAAATAATGCAAAAACTACTGCTTCACCCCGATTCTCTTAACTTTGGAAGGCAGCCCTGAATTTTAGAGGTGGTTCAATTAGCCTCACCAATGTTCTTCATCATCAACATCTGAATGCTAATTAGGAGCACAATTCCATGCAGCAAAAGCCTCCCTGTGCAATAAACTGCAACACAGCAGCAGTGAACTCTGCCTTCAGCAAGCATGCATAAATAAACAGAATTAATAACTACCCAAGTGTGGACGGGTGACTTAATCTGTTTCGATTAGATGCAGCTCTGCCTGAGGCCTTTGTGTTATTTAAAATGTGTTCATCATGTTTAATTAAAAACCTAATAAACTAGAGGTTCTCTTTTAGTTCTGATTTGTATTTCTCTCTCCTGTAAGCTGTATTGATTTTGGTGGTACTTTTGATAAAAAGACAGAAAAAAAGCACGTTCTGAATAGAGACAAAAAAAGAGAACTGTTACATGAGGAACAGCCAGAACTGGACTATTTCCTTCACTGTTCCCAATATGTGTGGCACGCCGGAATTGAAAACTATTTCATTAAATTAAAACTTCAGATGAACATTGTATCCGCTGTAAATGACAGTCACTTGATAGGTTATTTATCTGAAATGGAAGCGTGCAGACACAGCTCATTTTGGGACCAGGAGCAAGCGTTAGCTTGGAATTGTTCTGAGCATCACTGAAATTATAGAAGCTGCTTTCAGAGCACGTCTCGTCCCAAGAGAGTGGAAATCCCATTAGGACAATTTTTCTTGGGAAATATTTCCACTGAAACCACAGCAGAAAATGGGGGTGTTTCAAGTCAAACTACACTGAAAGCAGCTCAAGATCATTGCTCTGGGTCTGGCACACGGGGAAAGCGAAGCAGCGTGTCCTCAAGACAGGCTCCAGGGTTCAACTACAGGTGCTCAGCATTGGGGTTAGTTGTAGTTGTTCCCGACAGACAGAAAGCTGTAAGTCAGTATGTTTCTAAATACAATTTCAACGTAATTTTAGAAATATTTCCATCTGGAGAAGGTTAATTGATCAGCACCACCCCATCCCTAATAGGGATCACTGATGTTGCACCAAAACAGCCCGTGCTGTCAGAGACACAAAGAACCACGTTCAGAGGTGGCCAGGAGATGCAGAACCAATGACTTCTCTTCCCCTCCAACAGTCCTGGCTGAGCTCCAGTGAAGCGTTTTTGTTGTCTCAGAGCACAGAAAGGCAAACACCACGTCCTGCCCATGCCACAGCCCATGGCTGCATGCAGGATGAGCAGACAGGAGCGTCACAGAGCCCACGTGCTACCAGGTCCTGGGGACTAGGAGGATGGCTGAAGAAAATAAGAGGAAATGGGGTTACTCTAGCCTTGCATTAGTGAAAGATATCAGCCTGTCACTTGCCTGAAGGTCGAGGTCGGTCCCTTTGCCCCAGCATCATGCCATTCACATCAGGCATGGCATTTGTGGTCAAAACGACCTGCTCTGTCCTAACAGCACGCTGCGTGGCCTCTTCCCAAACCAAGCACCCACCTGGAACCCCACTGCTGCCTTGTGGTAGGCACTGCAGCCCAGCTCGAACAAGCAGGATCCCCCCCAGGTGATGCTGCACAACGCTGGTCTGCTTGGAAAGCGCTTTGATGCAGTGTTCTGCACCACAACTGCTCGCTGAATTTGTCTGCAGGAGTGAATTTGTCAGCATGGCAAGAGAAACCAAGCCCTGCTCACCAAGTCACGCTGGAGATTGATGCTGTCAGGTGGAGCAGCAGCCTTTATAAACAGGAAGCAGCTGCTCTTAGAGCTGCCTGTAGATGCATCGGTGAAGGAGCTGCTTCAGCTGGTTTTAGTAGGCAGGAGGGAAGGACTGTGGTTTTCACAGTGTGCCCCCGAATATACGTACTGGAATGAGAAAGGTTTAAAAATAGCCATGGGTTTAGAAACACCAGGGAGACAGCAAACCTCCATCTTCATATTTACAGAGCCTTCCATTTAATTCAATCAGTGGTAAATTTTATCCTCTATTTAATTTGATCTAAACCTCTGTAACCACTTCATCAGTAGTAAAAATAACCTCCATCCTTTATTTTAATCAGTTCTGATCACTGCAAGGCAACTCCTACCGGATAGATCGGTCACAGGCAGCAAAGGGCTTTTAATTAACAAGAAAGGCTTAATCTTCGGGCAACGGATAGTTGGCAGAAAGAGTTAAAAGCTAACTACAATAAATTTGAGCTATTCACACAGATCACAAATCCTCCTGAATGCTGCAGAGACCTGTGCTGGACAACGCCTGGCTATCCCATCCACAGCCGAAGGAAGGACAGCACCCACCCACCCTGCACAGTGGAAACTCACTCAAAACACTCATGCAAGTAACTCAACAACCAACTCAGAGGGTTTTTGACCTAAGGAAGCATAACGGTTGAAGAATGACTTTTGGACCCAGCCAGTTGTTTCCCTGCATCGCTGTGCCCACGCTTCCCCTTCGGGTGCTTTTGCCACCTGCCCACTAACCTGATACTGTCCCGGTGCTCCGTTCCCTCTGTCTCTTGCCTCTCCCTGCAACCAAGCTTTTCAGACGCTGCCCTTACAAAGTGGCAGAAAATTAACTTTGTAATAACAAAATTGTTGTGAGGGCTGGGAGGGGGAAGGAGAATATCATAGGATCAGAACGGCAGGAGTGGAAAAAACGAGACAAGGGAAGCTGTGACTTGGTTTTATTAATTATTTTCTGCTCATGGTCCTGGCCAACTTGCTGTAAGTGGCCCTGCTTGGGCAGGGGCCAGAGGCACCTCCAGCCTCAGCCATTCTGGGATGGAGCTGGTCATTTACGGAGCCTTTCCCAGTTAGGGGGTTAACTGAGCAGAGCTTAGTGCCTGGTGTGGCACCTGCCTATTCATAAGAGTTATAAAAATCACTCAGTAGGTAATTGCTGGGCTGCAAGAGAAGATGAAGCCCAGCACAAACGGGGACATGGTTTGCACCTGGGTCTTCCACTTCCCTCACTGGTGTCACTCTCAGGTCACCAGCCCCACATCACCTGAGACTCCCTGCTGCTCATTGCTTCCCATCACAACATGGGTGAGACACACTTAATGCTAAAGATCTCCCTGAAATTTAATTATTTTGGCCAGATTTGGGGTTTGACGCAGTCTCTTCCTCTGCAAAACACTTGGCTGTGGAGCTCCCGTGCAGCTGCAGCACCCTTCGTATGGCGCAGGGGGAGTTTGCTGCAGGTTTGCGGAGCCAACGAGAAGGAAATTTGCCTTGCAAGCCCCAGAAAGGCTCAGGAGTGCAGTGCAGCTGCTTTAATCTGGAGTTTTCTACAAACTGCCGGAGACAAACAAGCTATGAAGTTCTGCAGGTGGAGCTTAGCTGTCTATAAATAAGAGCACAGTTTGATCTTTGGCTCTGCCGAGGCTGGAGGACTGCCAAGTGTTTCTGGAAACTTGGATGGAACAGAACAGGAACAAATATGATAAAACGAGCTGAGACTGACAATGATTTATAGAGTTAACGATCATTAGTCTGCGCTCACAGGGGCTGCACTTTTGGAGTAATGTTTCACTTTTCAGTAAATTTTGCCTTTTCTTGCTCGCAAGGCTCTGTTCTCTACCATTTAACACGGACTGCTGATCAAAATCCCCGAGCTGCAGCAGCTCTGGCATTCTCAGCATAGTGCAGCTGATGGAAAAAACAAGGAGAGTGAAAAAAAAAAAAACCCTCGGCACAGAAGAAGAGGAGTTGGCAGCGTTCGATTTAACCATTCTACGGAAAGAATGTAGGCAGAGAAAACGGAGGTAATGACAGTGCGAGGACAAACACAGCGAGCACAAGGCTGAGCACTGGAAGCATTTGTTCCAGCAGCCAGCGCCCCAAACAAAATGCCCTTTTGTGATGAGATTGCCGAAAACCTTATTAGGAAAGCATGTTCTAGGCTTTTTACTCACCCTCTGCTCGCCTTGCTGCCGTGCTAGCACACGATCCTCTTCCACCCCACCACTTCAGGCACCCTCCTTACCACAAAGGTTCTTTGTTGGCTTTCTGAATAAAGCCGACTTGAACACGGGTTTACACAGCCTGGCCTGCCCTAATCTAGCTCTTGCACAAGGGTACGTATGAGGAGAGAGCAAGTACACGCAATTCATTGGAATAAATCCTTGAAAGGCTTTCAGATAAACTAGAGCTTAAAAAAAAAAACCCTCTCTCCAGCCACTGTCTGAATAATTAAGAAGTGTTAAGAGCCCATGAAAATGCCACCCATTATCAGCCCTATTTTACAGCACCAATGCCACCTTAATTACTTAACAAAAGAACACAAATTGTGTTTTTATTTATATTTCCAAATGTACTTTTACTCTACCAATTAACTACCTTAAAAGTTCATTCGTTCAAAAAGAAAAACAACAGCAACCCACAGAACTTTGCTCGTCTTTTACATGAACCGTGTTGTCTTGCCCCAAATCAGATTTTTCATTTAGACACCCGGTAGGTACACACAACGTGTTGAATTTCTACTTCCATTTATACCACATTTATTATCACACATCAGAGCAGCAGCTTTTTGGACGGTGAAAGGTAAAAACCACAAGCGAGTCTGAGGTTCTTCTTTGATAAATATTTTATCATAGCTAAATTTCAGCCATCTGATTTTCTATTTTAGTGCACACCACCGCCTAATTATTGAGCTAGGAAATAACCTTTTTCCATTTTCACCAACCCAGACATGCCTAGTCAGCTTGCTAAGGAGGCACTGTCTTCTTACGCATTCTATCTCACATAAATCTATTTTGTTAAGTGCATTTAACAGCGGCATTAAAATGCAAAATATTTTTAGGACGTAATCCAAGTGAACTCGTTCAGCACTTCTCTTCTCCCACACCGTGAAAATGCACAAGTGTCTCCCTGTTTGCAGTCAAGTACTTGCATGCGAGCTCAAGCTGCAAGGTCTGACAAACAAAGGGTTGTAACAACAGCATTTGGTTTCCGCACGCTGCCAGAAAATGCAACTTTTGTGCTGAATGCAACAAATATTGCTATTTATTCAGACAGAATATGAATCTGCTTGTTTACTAGCTGTCAGCAAATTAAGAATCTATAATTTGCTCCCAACTTCGTGTGATTTATAACCCTACAAAACACTTTAATAAGCACAGTTGCATTATGTCATACACATAAAAATTAAGCCAGCAGCAATCTCACAATTGCAGCAATTAAACTGCAGAACAAACAAACCACAAGGAGAAACCTTTGCCTTTTTAATTCTTGAGCAGATATCATCTCCCCCAAATTCTGCAAAAAGACACAGGAATACAAAACGTGGTCCATTCGTCTGGGAGCATGGAGTGCTTTCCCAGCACCTTCTCTGTCAATTAGAGCTTTTCTGAAGAGGTGTCTTTCTCAGCTCAGAAGTTGTTTTTTTGTTTTTTTTTTTTCACCCTCCACTATCAGACTGCAGAATCCTTTAATAGGCTAATACTCTTAGTAGGCTAATACTTACTCTTTTAGTAGGCTAATATCAATAGCAGAAATTTCCATCTGAAGCCATACAGACCCAAAACCTCAGCCTCTGGCTGAAGGAAGCAATGACATGCTGACATGTTCCTTCACCTCTGGCACTACAGCCCCAACCAGACACCCCAGAGGTCTGTAACTACCTGACAATGCCAGAGAAATCACCCTGCTGGTTCCTCCCTACGCCGTGCGTGTGGATGAGGCTTGCCGTGTACTGGGATGTTAAACTCTATGTGCCCAAATCCAAGTTCCATAACGGTGAGGACACGATACTGTGCTGGATATTTACTGTACGCCCCACATTCATCATGTCCATACATTATTTCTGGAGCTTTGTTTAAGATGGATGCGCTGTTTTCAGCACAGTTTTGGAGCCTGACGAGTCCTGCATACTTTAGTGTGCATGCAGATGGCGTGGCTAAATCCCAGCTTCCCTATTATCTCCTTTTGGTCTGCTCTTTGTCAAAGACTCATCCATCAAGAATGATGCCAGCAAACAATTTCTAATATCCCGTATGAAGGGAAAAAGGGACTTAAAACTCAGTTTAAGAGAAAACACTGCTATCTAGCTTCCCATTAGCTGACTTGTGCTGATGCTGGGAGCCTTCTCCAACACCAGCAGGTACAAATCCAGGACAATGCTTCACGTGCCTTTTTACATCTTGTCCTACTCCAGTTAATGGATGGGGCCAGCCTGCCTGGAGGTGAAAGTGAAAGTGAAATTTAGAGCCCAGAGGTTTTCCAGCTGTTCATCTCCCCTATGGAGTCCTCTCAGCTACAGTCACTTGATCCTCTCCTCTCGTTCTTTATTAGAAAAATAGCCTAATAAAGTTCTGTATGCCGAATGAGTGTCCACTAACTCAGGAGTGTGCAAAGATGTACCCTGTGCAATAAATTATTTGCCTCTCTTCTTTCCCATAAAAATAACCTCTTTCGGAAAAAAAAAATGAAATGAATGAGAGAAGCAACATGAACTATAAAGCTCAAGGGAATAATTCATTTCCCTACCACTTCATCTTCAGTCCAACACTTCTCAATCAGCTTGGGCACAGGCTTCTTCACCAACCGCTGCAGGGCTTTTCCAGCATCATAGTTACTTTCGTGTAGCTAAAAAATAAAGAAGACAAATAGCACATTCAATGGAATTAGCAGTGATCCGATATTGGAGAAAAAAAATAAAGGGGGCCACATGAGATGCTCTACGCCTAATTATTTCTACTGTTGATATATGAAGTGAAATTTAAACAACCTGAAGGTAATTGGAATTTTATTAGTAGCAGAGACAACATTAAGACAAGTATGGTTTTCCCCCTCCTTCCTGGATTTCTCCCAGATGATGTTTGAGGCCATAAAGCACTGAATATTTTTGGCTATATTTTGAAAATACATCTTTTACATTATAAATTCCAAGGAAATTTGTAAAAAGCTCCAAAGCATTTTTCAAAAGGAGTTGTATTTTACACGGCAGTACTTTGTTCCAATTAGTACAGCCAACCAGAAAACCCTAATATTCAGGAGGGAGTGCAAGCTATGGGATGTCAGGTTTACCACCCAGAAATTTCTTTTTACAGGATTCTTACTGCATTGCAAAGATCAATGTGTTACTGAAAAACAAATATGGAAAATAAAAAGCCTCTGCAGATAACTAGAGAGTACATAAAGGCAAGCAGGAACATCTACGTTGATGTTACTGTTTCAGATGGTCACAGCCTACACCGTACCTCATTTTCTACCATAGAAGTAGGTAAGTACATGATCAAAAGCTGTCTGAAGTAGACGTTTGAATCAGGGTGATGTAGAAAAACAACGACACTGAAAAAAACATTCAGCAACGAGCCCAGGAGAATCTCCAGCTCTTAACTCTTGATAGAAAACATTTAGCACGCTGCAGATTTATCGCCTGTCCTATCTTCAAAGTACAGTGGGATTTTAAGAACTGGAGGACTAGTCAGGAGCCTGCTCTATATCTTCGGAAGGTGATCTAAAAGAAAGAGACATATTGCTGGGGTGACAGAAACTGAATTATCTTCCCATACCCAGAAGGGAGAAGGATTTACATGCAGACTTCCCTGCACAGACAAGAGCGAGTTTTTCTAAACAAGGTGCTAAGGACACCAGAGCTATTGACTAACAGCACAGATTTTTGCAGACCCTGAAAGTTTTCTTTATGACAGCAATAACCAAAGAGTAATTCCATACATTATCTCCTGCTTTTCCTTCCTGCCCCAAATGTATCCCAAGCTCTCTGCATCCCACCCTGCATAAGCATCTGTGCTGCCAGCCCTACATCCGATCCCTCTCCAAAAATATTTCGATGAGTACTCCAATTCTTGAAGTTGTCCCCGTCTGCTGAACTGAACAGGGATGAAGATACAATTACTGCGTGGTGACAAGGTATTAACTACTTTGTAACTATTAATATGGTTATACCAAACCTGATTACAGGAGGGGGAGAAAAAATATCTCACTTTTCTTATGTCAAAAGTGAAATTATTTCTGTAAACAATGGGGCAGAACATTCATCAGGTCATAGCAGACCATGGTGAAGACTGGCAGGGCAAAAGCGATGCCCTGCACCGCCAGCAGGGCTCATGCAGCTGTGAGAGCAAGCATGAAAGGTCCATCATACTGGGGCATATTTCCACAAAAGGGTGGAATTGGGGTACCACGTGTCACAATGTGCAATCTTCCCATTTATTTTATTAGCATTGCAGCTTTCTGGTCATGGATGCCACAGAACAGACTGTGACAGCCCGCAAAGCCCATCCATCTGCAGTGCAAAGCACGCTAGGAATTACCTCCCTTACTGAGGTCTCTAAACGTATTGAAAGTAACAGCTAATTTATTCTATTTGCTGGTGAAATTTCAGTTCCAAGTAAATTGGAGCCTCCTTTGTAACACCTGAATAGCTGAGTTTCCAGAAATCAATTTGATAAACAATCACTATTCAACACCTGGGAGGTCCAAAACCACGGAGGACTGCAGTTAGCTGTGAAAGCAGGAGAGCACAGCCCTCTAGGGCTGCACTGCATACCTCCTGCTGCTGGGCACAGAGATGCCATTGGCTGTGTTAGAGGAGAGATTAGCACGTTCCAGATAACACTTGGCACAAATTGGCTCAAACCTTCCAGGAACAGTAGGAGCAGGCCTTGAAGTGCTGAAGGTGCTCTTCTACCTCTTGCCCCAAGTCACTGGGGCATTCAGGATTTGTTTGTGCTCGAGGGACTTTTAAAGGAAGCTGAGGACTTCTAGGAAGAAAAGGTCACTGCTGAACAAAGACCTCTGATCAGAGCCTGGGATGGGGATTTAGAACAATCAGCAGCGTTCCCTTAATTGCCTGCCTGAACATTTTTTCCCTTACCACCAGCTGAAGTAACAATTGCGTACAGGGTGTTACTGCAATAAAACAAGTGCTTGGCTAATATGATGGGAACAAGAGAGAAAACTAAGCCAGAATAATTTTCTATTCATGTCAGCTTTCGACGTGGCATGTACAAGAGAGTTACAAACACTGTGTGCAGTAACCACGACTATCTGGACCTTCACAGAGCACCCAGCTTCCAAAAAGTCATCTCTTCCCCATCCCCTGTCCCAACTCGCATCTCTGCAGGCTGCTGCGAAGGACGCGTTACCACGCCAGAGCCATCACAGCACCTCACACTGCTCTAAGTCAGCGCCATGCATCACCCGAGATGACTTCATAGCAAGCCCAGCTTCCAAACGCCTCGCCACAGGTGAAATTTCCTGACGTAGAGCAGAGCATCAGCTTCCAAACCAGCTCACAAACCAGCCTCGCTGCCCGCGTCAGTGCCAGCTCCCGGGACCGCAGCTCCACGCAGGAGGAGCAGTGCTCTCAGCCCACCTCCACAAGCCACACGATAAGAGCCGAAAGGCAGTCTTGCAGTGCCAGTGCTCAGTGCCAACACTCAAACAACCCGACTGCCTTTAAACAGCTTTCGTAACTTGTTTTTTTAAGCCTCCTCTGGTATGCAATACCTACTTAAAGGCAGGAAAATAAGATGTCTTTTCTACTGGGCACACAGAGGTTTTTCTCCTTGTTTGCACTCCAGAACTGGGAACGCATCCATCTTCAAGTAAAAAGGACTGTTTGTTTTGCCAGCTCACCTTGCAAATGCTTTTTTCTGTGTGTGCTACCACCTAAAAGATTTTTCACTTCGAAAATTTGACAGCGTCGAAGAGAACAGAGCTTCTGTTCCTTCTGCCTCCCAAAACACGCAGCCGTGCCAAAGCCCCTTTGTAAGGTGGAGGAAACCTGTATTTTGCCTCAAGGAACAACAAGTGTTGTTTTTTTTATCCTGGCTGCCCTATTGCCCAAACCTCTCAGCCTGCAGATAATCAGACAGAGAAAGAAAGGACTGGGCTAACAGGCAATTCTGCTGGTTACTGAAAAATTTCCATGTTTCCAGGCTGCCAGAACTGCCCCAAACCACCACCAGATAACAGGAGCAGCAGCTTCTGACCAAGTGGTTGCATTCAAACCACAAAACCCATGAGCACAGACAGAAAGAAAAAGTCATGTAAAAGAAAACAAACAGAAGCGAAAACAAGAGAACTTGTCCGGGTCTGGAGTCTCAAGAAAAACGTGACTTTGATCAAGGGACAAAATGCTTTTAAGTGCCAGGAGCAGGATAATGCAGCAAAAGGAAAAATGTATTTGTGTGTAAGTGCCTGAGTTCAATCTGCTTCTTTCAATCTGGCTGATGGATCTTTCTCTGCTTATTGCTCTTGGTCATTTAATATATATAAGCACTTTATTGGCAAGCAACTTGAACGTATAAATAATAGCTAATGATGACTGCCTACGGTTTAATTAACTTCTGGTTGAACTTCTCAAGGTATTGCTATGAACACTAGATTACCGTCCTGTCACCTAGAGAATTATTGTTTTTAGCATTAACTCTGGCATCTCTATTTTGAACTGCTGTGACACAACATGTAAGTACATTTGTTGTAGTTGTTTGCAAACTTGGAATCGGAAAATAAAGCAACTTCTGCATCGCTGGGCCGGATTTCAGATTAAAGAAAAATTCTCAATATGCACGTATCCAAAAAGCTCATTTATATTACAACAGTCATTAAACAACTCTAGATCACAGGAAAGCCTTATTAGCATAAAGTCTGCACATTACCACAAGGTTTCAAGTTTCCACCACAGCTTCTCAGCCGAGCTGCCATTTTCTGTCTGCGTGATGTTGCAAATAAATTCTCCTTTTGGCATGGCTCAGCTGTCAGGCACCTCTGCTCAGTAATGAACCCATGAATTACATCTTGCAGCTCTGACATCCGTGGTCTCGCTCATCAAAATATTGTTCTTCAACTGTAATTTATAACTTAATTTAAATGTCCCTTTTACTGTGACCTTTTTCGATCAGAACGGCATTGCATCTGGCAGCTTCTCCTTCGGCGAGGTATCCTTTCGCAATTACAGTCATTACGATCCCCACTGAAAAGCCCGGCCGAGTGAGGCTGCATTCATGCTACAATATTAAATAATTGCAGTTCATTAAGAACACTGCTAGATTCCAGAGCCCTTTTCTCCAAGGAAAAATTGCAACCGCACTGTAATAGAGCATTGCTCAACTGCTTTGAAACCTACCCAGAAAAGCCAATAAAAGCAGAAGGGATTTTCAGCCAGGCTGTGCTGTCGTGGGGACGTGGACGTGTCCAGCGTCCGTAGGACAGCGCTGGGAACCCTCCAGGCCAAGTGCTGGCTCTTCCCCTGAACCATCGCCAGTCACAAACACATCGTGTCACTCGTCAGGGCGCAGAGATACGGAGCCTGCCCTGCCCAACACGAGGTAAATACCACCGGTACCGTGAGAGCATTTTAAGCCTCGAGTAACACAGCGGAGTCAGAAGACATTTTTCACTGCTGTCAAGCGGGATGCTGCAGTGAATTGGAAAAGAGGCTGGAATTTGCCTGGTACCGCACAGAAAAGGTTTACATAACGCCCCCATTTAAGCTCTATTTATTGTAATCTACGCAGGCCTCAGAACACTGATTATTAGCAAGGGATTTGCTCCTCTCACTGAAGCCGACAACGGTGGAGACAGACAGCGGCTCTGTAAAACTGCAGCCTGCTTAACAAGGTAGAAAATAGAGAGGAGAGAGAAGAAGACAAGGAAAATGAAAAGAGAAGAGAGAATTACTGCCACGTGGCTCGAGTAGCTAGTTCTTGTGGCGTAATTACGCTAATCCAGATAGCTAATTTAATATGAAATGTAATTCAGCCGGCCGCTTTCGGGAGCGCAGCCGAGCGGCTTCAGTTTGAAGCAAGCACTGCTGGCAGCCCTGGCCAGTCGCTAGCAGGGGGATTTGTCTCTGCTGCTGTGCAACTGCCCAGCAAACACTGCACTGGGTGAAAGAGCAAAGCCTATTTCCAAACGTGTAGCCTTCTTTAAAGTGCTCATTCCCCGAAATGACAACGTCTGATTTTTATCAGCCATGCTCAATGCCCAACAAGAGGCTGGCCCCCAAATGCTCCTCCATCCACCCTTTTTTTTTTTTTTTTTTTTTTTTTTTTTTTTTAAATTGTAACTCCTCCCCACCTGCTGCACACACACTGAATGATCTGGATCAGAGGAAAAAAAAAAAACACTGCCCTTTTGGACAAGGAAACTATTTTGCTGGGCTCCCTCTGGTGCCCAAGGACAACAAAACCTTGAAGCAATCAAGAACCCAAGCTATCCAACAAAAAGCCTCTGCCTGACAGCCTTGTTTTGCCAACGAGCTGGCTGGTGAGCTGTGATTTATAACTAGTTGTCTAACAGCTTGGCCTGCAACAAAATTTGAAACTAACAGAAAAAGTTCAGGAGGTGACAGAAATCAATACAGCTGCTTCAGAAGAAAATTATTGCTAGCTCTGGTTTTTAAATATCTGATTTGTGGCATCTGTCAGCTTGGAAAATACAGAAATCAGCCCTCGCTACTTTGGAAAAAAGTAAAAAAAAAAAAATTAAAATGCAGCAACTTCCATCTTTTACCCCTAGTTCTCATCTATTTTAAGCTTCTATATAGCTCTAATTGCTACAGAGTGATCTAGATGCTAATGATGCAGATTAAAGAGCCAGATGCTTGTGTTGCATCCCCTTGTCACACAGGGTACTGCCGGGCCACCACGAACAGCTCAAGGCACGGATGCAAAATGCAGAACAGCAGAGGGAGCTCCCTGGGGCAGCTCCTTCGTGGGTCAGCACAACAGCATTGCTAGCACTGAGCAAAGGCAAGACCCTGCAAGTTACCTGCAGAAGTAGCACCATTAAATGCAAGAGCATTTTAAAGAAATACTTTCAAGAAGTTGACCATTTTATATATTCCAGAATGATTTCTGGAAGTACCCACGACAGTCATTTTCACAGCCCTTTCAGTAGTTTCTTTTGAAAGATCTCCTGACTCATCTTACAAATAAAACACAGAAGTAGTGTTTTTTTTTCTTTCCCCAAGAGCAAGGATAAGGATGAGTGAAAATTCAAAGTGGCAAAACTGTCTCATGGACTCGAAGTGGCTTCATTCTCCGACACGCCCAGGCAGACAGCGATGGCCCCTGAAGTGCTGCGCTACCTCATTTGAACCATGAGAGTAGCTGTTAATGAAGACTCATCCAAAAGGAAAACTAGTAATAATAAGAAATGCTAACATATATTTAAATAATTTTTAATGCTTTCAACCCTGTCTGTAGTTAATGAACAAGAAAATCTTGTCCAAGGGCAAGTTAAAACAGGGAGTAATTTGTCTGGGTGACATGTTACTTAGAACTGAATTTCCTTAAACTGATATTACGCTGTCACATTTGTCACTCATAATGACGTGCTCCCGTGTAACAGTGTTACGAGAAGTCAGAACAACGCTATTAGTAAGGAGAGATTTGTACAGTATTAGCATATGACTTTTTCCTCTTCCTTCCGTGCAGCAGTACGCTAGCTTAAGCGGTATTATCTTCTGTTGTAGCATCAAACGCTTCCTTTGATGGTTCAGATCTGCAGGATCTTCCAATTCCTGTAACACCTCATCGCATTAAGACATTTAAAAGTCATTCCTTCCAGCCTCTGGATACCCAGATCCTAGGTATGACATCCTAATAGCCTCAGAAGTTTTTGCCTACTCGTCTAGGGAAGATGAAGCCATGATTTAGGGAAGATGAAGTCATGGTTTCAGTGCAGTTCTGGCATTACCCTTGTGGTGAGATGAGGACAGGGGAAGAAATCCCTAGCGACTCCTTCCTACTCACAGCTCTGCCTCAGGGAGCTTCTGCAAAACTTCCCATCGAGCTCCCTGGGACACCAGCCACTCTCACACATTCTTCTAATGATGTTCTTTAACCTGTTCTTTAATGCCTCACATGATGTGAGAGTCGAGAGCAAAACCCAACATCATTTCTGCTTCTGAGGCCCTTTTATAGGAATATTTTAACTTCTATGACTTTTTTTTTCTTATGGCAATACAAAATCACACGGGAAAACCTTACCCTGAGTTGCCTGACACGGCAAGCCACAGGACAATAACCTGCTTAAGTGTTTTGACACCATTTGCTTGCTGAAGAGTGAACAAGAAGGACGTTCTCCGTAACCAAACACAGGGTCGTGCCTCCAAAGAGTTCTCAGTCCCACAACGAAGGAATATCCGAGTGCTGAGTTTCCTAAGAGGAGTGCTGCATAACGTGATGACAGATTTGGAACCTCTACAGCTATACAGGAGAACAAGGGCACACATGTAGGAATATAAATGCAGTTTCACCTGCTTGTCTGAACACGCACCAATTTGACCCTGCCACGTTTCAGTGCAGGATTTATTGTCATCTGAAAACCAGAACTCTTCCCCCCGCTGCTCCACGTATGTATTACAGATGGGCCAGGCTACACACCAACGCACGTGTTACAAAGAAATTCATCCACATGTAAAACTTACTGGCACCACAACTGGCCATTTTTAAAAATAATTCCACGGGATTTTTTTCTTCTTTCTATGGAAGAGAAGAAAGCAGCGTGTCGGATGCCTTCCCACACTGAACATGTCATTAGAGTGGGCAACGAGCTTGCAAGTAAAGAATGGTGAGCAAAATAAGACAGTTAATTAAGCTGGCCTGACTTGGAAAGGGAATGATTTCTAAGGATTTCCAAATTTCAATTAGATTGGAACAGGCAAAAAAAAAATATTAGCTAATTAAGTCCTGACCCTCCTGCACGATTTTCAAACTTAGGATCTCCGCAGATACCCTGTACATACAGTCTTTTTGGAGGCTTTTTAGTGGTTTTGTGATTGTTAAGAAGCGATGCCTATCCACACTCAAAGCCCAGAAGGGCTAAAGAAGGCAAAGTGCATTGCTACAGAGGATTAATTACAAATACAGGCTAACCACACTGGCTCTCTGAAGGCAGTAACGTTGTCCACAGTGACCCAAAACAAGGCTTGGGACTAACTCAAATTTACATTTCTACTTCCTTTTACACTTCAGAAGGGTTCTGACTTGAAGCGATGTGATTCTGCAGCTCACAAGGTAAGAGGAACTGAGAAGCTATAAAAGCAAGCGTTTCCATCACCTACCATTTCACCTGTTAAATGACTTCACGCACTCTAGTTCACTTCTGAAAGCGGTAAACCAAAAGCCTACTAAATATCATAGAATATCCGAGTTGGAAGGGACCCAGAAATATGCATATTTTCACTTTACGTGACCAATACTTTAAGGTCTAGTGCATCAAAAAAAGACCTTCGGTTGGTGGGTATTTAAACCACAAATACACAGTTAATTTAATAAAGTCAGCCAAATTCAGCTACCTGTTTGTTGGCTGGTAGCTAAGACAAGAGCTGCTCCCTTTTAAAAAAAATATGGTGAAAGACTTTCAGGAACTGCTATGTCCTTGCCCATACCTCTCAGTATGACAGCCAACATCCATTGGGATGATAACGGACTCCAAATGAAAACCTGACTTCCTTCCCAAGGGCTACAACTCCAAACGTGGCACAAAATCTCAAGAGCCCAACCAAGGAGCAGGAGTTGAGGTGTACCTGGAGCACTAAGTGAATGATCACCTCAAGGAGCTGATATATATGTTGCATTGGGCCTTCCATGATCTCCATTTCTATCTGCCGTAATTAACAATAAATCATTTGGGGGCTGCAGCATCTGTTATTACATAAATAAAACACTACCAAAGGAGCTTGTCAAGACTGATTTATATGAAGTGCTGCTCTGAAGTTTATTGGATTTCCATAATAAGAAATCATACCGTATCAATGCTTTTCCATTAATTTTCTGGGTTACACACCATAATTTCTAAACAAAAACACAACTCAGGGCAGTGTAATGTTCTCAGAAGTTATTTATCGGATAAACCTGGTATCTGTTTTAAATACACAGTGAACAGAAAGATTAAGAAGAGCACTTTTTGTCATGACAACAAATCACCCACCTAAACCGTTAAATTAGTCAAAAAGGGTAGGTTCAGAAATAAGTAACTTTCTTAAAACCCGCTGTCTGACAGAACTGTTGTTCGAAAGAAAACATTTCTCTAGAAAAATTCTAAGGAAGCGAGGCAAATATTTTCACTGCTTTCTAGAAGTTGAGATCCCCAACTGGAGCGCACAGAGTAGAGTTCTGCAACATGAATAAAACGACCATTACGGACATCTAAGGGCTTTTGAGTTCAGGTCAAACCTTCCAGATGGTGCTTCCAAGAACATCCAACACTCCACATTCAGGAGCTCTGCTCAGTAGGAACTACTCGGTATCAATACAGGGAGAGAAAGTAGCCTAGAGGGGAACAGAGAGGACGTGAACTACCAGATTTCCAAGAGAAACTTGGAAGAAGAAGGCAAGGTTAACACGAGCTGACTGTAAGAACACCAGGGGCTAAGTCTTGCTGTTACACATTAAGATGTGATACGTGGCGGGAGCCATGATAACAACAGTTAAAAGTATTTTGACACAAAACAATCCAGCTTCTTCAACGTATTGTTGGCATTAAGAGTTTGCATAGTGCTTTTATTTCACAAATGTGAAAACCTCCCCCATTCAGAAAATGAATCAGCACCAATTTTCTAAAATAGATGTATGCCAGAAATACAAAAAGAATCAGAAGAACAGAAAAAAATGTATGAGGATGAAGCAAAGTCTTGGATGCAAGAAGCCTACAAGTGCAACTACAGGCTCCATAAACTCCCAAGGGATTAAAGGGGCTAATTAAAGTCGATAGCGAAGCAGTGAAGTTAAATGAATTTTCTGCAGTAGTCTTTTATTATAGATGACAAGAGGAAAGAAATTCCAATTCCAAAAGCTCTTTGATGATTATTGGCCTTAGCAGAGATTTGAGTCTCTAAGAAGGATGTCAGGGAACAACTTAGAATACTCCAGAGCGGTAAGACACCAGAACCAGATGGCATTCATCCCAAGGGAAAGGAAGGAAATAACATGTAAAACAGATGAGAAACCGAAGCGGATGTGCAATACAGACTTAGCTGCAATTCTTCAACAGCATAAAAATCTTTAACACGCTGGTTTGCCTTAAGTAAAGGGAGCAAAGGAGTAAGATTTATGTATTCATCTCGGTTCTGAAGTGCGCTGCGAAGCTAACTGAGAAATAACACTTGACTTTGCAGATCTGGAAGTGAGAACAAGCATTTAATTTGGGTACAAAATTTCATCTTGGATTTCAGCTGGTTAAACATGCAAGTGTATTGACTATATCTCAATCATTTTGCAGAATGAAAGTGCTATTGCCATTTACTGTATAAATACTACAAGGGCATATTTTAGGTCTTAATCCTGTCCTGCTCCTGTGCTGCAGGAAACCAGACAAAAACTGATGCAAGCCCTTGAAAGGCATGTAATCAGACAGAAATGGATATAAAAACAAAAGGTAAGTGCTTTTGGTAAGCTAATCTCACATCAGGAATGATTTTCCCATTAAGAATACCAGAATTTTAACTTTAGTGTGGATATCAAGTTATATATACCTAATCATGGACTTAACCCGTTACAAACTGGCCTATAGCTTGTAGAGACCATCTTTTAATGTTCTGAAGCATTTAAAAGTTTCATGCAATTAGATGATTTACTGAGAGCAAAGAATCAGTAACGGATATTTAATAGATGTGATTAATTTGATAAGGTCAGTTCCTCTCACTTTAATAAAACCAAAGACCAGTATGCCTACAGTACTACCTCTAAACAGATAACCCGCTCCTTGTTGCAATGATCTTCACTTGGCTCCTGAACTCAACTGTTCAAGCCCCTGAGATATGTTTTGTGCATAAAAAAGGTGGCATAAAAAGAGGCAGAACAAGAACTGTCCGTACAGTCAGCAGATCTGTCCACGTGTTTTTTCAGAGTAACAGATGACCATTTACACTTAATTCCTTTTATTATATTTGAGGAAGGAAACAACGAAGATGCAAAGGTCAGCTTACAGTCACTACCACAACTCTCCAGAAGCTGCCCACAGGGCTCTGGGGAATACAAAGCCAAGAGATTTCGCTCTGCTACTGAGGAACACGGGATGACAGACAGGTTGTTTCAACTTGAACCTTAAAACACCATTCCATGTATCATGATCTACGGGTGTCAGTGACCCCCACCTTCCCCAAAACAGTTACTGTGGCTGTGCTGCAACCATGTGAACATCTGAACATACACTCACATCTATATAACCACTCAGTAACAGTTTATTTACACACACTATATTTATGCAAGGGAACTGCACATACACACAGCTAAATACTAATAATGAAGGCTGAATTACATGTGGGAAAAACTTCAGACAGTCATTACCACGTACAGAGCACTATATATAGAAGGAAAACTCAGTGCCCTGAGATGAAATAACGATTGTTTTCCTACACACAGCAGCTAGCTGGACTGAATGAAAGCACCTTTGGCCAGGGCAGGTGTCAGCTGAGCGAGCAACCCTTCCAGCTGGTGGGCTTGACCTAAGCAGCTTGCTACACTGAATGTTCACACGTGCTCAAATCTTAAAGGCATCACCCCAAAGATTATCATTAAATTTTTAGTGAACTTAGAGTGAACAGTGCAGGTTTAGGTCTTTGAAACCTAGGTGGTGTTTGAAACAAAGCTGTTATAGACTAGGCTACTGACTTACTAGTGGTGTCATCCCAAAATCAGTTTTACCTCCTAAATATTTTATGCATTTCTTGCTTAAAGAAGTCAAGAGCTAAATGCAAAGAGTTCATCCGTACAGCAGCTCCTTATACTTACTGTATTGAGTGCATTAAGCGTAGTGTCATCACGGGAGGCTGCAACACAACCGTCTTCTGTGGATCCTCCATCACACATGCCTGCAAAAGCTGCCATGCTCCTTTAGAGTTTGAGGGGAAAAAAGTTTAAATTCTTCAGCTTCTGGTTGATGCAATATCACGCAATCATCATCATCATGCAATACAGAAATAGTACATTTACATTTTAAATCACAAATTTCAGGGCCTTGCAAAACTGCATAAATAAGTAAAGTGAGGCACCGCATGAATGCTACCATTTTTTACAGACCCAAGTCATCTCAACATATGAAATAATTCCAATGCAAAGCGGATTGCCTTAATTAAAAATCTGCACTGCGGTAGTACCATAGCGTGATTGGGACTATGGGAGATGTAACCTACAGGCACAAGGGCACAGTCTTGCCAGAGACAACAAACTTGTTATTGCAAATGTAGTTTAATTACGTTATTTGTATTTGTTATTTGCTGGCTTAAACTGCAGATTCCCAACATCTCTGAATTCTTGCAAGCTACAAGTAATTCATTTACTCACATTCTGAATTACGAGGCCCACTAGTGTAAAAGTCTGATATTTCTTTATCTAATTAATCTTGCAGGCATACTAAAACTCTGTATATAACTGAAAAGTGATTCTGCTCGCCCAGCATCATCAAACCAGCGCATCCGTGTATCGGACTGAACACTTCCATTTACCCAGCTGACTGCCACGTTAAACCAAAAAAAAAAAAATACTAGGAAGGAGTGACCATAGCCAACTGTTGCACAAGGCAGCCCACATGTCCGCTAGGGCACTCTAAAGACACGGGGAGTGTCCTGGCTGTAATTACCTTGCTGCTCGAAGGTACATGAGTAAGTCACAGTCGTTGACCCCCGGCATCCACACAAGCTCTTCATGCTGGGTCACCGTGTCACCATCTGGGGAAGGAAATGGCTGCAGATCAGGAAGCTTAGCCTAAAAAAAACCAAAACAAAACAAAACAAAAAAGAGTTCATACAGTCATTGCAGTTGTCAATGTTAGGAGGATGCACAACCGTTATTAGTACCAAAGTCTGTAAGCTCTCTGGAATAATCCCAACTCATAGATGGAAGATGTTTGTGGAACAAAGAGTGAAGAGATTAGATCCACGTTTTGGAAGTTTATGGGGAAACTGAGTCATGAAGATCTATCCACTTTATCCAGTAGTCCTTCTAAAAGGGCAGTTCATTGTCTGCCAGTCACACGGGATTAAAACCACTTCCCAGTCCAGCAGCAGTGAAGCCCTTCTATATTTATACCACGTGCAATCCTGCCTGCAGAAATGCCAGTGTGGATTTAAGCCATTTTGAACCACATATATAGTCCTCACCTATACTAAAATCAAATACTGCTCGACAACCTACTGTGAGAAACAGATTTCATTTGTCAAAAAGATGCTGTTACAACTCCTCCTTGCCAGGCTAAAACATACTGCTATAACCATACAAGACAACAAGAATATGGCTAGCATGTGTTTTATTTTGATACCTCAGTTAAAAAAAAAATTAGACATTTGACATTAAGTTTTAACAAAATCCTCTTTAAATTATTAAGAATCCAAAGAGAAAAAGAAATTACCTGAAAGTGAGATAGCTCAGTGGAATGAACCCTGCCTCTAAGGAAGCATTGCACTGTATCCAGAGACCCAATTAGCATCTTTAGTCATCTACTGCAATGGGATGAGATAGCTGAGAGCCTCTTCGGAAACAGCTTTTAAGCCCTATAATTACCTCCTATACTTACAACACTAAACATATTTGAGAGGCAACGTTTATACATAACCAGTAATTACAAGTCACAGGTTCAGATGTCTT
The DNA here is from genome assembly GCF_964035555.1 of Netta rufina. Taxonomy (NCBI): domain Eukaryota; kingdom Metazoa; phylum Chordata; class Aves; order Anseriformes; family Anatidae; genus Netta; species Netta rufina. Next base: position 6,863,150 of record NC_140146.1, read on the forward strand.
TCATGTTCTGCTCTTTAATCTGTACTTTATTTTACTTCTTCCCTGGGAAAGTGGCTGTGTCATTGAGCTTCTCTTCGGGAAAAGGATGAGCAGGCATCACACCACGAGGACATCGATTTCTGTGCGAGCTCTGCATGCTACCAACCTCCTTCTAGCAACCAAGGGGCTTTCACAAACTGATACTCATCCTTGTGCGCCCTAGGAACAAGCTCAGTATTACCTGAGTTCCTCCTAAGAGCAACTTCCTCTTCAAAAACCTCTCGTTAGCTGCTAGCCAGAAGTTTCCAGAGAATAGCATTCAGTAGAGACCCACTAACCCTCTTCCCTACGTGAACTTCAATAATTGCAATTCTCCAAAGCATTTAGCTCCACTTGCATCTTTACTTGCTGTTACAAGCAGTCGTTTAACATCTGCATCAAAACAAACAGCAGTCCTGTACCCTCTGCAACGCATGATTTCTGCTGCCTTCCTTTTTCTTAAATTATCAGACCTCAGGGTTATTATGGGGATGTTTCTGGCTTCTCCTGCATATAACTCATTCTCAGGAAGGCAGAAGCGTGCCCATACCCAGAGCTAACAGAGCTCTGTGCGTAGCAGAGGCTGTTCACACACCTCCCATCGAATGAATGAGACTGCAAGACAACACAGCAAAAATCTTCAATGCGACTTCCTACTTTCCTTCCTAGCCAAAACCTGCAATCCACCATCAGTATCTCATAAGATTAAACCTTACACTAATTAACAGGATGAGAATACATCCTGTCGGAGGTGACACTAGCCAGAAACACAGATGCTCAGCATATAATGAAAGAACTGTGCAACTTCAAAATGCTGAACTAGTGAGCCAGCAAAAATTAGCAGTGTTCGGTAACTGTGGACCTTCCTTCATGCTATTTTTCTCCATCCAGACTTGCACCTGGCAATTATATCTTCCAGCACAGCTGATTACTACCTGCCAAAACATTACATGACAATTTGAAATGAAGGTTGTTTTGGAAGTATCATTTATAGTACTCTTATTATGACTAATAGAAAGAATAATACAGGTTTAATTGACAAGAACTTTTTTCCTCTAAATACAAAGCATCCTCGAGGATTAAATTACACAAACGTTGACTTTCACTAGTTGTTTAACAAGACTGAAAATGGAGTCTGGATGAATATTTATCATGTGGATGCAAAAAATCCAGTGGTGGGATGGTACAAAGGCAGCCCCAGAGGCAGAGGAGACTGTTCCCAGTGACAGCCCTGGCCTTACAAGCCAGCTATCCACCAAAATCCCACCAGAACAGTTGTTAATGCTGTAAGAGCAGATTATTTCCCATGCTCATGAAGGACAGAGAGAATACCTTCTATTTCGCAGTGCCTGAACACATTCAGTATGATTTCTCAAATTTTAACAGCCCAAATGAATTAAGGCACCAGTTTTAAGAACCTGCAATTCTTTTTACTTCTCAGAGACAAACAAACAATACTACTGGGGTTTTCCATCTTGAAAATTAAAGCTTGTCCTCTCTTTACAGCATCAGAAAGTTGTTGTTTAATTCCATTAAAAACTTCCTGGGAAGTACAAATAAAATACTATACTGCAACTTCTACAGGGTATGGATGTAAGAGCTGTATTTCAATAATCCTCCAGAATTACCATGCTTCCTATTTTAAAAGAATTTAAGCTGTTTTGTGTCAAAATTATGCAGGACAAAAGGGCAAGGACCTGCTAACATCTTGCCTGACAGTAGGAGACAACGTCATGGTGCTGTTAGAACATGGTAGGGCACGAAGAGGGCATTTAGAAAGAGGTCTACCCCTAGCAGCTGTCAAAATTGCTCTAATTACAAACACTGCTTTCATTTTAAGACAACTGATGAATGACTAAACACACAACGGCCCCACTGACTCTAATGCTCAAGTGCCACCGTTGCCCAAAGTCTGTTTAACATGTAAAAATATGAAGAGAGCATGTACGGGCTGCAAATGAAAGCGTGGGTCAAGGAGGAAATGCAGAGCCACAGAGATGACACCAGAAAGAGCACAGTCACAAATGGAAGAGGGAAATCAAATTCAAAGCGAATTCTAAATTGGTGGCAGCTGTAACAACAGGCACAATTAAACACACCATGTCCTGGGTTAAGAGATGAACATGTGCATAAAAATATAGGTGTACCTCAACAGATTTGCTGTTCAGGAAAATCTTTTGTTAGTTTTAAGTTCCCCTACCTTTCAAGTTTGTAATCTTTTTCTTGGAAACCTGATGCTTCTAAGAGAAGTCCATTTTGTTCAAACACATTGATTCATGAAAGGGACCTCAAATGCCATCGGTAACAAACTACCAACTTGACAATTTTACCACAGAAATGAAAATTAAAACATCTACTTTGACTACAACTGGAAAACAATACCAAAACAAGTTTTGTTTGTTTGTTTTATACAGTCAATTAACATACTGTTTGGTGAAAATCAGCTGAGAATGCATTCATTTTTAACTCTAGAATGTGCCCAACAACAGCTGGTTTTTTTCCTTCTTAACTTCCAGTAGTTACTCAGATTCCTTCAATCTGAGTCTAGAATCGATCCAACTGCACTTTCACTAGTAAAAATCATTCAAATATCAACATTTAACAGATTAATCTCATTAACTAAGCTAAGGAGTTCTAGGGAACTCATGATTATTCTCAGAAATTCACAGTATTTGAGCGCATACAATTTTAAATGTGTCCTCTGAACAGATCAAGTGCCAAGAACCACGTCCTCTAGCTATTAAAATACAAACAGAATCCCTTACCTGATGACTGGGTCCAACTCTGATTTCACCTTGGGTACTGTTTAGCCTCCTAATACAAAAAGAAAAACCAGTAATGAGAACGAAGTATGATTAATGAAACTCAAGATTATGGTCTGCATTTTTTTGTCATTGCATTTACAATGACAATGGAAGAGAAGCGAAAATTATTTAAAAAAATATACTCAGGATATTACAGGCCACACTGCAAATGATAAAAACCAATGGGACAAGTCTGGAAGGTTTTAGTCACACTGTTGGAACCAAGGGTAATTCCCTAGTGTGATCTGAAGTCACAAGCAGCAGACAGCACCAGGCAGCTGATGAAGGGGTGCACATCGCCCTCCGTTTGAATCTTAGATGCCACGCAATATAGAAAAAATGCTGGCTTCTAATCGAGATCCTTTAAAAGCCCTTTTACAGTTCTCTACAGCTCTGAACTGCTCGGTGCTTGAGTCAGCCAGCTCTAAAGCCTGCTCTGCAGAGCATCGCCTTCCAGCAAGCATCCCTCTGACTTTTACGAGGGCGATGATCCATTAATTGCTTCTTTCAACACCAGATCTAAAGTAACACAATCAACACGCAAAGCGCTAAGCTACAGAAAAATACAAGGGAAATAACACGTTCCTTATGGACACCGTGATGGGCATTTTCATTTGGAAAAAGAAAATATTTTAAAGAAAAGACATTTGTGTTATTAACGTTTGAACAGAGAGCCTTGTGTTACCAGAACCTGCAGCAACAATACCATTTCTTCCAGGCTATCTGACAGGGCAGAAGTTATTTTTCCTATGAGATTTTTGACTAAGGATAAATAAAACTCTTTATCACTAAGGCCTGCCCTTTGACCCTTTTTCTGTATTAAAATAGATTACCATATCAGCAGCAAGGCACACCAGCAAAATGATTTACTGGAATACTCCTTGCCCAGTGGCTATTTTAAGCCATGGCACTCGTTTGCTGCCATCTCTTTCCTCGCCCTGCTCTTGGCAAGAGCCACCTCACCAGTCCACAACAGCATCTGTGCCTCAGCACCGGTACTCGGGGTACTGAACACAGCTACCATCAGAAAACCTCCATCGCTCTCCAAGATGCCTGTAAAATAAGTATTAAGGACCAGAAAGAAATTCAGGGTCAAGACCAACATTGCTCTTTGCCTCCAGGTTGTGTGTACTTAAACAGACATCTTCCATTTAAGGGTTTTAACCCTTTTTTCCTTCTGGCAAGGAGGAGGGTACGCACAAACCTAAGAACTATCCTTAATCTGGCACAGCAAACTTGAGTTCATCTTGAAATTTACTTTTTTTTTTTTTAGGACTAATGACATCATTTGACAAGTAAGCTGCTGCTCTGTAGGATTTCTTATTCGCCCTGCTACGCTCACAGTGATCACAAGCCACCAAGAGAACCACCTTTCTTTACACCATAGAAATTCAAACCACCACCAGGAACTGCCAGCCCTCTGCCAAGCAAAGCATTAAGTGTCATCACAAGATAAAACCAGAGGATTTTCTGACACGACCATTTGCATACCCTTATGAACATTTTCATCTCAACCCATTAAACTACGTTGCAGACGTGTATGGAACTCAACTTGAGTGTGCTGACCATTGGGAAATTTTATTCATAGGTGGGGAAACTGCAGCAGCAGATCTGAAGGGACCTTAGCCAAGGCAAGGTGACAGTGGGGCCTGTCAGACAGGACTCCAAACAGGTTCTGGGATAGCCAGGCTCATGTCCCGATGCCTACACAACGCCACCTCCCTGGGAAGCTGATCGACGCTGCAGCTGCACGTGCCAAACTCTCCCAAAAGGGAGAACGTGTCAAAGCCCTTTCCTCCCATGGATGCTTCTGCAAGGCGAGCTGACACCGTCCTCTGGCTTTCAGGTTATGCAGAGAAATGACTCAAGCAGAAAGCCCATTTTGTACCTACAACCGAGCTATAAATGAAACCTTGTGATGCACTTTTTTTTTTTTTTTTTTTTTACAGCTACGGGGTGTCGGGATTTGTCCCTGTAAGGAACAAAGGGGAAGCCGCCAGGAAAATGCTGATGCTCTTCCTCGATTCCCAGAATCCATTTTACAGCCGTGCACCTCCCTACTAGTCAGTGCAAGCCAAACCTGAGACATGTCCATGCAGCTACAATGCCTCGCACGAGCCAAAGGCTGCACAAATCGGTTGGGTGTTTTACCAGAAAGGTAAAGCCGCTTTCTGGGTAGGTAGGAAAAAAAACATCTAAATATCCCCCGACTCCCATTTCCTTCATTTGCATCACACTGAATATGAATAATGAAGGATCTGAGAATCAAGACTGCACATGCTGTAGCATCCTGTTAGTAGCTGTGAAGATAAAAGCAAAACCTTGGCTGGGACCCGTGCTCGTAGCAGCACTTGTGCGGAGTTCGCTGGGAAAACTCGTGGCTGTCCGACCGCGATTCTTCACGTGCAAGTAACGTGCCAGGAGAGAAACTGTTGTGTGTGCCTTTTTATCACTTGTTTCACATTGCCTGATTATATTTCTACCCCAAAGGCGTCCCCCAAGGTACGGGCTGAGCTGCTGTGTGGGGAGCTTGCTTGGCCCACGCACGGAGCCGATGGCTCGGCGAGGGCGCGCGACCTGCAGAGCGCTTTGCAGGCAGCTCCCACCTCCCCAGGAATGGGTTTGCAAATGGACAGAAAATTCTCCCTGTGGAAACTAAAACGCGCTGTAGACTTGGAAGCTAAATTATCTTGCTGGCGCGCAATTACGAGAATAATGGAGAGGCGCCCCGTGTTTATTCGGCGGGGAAGAAAAAAGAGGACCCAACGCCGAGTATGAAATCTGACACAAAAGGAACGGATGTAACAAAGCAGTATCCATGGCAACAACAACTTAATATTTCAGTCCTCTTCAGCTGCAGTGGATTAAATATAATGACAAGATGTTCCCTTTGAAAAGTAACCCGCTGCCATGGCAACGTTGTGCTCTGCAAAGTAAACAGGGGCTGCTCGGAGAGGAGATGGAAGCCTGCGACTGCATATCAAGGAGGCAAGGAGCCTCCGGAGCAGAGCAGCGGGGTGAAGCTGGGGGATGCTGAGCTCAGGAACGCTTGGGCCTGATCCGAAGCCTCGGGGGAGGCTGGCGGTTCGAGGCCAAAAGCAGCACTGCCAAGAGATGGTGGTTCAGGGGTGAGGAAGGGAAAGGAAGAGGAGGCAGCACAGGGCGGTGCAGGGCTTTCATTTACTGGCTGGGAAAAGGAGGAGGACAGGGGAGGCTGCCAACACCAGCTCCCGTGTGGCTTCCAGGAGAGAAACAAGCTGAGCCCCGTTAGTCACCTGCCTTCCTACCTGTGCTGGGCACTGCTTGCACCAGAGCTGGCTCAGCCCCTGCTCCTGACAGGCAAGGGAGAGGGACTGAGCTACCACAAAACACTTGAGGTCAGCTTTGAGACGACTCAGGATCAGGATCTGCAGCACCAAATGCTCTCAGGCTGCTGGTTTCCAGGTTGGAAATACCCAGCAAAACTCTGCCGAGTTTCGAGGTGGTTTAAACGTGTTTGCAGACCTGTGTGCAGTGCCTCTCTGCACCGTCCTACCTTTGTGCTGGCCCTGCCGTGGCTCCAGGGCAGCCCTTGAAGCTAGCAGGCTCGGGGACAGCTCCCAAAATTTGTCTCCGAAATTGAGAGACTGCTGCTTTCATGCTTCCCCTTTTTTTTTTTTTTAAGCCACCAAAGTTCAGCAAGACTCGAGCTATGCAGTAATCGCGTGGTTTTGATGCTGAGCAACAGCCACACCAAAGCAGCTGCAGTCCTCCTCAGGACCTCCCCAGCTGCTTTCACCCACCCATGGTCCATGGCTCAGCTGCACTTTGCTGCAGCCACCACGCACTCACTGCTCCCCGCCACGCACTGTGCTGCCACCGCCTCTCCGAAACACCCACCAGCAGCCAGCCACAGCTCAGACAAGGTGAAAACAGCTTGATACTACTGTTGTTTAAAACAATTAAGTACAAATCAGCCCAAACCGCACATGTAGGACAGCTTCCTGCGCTACCTCTTCAACCACTCTTGGCATAGTCGTTCCCGATTCTATATACAAGGTGATCTGTAAGCCAGAGGGATGCTTCAGATGAAAGCTGTTTATAAACAAGTGGAAATACTCAGCCACAAATGACCTCCCAAAAAGTTTTTCCCATCCTCTTTGCAGCAGGAAAAACAGCTTAGAAGTAGGATACGCAGATTTTTTTGTTGGCTTGTGTGTTTTTTTTTGTTTTGTTTTTTTAAGGAATACAAATATTTAGCACTAAATACTGAATCTTAGGCAATTTTGGTTTAGTTATTAAGCTAAGCAAAAAGAAATTACCAAAATTCAGAGCCAGATGAGATGACATCAATTTCAGACAGATTAATTATGGATTGCAATCACACACTTTACACTGATGTAACCAAAAAGTAATTGGCAAGATAACCCATTATATAAACTCAGGTGTGACACCTGAGAATTGCAAGAAGCAATTCCTGGATATTTGTGATTTCTGTAGAGTAAGTAAAAACTTGAAGTCACTATGAAAGTTTTAAGAAAAAGACTTTTTTGTTTGTTTTTGTTTGTTTTAAAGAAATCCTTTTAAGCAAATGCTCCTATATGCCGGATTAAAAAAACAGTCTTCAGAAGCAGTTTTAAAAACATCTGGCAAGGATCATTCTGCTCCATCTCTAGGGGGACAAAACTAGAGAGAAGGAAGTTACTGCAGGCCAACTTCGGCTGGTTATAAAAGAGCTTCGTGGGGCCTGAAGGCTGCCTGGCATCCCACCGAGGAGCTCACTCGGCTGGACGTTGTTTCATTTTATTCTGTGCATCCCCACGACAAAACTGAGCTCGCCTTGCCACGCTCCTCCCTTGCACAGCAGCACGCAGGCTCTGCCTTTAAAGACACAGAGCTCACCAACATTGGCGTCTCTGCAGCGCTGAACCACTCTAGCATTTCAGCACAGCGACGCAAAGCAGAAATTAGAGCTGCGTTGTGTTTGTGGGCAGCATCTCCCAGCCCTCTTCCTGCTTCCCCGGGCACCTGCGCATGGCCCCTGAGCAGCACAGATCCTCGCTCTGACCCAGGCGGGCTCCTCCGCCAGCTACGTGCTCATGCCACGCAGTGAAAACACACATGGAACAACCAAGTTCACGACATTCAAACGTTAACCAAAGAACCACAAACCTGCAAGTTGGGCACCCGAGAATAACACGGTTGGCTTTTTCTTTCCTCCTTCTAAACAAACAGCAGCTCTTGCTTAAAGATTAGGCACATGATTTCGCCCTCGGTACGCAGGTACACAATATCTCAACCTGCAGATTAAACAGCTCGCTAACTTGTTCCAACAATTGCTTCCTACCATCAGAAATCTCACCTGAATTTACACAACTTCATGTGCCCAGCATGCACCTGTGTCTTAACGTAGTTTTTTTTTTTAATCAAGATTAAAAATTTCTTTTCTAGACATCTTAGTGCTCAGAAAATATTCTTGTTAGCACTCAGCCTCTAGTAAGCCTGTTTCATTTATACCCTAGTGTACAGTAATGGGTTATAATAAAAAAATGCAGAAGCAATTTTGTGTTCCGAGTGAAAAAAAATTAAACCTGTATTTCAGCCAAATAAACTCATGTGGGAACATCTCTCGAGATTGCTCAATCTAAAGCAGGAATGAACCGACGTGTCCCAACATTTCCATCCCCAGCACAAGCTCCAACCTGCCAGCTGAGCGCGGAGGCAGACCTGAAGGAAGCGCAGGACTGGGCTGTCTGCATCCACGCTGCTGTTTGAGGAAGGAAGTACTTGCAGAAGTTTGAGTCAGACAGGGAAAGCTTTTTCAAGATAATGTTATTTTTGCAACGGGTTTCAGTTCGAGAAGTGAGACTACCCGCTCCTCACAACCCTTCTCTACTGAAAAGGCGCGATGGAAGTGGCTGGGGCAGAGCCACCGTGACAAGGGGCTGGTGCAAGGACACCAGCATCCTCTCCATCGAGGGGTCACCTGCGTGGGTAACATTGTGCTTTGAGCACAGAGCCAAAAGAATGAGTGAGTAGAAACCCCTGCATGATCTGAGGTTCTCTTTTAGCTGGTCTGCATGAGATTTCTAAAATTGCATTTCTAAAATTTTGGTTTGTTTTCACAATTTCTAAAATCTCACACAGAGTTCTGAGTCACCAGAACGTTACTGGCTTACAAGCAACACTTACGCTGAGAAGTAAATATGTAAATGAGTTCCACATGAAATCATGTTGCTTGAAGTGTTTACCTTGTACAGTTTCTAAAATGGCAGGGCAATACCTTCGCACTTCCCACAACAAATAACTGCCACTGGATCGCACTACACACTGCATCAGCATCACTCCTTCAGCACAGGCAGTGTATATGCAGGACAGCAGGACCAGGCAGCAATCTGCCAGCTTTATTTCTTTCCATGATGCTTCATTGAGACCAGGTCTACTGCTTGGTCTCTTGGCTTGCTGGGCAACACCAAGGTCCAGCTTCTTTGCAGGGCAGACACACGAGGGAACAACAGCACAGGTTAAAGCTGCTGAGCATGAAGAATGCAAAGCACAAAGCAAGCTTGAAGATAGCTCTAATCCTGCCATGCTGACCTGGAAATACAAAGCTCTAATTAAAACAAATCACAGCCTAGAGAACTGGAAGGAAGGGGGGGAGAGGTCATCTTACTGATCTACAGCCTTGAAAGAAACAAAAATGAAGCCAGAAAAAAAAAGAATTCAGGCTAAGTACTCGGCCAGCATTTCTTCACCCAAAGGACAGAATATAAGCACTTCCCCTCATAAATCCACATCTTTGAGCAGGGTGGGGTGAAAGAGCTGCAGCTCCAAGCAGCTCCTAGCACCAGGCTCCCAGCTGGAGAAAATCCTCTGGGCACCCACAGCCTGGAAACTCACCGTGAGCAGGAGCTGCAGGGCAATCCCACACGCTGAGCAAGGCCAGGGGGCCCTGCAGCACACTGAGTACCTTGCCAGCACCACTGGTAGCTTAGGCAGAAGCAAGTTGCCTACTGTTTTTTGGTGGTGGTGGTTTTTGAGAACTGAGATCTCAGATACAAAGGTCTGCAGCAAGTAGAGTACAAGGAAAAAACACCCCTGTACATGTGCTGGGGGCAGGGACCTCCCAATTCCACACTGGCCCAGCACTGACAGCAGGGGCATCATTCAGCAGGGGGCTGCGGGGGCTGACACAGCCAACGCCGCATCCACAAGCTCTCACGTGCAAGTGATTAAGCAAAAGGACACCACATTTGGCCTATCGTCCCAGCAGGATTTGCTTTGCCAAACACAACACTTGGGTTTGACAATCGCGTTTCGTTTCGTAACAACCCGGAGGTGTTTCTAGTTTTGCCCACCCGTGCCATTGTAACGTAACCTCATACTCGTCAAAAATAAGCACGACCAAGTTCTCATTTCAAGTTACAAGGGGCATTTTTTCTTCACACCCTTTTTTAATGTGTGCACAAACGATCACTGAGGACCAGCACCAAGCAAACTGCTCTGCACCCTCCCCATGCACTCACTCCTGCTTGTAAGTGACCGAGTAAGATGGCAAAGCCACGAGTTCTCATAGCCCTGTGCTCCTGCACAGCAGCAGCATGTTCCCATACACGCTCCAGCAGCTCCTTTATTAGGAATAAGAATGCTTCCCAGCCTCGGCCTACGGAGACAGCACTGAACGACCAAGTGATTCAGCCAGACAAGTTCAGGGGCACTGGGCACGACTTCGCTTCAACCACTGCCAAAACTCAGCAGCGACCCACGCTGAGCAAGCGTCCTGGATTTTTAGGCTCTCTAGATACGAATGGCAAAGGGAACGTTACTTCAGGTACAAACACAGCACTGACGTGGGCGCAATTAAGCAGCCTGGTTCCTCACCCGCCCCTCAGGCTCTGAGGAGGGCAGGAGGGGAGGCCCGGTGGCACGCACCGTGCAGGTGAAGCAGCGACAGGTTCTGGAGATGTCACCGTGCTCAGCAGGGAGCAGCCTGACAGCTCCGTACTCGCTGTGCTCCCACACCAGCAGAAGCAGCCCCCTGCCCCAACACACCCCGTGGGGCAGGGCAGAGCATCCCACCGCAGAGCAGCAACAAGTCACTGCCGGCTGTAGCGAGCCCACAAGGACCTCGGGCCAGCTGCAGCCGTGTTATCGTTACACTAAACAGTCCTCATCCTGCTCAGCAGCAGGATAAAAGCCCTGAGCATTTTGCTGGCTGGGTAAGGCGGCTGTGGGCTGCAGCTTCCCTGCGAGAAGCCTCTCCAGGCAGAGATGCATGAGTCCTATTTGCATGTGACTGACAAGCAAGGAGAACTACGCTGGCTACCTGGATTTTTAATCCTTCAGGAAACACCCGACTGCTCGCTGCCCCTCGGCCGTGCCCAGAACCACACACCCACAGCTGGCTGGGCTCTGAGCCTCCCAAAATGTTCCCTGCACCGGCTGCTGCGGGCCCAAGCGCTCCCCGGCAGCTGCTTCGGGAACGCTGCATCCTGCAGGCTGCTTCTGCAGCTCCCTCCAGCCCTGCCACAAGGTTGGCATGCAGACAGCACGACCGAAATCAAAACTGCACCACGAAGGGAGGGGGGGGAGAAAAAAAATAAAACAGCCAGCCCGAAGAGCTTCAGCGTTTTTGCTCCATGCAGCCCTGAGCCAGCGGATCCCCCGCTCAGCGCCCTCATGCACCGCACGACCCAGCTGCGCAGCGAAGCCGGTGGGATTACGGGGTCCTGGGGAACATGCACGAGCAATGACATGATTTCAGAAACATTGCAGAAGTCACAAACAACAGCAAAAAAAAAAAAAAAATAATCATCGTTTGCTTAGGGGAGGCCAGAGCGATGCAGCCTACCTGCAGGGGCTGAATGGATCATCCATGACTATGACAGGCTCTGGTGGGCTTAGCTGTATTCCCGAACCCCCTAGTCAAGAGCTCAAACTCTGCCTTTTCCACTCTACCAACTCAAAATGGAGGCACATGCAGGCTGCGAGACCTCAGCGAGCTTTCACTGAGCTTGTGCTATGACCTAAGCCCGCACGCAGAACGCAGAAACTTCGCCCTCGGACTGCCAGGACTGAGCATGTGCTGTGACCCTCCCTCGGCCGCACGCCGCCTCCCCACGCAAGCAGGCTGCAGCCCGCTGGTTCCGTAAACACGGCGCGGGGCCGGGCGCCGCTGCGGCTCCTGCAAGCCAAGCTGGCGTGCAGGGAAGTGGGGCCTTCGCCAGGGGCTCTGGGACGGCCAACGCGGCCGCGCCACCGCCGCCGCTCCGAGCCCTCCTCCCAGCCGCAGACGCACTGTGAAAAAAAAAAAAAAAAAAAAAAAAAAAGCTTTTGCTTTTTAACCCTGAGTTTGCAATCGGCTTCTCGAGAAGTAACGCGGATCAGGAGGATCAGAGGGTTTTGCAGATGCGGAGCAACAGGGAGCTCGGGGTTTGGTGTCTGGTTGGTTTGCGGGGAAGGGGAGCAGCACCCAGGGGCTCTGCTCGCCTCCAGCCGGCCGGAGCGGGTGACGGCAGGGGAGGCCAAAGCCGCCTCGCTTGTCACATCCCGCACTTTGGACCTGGCTCTTTATGAGTGCCAAATCCTGCCAAATTTGTAGCTGGGTGTTTTTGAGCAACACCTCTGTGCCTTGCAGCATGAAGCGCTTCCCTTGGGATCTCTGCTGCTGTTTCGGAGCAGACGCCCGAATTCCCTGCGGGGCTACAAAGGGGCCAAAAGTTTCTTAAATTTTGAATTTTAAGAAACTAACACAGACTAAGCAAAACAGACTGGGCCACGGGACAATCCCAAATTCTCTCATCTGGTAGTCATCTGGTGAGATACCCTTCAGGTCATCCCAGTGCCACTCTCAAGGTTTCCCATTGCCCACTGCACGGCCCCAGCCCCTCCTGGGAGCCTTCACCAACCATCAGGCTCCTTCCTGGGCCCTGCAAATATAATTTAAACATCGGTATCGTGTTTCAGCTACCAAGGCTCTGCTGAAACTGTCTGATGCTACCAAAGCTCATTCATCAGCCAAAGGAGCTGTTCCCTGATACAGGAAAGAGGGACCTGGTTCACTTTTTTTTTTTTTTCTGCCAAAAATATATATATATATAATTTCCTGTAGCTTTTAATATTAAGCATGACTATTTCCAACTTTTGGAAACACAGTTAGGTTTCATAAACTGCTTTAAAAACCCCACAGCATTCTATCAACACACGTGTTATAAAAATATTACTGGACTCAAGATGCAAGAGAGGAGGGCAACCAATTCTCAAGACTGATCAAGTTTTACCCAACTACCACCTAGAAAAAAAACCACAATTACTCCTAAGGTTTTGCACAGCCTTTACCAGCTGACCACATCAGTAAGAACACCGTAAGTACAACAGTATCCAGCCTTCATTTCAACTACAGCTGAGATGCACTTGGGGATTCATTTCTTCTTCTGGATTGCCTGGATTTCTTAAGACATACAGAAGGCGTCTGCTGCCTGCACACAGCACCCCCCATTTTATCTATCTTCCTGGTGGTGTTTAAAGTTGCTAACCCCTTTCATTTTTTCTAATTGGACTTATGATATGCTGCAGGAATTGTCTGTCTTCAACCACAACCCAAACTGCCATAATGGCCTACCAAGTGTAAGCATAATGGGAACTCATTTAAGGCTCTGCTTTGAGACTTAAGGGTACATTTCAATGATTATTTCCCCCTCTATGCAAATCACAGCACCTCGTGCAGTGACAGAACCCAAATATTCTGACTGTTAAAAAGTACCAAGGCAAAAAGATCCAACAGAAAAATAGAGCTCTGCAGTCCTGCCCAGCCTCTCTCCACGTTTTGGTTGTAGATATCAATTTCTTAATTATATATATATATTATTTTTTTCCTCTAAGAGAGACAATTTCAGGAGGAAGCTTAGCAAACCCTACTAGCACAACTCCACCCTGGCTTCTTGACTTGCTGACATACACTGTTCTGACCTGTTCCTAGATGAATGAATGCTGCTTGTAGAACAATATCTGATTATTTCATTATAGCAAAATTCAGGAGCATTAAAATCCATGTCTGTTTATGGATGCCCATGTCAGACGAAGCTCGTAAGGTGTTCATTCCCTCCTGAAGCAGCTGACGTCCTGCCACAGGCCAGCACACCAGCAGAGCAGAATGAATGCTGGCAGGTGGCGTGCCTCTATCCGTGAGCCTGAAAGCTCAGAGCTGCTCCTCTCAGTCCATTCGGGATCTCACAGTACAAAAGGAAGACAAAAATAAGTTCTTGCCAGCATCAGCACCCTCTGGCACTACGCTAGGGACAGGACAAGAACCCACGGGTGTAGCGAAGGAGGGGGGATAAGATGTGAGCTGGGGAAAGGCAGCTCCAAGGTCAGGAGCTCCAGAGCCTTGCTGCTTTCTTTCACTCAGTTGTGACTTAGAAGCCAAAACCAACAGCTTGCAAGCTGCTGTGGTTACTGGTTTTCTGATGTGATACTTTGGGCTGTTGTCTTTTGGCCACGAATGCTTCTCAACAGCAAGGCTCTATGCCTCAAAATGCTTCTAAACCCACCCGAGCTCCCCAACACAAAGTGCCGGCTCTGCTGCCTCCCCAGCCTGCAGCCCAAGCAGCCAAATCCCGATCAAATAAAGGGGAGGTTCAGAACGAGCAGCTGGCATTAATTTTTATCTATCGTATTTTCAAAACCAGAAAAGGGAAATACACACAAAAGAGTAATATAGCCTCCAAACAACACTAAAAATAACAAATCAATTATGGAATACAATCATTAGAATGCTGAGAAACCTACAAAATCATTTCTTCTCTGATGAAGTCCTGGTCTCCTCCTGCAATGTGGAGAACCAGAAGTTTTAGTGGGATTCCCTGTTCATGGAATAATTCATTGTCAGATTTAGAGGTCCCCTCCCTCAGCTCCCTTCTCCAATATATCCCTTGCCCAGCAAACACTAATTATTTTTAACATACTCATCATAAAGAAGTGTTCTTTCTCAGCTGGCTCTACGTGTGTGGTGGATATATTCCACTTTCTGGAGACCCAGGAACTATTTCCATTCTGCTTACTAGCTCGAGTAATACTCAATTCAAGGTGACAACGCTCAGTGTCTAGCTTAAAGATTGTTTTTTATGTTCATATATCAGATTTTTCTCACTGATGCAAGAATTACAGAAACATAGCATGCAATCTTTCCCCAAAATCCGTAAAACAACACAAGCTTCACATACACTGTGAAGACCAAAGCTAACCCAAAGCGCACAGGTCGTACAGATCCCTCTGGACCACAGAACCATCATCAACAGGATCACAGCTGGTATTTCCTGGGCTAAACCTGCAGTCAACAAGCTTCCAAACAGAAAATAAAGGACAAAGCAAGCTCTGCTTTATGCTCCCAGAACAAAGGGGCCTCCTTTGTTACACATGCACCACACCAGGGTTTGGGGATTTGGTTTTGTTTGTTTAAATAGAACCCAGGAAAACAGAAAATGTTTGGATTCCCAACACAACTAAGCTGCATTTGGGAGTCCTGGCAAAGCACATGAGCATCTTACAGTGAACACAAATTAAAAGCACTCAAATAGAAATGCATCTTTGTCAATGCACAGCTCCAGGCTGTTTGTTCCAAGAACAAATCCTACCCCACATTTCCACAGGCCAACTGAGGGGGTGCAAGGCAATACTCAGACCCCTACCCACAACATTGTAAACATTAAGCATTTTCCATCCTTTCCATGCTAAACAAAATGCTAAACTACAAAGTCAGATCAAGTTCAAGATGAAGTTTTGTTTTCATAGTCAAGCCATCAGCAGGTTATCATGAAATGTGGTTCAATACTTCTACTTCCAAAAGCCAAATAAATCTCAAGTAGGGAGTCAAAGCAGCAAGCATTGCAATGCAGTAGCAAACATACAGGACATCATTAAGCAGCCTAAACTCAGTCCCTTTTTCAAAACCTACCCCACTCGAGAAAAACGAGCTAAAAATCAAAAAATGTGGCTGGAACCAACTGAAGAAAAGCCCACATTTCAAGAGCTGGCTACTCTGAGCAATTAGCTGATCACTCAGTGCTGTGCTTTGTCATTTCATTGATCCTTTCAGGCTCAGTCACTTTCTAATAGCCAGGAGAATTAACAGCTACTTCTACACAAAATGTTGGTTTAAAAGTGCCAACAACTCCAGCATAAATGGCATTTCACAAAGAAGTCGTTCATTAAAAAGCAACTTGAACACCGGTACAAAGAGTTCATTGAACATTCTCTCAAAATCCAAATGCATCAGAGAAAAGTGACAAAGTTAAAACAGGGGTCAAGTGTGATGCTGAGTATCAGAGAGCCAAACTTCTTCAGTGCCTCACCTGGTTGGACTGCTCCAGCAAAACACACACAGATGTTAGAAAAACACTTGAACATAATGTATTTTCAAACATTATAGGATTTCATGGTGTTTTTTTCCCCCTCAAAGCTCAGCAGCATACACCAGCAAGACTGCCTCCTAGGCAATCCTAGGGACCTGTGGTGATACAACTTGCTATCGATGTAGTCTGAATCAATTAAAAGAGTTTACTCAATTCAATATCCTGTCTCAAACATAGGGACACGTAAAAACACTTCAGAATAAGGTGCATGAAACCTCAGAACCAAGCAATTACATATGCCCACACAGTTTCTTCCCAACTGCAAGCAGTTAGTGGTTGCCTATGCCCTGAAGCAGGAAGATTTGTATCTGTGTTAAAAACTGTTAATCTCCAATGTAACAATTAATATAGTTATTATTTGTATGCCTATCTAATCCCCACTTAAAATAACACTAGCTCTCAACAGTATCTCTAAAAATCAAAGGTCCACAAGCTAATTACATTCTCACTATTGAAAGAAACAATTCTGCATTCAGCCACAGTCCTTGCTGAGCCCTATTCAGCTTTTACTCAAGTGCTCACAGAACTATGCCCTTAGACTGCAAACTCTTTACGACAGTATTTGTAAGGCTTCTGTGTTTATAGAGCTACATAAATGAAAAAGTTGGCATCTGGACTTGAAAAATAATGAAGATAGTCTAGTATCAGCTGGGTTTGCACTGCAGAGCTGATTAAAGGCTGGTATGGGCATTTACATACATGTATGAAAACATGAACTTCCACACTTAAAAGCTCTCAATACTGTTTCTTAACTTTTCTTTACCAGAAGATGTGTATTTTACGAAGTATTTTCCAGGGTGTGCCTTTAATCAATGACACCCCTAAAAATCCCTGCTGTCTCTAACTTCTAAAAGATAATCACAGAAAAAAAAGAAAGGAAATTCCGTTTTGAACCAGTAAGCTATTTACCCAGAAATGCAACCAAATATCATGACCTGCTGCAGCACTGTCATCTCTGTCTCCTGTACATACCCTTAGCAGGAACAGGTAGCTTCTCCTTCATATTCCCTTCCACCCCTCCTCCTTATCAGCATCATACTTGATTTTAGCTTTTCGTCCCTTCCAAAGTTTTTTTGTTCCTACAGGCTCAAATCTGTCATAAAGGTTGCCTTTAAAAGCCGCTTCACTTACCTTGTCTCTGGATTATAGCCCAGTATGTAGAAAAATGAATCCACTCGAGCTTTAAACTCTCTAGCAGCAAATATGTCAGAGAAATGGGAGATATTACACTTCCCTCTGAAAGAAAGGAAAAATGGTATTAGAATTCTATCCTGAATAACAGCTATTTTAATTAAATACCAGTGCAATCTGTTTATAAAAACAGAGATCCTTATGTTCTCAAAAATGTATAAAATTTCATAAATGTAAGCCTGTTTTAACAAACATCCATGTAGATTCTTCCCATGGTAGCAAGGAAAGAAGATACAGTTACAGTGCTTCAGATTATATTCTACAAACATTCATTAATTCTCATTCAGCCAGCACACAGTCCTGAGGAGCCCCAAATTAATCAGGCAGACTAACAAACAGGATCTGCCCTGGAATCCTGAAAACGTCTTTTTCTTTTTTCCAAGGTATATACAGTTTACAAATGTATATATATATATATTTTTTTTTACAATTAAAGCTTTAAAGAAGTTTCAAAAAATTCTATTTATTTTACTTGGGAAGCCAGCTTTTTATTTAAAAAGCTATACAAAACTGCAGTTGAGAAAGTTTTTTTCTTTCTACTTTGTTTCTATAATACATGAAACACTTCCAAAATGAGAGAGCGAGCATAGGGATTTATTAGCTTGTTCTACAGCAGACTGCTAATAATTATTTTTTAATATAGCATGATAGAGACATTATCCTTGAGGTTGAGCATGAATATTAGCTGCTAGAAGTTGCATTTGACTTCCACAAGGGTTTGCTGGGCTGTTAGGATGCAACAGCTGCCCACGCTCTGTCACCCAATGCATTGCAATTCACTGTAGCCAAGTAAACCAGATCAGGGGAGAGCAGAAACAAATGGGCACAAGCCCAAGAGTTTGTGCTTTTTAACTAAACTTGATTCGGTGCAATCAAGTATGAGATTTTGTTCTGTTTCAGCATGTCAAGCTTTCTGGTATTAATACAGATAGCCTTCTTTTCACCTGTATTTACTGAATTGTGTTTGTGATTATAAATAGCTGCTGTGGGGCTTATTAAACATAGCAAAAAAGGTTTGCCTCTCTTGGTTATAGCTGAAAAGCACTGCCACCAGCACAAGGTGAATATTTTACCTGTAGTAACGGTGGATCTGTTTGCCTACTCTTCTCAGCACAGAAGTATACTTCAGTACTGCATACGTGAAAAACTGCCCTAGAAAGTTGGCCAAGATGCTAAGCTTGCTTCCCTTCCTAATCTTTGGGAAGGCTTCCCGTCAACAGTGGCTAAGGACAGCTTGGCTCTGAAACATGAGCCCTTGTGCACATCATCAGCTACTGCAAGAGAGGGAA
Organism: Netta rufina; assembly: GCF_964035555.1. Taxonomy (NCBI): domain Eukaryota; kingdom Metazoa; phylum Chordata; class Aves; order Anseriformes; family Anatidae; genus Netta; species Netta rufina. The sequence goes on from NC_140146.1 coordinate 6,881,840, forward strand.
AGGCACCAGGAGGGCTGGTAAGGTGAGCAAGTGGCTGTCTTGTAAGACCAAATCGATCTGGCTGTCCTGAGAGCTGGGGCTGCAGAACTGTCCCTGCGTCTGCCTAATTCCCAGTCAATTGCCTTCCTAGCAAGCGGCAAAGCAGCACTGAATCGTGCACAAGTCACACCAGGTTGGACTGGGACATTAACAAGGTCTATAATTGAGACCTCACACACAGAAATGCTGGAAAACAAACTTATTTGCTAGTGTTATCCCTTGGTGTCCTGAACCTAGCTTCCTAGTTTGCTCACTTCGAAAGAAAAGGGATATTTGTTTTGATAGTTACCATGAAAATCTCATTTAAAAAGAATTCTGGGGTAAACTGATTTAGCTTCCTTCCAATAATTCATCTGGCAGTCAGTAATAACCACTGTCCAGATGAGCTTATATTAGCTATTTTCATGCAAGCAATACACAGCTTTTCAGAAAAATAGCACTACAGATTACTACAAAGCTTCAACACGTAGGTAAAAAGGCTGTAGCTTCTATTACACATTCCCACAGGAATCCACAAGTATCCTCAAGTTACATTTTTCCACTGGTTAGAGCAGAAGATTGGAAGTTACAGTCACTGGTTTTATTTCCTAGTTTGTCATCAACTCATTGTGTGACCAGAGCCATTTGTTTGCAGAGGGCACAGATATCATCTCATTTTATAGGAAATTAGAATTTCAAGTTAACCTTTCTTTCAGGCATCACAATGTATTTTGCCTACTGCGTGCTCTCAGACTGGAAGAACACCACGTTCGCTTGCCCTTATGTCTTGTGCACTGAAAATTACTTGGAAGCATTAATCACAATTTGCTAAAAACATGCAACAAAATCAAATCTTTATCCTGCAGAAGTGCATCCTCCCAATTATCGGCATCTTTAGGTACCATATACAAGCCTGTAAGAATGATAGAAAGTATGAAAAATCCAAAACAGTGAAACCTTATGTCAAAAAAGATAAATAAAATGAGCCATCTGAGAGGTGCCTATGGTATGCATTTCCAAACAAAAAAGATAAAACCAAAGAAGGCTGAGAAAGCGACTAGGTTAGGATGTCAGCAGCCTTCACTCCTTTTAGAAGGGAAGAAGAGATTGTTATTTTTCGAGTCTGCTCGGTACATGCAAACATCCATTTAAATCTTTTCTTTATGCAAGAGAACATAAAATATTTCCATGAAAATTCCACACTCAGAGTTCAGATTCCCCGTTTAAGAGGACAATTAGATTTCAGAGTGGCTCCATCAGGCCAGCCCGCCTCTGTTAGCTTGTTCCTTAACGCTGGCTACCTTCTGTAACAGAAAAAAAAGGGCGCTGTGGAATTTCACAGGATTACAGTACACCACTGGAATTTTTCAAGTTTATCACAAGCCCTCTAATATGCAAATCAAAGCCTTTTTTCCCACCCTTGTAACAGAAGTGGCAGCTAGTTTGTCTTCGAGTGGCTTCAGCAAAGTGACTCGGAACAAAGAAAACGTCTCCAGATGGTTCTGGCGAAACACCATCTGAGCATTATTAGCAGGGAGATTATTCAATTCGCATCTCCTCGCACGTATGGCATGTTGAAAACCTGCTAAAAAATAATGCCTCACTCTGCCTATTTTAAAACACGAAGTCACAGTGCGTCCCCTCTGCCTGGCCAAAGGTTAGCAACTCCAGTTAAGACCTGAGCGGGCAAAGAGAGCCGCAGCCCCCAGGGAAGGGCAGATAGTCCAGAGAACAATACCGGAGCCCATTACCTCCCGTCTGCACAGCCAGCTTTTAATGGAGCTCTCAGCTGAGCTTCAACAATGACAAGTGCCTCAGAGCAAAGTCTTTAATGCAATTTATCAGGGCTGCATACTAACAGTCACTTTGCAAAGAGCTGCTATTGTTAATGGCAAAATCAAACACAGAGGAGGGAAGGGTAGTATTTCTGCAGGAACTAGCAATAATCTAAATTGGCAATGATGGGAAACAATATCTTCTGAGCAACATTGATTAACTGAGATTAAAATGAGATTGCAGAATTACAGCTCCTTTTTGAACGAGAACAGATAACACAAGTTAATTACTGCAGGAGACGAGGAGAAAGCTGAGCAGTATGCTAATGATCCCCAACAAAACCAGAGACAGGGCACCTCGCTCTGTTCTCATCCATCTCAGAGACGCTGCACCACGTCCTCTGGAGCTTACCTGAGGGCAGCAGCGTGGTACGTGTCGACATAATCTGAAATGAAGAGCTCTCGATTCTTGATAACTGGGTCTGTAATAACAAGCTCTCGTCCAGAGTCTGCCAGAAAGCAAAAACAGAAAACCCCACACCAAGACGTTAGCTGCAGTCTGAAAGCATTCGCCTTTGCCATTTGGCAGGTATTTCTTACAGGTCAAAGTGGAAGGATGTTTCTCAAACGCACATTGCTCAGCGTTACAATGGCAAACACTCAAATTGCTTACATGGCCTGTGGGGTATGGAAACCATGTGGTTATTTCCCATAGTTTTTACAGGGGAATTCACCTGCTGTATATCAGAAGGGAAGGTGCCTTACGGGCACTGGATGGCACCTTATCCACTAGCCAGTAAATCCTGTCCTACATAGGAAGAGCTTAGCAAATTTATCACTGACTTTTGGGTTCTGGGTTAACATTTTGGTTTGCATGTTTTATTTCTAGCCTTCAATTAAATTTTGACAGCCCTGCTTAGTGCTCCAACGGATACATATTGGCATTCAGAGTCAAATACAGAAAACACAGCATTAACTAAAAACTAGAAGACAACTTTTTTTCCATGACTTCCTTAATGATAACCCTCGAAAAAGGCACAAAAATACTTTTCCTCATCTACAAGGGTGCCACATAAAAAAGCAGCCACATTATCAATAGATGTGCACTTTTTGACATTGTGCCTATAACATATTTGTTAATAGTCTCAAATGAATTAGTGAAAAGTAATTTTTGTGCAGCTTTTGCTAAAGACACAGGCAAAATGTCTTTAATGCCTCCAAAAACAAGAAGTTATGCCCAGCTTTGTAATGTCATGCATCAAAAAGCTGCCGTGTTGCATATGTTAAGCATCAATTTTGCCATCGCAGTTCACCTTTGAGCATCTTCAGAATCTTAACAGTTGCCTCAAGGAAACTCCCCAGTAACAGTAGAAATGTTATGTCTCCCCTAGAGGCAGGAGATAAATGACACTGGAATATGTACTGAAGTTTCCTTCTCTGCTGCTATTAAACCCAAGACCACGCTTGCTTTTGTAAGGAGAAAAGGGGAGAACTCAGCTAAGGTGTTTCAGTGACATCCCTTACTGCAGTATTAATGAAAGTGAGCAGGCAGACATACAAGGTAAAGCTTCAAAAGGAGTTCTCATGACAGCACAGCAGAATCAAGAGAAGAGATTCACAATTTCTTTACACAACTTGTCTCCGGACAGTTAGGTATTAGTACGCTGTCCAGAAGGGCTACAAAGCATCCAACGTTATTTTTCTTTTCTAAGACATTAGTCTAATACCACACAGATTTAAATCATACCTGAAAGACATCTGATTATAGCTATGGTCACAGGACATAGACTGGTTAGGACAAAGCAAACCCTATCAGCCATCTTCCAATGCATTATTCTCAGCAAGAGTCCTTGCTTCACATCCCTCTGCAAGGGTTCTTGCTTTCTGGGCTGTTAAAACTTCACATTCAGAGTACAAGTAAAGAAGGCCTTCCTCTAGAGAGCCTAACTTACCATTCTCATTGTGTCTGTCCTGAACCAAATGCTGATAGACTGAATCTGGGACTTCAGACTGGCGATAGTACCATTTGACATTCATAAGGAGATGGTCCCGTTTACTCTGAAAAAGAAGGTCTAAAGGCATTACTAACAAGGAAATCAGACCACAGCTGACACAATCTTCTACAGTACAAAATCACAGAAGAAGATCTGAGGTGAGACCCAGAAGGGAGGAAAGCAGATTTCTATGGCAATGAACCAAGGGCAGTGTGCTAATGAGACAGATTGACTTTCAACCTTAGAGACAACAGCAACCTACTCTGTTTTCATGCAGCTCTATCTCTCGGTAAATAGAAGGGAGTCATTCACAAAAAAAAAAAAAAAAAAAAAAAAAAAAAAAAAAAAAAAAACAAGGAGAGGAAGGAATCAGGAAAGGACTTCAATTTTTGGCCTCATGCAGCATTATCTTAGTTGGCTAATTCCTACATATAAAATTAATTTAGTGCCAAACACAGGAAAAAGAACACCAATCCCAGCACAATTCAATGTCACCACTCTTAACTGTTGTAACCAGCAAATACCAAGGACAGATGGTTTCAGACATGACCGTAAAAGTTCCCTACTATGCTTTCTTATACAAAAGAGGAGGAGGATGCTCTTCAATCGCAGTAATTACAGGCTCCGGCTGCTTCCGTCCCTACCTCCAAGCCAACAGCAAGATTTACACAAAGCCATCTTCCTCAAGGGCTCCTCGTCTATTTGAGAGCCCAGCTACCAGTTGGTTGTTCTTAGAAGGAAACCAGAACATAAATACCACTTGAAAATAATTTTTAGATCAAGTCATTACAGAGTCTGCTCCGGTTTATCTTTGAAACTCGTGGTCGTCGACTCTTCCTCCCACCCAAACACTCGGAGTTCCTCTGATTCTTCCCCCAAGAATGGGAGGAAGGCCGAAAGGGAAGCGAGCATTCCTTCGGAGTGATGCAACTGCCAGCACCGCTGGGTTTCTGGGCTAGGGTTCTCTGCATCCCTCTACGACCAGCCTTAACACTCCCATTTAACAGTTAAGTCACAGGTTATTGGACCAGAGAGCTCTTATTGTCTCCTCTGGCCACATCAAGTCTGGTTATTACAACCATTTCCACCATTTATGCTCAACAGAAAACATGAAAATCCTCCCATTAAAGGCAGCTCTTGAAGCCTTTGACTAAAACCACACGTAATACCACAAAAAAACTGCTAGTGGCAGCATTGTGCCAGAAAAAAGTTTCCTAACTAACCCAGCACGACCACATGTGCTGTGCACCGAGTGCCTCAAAAACCACTCCAGACCACACTGAGCATATTTGCACTGTAGGGAAGAAACCCCTTTTTATTTATTTATATTTTAAATAACAGATTTGCAGTTTATAGACAACAAACTTGTCTAATGCTTGGAAGAAATCAAATGGGCGAGTCTGGGAGGCAAAAAGGATTTATGCTGCCTGCTGAACAAGGCTCTGTGCATCACCACCTCTACCAACAGCCTCCAAAATCTGAAGGCAGAAAGAAATTCCGTGTGGATGTTTTGTTACCCTCTTGCTAAGAGTTCATAAATTGCATTAGTGCTAACGAGGACTGCGTGTTACAAAGACAGGAAGCATTATCTCAGCGTTAGCTTCGCTCTGCAAATTCTCTTTGTTTCCTAGCGGAGGAAGAGCACCCAAAATGTGCGACACAAAGCCAGGGAAGCACTCACCAGGCATCACTTCGGGGCTCTAAAAGCAGCCAGTTTTGGTCCTCTTGGGTTATTCAGCACAGCCTGATGTCTTCCAAACAACAGCTCCAAGGAGCACAGTAAAGGAGAACTAAGTGCCTACGCATACTCCTTCTTCCATGAAGAAGGAAGACAACAAAATATACTAAATTCTGGTGGTGGTGGTAGCGTATTTGAACACAGAAATGTTCAGAGGTTAGAAGAGAAGGATGGCACATACTGATGTTCATCTACAAACGAAATCACTGCAAACCCGAGCAACCACCAGCAGGCAACAGGAGAGATGTGAGCTGAGGGAAAGAAGACACCATCACATCCTAGCCAACAAGAGCTGGTCACGGAGAGGACAAAGGTAGAGAGGGATGAATGAGTGGCTTCAGCCTCAGATGTACCCTTACGGTGATTCTGCTACAAGAGAATGGTTTGGGGGAAAAAACAGAAGAGTGACAATGTCGTGTGAAGGCGCATCCTTCACTCACAATATGTGAGAACACGTTACAGCAAAGGGAAGGAGCGAGGGAGAGATCAAAACTGTCAGAGGCTTTCATCATCTTGACATCCCATACAGAGCTACGAGCTGGGAGGTCACGGCTTTAGTTTGGATTAGGCCAAGACTGTAAAGGAGGTGCAATCACTCAGCTTCCCTGTCTTGGTTTCTTGCTACATCACAGAAGAGCACAGGGCTCTGAGCAGCTCTGGGATGAGGCTACAGCCAGCACTTACCAAGCATCCTGATAGACTTGGAGAAAAGAAATGCGGGGCTGAGTCAATGCTTCTCCACTCACTGCCGCAAGGCCTGCCTCGTTCTCTCCCCTCTTCCCAAGAGACCCTCCCAGTTTGTCACCAACACAAAAAGAAAAGGTTTTGGCGGCTGCTGAAGACGCTGGTCACTGTATGCAGCAACCTCCTATGCTGGTAACTTATCAAACACAAAGTTCGTGAAGCTGGTGCTTTAAATGAATTAAAAGCTACAAGGAGAGATGAACACGGCCCATCCAAATAAGTACACCAGAAACTATCAGATTAACACCCTTCGGAACAGAAGGCAGCACCAGGCAGCAGCAAACACCACCACCTGCAACTGAGGTGTGCAAGGAACCCTTTTGCTTTTTTAAAAACAAAAATCTCTAGGCTGACAGAACTAAAAATACGCTGCCAAAGCAACACGCTGCTCCTTGTGCTCTGCTGGTATCGGCTGGGGCAGCTGGGTGGGGAGGGTTTTGGGGTTTGTTGGGTTTCTCGTTTGATTTGTTTGGGGCAGTTATGCAATCAAAGCTCCTTCCTAAATACCTTTTTACCATGATTGCTGCTTTTTGTCCAATTAATTTAAAAGCTTCATTTTGAGAAGTATTTTCTCTGCTATCCGCCATGCACGATTGGGGGTTTTAAACCCAAAGTTTCAATTTTCCTCAAAACACAGAGCGTCTGTCGGAATCTTGTGCTTCACATTTACATCCTTCCTCGCATTCCTAGACATGCTGTTTTGTCAGCCAGCTCTCTAAATATGTATGTCATTTACAGAGCAGACTATCCTCAGAGGTGTCAGGACGCCAACTTCTGTGATAGACTAGTTATTTTAGAGCGACACGAACACAAAAGAGCAAGTGTCCTCTAGTTTATAAAGTGTTACTATATATTTTTTTTTAACACCATTACATGCGGAGACTACAGATAGTCGCATGTCAAATTCAGACTTGCAGAAATCACAGAAATGACAAGAGCTTTAAAGTGTCTTTCAGCTCTAAATAGATCCCTGGTGCTACAAAACTCCATTCTCCCCATAAATAAAAACACTGTCGCTGCAGTGCTCACAAAGTACTCACTTGGAGGGGAGGTTGATGCTCTTGCCCCCCCCAACACATTTTTTTTTAAAGCATGAACCAATTTTGGACATTCAACAGGATAAAACCTGTAACTGGATTAAAGCATCCCAGTCTGCCGACACCTGGCCACCCATTTCAAAATGAACCTCTTTAAAAGGAAGGGGGGAAAATTAAAAGGAAGGGGGGGAAAAAAGTCCTGCGGGTTCTCTTCCAAGCCACCTCCGTGCTGATTTCCACAGCATGTGTGACATCTCCGAGGTGCCAATTTCCTTCTAAAGCACTCGAAAACAGAGCTACAGCACATTACGATTCCCCTCTGAAGGGTTTGCCCGGTCTCTTCCCAGGGTTATGACCAACCTCATCGTGCACATGGCCACAGATGTCCTGCAGATCCTCGCAGAGGGATTTCAGCAGCATCCTTCATTACTCGCCTTATTTAGATCCCCTGCTCAATCACAACTAGCTGGGGAAGCAACGCACCAAATGCTGGCGCTGACAGATGGGCACGCTGGAGTGGGCGAGCGGTGGCTGCTTCAAAGAAACAAACAGCAAAATGGAAACACAGAAAAGAACATCTTTCCTTTCCAACGTGTTTTCAACAATGCATTTTTTTAATCAGAGAAAAAAAAATCATTTTTTCCCTATCAGAAAAAAAAAATGGTGTGATTAATTCTAAGCTACCAGGGTTCTCGGCATTATTTTAATAGATGTTGAATATTTTAACAGTGACTCCACTGCTCAAAATAAATGCCTCACACTCACAGAAACTCCAGCCCCACAATGCTGGTTCAAATGGAGATACTTCATTTTTAACGCTGTAAATTAACCCACTCCTTTGGGACAGCGTTTGTCGTCCCCCCAAAATTATTTTCCTGCATGCAAGCAGCCCTAACGACGCTCCGTGACTCTGCAGCAGCCTGCCTCCAATGGCAGCAGTAATGGGACTTGCTGTGGTTATCGATCCCTCAGCCTTCCCTGCCAACTTGCTACCTGTATTTCTACCACTCACTCACTCCTGACATTTATTATCAGGGTGGGGAAGGGATCAGGAGCAGCCACACGAGATCCCCTGGGAAATAAAGAGCGAGGGGACACCTGCGAGACCATTTGGAAACCAGGAGCCACAAACACAGCCAGGGTCACTTCTTCCACTTCGCTGCAGCACGTGTAATTTCATGCTCTCAGGATATCTTCTTCTGGGCTGCTTTCTAATTAAATAAGAAGAAATCTGAACAGCTGCTGAAGCCAAGGAAATCCAGCTTGGAAATGCAGAGGTCATTACCACAACCGAATGTTATTTTTGCAGCCTGATTATTTCATTTAGCTGCACGCATATTACCAGCTATCTGCAGCACTTCTTCCCAACGGGAGCACTGTCCAAAAGTGCGAGCCATCGACGTGCAGCAGGGAACCCAAACGTGGCACAAGCGCAGGGCAATGTGCTCTTTAATCCCCTCCAACACGAGGACCCCTGCTCGGCTCCTGCCCTCTTAACCCGGACCGACACAAAGCCCGCAACCTTTCCACCCGTTAGCGTTATCTAATGACTGCTCCAGCTACAAGAGCTTTTCTAATAGAAACATGCCTTGATGGCTTATCTCGGCGCACAAGGCAGGCCACAAAGCACCCTCGGCTTGATTGAGCGCGGTAATGGCAGGCAGGAAATGAGAAGGCTTGGTTAAGCCGCGGATAATCGATCAGTGTATTCAGTCAAGTGTGAGCTGAGCTGGGAATAAGCTGCCTGGGGTATCAAATATTGCTGTTTCCAGGGTAAAGGCCCATTTCTGTGATCTATGTAGGAGAAAGAATAATTTATTGACAAAACAATACAGGATTTTTTTTCACCGTGTCTTGCTCTTGACATTTTGCGATTGTTTACAGCAGGAATTTCTCTGGTGCCCCTTTTCTTCACACGCTGAACGGATGAAACGGCTTCTGGGATTCATGAAGTCACCTCCGTGTGCTGGGAATTAATTCAGCCTCGTGTACAAATAACTCCGGGATGTAAAACAGGGCTCTGCCTTGCCTTCCCCTGAACCACCAGCCCGTACCCCTGCGCCTTCAGGGATGCACCACTCCCGGGGGCTCTGCAAGCAACGCGGTGCCTGGGCTCCGAGCTGCTCTGCACTCCCCAAAACATCTCCTCTTCTTCAACATTTGAGGCAGAACTGTTTGCAAACACGCTAAGCAGTACGGCCAGGTTATTTGCAGACAGTTGCTTCCCGCAGGAGGAGAAGGGAAAGGCAGAAAGCCCTACAAACACACCTGTAAGTCAGCCCCACGTACCCACGTGTGAGTAGGAAGCTGCCATCTGCTTGCCCGCACCTTTTAGCACTTGCTCGGCACCGACCTTCCTCTGCAAAGCCCTAAAACACAACTCCTTAGTGCACGGCTCGTTTTGTGCACTGAGGGGAGATGGATGCGTCGCCAGGAACTCCAAATCCAGCCACCGAGGCTGAAGCCTTTCTAAAAACACCAGGTGATGTGTTACTTAGCCGCATGTTAATTCACGGGAGCTGCCATATGTTGTCTCCAACGTGGGCGGTTTGGCATTAGAGTTGCTAGACGGTCTTAGAAAAAAAAACTACACTTGAGATCAGAAGAGGCACACTCGAATCCCGCTGTAATGCCATGTTAGGGACACAACGGGTTCAGGGCAGCAACACCAGGGCACGTATGGCCTGGTAGGATGAGGAAGACCCACCAGAAATAGCCCACAAATAGCACTAGGGGTTGGCATTGGCCTTAGCGAATTAAGGCTGCCTCATAGGGATGTAGGTCAGCACGGGATTTCGTTGTCCTCCAGCTAGATGTGCTTTTAAGACAAAAGCTCAAACCGAGCTGAGTGCATTTCCTCTTCCCTCTGTCTGCTCCTCACAGCCCTGCCCCCCAAAACCCCTACAGAAATCAATACAGAATAAGAGTTACCAACCAACTCTTGCTTTTTTTTTTTTTTAGTGCCACTCATAAATCTTCCCTTCCCCCATGCTCTCTGCTTTCCAGATGTCCAAAACATCCGGAAATAATTCAGCCCGAACCAACCCCGCTCACCCCAGAGCCGATACGCCGCTAATTCAAACCAAAAGGTGACCCCGCACCGCTCCACCCCGGGGCCCTGCTGCGTCGGGAGGCTCCCCCCATGCAGTCAGCTCACCTCCTGCAGGCACCAGCTACGTGCTCACAGCCTGGACACGACCTTTGGTAGGAGATGGGGCACATCAGCCATGCTCTGAGTGGCCAAACAGTCCTGCAGAAGAGCAGGGTCAAGAAGGAGGCGAGCTGGGCGCTGCTATAGCCAGACCTCAGAGAGGATAACCCTCTCTACCCTACCGGCTCTAGGACCTGGCTGCAGACCTGTAGAAGATGCTCTTTCAGTCCCTCCACCCTACTTTCTGCTCATTCTGTTCTCACTGCTTTGAAATCCACGTCCTCTCGTCATCTGCTTCCCAGCGAGCCGCGGAGGGGTGCATGTCGGCAGGTCCACCCGACGCTGAGAGGCCGACACTGCTCGCACTGAATGCCAGTGACAGGATATCTGTGGGTTAGGCACCATATGAAAGGGAAACACGAGGAACAAATGAAAACACCACGAGACAAGGAGCCCTTCCTCGCCAGGACCTCAGCCCCAGAGAACAGCTGTAACAAGCCGCTTGCCACGAGCCACCAAGTTACGCCTGCCTACACCTGGGGAAAAAAAATCTAGAAAGCAACTGAGAAATAGCACACTGAAATGGTGTTCTGAGGTTTTATTTGAAATGTTTTCAAAGGACAAGTAACTACCTGAAGTCTTGTCCTTTTACCGTATTTCTTAATGGCACAGGGCCATTAAAACGTAGCACAAAGCCCCCTGCTGCCTGCCGAGGCTGAAGAACAACCACGGACGGCTCCTTGTTCCCTGTGTCCTTGAGATCCCACTCCCCAACAAACCATCATCCTCCTCCGTGAGATTATACACGAGGCCAGCTGGGACCAAGCAAGAAACAGCTCTTTGCAGTCTTTGCCTGAGTTATTTGTGTTTTTGACCCAAATTCCCAAACCATTTTCTTCCTCACCGGCACTTAGAAGTAAATGCCACATTCCCTGCTTGTAGCTGGTGGCAGAAACGGAGGACCAGAGCCACCTAAACCTCACAATACATCAATTATCAGAGATTAAATATATATTCAGTCACAGGCCTTTAGCAGCTGAACAACCCAGAAAGCTGAACTAAACCCAGCCTCATTTGGGTTTTCAAGGAGAAAAAAAAGGACGCGACTTATTTTAGGTCACGACCACAAGATATTTGTGCATTTAAAACAAACGGCAGTGTTTCCACCATAAACTTTTTAGCTTTACTAGAAACAAAGCTGCTTTCTGTGGCAAGACCCAGCAAGTTCCCTGTTTACATATAAATGAAATGCACCTAAGCACACCGCCACCCTTGTAACTCCTCTGCAATTCTGACACGAGATAATCTCATCTCATGGAAAAAAAAAAAAGAAAAAAGCAGTTATGCTTAAAAACCGGCTTGCTTAAAATCAAACTATCATAAGATCTTTGACGAAGGTTCCGGGTCATTGCTTACTATCTCATTTAAGCCCTCTGTGGTATCTTTCTGCTCCGTTTCCCTTTTATGTCCTTTGAATCCCATCTGTGGTTCACGGTGTCAGAGTAACCGCAGCGCCTCGGCGCACAGCTCCCCCGAGGAAGCCTGCTTCAGCCTAGCTGCTGGGGCTGGAAGGCAGCATGCCCACCCACCTCACCACCTTTAGAAAACCCTCTTGGGTTCAAAAAAGCCTTCCCCTTCATGCCAAATGCTCCTTTTTGGGGGATAACAAGCAGCCACCCGTGCTGCTCCTGCAAGTCCCGGCCTGCCTGGGGTGCAAGAGCTGTGCCGAAGGACTCGGCGATGCCCAGGACGCGGCGTGGCTGCCCCCAGCCACCATCAAAGCGATGGAGATATCCCTTCTCCACCACCATTTCTACTGGTAGCATGGCAGCCCCGTACACAAAACATTTGGCAGGGTGGCTGCGACCCTCCTGAACACGCTGCCTGATCGCACGGCTGTACATCACACGCACCCCGTGTCAAGCATAATAAGGGAACAGCTACCTAACAACTCATGGCATTACAGATGCATTTAGCTAATCATTGAATATATGCTCTGGTAATTAAATTCCATTAAGGTGTTTTTTTTTTTTGAGCATTATCCTAAAGAGGAGCAATAGTGAAGCGAAGCTAGCATTGAGACCACGCCTGACACTTGCCATGAAGAGTCATTGATAGGGCACAGCTCCCATCAAACTGCTCAGCACCACCAGCACCATCCGTCCCTTCCACTAAAACAAGCAGCCGTGGGACCGTTTGATGTCATCATACGCAGTTTAAACAGATTTCTCACCTTTTAAATACCAAGGGGCAGCGTTTTCTTGAACATCTCACTAAGGAGGCTGCCTTTCACGAAGAGATACCGAGAGCTGGGAGGATAAAACAATCAGCAGACAGTTTACTCTGCAAACCCAGCACGGGGCTGGAAGGGTCACCGGGCTGGTAAAATATCACCTCGTCGTCTGGGGGTTGTTATACCAGAGGAAAAATTAAGGCACCCCCGCAAACTGACCCACTTGGGTTGCAGGCTGGGTTTTACACGATAGAGAAGACAGCAAAAGAGACTGAGCACCAAATTACTGCGGCTTGACTGTTTGAGCACACAATCAAACGCTGTTACTGAGAGAAAGCCAAGCGTACCTGGAAGACAAATAGCTGGAAGGTAAATGTTTCCTTGGGCAGCTTCTCAGAGGATGTAACATTTGCCTGCGAAACGGTCGCTTACCGGAATGTTTGCATCCTCTAGGAAACCGCAGCCACCACGTGCTGCTGGAGAAAAAGCAAACGTCTTAAACCAGGAAAAAAAAGCACGTTTTCCACTCATCTCGGGGATTGGCTGCCAAACACGGCCGTGGCACAGCCTTGTTAAAAACCACGCTGTCAGGAATGATCGTGAAAGAAACCAGAGCAGCGAGGTGAGGGAACAGAGGAGCAGCCTTAGAAACGTTCCAGTTGCAGAAGCCAGGACTGGAGCTTACTGCACGGGGGTTGTAGCACAGACAGGTGCTGTCTGCCACCATCTCAGTACCTGGCATTAGCAACACAGGACCTGATTTTTTTTTCTTTGTATTTATATGTAAATCAGCACTAAATAAATATACCCAGGCCCACAGGCTGCAATCTCATCTAAACCGCTAGATTGGAAAGATGTCCTCCATTCATCTGGAAATAGCCCGATATTGAAAATGCTGAAGTCACAAATAACTACACTGGAGAACAAAACGGACGTGTTTACCCACTACAAAGGGAAAAGGCTGAAAGGAGAATTTAGGAGGGGGATACAAAGGAGAAAACCCTCCTGTGGGTGCTGGAAGTCATGTGTGACCAGAGGACCGAGATGAAGCACAAGACAGGAGAAATCTGAAACAAAGGCACACAATTCTTCTTAACCATAGGGTACACACAGCAGGGACACCAGTAGCACCCCCACTGGAGTTACAAGAGGAGTGAACGCAGCCAGGCGCTGCAGATCTGGGGCTCATCATTTGTCTTGGGCAGCACCACACTCACAGCACTACAACGGGACTAAATGAAGCTGCTAATAGCTGCCTTCTTCAAGCAGTCCAGGCATTATTTCAGAAGGAAAATGCTTGGGGAGCAACTGGTTCCATAAATACAGTCCTCCTACAGAATTCCCATTCATTTACTTCCTTACCAGAGGCACTGGAAGGAGCTCATCTCTGCCAAACGCAAATGCTCAACTCAGAAGCCAGCGTGTACTGGTACTGGATGTTTGCACCTGGACCATTTTTTCTGGGCACAAGGCTTAACATGAAGCATGTTATCCTAGCCACTTTCTTTAAGAAGTCTGAAGAAAAACAGGACACCTGATAACAGATTCTGTATGCAACCCTTACCTGTAACCGCAGAACCTGGCAGAGTACCTTACAAAAAGAAAAAAGTCACATAAAAAAAAAAACAAAACACCCTAACCAAGTGTTACTAAAACTTAGGGGAATTTGCGCAAAACCTTGTTTGACTGTTTTAGAGATAGCTTATTTAGATTACTCTCGTTATTTAGATTACTTTCCTTTTATCAAACACCATTTTCTCAGCATGACTTACAAAATTGTTTTGAAAAATCCCCATCAGCTTAGTTCTTCAAATTGCTTAAGAGATTATATAGCACAACTGGCTGCTCTCCCCCTCTTGGAGGCATACATTAGAGAGCAGAGCCTCCTTAAAATCAATATTGAAGCACATGTTTGTGAAGCTCGGGCACTTGCCTTCAGTTTTGGCCACAGCACCTCGCCGTTTGCCTGCCCAGGTCAACACAGGGCACGTGCTGCATGCTCTGATGCTTGAAGAGCTGCAGGAACGCGGCTGGGAACAGAGCGAAGAGGAGCCCCAGCTCACTGGGAGCCTGACCCCAAAGGTGTGCAGCCACCTGAGCACTCCTTACCTTCGAAGGGAAATCAAATATTCATGCCCTGGCACCAGCTACCCGGCGACGAGCCATTTCCCAGCACTTACATTACTGTGAGCTATAGCACTTGTCCTCCAAGTGATTCCCGATGAGTACAGTAATAAATGAATCTTTAATATGATGCAATATTAGCTCAAATTTAAATATTTACGATGCCGTTAGCATATTTCAAATGCAGGCATGCTCCAGCTACTCCCTCAGCTGCTCATTTTCCTGGTCCGCCGCCGCCTGTCCAGAAGGATGCTCGGTGGGCTCAGACAAGCACACACAAACCACGTCTGAAATCAGTATACAATTTTCACAGATTTCCTTACAATTTGCTTTAACTAAAGCAGGGAAGCACTCAATCACAGTCTACACAGGCCATAATAATATCCTTTGATCGTGAGCACAGCGCGGGGAGCAAGAATTCTTATATTTATGAGCAATTTTGCAATACAAATATGCAAAACACCACAACACATCGGGACCAGAAAACCAACGCCTTGAAATAATAGCTTCCTTTTTTTTTGAAAGCCTATTTCTCAATCTTTTCAGCAACAGACGCTCTGAAAAGCATCCAAGGGAATGCCTTTCTGCAGCTCTCTCGCTATGCCATATTCTATATTATGCAGCTTCTTTCTGTCTCACCGGGTCCTAAGGTTCAGACATATCAAAGCACCTAAAGGACCTAATTGCCTCTTTTTTCTTTTTTTCCTTCCCTTTTTTTTTTTTCTCCTTTAAACATGAAGAATATGAAAGCAGATACTGAAGCTGGTCCTTGTTAGCAGGCCCATTTTCATCTCTTTAAACTCAAAGAGAGTAATTCCCTTGAAAATTGTCACAGCATTTTGGCAATCCATAAAGAGGAAGTTCAACAGCCTTAGGTCACTAATCATAACTACAGCAGATACAGAGCATAAATTATGTCTTAATATTTCACAGTAGTGAATCATGTATATTCTTTTATCTTAATTACTTGATTCTTTCTATAAATCAAATATTCCAGACATGTTTGCAGCCAGTAGGGTGTAAACAGCTGCGGTTCCCTTCTCTAAAGCGTTCATGTTCCATCTCCCTTCCTTTCTGCAAGGTTTTGTGCAAGCCTCATCGTAACCATTCCCTCCCATTTTCTTTTATGGATAGATAAAGTGACAAACAGCCAAGTGCCACCTTTATTGCTGCTCCTGTTGCACAGTAAAAAAAACAACTGGGGAAGTGTCAAGTGGCCTTCCTCTAATGGGGAACCTTTCCCATACACGAAGGCACGGCTGTACGGATGGAGTAACAAACGTTTTATTAACAGAGCGAGCTACTCGGGCATCTCTCAGACACTCCCAGAATTTCACCAAGAAGCACCTTACACTGTCTCGTATACATGGGATACACACGCACCTCCCGGGCTATTTTACCCACAAAATTAGGATATGGAGCACAAAGGGCCAAGTGCAAGCACTGTGGGGCTAGCTATGTGAAACAGGTCCATCCGAATCACGTCCCCTGGAATTGTCAACTGCAAGCCACTGCAGAAGGGATGAATCCCTTTCCCCTCACAGTCATCATCAGTATGAGACATGGCCAGCAACAGCACCTTTAAAATTCAGCGTTGTAAGGAACTACGTTTGTTATTTGACCTGCCAAAACCCTCACACTGGCTCTGACTAGTAATGAATCCACGTCGTGCACATCTTAACTCTAAAAAAGAGAGCGTTGCTGCACAAATAGTTAGCTACAAAATTTGCGAGAGCAAGACCCAAGCGTTCAACAGCCTTGTCCCAGCTGTGTGTAAACAGTGCGGCACTAAGGAGATGGGTTTGACAACAGAAAGCATTTGGAAAGACGAGATGAATCCTTCCAGTCTTGTCACCTGTAATTAGGCTTTGTACCCCAGCATGCTTTTTAAGGTGTTCTCTTGTCATGTTTTGATTGCGTCACTCAAGAGATCTTTTTATTATAGAAATTCAGTAGAAACACAAGCTGTATATCACGCCTGATGTGCTCTTATCCACAGACTGCTGCGAAGGCACTGCCATCATTTAATTCAGCAACAAAGCCAAGGCGTGCTCCCATCTCCAGAAATTCACCACAAATCACAGCGACAGGAGCAGGCACCACGTCAGGAAGCCCAACCCAGTGCCTGCAGGAGCTCCCAAGTCCTCCCTCATCGCCTCCACGTCAGGAACATTTCAGCTGCTGAAAAACAACTTCCAGAGCATCGCTCCTCGAGCTCCTAATGCCAGAACCTTACCTCTGGGGATCCTTGCATTTAGCTGGATTTCTGCTTTATGTTTGGTGCTGTAATTACAAGCAGCATTTTACTGCTATAAAAAAAGAAGTTTTACAAATAAAAGGAAAGTGCAGTTCTGTACAGCATCCCTGAGTTGTAGCAACAGTACCCACAGGTGCGTGGATCAGATGGTTTACAGAACCCCTCAGGTAACGGATTTTCCAAAAGCTCTCGAATAAAATTGAAGACTTGCTCAGCATAAACCTTGTTTTTTATAATTTTGTGTTGCTTTTAACCTTAAGATGTGCCTAGAAACAAGGCCCTAAAAGGAATAAGCAAAAAAAAAAAAAAACCAACAAACCTACCAACAACCAGAAGTTCTGCTTAGAAAGCCGAGGAGGATACTTACGCACTACTAATTTAATTAAAGAGTTATTTTCCTTTTAAATACCCTCTAATGGCCCAAAACGAACGCAGGCTGATTTAAAATCAATCATTTTAATCAAAATTACAAGTTCAAATTCTCCATGGATTGGCGTTCAGCGACTACAGAGCCAAAAACGCACATCCATCACAGCCCTGCTCCCTCCTTGCTCCAAATCCCAAGCCAGGAGAAGGGCAGGGTTATCTTGTTCCTGCAACACAGCCGAGTCTCAGGGTGATGCCTCCAGGCAGCCAGCCAGCCCCCAAACCCCATTTACGTCCCCAAACAAGCTCTGAGCAGCACGCAGACCTCAAGCCTGCCTTCTGGGGAGGATTTGCAGAAGACCTGAAGCTCTGTTGGACCATCATTGGGTGCAACAAGTCCTGAAATGGCCATGGAAGAGGGAAGGAGGCGCCCAGCCAAGCTGATGAGGGGCAGGGGAGGCCGAGCAGTGGTTTCTGCCTACGCTCACGTCTCTGCGTGGCTTCAGGTGGAGAGTTTCACAGCTGGGACAAGACCAAGCAGGGTGGTACCTCCCCGTGGAGGTCAGGGTCAGCAGCTGGTGGCGGGGCCTCCATCACATCCTCTGTCCCTGCAGGCTACGCCGTGTTCAGAGCCTCACTGCTGCCTGTAGGAGCAGAGCGAAGCAGCCCCGAGGTGGCCCTTCCCCAGCAAAAGGTAGGCAAGGAAATGGGGAGGGATGGGCCACGCCGCGATCTAGTGATCGGAACGACATTTCACTTTCCTTAAGGAAAACCATTTCCAAAGTGGGAAAACAAATTTCCTTAATGAGTTATCTCCACCGGCGTATGAAGCATAACAATGTATCTTCGGAGACTTAGCGCACAGGCAAGAAATCTGACAGTGCTCAAGTACCCCCAGATGACCAGAGAGAAAATTTCAACTTCAATAATCCTAAAGGTCAGGAGCGTTATTAAACATGACAGATGCCCTCGCTGTTCAACACCAGAGGACATGGCTAAATCTGTTCCAGCTCCATTTTCTCTTGCTACATGTAAAGCAGCAAATGTACCATTTAATGCATATTTAAAAAAAAAAAAAGCTAGAAATAATATTTTTTCTTCTCCCTGTTTTCAAGATGACAGCTACTGATTTATTTAGCAGTCAATTATCTCAACCCCAGGTGCCGGAAAGAGCCAGGCATACTTTGCTGAAAGGAAACAAGACAGTACAAAAGCAAAAAAAAAAAAAAAACATGCAAAAGGTGCTAAAGACTGCACTACCATGAGAAATGCCTTAAAAATCTAAAAATATGGGTGAATCAAATGTACAGAAGGATGCAAGTGGTTCCTGTATCTCCCATCGAGCCCCTGCTATTGTACTACATCTGCAGAAGTTCCCACGTACAAATTATTAGCCATATTTGTGCCTCTTGGTGAGGCAATGTGACAAGCAATCCTGATTACATACCACCACGAGTGGTATATTCTTGTTTTCCCCGTTCGCAGAGTATCTGCTTTTGTCCTTGGCTCACAGACAGGAACAGGGGTGGGGAGAGCGCTAATGGGATTTGTTTCAATTGCTCCTTCCTCCTTTCTTTCTTTTTTAAATTAGGAAAAAAATAACAATAGCAATTCTGCAAAAACGAGCCTGGGATTTCACAGCGGCCTATTTTTGTCCCCGCAATTCTCAGAATTCCCTTTCCTGTTTTACACACGAGCTGGCTCCCAAAAGCAACCAGCTTCACAAGGCAAGGGAGCGATTCACTGATCTAAACCAAGCTGACAAGCATCAGCAGCTCCTTGGAAAGCACTGCTTGCCACGCTCTGTTTTGGGGGGCACATAAGGCGTGCACGCAGACCTGGTGGCAGTGGTGCAGGATGAGCAAAGGGCTCTGCTGCTCCAGGAATGGCTTCAGCAGCCTCGCACAGAGGCAGGGAAAGGCTCCTGGAGCCTCTGCAGGGTGAATCCTCGCCAGCCCACGGACAGGCAGCCGCTTCCCAGGTGGCAGGAAGCCAGCTCTGCCAACTCCAGTTGCTCCAAATGCCCAGCACTGCAAAACAGACAGGGCAATCGCATGGAAAAACAAAATTGTGGAGTGTTCTGGGGGGTGGCTGCTCCCTTCTTTCCCCCAGATGGAACCCATAAATCGCACGGTCTGGGCTTCGGTTGTACAAATCTAGGGCACATGGAGGAAGAGCTGGATTCGAGCCCTACAATGATGTACAGATCGTCCTAACTCCCAGCTGTTTAATCCCTGTTCTTAACAATGCTGCCATCTGTTTTAAACCCCCAAATACGAACGTTGTCTCCGTCTGCAAAAGGCGAGGCGCTACCGTGACATCCCAGCTCCACACAAATTGGGTTGGTCGCACCGGTGCGTTACGCTGTGAAAGCTACTCAGAGAAAACAAACCCAAGGAAGCTCACAGAAATCCTGAACGCTCTTTGCTTGACAAAATCATGTCACGGATGAAGTTACAGATCCCTGCCGGCGCCAGCCAGGTCTGACTGCATCTCCACACAGCCCTGCGTGCTCTGGGTGTGAGATACGCTGTGCTGCCTGCTTCGGGCTTGATGCTTTCTGCCCCTGCCTTCTGAAGAAATACGACAAAATTAGATGAATATTGCTTTATTCTGTACCACGTTCAGCCAAACTCCAACACCCACGTTAACCCAGAAATCCAGAGCAGCCTCAGTCCTCTCTCTACAGCTGTGATCTCTCATCTGAGAGACATTCCACATAGCTTGCTAATTTAACACACCAAAGGCAAGCAAATCAATTCAGCGCTTGAAGAGCAGCCTGTTAGCACAGAAGGATTTTTTTTTTTGTTCCACGTACGTGCGAAGCCCTAACCCCACCGCGCACCACAGCTTCACGTCTGCGTGAAAACTCCAAGTGTCATCTGGGCAGAAGGAAATCACAGATCTATCGAGGAGCCTGGTAGAAGGGAAGGGAATTATCAAAAGGGATTCATATGCATCTGGAATGATTTTAATACAAAACGCGCCCGGCAAATCTCCCCGCGCTGCTGACAAATCACCAGCTGAGGTAAATCCCAGATAATGAAACATCGTAAGAAAGGCTCTATTTAATAATTTAGCCCCTGTCAAGGAGTTTGTATTGATTCTTGTTTTCAGCACAGGGAGAGAATGTTATCTTCAGCCTTACAGCTCGATGACAGCATCAGTGAATTTAATCACTGTGCAGCTCCTGCCATGCAATCCTTAAACTGTCACCTCTGATTCTTCATCATCCCTGCCGCCTCCCTCCAAAGCCCTCTCTGCCCACATTTTCATACTAATCCCCTGCCCCACGCGCGCCCCACCGTAATCACGGCGGCATTTCAATCTGCTCCGCATTAGACCTAACAGCCAGTCTCATTTGCAGGCTAAATTTTTGATTTTAAATAATTCAGCGCTCCTTCAAACGTCTCATTCGTCTCCCTCTTCTCAGCGAGGTGGCTCGGGATCCTAATGGCCAGCGGAGCTGGGCTGAAGGCAGCGGCTCGAGCAAAGGGTTGGAGCAGAAAGGAAATCTTTCAGCCTCTCTTGGCTGCAAAGGGGAGACGGAGCTGGAGAAGCCAGGATCTCTATTAATCAGCATTTTTTCCACACCAAAATGGAAAGGTCAAGCTGCCTCGTAACCGGCCAGGAAAAATTAGCCACAAATTAATTCAGCTGCAGTTCAGGAACAGAACGTCGATTCATCTGCAAACAGAACGAGGCTTTTAAATACATAAATGCTTGTGGCTACAGAAACCTCACCCAGAGATTTGCATTCAAAAGCATCGGCTCCTATAAAAGCACAGGGAACAGCAGATCCTCGCTTTAACATGTTTCCTAAAACACGAGGCTGCATGCAGGAAGAATACAAAGGAGAGGAAGCACGCACTGCATAATTTAGAAAAACAGATCTCTTAATTTTTCCCTCCTAATTCCCAGGGAGATGCAAGGCTTTCCATTTTATAACCCTTTGGATCACAGTAAAATGATCCCACAGGCCCTCCCAGACAAGGTCACCATACACAGATTTTCTATTACAGGGCACTAGCGGCATTTCACAACTGTCTTTTTATGCACTTCTGCCTTTCCATCCAGCCTATAAATTGTTACAAGGCCCTGGGGCAATCCAGCTGTATACTCCATTCAAATCAGGCTTCAAGGAGAAAGCGCCACAGTCAAGATGCTTCAATCAAGTAAACACACAGGCACAAAGGGCAACTGCATCACAACTAATAATGTTTTCTTTTATAGGGCAAATGCACCGTTTTTCTGTTTTAAAAGCACCGCAAGTTTCTCTCTGATGCTCAGATTCAAAGTGTAACCCATTAGCATTTTAAATGTGACACCAAATTAAGTCGAAACACGATAAATCAGAGGCATGCTGCTAGAATCCATTTGCTGCTTGGGTTCTCCCTCTGAGGGAAAAAAGGAAAACCTTAAAAAGGAAATCTGGATTCATTTATCAAACGCTGGAAATTCATAGCAAAAAAAGGTTTCAATGGGACAGGATTAGAAGGCAGATTTCTTATTGCCACTACCAGAGGCAAGGTGTGTTTTATTTGCACACGTTAGCGTGGATCACGGGCAGGGAGCTTGCTGGGAACACCACCAGCCACGCGGCAGTGCTGGCTGGCAGCGACCACCCTTTGGTATTTCTGGTTTACCCAACTTCTCACCTCACCTCCAACTGTTATTGCAGAGAGAAAGCAGGAACTACTTGCCTGTCAGATCCACCTTCCCCTTCTTTTTGGACGTGGCTTTCTTCCCTTTCAACTTAGAAGCAAGCTGCAATCACCTTTGTTTCAGTAAATTAATTAAACTATAATTGTAACACTTGTAAATAGAGCAAGCTGTGATTACCAGTGCTCTTACTGGGGCTGGAAGTTGAAATTGAGGCAGTTCCACATTCCGTTTTGCTTCTTTCTCCCACAACACTGGTATTGAGTCAGCATTCACCAGTGATCTCGGCATAGAGAAGAGCATTTCCAGCATCCAACATTCCTTGCCTGACTTGATTTCAGTATCAGAAGTGGCAATCAAAGCTGGATACACATCCTTTTAGGTGCATAACTAAAGAAATCATATTTTAAATGCACCTACCACTGCTGTGTCACATTTAAGCCAACAGCTGGTTGTTTGGGAGCGAAGGCATCTCCTACAACCCAGAACCATCTCGTTTTTTGGCCATAACCCACTGGAGCAGCTCTGACGCCCCGCCTGGGGTCCTAGTGCTGAGCATCAAAAGCCATCTCAATGACCACCCTGCACGCATATTAATTGAGTGGCTGCATATTAATTGGATTTTCTTCCACAAGTCAGTCATCTAGGTTGTAGTCATGTGTTCATATCATCTGGAAGTAATCACAATCAACATTTTAATTAAGATAAAGGGAACGGACTGAATTTTAGGACTTGTTACCATTAACAAAGAGATTAAGAGAAACTTTACTTTAGAAGGATTATAATACAAAGAAGAAAACCATTAAATGCTATTTCATTAAAAACTACAACTACGAAGCTATATCCTCAATCTGTCGAGAAGCCAAATCCATTTCGTCAAATGCCCTTATCCAAAGGGAATCCAGGGAGAAAGTCTATTTTCAAAGCGTAGCCTTTAATTAAAAAAGAAAAACATCTTTAAAGGCCATGGTGGGGGAGTAGGGGGTGAAGAAGCCAAAAATATTGGTGCGTGAAAGAGAAACATGAGTGCCTGAGCAGATCCTTAGCTGTGTGCACAAGGAATTCAGGATAACGATCTTCTGCCAGAAACTCGGAACAAGGAGATCAAATGGATCCGGGCCAGGTCTGACTTACTCTTGGCAGAGCTTAGACTTCAACTCCTGGGCCACAATAATATTAAGATCTTTTATAGGATAAGTAACTGAAATCAGGCTTAAATCTGAAGGACTACATGAAGTGACTGAAGAGACGGTATCAATTTAGGAAAATTAGCATTTGGGGGAGGAAGCAACAGTTGATTCCCAGCTACTTATTTCAGAACCACTGAAGTTCAAAACCTCAGGGTCTGAAGACAAATCATCTCTCTTCACTTACTGTTGATTATCAACTAAAATAGAGCCCAGTTGTTATTCTGCTGTCTGTATATTTGTAAAACCAAAGCACATTTAAGAAATCCTCTGTGAAGGCTGTAGATTATTATTATTACTTTTAACATTTTTGACCTGAGCCAAATTAAACCAAACAAGAAGCATGCTGGAAGAGAGAGTATCTTCCCCTCATCCAAGCCCTTTCATAACTTTGTGATGACCAGAAAATTTGTGTTGATGACAGCAGTGGGCTGCTTTTGGAAGGGCTGCATCGTTAGGAATTCAGCGGTACTATTGCAGAGCTCAGTCAAAAGCA
Source organism: Netta rufina (assembly GCF_964035555.1). Classification (NCBI taxonomy): domain Eukaryota; kingdom Metazoa; phylum Chordata; class Aves; order Anseriformes; family Anatidae; genus Netta; species Netta rufina. The sequence continues at coordinate 6,905,622 of NC_140146.1, forward strand.
GCAGGCTGCCGTACAGGGGACATCTCAACACACACAGCCTCAACTGTGGTTTGCACACAGAAGGAAGAATGCATCAGTAAAACAAGGGGGAAAGATGTTTTAAAACAGGCAGCTCAGCACTAATTGCTTCTATTTTATTGACCTGCGCATGTAATCTAAACCCCAAGCTGTACGACTGTTCTAAAACAAACAAAAAATGGGAAATGAACCCAGAATTAAATGCTAATGGATCCTGTTGTGTTGTGTTTTGTTTTTTTACAGTGCTACCTTACACCATTTTCCTCCTCCTTAGAGCTGTCCAAGTTATGTCAGTGACGCATTAAAGCCACACTACCGTGCCCTTTTCCAAGCTGCATCCACGCAGTCCAGCTTTCCAGTTGCACTTTGCTGTTTCTCATGACAAATATCTGCAAAGTAACTGACACCGTGCGATGGCCAAGCCAAGCTTAACAATAAAAGGGTAAGGGAGTGACTCCCAAGGAAGGAATTAATGCTAAGAGAGCTTAAGATGATGTTTCACATCAATAATGGCACAAAACCCAATCAGCAGAGGGGAAAAAAACACTAATAACTTGTGTTGGTTTAAGTTCAGTCAACCATCTCATACTTTTCTGATGGACTAAGGCAACTCCAGTTTTAAAACTAAAGTTCAAACACTCAGCAGGGATGAACCAACAGGAAGCATTTATGGCACATTGCCTCCTTTGGCATGACCTGATGCCCCATCACCTTCTCCAAGGAAAGGAGGCAAAAGCTGTGTTTTATTAGTCAGTACCTCCAAGTATAGTAAATGGGAAATTGAAGGGAGGGGGAATAGATCAGCTGAAAAAAATCTCCTTGTCCTAGCAAGACGAGACTCACAGGTAACACTTTCTGGTCCTCTCTCCGTGCTTTTCCACCACCTCCTGCTGTTTCCCTTCACCAAGAAGAGGTTAACCAACCAGGTTACTGAATGCTATTGCAGAAATCAAGCCTTTTAGTGAAAGCATGCCACTACGCTCAGGTTTACAAGTGAAAACACATGTTCCTAGCACACGAGGTCTGTTGTCATCGATGCACAACACCCGTGCCAAGCATGCACCTGAATATTTCCACGATGAAACTTAAATCACGTTGTAACCAGTGCTACCTTACCAAAGCTGTATTAACAAGGAAAAAAAAGGCTATTAGTGAAGACATCTGGTAGAGTTAAAAAAAAGTTCAAGTAATGGCACTGTCTGGAAACCCGTGGCTGTTTTGTTTCTTGCAGCAGCTCCATTACCGCACCGCATTAGATCTGCGCGTCCCTGGAATTTAATAGATCTCTGCCCAGAGGAAGCTTTGCCAACCAGATCTGGTTCAGATCAGGCTACAGTGGGTTTGGCAGCACTCTCTGCCTCTGAAGAGCAATCAATAAAATTACCTTCATGCTAAGTTCTGCTGCCTGCCAGATTTACAGACTTCCTATAGCATACCTTTCAAGCACGGCTGAGACGGTTTGTCACAGGGCTACCAATCACCCTCACATTTACATCCCCGCGCCTCCATCAGCAGCTGACAGATACCGGTAATCAGTTCCAGGGATGCTGTCACACCGAACGAACGCAACGAGAAAGTTTGTCAAAGCTAATGCAGTCGCTGAAATTCCCTATCAATTCAACAGACCCCGGCTAGTGACAGCCAAAGACGGAGAAATTGGAGCAAAAATCTCAATTATGCAAAGACAAAAGAGATTAGAAGGCAAAAGAAGGAAAACGTGAGCTATGAAAACAGATTTTACTTTATTTATTGAATGGAGTAAGGAAGCACACAGGGTTCAATAGGAACCAGACCAATCCCACTCTGCTAATTTGTCAAAAAACGGAGCGAGACAAATCTCTGCATATTTTCCTTGCTATCCCTTCCCCCATCCATCCCGACGTCCTACCAACTTTTGAAGCTAAAAGGCTCCTACAATGGGCAGCTGGTTTTTGAACCCAGCACTCAGATCTCAGCATGCTGCCAGCAGCTGAAACGTGCAAGTGAGTTTTCACTCCCTCCTGGCTCCTGCATGCCATCATCTTTTTAAAGCAGTGCTCAGACAGATAAAAATAACAGGAGAGATCCAAGACATCGTGCCTTAAAAACACTGTTACCTCACTCGTGACTCCCAGCCCTTTGCTCGCATCCTAAACAAGCACTGCATTGGCTTGGATCCTAAAATAATACCCCACTTGAAAGGAACTGCATCTTTCTACCCTGCTTTTCAGAGCAATTGGCGTTTTGTGGCCAGGCTAAGTACAAGTGCATTTGTATTTGCTGCAGCATCTTCCACTGAGAAAGGCACAAATGGAAGCTTCCCTAAAAACACACCATTTCATACCCTGTGGTATCTTTCACATCACATGCCACTCTAAACAACAAAGGGACCTGAAAATTTGACTAGTTTCTTAAAACTGCACCAGTACAATGAGTTCCAGTTACGTGGCAATGCTACAAGTGGCACGCAGTGCTGGAGCAAAGCATCGGGGAATTGCCACCAGCTGCTGAAGTACTTTCCATTCGTATAAATACCACCAATAAAACAGCCCTCCTGCTTGCATTAACTGCATTTCTCAAGCTCAGCCCTGTGATTCCCACCCAGGCAGGGTGCTCAGGAGCCCCTGGTGCTGTCCCTCCAGCCTCTGATGCCTGCCCCGTGCCTGAGCTCCGTGGAAGCCGTGAGCACCCAGTGAGTCTGCAAGCCATCCTCCCAAAATGTCTTACTGGGAGTGCTCACGCTGAGCCACGAGGTCCATGCCTGGTCCAAACATCTGCAAGCACTACCAAATCGGAGGGGGAAGAAGTGAAGGGACAGGAAACGTCTCTTCTGACACCATCTTTGCTCCCCAGCAGTGCTCCCTGGGGATCCCCCAGTTTCAAATCAACTCCTTTTCAGCATGACACCGGGGTATTTACTGCACACCTTAAAAGTGTGCCAAGAAGTTGTCCCAGCAGAGCAGTTCTGCTATCAGACCTGGTGTTAGGCAGCTCCCCAGGAACACAGGAGACGAACGCGTTGTCCAAGTGCTTGCGATGCTGTTCATCCTGCACAGAAACCTGCCTGACAGAGCTCCTACAGCACTGGCAGCCCAGAAGGGACACAGCAATTACTTAGAGTGCCACTTTTGCTGACAGCTTCCCTAAGACAACACTCCTAGTTAATCGTGTTTTACTTCTCAATTCCACCCAGCTATTTATATGAATCCCAGCAAGCTGGAAGGAGCCCAGGAACACAGGACTGGGGAAGACAAAGGAGGATGAATGTTACCCCTGACAGCTCCTAACCCGGTTAAGCCGAGCTGATCAAATCACTGAACTTCTTCCCACACTGAACCACTTGATTTCCCGACTCAGGAGGCAAACATACCAGACTTGCTTTGGTCCTCTGGTTGTCCCCAACAAGTTTGGGAACCGAATGTGCTGCTCCTCCTCCCAGCCCCAGTTTATCCTAAAACAAGAGCCAGTAACTCAAAGGGAACGACCAATGTCAGCAGCATCACAGCTCTGCTTCACGCAAAGCAGCACAGAGCAACAAAAAGCAGGAGGGAATAGAGACAGCTGACAAATAGCAGTAAGTAAAGCTTCATCAGGAGGAATTTATGGCCACTGGTGAAGTGCAATCGTTCTTTGGGAAAGCAAGAGAACTGCTCCTCTAGTATCAGTTTTAGTAGGCTGGATTCATCTTAACGGCAAGAGAAACCAATGATGGAAGTATGAACTAATGCGAGGCACTATGCCAGCGTACCTGCAGTAATTGCTGGAACTGCACAGAGCACATCAGAAAACCCGTTACTGGCTCCTCTGTGCCACCAGCCCTAGCCCCTAGAATACAAACTGCTCCAACATTTGTAGCATCTGCACTACTGGAGAAGTACAACCTCAAGTTGCAAGCAATTTCTCCCCATTTTGCTGAATTGCTCTGCTATTTGTTAAAGTGAAGCAGGCAAAACAGCTCTAAAAGAGAGATGCGCTTTCTAATACGACTAATAACATGAGAGGGAGGGAGGCCATTCAGAGGCAACGTAGCATTATTTCAGTATTTTCTTCTGCTTCCTTTGCCTCCTTCGACCTGTTCGTCAAATGTAGGAAGCTTAAATGCTACAGTAGGCTTCATAAAACCTCTTCCTAGCTCTGTAATAATCTTAAACCCATATCCAACTATGATTTAAGGTCTTACTGGAAAGAGCAAGCTGAACTCCAATTTACTTGAAGAATACAACTGAACAGCACTCGAGCCTCTTCCCAGGACTGACCCTTTTTACCCTGCAAGAAACTGTGCGCATATATCAGACAGCAGTTGTCATCTCAACTCCTCCCCACACCTTTTTAGCAGTTAAAAATAAAAATAAAAACTCCACTTTTGTGTCTGAACTGCACCTAGAGCACTGGGAAGTGTAGGCTAAGACTCATACGTGCAGCCCAAACCTTGTATTTATGATAACCAAAATGATAATGTACTTAATTAGTAGGCGACATTTCAAAGCTGTTGACTTTTTCTTCCCTGCTTCACTTGACATGTTCAGCTGAAGGCAAAACAAGACTGTTTTCCTGTTGGTATCTGGCACTAGGAGAGGAGAAATCAAGTGTCCTTTCCACTGTACATCTTTCCTTTCCCCAGCAGAAAAATCAACAGTGACAAATGCACTGAAAATTCATCTTTGCAAGCATAATCAGCATCAAAGGTTGGGGGTTTTTTGGTTCTGTCATTTCTACAAGTTCCTTTTACGCATTATGTCAGCAAGAAAAATCCAGCAGGGAAAAAAAAAGACCTCAGAGCAGGCAAAAGTAAACATAAAGCAGTGGTACTATTTCCATTTCAAAATACAGAAAATTGCCAGCAACACTGATGTCATATCCTTTGCACATTGAAAACATGAGAAAAGAGAAACCTCACTTTTTTTTTTTTAAAAAAAAAAAAAAAAAAGGCACTAAAACATCATGTAATGCCCTTCCCACAGAGCGTTGCAGTGAGCTTTAACGTGTTGCATTAGACCAATGCTGACAAGAGAAGCTTCAGCTGTTGGTGCTGTTAATGCCCTGGGCAAGCAACGCAGCTCAGCAGGACCTTCTGCCCCAAATGGCAGCCTTGGAGCACCTTGGAATTCCTTTCAAACACAAAAGCACCAGCTGATGGGCAAGAGCAGTATAAATAGGTTCTAACAATTGAAGCTACATTAACTAAAAACCCAACATCTCCTTAAAAAATCAGCAGGAGGGAGCACAGAGATGTGCTCGGGAGAAAGCCAAGTGCCAACCGGTAGCAAGGACGTCAACACTGAAGAAAGTCTAAAAGCTCTGCTCCATTGTGGTCTCACGAAAAATAAACTTCTAAGGATTGAAGTGGAAGATCTGAGTAAGAAAGCCTGGCAGAAGCTGAATTCTGAAGACAACAAACAGTAGGTGAGCTACACCTGTAACCACACATGGCTAGCACGTCAGCTTACTCCATATTGCAGGCTCCCCACAAGATGAGCAGTGGGTTGCTTTTCTCAAACACCCTGCTCCGGCAGGGCACAAGCCAAAAGGAAGCAGAGGGGCCGTGCCTGTCCTACAGGCAGTGCCTTCCTGCTAACCGCCCCAAGCAAGGGCTGCTCTGTGCTGCACCAAGAAGGAAACGTTTTGTGTTTTTAAGTGATTGAGATAAAAAGGGGCAAACCGCAACTCCAACTCTTTGTTCTGGCACAGGTCCCCAGCTTTCTGCTTTTAAAAGAAGCATGGTTCTTAAACATGACATTATTTCTCATCAACAGACACTGTCACACTGGCCTAGCATCTCTTTGCATCTCCTCGCAGTCCATCGATGAGCTGAGATGAACCAGAAGCCAGCCCCTGAGCTTCGCTCCCGCAGCTGGGCTAGCTGACCTACAGCCAGAGGCACAGCCCAGGAAAAACCACGAGCTCGGAGCCCCAGCTCGCTGAGAGCACCCAACTCCAAGCTCATTTCCCTGGGGATTTATAACAAAGCAGCCCACAATTCCAACTCGAGAGCCTCGTCAATTAACTACGTCTACACAAGCACAGATCTCGGTCTTAGCAGCAAAACTCCTGCTATTTCGGAAGCTGGAAGGACTCCTCGGGAGCTACGGGAAGAGATGCAGGCTAGGAACATTGCCAGCTCACCGGAGAACGGGGCAGGGAAAAGGAGAAGGAGGAGATGTGAAAATTTTTCTTACCAGTTTGAAGTCTTGAATGCTGCAGATGAAATACGGCGTATTCGGCCGGCGACTTTCAATATATACGCAATCTTTAAAAAACAAGATTTTAAAATAATGGAAATTAACTTCTGTGCCTCAAAGAAAGACCACAAAAACAGGATAAATTCAAAACAGCCTATGCTTAGAAAGAGCCACCATTTCATTTGCATGCCATGTAATTTATTCCAAGTGTGATCTAAAAATAGCAACTAGATGCTTTATGATGATAAATAAGGGAATTTAGCGGCATAAAATAATTTTGATTTGAATAGACATTTTGCTAGATAAACAAAGGAAGTCAGAGCAGCCCACTGTGAAAGCAGTTAATAGAAGGACCAGGTCACAACCTATGAACCAGAGCAAAATAAGACAGGAAACTAATCAAATCTTTTGTGGCTAAGGTGGTATTAGGAAGCTAGCACTAACATATTTTCTCTTCTAATTGTAAAGAAAACCAAGGCAACCAATCGCAGATGAAATACAGCAAACTAAATTAGATTTACCGCAGGGAAGAGCTGTGCTTTCTCAAATTACATTTGACATGACAGAGACAGAGTAATTATTTTGGTTTGCTTTTGACAACTGGACTCTGCAAGGTTGCTGTAAAATAAGGTTTGTTGTATTAAAAACAGTCTCGGCAATAATTGCAACAAAAGCAGTGCCTCGGAATAAAATTACAGCATGGATGGGGAGGAACTGCCTGATTAACGATGATGCCCTTAGAAATCACCGTGTCTGCACACGGCTTGCTGGAAGGCAGAGAGGCTGCTCCCAAAGCCAAGCAGGTATTTAAGGGACAATCATTGTGTTCTCCTATTATTTTCGGAGAGCTGACTGCTGTTCTTAGACAGAGGACACAAAGAACACCAGATATGCTGTGCATGATTCTCCATGAACCTACCCACAATTTCTAAAAATAAATAAGGTCAGATTTTTGTCAGGCACATTCAAAAACACATCTGAAGCCTTGCTTCCTGCCTTGGAAAACCCTGAAGCTGCTCAAAACGAGCAGTTTCTAGTTCTTACGCTCCTCAAAGACCACTCCTAAGGATGCAGCAGCATCATTTGTGTTTCACCCCCCATTTTTGGGGATGCTTTTGTTGTTTGGTTGTCGAATTTAGTGATTTTTTGGGGCAAAGCAAGGAAATGAAGCTTTGAGTTACCCTCCAATACCTCACGCCGTAACCAGAAGACGCCTGTTTCCATCTCAGTGGTGAGACCAGAAGGAGAAAAGCAGGCAGCAATCCCAGCTTTTCTACCAGTCACTTAAAATCAAGCTATGAAATCCTTTCTTTCCCTTTCTCCTCCTTTTCTATACCTTTATCTTCCTGAGTACTGTTCCAGATCCTCTCCAGAATTTGCCCGTCGGCCTGCACTGCCTGGATTGCCCCGTGTCAGCAGCACATCAAGGCATTATAGCCCAGGTCTCTAAAAATGAGCAGTCCCAGAAGCGTTACACCTGGAAGCCAGACACACTGCGTCTCACATCCCAACTGCTCACTTCCAGCACCCTCATTATACACACTACCCACCAAATTAACACTTTTTTTAATTGCAAAGCCACGCAAGCAGAGCAGCAGTGCCTCTTTTCCCTGTAGATCAGCAAATAACCCGTACGTACAGCCTCGATTCAAGCCTGCTGGGGAGGCCAGCTGCAGTTGCACTTTGGATGGCAGCAATTCAAAGACAAAGGTGGTTCTCAGTTTTACCAACCAGCGTTTCGGTCTCGACTGGAAAAGATGCTGGTCTTCAGGAGGTTACAAATCAGGTTGGTGCCAGAGCACATAAGTATCAAAGTCAGGCAGAAGGTCACCCTGACGTCTGCAGAAAGGAGCTCTCCAGCTGACAAGCGCGGCTCGCCGCGGCCCACGTCCCCAGAGAACATGAGAGCTGGCAAACAGCTAAAAGCAATCACTTCAACTGTCACCAGAGCCCTGCTAGGAGAGCTCAAGTAGCAGGGGCTTTTAAAAGAGAAACGGGAAAAGGTTACCTCCTCCTCTTCAAAAGAAACCCCGTTTAGCACAACTGCTACTTCGTGGGGAACACATCGGGCAGCTCCTTGAATTAAAAACCCTAAACCCACGGAGCACAGGTTCATGGACTGGATCGCAGGGGTGTCTCATGAGCACATGCTGGGATTAGAATCCCAAAACCTGGGATTAGAATCTGTCAGTTACAGCCCATATGGGGCCTGGCCTCTTTTGGGAACTTCTGTATGGCTCTTTTTAGCACAAAAATGCCAACAAAATGAAGAATTGTGCTTCAATGTGGCTGTCACCTGCCTACCAGGTGGCCACCCGAAGGGAACTTAACCCCAAGTACATTTGGGATTGGTGCTGGGAAGCAGCAGGATAATGCAACCGACTGTGGAGTGAAACAGTTATCACCACAAAGGCAGGTGTTTGGGAAAAAAATGCATTATAAGCATTAAATAAGGTTAAGTTTTAGAGCAAAGAATACTGGCAGTAAAAGGAGATGGCAGGGAAGAGTTAACTCACACAGAATTTATTGTGAGTCCTTTCCACCACCACCACTGGAGCAGAGGAGGAGACACGGTCAGGAGGACACAATGCTAGAGCACACCAAGTATTTACTAAATTAGCCTCAATTAATTACGGGGTCCCAGGAAACTATGCTAGACAGCAAGGCTACGCAGGTACCCACACAAGCAGCATCAGTTTGCAGTTTCCTGCTGCTTGTTTTGCCTATCGGTGGCGTGACAAACCCAACGCCTTGCAGCAAGAGGCTCAAAAGAAGGCTGATGGATGTGAACCACACTACAGTGTTTTCTCTTTTTTAATAAGAAAATTATTACAAGCATTCCGATATAACAACCCCCGGTATCTCAGTAGAATTACGCCGAATTACTTCCATTCAGATCGAGCCCAATTTGCCTCTCCCAAATGACCAATTTCAAATTCCATATTTTCTAGCTCGGATCGCAGCAGCTGTCGCAACAGCATGCATATGTGCATTTTAAAAGCTTGAAATATCATATATGTAATCAACCATCAACACCAGAAGAACTGTAATCTACTCTGCTTCTAACTCATACAGCACTTTTCACCCTAAATCCTCAAAATCCTACAGAAATTGTCAGTGACTCTTCGAAGGTAAGCACCAAATGCATCCTCCTCGCCTCTTCACCTTGATGGGTGTGCTTCAGTGTAGTTACTCAGCAGCCATCACACCTGAGCTTTATGAAATCCATGTTTTCCTGCCCTTTCTTCTGTTATTCTGGGTTTCTTTGCCCAATCTTTCCATTAGGACAGCCCTCTGCTCGTTCCAACCGGGTCCTGGCTGGTGAATTACCTGCTAGAACGGATTCTCACCCACACAAGGTAATTCTTTCAGGATGCAATTGAGGAATGTGGATAAAAAGCTACAAGATTTCAGATACAGGAACCAACTTCCCCCATTCTTTTTCCGTAATGTCTCAGTTCCTCCAGCCTCCCCGGCTGGGTGCTCTCCGGCAGCCTGCTGAACAAACGGCTGAGCAGCCCCCTGAAACGGTGCAGACAAAAGCAAAGGAACGGAATCTGGCAGCTACCACGGATATAGCAAACACGTCGACTCGCTGGGTTGTTGCAGCAGGGAAAGGCACACCTGGCTGCCTGCCAATGCGAAAAACAAAGATGACATCCAGTTAGGGCGGCTGCAAAGCAATGGAGGCCGAGGAGATAAGAAAACAAGTTAATTCGGGTGCAAGGAAATGCCGAGAGAGATAGAAACTGGAAAACTGCCAGGAGGAGGAACAGTTATGGATGCAGCCACATTAGCCGCTCAGAACTCACCATAAAAAGCAATTACTTCCATTTACCAGAGATCCTAAATGCAAATACATCATCTTGAAGAACGGCTACATGGACCCAGGTGACAAAACCCAACTGCGCATTGTTTTCCAAATGCAAACCTGCACTGATAAGGCTTATGCCATGAAAAAAAAAAGGAAGGTGAGTCTACAGGAGTGGCTACTGGAACGTGTTGTTGCACCCTTTCTTTCCCCTGATCACCTACTTGTGCAACATTTCAGCTGTGTGTGGCTGCAGAGAGCTTTTGCATGGACTTTGACAACTTCAGCCGATTCTCAGCACTGCTGTGCAGGCTGCTCGGTGTCTGAGCTGCTACCGCCACTTCGTGCTGACTGCAGAAGATGCCCCATCTCTCAAGAAGAAACAGCTTAAAAAAAAAAGTCCTGGAATAAAGATGCTCCTCACACAGACAAGTTCACTTGCTTCTGAATTTTTACTGCTCAGCAGTTTTCTGCAGCTTCAGTGACACGTACGCCGTGTGCTAAATGGAAGGCTGAAGCCCGAGGCTGTTTGTCAGCCTAAGACACGATGGACCCAAATGCACTCTTCCTTCAGACAGCTCAAAGACACTCTGGGCAGTTGTTTCAACATCTATTATTCTCGAAAGGAATCCACAGCACAGGTGCATTTCAGCTATCTACTTGCTCCTGCAATATTAATATTCACTTCCACCACCAGTCAATCCTCTCCACTTCAAAAAGCCCAACAACACCCAGACTGACTAGAAATGTTTTTCTGTACGTATCTTAACTTAAACATGGTTCAGTGTCACATCCACACAACTGGACCTTCCCTTCCTGGTCATTTACTCTTTCCTATAGCCCATTGCAGCTCCATCAATCGCTTCCACCACCTGTGCTGGCTGCTCCGCCTCTGCAAGGACTCCTTCAGCCTTCAACATGGGGATGTGGCTTGCTGGGCACAACTCAGGACCCTCCAGCGAGGCAATCACATCACTGGCACGACTGAACAGCACCCACAGCCACTCGGCAGCACTGGGGACAGCGTCCCCTCCAACTGGGGAACTCATCCTATGTACCCTATATCAGCACCACAGTGTGACAAGGGACTTGCTGCAAGGTAAGCTACCTGATCAGCTACAGAAAGCAAAAAGCATTGCTGTGAACATCACCAGAGCAGGCGCAGGACAAGTTACCTGCTCGTGCTGAAGGACTGTCAGCATCCTGCATCAACGAGTACATAGGGGAAGCGTGAGGCCAGCAGGCACAGGGAATGGGCTGTGCTACAAACCCACACGCTGCCTTCCTCCACAGCAAGGTAACAGCCTCCAAAACCTCCTCAGCCCTGACCTGTTGCACCACACTTGCTGATAACCCAAACTCTCCAATAAAAAGAAAAACCCATCTCTCCATAACCTTCAACTGCTATAATTGCAATGTAAAGAAACCTACGTTCCCCACACAGACTCACTGCACTCTCCACCCCGAGTGCATTTGCTTTTGTTCCTATTCCATGTAAACCGTTCCCCTGGAGTCCAAGTATTTCTAGGGCACGTGGCACAGAGCCACGGCTCCTTCGGGCTTTGCTGCTCACCACAAGTGCCCTGGTTTGAAGGGTTATGTCAGCGTGCCCAAACGGAGAGCTGCTTTTAAAATTAGAGCTCACACACACGGGCTTAAAGATCTTTTGATAACACAAGCCACGACCTCACCGAGCACACGAACCTTCATCAGCTTAAAGAAAGCAGTTTATTTGGTAACCATCTTCCCCATTAATCCTTTGGGGTTGTAGCTAATGAGTCAACACTTGCATCACTCAAGCAATAAAGCCTCGGGCACTCTGCACAGTGCTCACTTCCAAGATGTTCCTTGAAAGCCACCGACAAGGAGCTGCCTGCACCCTGCCAGACCTCAGGGTCCAGCTGCAAGCAACCAGAGGTCGAGCGCATTGCCCAGTTTTGACAGCCCAGTACCTTACTCTCCCTCGTTCTCCTTTTCTTTGGATATTCTGCATCACAGTTGGATGTTCTGACAAACTGCATGCCGGATGTGCAAACGGTCACTTTTCACCGAGTCAGGTACAGCGGTGAAATGAGGACAGGGCTCAGCAGACACCGAGTCCAAACAGCTCACACACAACTCTTGTACTGTCACAGCCAACCAGGCTCATGCAGTGCTGGCTCCTATTCGGCCAGTGTGCTAAAACCATGCTCTGTGAATGCCTCCCCTGCCTGTTCTCCGCATCCAGTGCTTCTACCTTACCGTAGAGGTAGGCAGGGCAGCCTTTTTTCTTTTTTTTTTTTTCCTTTTTATAAAAACAAGCACTTATCCCACTTCCTCTCAATCTACAGATTCAGGTGCATGCAGCAGAAATCCCTGCGGTGCATTTGAGAAACTAAAGCAAAGTGGCCAGGCAAACCCTGTGCTTGCTCCACCACTACCACACTGGGTTAAAAAAAATAATAGAAAAAGGAAAACCATTACCGAGATGGTCCCTAACCCTTTGGAAGGCACATGCATAAAGGGTATTTACATCCCATAATAGAGGTGCCTGAAACAAAGAGCTCAGCTGCCCTTGCCCCCAGTGGTGAGTGGTTCCACCCCAATGGTTCCCCAAATTCTCTGCTGCAGCCAGACCCAGTGTCACAGTACTTACCTGCCCCAACCCTTCACCGCCACCCAGAAAGTTAAATAAATGCAATTAAGAGAAGGACATCAGCAGACACAGGTCATTAATAGCCAAGTGCTACCTTAGACGGGCTCAGAATAACAATTCTCAACGTTCAGTGAGCTCTGAGCGCTGAGATCTGAATTTGCTGGTGCTCCAGAAACAAAAACCCTACAAATGTGCAAAGGAAGGTGAGCGCTCGAAGCAGCTCTAACCCCAGCAACACATCCAGCACGGTGCTTTAATACCAGGCTTAAACACGAGGAGGAATGCACCGGGACCCCGAGATGTGTGCTTTTACCTAGCGAAATATTCCTGCTGGCAGGCAGGGAGCTGTGCTGTTACCTCTTCCCCCTCCACGGCTGACAACAAACAAATTGCCGGGCTGATCTCTCGGTGTCACTGCCTGCTGAGCAGATTTCAAGCAACGCTGCTGGCTCCTTGTCAGGAAACAATGTGCTCGAGCCCTGTTCTGCAATAAATGGTTCAAGCAATTTACTGTGTTCATTTGAAACTCACAGGAGTATTCCCGATGCCTGGACTGTAGTTCTTATTTGGCAAATGATTTTATTATAAACTGGTATCATAGCGAATCCATTTTCTTTAAAGGGTTTCTGCTGCTGTTTAATGGACTGTCAGTATAATTTAGATTTCATCTATTTAAACTCATTCAAGCCTAGCTCCTGATTGTACAATAAATGGAACATATTTCTATTCAACAAAATTAATGACAGTTAATTGTAGTCTGCAGCTCCCAATTTTATAAAAGCAACTGTTCTGCAGCTCAGGCACCAAGCTCCAGCATTTCCCACACCAATTATTTTTCCACACTTGCCACGCACGCCCACGACACCGTGCACAGCTCCTCCTGCACGATGCGTGCTGCTGCTACCAAAACGTGCACCGACAGAAGGGCTCAGCCCTTCCTTGCAGGGGCTCGGCTGCTAATTCATAGTAGGAGATCCTCCTGTCTTTGAATAGGTTTTCTTTTTCAATTAAATATGTGGAAAGAATGGGGGTATTAATAGTGCAGGCCACTAAAAATGTCATTTCCAAAACAGCCATTCAGCCTAAGAGCTCCTTCTTTAGCAGCAGATAAGGGTTACTGCTCACGTCCCATTTAAAGCAATCTCTTCTGCTCTGAGCACTTTTGATAATGACACAACGTTGGCTCCTGACACTTCTCGCTGCTGTCTTCCAAATGCCTACCTGGCCACCTGTCTCCCAGCCCCGACTGGATGCACGTCAACAGCTCCTCACGGCCACTTATTTATAAAGCACTGTGCAAGACAAAACACGAGCAGCACCACAAATGTACCACACAGCTACGTGACTCTAGTTTTCATTTGTTTTTTTAAGATATCATTTTTTTCCAATTCAAATCCTCAGTGTGCAACGTACACCACACTCCTAAAGAAGAACGATCGCCACGGAGGATCTCCCTGAGATTTGAGATGTAAGCATTGAATAACACAAAACCACCATAAACATTAAGGTCTCCCCCAAACCATCCAACAAATCTCTGCAACATCCCAGGGCTCAGCATGCAACTGGCTGATGGGGAAAAAAACCTCAAGAGGTCTGGGGACTGGGGCTCTGCTCTGCACCACAGATAAAGGCTGGGATGCTCTCATCCTCCTTCCATCCCTTCGTTTCTACACCATCTCAGCATGGCTCTGAGCTCCAGAAGTTGTTCAGCTGGACCCTGCATAATTATAACCCTGCTAAGCAAGTGCACCAAGACGGCTCGGAAGAGAAAACCCATCTATTCCCAAGCCTGTCACAAACACCAACTGGTTGTTTAAATTCTCCCCCTTAGCCACCCTTCTGTTAATTACAGCCCAACACGCTACACCACCACACAGATACCTACAGGCTGCCATGCACACGCTGACAGCCAGGCGAGGAAGCTTCAGTGATGTTCTCCCTACTGGCTGCTAACCTGATGCTCAGCTACCTGCTTTTTTCTTTTAAATCAAGACTGGCAGCACTGAAAAAGACATTTGTATTTAAAAAACAATCAAATAACACATTTTCTGAAATTATTCTCCTATTGTTTGAATTTGTGAACCGCCCCGAGATGCCTTTAACAGAATAAATTAGTGCAGCAGCTGTAAGGCTGATCCTACAGAAGTGCGTTCATGTTGCTTTGACATGGTGATGTTACTTTTTTTTTTTCCTTCATTTTAAAGCAAAATAATTAAGCTAGTATGCTAGACAGCTGCTTCAACAAGAGATGCCCACTTCAGGGAGAAAAAAAAAAAAAAAGATTTCCTTGCTTTTAAGGAAAGAGGAATACAATTACCACAATAAAAACACAAGCATAACTTCATTTTAAACCAAAGAAAAATAAAATCATGTCTACATGTTGGTATATTCCTTTCTTAAGCAAACAATGCAAATAAAATGTCTAAGCAACCGTCTGCTTGGAGCACAAAGCGAGCTGCATCACTCCCAGCACAGACGTTACGAGGAGCGTTAGGAGCACACCTGGCACAGGTATTGCCACCAGAACTGGCCACGTTCTCTTTCATCCCATGGCCAACAGAATGTGTGGCACCTTCCACCAGGCAATAGTAGGAAATGCAGCTGGTAAATTAATACATTACAACTCTTAAGTGAAATAAACTGGGGACAGGCCAGGAGCAGTTACTGCAGCCGCAGACTCCACTTTCCCTCCTTGAAAACCACGACCTCAAGGAATCCCTTCCCTCTGCCCAACTTCCCCCACTTGCTCCCCACGCCCTGGGTTTTATTTCCACACTGCCATTTGCCTGACTCTGTAGCAGCACGCTGCCTTCCCCTAACGCCTTACTGCATGGTCAGGCACCATCTTCTCCCATTCCCCCTCTGCAAAAATCATTCCCTAAGCCAGCCTGCAGAGCTTCTCACATCCGTGTCCTACAATTACCTACAGTAATTAAAGCCCAAGCTTTCATTAGAGCGGCAGTGGCAGACACAAATAACCACTTTACCAGCAAGGCCATCAAGGGAAGTTCCTCCTCCACTCTGCAACAGCTCCGCAGCACCCCTGCTTTACCAAACTGGTTTAGTTTTCACTACAAGCTCCTCAGGGAGCACGTTACAGAGAGTACTGCACGCAGCAGACACTGCAGTGAGCTCACGTGTTACCTTGAATAATATTTTTGATATTTCAATGATGATACCAGAGTAGACATGAACACAGTGTCTTACAACATACTCACTTGGGCTTGTTTTCTGCTAGCAGCCTGCATACAGAAGAATTAGTTAAAAGTAATTCAGCCTAACTATTTTCTAGGAATACTATTATTCACCCACTCTATCTTTAAAAAAAAATAATTATTTTTGGGGAAATAAAATCTCAGATTTTGAAAATACAAACAAATTACAGCAGCTGTTATAAATAAAAAGAACCCAACAGGGACGAACAAGAATAGCACACATTTCAGCTGCACGTGGAAACTGTTCTCTGTGGATTTCAACTTCAGAGGAGAAAGTTTCTGTGATGCTTGTATACATTTTAAGTGCTTTTACACACTTTGTTAACCTTCCTGGTGTTTTATGTCTGACCAACTACTTCTCCAGGTCTTTGCTCTAGTTTTTCTGTCTTTTAATTACCGCTGCATTTGTTTCCACTAAATCAGCAGTCAAAGATGATCTCTTCTTCCAGCAGGTTGTTCAGAGCTTGCTTCATCACCATTCCCCTACGCAGCAAGGTTGCAAACACAGCAGCATCAGCATGCAGAACAAGGGAACTCAAAGCACGTTAAGCTGTATGGCTCTTCAGGTTGTTCCTATTCCCAGCAGCTCCAAGTCTGTCACCAAATACCTGGTTATTTCAGTGCTCTAGCTTCATCACAATAACAGATTTGCAAACGAGGAGGGAAATACATATTGCACAGTGCCAGAATACGCGCTCACTTCAGCTCCAAAGCTCCCGAGGCAAGCAGATGGTGGCAAAGGCTCCGAGCACGCAGGCAGGCGTTCAGCAGCGCACCGCCGTGCAAAGCAGGCCGATCCACGCAACAGACAGGAAAGCAGGCTGCTCACAGACCTCCCA
This sequence comes from Netta rufina, assembly GCF_964035555.1. Classification (NCBI taxonomy): domain Eukaryota; kingdom Metazoa; phylum Chordata; class Aves; order Anseriformes; family Anatidae; genus Netta; species Netta rufina. Next base: position 6,922,298 of record NC_140146.1, read on the forward strand.
AAATCACAACGCACGGCTGAACCAAGTCCTTCCATTCTATTTCTTCCTTCTGTCCAAGTGTACAACTCAGATTTTAAAGATTTCCCAGAATTACTTTTTTTTTTTCCCCTGCATTTTTGCAGATCTAAAAAAAACTCGCCAGAACTTCAAGGTTGATAGCAAATACATAATTCATACATGTAGTTGTGTATTTTAATTCTGGCGTGCCCGCCTCTCTCAGCTGGTGAAGCTGTCAGAATAAATAGAAGGCAGCATCTGGAAGGCTGACAAACACATGAGTCAATGTCAAATAGAAGCCAATCACCGGCGGGGAGCGAGCCAAATGCCTGCACTGCAATTCCACTGACGTTCTCCAACCCAAATACCAACGTACCACTTAAAACAAAAGTGCTTCCTCTCTCTGTTTACTTGGTTAGCTTTTTTTTTGTTTGGTTTCTGTAAAGCTGCTGGGGGTTTCCAGATGCAAACAGCTGTGTCAGCAGTTTGCTCGGTTGCAGTTGTGCCTCCTGAACAGCTCTGGGGACAGAAATCCGGCAGAACTGGTGACATCAAGCTACGCCTCCAGAACAGTCAAAACAGTTGGTTTTTAGATCTCCAAGGCAGCTCCCAGTTTTCTTACCGTAAGATGAAGATCTCAGTATCATTATCAGAAGAAATAGGGACCTAAATCAGCCTTCCTGCTCTCCTGTGGCTGAGAGCTCTCTTCCCTGAGCATTCAGGGTTGGAAAGAAACATCCCCACACTGCTAAACCTCCCGCGTCCCTCTGGCAGCACCTGCACTACCAGGTAAGGAGCAAAAAGATGGCACAACTGTTATCACCACTAACAGGCACCAAGGTTCTAGGGCTCTTCCCAAATGTTAGACTGCACACACCTAGAAACATCCGGAGATCTCCTTAGAGCAGATGAGGATAGCTACCCCAGACAAAAGGAGAATATCTAGCCTGCTTCTCCTTCACTCTTCCAAATACAAAATGGTATTTGAGAAGGATATGATAACTAACTGCCATCCCTGGCAGGCAAAAGGAAGCACTTCAGGGTCCATTGCTTCAATTCATTTTTACACATTAAATATAGGAAGTGCTCAGTGTTTACACAGGCACCTCCCAAAACCAAAGCACAGAACCCAGGTGCTGTCACAGCAGCAACACTCACAGGTTCGTTAAGACACTTTCTGCTCATTAACAGAGGCCAACATACTGCTGTCCTTCGTGATTTACGGAAATCAAAAACCTCCTGACTACTGAAGCCATTTAAAGACTAAATGAATGCTGAAGCCTGTGATACTGCATTATGGCTACGCTGAGCTGCCGAGCTGCATATTCCAACTGGACCTAGGAGCAGATGCCTGACTACAGCCAGCCCATGTGGAGAAGCATATGGCCAAACCCCAGACGGATGACAGGAGGGCATAATATCCTGAGACAGAAGTCTCTTGTCCTTCTTGGAAGCTAATGAAGACAGCAAGGTGTGGCTGGTGTGCATGTCCCTGCACAGCATCGCCGCCTGTCCCACTCCCAGTGCCTCCAGCCCGGCTTTGTGTCCACCTCTCCCCACTCGGGGCAGAGGCTCTCACCTATCTCCTTGCCAAGCCCTTTGCCAGAGGGCTAGAAAAAGACAGAAGTCCTCTCGTGCACTCTCCCAGCAGAGGCATTTCACCTCCCCTCACCTGGCGTTGACTCCTCTTGTGGCTGTGCTGTTTATATAGCTACTGATGTCATCGCAGGAACAGAGCCGCAGAAATCCTTTTAATCCCTGCAGATCCTTTTAAACGTTTCTACGTAGGCAGAGCAAACAGCGCTGTCCTCATCCCCAGGTGACAGAGCAAGTCAGCTTGCTTCCAAATCAACTTCAACTTCCATCCAGCTTGGTTTTCCAGTCCAGCATTCACGGGGCCATCACGGCAGCGTGCTCAGCAGCACCACAACCCCAGAACCAAATTCCAGGGCTCTGACACAGCCAGGCCCCTTCCTGAGTGAAAATGGACAGGGACCACACAGCTTCCTCCCCCCAGCAAGGCACGCAGGAGATGGGAGAACAAAAAGGAAGGGGGCAATGAAAGCAGCCACAGCACCAGCTGGTCTTTTGATGCGGATTTTCTTGCTATGGCTGTTCTCTGAAACGTTAACCCATTTCCTTCACAAGGGCAATTTATTGGAAACTGAAAAGAAAATGCCTATGTTTAAAAATGAGCTGAAGATAAATGATAAAAACACCTCCACACACCAGGGTCCTTATGACATTAAGCATGCTGTTGCCTTGAAGAACAGGGTGGAAAAAAGGTTCCCAAGAGCAGCAGCGTCTCTGTGCTTTCGTCTTTCCATTTCTGGACAGCATCACGAGAGTTCCTGACCCTGCTGTTTGACACAGCTCCCTCTTCCAGCCAGCCAAATCAGTCCCTCGGTCAGCTATCAAACGCAGGGGCTCCAGGAAATCCACTCTCAGCTGTGTTTGCAGTAGCAGGGTTCCTGGAAGAAGCCTGGGCAGTTGTTCCACGAGCTCCTCCGCCGCCCAAGTCCAGTGCGATAGGTTGACAGCCGTTAGAGGCACTTCAATATGTTCTTCTATACAGCAAATCCTACAGAGACCGACTGCCTAACCCAAACAACAGATGCAGTTATAAGGTCTGATTTGCACAGCAGAGCAGCAAAGTATTCAAATTTGCTTACAGGCTGCCAATCACGGAAGGGGAACTGCAAAAAAACCCTCCACAACAAAACCACACAGCCCCGGAGTACACCCACACAGCCAGCAGCCATGTGTTCCCCACGCGGATACGAGCTGCATGGGAAAGCAAGCCTCTCGAACCACGCCGTAGTCTGGCAAAAGCTGGGAGCATCAGGGGGAGTCAATCTGCCCTAGAAATGTAAGGAATTTCAGTGTTAGGTGATCTCAAAAAAAGAAAAAAAAATCTGCCTCGATGCAACGATCCTACACCATCGTGACCTCATGCTAAAGAAACCTAGAAGCAAATGTGAACACGCATTGTGCAAGAAAAAATCATTTATCATAACCATTTTGATAATAAGAACGGCGAGACAAAATTGCAAACAGAACGGACATGAAAGCAATGGAAGGGAGGCTGTCAAAATGGAGAGGACAGATGGGGAAGTGGGCCAAGAGGTTTTAGGTCTGTGTGCTTTCCAACGCAGCCGAGAAGATTAATTGCAGAGTGTTGTCTCGGAGCTCTACTCAGATTTAAATTAAATGCATGGTTTAAAGCTCTGCATACATTCATTATATCCATGTAAATTAATACGAACAGTATTTATACAGGAACAATATAGCATAACCTTTCATTTGAGAGAAATCCAAGGATCTCGCTTATCTTTTTATTTACAGTTACTGTTACTCAAATAAGTGCTGAGCTTAGCACAAAGAAAATCCAGTCTTGGATTAAGTGCTGCACAGCAATGGGACAGAGAGGAAGATTTTCCAAGAACTTCACAGAAAGAAAATGCAGACTTTAAACATCCGTCCATATCAGATAAAAGTCTTTAACAGACAGAATCAGACAAATGGAAAGGATTTCCTTCCCTTAAGGCCTAAGAGATGTGAGCTGAAGACAGCTATCCGTTCTGCACACACCTTTAACTTTCATCTTTCTAATCCTTGCTGGGCAAGTCTCATTAATTTAAACTCTTAATCCCTCTTAAAATTTCTGTAATTTATACCCTTAGCTACAAATACATCTCCCTACACCTAACCTAGCCAAACGACAGAAGTTAACGTTTCCTTCTGCGGTCCGTACTGTAAGTCCTTTACAACACATTATGCACTGGAGTGTGAATTTGAGAGCTCACTCCTGTTAGGAAATAATGTTTTCAATAAAAAACAAAGTACTAAAAAAAAATCAAGCCAGGCAATTAACTTCTCATCTAGGCTCCCATCCCTCCAACTATCAGCTAACCAGGAATACACGTTCTCATTGTTCTCTGCAGTTTAAGACAAAAGACAGGTGCAAGGATTTTTTATAAAAAAAAAAAGCATAAAAAGCAAGCAGAACTGAAGTTTTAATGGTACATCTCATGCTAGTTCCTAGCAAAACCTATAAAATTCAGTAAGCAGGTTTTTAAGTGACAGCAAGGTACAAAACCTCTCCAATTAGTGCTTCTGTGGCTTTCCTCACCCTTCACTAGATGCGCACAGATGTACGTGCAACCACGTTTGTTGTTTCACTTGGAAAACCAGAGCTGAAGATGGGCAAGGAAGCAGCAGCTGCCTGTGGCCAGCACACAGCTGAGACTAAGCAGCCCAGCTCCCAAACTCATTCCCAGACCCTACAGCCCCCTCGTGACCCCACCAAGCAGCATCAATATACAGGGGAGCACTTCCCTGAGCACCCAGCTCCCTCAGCTTTGGGTCTGCCACGGCCACGACAAAGCTTTGAGAGGAGGCTGCTCTCCCTCAGCATCACCCACACATGCTCCTCGCAGCCAAAGGAGGCTCGAGAGATGCTGGGCCAGCACTCAGCAGCTCCTGCTGCGGCAGGTTGGAAGTTTCACCTTGCTCTGCAGTGCTTAAATGGAGCCCCCTGCAGCGGGATCGCTGGTGAGCAGAAGGTGTGAGCCGCTGCTGGAGCTCCTGCCACTGTCTGTGCGTGAAGATCTCTCCTGAATGCAGCCTCTCATGGGGAGATAAATCACAGTTGCTGAAGCTCTCCCCATGCTAGCAGCATTTATCAACTCCTTTGTCAACCTGCTGGCAAAGATGCAGGTTCTGGATAAAACCACAGGAGTGGCTCCTGCTGCTCTGCAAACCTGCCTCTATCCAGGTGCCGCCACATCACAGCTACTCCAAGCACAGCAGCTACGGGAGAAAAAAAAGCCAATTCCTCCCCATTCTGCTCCAGAAGGAACTTGAGACCACAGTGATTTTCCATCTTAATTTTCAGCCAAGTCTTTCTGCAGTGGAAGCCAGCGTATCGCATTGTACTGCTGGGCCCACACAACAGCTGTTCCTAACATATTCCTATTTTTCATCTCCTGACACTGGCAGCAAGATTGCTCCAAATCTGATCCTTAGGCAGGCTCCCTGTTGCTGCTGCTCAAGCAACTAATATTACTTAGCTACAAGTCCTGAACACGAGGAAAATACCACTTCAAAGCGTTCAGAAGATCCACATGAAGTGTTTCAGTAGGTGAGCTGTTGTGACAAACGCCGGTCCTTCCGTGTGAAAGCAGGCTACACCTTCTGTCCAGGAGAACAGGGATGGAGCAGCATGATTTCAGCCCAGCCTGGATACATACCACCCAGCTGCAGCTGCCCACACGTACAAGTAGCATTTTAGAGAACCTACACCTGGAGAGAGCATTTAAAACACATCTGTACCCATACAATGAAACTTCAGTACTTCAGATATGCAGCACCTCATAGAAAATCAGACAAGATTTTTACCTCTTTAGTTTCCATGGTTTTTATTTGGAATTCATCTGTTTTGCTTCAGCAACGTTACTACACCACAGTGATCATTTACAACAAAGTAATATTGAACTACCAGAGTCCCTAAGCCAGTGCTTTGAACAGCGAAGGCAAAGAAAACTATTCCTTGTGGTGGAACAAACAACTGCAATTAACTCAGTTAAAATATAGCATAAACAAACCTAGAAATTTCTACTCAAAAATAAAGAATGGAGCCAGCTGAATCATCTCTGCACTTTTCAAGTACAACTTCATTTTGAGGAAGGAGTTAGCTGGCAGCAGCTGCAGGTCAGACCTTGAAACCTTACACAATACTAAAAACCTCATGTGAACTTTGCAGTAATTAAGTGGCACGTCCGAGATGCCCAGAGGACACCGCAAGCTTCTGCTTCTGTCCTCAAAAGACCCAGATACTTGCTGACACTGACACTGCTGGTTCTGACCAACACATAAGCTGCTGGGCACAGGCATTAGCTGGCTATTGAGGGCCAGGGGGGATTAACGAGATACCAGGTATCTTAAGTCACCTGATTCACATCACACAAAGAGAAGATAGGAGAGGAGCACTGCAAATAAATTAGATTTACAGAATAACGGATCAGAAATGTGGGAAGATAAATCTGTGTGCCACCTCGTCTACTCTCTGGCATAGATCAGGTCTAACTTCAAAATTCAGATGAAGGTGCTCAGAGCTGTGTCCTCCATCATTTAGGAATTCTTGGGCAGAAATCCCATACAACACACAGATAATGGAGTAAAACAAAACAAGGACAGCTCATTTTTAAAGATGAGCTGATTACGCTCATGAAAGTGAACGATTACTTTCAAAAGGAAATGTAACTTAAGATTTTCTTACCTCCAGGCCTGTATACAACGTCATCCTCGGTGATGAACGACGTTATTTCACCGTTGTCAGTTCTCTCATATCGGGACTTCTTCTTGGGTGGTTTCTTCTTGCTTTTCTTCGTGGACTCCTCCGTGGTGGCGCTGTTGTTGTCGTTGTCCTCATCTTCGCTGTGGTCGCTCTCCGCATAATTCTTGGCACCTCCTTCCAGCGTACAGCTCCGCCGAGGACGCGAGTTCTCACTCTCCCTCACCTTGTCTCTCTTGTCTCGCTCCTTGTCCCGGTCTCTATCCCTGTCCTTCTCTTTGTCTTTGTCTTTTTCTTTGTCCGCTGTCATGATTCGCCACGTGCCTTCTTCTGTCCTCTCACGGCTGGGCCTCCGTGAAAGGTAGACAGTGAGCCTGGGCTTCAGTCTTCTGAATTTCTCACTCAAATCCAGGAAAAATTCAACCACTCCAACAACCCCAGCGTTTTAAAAAGGTTCTTGAAGGAGGAAGGGGGAGGAAAGAGGGGAAAAAAGACCATGTTAATACTCAACATGCTTTTCATTTCTGAAAATCAAAAATAAAACACAGAAAACCCCACATCCTAGAGCAATTTAGTAGGAAAAACACCAGACTGCAAAATACAAGATAACCCTTCTGAAGCATTGGCAGAAATGATAGCTTGATAGCTCCAAATAATTTACTGATACTTCACAAGTTATCTCCATCCTCAAAAAGATCTCACGGCTTCTTAGAAATGTACAAAGTCTTTTGTTCCCTCCAGAAAGATAATCATTTCCTACAGAGCCGGCACAAGCTGCTGGGAAGTCCTCCCTCAACCCCAGATGCTTTTCCAGAAACAGCGCTAACCTGTAATCCAGAGATTACAGCAATGAATGAAGTGGAAATAAATCACCCAGCAGTTACAAATGCACTCACAAAATTTGCTTTTCCGCGTATCAAAGACAACTTTCATGCTTGCTTTACCAATGACAGAGCATGAGGAGGTGGATTTTATAACCCATCAGCTTTGCACATTCGGTTTCCTGCTGGGGAACAGAATGGGAAGAGATAATCCTGTGCTTTTACCTCCCTGATCATTTAATCAATACTCGTAACGTCGACTGCATTATTTTTTGCCTTCAATGCATGTTTTAAAAAAATTAGACTCGCTGCTACAAGAGCATTTGCAAGCTCAGATGTGTGGGCCAGGACCCCCAAAACCACAGCCCAGCGCCCAGAACAGCTGCCTGCCCTTCTCCCTGCCCCAGCACCCCAGAGCGAGCCCCCAGGAGACCCCTGCTGAGTTCAAACAAAAAGGCTCAGAAGTACCAGCCCCATTCTTCTTTTGGCTCAAAAGGGAGTTTCCTTAAAATGTCCTTTTGGTGCTCGGATCAAGCTGATCTACACTGACAGGCTGCATGCTGCATCTTCGCACGCCAGCCAGCAGCACAAACATTTTGGGAACCTTTTCCAGCAGGTGTCTAACAGAGAAGAGATCGATTTGGCCTAAATCAATTCAGGGTAAGAACTGGGCAACCCAGTGCTCTGCTTTCAGCAGGAGAAAAAATAAATTAAGTACGACCAAAGAGAGAAGTACTCTATAAATACTTTGTTTTCCCCCTCACTTCCACCCTCTTCCTTTTTTCTAATCCTAAAACCCTGGAAGAGCTCACAGAAGCTGGTCACACATCCCTTCAGAAAAGACACTGGATATCCCAATATTCTAGAATAGAACACCAAAGCTCTATCTTGTAGCTCTATTTTCTTTTCCAACAGACCCCAATACTATTTACTGATGAGATCCTCAAACGAGTACAGGACACAGTCATTAGGACAATTCAGCCCCACCTTACACCACAGATCCTACATCATTGGTAAAAACACAGCCACAGTAACTATACGAGGCCTCTGAATTCACGTGCAGAAGCACAAACCCCATTTCACTGCCGATGTGCAACACTGAAGGAACCCGAACGAGCTGCTGTAACTGGAAATGATTCCACTGGGCAGAACACCAGAGCACTTCCCAGCACAGAAGTCAGGGACCTAAGGAGGCTGAACGCTCACCCATTAAGTATTTGAAACCACATTCCAGAAGAAAAAGACTACTTTGATTTTTAATAAGTCAGCCGAGAAGTCGGTGAACCTGTGTATCTGAAATTTCTTCGGTGCTACCCAAACCCCAGGCTACGATATATTCCTGTCCCTGCTGACTCCTACCTCCAGCAACGGCAATAGCCAGAGAGAGACAAATTGCTTCTGCTGACACAGCTCGGGCTGGGGCTCGAACCTCTCAGGCATTTCCCGAACGAACCAATCATCCAGGTAAGAAATGATTCTGTTTTCTTTCCTCCTCATAGCAGCTGCCATCGTCCCGATAACACACCAGGGGAGCCCGCTGCAGCTCCAGGAGAGAAGCCCACAATGAACCTGTCAATTGCCGGAGAAGCTGCAGCTAATAGTGATAGCGCCGGTCTACAGGGACGCAATAAGAAGTGCCTTAAATTTCTAGAGGCTACAGAATTCCCCAACAGCAAGTGCATTTTTTTTCCTCCTGTTGTAGATACAACAAAATTCACTTTAGAGAGTAAATAAATATTTTGAATGAAAGCTAATTACATCCCCGAGGCAATCTAAAATTACAAGCAGTGGTGTCTCAACCTACGTACACGAGATCTGTGTGCGGTTTGTAGAGCCTAGGAACTGCAGGCTACAGGATACACCTATTAGGTTATTTCAGTGACCTCCACAGATAAATAAGATGCAGCCACTTACAGCCACTCTTAGATACTTGCTCCAATTCCCAAGGACTCCATTTGTGAGTGAGGAAGAACAAGAAACTGAAGCCTAACAAAAAGTTCTTTCCAGAGCTGTTCCCATCGCCTCTCATCTTTCTTGTAGCATCTCTCTGCTGTCTCCTGTTTAACATGTAACATTCTAGTTTGGGTAATTTTGGAGAACTTGAGAGAAAAAAGGCAAGGAACTGGTCCTTTTGTCTTGTGTTCAGTGAAATCAAGAACAGAAGTAAACTGAAGCTGATGGTAACTGACAGACAATTCACCCGTGTTAATTTTATCCGCATCTTGAACATCCTGAGGTCCTCTTGCTTTATGTCTCAAGGAACCAGAAGTAGCTGTGCAAAGGATTCGGGAAAAACAATTTCCTTGCAAGCTGCCCCTGCCAGCCTTGGCTTTGGAAGAAAATTTGAAGGAAACCTCTGTACAGGAGCAGAGTCTGACCGAGGGTCAACGCACCCTGACTGCACCATGAGCTGCGTGGGGCCGGCAGGCAAATCTCTTCCAGAAATAACACACCAAGTGCACTTCCCCTTGCTCTTCCACCCATCTTCTGCACCGCTTTTTGTGGGCACAGGCAAAGGCAAGCTGCTGGCAGGACCAGCGACTATTTTTGCCTCTCAGAAGAGAGCAGCCACTGAACCCTTGGAGCAGTTGCACAACCGCTAGGGAAACCTCAACCATGTAGCAGGACTGCCAGAAGAGCAAAGAAAAACTATTTTAGCAGCAACCACTAATTAAGTCATCATTACCACACCAGCATTCAATAATTTGTCATTTAAACAATGACCCGAACATGCTTTAAAGATTTCTAGACATATTTTGCCTCCCCGCTGACACGCACCATTTCCCATTCCTACCTGCCCACTTTTTATCCACTAACCCCAGACCCGAAAGCCAGCAGTGACCCGGCAGACAGCAGCAGGCGTCAATACGGAGAAGATCTCCGCATTTAAAAGCTATCCTGCTGCCTGACCACCCCTACCCAAACTGTAAATGCTGTGCACGCTCACCTGCTGGCTCAGCATCCCTCAGAAATCACAGGCGCTGGGGCGGGTTAAGGGCTTTTATCCTTCTATGCGTAATTATGCACGAATGAGATGGAGCCCATAAAACGAAGGCTGGTACAAAAACTAGGGAAATATTTTGAGCCTTGCTTATTGTTTTCTAAAGTAAACTGGGACAATACATCATGTATACTGCCAAATACAGTAATTACACAGATGTTTAAATCTGGATCAGGCCATTAGAAGGAAATACATTGAGAATCTTGGTGTTTCTTGGCAAGTTCAGTGGCTTGGGTTTGCAGTAATTTTACTCCTTGGCAGCTCTCCGTTCGCACTGTACCAGACAACCACCAAAGTAGCTGCTTCTGTCATCGTGCTGCAGAAAAAAAAATCAGATTACAGCCCCACAGGTGGAAGATTAACAACTGCCTTTGATACTGGTTTGCTGCTTCATCCGTAGGGAATTTCTTAGAGATAAATCTCGAAGGAAAGAAATAATTTAGCTTAGAGGAACATTCACTCCTCAATGGCTGAGGCTGGTGTACGAAGGAATGGCAGAGCAGTCCTGGCCCCTCATTTAATACAGTAAAACCTCAGGAAGTAATGTTAGCCTCTCTGCAATCACACTGTATTTTAATATATTTTTAAAATAATCTTGAGATTCACCCATTTATCCAAATTTATTATGTATGTTATGGGATAACCACCTCCATCTACATGCCATCAGTTGCTTCCCATAAGAAAAAGCTCTCCTAATCTGTTCTAGATTTACAGGAGATGCTGCATGACAAGCAACAGCACATAAGCATTTAAGAGCAATGGCCAGAGAAATAAGAACCAAATCCTAATGTAGAGGAAACCCATCCTAACAGCTCGTTTCTCTGATTCCAGTTATTAAATAATGTCCAACTGACAACTCCTTCAAGATATCAGCAGCTTAGAGAGCGTCATTTCCATAAAATATCTGTGCAAGAACAACCACGATAAGCAGTCGAACACTACTGGAGAATTTTATTTCCTCGTTTCCTTCTGGCAGCAATGCCCCTAAGTCCCTACTGCTCTTTGGTTCAGGCACCATGAAGCACACAAGAAACACGATCGAAATACAACAAACTATAAGCGGAATACAGGCACTTATGCCATTTTTAAGATTAACAAGGTGAAGAGTGGGAAATACTCTGAGAGCTCACAAGTCATTACTGTGCAGCAATTCTTAAAACTCCTTGTCCTGAAAGAACTTTCTCCACCAGGAAGAGAAGCTGGTTCAATGCACGGTGCCTTCCTGCCTCCACAAAGTGTCCGTGCTCCATTTAACACAACCCCGACCCAGCCTACACTTGAATTCAAATATTAAAGGTCCTCGTTATCTTCAGCTGCTCTGAAGTCAAACACATGCCAGGAGTGTGTTTGCAGAGCCGTTTGCTGCACCCTTCTGCTCTCTGCTCTCCAGCAGCGATGCAGACACCCACAACTTCAAATCACATCCAAGTGCCCTTCCTGGTAAAGCGTGCAGTCCTCCCGAGACCAACAGAGAAACCAGGATGCTGGTAGGAGACAGGAGCTTTAGGGGGGCTGGATACAATGAGGGAAGGTGGCAGTAAGCACCCCAAGCTCAGGGAAGTCCAAAAGCAGCTGCTTCAGCAAATCACAGCGTTGCCCCTACGGCATTTTGCTACTTTACAAGGTTCCAAAATGCGCCTCAAAGTCTCCTTCAGCTCTAGCAGGATCCAGAAGCTGGATGGAAGCATTTCCTGCTCTGGCCAGCGTGCCAGGCTTGTGGCTCTACGGAGCCAAGTCACAACATAAATAGTACCAAACTCAGCGGGTGTGCACTCACACTATACAAACACACACAAACTAAACAAAAGTTATTGCCAAAGAATCTTACGAGAAGCCAAGCAGGCCCGATTTAGCCTTTTAAACTTCATTTAAAGGTCTCAAGTGCAGTTGTTCTTAGCAATTTTCACATGACCACTACCACGAATGCACCTGGTTGAGCTTTTCCCAGCGTTTTAAATCTTTCTCTAATCCAAGCTCCACTATCTGTCAAGTACAAAAGCTTCCACACCTCCTCCCATCCGAGCCAGGACAGCACAGCCCCCAAGCAGTGAATTATCCCAGCCAGATCTGCAGCCACCCACTCCAGGCAGCTCTACCCACCTGGAGACCACTGCCAGAGCAAAGGGCACACAGAGCACCTCTCTGCACATTAATGCCACTTAAGAGGTTTAAATGCTTAAAGAGTCAGGTTTTAAAGATAACGTGAAAGCAAGTCCAACAGAAATGCTGTGAGTGAAATAAAAAGGCAATGGAGTAGGCAGGGTAAGGAAAACCATGGAGGAGAGCTCCTCTTGTTTAAGGCAGCCAGACAGATAAGTCTTTTAACAAGATTTGTTTGGTCATGTGTTAGCGGTCTTAATAAACACAACAGGACCATTCTTCTGGAAGCTTTCAGTCTCATATTGCAAGATAAAAAGGCACTGTGTTCAGCAAATGCCAGATTAAAGGAACTACGTGCTGCAGTCGCTGGCATGAGAGCTCCTTCCACAGACTTCTTCAGATTTTCTTCAAGGAAGAATTTTTCAAGTTCATACACTTTTTTTTGGTGCAAAGGGCTAAATAAGTAAGAATCAGCCCACAAAGACTCCCCCATACATTCATTAGGTTTGAAGGACTGCTTTAGGAAAAATTTTCAAGACCATTTGTGAAAAGGGAGCCTGCCAAGGCAGCACTGGGAACAGGAAATCTCAGCTGCAACAGCCCAACCAAGCACCCACAGCCGCCTGTACACAGCTCAAACTTCAACATCCCACCTTTGATGATAAAGCCAATTAACTGCATGGGCTCGACCTCCCCGTGGAAGCACACAAGTTTAACCTTTAAGCTCCAGAAAAGGCCAAGCACATCTGTTATCTACTTTCTCCCGCATTCTTCCCCTATCTTCTACTTGCTGTTGAAAAGAGGAGCTGCAGACATTGAGGTGACAAAGTATTTTAAGAGTTCATTCCAGATACCCCTCAGAACAAGCATTCCCCCAGCCTCACCACCCTTTGTCAGCTCAAATTGGAGAGCCAGAGCCAGCAGCCCTGCGACACCGCACAGGTTGTGAGCTCAAGTCAAATTAAAAAGAGGACAGCTTAGGAAGGAGAGAAGGGAAAAAAAAAAAAGCTGCAGCAAGAGCTTTTTACCATTACACCCGTGCAGTATTTCACGCTAGATCCAGTGGGAGGTTTTCCCAAAGATATCTGCCCCAAGTCTGGTAACGCTGAGTTTACCAACAGTATTTCCCATCAGCTGCCACATCCCGAGCCCAAACGCAGACGGGTTGCCAAAAAAATTGATTTTCAAGCAGTCCTTACTGCTGCTGCACTAGATGTTGTGCTGGCGTAATACTGCTCTGTTAACCCTTTACTTTGGGGCTCAACATTTCTTCTGTTCCTGATAATTGCACCTGGAAAACTGAAACATGAAAGCTTGGCAGGGATGGAGTTGAGAAAAAGTTATTTCACTACAAATTCTTCTGGCATGTTGCACAGTGACTTTTTTTTTAGTCAGTAGTTTGAAAAAACAATCTGGAAGCAGTTTCAGAAGATGTTAAGGAAGACCCAGTTATTAAAGTAAACACAGCCATGTCACTGCGAGTCCTATTCTAACATCAAATCAAAAACGAAAAATCCAAGCAACTCAGACAGCCCTGAACCAACAAAACTCTTGCTGGCTGATGTTACTGAACGTAAAACAACATTCAGATAGCAACATCTGTCCGGCTACCCGAAGCAGCAGCAGCACCTGCAGCAGACCTTCCTTCCGTAGGAGAATGTGCGAGGCAGAGCCCTCATTATCTATATTCTGTGAGCCAAATGAGAAATCTCCTCTTTGGTACAGCAAGGCAGGCTTCTTCTATGCCTCTGACAACCTCCATATTATCAATTCCATTTCTGTAATAATTACAGTGTGGCTACAGACCACACAGAGGAGTCAGACTGTGCCTAGCCCACAGGGAACGTGTTTCTCCACCCCAGCACCCCAAGTGCAACACTCCAGGGGTACAACCTTAGCTCAAGCTGCTCTGTTTGGACACAGAAAAAGCACAAAACACTGATAAACGTAGCAATGGTCAGGTTTTTGCTGCCCCCACCACATACCTTGTGCTCCAAGGGCCCTGCCAACGCTGCTGCCTTACCAGCTTCACAGTGGGGTAGGTGATGATGGGTCCCACTGCCTGCTCCCCAGTGCCGATGGGACCAGCCTGCACCCTCCTGCCTGGAAGCAAGTCTGCTCCGGGCCCGTTCAGGAGCTCTTCCGAGTCTTTCTCCAATGACTGATACGCCTTTTATCAGTTGTCTTCCCTATCTCCTTCACTGCGCTTGGAGTTTACAATACAAACACAGCTCTGGAACACTTTGGCCAGTAATGGTCATTACGAGTTACATATTTACAGTTCAGAGCTCTTGTAAGTGCATGCAATTAAAAGCGTGTTTGTTCACTTTGAACTGCTCGCCACTAATCATCCCCAAATGGCCAAGGAAGCCGGCGTGCAGAGCAACAAACAGGCACTGCCTTCAGCAGCAGCTCGTGGCTGAGCAGCAGTTGCCACTGGAGGCAGGGCAGAAACCCAACGTGCTCCTCACCGCAGGCAACGGCCTCATTTCCCCCCTCGCTATTTGCCAGAGTTGACCTGAGAAAAGGAGAACAAAAGCTCTCTGGAGGCGTCTCTGAGCCGTGTCTTCCATCAAATGTGCTCACAGCTTTGAGCTCAGAGGCTGTGCAGCGCCACGCTGCAGCTTCCCCCCCGAGGAAGAAGAAAGAGTGAAGGAGATTCTTCCCCAAAACAAAATTTCATGTGACTAGCAAGTTAGTTCTCTATTTAGCAACAGAAAGCGATAGTCTACATACCTTCAGACTCACACTTGCAGAGGAGGAACACGTTTCACTTCATTTCACTCAAGAACATTTCAGGTACCTTAAAACCCCCCTGCAGAAAATGACCAGCATCACCTGGCAACTGCGAGGCTTTTTAAAGGCTGGAGCAGTGAAGGTCTAAGAGAGGAACGGGAAATTTCAGTGTGTGTGGTTCTGAATGGCTCAGGACAGGCAGCACAGTTAGCTACCTGCAAGAGGTCCTAAATTCAGGTAGTAAGGACAACATTTTTATGAGACAGCCAACTTTGAACAGAGGTGGACTGAAGGACCGGGGGGAAATATAACAATACTTGGGGGGAAGTCTCTGCTCCTGCCTCCCCAGCTGCCATCCCATATTCACATCAGCCTGCTGAGAAAGGCCTTCTGAAAACATTGACAGTTTTACACATAGGCTTCCAGGAAAGTAATGCAATTCCAAATAATTACGTGGAGAAATGCAATTTCTTTAAGAGCAGCAACCTCAAATCGATAGCGTTAGAAAGTTTCTGTGCTCCCAATAACATCTCCCAGGCTCAGATAAATGAGCCCAACTTCCTACCCTCTCTTCTCTGTGGCTGTTCAGCTGCCTGCAGACCCCAAGCTATGAGGCTGCCACCAGTGCAGAGCTCAGCCTGTGATGCCAAAACCTCTGAAGTGAGCCCCCCAACATCCTAGCCCCGGTCACCTCTCACCCACAGCAAGCAGCAGCAGAGCTGAGCAGACGGGTGAACCCTGGGGTGCCAAAATTCAGGTCCCAGCCCTCTGCACTGATCCACTCAACCAAGCCGTGATGCTCAGAGCTCCTCTGGTGGTTCAAAAAGGTGCTGGAATGGCTTCTAGAGGTGTAATACATGGGAACAAACAACGATCAACAGGCAGTAATACAAAGCCATGTATTGCTTCCCTTTCTCCAAAGTCATTCAGGCTAATGTAAATGATTATTACAATATAGGGCTGAGTAATGCTAAGTAGCAGTCCCAGAATGCCATTAAAAAAAAAAGATAGGACTTCTTAAAGTGTTCCTATAATACAACGTGCTCCCTCACTTTAAAGGGCTGTTCAGGGGAGAAAAGGCCCAAGGGACCTGTAAAGAGCTGCTGCTGTAGCAAGAGCTATTATCCAGGGAAAGTAGCGTCGTCTGGAGCCAAGAAAACATCTGCATTGTAAGGCTGCTTAACAATATTTAAAAAAGAAAAGTTGAAAAGAATTTGCTGCAAAACAGAGGAGATTTGGGGGGAACGCTCTGGTTTTATCAGCCACAGTTGCTCTATTTGCCTTCCAGCAACCAAGCCAGAAGCGGGTTTGGGGGATAACCAGCCAGCTAAATACAAGCAGGAGACAAAAAACAAGACCAGGGCAGCAAACCTGGACCAAAAGCAGCAGCAGCCACCTGCCACCACGTCACACTAGTCATGGGATCGAGCCACGCACCAGCAAGCACATCACGCCTCCTCTGAGAAATCATTGTGTACTGTAGGAAAATTCATTTGATGAGAGGTTTTGGAACCACACAACAGATTTTCAGAAGCAGAAAAAAGGGCAGAACTTGAATGCCATTCATATGAATTCCTTGTGAATCAACTCAGAACAAAGAAAAAGAGATCTCTGGTCTGTTTCCTAAAAGAGAAAATACAAGCACTTACAAACGCTGTGAATTCAGAGCAGGGAAGCACCAAGAAAGAAATCAAAGCATACAGAGAAATTCCTGGCACACAACAGCAACGCTGAAGAACGCTGCCATGAAGTGGAGTCACACCCCCATTTTACAATAGCTCTAATTTTAAAAGGAACACATCATCATCAGAGTTACCAGTGCATCACACACCTCTGCCTTCCTGTGAAGTCATTTAAGAAAAATACGATGGCACGATACTGAAAACATTCACTGGGGTGTACTGATTTGAGTGAGCCCATAACAACAAAAGTAACTGAATGTAGATCTCTGCCTACCCATAACTGATTTAAATTTCCATCCTGGTTTTTATTTTGGTGCCTTCCTCCCTGACAATTGGGTAGATACTCCTTCCAGCGTTGCTTTCTCACCATACACCGCCCTGCCTCTTCTCCACTGGATCCTTTTCCCCTCTCCAAACCCCTGCCCTTCCCCAAGCCTTTCATCTTCTAAAAAGCCTCCAGAATATCTTCATTTAAACCACTCAAACTAAAACTAGAGCAGGTTATTTTTGGAAAAACCTTTCTCTGAGCGGCAATCAAAGGCAAAAATTGTGGTCCCGGGCCACATTAGCTGTTTGACTGCACTCCACACAAGCGTTTAGCTGAATTACTCAAAATGGAAGGGTAACTGCAGGGTGGGCTGCTCCATCGAGCTGACTGACCAGACGTTTCCACTGAAACATGGCCGTAATTAAAGCAATTTCCATCTAAAGAGAGCAGCACCCTGAGAGCTGTGATGTCTACCGGACTAAATAAAGCCCCACCAAATTCCACAACACTGGAAAGGCAGCAAAATTCTGCTCTTTCCATCTCAAAACAAGGGGGAAAATTGTACAAAGTTACCACAAAGAGCAATAAAAATTAGCAGGCCACGTGTTTGGTTGCCCACTGTTTTAAAAGACTTACACAGGCATCCAGACAAGTGAGCTTTCTGTCAAGAGAACCCGTCTTTCATTTCAGACAGTCTCATTTTCTCTGAGCAGCAGCTTATTTTGCTTAATGACAGCGCAGACATCCGAATTTTCTTCCCGACAAAGCCTCTCCTCCCAGCACAGAAGCACTGTTGTAATCAGGAGATGAAGAGTGCTCATTCGTGTGTGAAACGCAGGCTTGATCTCTGCCTCGTATTAGAGGCTGCCTCCAGCAAACGGTCAGCATATTCCTCATAATTTCGTAATACTTAACAACTGTAATGTATTAAATTACATCTCACTTCCTTTAGTGCATTTACAGAATAGGGTAACAGACGCTTAGTACTTTAAGTAGTAAAACCTACCTAGAGGAAGCGTGCCCTTCGATCTCCACTCGTGAGCTCCACGTGCAGGTTGTGCTATGAGGCAGCAGCAACAGCAGCCCAAAAGCAAACAGCATGGTGAGCAAGAAGGAACAAGTTGTGAGACAGGTGGGCTGTTTGAATACGAGCTCACCTGCAGTAAGGCAGTGCAATGCTTTGTTACCTTTCTACATCCCATGCTAAAGATCTCAAACCACGTGTTAAAAGCTATTTGCCAAGGGGGTCTGTGTCTCAGTGGTCGTATGGTAAAATTTTAAGTGATAAAGAAGCAAAGCTGGCCGTGTTGGGATCTGACTTCCAGCACAGCTGCACCCCAAAACCTTGTAGATATCCCTAAAGACAGCCAGCTTGCCCCAGCCCCGGCAGATCTGCAGTGACCTTTGGTGCAGGCTATTCCCCTAAGACCCAGAAAACAAAGCATCCACCTACCTCCTCCCCTCTATTTCGTCTCTACCACTTAAAAACAAACCCTACACTGCCCTTGCATACAGGTATCACAGCCAATGTCGGTACCCCAAGTCCCTGACTTTATCTCCTCGCCTCTTCAAATAGTAAGAACTCGAATCACCCTTTAATATTAAGGCACGATTCCCTTGTTCCACATGTAATGTACAATTGTAACGATTTCATTTTAATCAAAGGGCCAGCTTCCTCCCACACCGCCATCAGCCAAGGCTGAACGTGTAGGATAGTAACGGCAGTGACCAGCTAATTAGGAAATAGTCCATCATGAGGTTTGTGTGGTTCCTGCTTGAGTAACAGCAAAGAAAATTAGAAGATGTAGGTTGTCTGAACACGGGGCCATCAGGCAGAACAGATCAGCAAACGAAGACCATTGCTTGCAGTCATTTTGGAATGGTAAGTTCAAAAGGAGCAGTGCTTCTCCAGTACCAGCAGCTCCTGCTTCAACTGCCCTTGCACAGCTGGCAGCTCCAGCCATCAACATGCATGCACAAGGGAGAAGAATCCACTACGGACACCACAATTACCTATTTTTGTATTCTTCAGTCAGACCACAGTAAGATTGTTTTTAGTTATATCCATCAAATATCAAAAATTACCGGAGCAGGATATTTGAAAGGTCAGCCGACTTCTGAACCTGCTTTTCCAAAGCGTTTCAAAGCCTTGAGATGAGTTCTCTGAATTCAGCATGCTCCAGAGACAGCAGCAGGCAACAATACCTTACGGACCTATAACCTGCAGTAAATGAACTGATTATGACTCAATTATTGAAATTTTTAAAAACCTTTCGAATTCTCTGTTAGGTATTTTCTGCCCAGCAGCAACTTCGTTGCCACGGAGCAGCATCCAATCTCATCTGCATTTAGTTTAACGAAGTGGCTGCCAAAACAGCCCCCGAGCTCCTCTCACCCCCAAAAACCACAGGAAGGGAACAGCAGCAGTCCTGCAGCCGCCGGCTCCTTCTTTCAGTATTTCTCATCAGCACCGCTGCGGGTGATGCACTGGGTGAGTCAGTGAGAAGGCAGGTGTGCACAGGACCCCAAAATGCCCACGCTGGCTCTGCTGAGGTTGGGCAAGGCCGAGCCCGACGTGCAGGTGCAGCAGCAGCTACCACCTGCACCGCCACGCGCTTCTCGGCACGTCCACGCGGGCAAACCCCGGCTGCTTGTAGACCACGTTCAACAGCTCGGGGAGCTCCAACCCAGTGCTGCTCCTGCCGGTTTCGCAGTGCACATCACTACCAGGTTTCTATTTACTCAACAGCATCTGACACGACTTCTCACCCTGCAAGCTCGCAGGTGGTTTTTCCCTCAAGCCTTACTCACATTTCTGGAAGTCAGGGAGCGAGCTTGTCTGCTTTTTCCCCTCCTCCTTTCAAGCCTCCTCCTTTAAGTGTAAAAAATTCCCTTTCTCCATAACCACGTTACTGCTCCTGGGCAATCGGATTTCTCCTCAGATCCGAAGCACCACACGTTCAGTGCTGTGCATTATGGTTCAAATTATCAGCAGCCGCCCCTTGCTGCACGAAGAATTGCATCAGCAGCCTGCTGGCCACCGCTAATAAATCCACTTGGAAAGCAGTTCATAACTGGCTGCATCTTTCATGAGAAAAGGATGAAAATATTAAGAAACACTCCGAGTGATTAGTCTGCTTCTAATCTAAAACAAGAAGAAGTGTTTTAAGGCTGCGTGAAATAACTTCTGACTTTGGTCATGCTTTAGACATTAATTTCTACTTCCAGTACTCTCAGTGCAGACTCTTAACTATTGTATGACTGAAGTGACGGCATCTAATGTAACAGGATGAGGCAATATAGTTGGATTAATGTATTTAGGTCTGATCTTGTAAGCTGCTGAGCACAGTGATTTGCAAAATTAGACCATAAACCATTAAGTGTAGAATAACTGAAGCAAACCCTTATTAAGCCACAGAAGAACGTGTTGCCCTTGTTCACATTACCGCCACATCTCATCATTTGCCACCACCAGCAGCCGGGAGATGGCAGATCACACCCTCCCTAAATCTGGAGGTGCTCATCCTTCGCGTACTGAACAACAGCGTCACGAAAATAAGAGTCCAGAAACACTGAAAGAGAAGAATGAGGATGTGAAAATTTAAAAACTCCGTAATTATATGCTAACACCCCATGACATGCAAATTAAGAGCACACGAGCCATGCATCATACTGAGAAGACTTGCAAAATGGAGGTTGGTTTTTTCCCCTCCACATGAAGAGGTATGAAATTCCCAACTCTTATTTTCAGCGTGAGGTTTTAAGGTTAGACACCATCAAGAGATCCAAAACAACATCAGGTCACAAACTGTCCTTCTGCAGCCTGTGCCGGACGGGACACTAGGCTGAGCAGAGCTCCCTAAGCTGCTCACGGTGGTGTTTAATCCATCTGTGACCAGGGCACGCTTTTCAGACCTCCTTTATTCCACAATAACAAACTAAGAGCATCATATTCTCACTGTTCTTCCCAACAAAACCTTGGTGATCCTTTGTCGTACTGTCCTTGGTTCCCAAATCACGGTATTTATTACAGATGTTACAAAACCAAGTTATTTGTGCCAGCCTGCCTTGGAGGACTTGCACCTCTGAAGCTTCCATCACTCGGTGCAGCCGAGCAGGAGCAGCCTGACAAGCAGGAGCTCAGAAACCATCCTCCACGTCCCAAAGTGCTCTCCTGCAACACCGCCCCAGCCAGGATCTGGCTTCAGAGCCACACTTACAGAACACTGCAGAAGCAATCGCACCAAGCACCAGCAATTGGGACCCAATTAAATCCATCCAGCACCTCGGGGATCAGCCTGTTTTCTCCAGCAGTCCTGCAGCCTCTCCCCCGGGATAACAGATACAGCTTAGGGGAGATTTATTACCTGCCAACGAGCTCCCAACATGCACTGAATTATCGTCTGGCCTGTGAGTCAGAATGAGTCCCGGTACTAGCAGGCATGTCAAGAACTCTTCTGCACCTATTCTGAATAAAGAATCTGAAACAAGTTTTTGTGGATAGCACTTGAGTATCACATGCACTGATAGGCCAAGAAAGAGCAAGAGAAACTCGTACAGAAGGACGTTCATCAAGCCCTCAGCCCAAGGGGGAAGTGAAAACCTTTTCAGGATTTTACAGTGGCGCCACGCATATTTCTCTTTCCTCTTTACTTCCTAGATGGGCATAACTTAATCCATGCTGTTCAGAGTTTTAAAAGCTCCAGAAAGTACTGGCCTCTTGGGGAAAACAAAAACCATGTACTCTCTCCCAGAACAAAACAAAAAAACAAAGCAAGAACTCAGAGAGGAAGAAACACTATAAACTCCAGACAAAACAACCATTTTCTGTGCATATTGAGACCTATGTTTCGATATAAAAATCAACTGAAGAAATCACATGCACAATTTAGGCTGTAAGAGACAGGAAAAGGTTTTAAACAAGATAACCATGGGAAAAGTTTATCTTATTCATCAGCTATCCACACAGGACTCAATCACTTGTTTATCTACTTAAGAAAAGCAGATACACTGCAGAACTTGCACAGAAAACACTCAAACCAAGCTGGAGCTGCTGGCACATTTCAAACACACAGACTGCATTAAAAATCCAGTTTTGAAGCAAGTGACACCAGCGGTTATGAAGCATGCCTGGCCTGGCTGGAGGCCCCTCGAACTCAGATATCCGTGAGAGCAATGCACAAACCACATGGCAGAACCTCACATTTAATATTTGAGGGGTATTTCAGCCGCATCAGCAGTCTCCAGGAACCTTCATAAAGATGTAAGAGCACAGAAGAAGGGAGCCTCGTGTCCGGCATGCTCTTCAGCTGGCAGCTGAATAACTGAAGTGTTCTGAGGCAGCCCAGCAAGGACTTCATTTTTCAACTTCAATAGAAGCGTGCGACAGAAGCCTAAGATATCAATTTAGCTTAGAGTCACGGCGCTGTGCTATCAGAGAGCCCTTGTGCAGCATTTTGGACACGCTGCAGCACCTGCACAGTGCTGAGATCCAGCGGGACGCTCCTGTGACCGCCGCAGTGCCCGGGAAACTGAGGTCAGCACCAGATCGCCCCGCGGCACCGCGCAGGTCGCATGGAGAGGAAAACGGCCTCAGGATTTCATTAGCCTGACAGACAGCGTTTGTAAGTTGTCCCCAACAACTCCCTCTATTGAAATGAGCAGAGAGATAAGTACCGAGCAAAGGTTCTGCTGTCAGGAGTGTTGTAGTGCTCTTGAAATTCTAATCCGCTGCTGAATTCCCACATGAGCATAAATATAACTATCTTGTTCCTTCACCTCTGGCACCTCACATACCACAGCTTGTCTTCAGAAGGAAACCACTCAGCCCTAAGCATGGATTCCATAAAACATTATGACAAAATACAACTTTATACAGCAGCATTTGGAAAAAAAAAGTCAAGCTCGGTAAGTTAAACATACATCCCTGCACTGTTCCAATTTACATTGCTGTCTCCATGTTTTAAAACCCAGCAGGACTGCTTTTAGCAACTCCATAAAGGTCACACATCCTTCTAGGGGAAACTGCACATCCTCCAGGCCCCCAGATAAAGGCTCTAAACCAGCAAAGAGGGGGACACAGTGCAGGAGGTTACTGCTGGCACCTGCCCACCCTCGGGGAAAAGGACTCCAAGCGGTGCCATTGCTCAGGGCATGCTGTTAGATGCCAGGAAATCAGCAGCAACCCCATGACGAGCTGAACCAGCCCTCTGGCAAGGAGGGGACTGGTAAAAGGTGCACAGGCAACACACACAATCCCAAGGTAAGCCGCTCCTAGCTGTGCTTTAGAGACCACAGCTCTGCCTATTTTCAACATAAACAATCTTTTGGTCACAAATTCTATCGCTCGGAGCTGCCAGTTTCGTTTGTGCACAAGCCAAATTAGGCTATGTTTAAAAAAAAAATTAAGAATTCAGATTGATATTGAAGCATTTGATCATGGGCTGCCTAAATTAAAAACAGAGCATCACAAAGGCTTCCTTCCAAACCCCACCTCTCCCGAGGTCGGGGCTGCAGGGCAGTGCCCTGCCACCAGCTGCCGGAGCTCTGCTCGGGCGCACCCACCAGCTCCACGCATGAAAGGCCTCTTTCAATTCCGACCAGGACGCACTTCGCATTCCCCTAGCAACAGTGGCACGTCCTACTGTAAAGAGAACAGACCCAAGGTGAAATATTATCAAGAACTGAGAAACCTCACAGAAACCTACACAAACAGATGGCATAATTTGTTTTTTTAAATGCTATTTAGCATTTACAGCTGGAAGTGACAAATATCTAACGTGCTTTGAATATGTAAATTATAAGAACAACACAAAAGAGGACAATGCAATTCCTTTTAAAGACAGGCAGTCATAATGTTGAAACAGACTGCAACCAATTTTCATACACTATTCATAATTACTTTATTACACTGTGAAAGGGTAATCAGTTTCCAAATGATCTAATAACCTTGGGCTGCTCTTAACTCTTTTATATCAGTCTTAACTACAAACAGGCTGGGTCTGCAGCTTGAAGTCAGTTACAATACTCGAATATTAAGCACGAGGGTTCGACGTGTTCCTCCTCACACCCGCTCCGCCAAACCAGCATACAAGATTACCTGGGAGCATTCAGCTAATCAGCAACAACTGCTACAGCAAAAAAATCCATTCCCGGCTCTGATCTCGAAGGAATAGCTTTATTATCAGGAAAGGGAAATCTGATTTTTGGCTCCTTTGTTAGATTTCAATAGGAAACGGAGCAAATACACTGTGTTTTGAGTGCCTGCAAAAAGTCAATTCTACGGGGGGCTGTTAGCACATCCCGTAAGGATGGGGGATTTTTTTCTTCCCCCAGTGCTCGAGCTGAACTGAGTCGTGCTCTGGCTCAGTCATTTCCATATCATCTTGCAATTTAACCACCTGCTGAGGCCGCTTTTAGTCACCAGCCACTGACTAAACCCCAGAAACTGCCCGACACGGAAAGATGCAATGAGCTTGAGTCCAAGCTGTGCTTGGTTTAAATGCCTCCCCCCCCCGCTGGGTGCCTTCCCAAGCCACGCACCCCAGGGAGGGAAGCTGGCAGGAGCAAAAGGCTGTGAACTTCCCAAGGTCAGCGGAAGTAACAATCAGCTCTGCCCGAGGTAAATATATTAATTTTGCAGACGATAAGATTAGGAGGCTGAAACCCCCACGGTCACGAACGAGAGAACCTAGAGCTACACCACCAGGATTACATTTCTGAACTTTTTGCTGCTTTTTACAACCTAGATGGATGAGGAATGACAGAACTATGGATTAAAACATCCAGTGCAATGGCTACACTCGGCACTTCTGCCAGTTCCCAACAACTATCAAAACACAGAGGCCCTGACCTCCTGAAACAAGATTAGCACACGCACAAAACCTGACATTCACACCATGAAAGGCTTGAAATTTTAACCATATACACAGAAATGTAAGTTTGTCAGACCCCAGAGGCTGCAGAAACAGTGACTGCCTATTACCCGAATCTCAGCTTTATCTCCAAAGCAAGTCATTTTGATCTCTCTAAACAAGCAAGTTCACAAAGAAAGCGTTGCCAAAACCAAAGCGTCGCCGGTTTTGAATGTTTTGAGAAAATTCAAATCAGCACCTAAGAAAAAAACGTGTTACGTGCACAGAAGTGGTGCTACAGCTGCAACAGTGCAGCTACACCAAGTTTGGTTGGGTTTCATGCAAGATTTACCTAGCAGACAGCTTTTCAGTGAAGTTATTTTAAAATGAGACCAACTAGAAAACCTGCATATATTTAACTAGGAACAAATATTTCTGCATTCCAGGATTGCTATTCCACACTTGCTATTGCCCAATCAAGCCAAGTCTCTTTCAAAATGTGCTGTTACTTCCCCAAGAGCAAGCGTGCAGCTCTGCTGTCAGCACTGCCTTTACAGCCACCATTAATTTCATGCTTTTGCTAACACCAGGGAAAGCCAGAACTGCAAACCCACCACACCAAGACCACGTGGTTATAAGAAAACTTACACATCGCAATCAAATATTATTTATTCCAGTAGCCGGGTGTTTATCCAATCACTACGGCCTCTTCTTGGCAAAACTTGACCAAAACAGTTTCCTAAGGAAGGCCAGCTTGTTTTAATCATTTACATTTTTCACCGCTATTTGTTCTCACTTTGCATCCAAAGGTCACAACTCAAACCAACTCCCCAGGCAAGCTTTGGAGTAAATATTATTTTTGTCCTTTCTTCTGGAAAGAATTTCACCTTTGTTAGGAAAGTTGAAGTATAAAAAACACATTTCCCTTTGATCCTTTTCAAGATGTTTCACGACACTTTTCATAAACAGAGCTAACTCGATTATAGGAAGTTTCTCATGGGTCCTATTCCTCTGTTGCCTAATTCAGTGTGTTACAGCGATGTGGGCTGTTGCTTTCTTTAGCAGGGGCTGATAAAATACTCTGAGAGGAGGCCCAGAGAGATGTGGGATCAGGGACCTACACAACCTTTGTCTCATGCATCAGAACCACTCTCGCTGCCCCTTGGAGCAGACACTTGCAGAGCCACACGCTGTGCTCTGCAGGCAAAGACGAACAACTTGAAACAGATCCACGCAACTGAACATTAGACATTCACATCAGATTATCAGGAAGCCTTCTAATTTGGGAACAGTGATTACGATAGCATCTCTTATTTACACTTTAAATGGAAAAAAAAAAAAAAAAGCAATTCAATGTTCCTACAGTCATTTACTGATCTGAGCCTTACCCCACCGGCTGTACGCAGTTTCTGCTCCCTAACACCGAGGAAGCAGTGCCAGTTCTACCTGCTCCTCTGGAGCTCTTCGCTAGGAGCCAAGGAAGCCAAATCCCTACAACCCTCACACACCTGAAAAAGAATTGTCCAACACACTTGTACCTGAGCTCCTGAGCTGTTTCTGCTTTCTGCAGAGGGTATTCAACCCAACTAAAATTATTACTGAGCCAAACCATGGTGGTTCAAAGCCGCATCCCACTTACAATCTAGGTATCCTGCTGTGGGGCCGAGCGTAATGATGACCACCAGAGACATAAGGCCAACAGCTGGGACTGCAACAACTCCAGCCGCCGTGTTTTAATCCACTCGTCTGTCAGAGGCTGGGCTCATGCTGCAAAGGAATATCCTTAATTTGAAAGCCCCTGGGGGGAAAACAGCACTGCATGCATGATGATTGTCTCAACACGATATCTATTTCTGCACCCTCTGTCTCCATAATTGTTTTGGTGTTTTGAAACCAGCGGTGGATGTCAGGTGTACACCGGCAGCGTGTACAAACAAATGTCAGAACTACTGGTTTTCAGTGTTTTACAGGCTGATTTTACTCCTCATTCAGCATATGGAGTGTTCTCACAACTTCTCTGTACCTGCTGGAAGTCCCAAAATGAGGACTGCTGAACTTACGCACGCTGACCTGACATCCAGGGGCAAACCCATGAAGCCCCACGCTCTTTAAAGACCAGAACATCAGCCAAGTCTCTAAAAGAGACCTCTCAGAAAAGCTACAGCACCCTGTTACCAAGATGAAACAAAGTTACTGAAAGGGGGCTTTTTGTGCCCATAAACCTCAACCACATCTAACCTAAGCAGCTCATCTTGGCTATCAAAACCGGCTGTCTGGACTACACGCTGCCTGTCAGGCTGGATTTGCAGTCGGTGCCAGTCCGCTGAGGTCTAAATTGCAGCAGTAGGAGACTAATCTTGGGTGCCAAAGGGGACTGGCTTTGTTTCTGTAGGTGTTTTTTTTCCAGATGGAGAGCACAGCAACCCTTGAAGTGCTTCACCTCCACGGAGGTCACCCCCCATGGCAGCAACTCGCAGCACAAACCCCACAAAACCCGCGCTGGCCCTGGGAGACGATGGCCAGCACTGCCCCCGGCCACGCCATGGGCTGAGGAAGGTCACGCTGCCTGACCACAAGGAGGCTTAGCATTAGTTTAATAATAAATGGCTTGTTTTCCTTTCCCCACATGCAAAATCAAAACAAAAGCCCTCTCACAGATGAGCTATTACCCACTCCCATCGGGAAACAAAAGCCCCATCTCGTCACAGCTACATAAATAAAAGAAAGCCAGAGAGGGGCTGGGAGACGCACCAAGAGACTCTACAACCTGTAGTAAAACTGCCGACAGGCACCGCTTTCTGACAGAACAGCTGTGTACAGCATTATGGTAATTAAAATTAAAGGCTCATCCACTTAACACACAGGCAATTCCCTGAACCTCACTGACAAAGCGAAGGAACCATTTCCTTGGGAGGCACAATCACACACAACTTGAACAAGTTGCCTGCTTCTAGCAAAGGCCGCAGCACAAAGAAGATAGAAAGCACTTGAGAAACAGCCGGGGCTATTTTAAGTAAAACAAAGCACTATCAACTATAAAACACACAAAGGAAGCGGTAGGATAGATTACGTCAGCCCTCGCCTCAATTCATAAATCCTGACCGCAAAACAAGACAAAATCTCAACTGCCTTTCTCTGGAAACCTGCTCAGGGAGAATACACACGGTTTAAGTCCTAAAATACGCTATTGACCACCGCTCGCTGATGCATCACTTTCAAACAGCCACAGGGGGGGGAAAAATGGTGTAATCCTAGTCCATTCTATCCTGCAGCCAGATCAAATAGCACTTGGAGAAGTGCCTGCCAAGCACCAGCCTGCCAGAGCACAACAAGCGCTCAAGTGCTCCGCACTCAAAACCACCTTTCACTGCTCCCAGAGATCTTTATAAAAATAGTTTAAACACTACTAAATTACCGGGTTGGAAAAACAAATAAAAGCGTTTAAACGCTGCTCCCACACAATTCTCAACTCGCTGTTAAGCATCTAAAATGTCTGTCTTGTGATATTTACTAGGCACTATAAGTACTCAAAAATGCAATCGCCTGTAAGAACAAAAACTGACAAAAATGCAGAGTTGGTTGCGCGTCTGGAACTAATTGCCTGCAGATTAATGGCTTTACATTGGAATAGTGTTCCTCTGTCTGTAGGGCTTTAAATCCTGTTTACTTTCAACTTGGAGTTCCCAGAAGAACCATACTGGTGGAGCACGAATGTTTCAGGCTGCACCACGCCGCCTTTCTCAACTTTCCTCTTTTTCATACCGATTTTGAGCTTCTCCTCGCCCGGCGGCGCTTCCAGACACGGAAAGGAGGCTGGGAGGAGGCCGATGGGTCTCCAGAGGAGCCCAAACCCACCGTGGCCTCGCAGCACCTCGAAGCGCCGGTGGAGAAGTCACAGCCTGCGCCTGAGCCCTCGGTGATGGGCAGGCACTCCATGGGGTGAGCTTCCCGTCCGGATGAGCCAAATGTGATCCTTTATCTTCTTACCGCGCCTGCTCAAAGTTAAAATTAAGCGCAGGATGCCTGTTTAGCCCAGCTGCTTGTATTTAGGGCACAGAAGCCCAGCGTTTGGCACGGAGAGCTGCCCTGTGTCCCAACGCATCCCCACCTCCTCCGGCCAGCCTCACCTACCCACTTGGCGCAACTTTTTCAGGAGCGGGCCAGAAAGACAAGACAACACCCCAAAAACCCAAACCAGCAACAACAAAAGCACCAAACCCCACATGAGAACTGCCAAGAGGGACAGGAGACGAGGAGCTGGCAGCGGGGACGCGAGGTGGGCGCACCCCCTACCCCAAACAGCACCCGGGGCACCGCCGCCCCCACAGCCCCTCACTCACCTCAGCGGCGGGGTCGAGCCGAAGAAGAGGAGGAAGAAGAGGAAGAGGAGGAGGCAGCGAGGAGCAGCCGCAGCTGGCGAACAAAAGGAGGCCCCCTCCCTCCTCGCCGCCCAGCTGCGAGGCCGGGGCGAGGAGCGAGGAGCGGCGCCCCCCTCCCCGGGCTCCCCCCTTTCCTTCCCTCAGCCGCCCCCTCACGGCGCTGCCGCCGCCGCCACAGCCACCGGGCCCGGCCCCCGCTCGGCGGCGGCAGGAGGCGGGCACGGCCCCGGCGAGGCGGAGCGGAGCGGGGGAAAACCCGGCGCGGAGCCCGGCCCCAAACCACCCATGAGGGGGGAAGGAGGAAGCAGGGAGCCGGGGGGAGCGAGGGGATGGGGGTAGAGGGGGCTGAGGGGGGAGATGAGGCGGTGAGGGGGGTCTAGGGGGGAGTTGGGGGGGGTTAGGGGAGGTGTAAGGGGGTCTAGGGGGTGTAAGAGGGGGTAGGAGGTGTAAGGGTTTTTTTTGAAGGGGTCTGAGGAGGTGTAGGGGGGTTAAGGGGAGCTTAAGGGGGTCTGGGGGAACCTAAGGGGACAGTTTAAGGGGAATTAGGGGCTATTAGAGGTTGTAGTGGGGGTGTGGAGGGGGCTAGCGGGGCCTAAGAGGTTGTAGTGGGGGTCTGGGGAGGATCTAGGGGGTCTAAGGGGTACAGTGGGGGTGTAGAGGAGGTCTGGGAGGGGGTGAAATGGGGGTAAGGGGGGTCCAGAGGGGTCCCCCAAGAAGCAGAGGTGCCTCGCCCAGGCCCCCCTCACACAGGTTTGCAGGAGCCGTGTTCCTGAGGAGCCTGCCTCCCTCCAGCCCTCCCCGCTCCCCAGCAGCAAGAGGAATTCGTCTGCTCAGCAAAACCTCTTCCTTTTAATTGTACTTAATCGGCCATATTTTTTTTTTTATTTTTTTATTTTTTTAAATAACGGGTGTTTACCTCTAGCCGCGTGTCTGCCCGCACGACACCGAGGAGCCTTTCGGCTGGTAGCACCAGCTCTGGTTTAGGGCAGAGCCTCGCTATTGCCATCGCAGAGTAAAATGCAAAACAAGCCAGCAATGTGATTTATTACCTGAGGGTAATGAATGAACCAGGGCACGCTGCTGCCCTGCCGAGCGCATCCGCTCCCCAGTCCCGCAGTAGTATTTTAACTTACAGAAAGGGAGAAAGCAAGGTTCACAGAACCACTTAATTTGAGCAACACTCTCAAGTGCTGTCTGCTAAGTGATTTTTTTTTTTTTTCCTGATGCTGTTTGTTATTTGTAGCTGTGTTTCCCCTCCCTTTATCCATAGGCATGCCTCGTGTTTTGTACAAGGAGTCCTTCAGGAGACAAAGGTCCAGCTTCAAAATTATGCTGTACTTTCTGGAAATTGCTACCTGAAACCACTAACACAGCTGAAGCACGAGTAGCTGATTAATTCTAATGCCCTTGCCACCTTGCAAGACTGCTATGATCGATACAAATTGAAAATGGTGTGCAGCACGAGCTTCGCTCCCGCAATATCCATTGTACAACAGCTTCTCAGCTGGAGCCTGGGCTGGAAAGGCAAACGGCTTCAAAATAAGCCTCATAACCAAGTAGCTGTGTGATAGCTCCAAACCTGCCAGAGCTGAAATTCAATCCTCAAGTCAGCACAAAGCAACCACTGCATTTATCCTCACTTCAATTTTCTAATCAAATACGGCCTGACATCTGGCAAGCCATGGAAAGGAACTTACTGCTCCAGTGTGCATTTGAGGAAGTATTTACTTCCAATGACTTCCAAGAGCTTTCCAGCAGTAAGTTCATTCAGGCCAAGTTCCATGTATTTAAAAAAAAAAAAAAAAAAACAAACTGTTTGATGGGATTTGTTCAAAAATACGTTATCACTTTAGGACAGAGTTCCCTGCCACTTCGAACTGCTAATCCTACAAGTCAGTGTATTTTGGAAAAGTGCACTCAAATTAAAAAAATATGAAACTGTAGATTTTTTTTTTATATCCCATTACAATTAAAGTTGTTCAACAGTGCAAAGTGCAATAACATCCAGCAACCTGAGCACAGCAGGACTGGATTCAAGCCTCAGACACTGCCTCGCAAAGCCAGGGCAAACCAACGTCAGGGTTTGGCAATGTGGTAGATGGCAGTGCAACCATCTGAGGTCCCACCTGGTTTGTACAGCACATCTGAGATCCTTGAATGAACACAACAGCTCCAGCATTCAATCACTGACATCAGAAGCAACTCAATGTTCGCTAATTGGCTTTCCTGCGAGATATGTAGATCTGCCCCCGTTTCACAGAGCAAAATTCAAAAAAAACCCATGCACTGAGCACAGCCTCCAGCTCCATTTGGCAATGGAGACTTTTCATCTTTCCTTTTGAAAGTGGATTATAAAAGATGAAACTCTTTTCTTGGTCATTAAATACACCTTTGCTAGTCACTGCATTATAAACTCACAAAAGCATTTCTTTTATCATCAGTGCTAATAGCACACGTCTGAGAAAGGGACGAGCCCCGAGTTAGGCGCACACACAACCCATCCCAACCATTCACACAAAAACCATCCCAGCTGGTCACACAAAGACCTAGAGCGGGCTCAATCAGAGCTTCACCCAAAGACAGCTTTGGGATGAATGCTAGCAGCACGTCGCGCTCGGCGTGTGCTGGTTATTGGGGCACACACTGAGCATGGCAGCTCCAGCCCACATTTCTCACTGCCACGGTGAGCACATAACAAGAGGACACAAGGGATGTACAACCGGAGGAGCTCCGTATGCCACGGGCCTCGATGCATGGCCCAGAACTTGCCATCAAGTCCATTACGAGCATTAGTTACACAGGGCACCTGGAGGTGAGGATAATCAACAATAGAAGCTGAAAATATGGAAAAGAATAAGGTTTTGACTCGCTGTCAGTAACTCTTGACACTGCTTAGAAGCACGTACACACACACCCACCCACACACACCTCTCCTTATGCCACGAGCTGGGAAGCACCCGTTAACTTGCCGTTTGCTGTTTCAGTGCTTCCCGTGAATAATCTAACGCTTTGTATGCTGTACCTACGCACGTCAGCTTAAGAAAGATTGAGCACTGAGAAGTGACAGCGCATCCTCAAAGGGCTGCAGAGTGTGCTGCTTTCTAGACATGCCACCCGCAGCGCCATCGCTCATAGCTGCTCACGAGTTCCACCAAATCTGAAGACTGTTACATGCAGATGCACTAAGCTGAAGACCAGCACGCCGATATAACTCCCTCCAAGCCACGGGATCTACCCACCAGCAGCATTCTCTGCTCCTTCCAACAGGATCAGCCATTAAGCACACATAAATATTTCAGCCACGAGACAAACTGCTCCAAAGGAGCAGACCGAGGTCTACCAGATCTGTATACATTGGAAACACAGACTAACTGTAAACAGACTTAATGAGATTAGGCAGATTAAGCAGGTAATTTATTTCTTATTTTTAAGACAAC
The DNA here is from genome assembly GCF_964035555.1 of Netta rufina. Taxonomy (NCBI): domain Eukaryota; kingdom Metazoa; phylum Chordata; class Aves; order Anseriformes; family Anatidae; genus Netta; species Netta rufina. Next base: position 6,954,867 of record NC_140146.1, read on the forward strand.
CAAGACAAAGAGGTCCCACAAACACTTGAGAGCAGCTCACCGGAGTCACCACCCGGTTAACTTCTGCCAAAGCAGACTCAAGCACGCTGCCCGCCTTGCACAAACCGTAGCCAAGAAGTAAAATGCCTGAAATTCACTTTTAAGAACACATGGAGACGCGATTATGACAAGTGCTTTCTAAAAGCTAATATAGCATTGCCTGCCTAAGCTGGGAAGTGTAACACATTAAACCCCTGCTAAGCCGAACCTATTTTTAAAAGGGGATTTAACACTGTTCTCATGGAAATCAGGCTCTCCCTTCGGATTTGGCAATGGGGTGGGGAGAAGAGGAAGCGAACAGGTTCAAGGAGAACCAGCTAACAGCTTCATAGTGTCACAGCTCCGCTTTGATTTCTGTCACTAATTCCAGTCCTCATCAAAAGTTTCCAGACTGTCCCTGACAGTGCGTGTATTCCCAGCCAAGACAGGGATGGCATCTCATGGAAATAAGGAGCCCAAAGCAGACAATTCAAGCGTGAAAACTCCCGAGGCCTGTGAGCACACCTCAACACCCCTCAGGAAACATCGATCGAGTCCTAAGCACTTTCGTGCCCCAGTTCTGATTCAGCTACAGCTCGCTCCGCAATTCGACGGGGGTGCTTTTCCACACTCCCCAAAAGCCATCCCTAAGAGGAAATTCAGTGTAACATTGCTATTGCTTCAACATAATCAAAAGGGCATTTCATTCTGTAATCCAAGCCTAAGGAGAATGTAAACTCAGCCGAGTTAAACACAATTAGAGTCTTGCCCACTTCCTCTCCCACAAGTTTACATATTCAGCATGCGATAGTCCTAACAAACCAGAAGATGAAGAATTATTGTAATTTGCTGTGTAACTGCTGAAATTTGGATCAATCTTTTTTTTGCCTCTTCTAAATCCCCCAGATGGAATCTGTACTCTTTATGGGCCATGGAACTTCAGAGTGTTCAGGGGTTTTTTGTAGGCTTTGGTTCAAGCCTGTAGGTTTGCAGCACCTAACCTGGATCCCACTGAAGCGAACCACCTCTCTATCACGTGTTTTATGGCTCAACAACAGGGATTTCTTTTCTGTACTTACGTGGCATTCAGATTCACGTTTCAGATGACCTCAAGTCACATCTCAAGGCCTTAAAAGTCAGTATCTCAAAATCCAACCCCACCTCAAGGCTCTGGATGAGGCTCCCCCAAGCACAGTCTGAGGAACCCCAACGCCTCCAACCACCCCAACGCCCGGCCCCCAGAATTCCAGTACTGCCCTTGCTGCAACTGTCACCAACAACCACATCACCACCCCCTTCTGCACCCTGGACAGGGTGCCCAGAATCAGGTGACACCTTTGGGCCACATTCCTGATGCCAAGAGCAAAGCACAAACGCAGACAAAATCCTCTGAAGAGCAAGAAATAAATTAGCCCTCAAAATCTGTGCACTGGCAGTACTTCCTGCGTGTTATTAGGCAAAAATCACAAGTCGCCTCGGGTTCTTTCTCAGCACATCCAGAATCTGTGAGGCAGCCAAAAAATTACTGTTGGTACAGTCAGTGCATCACCTCAGCTGCAGAATTGTGATAGAGACTTCAAGGACATACAGAAAGTCCTGTACAACTCCATTCTACACGCCTGAAAAAAATCTGCTGGGTTATTTTTATACACCATCTTGGATGCACGCAGCATTTCTGTCACAGTAGGGAAGAGGGAAAACAAAAGTTGCTCCCCCAGGGAGCTGTGAAGACTGCTAAAGCAATTTCACATGCTGGAAATCTCAGGATTTTACAGAAAGGCCTAGCTGAAGAAGTGTTGAGGAAAAAAAAAAAGAAAAAATAAACAGTTGTTGTGGAGCCCACTAGGAGCTCTTTGCAATCTCAAGTCTCCACACAATTAAGTGAGTGTTCACAACAGTGTCAGCCCATGCCCTCCTCCCTGTTCTCCCCTTTCAAATGCTGAGGACTCAGTTCACCAGCTACATCAACGCTGGAAGCCAGACAGCAGGTGGAGAGCAGATCCTTCCCTCGGCTCAGCACTGCTGGGTCCAAACCTGGAGCACTGGGTCTGGTTCAGGACCATCAGAGAGTGATGGGGGGCTGCTGAGCCTGAAGAGATGGCTCAGGGCAGTGTTGTCAGTGCCTATAAATACCTGAAGGGAAGGTGTAAAGAGGCAACGGGCACAGGCTGGAGCACAGGAGGCTCCCCCCAAACACTGCTTCACTGTACCGGCCCCCAGAGGGGCTGTGGAGTCTCATCCCTCCTGATTCCGTGGCTTCCATGTGCCTAACGAAGAGAGAGAATGAAGACAAGGACAAGACAGAGGAGGGGGATAGCAACTCTTTACAGTTGAAGCTGATCTCAAGGATGGTGCTCCAAAGGAGCTGCACCTCCAGGAGGAAATCCGGCCAGGACAGCATGCTCGCTTTGGGAAGAGCCAAGTGAAAAATGAAAAAAGGTCATGTGGATGAACGAGCTGAGGAACCCCGCGACTTGGCAGGATGTTTACAGTAAAAGCTTTTATGTACTTAGATAAGTATGTAAGTACAAAACGTAATAAATTCAGCTGGGATACTGCGACCACGCTACTAAGGAGCGAGCAGTGAGGCAAGTAACTTGAGACCCGGCTACGGCTTTCACGTCAGGAAATCGAAACAAACCAGGCAAGGCAGAAAGCTAAGCAGAAAAGGAGCACGTCTGCTAATCACTGAAATCATTTTCTTCCAATATTTTTCCTCTGCTTTGTTTTCTCTTATTCTTTATAACCAAAACTTCATCCTTTTTTTTTTTTTTGCTGGGGGAGATGAGGGAAGCAGAAGATTCCTGTCCTGAAAAACTCAGGATTACAGACTAGTAAACTAAACCAAGAATATTAAAGCTAATTCCAATTCCATCTGCCAGCTTGCAGTACACATACAGCAATACGTCAACCTGTTCAGCAACTTCTTAAATTTGACTACAAGATGATATACAATTTAGTTTAGAGGAGATCTTAAAATTGTGAGAACAAAAGGTATTTGTCAAGAAAGGGCCGCGTGTAAAAGGGAGAATTAACATACATGAGAATATAAGAAATGGATCAACAAAGCAGGAAAACATTTATTCTCAGCTGTACGTAAAACCAAAGAAAATAAACCCTTCAGTAGGTTGAAGAGCTGTTTTTGTACAAAAACCCGTGGTGGGGACTGTGAGGCTAAAGAAAAGCAGGGAAGGAAGAAGTAAGCAAACATCTTTTTCAACTCTATCAAAGCGGTTGTAAAACAATGGAAGCCTGCCCGTTCTCCCCTCCAGTTTCAACTAAGAGTAACTTTGGGAATGGAAAATTTGATACCTCTATCAACAGCCTGTGGTATGTTTAAGCTATTATAATATAAAGCATGCTTATACTCACAAGCTAAAGGAAATGACTGCCAAATGCTTCCTTTCCAATCTCTCCAGAATAAGACAGATTCTTTACCAAAAGATTTTCTCAACACCCCCAGTACAGCAGACACTGAGCTAACCGACACGTAAAGTTTGCTGTGGATTTATGGTCTTTTATTGAAGTCACAGTGGAGATAGAAAACGTGACTACAGCTCTCAACGTTTTTTGTATAATAATCACTTTCACATTCAAAAGCTTCAGAAAAATTCAATAGGCTTTTTTTTTTCCCCTCTCTAAGTGACAATAACCACAGGATGTGACCGTAGCTATAATAATCTTTCCCTCCAGACGGTCAGATAAGCTCTAAAAACAGGAAGTTTCTACTATAATCTTGAAAATATGTGAGCAGTTTGGAACCGCGTGACTCCAGCTCCATTAGATGGAGAAGAAATGCTTGTTTTCCCAAACCTATGGGAGAAGATACCAAGTAGGGAACTCATCCAAGCACCACACCTCTCCAGAATCCCCCATAACATGGAATGATGCAATTGAATAAACTGAGTTTGTTCCTCTTCTCATTCCCCCCTTACAAAAGCAAACAAAGACAACTCCTGTCTCATAGGAAGCAATATTAGTTTGGTTGAAAATCGATTCTTTTCCCAACCACACGCTCATCCACTTGCTAAGAGCATTAAAAAAGTATACTGGGGCAAGAAGTGCAACCAGTGTGAGCACGCGTCCGTCTTCTCCACGCGACAGTTTGCTACGCTAGGAAACGAGACCTTTAGTCCCACTGAGCAAGGTCTCCCTCCACTTTGCAAGACTTGATAAAGACCAATTTAAAACCGTACTGCTTAGAGAGCAACATGAGCTGCCTTAGAGCACACAAATTAAATAAGCAGCTTGCCGCACTCAACTCGTTTTGATTTGTTTTTCAAACAGAGCGGGATTAGCTGAAGGAGGAACACCTCTCCCCCAGCAGCCTTCAGCCACCTACACAGAGGCTTCAAGCGAACAAAGCGGCGCAGCAGATTTTTTGATAGCCTTTATCAGCCAATTAACAGCCAAAAGGGCCTTTCAAAATTATTCTCACAATATTTCCCATTCCCATACCGTAGATGAAGAGGTGGCAACGAGTTAAGCATGCTTTACACTAACTCGTTAAACACCCTCCGCTGAAAATAACTGAGCCTGCTGGAAATTTTAATGTAAATCAGTTCTGGGCTACTTGTCAAAACAAGGCACGTTTTCCTACCAGGATTGAACACAAATCACACAAGGGCTTAAAAAAATCCCATTCACATGACTGGGTTCTGCCTTGAACTTCCTTCAAGCAAAAGCACGCCGGTCTCGGCCCCCCCGGCACCCTTGGGTTTTCCTACACAGGGCAGCTCCTCCAGAAACACCCACATCAGCCTCATTTCAAGGAAGGCTCTCAAGGCAACATGCCAGCTTTTCCCTGCTGCTGGCCCAGAATTAACAAAGTTTAACAGAAGAGGCATCCCAGGTCTCCTATTTTGGGGTCTCTTCATACCACATGGAAAGACATCACAGAAGCCAAGACTAAAAGACTTGGACGATGTAATCCCGAGACTTGGACAAACAAATAATTTCAAGGCAAGTTGGTAAAACAGATCCGAGTGAGAGCTATCTACATAATTTCTTCAAAGTACTTGCAGAAAACTGCAAACATCAAAGCACCCTTCCCTCCCACTCCAAATTGTGTTCCAAAAATGACAGCTTTGATGAAATCAGCTGCGTGCAGATCGCAAATCAAACCCTAGCCGAAACACATGCATATGTACCTATCAAAGGACACTTCCAAAAAACAAACATTCACTTAAGAAAATATTTACACGTTCTACATTAAATTTACATGAACAGCTAACATTTCTGGACAAAAGGAATGCAGGAGTTTCACTTGATGCGAGGCAGGCTTCCCGTATAACAATAAATAAGCAGCTTTAAAGCCCCTGCACAGAAACATAAGAAACCTTCAACAAAAAGGGCCCAGAAGTAATCCAGGACTTTTTTTTTTTTTTTTTTTAATCTGCTCATCGCCAGCATGGTCAAGCTGTAGCATGCCACCTAGTGTCAGACTCCTAAAACAAATGCTATTTGAAACCAAACACCAAAAAAGCTGCAAATTCAAGTAAGTCACCAAGACCATGTCCAGACTTGATTTTGCAGTTGTAAATTTGAAGCCTTCGGTTCTCCCCTTGAGTGCTGACAGCAGCCCAACTGCAAGCACAAAGGAAAAACAGCGCATGAATGTAAGCAACATCACTGGAAGTTAAAATATGGGGTTTCCACTCCAGCTAACAACTCAATTCATCCCGACATGAACTAAGAGCAACAAAAAAGCGTACAAAGTGCGTGAAAATCCAGAGGAGCACAGGCAGGTCCTCTAACGTATCGCATGTCAAAGGTGTTCTTTCTTAGGCCTCTGAGCTATAATTTCATTCTCTCCTGAACATAACGTCTAGCCTTTGATTAGGGTAGCGATAGGGACTGCTGAATTTTAATGCTAGTGCTTTATCAGTAACTAGATACACGTACACCTCACGAGTTCATTAATAATCCATTAAGGCAACTGGCATTAAAGCTTGGCAGCCAACTTCCTCATGAAATAAACTTTATTTCTTTACTTTAACATCTGAATGTGCCAAAGGTGGCATATCAAGATGTGAAAACATAATTTAAAGGTTACACTTGCTGTTTCAGTTTCCCTAAAGAATCATTAAGCAGAACACACACCCGGTTATCCATCCCTTCCCTCTTTATAACCTCCAGACATCGTTCCAGCGTCAAAGTGCTCAAGCCACGTGTGAAAAGGGTCACACTGCTCTTTGATTTCCAGGAGGACGCCAGTGTGCAGCAGCATGAGGCATGGCTGGAAAGTGCATTCAACAGGGAATTGTCAGAAGTGAGCAGAAAACCATCAACTGAAGTTTAGAGGAGAGGGAACTGGAGAGCTAAACTACAATCTGAGCCTGTATTCACAGTCTCAGTGGTAAAGCACAGTTGTTAGCAGTGGTTAAATATTAACAGCGAATGCAATTTCAAGAAAGCAAAATGCAAGTTTAGTCCCTAGCCTCCCCTTACAGGTGTGTAGGAATAGTTGCTTTGTCCATTACCCAATTTACAGGGTCCCAAGACAGTAAAACCAGAACAGTTTAAATTCCACTCCCAACACCATTTGGATTTTTTTCCAAAGGAGCGGACGACAAAACATACTGCTGTCACTTACACTGTTCCTCTTCCTTCTCAATAAAATCTGTATTTGGGGGTACCAAGAACCAGATATGCAACAGATTTGTTTTGTTCACTGATGCCTGCTTATTTAAATGAGGTCAAGAGCAAGCCTGAGCATCCTGTTGGATTCAGGCCCTGCAATGAACTCACCGAGTGCCTTTCACGGCACCAAGAAACCCATAGTTATTTTTCAGTTTTGACAATTTATTCAAAGACCAGAGATATATTCAGTTGGGTGGGATTGTTATAAAGACTTGGAAATCCAGTAGCTCCTAAAAATATCACTCTATCTATTTCAAATTAAACCTTTTCCAGCCTTCCCTCCATTAATCTACCTTAAGGCATGAAGTGCCGTGCTTTGCTCTTTAGTTTCCAAGCCTGAGTGATAGCGTTTTTTCTTTTTTCTTCCTTTTTTTCTTTTTAAAGTAACCTTTAAGATTGCTCTCTGTTGATTAAACCATTTTCATGCTTCAATGAGTTTGATTCCTATTAGTTCAGACTGCAGAGAGCACATTGATTTTTTACTATAGTCAGGATCAAGAGAAGTAACAGCTTTGCAAATTAAGCAACTGCTCACCACGTTAACTAGAAAAATACATCCCCGGCAACAACATGCAAGTGTCCAAAGCACTCTTCCACACCAACAAAAGCTAACAAACATGCTTATAATAACTTCAACCTTAGCACTTGAGAAGGAAGGAAAGCTCCCCGCATTACAGACTCTTCAGCTCCTGTTAGCTCTGCTGATAAGGAGCTGTAACACTTAGAAAGGCTCAAAATTACAGACGGCTCGTCTTCCAGCTCTGAATTACCATCATTATACCACACAAATCACCACGTTGGGCTTCAGCCTACTAAAATAGAAATCGCAACCAGAAACGCTCTAGTAGGCTGCTTTTTCTTCTCCTCTTAAATGAAGCTTTTATACCAAACAAACCTAAACAGCTCTTGCATTACAGCCTTGCGCAGAGTTGCACTGTAAATCAAATATTTTATTCTGCAGCCCGCAGCTATTCCCACATTTAATAACTGACATGGGAGACAAGTTTTAATCTTCCACCAGCCTGAAACAATTACTATGCTCATAACCACACAAGTTGGAAGCAAAATTACCAGTTTTGTATACCTGAATGTATATTCAAGGGAGCCATTTTTCCTTTTCCATAGGAAACAGGTGAAGCACACTCAGAATGTGAAAATACAGGATGCCCAACCACCACGCTCCCTAATTCCAAGCTATCAAGACTTTTTCTGTTAAGGAGCAAGAGAAACACATCATTCTTGCCACACAGCAACAAAAGGAAAGCAACCGGAACAGACTGCACATTTGCAATGTAAATATTCTCCAGCCAAGAACCTGAACTACAACCTGGTATAAGACCTGAAATTAGAGAGTGATTCATACATATCCTCAGTTATTAGAGAAAATGCTCTGAGATGATCTGCTACCTGGAAGTATGTGCTATATTACGCAATTATTGCCAACACGATGTTTTCAGTTTTTAAAATACTTCTCAGGAGTTCAACTTTTAATTTAGGAAGCTATTCTAAAAGTCAGAGCCGTAACTGAGAATAGCAATGCAGATTCTCTCTGAAATGCCACAGCACTTTCAATACTTGGCCCCAGTCACGTACAGCGGGCCCGTGGATATACATTCCTCTGCAACTGCCAAAACCAAAAGGAAATTGAGATGGAAGCTGCTGCCCTACAACTAAGGGCATTCACATTCACAACTTCAGGATTTGCAAGCCTCAGGTAAGAAGCAACCTCCCAAGAACAGTTACTGAATTGTTTCAGGAAGGATTGCAAGACTATGGAAATAAAAAGAAAAAAATATTACAGGGGCAGTTATAAACAGCAGAAAAAAATCCCTACATGATATCTCAGTGTGGGATTTGCACATTACATGTTTTATTACCAGTTATTAGTAGCTGTTAAAAAGGAGTATTAAAAATCACAGCAGGTCAAACCGCCTCTTCTTGCTTTTTGAATATCTTGAGGCAAAAATGCAGTATTTTACCTCTTGTCCAAGGCAGGGAAAAAAAACGCCGTCAAGTTGGAACCATCCATCCTTTTATTTATGCTCTATAAAGGCCTGAAAAGCTACTTCAAACAGCCCAATGATTTAAGCCAGCACGACAACGATGGGCAGGATGCTGGAGCTCACTGTGCCTTGGAAGCCTTGAGGAGGAATCCCCCAGAGCTGAGCAATTGAGAGGCATCGGCCTCTCTAAGCCTCCAGCCCAAGCCAATACTCACGCTTCCAGCGCGCCGAGATGTCACGCGGTGGTGCAGAGAGAGACAAAAGGGAAGCACGGCGACTTTTATTGCTTTTTTTCAGTGAAACGTGGTCTTGGCACGTTGAAGGACAGAGAGCACTGCTGATTCCGAGCGCCCTCTGGAGTCGGCTCCTCCTTAGTGACAGCCAGTCACCAACACCATCCTCTTTGCTTCCAGAATTCACACCCCAATAACTAACCACGGGTTTCTAAAAATTGGTAAGATTTCTATTTTTTTTATTTTTTTATTTTTTTTTTTACACAACCGCTGATAACAGCCATTAAACACAATCATTTTTCAGACGTCCTGGGACACGTGCTATTTTCTAAACTTCCCTAAAGCATACACATCACTTACATATCCACCGCCGCTCCAGGTGGAAGGGAGATGAGTGAAGGCGCACGGGCAGGGGGTGTCTCACTGCATCCAGCACTTTCTGCAATTTTAAACGACCTTTTGAAATTGGCTGGTCACCTTTGAGCAGGTTTTTAGTAGTTCTGCGGGCATTATTCAGTCTGCTCTTGTTCAATATTATACCTCCATGTTGTCGTTTAACCCCCACAATAATTCCACCCCTTTTCCAGAGGCAATACATCCCTTCAATTGTTTTTGTGTCACCAGGCGTACAGGTGCCTTGGTTTTTAAGCCATAACTTCACTTACAAGTTTTCCCATTCCTATGAAAATACGTTTGACATACCCACAAGCAGTATGCACTGTGAAGTGGGTCTGAAGCAGGAAGAATTTAAATTAAACTGGATGGAGGTTTGAACTATGCCCTGATGTACCCAGTGGATACAGACAGCACCAAACACAGCGATGCACAGGGGCACTGAGGTCTGGATGTCACGTACAGAGCTCGGGAAGATGCTCAGAAACCCAAAGCACCACCAGGCTGAGCTGTGCACACCGACACTTCTCATTAACACAATTATCAGCCACCTTCTGCCGTTTGGCAATAAGACGTAACTGAACTTTCTCCGAGTTTAGTTTATGAAAGAGTGGTGCTTTTACAACACACGGGAAATGTTTTCGAAGAGTACAATGTTCACTGGAAGGACGCTCTGCCTGTAAAATTTTACAGTTCTCTTTGTAACGAGTGTTTAGAAGTGTCTAAATATTGCTCAACAACAGTCACCGAGCAGCAAAGCTTCTCATTCAGTATGCACGTACGCTTGCACCTTGTCTTCCACCCACTACTGCTGTTTGGATTAAGCATTTTCTCCCCTGCAAAAACAGTTCCTTTTCCCTCTGGAATACCAATGGCTCAGAGAAATGCCTGGGATGCATAAACAAAAGACCAGTGTAACAAAGCCTTCCAGCACTAACCGAACTCCAAAATCATCCTGGCTGACAAGTCTCATTTCCAAATGCCCCTCTTGATCTCCCCCTCTGAACTACTCAGTGTACACAGGACCACCACGTCGCAACAGCCTGCCCAGCCCAGCCCAGCCCAGAGATGCCTTCCTCTACCAGAGGACTTGCATCTACTTCCACTTATGACAATCTTACCTACCATGAAAATTTAACAGACAGGGAAAAGTACTGCACTGAACTGTATTCAAGTCAATTTTGTCATTGGGAAACCTGTCACAGACCAGGAAAAGCTTAACCAAGGTTTTTCTTACATTGGAGTTAGCACCTCCCTTCTTTTATTTCCTGCCCCGCTGTTGTGGGAACATCAGCGTTGTGGTGTGCTGGGGTTTGGGTTTGGGTTTTGTGTGTTTTAAACACAACAGAAACATCTCCCCCATCCACATATGCACAGCCCAGAGTAAGTTCTATATTCATGTCATAACAAAATTCATATCAACAACATAATTCATATTAATGAAAGCTACCAACATACTTAACTAAAACAATCTTGAATTTTTCATGTCACATGCATATTCGTTTTCTGCATTTCTATAGCTCATCTAAATAATTGTTCATGTTTGCAGACAAACACATCATCTCATCTACTGACAGGCACAAAAACAGAACAAAAAGAGAAGTGTCTTACAAAGGAACACAGCCTAATGCATGCCCCTTTTGGTACAAATTGCAGTAAGTTAACAATTCCGTGTGGTTAACTCTGGGAATTACCTTAAGCATAAATCAATCCTGGAGAACACAACTGTTTTTAGGACTCACTTTTCATCACTTAAAGACGCATGGCTTTCTCCACACAGATCAGTCTCTTACCAAAAATGCGGAATGACTTGAGCTACTAATTTTGATGCCCCAAAGCACTGAAGAATTCATAGAAGGGTGCATACTTCCTAACATGAGTTTCTTACCTGAAACCTCAAGGAAATGAGCATCATGATCTCTCTGTTTCTAGGTATGAATCCTTTTGAAAGAAGGTATGCAGCAACACTCTGCATGTACTTCTGGATGTTGTTTCTTCCTGCTCTCGGGTGACTTCTGCCTATTCTTTAAAGACCTAAGCAGCATTAGGACGATTTTATCGAGTGATGCAGGTGTCCATGTCAGAATGGTTCTTTCTCAGATAGGAAGAAGTTGAATAGATATGCTGCCATTCCCCCAATTAATTGCAAGAAATAGATCCTCTCGTTACTGGTCCCATACTGTTGGCAGCTCTGGCTGCCTCCCGCATTGTGAAGTGAATAAAGCCATTAGGTATTTAGAAGAACATTAAAATGTCAGGAAAAATTCTCCCCCCAAAAATCTGCTATCAGCACACTGATAGGACAGAGTAAGATACTACCTCCAATTAAGATACAAAGCTATTCCAAAAGCTGCTGCTTCTCTGTCACTTGGAAAGATAGCTAACTAGCTCACGCTGAACGAAGATTACATTTTGTTTTCAAAGATTTCACGTGTCACGACCTAATGAAGTGAGCAGGGAAGCTGCTATTGCTCCGATTTACTCCATCAGCCTGACTGTGGAGCGAAGGAGCCATTCTTGCTCTGCTAAACACTGGTCACATCTGTAAGATTACCTCTCACTCATAAGAGCTGGAGTTTTTAATTACTATTTTTAAGTGAAAGATTCTAATGCGTAGGACGTCAGTTACTTAATTAAAAATCCACTTGGTTATTAAACTACTATTAGAAAGCCCAATTGAATCTCAAATGAGTATAAGTTATTGTTGTGTGAAATACATCATTAAAGCCTTGCTCATTGATTATAAGGATTTGCTTAAAGCAGGTACATGCAAATGATAACACTGATACAAGAAAGGAACTATGCAGAGAGCAGTTAATAAGCGACTATTAATCAATGCACAATTATTAGTGTCTTATTGCATGCAAATCTGAGCCCAGGGTAGCAGGGGGACGCGACAAAAACAAACCAGGCTGCAGCATTTAATAATGCCTTTTTGTTTTAATGCTACAAATTAAGCTGTTACTGCTAGACACTCCAGTGATGACTGAGGATAGCGAGCAAGCTACACAATGCAAGCAATTTCTAGGGAGCTCCAAAAGTAATCTCAGTTCATAACCACAGTTCATAACCCCCCACTCCATTCTTCAGGCCGAGCACCGCATTTTCTCCGACAGAGAAGCAGGTAAACACGCAAGGTCATGCTCTCGAGCTTTACTCACATATCTCATACAGCAGACATATCTTCTGTTTCAGAAAATCTATGATTATCCTTCTAATCTTTCTTTGAAGAGGATATTCATCCTTCATCTAAGGGGATTCAAAAAGATCTCTTGAAGACCCTGCTTTTGGACACAGGCGGTAAGTGTAAGAACTCTAAGGGCTGTAAGAATTCAAGGCTATCTTCAAAGAACCATTTCCTTTAAAACAAATCACAGGAGAAACGAGCAGTTAAAACAAGGTTTTTTGAACAAGCTCAGCAAAGCCAAAGAGGCCAAAGAAAATGGTTTGTCTCTCCCACACACACAGTCAATGCCAGGAAAATAAACAGGGGGTGGATTTTCTTCCTTCCCCAACAGGAACATAGAGGAGCAGCCTGCAGAAAGGGTATAATGGATTTCCATCACAGGTAATCTTCCCTAGAAATACTAATAGGAAGAGAAGCGTTCAATAGTAGCAGCTGCTCCTGCCATTGCCTAAGAAATACAAGTCCAAAGCAACTTCACAGCCACCTCGGCGCTGACAAAACTGGGCTAAGCTACTTGGACTGCAAGACACCACTCCAAAATCCTAAAATGTTTTGTGTAATCTGAAGAAGACTCTGTCTTCCTTCAAAATGCCACACACATAATTTTTTTCTTAGTTTTGATCAAGATCATCAAAATAGCAAGTGCTCGATATGCTTCTTAAAAGCAGGACTGTACTACTGAGTGGGCAACCACGATATCCAACAAAAGCAGTTTCTTCACGCTGGTTAAAGCTAAGTTCCCAAGCTTATTATTTAATACCATCATTCTGAATGTCATCTCTACCAGTAATCTGATGGAAACAGGTGCCAGACTACCTAGAACACTCCTGGATTAATCATTTCATTTCTAAAGATCCTGGCTTTTGAGCCATGACAACTGTAAAACCACAGCTTTAGGATCTAAATTAAATGTCATCTCCAGCTCACATACCTACTGGACTTCCTGTTCACAGCTCCAAACTTGCACTCAACACAAGGTTTGCAGTTTTATAGCAGTCGTTAGCACAAGAAGTGATTCAGAGCTTGTGACCAGTGGCCAACAATAGCATCTATTGAAAGACACACATCTACAGCCTTTAATAACTACAAATCTTTACTACATCTCTCAGTACTGATTTCTCTCTCAGAAAGGATCAATAGTCTGGACACAGTTTTTAGCATAAAGCTTTTTTATTATTATCATTTTCCTACAGAGCCACTACTGTTCTGGTTCTGAAAATAAGCAAACCACTGCACAGATAAACACACAGTACCTGCAATTCAAATGCAATCCCGGTAGCTTCCCCCTTTTTTGCTAGAGAGCATGTCCCAGACTTCCTTTTTCCCTTTTACCTGACCAAAAGTGAACAATTAAGGCAAGCCATTTACAGCCAGGAAGACTAAGACTTATTACATGTTATTTTTAACTAGCTGCACTGAAATTGAAGATGTATTCAGGAATTCCTCCACGGCTTTCAGCAGCAACATTTACGCCTCCCACAGCTGAAGCCTGTGCATCTTCTCCCTCCTTCATATTAATGTGTTTATCCAACCATAATTCCATTAGCATTATGTAACAGACAAGCTTCTTAGGCATTTCATCACCATCTCGCACCAAAACCAGCCCGCTGCACACGTACGCTCTGCCTGTAGAACTGCTGCCTTTCCGGGCTTTGCTGACCTACAAAAAACCTGTCTGATGTAGAACGAAACCGACACCTCCCCTTCGAAGCGGATCTGCCCGTATTTTCAGCCGAACCTTCACAAAACAGAACCACAGGCTCACTGGCCAGTACAATCTTCCTTCCCATGCACACTCAGGGCACACCAACGTGAAGCTGTGACAGCCGTGCTTCTTCCTTTAAAGAGAAAGAAGGATCTGAAAAATACTTTGTGTTTGTCAACTGTCCACCTCTCCCACATGCTGCACAGTAAATACTATTTGCAGTTATGTCTGTAATTTGACATTAATTCCTTAATCTTCTTAAGTCAAGACAAGCTTGTGGATCATTACGAGGTTATTTAGAAGAGCACATTTGAAGTATTACATGCTACATATTATGAAGAAATTAAGTTAACTCAAGTTGCGTATTTTGTCATTCATATACCTGAAAAATAAATCAACCATCTTCGGAGAGCAATAAAGAGATACACTATGAACTATTGCTGCTATGTAATCCTCTTTCCTGTGCTGCAGTATCTGCTAACAAGATTGTGTAGCTTTCACATTGGATCAGCAAGACTGTGACCTCTACTGACAGTTATTATAACTAATATTAATGCTGGAGCGTTGGCCAGTGCAACAATCCTCCACATTTATGCTCCGCAGTACAGATACCATGCAGATTAGCTTCCCCGGCCTGTCACTGCTCGTTTCTTGCTTGCATCACAAAGTACATGAATCAAGCCCAGAAATTATTTACATTGCCAGTACGACAGCAGTAAACTACACCAAAAGCTGCCTTCACAAAACAAACCCTTACTTTAGGGGTGCTGCACCTCCTTTAGAGGACAGCAAACGAGGTTTTGGAGTCACTGTGCAGTTCCTCCAAGATACCGATGGGGATTTCTGCAATTCTGAGCGTAACGTGAGCACTTCTGATTAAATCACTTCTCTTCAAATACACAGCAATAGCAGAGGAAATTCCCTCTAGCTAAAACAATTCAGCAGTGGGTGGCTGGTACGAGCACGAGAGCATTACCCCTCTTGAACTCAAAGCTAAAAATACATACACCTATATATACACACACACATGCAGGAATAAAACTACACTCACATACAGAATGCAAAGTACATTTGATTTACACCTTGATTTGACAAGAACTTGGGCATTAGGAAATATGTTTTGGACTTGTCAGCCATCAGATGGACGAGGACACAGCAGACAAGCCATTCGCTTCAGGAACTTGAAGGAGCTTTTTTGGAGATCTGAAGCACACCCCATTGCCACTGCGACTGGCAGAAGGCAGAATGATAATTTTCTCATGTAGGGAAGCAGAGAAAGGAACGGAGCCAAAACAGATTAAAACGTTTGGCTTATCTGTATGGACAAATCATTTGGAATAACACTGCAACAGCATGGGATTAAAAAGAGAAATAAGAAGGAATACCCAGTTAACCTGATCTATTTCTGGGTGGATTAGGTTAACAGCACATGAAGCGCCCTGCATAAAAATACACACCATAATAGTGCAATCTAAACTCCCCTTGGGTTTAGCTCACTAGAGCTTTCCCAGGAAACAAATTCTTAACTGCACGAGCAAGAAGAGGGAAGGCGAGGCACCCCGCTGGCCTGGTCACTCAGCCAACCCAAGCTCAAAAGCTGGCAGTGGTCAACAGGCTGCTTTTGTCACTGAAACTGCCTCTAAATACATCCACGCCTCTTGATCCAAAGCGTTTGCACTTCTGAAATCCACCACCCAACTCCCCAAATGAAAAACCACTGGAGTCAGAACTAGTATAGCCTGGTAACTGGTCTTCTCCATCCTGCATGCAGTCCTTCCCTTCTGACGTACAAAGGTCTTCAGCTGTGCTAACAGGCAATTGATGCTCTTACTGAAATTTCAGTTGCTTTAGTCGCAAGTCAAGGGTTTTTGCCTGTAAAAGCAAGTACAGAAATAGCTTTAAAAAATTACTGAGGCAGAGTCAGCTGCTGAACTGACTTGCCCTGAGATTCTCACTCTATGCTCGTGAAGGAGAGTGACCTAAACCAGATGTGGAAGAGAGAGAGAGAAAAAACACAGCAGGCTAAAATGCTTCCTCCAAAATAGCTTCAACATTCCCAAATGACATCCAAGATAAAGAAAACTCACTAGCTGGCACAGGACACAATGTTTAAAACCTAATTTGCATGCAAGAGTCTAAAGCCAGGAGGATTAAAGTTACTTTGCTTGAGTCTAATTTTAAGCAATTTTGCACTGGGCTCATATTTCCAGAGCAAGCTTCATTCTGATGCAAATTGGAATATTTCACTTCTTCACACACTAAATGCTGAAACTAGTTGATGTTGAAACCCAACTGACCAGCCCTAACCAACAGGATGTGAACCAGCAGCTACATTTATCAACAGAATACTTTTTGCTGGGTTTACAATCATAACGCATTTTGTAATTAAATTGCTAATGTTGCAGAACCCAATTTTAGTCAAATATACATGTAATTACATTAATCAATTACCCTGGAATTGCATTTCACAATTTAATTTTTGACTCGCAAGGCTTAGCTGCACAAATTTGAAAATCTGATACTCCCTGGCTTTGGTTCCTGGAAGGAGGGAAAAAATAAAAATCAATAGCACTACGAAAGGGTCTGAATTATTTTAAATATCAATGTGTTTTCAAATTAACCTGGAAAACACAACAAGGCAACTGGAAGTGATTCTGCCGTGTCACTGATCGGCGAGTTGGCCTCAAAATGGGAGGCCAGGAGGAGAGCTGAGCACAGGATGAGACTTTCAGCGTGGGATGCTTTACCCGGCATAATAGGGCAGAATTTGTGCGACCGGCCACAGTTTGAACAGCTTGAAATGGGAAAAGGATGAAGTTTTACGACTTTGAAAGCACTTCTGAAGCAAAGCGAGCTTTCTGCCTCTGAAAGGTTTCTTCCCAAATAATTACTGTAATTTCCAGCACAGAGAAACCAAAAAAAAAAACACAAAGGAAGTACCATTTTAGAAATTTTTATTTGCATTTTTTGCTCATCTAATGAAAAGAATGACATTGTGGTGCTTTTCCTTCCAAGCAACAAGAGGAAGGCCACACAACGAGGAATACCTCGCTTCAGGATTTTGGCCTACTTGGCTCAGGACAGACCGATGGTTTAAAAACCACCACACACTCACACCTCAAAATCTGTGCTAAATTGGACTTGTTGTTCTCCTGGAGAACTGGAACTGAAAGCAAACACCCAGCCTGGCACTGATTAGGAGCTGCTTCTCCGTAATACGTAATTAGATACACAGCTTCATTTTCAGTAACGAGGCAGAGCTGTATCCATGAGGCAAGGAGCTTCAAATTTGCCAGACCTCCCCATGCTGACAGCTAAACCAGGGGGTTCATTTCACTGGTTTTCCTTCTAAAAATACAGATGCAGAATATCCCCTTACCACCAGTTATCTGCCGTTTCCCCAGTGGAGTCATCAACACACCAGTACTGCATGACTACGAACTTACAGAATGAGGGAAAATTACCCCAGTCACACCAGAACAACTACTTCTGGGGAGTTAGAGCCTAGCACAAAAGGGAGCCAGAACAAATCCCCGAATTTCTGCCATTCTTAAAGATGCATTACCCAAGAGGACTCCATCACAGGTGTGAGATGTTTGGTGCACGCCAACAGGACTTTATTTTAGGCAAGCAGCAGGATCCAGTTCAGGAGCAGGTACTGCTCAGCCTTGGTCTGCTGCTCAGGGCTTCCCAAAATACTACTGGAACCTTTTAGAGCCAATTCCCTAAAAAACATGGGTTATCATGCCTTCAGCCGTGGTAACCTGCAAACTGCCAGTCCTCACATTGCTAACATCTACATCTCCACCTTCTCATATTCTGGGGGTTGCTCACACGCCTTCAGTTTAGCAAACAACAGTCCGCTGGCAAGAGCACGACTGCGAGCACGTTTTATTGCCACAGATTGTTTTAAAACATCGAGGTACCTACGCAAATAAGAGGCTTGAACTGCAAGTCTCCTCCAGCAACTGCGGGCAGCATTTCCTTTGTATCAGCTGCAGACACACAGTGGTGTTATGCACAGAATTGCAGGATAGTGTTTTCATCTACCCTGACAGCTGAGGTGGTGTAGATACCAAATACACTGTAAATGTAGCAAGTATTTCTTTTAATAAACTGCCACGGAAAGAGTATGAAAAAAAATGATTCAAGCTGAGGACATATTGATGGGTACAAAATCCTTCAGGCATTATGCAGCTCACACAAGCTCATGGATCAGTATTATTGCAGCAACCAGTACCCGTCAAAGCCAATTACCCCAGGGACTTCCCTGTGTGAGGACTGGGCTCTGTAGCAGCCTTCTGTAACTGTCAGAGGCTGCACGCACCGCAGAAGAGGGAGTGCTGAAAATCTGTCACAGCCAATTACTGCCAATGTTTTATTTATGTCAGGATGCACCTGATCAGTGAACAATAAAGCCATTTTATAAAAGACGATTACAAAAGCAGAATGCAAAATGGCAACAACTGGTAGGGAAATTTCGTTTCCAGATAAACACGGCACGTACGCTCGCCACATAGGAACATGTGCAATAAATTTGAGATGCTGAAGCAGTAACACGCAGGTTTTAAAGCCTTTGACTCAAACGAAGACTGCTTTTCTCTAATGCCCTGACAAAAGGCTGGTTTGCTGTAACTGGTTTCAGAGGCAGGAAGATGCACGTCAGTCTGCTGAAATGGATTGAGGAACAGCAGGAAACCAGGAAGGGGGAAGAGGAGAAAAAACACTGACACGACACGGGGATAAGTCCACAGAACATCGTCTCTGTGCAGCGTCAGCCTTTATTTCAATTGCCCAGCTTGACTGACAGCAGAAAAAAAGGTTATTTACATGAAAAACAGAAGCCCAAAATAAAACCCTGGCTGATCTACAGCACATTTATCCGCATCTTCCAGGACTTGAGAATCTTCCTTGTGTCCATTTGTCTTTAACTTTGAATACACAACATGGATTTTAAAGCAAACAAAAATATTTCACAGATTCCAACTCTGACTTTGAAGCAATCAGAGTTTACATCTCCACAACACTTCCAGTGAACTTCCCAGTTTATAAACAGTACAGAGCAGCAGAACAGAGAAGCTCTGGTTTCAGCAGCTTTCTACTATTCAGAAAATGGTAATGTATGCATGAAGAGATGTACATTTTTCCATGCGTACAAACAAAAAAGAAATATTCAGATTAGCATTATTGCTTTTGCTCTTTCTGATGCAAGGCTTCTCTTTCAGTTGCGTTGCAGACGGAGAGATGAGCATTTCCACTTCCTCGGTTTAAATTTCCTAATATTTCTGCAATCAAGAGATCTGCATTTTCATTTCTGCCCGAAATTAACCTCTACCTTTTACCAGGTGGAGAATACTTCACAGTTAATAAAAGCTTCTGTCACCATCGATGGATTCAGCCTGCCTCGGTTCCTGGAAGAACGACATGGGAAGCTTCCAAGCTTGGGAAGAAGATGATCTGAAATGCCAAGAACTGAGCGGCCCAGCTAAATCAAGTTCCCGTCTTGTGTTATCCGGAAGCCAAAGTTTTTCTTAGAAAGAGCCTTTCTTCTAAACAACTACAAACAAGAAGCAGATTTACTAGATACGGAACTATTTTGTTAGTTTGGGGACAGTTAAAATTGATGTCACTTACTATAAAGAGTTTACACGTTCTGGCTACCACGCCTCCTGGATTTTATAGACAGTACCAACCTACAGCTTTAAAATAACTTTGACCCAGACACGTACATAATCAAATGAAATTGTGACAGCCCAAAGAGACAGCTGCACATCGTGGCGCTCAGAACAGCCCAAGAACCCCGTTGGTCATCTCCCCCATCTCAACAGCCGTCCTGAGGACACACGCAGCCCAAGGATGGATATTTTATAGCTATGACCCAAAAAAGCATTACTATTAAAGGTAGTTAGTGGTACATGTATCAACACAGACAATATGCAATAGCGTGCGGGTAGGGCTGTCCCTGGGAGCAGACTGGAAAGTGTACATAAAAGGCATTTCAGACCTGAACTAAAGTATGAAAGGAATGGCTGCGAGGTGCCAAGCTGAGTACCAGGGACTTGAAGTCCCCCCTCCCCTTCACATACATTGTGTGCAATACTTCTCAAATGGTCTTTTGTTCGCAGGTCAGACTCTGTGCAAGTACAGCTGCAGGATAAGAAGGCATTTAAGCACAAAAACATACCCTCTATTTAGAGGCTTGTGCATACTTTGGTACGATATATTTTATTTTTTTTAAGAAATAATCTGTCCTGTAGCTATTAGAAGGAGATGCATAGCTTACTGTTTTAATAGAGCTAACTGAAAGAAGATCAATATTATTTTAATTTTTAAAGGTCTGTTTATGAAATGCAATCATCCTTCATTAAAAATGCAAGCTGTGCTTCACAAGAGGTTAGTGTAAATGATTCATAGTTTGATATCTCTCCAGTATAATCAGCCTCTCTCGGGAGGGCCCATCAGATGCTTCAACGCACCACTCAGGCTGCTATTATTAAAAAAGCTTGCCTATGACAAAAACTAATACATTTTTTTTTTAATCTTGTCCCACACATTCTTAGTGCCGGTTACCTACACATGTCCCACGTCTCTATTACCAGATGGCTGCCTATTTGCTCTAAAGCTCTGTGGTTAAAAAGGAACAATCAATGCAGCCACAGCTCTCCTTTTACTACCTTTGAAATACCCAAACAAACAGAAAACTCACCGCAACACAAAAGCCCATACACACACATTGTATATAGGAAACATATTTTGCTAAAAAAAATATTAAGAACACCCCAAAACCACACTCCACCCTCAGTCAGGTTAAAGAAAAAAAATCAAATAGTTTAAATTCACTTACCTAGCTTGAAATTTCAGCAGGGTTTCTGCCTTTGCTTAGAATAAAAAGAAAATCTACCTTCAACACTGGACTTCAGTAGGTCCTAAAGAATGAGATCTTCAAAGTCAAAGCCAAGCAGCATTAAATGCGAGACCCTTCTATTTAAAAACGCTAATTGCGGCTAACCATTTCAAAATAGCAGCATCTGGCTAATTATAACACGAGGTTTTCACTAATAAATTTTTAAATTATTAAACTCCAGCGTTCAATTTCCTTCGCATGGATAAAACATCATCACATTATAGCAATTACAAACACTATGGATGGACCAGTTACAAAAATACTCCAATCGCAGAAATCCCCTTTAAAAACCTCACCAGCTGCTACAGTGAAGCAGAGAATATAATGCTTACATTACAATCATGTCTGTAGAAGAAGTGTCCTTATGGTCTATTATACACAGATGCATACAGCCTTTATCTGGCTAACAGATATTTCACCTTGCTATCTGCTCATGCATAACACACGGCGGCTCTGTTTGTGCCCATTACAAGAGTATCGGCCAATAATTTTCATCTTTATTCTTTTCTCTCCAAAAGCACATCTGAGTTTAATATAACTGCGCTACCCTCACCCAGCATATTTATGGATGTGATGCTGGAAATATATTTAATCAAGGCGATATTACACACTGTAGTGTCTACACTTCTCAAGTTCCCCGGAGAAGACATTTGGTTTAGGCTTTAATACCTGACAGGGACACCCCCTCCCCTTAAAAAAATAAAAATAAATAAAAAACAGAAATATAGCCAGTTCTGACAGAATATTTTACAATGGAGTTGCAGAGTATATGCATTCAATCGCTCCATTTCCCAGAAGATTCATTACAGTTACATTAGAAAGTCAAATCAGGCAATTCTGCAGTCTGGTGAAAGCTAGCATATGAAAGCAGGTTAATACAAAAGAATTTCATTTTAAATAGAGGACATTTAGGACTTTTAAAAGCAACATTACGATAAAAATTTCAGGGTGTTTGTTCTGGCTTTAGAGCATGCTTTTCAAGCCTTGTTTCAATGATGCAGCTGATTTTCTAAGGAAGGAGGGAGGGGATGTTAGATCTCCAAGGTTTGCCATCTTAATTACCCTGCTGCTTCCACACGCCGAAGAGCCACGCCGCAGATGCACTTTGCTCAACAGCCACAGCATGGTTGGTACCAACTCCGAGCAGGACGAACTCTACGTGCATGAGTCCAGCATTTGAGGCTGTGTATTACTCACCAGCAAATCGCTGGGGACCACACTTAAGGCAAAGGTATTCTTAATTACAAAATACAACCCAGCTCAAGTCTTCTAACAACAGAATTATTACATCTAATTCTTACAATGTCTAGGTTTGCTGCCTTCCACCAAATGAAATGAAGATAGGTAGTGTAATTAATTAAACTAATAACACAAGACCTGATTGACACGAAGGAGCCAAAAATTCTTGATCAAAGCAGTATTAACTTAAGAGTATCAGCTTATCTGAAGGAAGCTGACTAATTCTAGAACAACTTGTTATTATGAGCAAGGCACGTCCTACAAATACACATGAACAGACACAGGCCACACAAGCAGTTACAATCAATTCAAGAAAAAATTTGAAGTCAAAACCATGGAACGCAAAAAGCAGTTGTCAATGGTGCCAGCTTTGGCAGCATTACAGATGGACTTCATGCACCCCTGCTTATGCTTAATTTAATATAAACCTAAATGCAGTCAAAACATCTGGTGCATTATTGATGGTTATCATGATAAATGAAGTTTGACGTTTCCCAGGAACACGTTGGATATCCTATTTATACCCCATATTTATGAAGTGGAAGACCTACATTTGTTGCTGATTTTCACATCTCTTTTGAACACATGCATTGGGTGGCTAACAGAGATCTGCTCAAGGAGAGGCAGGAGCACGTAGCAGGAACTCTCATTGCTAAACAGACAGAACACAAAAGAAATCCTTGCATCCTTTATATGTGGGGCAGAGGGAAGCAGTGGGACAGCTCTGTTCCTTTCCCTCCTGCCCACCAGCTACAAGCCATTACATTCACATCACTAAGAGGTGGAGGGAGGCACCTTGATATTTCATCAAAGAACTGGAACTCTTATGGGGGAGATTAGATGGCAAGACAGACGCGTTTCTTTCTTTCTCACACTCAATTTCAGTAAAAGTCTCTTCAGGAAAAAGAATCTTTTGTTTGTTTTTGAAGTACTGACTTTTTTCCCCCTTTACTTTCTATTTTCAGAATTGTAGAAAACCTGTAAGGTAATTGTAGAAACCTGTAAGCTAAGTTACCAAGCCCAGATTTCACTCGAGGTTAACTCCTGATTAACATCTGATTAGGCCTGCTACATTCACCATCTCCTAAGTAATTCTGAGGAAAACTGGAATCCCTGAAGAACTCAGAGCCCAGCACGTTTACTTATTATTAATCCCAAGAGAAGCAAGACACCATCAGCTCCTGCAGCAGCCCACCAGAGGACAAGCTGTGTATTGTCCTGGCCCTCCTACGGCCAAGGCATCTGACCTTGCTCAGCTGATTGCTACCACCGAGCTGCTGGTACAACCTGGGAGGGCTAAATTGAAAGCATTTGATGTCAGCCACCTTCCTGCACAGTGCGAGGCAGATATTCCTGATCTGGTGAATGAATTTCACAATGGTAGAGTCCAGGGAGTCCTTCCCAACCTCTGCTGGCAAGGACAAGTACAGCCCCACAGACCACAGGCTTCCTCAACCCTATCACAACAGCACTGGGGTTAGCTGAGAAAATGGGATTTAGGATAATTTTTATAGCATTTTGCCCCATTTGAAGGGCAGAGTTCACAAGCAGGGGAAATACTGATATAAGGTCATGCAGTTCCTAAACAAAGATCAGACAGTGACCTCCCACCCCTATTACAGCAGGCTTCACCCAGCCTTTTTACGTCTCTGCAAGCCAAAGCTGCACATCAGGTATAAATACACTGCAGTCAAACCATGAGCCATGTTTCCCTTCAATTTCACACATCTTGACTCAAGAGCTGTACAAAAAGTTATTAAAATTAATGCATCAAACTATCATAACTCTGTCTTTTTTATTACCGGTAATATTCCTTCTAAAATATTAGTCTGCTTGGCTGAACCAGCATGTCTTTCTGAAAGTTGTCTTTGAAGATCAGAATCTCTTTAGCATAAAAAGTGAAACATGCAATCATGTTAATTTGACAAGGTAAAAGGGGGGAAAAAAAATCACTTCAGCTTAGTATTTCTGAAACTCAACCTACTCTATTAATTTAAGAAAATGCTTTTTTTTTTCCCCCAGCTCCCAATATGGTAATGGGAGCACGGTAGTAACGAAGGCTTTTACTACTCAGAGCATTCTAAAAAGAGAAGAAAATCTCAGACTTGGCAAGTGATGAAAGTAAACACTTCCCATCTTAGCTAAAGAACGTTAGTTGATGAGGATAAACTGGTACAGCACTATTCCTAGTAGTCCAGTGAGCACTCGTTTTTCCTTTTTCCATAAAAACACACACGTATATATGAAAGGTGGGGGGTGACAGATTGATGCCTCATGCATGCCAATGTTGT
Organism: Netta rufina; assembly: GCF_964035555.1. Classification (NCBI taxonomy): domain Eukaryota; kingdom Metazoa; phylum Chordata; class Aves; order Anseriformes; family Anatidae; genus Netta; species Netta rufina. The sequence goes on from NC_140146.1 coordinate 6,979,482, forward strand.
ACTGCTCAATCATTTGTTCTTGTTTTATTGGCTTTGCACCAGGAGACGCCAGGTACTGCACTTGAAGACCTGGAGCAACCCTTTTCTTGCTAGTCCCACGCACCACTGTGTTGTAGGTGATCCCAGTTACCGTTTCTCTTCCTGAATATTTACGCACCCCTCCACAGTTGACCACAAGTTCCAGGCTGCAGGGGGCCAGCTCAGTACAGCTGCAGTGCTGATGAACACGTTGATAATTGCACACTTGTCCAAATCCAAGCACCAAAATCCAAGAAGGAGAGAGATGGTACATAGTATCTGTACGAAGTTCCATTTTGCAGAGGTAATCCCTTCAAAACCAGAAGTTCTACCCCTATGCATACGTTAAGCTTTCTTCAGGGCAAACATCCACATTTCACAGCTGTGCAGAGACACACCACGTCTGAAGTCACAAAATAAATAAATGAACAGGAATTCCATGATTACCATGACTCCTGACTCCCTGACGCTTCTTCAAACGCTGCATACTCAACTCTCTGACAAAAGGAAGCACTTACCGAAGTGGTGACTAACCTCCTTTTCATAATTGCTCACTCCATTTTTAAAAGCGCGCTCCTCTCCCTTACAGTTATAGAATTATTTCAAAAGCACGAACCCATTAAACATTTCCTTCAGTCTGCCCTCAACAATAGCCTCGAGAGATATGAGTCCTCATTCGTTTCCACGGAGGCCCCATTGATGCTGCTGTCAGGCTGTGACCATTTTCTCCTTGCGCTGCTCCAGAGCGGAGCATTCCATCATGGAGCTGGCACCAGGCGCAGCGGCTCCGCATTTATTTCCTTCCCTGCTTCTTTAGAGACTTGTTAGCTTTCAACACCACGCCACCCTCCTCTATCCCAGCAGATTTGGGGGATACTCTTCCCTCCCACACATAGGGTTTCACATTACCCAGTGAGAGCACCTGAGAAACCAGGAAACCTTAAGCCAGCTGGAGATAACAAAGCACCTTTATAGGAAATGCCCAGTGCACCACACAAATGTTTGTGGTCCTTTAGGAAAAGATGATCAGAAGTCTTATTGCTGGCAATTGTATAAACGTGGAAATCTCCAGGCACGAAGTCTGGCTGTCACTACAAAACCTGCTAAGTTTTACGGGAATTACCCAGTACTTCCAACACCTCCACAGCTTTAAAAGTTGTTGCTCTTTGCATTAAGAACTGCTAACTGTGTTCCCAGGTTATAGCTGCAATAATTATGCACTAATCCCCAGTCTCAATGAAGATTAGACCTTCAGGGAAAAAAGCACGTGTGTGGGGACTAACAGCAGTGCCCGAGATGACCACACCACGGGGATCACTGACTTCAGTGTCCCACCACTGTGCCGACACCAATGGACAAAGTCACCGAACTCCCCAAACCCGGAGTTCTCAGTAGGCTTTTACAAGCAGCCAGTTTCAGTTCAGAATAAGGCCACTTGCTTTTATGTCACAAGCCCCAATCAAACCTATCCCAGGGACACGAGACAGTAATATTAAAATGCTCACAAGCCTTCCACTTGCATCCCTCAAAGGGGTGTGTGGGAGGCCAGCCAACACACACTAGGTTGCATTGCAGACATTTCCTACAGTGCAATTCAAGAGATAATGGTATCAAAACACAACTGAAGAGAGGACCAGATGGGTACTTTTTTTTTTTTTTTTTTTTAAATAAATGTTCCATCTTCAAGGCCCGCTAATGTAATTAAACCTTTTAAGGCAACGTTGCTATCTCAAAATTTGCTTTAAGAGACAGTCAATCTGTAATCACGGTCATCTGGCCAGTCCTTTCGCTTTAAAAAGACATCTTTTAATTCATTTTCCTTAGGCAAACTGTCTCTTTTCTCCAGATCTCTAATTATTCTAATAAGGAAGCTTCTTTGGCTGGTTGGGGATTACACACACACACACGTGCATATATACAAACAATCTTTTATGTACTCACCAAATATTCAAATAGCAGGCAACTCATCTATTCACGTTTAATATAACCCTACCTTTTACACACCTAATGATCAAGATATTTGCTCAAACTAACTTTGTGCAGGATTAAAAAGGGCATCCGATCAATTCATATTCATGAAGCAGGACCTATCACATTTTCAAAGGTGCACAGATTACACCACGAGAAGCCCTGACCTTTCTACAACGCAGAACAACAACAAAACTGCTCCGAGTTCTGCCAGCAGGCTTAAATATAGACCTTCACAAGTGAGTTTTGCTCCCAAACAATGCTATATCAGAGAAAAAAAGTTAAAGTTCTCAAAACCTGAAAGTACATGACAAAAATATAACTCAGTTTCTACTCAGTAGTTGACCACCCAGCAGTGTTTGCTCATCTTTCTATACCACAAACTAACAAAAAACTAGGAAGACAGATGGGGAAGCTTGCATCAAACCAAACCCAAGAAAAACTACTGGTATTTTTTGTACAAGCTGCTTGCAGAACAGCAAACAAACTAAGCAGAAAGATCAACAGCCACAAATCAGAAGGGACCTCCCTGCTGAGTGGCTTTTCAGCGCTCGACACTGAAGTTCAAGCACTACTGCTAGCAATAATCGAGCAATTTATTTCGGAACTATGGCCTTACATGGAAACAACATCAGTATTACTGCAGGTATTTAAATCTGCATCCCACCTCCTTGGTGCAGCCTAGCCAGGTAGATAAACCACTCTAAAACAAAGAGTAAATGTTCTCCAGCATTGATATCAGCGTGGCCTCTGCCTATCCAGAGAAGCTTAAAGACACTGGAGCAAACCCTAATTGCAGCCGAGTTCTCCAACACCCACTTTCCCCACCGCAAGATACAAAGTGAGCAGAACAACAAGGTAGAAAGGGAGAAATGTTTCACAACAGAGCAAATTTCTCCTATCACTCAGTGCTGTCACTGAGTTACAATAAGCTACAACGCACACAGAATGAGCAACCTTCTGTGAGTCTTAAACCTTGAACCTTTGACTATTCGCTGAGAGACAAAGCTGCAAAAATACAACTACGCATACAACCAAGAGAGCAAACACCACCCCAGAAGATAAAGAGCTGAGTTTTCAGTTGTCATCTTAGCATGTCTGTGTAACCTGGGGTTGACGACTCGACCATTAGGTTTGCTACAGCATCTTCTAGAAAAATAAAAAGCAAGGCAATATAACTCAGACAAAAAAAAAAATGGTTTGCTGGGGTTATTTTTGGCCAGCACAGACCAGTCCTAGAACACATTTCCTAACGATTTAATTCTATTGCAGGAAAAACTTGAGCACTTCAGGATTTAGCAGAAAAAAATATTTTATATACAAAAACTAGAGCTTATGGCTGGACCTAAACCCACTGTGAGCAATGCTCCAACTCCCCCTTTGGTGAGTGCTGCCCAGGGCCACCGTTAGCCCTTTGTTTAGCCTCTGTTAAGGAATGCAAAATTTCAGCTTTGTGGATGATGAGGCAAGAGCGTTTACTGAATGCACTCCATAAATACACGTTAGCTCCTAGGTGCGAGATATTTGGGGATGGCTGAGCTCATTCCAAGAGCTGCACAAAGCTGCTTAGTCTCTGAGGCCAACAGTGACGAAGTACGAACCCTTCGTCACCTCACCACCACGGCCAGGCACTGCCTGCACTCTGCCATCGGAGCAGAAGGATTTTCTGTAGTCAGCTGCTCATTGTCCTACTGAATTCAAATGTTTCCAGTCCTAGCAGGATATTCTGACAGCCTTATAAATCTCCTCTTAACCTCCCTACTTCCCTAATCCTCAGGAGAAAGTATAAGAACATGTTTTTTTAGTATCCTGAACCATTTCAGTGGTATATAACTCACATT